>NC_088377.1:2622500-3933750 GCF_037993035.2 Macaca fascicularis
CAGGGCCTCCCACAACAGGCACAGCCAGAGGGGCAGGAAGCAGGCAGGGCCCCAGATATGTGGCTGCTGCCTTCCCCTAGGCAAGCTACCTTGGACTTTTCCCAGGTGTCTCTCCATATTGTTCACCCCATTACTGGACTGAAATTTTGGCACTAGGGTTGCTCAAACATTGTGAGAACAAAAAGCTTAGGGCAGTTTGTTTGAGCTACACATCCCACTTAGTGCTCTAGAAAAACCTGGTCTCTGTTACTTTGCTCTGGAAACAGGGCTCATGTTCCAATGTACCTGGAACAGTGGAACAAGGCTCATGTTTACCTACAGTGCACTTTGTAGGTAAACAAGGGCAAGCCAGCTCCTCAGCACAGGACTTATCAGCGCCTTCAGCAGGTGAACCTGAACCCGAGCCCCCTGTCGTGAACCCTCACGCTTGTGGAGCACCCCGTGTCCTCTGCGTGCATATCCACAGCCTGCGGGCCCTGTGTGGGAGAGGCTCGCGTGGTGGAAGAAGGTGGAATGTCACGATGGACAGCCCAGGTTGAAGTCCCATTGGGATCATTTCCTGATGGTGTCACAGGCAGTCTCTGTTTCACTAAGCTTCAGGTTCCTCATCCTTCACACGGATGTGATGGCAAAACCATCCAGCCTGGAGGTGCTGCTGTGCCCGAGGGCAACAGTGGGGAGCACAGCACACATGGCTGTGACACCTGCCTCAGGGAATAGCAAAAGCATCATCAGTTACCACCTACTACGGAAGTGACAGCAGCCATCGGCGGGGGTCTGCTGGAACAGGCGCTAGGGCCCCGGGCCAATGGGGTCCTTGGAGGCAGGGGCGCTGGGCAGAGACTTCAGGTACTCCAGGTGCCTCCGGGCATCCTCCTGGTTGTGGCGCACATAGTACACGATATAGGCGATCACCATGGCGAACCAGCCGAACATGGTGACCAGCATGGCCACATCTGTGGTCCTGTGGGGGACACTGCAGAGGCTGGCACCTGCATCCAGAGCCTGAACCAGAGGCTTCCCCACAAACTCCTCCTGCACTGAGGTGTGGCAGGCGATCTCGTCCACAGAGTCGGGGTCCAGCTTCAGCTCCCACAGGGCCTCCTGCAGGGCACACTCACAGTGCAGGGGGTTGTGGGACAGGCGTATCTTGGCACTGAGCTTGCCCAGGGCGTCCTTGGGGATCCTCTGGATGCGGTTGTAGGACAGGTCCAGCAGCCGCAGGCCCCCCGCCAGGCCCGCGAAGGTGGCGGGGCCAATGGCCTCGATGGCGTTGTGAGACAGATCCAGCTCCCTGAGCCGGTGCAGGTGCTGGAAGGCCCCGTCCGGGAGGTGGGAGATCTTGTTGGCATCCAGCTTCAGGAGCACGGTGTCGGCCGGGATGTCCTGGGGGACCTCCTGCAGGCCCCGCAAGCTGCAGTAGACAGCCACAGCCCCTGCATGGTCAGGGCACCGGCAGGGCTGCGGGCAGGTGGCGCCCAGGCGCAGGCAGAAGAGGAGGAAGAGACAAGACCCCCGGGTGGAGACCAGCAGGAGGGAGGGGCGAGGCAGGCGCACGGTGCCCATCCTGAGCTGGCCTGGGAATGGGGAGATGCGCGCCTCTGCTCAGGCCTGGAGATGGAGCTCTTTTCTGCTGCAAGGCCTTATCCAACCAGACAAGAACCCGCCATCCTGCCGGGCTGGGAGAAGCAGTGCACTCCACTCTGGCAGCTCTGAAAGGGAAGACGCAGGAGGGAGGGGAGAGGGAAGGAGGGCGGTCAGCACTGCCTGCTGCAGTCATCTGGGAAACGCGTCCACTGGTGGGGAGGTTGTCCAGGGCCCGCCGAAGGGTCTGGGATGGGGAGCACGCCTCCTTAAACAGCTCTGCCTGTAACTTACTTCTGGAGACTCCCAATGCGCCCGGGAGGAGCGTCCCACAAGTGCAAGGAGCTGGCACTGCCAGGGGGCTCCGTGTGGCGCAGTCGGTGGTCACTGCGGTCAGCCCTGGCCACCTCCCACACCGCTGGGGACCAAAGGCCGGGTGGCGGGGTGGCGGCGGCCTGGGACCACCCAGCCCCTCCTCAGGGTGGATGCCAGGAGGACGGGGACGGCTGGAGATTCTGCCAAACCTGGAGCGCGGGTCAAGACGGGCACGTGGCCGGGCACCAGCGGGCGCTCGCGCGCCAGGGGCTACTCCCGCAGCCAACGCCTGGCTGACTCCGACAATCCCTAAAAACTGTAATAACCCAGCAAGCCTTTCCCTGCCAGCCCTAAAGCAGCCGCGGCTCGCACCGGGCGCAGAACCGCGCCTTTTCTTTCAACTGCCTGAAGAAAGAAGCGGAGAAAACGGAGAAGCCAAGCCCTGTGCGCGCGGCCCGCGTTGGGCGTGGACGGCGGGGCCGCGCGCGGAGCCGGCCGGGAGGGGCTCGGACCCCCGGGACCTCGAGCCTTTAGACCCTCCGGCCCTAGGACCCCCGGAACCTGCGACCCCCGAGACCCGAGCACTCGCGGCGGGGGGATGGTCACGGGTGGTGGGGGATCCATGCTCCCAGGGCTGGGCGGGGGCTTTACCTGCGCGGCGGCGGCCGGAGGCTGCTCTGCGCGCTGCTCCCGGGTCTCTCGGAGCCCGCCAGACCCGCTTCCACCCCTGGCGCGGTGGCGACCCTGCTGCCCCTGCGCCCGCGCCCGCGACCACTGGCTGGGGAGGCCGCGGCTCCGGCCTGCGCTGGCGAGGGGCGGGGAGGGGCGGGGCCTGGAGGGAGGGGCGGGACGAAAGGCGGAGACTGGCTGTGTCGATTCCCGCGTGGGCGGGGAAGGGGCGGGGCATGTAAGGAGACCTGAACGGGATTTGTGGTTAGGCGGGGGCGGGGTTTGAGGGCGGGGCCTGGAAGAGATGGGGCGGGGCATAGGAGGAGCTGGTGGTGCGGCTTTAGATGGAGCCGGTACTAAGACTCAGGTCTCAGGGGCTGTGGGCGGGTTGTGGGCGTGGTTGCGGGACTGAGGACGCGGTGGTGGAGGCTGAGGGCGTGGTTATGGGTGTGGGCGGGGTCTGCGGGCCGGGAGGAGCTACCGATCCAGCCCCTGCCCCTCACTGTGGGCAAATCCCCTCTTCCCCGTGGCATCGGGGCTTCTGGCGCTTGAAGACCCTGGGTCTGCGGGAAGCCCCTGCTGAGCGTCCCTCGCCTACCCCGTGGCCAGTGGGTGAGTAGGGCTAGATCTCCGCCCATCTAGGTCCCCTCCTGCCCCAGCTCCCGCGTCTGACATCCCAAGGAGGAATGCAGGGTGGGGGCATTTGAGCCGGACCTGAACCATCCTCATGATTCTCAAAAAGTAGTTTTATTGTGATGTAATTGATAGACGGTAAGCTACACATTTTAATTTGATACGTTTTGACACTCGGATATGCCTGTGAAACCATCACCACAATCAGCCTAGTGAACACCCTGGGTTCCCTCTTGGTCATCTCTCCCTGCCCTCCCTCATCCCCAGGCAAGCACTGATCTGCCTGCTGTCACTACAGATTACTTTGCATTTCCTGTAATTTGCACAAATGGAATCGTATATGTGCTTTTTGTGTAGCTTCTTTCACTCAGTGCAATTATTTTTGAGATTCACCTGTGTCGTTTGGTTTGTCAATGGGTAGTTCTTGCATGGCTGCGTGGTACTCCAGTGTATGAGTGTACCACAGTTTGTTTCCATTCACCTGCTCGTGGGTATTTGGGTGGTTTCTGGTGTTGGCTCTTACAGATAAAGCTGATCCAAACATTGTGCACAAGTCTTTGAATGAATGCTTTTCTTTCTCTTGAATAGATGTCTAGGAGTGAAATGGCTGGATGCCATGGTAGCCATATGTGAAACTTTTTAAGAAACTGCCAAAGCGATTGTATGGTTTTACATTCCACATCCTCCCCAGCACTTGGTATGATTGGTCTTTTTAATTTCAGATACTCTAATAGGTGTGTGGTGATAGCTGGAATTGTGGTTTTAATTTGTATTTCCCTGTTGGCCAGTGATGTTGAGCATCGTTTCATCTGTTTATTCTCCATCTCCCATAGTAAGCATTGAGTTCAAATCTTTTACTCACTTTTTTTTTTTTTTTTTTTTTTTTGAGACGGAGTCTTGCTCTGTCGCCCAGGCTGGAGTGCAGTGGCACAATCTCGGCTCACTGCAAGCTCCGCCTCCCGGGTTCACGCCATTCTCCTGCCTCAGCCTCCCGAGTAGCTGGGACTACAGGCGCCCGCCCCTGCGCCCGGCTAATTTTTTCTATTTTTAGTAGAGACGCGGTTTCACCATGGTCTCGATCTCCTGACCTTGTGATCCGCCCACCTCGGCCTCCCAAAGTGCTGGGATTACAGGCGTGAGCCACCACGCCCGGCCCTTTTACTCACTTTTAATTGGGTTGTTTATTTTCTTATTGAGTTTGGGAGTTTGTTGTATATTCTGGATACAAGTTCTTTATCAAATATGTGATCTGTAACATTTTCTCTGAGCCTTTGGATTGTGTGTTCATTCTCCTAACAGGTTTTCAAAGAGCAGAAGTTTTTTAACTGTCAGGAAGTGCAACTTATGATGTTTTGTTTTGTTTTGTTTTATGGATCCTGCTTTTGGTGTCATATATAAGATTTGCCTCACCTAAAGTCACAAGGGTTTTGGAGTTTTAAAGGTTTGCATTTGGGTCTATTACCTATTTTATTTGGGTTTATGGTGTGAGATATGATTCAATGTTTACTTTTTGTGTATGTGGATAATCAGTTTTTTCCAGACTGTTGAAAAGACTATCCTTTCTCTTGTTTGCTGAGAGTTGTTTAAATCAGGAATGAAAGTTGGATTTTGTTTTTTCTGCATCTATTGAGAATCTTTTTGCATGATGGTCTGTTAATATGATAGCGTATACTGATTGATTTTAAAGTGTTAAATCAATCTTGTGTTCTTGGGATAAACCCCACGTGGTCATGATGTATTATTTTTATATGTGGTTGAATTATTTAATGGGTATACAACTGCTGAGTTTGTTGTATTCCTGAATGAATGTATGTAGTTTATATCACTCAAGAAATTGCCCAAGTTGTTGAATTTATTAGCATAAAGTTATTCATAATATTCCCTTATCTTTTCAACATTTGTGAAGCATGAAGTGACATCACCTTTCTCATTTCTGATACTGGTAATTTGTAGCATTTTTTTAAAACTGAACAATCAGAAGTTTATCAATTGTATTGATCTTCTCAAAGAAATAGTTTTTTGGTTTCATTGATTGTTGCACTTTTTTTTTTCATCAACTTCCACTCTTACCTTTATTCTTTCTTTTGCTTTTTTTTTTTTTTTTTTTTTTTTTGAGACAGAGTCTTGCTTTGTGGCCCAAGCTAGAATTCAGTGGGTGCAATCTCAGCTCACTGCAAACTTCACCTCCCGGGTTCAAGCAATTCTCCTGCCTCAGCCTCCTGAGTAGCTGGAATTACAGGCATGTGCCACCATGCCCAGCTAATTTTTGTATATTTTTAGTAGAGACAGGGTTTCACCATGTTGGCCAGGCTTGTTTCGAACTCCTGACCTCAGGTTATCCACCCACCTCGGCCTCCCAAAGTGCTGGGATTACAGGCATGAACCACTGCATCCAGCCTGTTTTGCATACATTGGGTTTGACTTTTTTTTTTTTTTTTTTTTTTTTTTTTTTGAGACGGAGTCTCGCTCTGTCACCCAGGCTGGAGTGCAGTGGCTGGATCTCAGCTCACTGCAAGCTCCGCCTCCCGGGTTCACGCCATTCTCCGGCCTCAGCCTCCCAAGTAGCTGGGACTACAGGCGCCCGCCACCTCGCCCGGCTAGTTTTTTTGTATTTAATAGAGACGGGGTTTCACCGTGTTAGCCAGGATGGTCTTGATCTCCTGACCTTGTGATCCGCCCGTCTCGGCCTCCCAAAGTGCTGGGATTACAGGCTTGAGCCACCGCGCCCGGCCGGGTTTGACTTTCTATTCTTTTTTAGGTCTCTTAAGGTGGAAGCTGGAGTCACTGATCTGTGATCTTCTTTTCTAGTATAAGCATTTAGTACTATAAATTTCCCTCTAAGTCCAGTTTTAACTGCATCCCAGAAATTTTGATATACTGTATTTTTATTAAGTTTAAAATAATTTATAATTTTCTCTTTGATTTCCTTTTTGACACATGAGTTTAGAACTATGCTGTTTCATTTCCAGATATTTGGGCATTTTCCAGAGTTCTTTCTGCTGTTGATCATTAATTTAAATCCGTTGTTGTCAGAGGACATCTTCTATGTTTTGGATCCTTTTAAATTTATTGAGACTCCTTCATGGACCCGAATATGGTTGGCAGTTGTTGCATGTGCACTTGAATTTGTGTTCTGTGGCTCCACAAAGTATCCTATAAACAGCAATGACTGTGTTATTTGAGTCGCCTATATTATCATCCCCTTTCTGTCTACTTGCTCTGCTAATTATTGAGAGACCAGCCTGGGCAACAAAGTGAGACACCGTCTCTACAAAAAATCAAAACCTTAGCCATGCATAGTGGCGCATGCCTGGAATCCGAGCTACTCGGGAGGCTGAGGCAGGAGGATTTCTTGAGCCCAGGAAGTCAAGGCTGCAGTGAGCCATGATTGTGCCACTGCATTTGAGCCTGGGCGGCAGAGCAAGACCCTGTCTCAAACAAATTCTTGATAGCCATGTTGAAACCTCTGACTGTAATTGCAGATTTGTCTGTAATTTTTCCTCGCAGTTCTATCAGCTTTTGCTTCGTGTGTTTTGAGACCCTGCGCTCACATCGTGCATGCTCTTAACTGGTTGACCCCTGTGTCATCATGAAATGACCCTCTTTATCCCTAGACCCTGATTTGAAATCGATTCCTGCTTTCCTTTGATTAATTTAGCACGGGATATCTTCTTTCACCTTGCTACTTTTTACCTAGTGTGTCTCATACTTAAATTAGCTTCCTTGGAGATTTCTGTAGGATCAAAGTATCTGCTTTGACATATTTATTAACTCTAAAAAAGTAGTAACAGCTTTTCAGTGGAGAAACCACCTTATCTATGTGACAAAGCTCGGGCTGTCAGTGGCAAGGCAGATTGGCATCATGTACCCTTGATAGGACACCCTGAGAAGGATGTCACTTCTGCGATATTCCTGCCAAAAATGCATCTCCCCATTCCAATCGTGAGAACATCCCGGGCACGCCCAAACTGAGAAAAACTCTACAAAGTGACTGGTCAGTGCATTCAAAGGCAAAAAGCTCATGGAAGACGAGAGAAGACAGGAGCAGTGACAGCTAAAAGTAGTGGGGAATCTTGCAAGGCACAAAGAACATGAGCAGAGAAACTGCAGACACTGAGTGAGGGCAGTTGTGAAGTTTGTATGTTAAAAGCGGAAGGGATGCCAAAGGCAAACCCAAACGTTACGGTATATTTTAAAGTCAGTGAATTCATGCAGTTGCCACCGAACACCGCAGTGTAGACAGGAATGAGTCCGCAGACATTACCAAGAGTGAAGGAGGCCAGGCTCGCAAAGCACACCTGGCCAGGTTCCGACTGGGGAGGTTCAGGAGCAGACGGAGACTCGTGGGGGAGGGGGGGTGAGGAGGTCAGACGCATGGGGACAACAATGCGGGGGCTCCAGGGCTCCGGGGGCTGGAGATGACCGGGTGCTCGTTGTTGACATAAGAAACCCATCGGCTGCTCCCACGTAAGGTGTGTGCATGACTAAGTGTGTGTTATGCCACTGTCAAGACAGGGCAGATGTGCAGCCTGCTCACTGGTCGCAGATGCTTCCCGGTGTTGACAGTGTGTGCACTGACGGACTGCTGAGTCGGGGGCACTTGCCTGAAGCCACGTGGTGAGTGCCTTCTTGGGTCCCCTGGGTTCTGTGTGTGTGGCCTGCCCCATTTGGTGAAGACGTCAGCCTGGGCCACCGTCTGCTCCAGACCACAGCCTGTGCTCTCAAAAACACCAGAAGCCGCCTCCTGCCTCCCTGATCTGAGCCTCCCTCATGGCTGTGATTGAGTTCAGGGCTGAGCATCTCACTCCCTTATCTGCCCAGGATCCAGCCTTGTGGTCTGGGAGTAAAATGTAGCTGCTCCAGCTGGTTAATCTCTCTCCCAGCTGCAAGGGTGTCTCGCTGGGGACTGGCATGGAGGAGCTGCACTTGCAGCATCCACGGGGCTGGGATGCCATCAGGCAAATGAATAAAACATCCTGGGTGAAGGAGCCAGGGTTGCCCGCCCCACACTCAGACAGGGCGGCCTCAGATGAGCCTGCCCCACTGCCATGGCTGGCCACTGGGTGCAGCCTGACTGCCCCTGCCTCCACACTCGTCCCTCCTGTCCCGGCCCCTGACCCAGCGTGGGGACTCTCAGTCAGAGCCCCGGCCGTCTCACAGGCAGGGCAGGGGCAGCGCTGTGGCGAGGGCCAGAGCTGTCAAGGGGAATCCACGGCCCCCAGGCACAGCCCCCACCCCTTCCCTGGGTGCCCCCTTCAGCTCAGTGTTTCTAGATCCCACAGACACAGAGCTGAGACCTGCCCCAGACAGTGGGAGCTCAGCCCAGTGCTGCGGCCAGAAACAGGAGCCCTGAGCACAACATGGCCCCTGGCAGAGGTCTGGACCCACAGCCCGTAACCGAGGAGTCTCAGGCTTTCCCTGTAGCACCTGGAGGCTGCGCTGCAGGGGGAGAGGGAGCTGGAGAGGAGTGGGGTGGGCCACATGCAGTCTGCACTGTGGTTCAAACCTGCCACCTGAGAGCCCCTTGGGGGTGGAGGATGCTGACCCCAGATGGCGCTTCCAGGACCTCCCAGCCCCACTGCCTCTGAGCTTCGAAAGGGGCCTGAAGATCTACATTTTTATCACACCCAGGGTGACTCCATCACGAAAGTTGGTGACGGGACTGATTCTAAGCAGGGCATAAGGGGTCAGTTGTGTCCTTGGTGACGCTGATGGGGTGAGGGGGACTTAGGGGTGGCCAGAGAGCTTTGGGTCAGGTGGAAGACAGAGGCCTGCCCAGAGCAGGGTGGGTGTCACCTGCGGCCAGTGCTCAGCAGCCAGGCCGCCCCAGGCTCCATCTGGAGCCCCTGCAGGGGCGACAGGGCACATTGGCACCACCGTGCAGGGGAAGCCAAGGAGGAGGGCATGTGGATGCCACCATCCTGGCCTGGAGGGCTTGGGGATGATGTTGGAGCCCAGGTTTAGTAAAATGAAGACAGGGAGCTGGTGGGTTTTTAGAAACTGGGGGTGTAGGGCTGCAGGGCATCCACAGGCCTCAGAAAGCTCACCTGTGGATTGAGGAGAACTTCAGGCAGCCGTGACACAGCCCCCGGCCCTGGACGTGTCAAAAACTTTATTTGTGGAAAACACACAAGAGCCAGCCAGGCCTGAGATGGCAGATTTTACCACATTCCCCATCCTGAGGGCCCTGATGGTTCACACACCTGTGAGCCATTGACACCAAACCACGAGGTCCCCACATCCCCACCTCCTGCCGACACTGTCCCTCCTTCCTGGGTGTGGCCAGCACGTGGCTCCCAGGTAGTGGGGAGGGAGAGCTTCTGCGGCCCCCTCCCAGGGTCCCTGGGGCTAACCCTGGCAGAGGCCCTCTGGGTCTCTTCACAGGCCTGGGCTGTGTCTGGGCTCCTGTCCCCCCACGGAGCTTATCCTGACAGCCAGGAGTTCAGACGGTGGCCCCGGGCCAGGCAAGGATCCAGATTGAGTCACCTCGGAACATGGAGGCCCTCTTGGGGAGAGTGGCAGGGCCCCTTCCTCACAGGCCACAGGGGACCCTGACTCTCCAGGGAACTTGCCTTGGGCCGATAACCTCCACGGTGGAAGAGTTGCTTGGGGTGACACAGCCAGGAAGGGAGTGAACTCTGGCCAAGGGCCCATCACAGGCCCAGCCCCTCACCTGATGGCCAAGGGTCCCAGGGGCCCCTCAACTCTGAGTAGCCTGTGCCCTGTCTTGAGCTCTCCTCCCAGGTCACCCTGACCCTGTCCAGTTCATGAGGTCATCTGCGGCAAACTTGCAGCGGCCGTGAGGGGCAGTGGGTCCACCCAACCCCATCCTGTGCAGGGCCCAGGATCAGCCTAAGTCCTGGACAGGCTCGGGAGAGAGAAGCCCTGGTTTCCGGGGGGACTGTCCACGGACTGCAACTGCCCGGCCTGAGTGCAGAGTCAGTAGTGAGCCCCAAATTCAGCTGCCACCTTCTGGAGGAGGGTCTTGTGGTTCGCGTATAGTGGGATGCGCCTGTCCACCACCTGCCATCGGATGGAGGCCCCCGAGTCGCAGGCGTGCAGGTTCTGGAAGAACAAGGGCAGAGCTGACCCTCCCTGCCAGCCCTGCCTCTGCCCAGCCGAGCCCTACAGACTGCAGCCTTCGAGGGCACCCTCACTTTACTCCTCTGTGAAATGGGAGGCAGGACCACTGTGTCAGGTGCACCAGAGATGCACCCACAAGGCCCTGAGGATCCTTCAGGGGAAGAAGATGCAGGTGCAGCTTTGCCGGGAGCTGTTTAGCCTGCATGTAAAGCCTGCATATAAAGTTATTGCATGGAACTTTCCCATAGCAGTTCTGAATTAGGAGCGTGCAGGATTGAACCAAGCACTGGGAAGCCACATCCCCATAAAAGGCTAAAAGCCCGCAGCAGAGGCGGGGGGGGCCTTGCCTCCCTGGAGGATCCAGGTCCCAGAACTACACAGGGCCCTCATGGTCGCCTGTCCCGTCCTGTCAGCTCTGGCCATCTGCAGTGGCTCCCTGGCCTCCCCCGGTACCCCCTTTGTCACTTTCTGGGCAAGACTCTGATCCTGTAGCTTCCACTTTCTGGCCCTGGGCCCCGGGAGCACAGCCAGGTCCCACCCTTGGACGCCCCAGAGGCACATCCAGAATCCAGACCCCTTCCCTGCCTCCCCCTCCCCAGAGGCCACGCCCATAAACATCCCCGCCTCCCCACTTCCCCTCCCTGGAGGCCAAGTTCATACAGAGTTCAGCCTGTTCAGTTCCACGTCGTTCTGGTCCTGGAAGTGGACGCTGATGGCCACCGTCTCGATCCAGGCATTGTCCGTGTTCCTCGGGTTGTCCATGTAGCCTTTGTACACCTGGATGGGCAGGGTAAGCCCGACAGCAAGGGACCCCTGAGCAGTGCTCCAGCCCACCACGTGCCCTCTACCCTGCCCCAGCTCCCACCATGCACAGGACCCTGGCCCAGCTCCCCCAAGCCTGCCCGGGCCTGCACGGCGGAGCAGCCCAATGCCGGCTTCATCCTGAACAGTCCTTGCCCTGCAGAAGTCTTGGAAACGTCTGCTCAGTGAAGAAAGTCAGCTTCAAAAGCCACCTGCTGTAGGAGTCCACTTATAACAGATGTCCAGAACCCGCAAATCCAAGGAGATGGGAAGCAGATTCGGGAGTGCTGGGGAAGAGCTTGGGGTGATGGAATGTTCTGGAACTGGATAGAGGTGGTGGCTGCACAATGTTGTGAAGTGCTCCACACCATGGCATTGATCACTTTTTTTTTTTGAGATAGTCTCACTCCCGCCCAGGCTGGAGTACAGTGGTGCAACGTCCACCACCTGGGTTCAAGCAATTCTCCTGCTGGGATTACAGGCACGCACCACCAGGCCTGGCTAATTTTTGTATTTTTAGTAGAGACAGTTTCGCCATGTTGGCCAGGCTGGTCTCGAACTCCTGACCTCCAGCGATCTGTCCACCTCAGCCTCCCAAAGTGCTGAGATTACAGGTGTGAGCCAGTGCACCCAGCACGTGTAGCCTGTTATTATAAAGAGCGTCCATGAAGGGCTGGGTGCAGTAGCTCACGCCTGTAATCCCAGCACTTTGGGAGGCTGAGGTGGACAGATCGCTTGAACCCAGGAGTTTATAACCAGCCTGGGCAACGTGGCCAAACCCTGTCTGTACCAAAAATACAAAATATTAGCTGGGCGTGGTGTCTCACCCCTGTAGTCCCCGCTACCTGGGAGGCCAAGGCAAGAGGATTGCTTGAGCCCAGGAGGTGGAGGCTGCAGCGAGCCAATATTGCACCACTGCACTCCAGCCTGGGTGACAGAATAAGACCTTGTTTCCAAAAAAAAGTGTGCATGGCATTTGTCTGAGAGAGAGCTGGAGATGAAGCCTTTCTAAGGAAACAGGTTTCTAAAGAAGTAAAAAGTCCTGGTACAGTTGGTCCCCAGGCTGGGCACTTGGGAAGGGTTCTCCAGAGCTTGGGAGTCGGGGGCAGGTCTGAGGGAGGGGCTGGCTTCCCAGCACCCTTAGGCGCAGCGGTGCCCAAGGCAAGGGTGGATGTGCGGAGGAGGGTGGCACCATGCCTCCAAGCCACTGTCACACCTGAAGGCAGCAAGGGTCCTCAGCCCATCCCCCTTGACTTAGGAGAAAATGGAACAGAGAGGGAGGGGCCTGCACACAGCTATGCTTCCTGGTCCTCTGGGAGCTGTGCAACTTAGGGACAGGGGCTGGGACCACCGTCACCCGGTGAAGCTGGGTGGGACCACTGTCACCCGATGGGGCTGGGGCAGGTCCCCAGTATCATGCTATGTTCATCCTACAGCCCTGGGAACACACAGGTGGAGCAGAGCAAACAGGCCGGGAATACCTCCATGCCGCGCGTCAGCAAGTTCTCAAAAGACAGCCAGTGCTCCTGCCGGAGGATCCGCTTCAGCTTCCGAGGCAGCGTCTCCCCCGGCTCCCGGGAGCCCTGGACAGACACAGGCAGGTCAACAGGGCACTGAAGTGGGACCTCAGGCTGCCCTGGCACCTGTCTCCACTGGCCTTCTGCCCATCATGGGCAGCAGCCCAGCCCCAGGAGCCCCAGGCAGGCGGCGTCTTGGGCTGGAGTGACATTACCCAGAACCAGCCATCTACGTCAGCATCTGTGAGCCTGCCATGGCCCGAGCAGGGGGCACTGGGCTGCAAGCACAACCTCTGAGGAGCAGGGACAGCCCCCAGGATACCTACCCTGAGCTCAGGCTCCCCAAGGATGACAGGGCACCCCCTCCCTGCTCCCCTGGCGCCTGCCCCAGGCGTTGCCCCCCCACCAGCTCAGGCCCAGTGCAGCAGGCTACTGCAGCGGGTTCCCTGTTTGCATTCCCGTCTCTCCCGGTCCCACCCCGGCCTGTGCTGGGGCTGGCTGGGCTCCCAGACGCTCCCGAGCGCCACCTGCCTCAGGGACCTGACTCTACCCCGAACCTCCTCCTCCCCACACCCATCCTTCCCGTCCTATTTGTCATTCAAAGTCCCATTGAAACACCCATGAGTTTCTCATGAAGACTTTGCAGGCACGTCAAGACAGTCCCACCTCAGCCCCGTGACACTCTCACCCTCAAGCATGAGTGCCCTAGAGCCAGGAACCCAGGAGGCCCCTCAGAGCGCCCCTCTCAGTGACCAGCCAGAGCTGACAGAGATGCCGGTGAGCGGAACCCCAGACCCAACCCCACGCTCCCCACATGGAGAGGCCAAAGTGCCAGAGAGCGGAGGGTGACTCGTGCCCCAGGGCTGGGTGTGCACAGGCAGAGAAGCCACTGGGTGAGAGCAGCGGGGCAGCAAGGGGACCCCGAGGCCAAAAGCCCCCTCTGCTACAAGGTTGGTTCCAGCTGTGGAGCGAGGCCCCCCAAAGCACTGGGACTTAGCAGCTGGGCCTGGGCTCCAGAATCCCCGTTCCTGCCCAGAGGCCCTCGTGGCACTGCTGCCCTGCACACCATGGTGGCACACACACCCCCGCACCAGCAGAGGCAGCCACCAGGCCGTGAGCTCAAGGCCAGAGAAATGCAACAGCTTCTTGCTGAGTTGTTGTAAGTGACATACTCCCCAGATCAGGTGCAGAGGAGAGGCCCTGAGGGGTAGGCTGTACCCCAGAGGTCCCGCACCATGGCCAGGCCTGGCAGGACTCAGACCTCCTGGCAGGACCAGCCTCTTCCATCCCCTGCAGTGAGGGGGCTGGAGGGCTGCGGAGACCCAGCTGGCCTGAGAGGAAACAGGAGCTATTGGAGGCACTTGAAGAGGAAAGGCCCGGGTCATCTGTCCCAATTGTGTCCACCCCTCCCACAAGACCCTGGGGTGCGCTCCAGCCTTTGCCCCACAACCAGCCACTGCCCCTGAGCTGAGGAGCCTGTGCACACCCCTGGGCCCTGCTTGACACTGTCTTCTCTTTATGGCTCAGCACCTGGCCCTGAAGGTCAGGAGCAGGTTGGTGTCTGAGACACCGTGAAGAGCTACCTCTGACCCCAACACCCTGAACCCTAAAAGGGGAGCCCAGGTGGCCTCCAGCCCAGCCCATGCGTGGGACACAGTAGGTGCCCCGTTAGTGTTTATGCACCAAAAGATTCTCTGATCCTGGGTTTTTCTAACTGCAACATGAGGAAACAGGAGGAAGAGGAGTGTCTTCTACAGACAAAATAGGCTAGGGTCTTGAACCCTCCCTGCCCTGGGGCTAGTGTTCAGTCCATGGGTGGAATGGATGAATGGACGAGTGACCCACAGACAGCCCAGTGGACAGAGGCCCCACGCGCCGCAGCCTTACCCCAGGCAGGGCCCAGTGCTCGGAGAGAGGGAGCTTTACCACCAGCACTTCCAGCATCTTCTTTATGCTCTTCCTGCAGATGGCTCCGTCCTCGTTCCGCCTCCACCTGCAGAGGGAGCGACCACAGCTGCCCAGGACCCGCTGTGGTCTCCACCCTCCCCTGCGCCACGCTGGGGCTGGCCCTGCCTGGGGCGGGGCGGTGTCAGGTCCACCACAGGCTCAAGCTGTGTTCTTTATCAAGTTCTTCATCCCCAGGGAAAAGACTGAGCTAGTAACCACTTAGGGGATGTCCTTCCTCACTTCCATCAGCAGCTGGTAGGACTAGAAAGAGCCCCAGCCTTCATGGAGAATTTTTAAAGATTAAAACCCTTAGAGAGGTACCTGCCCTTCGACCCAGCTTTGCAGTTTGATCACTCTTAGAAAATGCCGGTGGGAACCCCGTGGGGTGATGTGGGGTGCCGAGTGCCACATGGGGGTGATGTGGGATGCTGAGTGCTGCCCAGGGGTGATGTGAGGAGCTGAGTGCCACCCGGGCATGCCAAGGAGAGGCCAAAGGACCAGGGAGCAGAGGGTTTGACTCGCACCCCAGGGCCATGCCTGCACGGCCAGAGAAGCCACTGGGTGAGAGGGGCTGGGCAGCAAGAGGACCCTGAGGCCAAAGGCTCCTCTGCTGGGGGAGGTCCTGGCTGTGGAGGCATAGCCCCCAGAGAGCACAGGGCACAGCAGCTGGGCCTGGGCCCCAGAATCCCACTCCTGCCCAATGTGGACAGCAAGAGCCCCCAGCAGTTTCCTCAGGGACGGAGGCGTCTGCACCTGCACAGAAGGCGGCCTGTGCCTTGGGTGAGAGCAGTGGGCCGGCTGCTGGAGTGCAGAGCAGTGAGTCTGAGGGGGTGAAAGTGGAGCTGTGTCCCTGTCTGTAGATGGGTGTGGAGGAGTGAGCCTGTGGTGGGAGTTGAGTGTGGGGCTGTGTCCCTCTGGATGGGAGTGGAGAGTGAGTCTGAGGGGTGAGTGTGGGGCTGTGGGGCTGTCCCTGTGGAGGGGGGTCCTCTAATGGGCTGGGACCGGCAGAAAAGTGAAGGCAGCCCCCGGAGAGGCGCATGGTCCTGGGATCTTGTGGATCCCAGGGGATCATGGACATTCCTGCCCCGTTTCGGGTGTATTCATGTTTATCCACAGACGCCCCTCACGTCCCCTTGATGGGCACCAAGTGCCAAGCACCAAAGCCGCCCTCCCGGCCCCTGGGCACCGGGGAGTGGCAGCAGCCCCTGGTGAAGGTGGGAGCGGCCGCGTTGCTGAGGTGCTGGTGCCCGGCAGGCGTGAACTCACCGCGTGACCATGGGGTACAGCGTGTGGTTGGGTCCAAAGCAGCTGAGGCTCCCGCGCCCACGCAGTCCCGTCCGGCCCATGGGGTTCCTGGGATGCAGAGGGGTCAACTCAGTCCACCATCCACCACTGGGGGAGGACAGGGCGGGGAGGGCAACTGAGAGGGGACAGCGGGCATCAGAAGCCGGCGCACAGTGGGATGTCGTTCAGGCTTCTTTAGGGACCTGCTCTGGCCTATGGGGGAGGATCCCCTTGGGACCCCCAAGGAGTAAGACCAAGGCTCTGGGTTACCTTGGGGTCACCTGGTGGGGGAACGGTCTCCCTGGGAGCAGAAGTCCAGCCACTGCAGGCCGGTGAGGGGCTAAAGTGCCACCTTCTCCCCACGGAGCGTAGAACTAGCCGACTGCTCGGGCCAGCACTTTGCGTCCAAAGGCCCCAGAGCATGGTCTGCATCCTGGCAGCCTTCCGAGGGGCAGCATGGGAGCCAGGCCAGACACCCAGAGGCCCTGCGTCCGTGTGGCCACAGAGACCCCCAGCAGAGTGTGCTAACCACAGGCAGCAGGAGCTACAGATGCTTCCCCTTGGGCCAGGCTGGTCTCCCTGACACCACGAGGTCCTACACGAAACAGCAAGTTCTAGAAATGGGCGAGATCCTGTGAATGCACCACTAAAACAGAAGGAAGAAACGCACTGCCGCTACCATGCGGTGGGGGTGGCCTCCATGTCTACAGAAAGTCCTCAGCAGTGTCCCCGCCAGCATGCCTGCCACCAGTGTCCCCGCCACCATCTCCACCACCATCCCCGCCACCAGCGTCCCTGCCACAGTGGGGACAGTGGTATCATTCCTCCACCAATCCACTCTGACCTCCAGATCCCACCAGAGCTGTAGCCTCCGACCCACCCCTCACGGGCCTCCTCTCTGTACAGCCTGGACTCCATCCTCCTGAGTCTGCGCGGCCGTGCATGGCTGCCCTGGGACAGCTGACCACCTCTAGCACTGGCGGCCACCAGCCAGGCCTGTGCCACCGTCCCTGACCCTGCCTGGCGTGGCAGCCTCCAACTGGCCTCCCCGCCTCCACCCAGCCCCTCCTCTCTGTTGCCCCCCTGCAGCCGCCCTGCTCCTGCCCAGCTGTCAGGGACCCCAGCTCTCATTGCACCGCTGCGCCAGACCTGCCTGCGTCCGTGGTGATCAGAGTCCACACCAGAACCTGCCCAGTGTGTAGGGCCCACCTGGCCGGGCCTCTCAGACAGCCCTCCCAGCTCACTCTGCGGTCTCCTCTGTGGCCGGGGGGCCTTGCGCGGTGGGGCCCAGGCAGCCTCCCCAGAAGCTGCTCAGAAACCAGAGTCCCAGCCCCACCAAGCTCCAGAGCTGGCACCACATGCAGCAAGCCCCGGGGACCTCAGCTCCAAGGCCGGGGCTCACTCAGGGTTCCTGCGAGGGCCACTGCTGCCTCCCCACAACCCCAAGCCCATCTCTCACTCCCGTCTACCCGGCCCTTGCCAGCCACCATTCTCCTTCCTGTACTCATGCCACTGAGCGGGCAGAACCCGGAACCAAGGCCATGGACAAATGGGGCGCTGGGCAGAGCTATGCTGAGCTCCAGAAGGAGAAGGCGGCGGGTCCTGCTGCTGGGAGCAAGGCTGCCTCGTCTCCCCGTAACTGCTGTTCACGCCAAGTGCAGCGCCTTGGTCAAGAAGCTCACAGAGGAGGCCACATGCTCTGCCTGGCACGAGTCCACCCCCACAGGAAGCTCCGGGCCCCAGGGCCCTGCTGTCATCTCACTGTCCCTGTCCCTAGTCGGCCAGTGGCAGAGCCAGGAGGGAGGTCAGGGGCCTGCTGGCTCGTACCATTAAACCACATGCACGCCCGCTCCTGCCAGGAGGGAAACAAACGCTATGCACCCTTGCTTCTCAGTCAGCCTGAGGGCGCTGGGCAGCAGGGGCTTCGGACCACCACGCTGCGCTCCCGCACCGCAGCCCCCACCCCACAGCCGAGTCTTCAGCTGCTGTCACTGTGCCCTGATCTCTGAGCCCCCGGTCATGATCTCATCCATATGGTTCTCAACCCCTCACCTCCCTGCTGTATGCCCGCTAGCTCCATCACAACGTCAAGGCATAGGCCCGTCCACAAACCTACCCACACAACCCCAAAGCGCGAACACAGCGACACTCCAGCTGCAGCAATCACATGTTCATTCACTCATCCGCTCACAGCTCCAGAAATGCAGGTGGGTTGTGGGATGGAGAGCTGGCCTTTGGGTTGAACAAGGCAAAATCCTTGCTGACCTGACCTCAACCCATTTCAGAAAGAGCAAGACAAGCCCAAGTGGAGTTGATTCAAAAGAGGAAGGGACGAGCAGGCAGGGGCCAAGGAGACAGCGTGTTTAAAGAGTTATGTCGGGCCGGGCACAGTGGCTCATGCCTGTAATCCCAGCACTTTGGGAGGCCGAGACGGGCGGATCACAAGGTCAAGAGATCAAGACCATCCTGGCTAACAGTGAAACCCTGTCTCTACTAAAAAAAAAAAAACACAAAAAACTAGCCAGGTGAGGTGGCGGGTGCCTGTAGTCCCAGCTACTCGGGAGGCTGAGGCGGGAGAATGGTGTAAACCTAAGAGGCGGCGCTTGCAGTGAGCCGAGATCATGCCACTACACTCCAGCCTGGGCGACAGAGTGAGACACCATCTCAAAAAAAAAAAAAAAAAAAAAAAAAAAAAAAGAGTTATGTCGGCAGGAGCAACGCAAGAGGGCAGGAGGACCCGGGTGCAGGAGGAGCAGTATGTTTGGGATGAGGTCCTTGAGAGGCAATGGAAGACGGGTCTAGCACAAAGGTGCACTGGGGTGAACAATGCCCACAAATTTATGTCCTTCCCAGAACCTCAGAATCTGGCCTTGTTCAGAAATAGTGTCTGCAGGTTTAATTAGTTAAGATGAAGCTACACTGAAATAGGGTTGGCCCTAAACCCAGTATGATTTATAATCCTAAGAACAGAAGAGACACAGACACATGCAGGGAGAGGCCATGTGGCTAGGGGGCAGAGATCAGGGTGATGCATCCACAAGCCAAGGAATGCAAAGGGCTGCCAGGAACACCAGGAGCTGGAGAGGCAGGAAGGGGTCTCCCCTCAAGCCCTCAGAGGGAGTGTGGCCCTTGATTTCAGACTCCTGGCCCTCAGAACTGTGAGATAATCCATTTCTGTTAAGCCCCCCAGTTTGTGGTACTTAGTTACAACAGCCATAGCAAACTAATACAGTGAGGGGGCTGGCCCCAGACGGACGTGGGGGACAGTCACTCCTGTAACAGAAAGGGCATCTGAGTGTGTGAGTGACTTGAGTCAGACAAGCTCACACAGGCTGCTGTTGTGAATGGGCCAAGAGGGTTAGGGCTAAGGTTAGGGATTAGGGTTAGGGTTAGGGTTAGGGATTAGGATTAGGGTTGGGGTTGGGGTTATGGTTAGGGTTAGGGTTAGGGGTTAGGGTTTGGTTTAACATTAGGGATTAGGGTTAGAGTTAGGGATTAGGGTTAGGGTTAAGTGTTAGGGTTAGAGTTAGGGGTTAGGATTAGTGTTAGGGTTCGGGGTTAGGGTTAGAGTTAGAGTTAGGGGTTAGGATTAGGTTTAGGGTTCGGGGTTAGGGTTAGAGTTAGGGGTTTAGGTTAGGGTTAGGGGTTAGGTTAGGGTTACAGTCAAGCAGCTGCAGCAACCCAGGGTAGAGATTGTGGCCATGGAGGACATTTCAATTTCAAGAATCAGCGTGTTGCCAATCCCACTCCAACAAAAATGCAGCAAAATTAGAATTAGAGGGTGATAACAAAGAATGGCTTAAAAACTGTAAGTAGAGGACAAGGGTTAGCAGCTCACACCTGTAATGCCAGCACATTGGGAGGCCAAGGTGGGTGGATCACGAGGTGAGGAGTTCAAGACCTGCCTGACCATCATGGTAAAACACCATCTCTATTAAAAATACAAAAAGAATTAGCTGGCGTGTTGGCACATGCCTGTAATTCCTGTGGTTCAGGAGGCTTAGGCAGAAGAATTGCTTGAACTGAGACCCTGCAGGCGGAGGCTGCAGTGAGCCAAGATCGCACCACTGCACTCCAGCCTGGGCTACATAGCAAGACTCTGTCTCAAGATAAAGAAAACTAAAAATACATCACTAAATAATCAAATGAAGATTATGCTGGGTGTGGTGGCTCACACCTGTAATCCCAGCACTTGAGGTGGCAGATACAGGAGGATTGCTTGAGCCCAGGAGCTTAAGACCTGCCTAGATAATAGAGTGAGACCTCATTCTCCACAAAAAGAAAAAGAGCAAAACAAAAGTATAAAATGAAGATTATAATGAAATTTATAAAGTAAAAAACAAAATCTCTACACATCAAAACTTAAGGGATACAGCCTACCAGGTCTTAGAGAGAATTTATAGTCTTAGGTACCCTTATTAGAAAACCAGGAAAATTGAATAAAAATGAGCTCTAACACATAAATCAAGAGCAAATCTCTAAGAAGTAGAAAGGAAGGAAAGATAACAATAAAAGCAATAAAGGATGAGATAGAAAAATTAAGATAATCAACAAATCCAAAAGTTAGGTTTTTGAAAAGATTATAAAATTAACCACTGGCAAGAATAATCAAAAAAATAAAAAAACAAAGAAGAGAAATATATAATAAATATGAATGCTCAAAAGAGAAATTACTGTATATTTATATATTTTTTAAATCATAAAAGAATATTATGGACATCTGTGACACAACATATTTCAAAAGTTAGATGAAATGATAATTTTCCAGAAAATTTACAATTACTAAAAAGGACCCAAGAAGAAACAGGAAATAAGGTTCCAAAATCATTATGGAAGATAAAATAGTTAGAAATCTACTTGCTCAAAATATGTTAGACCTAACAGTTTTACAGGTGAGTATTATCAGACTTTAAGAAACAAATAATTATCTCCACATCATTCAAAAAGTTCCAAAGAAGAGAAAAGAAGGAAAGCTGACCAGCTCATTCATTGAGATGGGTATAACCTCATACCAAAACCAAAGTAAGACAGTATAAGAAATATAAATTATAGGCAAATTACACTTTTGAACACATTTTTTTAAATCTTAAATAAAATGTTAGTAAATTAACTCCAGCAGTATATTAAATATAACAGAAGAGTTTATTCTAGGAATGCAAGGATGGCTCAACACTGAAGAAGCTAGAAAAATAATTCACACACTAATTGGCTAAAGGGGAAACATCTTATAACTATCTCAATCAATGGCAGAAAAACCATTTAGTAGCATTCAGCTCCTGACAAACTGGGACTAGATAGAAACATTCCTAATCCGATAAAAGGTATTTATAAATTTATTCAGTAAATACCATACTTAATGGTGAAATGTTGATAGAATTCCCATTAACTCAGAAACAAGGAAACCTGTTAATATTACCAATACTCTAAATTACACTGAAGAATTTTACTCAGCACAATAAGGCAAAAAAAAAGGAATGAGGCATGATTATTGTAAGGAGAAAGAAAATATTGTTATTTGCAGAATATATATTATTTACATAGAAAATCTACAAACACATTTATATAATTAATGAGAAAGTTTAACAAAATTGTTAGATATAAAGTCATCATACAAAATTAATAATGCTCCTATATATTTTTTAAAAATTGAAAATAGAAAAAATATTATAGGCCAGAAGTGGTGGCTCATGTCTGTAATCCCAGCACTCTGGGAGGCTGAGGCAAGTGGATCACCTGAGGTCAGGAGTTCGAGACCAACCTGGTCAACATGGTGAAACCCCATCTCTACTAAAAATGCAAAATTAGCCAAGCATGGTGGTGGACACCTGTAATTTCAGCTACTCAGGAGGCTGAGGCAGGAGAATCACTTGAACCCAGGAGGTGAAGGTTGTAGTGAACCGAGACCACGCCATTGCACTCCAGCCTGGGCAACAAGAGTGAAATCCATCTCAAAAAAAAAAAAAAAAAAAAAAAGAAAAAGAAAAAATGTTATAATTTCCTCAAATAACAAAAGTTATCAAATACCTGAGGAACAAATATTACTTAAAAGTATAAGATCCTTATGAACAAAATTATAAAACTTTAGGGAAGGACAAAGAGAAGACATAAATAAATGTTGACAAATATATACATAGACAATTCATTATCATAAAAGTGTCGTCTCAAATTTTTCTATAAATTTAATACAATTCTTATCAATGGATTTGTCATGGAGCTAGAAAAACTGGTTTTTAAACTCACAAAAATGCCAAAGTCTCAAGACCAGAAAAGGCAAGTTTACAGACATGCTACCCCAGAGTCAGGATTATTGCAATGCTATGGCAAATAGTGGCATGATCTGCTACGAGATGAGTGGGACAGAGGCAGACATAACTATGAAAGAGGAGTCAGACCTCATGCACACCTCAGGGGAGGAGTCAGACCTAAGGGAAGGAGCCATGCCTCAGGAGAGGAGCCAGACCTAAGGGGAGGAGCCACACCTCAGGGGAGGAACCAGACATCAGGGGATGAGCCACACCTCAGGGGAGGAGCCAGACCTTAGCAGGAAATGAAGTCAGGCAGCTCACTTTATGTGTGAATTCACAAAATAAATCAGGCCCCTCCTCACACCTTATACAAGCAGCCTTCATCTGTATTAAAGACTCAGTGAAAAATCTAATCTTAAAACGTGTCAAATGAATATAGGAAGGTGTGTCTTTATAATTTCATAGAAAGAAAACACACCTAAGGAAAGACAATGAAAATAAGATTCATAAGCCCACAACAGAAGCACGGTGCATATAGAAAGTGCTCTTCTGTGCTACTAAAGCCCGCGTGGCCACTACATCCTGCCAAGTCCTGACACACCTGCCTGTGTGGCGACCGCCCGTGAGAGCAGGTGCTTGTGCCCTGTCACCCACACCAGGCACCTGCAGCTCTCATCAGCTTCCCACAGCCACCAGATGCACCTCCCTAAATACCCACCCTTGCCCATCCTGCACACCCCCAACACCAGAGCAGGCCACCTGCAGCTGCAGCCACCTGGCCAGGACCTCTGCTCTCAGGCCCCATAGCCTTCTACCACCTCCTTACTCGACCTCCAGCTCCGGGCAGAGGAGCGCACACCCTGTTCCAGAGCATTCCGCAAAGGCCTGCCATGCAGTCCCCCGGTCCTTCAGACCCCTTGGCTCCTCTGCTCCATGGTTCATGCCCCACATCCTGGCAACCCCCCAACCCCAGGTTCTGGTGGCCCCTCCTCCACCTACTCCTCATGGCAGGGTCCAAGAGCCCCAGGCTCCTTCCCTCCAGGGCACTTGTAGGCACTTCAGGGTCACCTGACACTACTTTGGGTTTCCTCACCTGTGTGATGGGTGCAGCGCCGATCCTGTGGGGAACATGACACCAGGCGAGTCCAACTTCCCGGCCAGGTGAGCCTGCCAGTACCCATTCCCGTGTCCCCTCCCTGCTGCACAGCCCCTGCCCATCCTCCAAGGTGTCCCCCTCTCCCAGCACCGCCATCCCCACCTGCCCATCCTCCGAGGAGTCACCCTCTCCCAGCACAGCTGTCCCCGCCGCCCATCCTCCAAGGTGTCGCCCTCTCCCAGCACAGCCATCCCCCCCGCCCATCCTCCGAGGAGTCACCCTCTCCCAGCACAGCCGTCCCCTCCTGCCCATCCTCCAAGGTGTCGCCCTCTCCCAGCACAGCCATCCCCCCGCCCATCCTCCGAGGAGTCACCCTCTCCCAGCACAGCCATCCCCCCCGCCCATCCTCCGAGGAGTCACCCTCTCCCAGCACCGCCATCCCCACCTGCCCATCCTCCGAGGAGTCACCCTCTCCCAGCACCGCCATCCCCACCTGCCCATACTCCGAGGAGTCACCCTCTCCCAGCACAGCTGTCCCCGCCGCCCATCCTCCAAGATGTTGCCTCTCACAGCACAGCAGTCCCCAGGTTAGGGTTGGGACTGTGGGGCAGGGCCTGCCGGAGGCCAGGGGACAAGTCCCACCATCCCATGCCCTATCCCAGGAGCTGCAGTGATGCCGTGAGTTGATGTTTTCTTCCTTTCTGTGGCTCACATGCATTTTTGGTTTGTTTTATGAGAAAAATGCCTCCTTTGCCCAGAGAGGAAACCTGCCCCCCAGGCAAACTCCAAAGGCTGACAGGGCAGGGCCTGTGGGGGGCACACTCACAGGGGCAACCCGGCCTGGACTGCGTACGGCCCGTGGAAGCTCCGGCGGTCCCTCAGGCCGTCCACCATGTTGTACTGGATCGTGGACAGCGGCTCCAGGGTGCTGGGAGCAGAGGAGAAGGCGTGTCTGTGTCCCCGTGTTGCAGGTGGGACAGAGCAGACAGGCAGGGTTCACCCCCCACCAAGGGCCCAGCCGAGTGGCTGTAGGCTGAGTGTATATGACAGTAGGAGCTGGGCCCCTTCAGGCCCCCATGGACCCCTCCTGCTCACAGGGCCTCCCCAGGCTGAGCCCTGACTGGGATACTTGAGGGAGCCCCTGGGAGGTCCTGGGTTTGGGGCCAGCTGGGAGCACGGACAGCAGCTCACACTCACTCTCCCACGGGGTCCATGGCGGCCGCGTCCTTCCTTTCTGCCGTGTAAAAGGGCGGGTCATAGATCAGGAACTCCGTCTGTTGCAAAACAGGGAATTTTCCCCTAGATTTTTACCCCCACTGCAAAGCTGGGCCCAGGCACCAGGGTAAAAGGGCTGCTACACTGGGTCTGAACCCAACCCCAACATCCCAACATGCAGGGCAGAAGCTCCAAGCCGGGCAGAGCCGGGGGCTGGGCTCAGGGACCTCCACCCTGGGGCCAGCTGAAGGGCAGGCAGCCATGACTGGAGGCCTTGGGGGTCTTCCCAGAGTGAGGCAGGGGTCTAAGCTGGACCCTGGAGGCAAGGAGGATTCTGTGAGGTGGACAGAAGCAGCGAAAACAGCAGCCTGGAATGTTCTGGATGGGCCAGACAGAAGCCCTGCACCAGGAGGGCGGGGGTCTCCGCAGGGCCATTAGCCATCTCGCTCTCTCTGTGTCTCTGTCTCTCTTCCATACCTGGCATCTGGAAAGGGGCCAGAGCCATTCACAGGGATGGGTGGGGTCTAGGACCAGGGCATGATCTGGGAGAATGGGGCCAGTGGCGCTGGGCCCCAGGATGATCATGGGAGGAGCCTGAGCCTCGAACTCTGTGGGGGTCAGTGTGCCCCCCGAGGCCCCTCCACCACCTCGAGCTGTGGGGCCCCTGTGATTTGACTCCTCTGTGCCTCAGTTTCCTTAAATGTCAAACAGGGGCTGCCAGACGTACAGATCCCCCTGTGACTGCAGTGGCTGGAAACCAGGATTAACACCAGATCGATGGAGACAGGGCTGCCCTTGCCTCCCCAGGGGCCCGGCCACTCTGCCTGGTTGGGCTCAGGCAGGCGCTCACCTCCCAGGGCACCTTCTCGTTGGGCACGGGGAAGCGCGTGATGGGGCAGTTGGGATAGAGGAGGTGCCGGGCATTCACGTGGTAGCTGTCGCCTGGCTCTTCCGTCTTCTTCCTGCCTCCTAGCTCAGTATCTGGCTCCTCCACGGCCTTCTGGGAGGCTGAGGACAGTCAGGAAGCTGTGATGTAAGGCAAGCCCAGGCTCAGGTGCCCACCCGCAGGACAGGGACTTCCTCTGTGGTCCTTCCACCAAAACATCTGGGCTCCACCACCTCCCCAAGCCCAAATGGCCATGCAGGTCGAACACCAGCCCTGAAGTGAGCAGGGCCCCCAGGGAGGATGGCCCTCGGGGTCAGGGCAGCGTCCCTGCTGGCACCTGCCCCTTTGTGCGGCGGCAATCAGGGACCTCAGTAATGAGCTGAGCTGAACTCACAGCGCAGTTACCGAGAGAAATGTGCTCTTTGGGGGCCAGCAAAACTCAGTGGCCCAAGGAAGGCTACTTATGTCCATTTCATAGCCAGCTGCGAATTTAGGAAAACAGACTTTGCTTCTCGTCACTCAGCCCACCTGACCAGGTTCAGACACAGTCTGCAGCTGCCCGGCTCGCACCCCTGACTCCGCAGCGGGGTATGTGGGGAGCTCAGGGCACGGCAGGCCAGGCCTCCCCGTGGACATCCAGGAACCTGGTCAGGTCAGGGATCGGGCGGGGCCTCGGCACCGGCATTGGTGGGTGGGCTGAGTTCCTGAGGGCGCTGGCCCTGCCAGGCCTGGGAATGGGCTCCAGCCAGTGCTTTCCTCCTGGCCACAGCCCCGCCAGCTGCCTCTCCTCCCACTGACCCCAAACCCAAAAGAACACAGGCGGGTGAAGACCAGCTGCTGGCCTGGCCACCCACTCACCCAGAGTGGGGACGTCCACCTCCGAGCCGAAGCCGCTGGCCCGCAGTGTCTTCACAATCCAGTGCAGGGCTCGGGCCGTCTGGGCCACCTGGAAGGCACAGCCCGAGACACAGTGAGCACCTACCACCCACACGTATGGTACACACCCCACTGCCCACCGAGACCTCACTCCCCCAGCCAGGAGCCCCACCCCTGTCACTCAGCCCCTGCACACTTTGAAAGTGAGACACCACCTCCTCCCCAGGCAGCCACCAAGCCAGCCAGGATGCTGCCCCGGGCCCACCCTGCTTCCCTTGGGGGCTGCTGAGTCACACATCTGATGATGCAGCCTGCCCAAGAGATACAACAGTGGGACTGTCACTGGACTGGACAAGTCAGAGGACGGAGCCAGCATGAAGCTGCAGTCAGGCGGTTCTCCACCACAGGGAGAGGTCACGGGCTGCCAAAGCCAGAGGTTTCCAGGGTTCCTGCACCTCCCAGGAGGAGCCTCCCCAGAGGCCGATGCAGCCCCCACAGGGGACAGCAGGATGTATCTCACCCATGTGGCTCAGAGCTGGGCACCCTGTCAGGGGTCCCAGCAAGGCCTAGACTGGGGGAGAGGGTGGCCTGGGCAGACCTCTGGGTGCAGCAGGCAGGACTGGTGGATGGTGGATGCCCAAGGAGCACAGGGCCCAGCTGGGAGCAGCAGCACTGGGTGGCTGAGCCATCCACAGGGCTCAGCGCTGACCACAGAGGCTGCCGTGGCCTCAGGGGCTGTCGTTGGGAAGCACGGCCCGGCCCAGCTGGTGGACGCTGATGGGGTGCGCGGGCAGACCCTCACAGGCCATCTCTAAGTCCTCCCCACCTCGGTCTCATGGCCTGTCCAGGGCTCAGAGGCTGGGAGGGACAAACACTCTGTTTCCTGGGAGCAGCCAGGAGCACAGCCTGGCCACAGAGGCCGCAGGACACACAGGAGCAGCTCGGTCACAGAAACGCTCGGGCAGGCTTTTCTGGAGGACACACAGGGCGCCTCTGCCAGCTGGGAACGGCTGCCCTGACGTTCTGGCCTCCTCCTCACCATCGCTTCTCAGAGCCCTACTCGGTGCCATCACATGGCAGAGCCGCCCACCAGGCCCAACAGTGGCACCTCCTGAACGGAGGCCTGGACCTTGGACCCACCTGCTCCTCCAGAGAGGCCAACCTCTGCTCCATGGAGCCCGACCTCTTCAGCGGGTCCAGGTCCAGCAGGTCCACCATGGCGTCAACCCTGAAAGAGGAAGCAGCTGAGCTGGATGCACACCAGGCCTTGGGGCCCCGGGAACACCACACCGCACTGCAGACGGCCCTGCATCAGTCTTCACTTCCTCTTCATATGAAACTATTTCTAACATGCATTTCTCCCATAGAACCAAACTGCCCAGGGCCCCAAAGGGAAAGACGTCTCAGCAGACGGACAGCCGAGGCTCACACGGCAAGCTCTGGCAGCCTGTCCGTCCCAGGAGAGGGGGCAAGTGAGCGAACTGAGGGAGGGCCAGGTGACAGGTCACAATGAAACTTCCTCTGGGCACAGCAGAGGTTGATTTGTTGTGGGGGTGATGTGGAGAGGCGCTGCTGTTCTGGGGATGTTTGGTTTCTGTCGTATTTTGCGAGGATTGTGGAGCAGCGCTGTTTTTCTGGGAGTATTTGGTTTCTGTCGTATTTTGTGGGGATGTGGTGTGGTGCTGTTGCTGGGGAATGTTTGCTTTCTGTCTTATTTTGTGGGGTTGTGGAGTGGCACTATTATTCTGGAAATATTTGGTTTCTGTCTTATTTTGCTTCACCCAGCCTTGGCCTGCTGTGTTTATGGTTAAAATAAGTCTGCGGCCAAACACGAGTCTCCAGCTCTCATCCACTGTCCCCTGGGCTCCCTCACTTCCTTGCACCCACTGCAAGTGATATTCTTATAATATATTGAGCAACTATTTTAGTAACACAGAAATTTTCTGGGGATATGTCCCACTTTAAACAGTTATCTAGGGAAAGGGAAGAAAATGATTTCGCGCCGGGCCTGGGAGTCTCCTTTCACCCACACTGCATTTTGCTTAATCCCACAAAAGCCGCTTAACTGCACCTGCTGTGTTTTCCCAGACAGCCTTGCAAACATGCGAGGGTGGTTACTGGCGCCTTCTCGGACCCGCGTGATTCCACCACCGTGAGATGCAGAAACTGTCTAGATTTGCAGACAGAGCTTGTCCTTGACCCCCAAGGCTCCAGCCCTGCTCTGTGGGCGAGGAGCTTTAGTGAACTCAGCTCACCTCAGTGCTGCAAGGTTATGGCACCCCAAGCTCATTCGCCTCCCGGGTCCCCGGCTTCCTCACTGGACCCACGGAGGGTCAGTGACCAGGTTAGGGCCCTTGGTGAGGGCCGAGCTCTTTCCTCACTTTCCCTGGAGCCCGTGTTCTGCAAGATCAGGTCGATTGAAGCACATCAGCTTCTGTCCCAGGCCCCTCTGTGGATGAGCCAGAGCTGCTGACCACTGGGAGTGACAGGTGAGCACACCAGCCAGCGGCCCAGCGGAAATACGTTCTGCAGGCTCATCTTGGGAAAACTTCCGTTCACACACAAATACGCATTAGAGTCAGGGTCTCGCCCTATCACCCCGGCAGCCTCGAACCCCTGGCCTCAGCCTCCTGAGCAGCTGGGACTCTGTGACCCCAAGTACGCCACCGCACCAGGCTACTCTTTTTTTTTTTTTGTAGAGATGGGGTCTCACTATGTTGCCCAGGCTTGTCTCAAACTTTTGGCCTCAAGAAATCCCCCCACCATGGCCTCCTTAGTAGCTGGGATCACAGGCATGAGCCACCATGCCTGGATAACTGTTATTTTTATTTTTTGTAGAGACGGGGGTCTCACTATGTTGCCTAGGTTGGTCTTGAACTCCTGGGCTCAAGCAATCCTCCCACCTCAGCCTCCCAAAGTGTTGGGATTACAAGCATGAGCCACTGCACCTGGCCTGAAAATTTATATTTTAGTTAAGTTTTTTCAACCTCAGAAAATAACTGGAGGCACCCAACTTCCACTGAGCACCTAGGCTGGGAATAGGCAGCAGACCGACTCTGAGCTTTAAGACGTCTGGCATAGGGCAGGAGCTGAGCAGCATTTGGAACTAAATTGTTTTTTGAGGTGGAGTCTTGCTCCGTTGCCCAGGCCGGAGTGCAGCAGCACGATCCCGGCTCACTGCAACCTCTGCCTCCTGGGTTCAAGCGGTTCTCCTGCCTCAGCCTACCAAGTAGCTGGGATTACAAGCGCACACCACCACACCTGGCTAATTTTTGTATTTTTAGTAGAGATGGGGTTTCACCATGGTAACCAGGATGGTCTCGATCTCCTGACCTCATGATCCACCCACTTCGGCCTCCCAAAGTACTGGGATTACAGGCGTGAGCCACCATACCCAGCCTGGGACTGATTCATTTGGGGCCCAGCTCACTCCCTTAAGGCAGGAGGCTGCAAAATTGCTGGGGCCTGCATTCCAGGCCACACCGCTGGCCAGTGGTGGACGCTGAACCACCTCTCTCACTTTCCTGGGCCTCCACTTCCTCGTGGGTAAAAGTGGAAGGAAAAATACCTCCCTGTGCAAAAGGGTTGAGTGAGATGATGCAGGTGAAGGGCGTGGTCCTCAGTGAGCCCTTAACACACTCCAGCCATTGTATTCCAGCCCTGACTATGTTGGTCATCAGCAGAGCTGTGGCCTTTCAGCTTCATCCTGACATGCGGAGGCCGCCTCTCCCAAGCACCTTCCCCCAGCATCTGGGCCCTGGGCATGGCCACTGCTCAAAGTCAGATGTCCCAGACGAGGCCATCCATCAAAGCTGTGCTTGGCCAGAGCAAGTAAGAGAAGGTTCTCAGGGCACTGCATGGCCCCAGGTCTCTCCTCTGTAAGTGGACCATCAGAGCCAAACGTCAGGCTGAGCAGGCCTGGAGACCAGCGACCCCAGCCTCCTGCAACCCTGCCAGGCCAGGAACTAGCAGCAGTTCCAGAACTGCATAGGATTTGCTGAGTGCCTTCTAGGCACTGGGCCTGCTCTACATCCCACGATACTATGGGGAACGTGTGGGACTCTGTCCCTACTCTCACATGGAGCCTGGCTGGTAGACATGACCCAACCCACAAACCCACCAGCCAACCAACCAACATCCAGATTCCAGAAAGACAAGGCATGGGGACAGGGTGGGTGGAGGGCAGGAAAGGCCCTCCAATGAAGTGAGGCCTGAATAGAGAGAGACAGCAAGTCCTGACTCTCTCTGGGAGAAGACTGTTCCAGGCAAAGAGCATGCCAAGGGCTCAACTGCAAGTCATCGTGCCCAGACTCAAGCAAAGAGGGCACCTGTATCTAGTTCACTCAGAATGGGAGCTAGAAGGGGCTTTGACATCAGCTAGTTCATTAAGGTCCTCGCATTGTCACCATCATCATTACCATTGCCATCACAATCACCATCATCAACATTACCATCATCACCACATCCACCATCATCACCACCACCACCAGCACCACCACTACCATCATTACCACCACCACCATTACCACCACCACTACCATCACTGCCACCACCATTACCACCATCAGAAGCACCATCACCACGACCATCACCACCATTTCCATTACAACCATCAAAATCACCATTGTCACATCACCATCACTACCACCATCACCACTACCACCACCATCACAATCACCACCACATCATCATCATCACTAACATCACCACTACCACCACCACCACCATTACTAACATCATCACTAACATCACCACTACCACCACCACCACCATTACCAGCACAACCACTACCATCACTACCATCACCATCACCACCAACATCACCACTACCATCAACACCATCACCACTACCACCACCACCACCAACAGCACCAGCACAACCAATACCATCACCATCATCACCACCATTGCCATCACCACTACCACCACCACCACCAACAGCACCAGCACAACCAATACCATCACCATCATCACCACCATTGCCATCACCACTACCACCACCACCACCAACAGCACCAGCACAACCAATACCATCACCATCATCACCACCATCGCCATCACCCACCACCACCATGACCATCACTACCACCACCATCACCATCACCACCATTACCATCACAACCATCCTAATCACCATCACGACTACCATCATCATCACCACCATTACCGCTGCCACCACCACCATCACCATTACCCACCACCATCACCATCATCACCATCACCATTACCGCCATGACCATCACCACCATTACCACAATCACCATCATCACCACCACCATCACCACCACCACCACCATCACCATCATCATCACTGTTACCACTACCACCACCACCATCACTACTACCAGCACAACCACTACCATCACCATCACCATCACTATTACCATCATCACCAATACCATCATCACCATCCTCACCATCACCACTACTGATATAATTTGGCTGCATCCCCACCCAAATCCCACCTTGAATTGTAACTCTCACAATTCCCATGTGTCATGGGAGGGACCCAGTGGGAGGTAACTGAACCTTAGGGGTGGGTCTTTCTTGTGCTGTTCTCGTGGTAGTGAATATATCTCATGAGATCTGATGGTTTTATAAAGAGGAGTTCTCCTGCACAAGTTCTCTCTCTGCCTGCCGCCATCCACGTAAGATGTGACTTGCTCCTCCTTGCCCTCTGCCATGATTGTGAGACCTCCCCAGCCACGTGGAACTGTGAATCCATTAAACCTCTTTTTCTTCCCAGTCTCAGGTATGTTTTTATCAGCAGTGTGAAAATGGATTAATACAGTAAATTGGTACCAGCAGAGTGGGGCGCCGCTGAAAAGATACCTGAAAATGTGGAAGCAACTTTGGAACTAGGTACCAGGCAGAGGTTGGAACAGTTTGGAGGGCTCAGAAGACAGGAACATGTGGGAAAGTTTGGAACGTCCTAGAGACTTCTTGAATGACTTTGACCAAAAAGCTGATTGTAACATGAACAATAAGGTCCAGGCTGAGGTGGTCTCAGATGGAGATGAGGAACTTGTTGGGAACTGGAGCAGAGGTGACTCTTGCTATGTTTTAGCAAAGAGACTGGTGGCATTTTGCCTCCACCTTAGAGATTTGTGGAAGTTTGAACTTGAGAAAGAGATGATTTAGGGTATCTGGCAGAATAAATTTCTAAGTGGCAAAGTATTCAAGAGGTGACTTGGGTGCTATTAAAGGCATTCAATTTTATAAGGGAAGCTGAGCATAAAAGTTTGTAAAATTTGCAGCCTGACAACAGGATAGAAAATCCCATCTTCTGAGAAGAAATTCAAGCCAGCTGCAGAAATTTGCACAAATAACAAGGAGCCAAATGTTAGTCCCCAAGACAATGGGGAAAATGTCTCCAGGGCATGTCAGAGGTCTTCACAGCAGCCCCTCCAATCACAGGCCCAGAGGCTAAGGGAAGACCCATGGGCCGGGCCCAGGGTCCCCATGCTGTGCGCAGTTTAGGGACTTGGTGCCCTGCATCCCAGCCACTCCAGCTGTGACTAAAAGGGGCCAAAGTACAGCTTGGGCTGTTGCTTCAGAGGGTGCAAGCCCCAAGCCTTGGCAGCTTCCATGTGGTATTGAGCCTGCAGGTACACAGAAGTCAATAATTGAGGTTTGGGAACCTCCACCTAGATTTCAGAGAATGTATGGAAATGCCTGGGTGTCCAGGCAGGAGTTTGCTACAGAGGCGGGGCCCTCATGAAGAACCTCTGCTAGGGCAGTGCGGAAGGGAAACGTGGGGTCAGAGCCCCCACACAGAGTCCCTACTGGGGCACTGCCTAGTGGAGCTGTGAGAAGAGGGCCACTGTCCTTCAGACCCCAGAATGGTAGCTCCACCAGCAGCTTGCACCGTGCACGTGGAAAAGCCACAGGTACTGAATGCCAGCCCATGAAAGCAGCTTGGAGGGAGGTTGTGCCCCGCAAAGCCACAAAGGTGGAGCTGCTCAAGATGGGAGCCTAGCTCTTGCATCAGCGTGACTTCAATGTGAGACATGGAGTCAAAAGAGATCATCATAGAGCTGTAAGATCTGACTGCCCCACTGGATTTTAGACTTTCATGGGCCCTGTAGCCCCTTTGTTTTGGCCAATTTCTCCCATTTGGAATGGACATATTTACCCAATGCCTGTACCCCCACTGTATTTAGGAAGTAACTAGCCTGCTTTTGATTTTACAGGCTCATAGGTGGAAGGGACTTGCCTTGTCTCAGATGAGACTTTGGACTGTGGACTTTTGGGTTAATGCTGAAACAAGTTAAGGCTTTGGGGAACTGTTGGGAAGGTATGATTGGTTTTGAAATGTGAGGACATGAGATTTGGGAGGGGGCAGGAGCAGAATGATATGGTTGGGCTTTGTCCCCACTCAAATCTCATCTTGAATTGTATCTCCCACAATTCCCATGTGTTGTGGGAAGGACCCATTGGGAGGTAATTGAATCATGGGGCAGGTCTTTCTCACGCAGTTCTCATATAGTGAATAAGTCTCATGAGATCTAGTGGTTTTATAAAGAGGAGTTCCCCTGCACAAGTTCTGTCTCTTTGTCTGCCACCATCCATGTAAGACGTGACTTGCTCCTCCTTGCCTTCTGTCATGATTGTGAGGCCTCCCCAGCCATGTGGAACTGAGTCCATTAAATCTCTTTTTCTTCCCAGTCTCAGGCATGTCTTTATCAGCATGAAAACAGACTAATACAACTACCACCATCAATACCACCATCACCAGCATCGTCCCTACCACCATCACCATCATCACCCTCACCATACCACTACCATCACCACCATCACCAGCACAACTACTACCATCACCACCATCACCCCACCACCACCACCATCACCATCACAGCCACCATCATCACCATCGCCACCACCACCACCACTACTCGTAAGTAAGAGTGATGATAAAAGCACCAGGCCACGTTAGCAGAGCCCTGGCTATGGTTCAAGCATATGTGCTCATTTCTTTAGAGTCAGGACCCCACTGTATTCTGGAAACAACTCCAAGGTGTCAACAGGGACTATCGTGTCTCCATCTTACAGACAAGGCTAGGGAGGTATGGAAAGGCAGGAGTACATACCTGTCTCTAAGGTGGAGGGCACTTGGCCTGGTCTGTCCAGAGCCCACAGTCTTGGGCATCCCTGCCAGTTCCAGGTATGCCCGTTTGTGACTACAGGAACCTCCATACTGCCATAACTAGGTGGCACTGTGTCCATATTCCCCTTCCTCCTCTCATGCCATGGTGAGACGCACACTGAGAGCAGGACACTGGGAACAGCCCTTCCTGCTGCCCACTGCTGGGCCGTTAGGCCCTGCTGACACTTAGCAGGGCCAAAGGGCTGGCAGTGGAGAGAAGGAAGCAGAAAGATTTTCCCCCAACACTGACCTCGCACCCTGCAAAGAAGCAAAGTGGGAGGAGCCGAGAGGGAGGATGGTGCTGAGCGTGGCTGACCTCAAGGGCTGGGCTGCCGAGGCCCTGCAGAAGCTACAGTAAGGCTGTGCACCAACAAGTTCACAGAGCAAACCACCCCCAAACCAGCCTGGACCCCATGTGCACATCCCCCCAGGCCTCCAAGCCAGCTCCTATGGGCCAACCTGCCCCTCCTCCAGCCGCCGAGGCTTCCCTCCCAGCCTCTGACCCAGTGCCCTGTGGGGCCCAGCCTTCCTAAGGACCCCCGAGGGCCCTGGGTCAGCTGCGGGCACAGGCCCAGATGCCTGCAACATTGCAGGGGCCACGGGGTACAGTGTTCCCTCGCCGGTGAGGCATTGCTGGGCCTCGCCACGTGGAACATGTACTCATGGTGCCTGTGGACCTGCAGGAGGTCCCCTAGAGGCTCCCCGCCCCCAGGCCCGCCCGAGCCCCCGTACTTATTGCTGATGTCCTCGATCTTCTGCTCGGGCCGCTGCTTTTGCTGGAACTGCTGATTCTGCAGGTAGTTCTCCTTCAGGTAGATCTCCCAGGATAGCAGGGCCGCCTCCTCGTTCTTCTCCAGTTTGTTCTCTGTCAGGGTGGGAGGACAGACCTGGGGATCTGGAATCCTCAGGACGGTGGGCCCTGAAGCTCTGACCCACCCGGTGGTTGGTCCTGAGTGGCAGGAAGAGCCCTCCGCACACCTGCCCCGGGGGAGCCTCTGGGCTCGGTCCCCACCACTTGCTCAAGGCCAGCAGAAGGGGAGCAGCCTGAGTGGCCTGCAGGCCTGCCGAGTGTCCAGGGTTCTGGGCAGAGCTGCCGCGCCATCTCCACCCCCTCTGCACCCAGGCGGCCAGGAGATTCAGGAGAGGCACTGAGACTGACGTACTGAGCTGCTTGTGCCTCTTGGCCGGAGTCTTCAGGATCACCCTCTTGATGAAGAGCTGCAGGTGGCTGAGGAGGATGAAGGGGGGCGGTGCGGCAGGGCGGCTGTGGTACTCCTCGATCAGGTCGTGGCGCTGGAACTTCCAGATCTGGTCCGTGTGCTCCTGCACCTGCTGGAAGGTGTAGCTATCAGGGAGGAGAGAGCGACACCTCGAGGTCAGGGTGTTTACCTGGAACAGACCCCTCTCACCGCCCGCGTACCCACTGTGATGCCACAGAGAGCAGAGCCACACCGTGTGCCCACTCTGATACCACCGAGAGTAGAGCCACGCCACACAGGAGGCCAGCTCCAGGCACAGAACTCAGCCCACAGACCTCACAATTCCAGGCTTCCTGGGAACCAAGGCAAAAAACAGGAGAAGCACACAGACTTTCGATTTTATAAGCCTCACTGGTGAATAACACAAAGTGGGTGTTTATCAGGAGACAGACACTGTCTGGCATTGAACTCTAAGAGTTGATCTGCAGATTCTGACAAGCACCAGAGCCAGACCCCCCAGAGGTGCATGTGGAAGGGGCAGGGCTGCAGGGGCCTCCTGGGTGTGTCTCAGGGTGACAGGCACAGAGCCCTCCACAACGGGAGCTGGCAGTGTGGGTGCCATACTTGCTGCAGGAACGGTGTCCTGCCACCAGCCCCTTGGCCTCGAGATGACAGTCCTGGCCCATGCTCAGTTTCTCTCAACGTTCAGAACCCATGTTAAAGCAAAAGGTGGCAACCTCAGAAGCTTAGCCAATGAAACAAGAAGAGAAACAGTTGGTTCCTAATAAAACCAGGAACAAAAGGATTTTCAGAGTCCCGGATAGCACAGGGCCTGTCTGCAGAGGTTGGGAAGGGTTCTGAGGGCCTAGGAGGTTTTCTGAATTATGGGGGCAGCATGGGGAGACTGGGCTTTCTGTGGGCCATGACGGTTCCGCATCCATGCTGGGCTCCTCAGCTCCACTGTCAGGGCCAGGAATTGGCCACGGAACCCCCAAAGCCAACCCAGGGGCCCACCAAGACCCTAAACACCTGTGCTTTCATTCTGCGTGGCCTCCTGGTTCCCTGGAGTTCTTTTTTATGCTGCCTCTGGGTGTGAGGTCCTCAGCATTTAATTTGTTCTAAGTTTAAAACCTGCAAGAGCAAACTGGAACCCCCAAAGCCTGGGACCCACAGCTGCTGCGGCTGATCAGAGACGCAATCCCAGAGGACCACGTCCACCAGGGGCCGGATGGACAGCCACCTATTTTGTCCTTCTTGTTTCAAAAGCAACATTAGCAAATAATATTCCAAAAGTTCTATGATAAAACTGCATGCTTCAAGACACTAAGGATTTAAAGAAAATGCTAGACATTTCCAAAGAGAAGGAACAGCCACTGCATGAGTCTCCTGATGCTGCTGTAGTGAACCGCCACTGCCTTGGCAGCTTAAAGCAATCAGACTCTTCTCGCAGTCCTGGAGGTCAGGAGCCTCACAGGGCTAAAACCAAGGTTCAGCAAGGCTGTGCTCCTCCCGTCGGTCAGGGGCCTCCATGCCTTGCCTTTCCTACCTTCCAGAGACTACCAGTATTCCTGGGCCGGAGGTCTCACCTCCCCCCAATGCCCATTTCCATCGTCACATTCCTTCTCTGCCTCCGTCTTCCACGGCCCCTCGTGATGATGTCGGGCCGGTGCAGATAACCCTGGATAATTTCCCATCTCAGGATCCTCCACTTAACCCCATCCTCCCAGTCCCTTTTGTCATATAAGGCCCCATAGCCACAGGGTTAGAGTGTGGACATCCCTGGGGCTGTTATTCAACCTGCCACAGATGCCACAAACACCAGGCCCAGAGGAGGTGGACACGTGTGTGCAAACCCACAAAACCAGCAAAGCACGTGAAGACGGGCAGATGAAGAAGCCCCTAATGGCGCGGGAGGGCGGACACGGAGCCGTCCACAGATGGATCAGAGCTCAGGGGAAGGCGCCACAGAGCCAGCGCCCTCCGAGGCACACGGTGGGGACAGCAGGAACACGTCTAGGGCTGGGGAACTGGCCCCAAAGAGCTAAAGAACCCAGCAACTAACAGAAATGCTCACACTTACAGATGGCAGACAGGGAAAGAAACCACTTGCTGGGATGCTGAGACTCGCTCGCAGGAGCTTTTAGAACTGGCTGAGGTCAGCTGGAACCAACGTGGGCAGTTGGAGTCTGCAGGGCCCAAGCTTGCTGACGCCACAGCCCGAGTTTCCACCCCGGGGTCCCGGTAACTCAGCCCAGATGTGCACACGAGACCCATGAGGAGACACAACTTTCCAGAGCCCCCTTTTCTTCCACCAGCCACCTACTAATCCACGAACCCACCCCCAAACCTTCCCTAATAGAAACACTGCATTAAAGCCAGCGCGGGGGGACAGACGTGAACTGCACCCCGTCTCCTTGTGGATTGGCCCAGAAGAAAAGCTTTTCTTTTCTCAAAAACCTGGTGTCACAGTATTGGCTTCCTGCACATCGGGCAGTGAGCCCTTTTGCTCAGTCACAGGGAGACACAGGCAGAACCCTCGGAGTGGTGAGGGGACAGCACTGAGCAGCAGCGGCCCCGGCATGCCCCCAGGTAGGGCAGTGAGCTCATGGATACTGATGCTCCTGTGCAAAAGGAACGAGGCCGACACCAACATCCCTGCCCCGCGGGAGGAGGCTGCCTCCAGGAGACACCTGCGCCATGAGCGCAGGGCCTACGTGGATCCATCCGCAGCACCGCAGGTCCCCAGCAGCCACAGGGACAGACCCATGCCAGCTCAACAGATGCAGCAGTGACCACGGACAGTGGCTGTGCACGCTCCACCAGGATATCAGTGGGGCGCCTCTGTGCACCAGCCATCCACACTGTCCACAAGACCCTGGAGACAGCTTGGCCACTGCGGCCCAGGAACGCCGTCCACCCACCCGCCCGCACGCCAGCCCCACCCAGGCGCTCACTTGAACATGGCGATGAGGAGGTTGAGCAGCAGGATGTTGGTGAAGAGCAGGTAGAGGCAGAGCAGGAGGACCGTCAGCCACTCGGGGAAGGCGGGCCTCTGCTGCGTCACGTCACTCTCGGGGCACTTGGGTTTGTAGGGGTCGGTGCCGTTGGGGCTGCAGTGCTCCGGGTTGAAGTTCACGCCTGGCGTTGGGAATGGGGGTGGGTGAGCCAAGAGAACAACACAGAGTCAAGAGGATCCTGGCAGGAGGGGACCCTCGAGGCCTCCAGTCACTGCCAGGTCCCCCGCAGGCCTGATGCCACTCATCTGGGTGACCTCAGCTGTCACCTCTGGGCCTGAAGTCCAGAGGAGGCATCTGTCTCCAGCCAGAAACAGGTAAGAGGCCCCAGAGGCAGAGCTGCACCCAGGCTGGCCCGTGCCTCCACCCAGGGTACGCCACCCACCAGGGCACTGCCAGGGCCCCAGCCAGGGTCAGCACCAGGTCCCAAGCCTGGGGAGTTCAATTCGGTGGGAAATAATTTAAAAGGAAACGCAAGGAGCAGTGGCTCACACCTGTAATCCTAGCACTTTGGGAGGCCAAGGCGGGTGGATCACCTGAGGTTAGGAGTTTGAGACCAGCCTGGCCAACATGGTGAAACCTTGTCTCTACTAAAAATATAAAAATGAGCCAGGCATGGTGGCACATGCCTGTAATCCCAGTTACTCAGGAGACTGAGGCAGGAAAATCACTTGAACCTGGGAGGGATGTGGAGGTTGCAGTGAGCTGAGATTGCACCATTGCACTCCGGCCTGGGCAACAAGAGCAAAGCTCTGTCTCAAAAAAAAAAAAAAAACAGAATTGAAAAGGAAAAACAATTAACAACTATCTCAAAGAGAAGGGAGAGAAGGGAGAGAAGGGAGATGTGGAAAAGGGAAGATGCTGCTAAGACAACGCATGGACAAGTGAAACGGGTGATTGTGAAGCAAAATAGCATCCTGCATGCATAGAAAGTAAGGGCTGTTTAATATGTAACCAGCTTCTACCTTAAACAAATCTCTAAGGAAACATAGGAAGTTGTTAACAAAGGTTAACTCTGGGAGGTGAAATTATGAATAACATTCTTTCCTTACACTTGTCTTGAATTTTAAAATTGCTCAACAATGAGCAATGCAGTCCTGGGTAATCAAACGTATTTTGAATGCGTTACTAATTTTCTAAGATAGAAACTCACTCTGATGGCTATAAATTCCTATATTTAAAAAGAAGAGCTAAAATTATTAACGTAACTTTCCACTGTAGCAAACTAGAAAAAGAAGAGCAAACCACCCTTTCACAATAGAAACACTCAAGAAGATAGGACTCAAAGAGAACCTCTTTGATTGACAGGACATTTACAAAAATCCTGCAGCTAACATCATACCCAATGGGAAAGAATGGATGCTTTCCCCCAAGACAAGCCAAAAGCAAGCAGAAGGAAGGAAATAATGAAGATTAGAATATAAATGAGATCAAGAAAACAAAAACAATGAAGTCAACAAACCAAACTCAGTTCTTGAAAAAGAGCAACAAAAAAATACTACCTCGTAGCTAGACTGATCAAGAAAAAAAAAGAGACAAGGCTCAAATCGCTAAAATCAGAAATGAAAGAGAGGATAGTACTACTAATCTTACAAAGGAAATCCTAGAGAAAATTATATGCTAAGAAATTAGATAATCTAGAAGAATGGACAAATTCCTAGAAAGACACAAACTACCAAAGGTGACTGGAGAAGAAATAGAAAATATAAATAGACCTGTAACACATAAGAGATTGAATTAGTAAGGCAAAAACATCACGCAAAGGAAAGTCCACACTCAGAGGAGTTCACTGGTGAATTCTACCAAATGTTTACAGAAGAATTAAAACCACTCTTTTACAAACTCTTGCAAAATATAAGAGGGGGAACTACTTCCTAAGCCATTGTATGAGGCCAGTATTACCCTGACACCAAAACTAGGCAAACATATTACAAGAAAAGAAAACCGCAGACCAATATCCTTCATGAATGTAGGTGCAAAAATCATTAAAAAAAAAAAAAAAAAAAAAAAAAACAGCTAGCAAAGTGAATCCAGCACCATATAAAAGGGATTATTCACCAAGACCAAGTGGGACGTGTCCCAGGAACACACAGTTGGTTTAACATTCGAAGATCAATTGATGGAATGCACCATATTAATAGCGAAAGGAGCAAAAACCATCGGAACATTCGAATAAGTGCAGGAGAAGCAGCTGACACGGTCTACCACTCCTTCACAATAAAAACACTCAAGAAACTAGGAATAGAAGGAACTTCTTCAACCTGATAAAGCACATTTACAAAAGCCCCACAGCTAACATCACACTTAATGGTGAAAGACTTGTTCCCTAAGATCAGTGGACTCGTTGTCTAAAATCAGGAGCAAGGCAAGGATGTCCCCCGTTGTCCCTTCTGTTCAACATTGTACTGGAGGTTCTAGCCAGGGCACTTAAGCAAGAAGAGGAAATAAAAGGCAACCAGTTTGGAAAGGAACAAGTAAAACTGTCTCTTTTTGCAGATGACATGGTCTTGTATATGACAAACCCACTAAAAATCTATTAGAACTAATAAATAAGTTTAGCAAGGTTTCAGGGTTCAAGATCAATCTACAAATGTATTTCTATATGCCAGTCATGAACAATTCGAAATGAAATCAATAGGACAATTCTATTTATAACAGTTTGGAAAAGAATAAAATATTTAGGAATAAATTTAACAGAAGAAGCGTAAGACTTATTACTGAAAACTATAAAACATTATTGAGATAAATTAAAGAATTAAATAAGCAAAAACACATCCCATGTTCACAATCAAAATCACACATGCCCTTTTTGGAGAAACTGATGAGCTGATCCAAAAATTATTGTGAAGATAAGGGATCCAGAGGCCAAAGCAATCCTGGAAAAGAACAAATTAGGACTCATACTTCTGAATTTCAAAATTTACTACAAGGCTATGCCAACCAAGACAGTATGGTCAAAACTTACTACAAAGCTACACTCACCAAGATAGTGCAGTCCTGGCACAAGGACAGACATCAGTGGAACTGAACTGACACTCTAGAAATAAACTCTTATGTTAATGGTCCACTGATTTTCAACAAGGATGCCAAGAGGCTTCACTGGGGAAAGAACAGTCTTGTCAACAAACAGTGCTGGGACAACAGGAGAGCCACAAGGAAGACTGACCCTTACCACACACCAGGCCAAACAAAAAGCGAAAGCTGTAAAACACTTAGTAGAACACAGGTGTAAATCATGGCCATGGTTTTCAGCTAGGACACCAAAAGCACAATGATCAAGGAGATTGATAAGTTGAATGTCATCAAACGTTCAAAAGTTCGTGCATCAAATGACACCATAAAGAAAATAACAAGTCAGCCCACAGACTGACAAAAACAATTCAAATCATACATTTGGTAAGAGACTGGCATCCTTATGTAAAGAACTCTTACAACTCAATAACATAAAAGACAAATAACCCAACTGAAAAATGGGCAAAGACGGCCAGGCGCAGTGGCTCACACCTGTAATCCCAGCAGTTTGGGAGGCCAAGGTGGGCGGATCACGAGGTCAGGAGATCGAGGCCATCCTGGCCAACATGGTGAAACCCTGTCTCTACTAAAAATACAAAAATTAGCCAGGCATGATGGCAGGTGCCTGTAATTCCAGCTACTCAGGAGGTTGATGGCATGTGCCTGTAATCCCAGCTACTCGGGAGGCTGAGGCAGGAGAATTGCTTGAACTAGCGGGGCAGAGGTTGCAGTGAGCTGAGATCACACCACTGCACTCCAGCCTGGGCGACAGAGTGAGATCTCGTCTCAAAAAAAAAAGAAAAGAAAAAAGAAAAAGAAAAATGGGCAAAGGGCAGGAAGAAACATTTCTTCAAAGACGACGTACAGATGGCCCAATTAGCACCAGAGGAGACGCTTGACATGGCAGGTCCTTAGAGAAATGCCAGTCAAAGCAACAAGGAGAGCCACTTCCCACCCACTGGGATGTGAGCTTTTTTTTTTTTAATGGACAATAACAAATGTTGGCAAGAAGGTAGAGAAACTGGAATCCTGGGACTGGGCAGGCAGGAATGTGGAATGCGACAGGCTGTCTGGAAAACAGCCCGGCAGGTCCTCAAAAACTTAAACATGGAGTTCTCATGAGCCAGCCACGCATTCCCAGGTGTCTAAGAGAAGTAAAAACATACCCGCACAAAACCCTATAACAGTTCATGCTACGTTATTCACAGCATTTGAAAAGTGGAAACGGCCCAGTGTGGTGGCTCACGCCTGTAATCCCAGCACTTTGGGAGGCCGAGGCGGGTGGATCATCTGAAGTCAGGAGCTCAAGACCAGCCTGGCCAACACGGTGAAACCCCATCTCTACTAAAAATACAAAAATTAGCCAGGCGTGGTGGCGGGCACCTGTAATCCCAGCTACTCAGGAGGCTGAGGCAGAAGAATCGCTTGAACCCAGGAGGCAGAAGTTGCAGTGAGCCGAGACTGTGCCGTTGCACTCCAGCCTGAGCAACAAACAGAGTGAGACTCCCTCTCGGGAAAAATGAATGAATGAATGAATGAATGAATGAATGAATGAATGAATGAAAAGTGGAAACAACTCATATGTCCACCAGCTGATGAATGGATGAATAAAATGTGGTGTGTCCATACAGCAGGGTCCTATTCAGCCATAAACAGGAAGTAAATACTGATACACGATGATGAACCTTGAAAACATGATGTCTAGTGAAAGAAGTCAGACACCAGAGACTGCCTATTACATCATCCAGTTTCTATGAAATGCCCAGAAAAGGCAACTTGCAAGTAGCTTCGTGGGTGGCTGTGGCTGAGGGGAGGGAACGGGAGTGGCTGTGAGATGCAGGGTCTTCTCAGGGTGATGCCAATGTCATAAAATTAGATTCTGTAAAGATACTGTAAACCACTGACAGGTACACTTTATCCAGGTGAACGTTCTCTCAGTGAAGCTGTTGAAAGAAAAAAACCTTCTATATGGAAAGTGTTCTATCTGGCAGGCACGGTGGCTCATGCCTGTAATCTCAGCACTTTGGGAAGCCAAGGGGCGGATCACTTGAGCTCAAGAGTTCAAGACCGGCCTGGGCTACATGGCGAAACCTCTGTCTCTACAAAACATACAAAAATTAGCCAGGTGTGTTGGCGTGCACATGTAGTCCCAGCCACGCGGGAGGCGGGTGGGAGGATGACTTGAGCCCAGGAGGTAGATGTGCCACTGCACTCCAGCCTGGGTGACAGAGCAAGACCCTGTCAAAGAAACGGAAGGGAGAAAGGGGGGGAAGGGGGGAGGGAAGGGGAAGGGAGAGGGGGAGGGAAGGGGGGAGGGAAGGAAAAGGAAGGAGGGAGGGAAGGAAAAGGAAGGAGGGAGGGAAGGAGGAAGGGAGGGAGGAATGAATTCTCTCCATCAAGAGAAGGAAGTTATTTCTGATTGAGGTGAGAGGGAAAGGGGAAACAGGGTGACATTCCATTTTGGGGGGCTGTCAGCTGATGCCCCAGGTGCCCTCAGCCCACTCTGACCTCTGCGTGGCACCACCCACCCCCATCCCCACCAGGCCCCCCCTCCTCCCTCCCCTGGGCAGTGGGAGCCCCTTCTACTTCCTGCCACGGGAGCTGGGGAGTGAATGTCCCCAAGGAGGACGCCGGCCAGGTGGGAACTGCAGGACCCCCTGACAGAGCCGGCCTCACTCCCACTCAGGCTGCGGCCCCTTTCCAGCCTCTGTCCTGCTTCCTCCACCCAAGCTCCCATGGCGCCCGGCTCCTACCGTCGATGTAGCCCGGGATCTGCCCGAAGATGGTGAGGTAGGAGTGGTAGACGGCCCCTCGGAACAGCCAGTCCACCCGGCGCTCGTTGTGGATGAGGATGGCCTGCTTGGCCACCCCAAAGGACACCACCCACACGGCCAGCAGGAAGAGGAAGAAGAAGACATCCTTCATCTGCAAGACAGAGAGGCGTGTGGGCTACACCCTCCCGCCCCCGACGCTCACTGGGCCCAGAGGCAGGCCCAGCAGCGGTGGAGATGGCACTGCCACTCACAGCACAGACGCAGCATGCGGGAGACTCCCAGGAGCAGCCCTGGGGCTGCCTCCGCACTCTCGCGGACGGCCGACATCTTTGTGCTGGCACCACAGAGACATGACGAAGAGGGGTCAGACATAACCGTGACCCCAGGAGGAAAGCTCCTAGAGCTGAATCAGAGGTCAGGAATGAGCGGGGATCAGAAAGGAGAATGAGGGAAGGTTTCCTGGAAGAGGCGACACACACGCAAAGATACGAGAAGGGCATTCTTGGGAGCCCAAGGGGCAAAGCAGGACAGGGGGCCGGCAGGTGTGCTTAAGCCCTGGTCTGAGCCGCAGGCAAGGGGCCTGCCCTCCCCGAGGCCCACCCTGGGCTGCAGGCCGCGATGGAGCTGGTGCCCCCGTCCCCTTACCATCCGCTTCACAATGATGATCTTGGGCCCCAGCGTCTTACTGACGGTAAAAATGTGCATGAGCCGGAGACAGAACAGGATGAAGTCCAGAGAGAGGATGACGCGCCCGGGATACAACGTCGCCGGGATGAGCCTGGCCGCCAGGCAGAAGCACACGCACCTCAGCCACCCGCCACAGTGGCCCTCGGAGCTGTCCCCCGCCACTCCTCCAGCTGTCCCCGCCCAGGTGGGCCCTGGAGGCAAAGGGCTCTGGTGGGCCCTGCATCCCAGGTGTTCAAAGCCGGCATGAGATCGAGGAGCAGAGCCTCCCACTTCTCTTCAGAAAGGTCTGGACGCCCAGCCCCACAGGACAGTCTGGCATGGGGGCACCCTAGGGAGCCAGCAGGTAGCCAGGGCTCTCTTGCCTCAGAGAAAGGGGGCCGTGGCCTTGCAGAGACCCGAGACCATCACAGGCAGTGCAGTGACCCCACAGCAGGGAGGTAGAGGGAGAAAGGGGCAGCTGCGTGTCCGTGGAGCTGGGACAATTCCAGTGGTTGCCATCCATGGCCCCTAGCACATGGACAATCTCAGCTCTGCCAGGAGCTCTCATGCCCCTTCTGTGCTCCCTCGACAATCCCAAGGGTAGGTGGGACACTGTCACCCGGACACCCGTTAGATGACAATCCAGGGTTCACAGAGGAGCTGAGCCTCGTCTGGTACGGCTGGCTCCGGGCCCGGCCTGTGCTCATCCCCTGCGGGGCTGGCTGCCTCAGACAGGGGCCCACCATCGGGGTGAGGCCACTCACCTGCAGGTCAGCCCTGCCACAAAGAGCAAGATCGCACCGACGTCCAGCTTATTCCAGAAGTCACTGAAGTACAAGGCTGCCTTCTTCATCAGCCCGCACTCGTCAGGGTCATAGAAGAGCTACTGGGAAGAGGGGCGGTGGGGAGGCAGACATACTGTCACTCTTACTATCCTCACTGTCACTGTCACATCACTATCCACTATCATCATCACAATCACTGTTGTTACTATCACCACTGTCACTATCACCACTGTCCTCGCTGTCACCATCACTGTCACATCACTATCCACTATCATCACAATCACTGTTGTTACTATCACCACTGTTACTATCACCACTGTCCTGTCACCATCACTGTCACATCACTCTCCACTGTCATCATCACAATCACTGTCACTATCACCACTGTCACTATCACTACTGTCCTGTCACCATCACTGTCACATCACTATCCACTATCATCACAATCACTGTCACTATCATCACAGTCACTGTTGTCACTATCACCACTGTCCTCACTGTCACCATCACTGTCACATCACTCTCCACTATCATCACAATCACTGTTGTTACTATCACCACTGTCACTGTCACTATCACCACTGTCCTCACTGTCACCATCACTGTCACATCACTATCCATTATCATCACTATCATCACTATCACTATCACCACTATCCTGTCACTGTCACATCACTCTCCACTATCATCACTATCATCACAATCACTGTCACTATCACTATCATCACAGTCACTGTTGTCACTATCACCACTATCACTCACTATCACCACCGTCCTCGCTATCACCATCACTGTCACATCACTATCCACTATCATCACTATCACTATCATCACAATCACAGTCACTGTCACTATCATCACTATCCTGTCACTGTCACTATAATCACTATCACCACTGTCCTCACTGTCACCATCACTATCCACTATCATCATCAGTCACTGTCACTATCATCATAATCACTATCACCACTATCCTCACTGTCACTGTCACTATCACACTGTCACTATCACTATCACCACTATCCTGTCACTGTCACATCACTCTCCTCTATCATCACTATCACTGTCATCACAGTCACTGTTGTCATTATCACCACTATCACTGTCACTACCACCACTGTCCTGTCACTGTGACATCACTCTCCACTATCATCACCACAGTCACTATCATCACTATCACTGACACTGTTCATCACTATCCTCACTGTCACTGTCACATCACTCTCCACTATCATCACAAAAACTGTCACTATCATCACTATCCTGTCACTGTCACATCACTCTCCACTGTCATCACTATCTCTATCATCACAATTACTGTCACTGTCACTAGCACTATCACTATCATGACTATCACTGATGCTGTCATCATGGTCAGCAAATCCGAACATTGGTTCTGGTCTGAAGAGAGCTGGGTCAGTGAGGGAGATGGGAACAGGACGTGGAGGAACAATGCGGAGTAGTGCTGGCAGCAGCTCCCCTGGCGCCCTGCTCACTCAGCACCTGTATGTGCGTATATGTGTATGTACATATATTCTGCATGTATGTGTGTATATGTCTGAATATGTGTGTATATGTGTGTGTGCAGGTATTTGTGTATGTGTATGTATGTATATGTGTGTGTGCACTGTGTGCATACATTTGTATGTGTGCATGTATATGTGTGTATGTATTGTATGTGCGCATGTTTGCATGTGTTTCTATGTGTGTCTGTGTGTATATGTATATGTGTATTTTTCTTGTGTATGTGTGTATATATGTGTATGTGTCTGTATGTGTGTTCGTATGTGTATGTGTACGTGTATGTGTATATGTGTATGAGCTTGTGTGTATATGTGTAGGTATGTACATGTGTGTATGTGTATGCTTATATGGAGATGTGTATATTTGTGTGTGTATGCATGTGTATGCATGTGCATGTGTGTGCATGTATGCATGCATGTGTATGTGTTGTGTACGTGTATGTGTATGCATGTGTGCTGTGTGTGTGCATGTGTACATGTGTATATGTGTATGCACGTGTGTAATGTGTATGTGTGTATGTACATGTTTATGTGTATATTTGTGTGTATGCATGTGTGTGCATGTGTGTATGCATATATGTGTGCGCATGTGCATGTGTGTTTATGTCTGTATATTTGTATGTGTGTATGCATGTGTATGTGTATATGCATGTGTGTGTGCATGTGTGTATGCATGTGTGTGCATGTGCACGTGTGTATGCATGTTTATGTGTGCATGTGTGTGTATGCATATGCATGTATGTGTGTGCCTGTGTAATGTGTGCATATGTGTGCATGTATATGTGTGCATGTGTGTGTGTGCATTTGTGTGCATGTACATGTGTGCATGTATCTGTATATGTGTGCGCATGTGTGTGTGTGTGTTGCAGCAGCCCCCTCCTCACTGTCAGGCGCCAGCTGCCTTCCCACAGGGATGTTTGTTCTGTTGGGGGCCACATCGCTTCTTCAGCAGGCCAAGAGTGCAGGACCCTGGTAGGAGCTGTGGGAACCCCCATTTGGTCTGCTTGGCAGGAGTCCCCACACCCTTCCTAGCCACAGGCCCCAGGACCCAGCAGCTGGACAGGTGGGGCAGGTGACCAGCAGGACCAACCAGGGCCCTCCCCAGATCACAGACAGACGCAGGGAGTAGGAAGTGCCCTCTGCTCTCAGGCTGCTGCGCATGGGGCTGGGGCTAGGGGTGCATGGAGGCCTCCAGAGAGGCCTCGTAGAGAGGGTCTAGTGGCAGAAGCCATGTGGCAAGAGGAAGGCCAAGGAGAGCCCGGCAAAGCCAGGGCCACAACACAACTCCCAGGCCCCGCCCAGTCCTGGCCCTGATCTTCCTTCCTGGGGGTGCCAGTGCCTCCCCGAGGGCCCCAGTAGGCAGTGGTATTTACACAGTGCACACCGCTTTCTAACTGGGGGCCTGGTGCTCCACCAAGGTCAGAGAGCACAGATGAGTCAAAGCCAGGACCACTGCCCTGTGGCCAATCCCACCCCCTTACCACTTCCCTGAGGGTCCCATGGGCCTAGTTCCCATTCACCGGCTGCCAGCAGGTGCAGGCACCATAGGGACACAGTGGAGACCCCACACAGTAAGGGATTCGCCCCACCTGGAGGGCAGCTTGGCCTCGCCCAGCTCCAGGGAGGTAGCCTCTGAGCCCTTGGAATGTCCATATGATGAGGCTGTCCTTGTTTACCTGGGGCCTGGGCCACGCCAGGTAGTCCCACAGTGTGATTTGGGTTGGGGTGGGGTCCTGGGCAGTTTTCAGTTTGACCTTTGGAGGGCTAGAGACTGAGGTCAATCATGTGGTGTCAGCCGCACCTCTGTGACTGACCTCTAGTAGACACCAAGGCCCGCGAGCTTCCCTGGGGACCGTGCCTCCATGCCTGAGGCCACACATCATCACTGGGAGGATGGAGTGCCACCCACCCCTCCACAGGGAGGGGCTGCCAGGATGCCCTGGGCTCAGAGCTGTCCTGGATGCAGCTGTGTCCCTCCCCCTGGCTGCTTTAGTCTGTAGACTTTTGCTTAATAAACCGTAAGTGAGCATTGCCACTCCCCAGCGTCTGTGGGTCCTTTTGGCTACTTACTGAATGTGAGGGGGTCTTAGGGACCCCCCACCTTGCATAGCTCTTCCTGGGGGAGGGGACACACCCATTCAAAGCCCACAAGGTCAGGGCATCCACCTGGAGCTGATCAACTGGTCTCCAGGAGGGGAGGATGTCTGGGCTGAGGGAAAGCAGGGAAGCAGGCACAGTGGGCACGAGGAGGGAGGGGCCCCAGCCACCCATTTTGGGGAGGGAGCACTGGCTCTGCCCAGCTCGCAAGGGGCTAGGCAGGCTAGGTGGGGTGGGCTCTAAGCCCTGGGTCCCCTACCAGAATGCAGCCAAGTGGGCGGCCCCGGGCTGGGGCGTGGAAAGGTGGATGGGGCTGTACCTGCCGCGTCTCCTCACACACCAAGGAGAACAGCCAGAGGTAGATGGCACACTCGCACCAGGAGGGCGTGGGCTGGAAGTCCACCATGAGCACATAGGCGAACAGGCAGAGGAAGGCGAAGTAGGAGAGGATGTTCAGGTGGAAGACGACCACGGGCGCGGTGAAGAAGGCGCGGGCGCGGGCCATGGGGCTGCTTACCCCCTGCAGCCTCTTCTCTCTGTGGCCGTCGCAGTGGAGAGGAGACAGTGACCGCCAGGGCCAGGGTCCTGACCTCCACAGGCTTTGGCCACCCCATGATCCCCCGTGCCCCTCAGAGAGATGTGCTTTTAGGGGCAAAAGCACTCAGGGATCCAGGGCCAGAACAGCAGCTCCAGGCGGAGCCAGCACAGCGCAGCCACCAGAGTGGGGCTGGACCCCACAGCCCAGCAAAGTGAGGACACAGGGATGCCCGCTGACACCCTGCCCATGGCCATGACTCTCATGGCTGCAAACAGGGAAGCCCAGCCTGCCCCAAGCCCAGCCTTGGGTGGACCCCAGCTTCAGAGCTCCCGGTGCTCAGTGGACGCTCAGGCCTTAGTCACCCTCCTGTAAATGGGGACAGGCTTTCCTCACCATCCTCACTGGGGGCAGGGCCGACCACACTCCCCCTGTGGCATACCCTGATCCCGGGGCCGCTGGAACGGGAGCAGAGGCAGCCATCAGTGAAACGGCTCTGCCACCCTCAGGACAGCATAGGAGAAGCCAGCACTGCTTTAGGACACCTGAGCCGCTCCTCCCTGCCTCAGTTTCCCACCAGGATTCCTGAGCATTCAGGTACCCATCGTGGCCATCAGGAGAAAGGGAAGGAGTTGGGCAGTATGGCCTGTGAGTTGCAGAAGGGGCTCAGCCACCTCGCTGGAGTCTTGAATCTGCCCTGACTTCCAGGAGACCCTGAGCCTCCATCCAGCCCTCAGTAAACCACAGCAGACCCCACAACGTCCCAGCAAGCCTCTGAGGAGATGCAGGTGGGGACACCAGGCCAGGCCAGGTCTTCAACCATGGCCAGCCATGTCCTCCTCCTTCTGAAGGGAAAGCGATTACATCAATACAGGCTCTGCAGCTGGGAGGACAGGGAGGCACTCAGCCGCGGCTCACTGCCCCTACCCTAGACCTGCACTCACTGCCTGAGCCCCAGACTGGCTCAGGTCTGCAGTGCCGGCAGGAGCAGGAGACCATCTTTCCTGGCCTCCCTGACCCCAGGCTGCTGTGGCCAAGGGATGGGCTCCCCAGCATCATGCGATCAGCGCTGGGGCTGGGGCTGGGGCTGGGGCTGGGGCAGGGCAGGTGCTTCCAGCACGTGGGGCCCTGCTCTGCTTCCCACCCCCATCTCTATGGCCCCAGGATCAGGCACAATTCTGAGGACACATGACTTGCTCCCAGCGAGGGGATCTGGGGAAGGTCCTGAGCCCCCAGGAGCCCCTCCCACAGCCCCGCAGTCCCGCAGCCCCGCAGCCCTGCAGCACCTGAAGGAGATGAGGCCGGTGAGGAGCAGCGGGAAGGCCAGCATGCACAGGGTCACACGCCACAGCCCATTGTCCACACAGAGCTGGCCCCACCACACCTTGGTCAGGAAGGCCTGCGGATGGGGGCAGTCTCAGGATGGTGGTGCCCAGCCCTGTGCCCCAGATGGTGCCCATCAGCTGTCTGCTGAGGACTCGGGGTGCCTAGTGGACAGAGCTGCCTGTAGTCTCACAGCAGAAAGTGGTGAAAACACAGAGCTTGCCCGGGGGCATTTGGGTGCCCAATCCCACCCTTCACATGACCTTGAGCTATGGGACCCCATCTCTGCTGGCTTCTAAGGCCCCGCAGTTGCAGGCTGTCGAGCGCTGGCCCCTCTGAGCTCTGCAGTGGGGGACAGGACCCCTCTGCAGGCCCGGCACAGCCCAGGACACGATGGGAGCTCATGGACTTGGCAATAGCTCGGAGCTCCAAGGAAGCCCAGCATGCAAGGGGCACTTGCTGTGGGCCAGGCCCCACCAGGGGTGCCAGGGTGATGCTGAGGGCAGCCATGCCCGGGAGCCCCTGCGTCTCCAGGGAGGACACGCCGTGTCCCACTTATCCCTTCAGGAAGAGAGGGCAGACACTGTTCCCAGAGCCACCTGGGCTTCTAAAGAAGCCTGCCGCTCCCAGATAGGAATGTCCGTGGGGAGGTGAACTGTGACCTCCGCAGCCACCAGCTCCTGCTTTTGCTTCACGTTAGTTTCCCTGTCTGCAAAATGGGAGGCCAGAGCCTGGAGCAGGTGGCCAAGGGGTCAGGCGCTGTCCCCGAGCCTCTGAGGGCCCTGAAGCCCGTGTGAGTGTGCGTGCCGACTGCGTGAACAGGAGGCTGTGTCCGCCCTGAAGGCACCACAGGCATCTGTTTCTGGAAGGCGCCCTTGGGAGGTCACCTGGATGCCTCCGTGAGACACAAACTTCATGTCCTTGGCCTCCAGGGCAAGCTGCAGGCAGGTAGTCTTCCCCCAGGCCTCGGACACGCGGATGAGCAGTTTCTGGGCTCTCTCTTCGTCCTTCCGGTAACATTCAGTGAAGACCCCTGGGCGGAGACATAAGACCCCGTCAGAGAAGCAGGTCACAATCACTGAGCCCTGGGGACGAGTCAGAGGGTAACCACTCTGGAAAGCACCACCAGGAAACAGGGAAGTGTACAGGGCAAATGTGAGGCTGATGTCTCAAAACACCCGGGCCCGGGGAAGAGGACCCCAGGGAGAGGGCACATAGGGCTGGAACCACCTCTACAAAAATTACAACAAGGAGAAAATTATGACGGGGACAGAGAACTGACCTAACCAACTCCATCTTGCTTCTAACCTCCAAGGTCCATTCCTGGGCACAGGCCACACTAACTTTGAGAGGAACTTCGTTTATAGTTTAACTTCCAAACAAAGATGATAGTAACCCTTTCCCAAAACCAACCCCCTTCTTGCCGGGGACCAGTCTGCCTTTGTAAGACTAACAAAGTAGCCACAAATTAGAAATTACAGTTTAGGAGTCATACAGCCAGAGGCCACAAGATTCCAAACCGCACCAACTCTTCCTAGGAGTAACATCACTGTCGGAAAACCCAGGATATTTTCAGAGCCTGCGTTCTGATGTACCACGGTTGCCACCCCGACTGCAAATCTGGCCCAACCAGTTCTGTGACCACATCCAGGAACAGCAGACAGCGAGAAGAATCCGCTGTGATTTCACCTCTGGCCCAACCCATCAGTGCTCCCCACTGCCTGGTCCCCTATCCACCAAATTATCCTTAAAAACCCCCAGTCTCGCCAGGTGCAGTGGCTCACGCCTGTAGTCCCAGCACTTTGGGAGGCTGAGGTGGGTGGATCACCTGAGGTTAGGAGTTCGAGACCAGCCTGACCAATATGATGAAACCCCGTCTCTACTAAAAAGACAAAATTAGCCAGGCGTGGTGGCATGTGCCTGTAATCCCAGCTACTCAGGAGGCTGAGACAGGAGAATTGCTTGAACCCGGGAGGCAGAGGGTGTGGTGAGCTGAGACTGTGCCATTGCACTCCAGCCTGGGCAACAGAGCCAGACTCTGTCTCAAAAAAAAAAAAAAAAAAAAAAAAAAGTCTCCAAATTTTCAGGGAGACTGATTTGGGTGATGAAACTCCAGCATCCCATTCAGCCGGCTCTGTGGGAATTGAACTCTTTCTCTATTGCAATCTCACTGTCTTAACAAATGGGCTCTATCTGGGCAGCAGGCAAGAGAAACCCAGTGGGTGGTTATGGGGCCAAGACTCAGGGATGAGGGAGGACCCCAGGGTGAGCACGTAGGGCTGAGACCCAGGGACGAGGACCCCAGGGTGAGAGCACATGGGGCTGAGACCCAGGGACGAGGACCCTAGCGTGAGGGCGAGCATGGCTGAGACCCAGGGATGGGGACCCCAGTGAAAGCATGCATGACTGAGCCATGGCCTGCAGCCCGTGCCTGGCAGAGCTCACCAATGGCTCTGTGCTCACACTCCTCTGCCAGTGCCAGCATCTCCTCCGAGCTATCCGTGTCCTCCTCCTCCTTGGACAGTTCCTTCAGGATCTTGCTGCAGGCCAAGGCCGCTGCGATGCAGTCCTGGCTCTGGGGACCGGAGGAGCCACCGTGAGACTCTAAAGGGCCTAGCCAGGCTCGACCCAGCCTGGGGAACCCAACACACTGCCCTGGGTGATGAAAACAAGGCCTGGGGACGGTGCGGGCCGCTGGGCAATCACTGTCTGTGACCACATCTACACAGACAATTTAAGCCCCACTCCAATCAGTACACAACCTCTGATGGTCCAGGCTCCCGCGTGGCCTGTGGGAGGGGACTGCTTGCCCTGCAAAGCCTAATGGACAGCACATGCCCAGCGCATGCACCGGCCCCCACCAGAACCAGTGTGAGCTGCAGAGGGTGGCACCACCCGGCCTGTGTCCGTCCAGCAAGACTCGGCCCTGGACATAACCACAGAATGAGTTTTTTTTTTTTTTTGAGACGGAGTCTCGCTCTGTAGCCCAGGCTGGAGTGCAGTGGCCGGATCTCAGCTCACTGCAAGCTCCGCCTCCCGGGTTCACGCCATTCTCCGGCCTCAGCCTCCCGAGTAGCTGGGACTACAGGCGCTGCCACCTTGCCCGGCTATTTTTTGTATTTCTTAGTAGAGACGGGGTTTCACCGTGATAGCCAGGATGGTCTCGATCTCCTGACCTCGTGATCCGCCCATCTCGGCCTCCCAAAGTGCTGGGATTACAGGCTTGAGCCACCGCGCCCGGCCCAGAATGAGTTTTTTTAGCAGAACTTTTAATTTAAAAATTCCTTTCCTAGGCCAGGCACAGTGGCTCATGCCTGTAATCCCAGCACCTTGGGAGGCCGAGGCAGGTGGATCATGAAGTCAGGAGTTTGAGACAGCCTGACCAATATGGTGAAACCCCATCTCTACTAAAAACATAAAAAATTAGCTAGGTGTGGTGGCACATGCATGTTGTTCCATTTACTCAGGAGGCTGAGGCAGGAAAATCGCTTGAACCCAGTAGGCGGAGGTTGCAGTGAGCCAAGGCCATGCCATTGCACTCCATCCTGAGCGACAGAGCGAGACTCCGCCTTTAAAAAAAAAAAAAAAAAAAAAAATTCCTTTCCTGCCTAGAGCTAAGTTCTTTGTTCTCCAACTCCGGGTGCCCCAAGTCCTTCCTGACGTTGGAGATGCCCACACCCCTCCACAGGCCCCGCTGGCACTTGGCCTCAAGCTCTCCAGCCACGCTCCCCAGTTGGCCACTGGCCTATAGCTGTGTCTGCTCAGAAGCCGGTCTTATTACCTGAGCCCAGATGATTCCTGCCAGCTCCCGACGGTTCTGGACGATGGCCCAAATGAGAAGGTCACGGACAGGGTCCATGGTGAAGGTCACATGGCCTGAGGAACGCTTGTAGAGGGACCGGAGGCTCACTCCCTGCACCTGGTAAGCAGTGGACAGTCAGAGCCCCAGCTGGTCCCCACTGGCTTAGAGTCACTGGAGGAACCTGTTAGAGGTGAAAGCCCTAATCCCAGCCCTGACCTTCTCAGGATCTCACTGTCCCTGGAGAACTACAGCCTGAATTTTCAGCAACAGCCTAGATCATTCTTATGCACACTGAAGTTTTTTAAAGCACTGTTCTAGAGACATCTAGAAACATCTAGAAAGTGAAATACCCATCTAACTCCTTTACCAACGTTTGTAGACTCTTGTTTCATGCCAGGCACTTCAAGGTTCCCTAGTCTTATCTGATGGCATCAAAGCCACTTTCAACGAAGTAAACTTCTAGCACAGTGGAGGGTGTTAACAGGTCAGTGACTGTCTTCTCCCTGAGGGAATCTCCTTCAGTGTCTCTGGCAGAGCGACCACTAGGAAAGATCTGCCAGGTGGGCGACAAGGCTCACACACGAGCAAGGACGGGGCACCTTGCCCAGACCCACCTCCCCTACACGGCTGGGCTTTTCCCCGGACCAGGAAGCACGTCCTCACGTAGCTGGGAAATACTTCCCAGAAGTAGAGAAAACATCTCCAAAATCACATACTGTAAAAAACACACCTCAAGGGATCCTAGAGATTTCCTGAAGGTTTTTCATTATAAAGAAATGTGTTTTTCTTCCTGAACCACAGGTACGGATAAGCCTGAGCTTCTGTTTTGGACCTTCCTAAGCATATTCCAACTGAGCGTCCTAAATAAACTCTCTGGACTTAAGAAGCGCAGATTGTTAATGTATAAAACCAAGCCATACCCGGCCTGATGCAGTAGCTCACGCCTGTAATCCCAGCACTTTGGGAAGCCAAGATGGGTGGATCCTAAGGCCAAGAGTTCAAGACCAGCCTGGCCAACATGGTGAAACCCCATCTCTACTAAAAATACAAAAAATTAGCCGGGCATGGTGGTGGGAGCCTGTGATCCCAGCTACTCAGGAGGCTTAGGCAACAGACTCAATGGAACCCAGGAGGCAGAGGTTGCAGTGAGCCGAGATTATGCCATTGCACTCCAGCCTGGGCAATAAGAGCAAAACTTCATCTCAAAAACAAAAAACAAAAAAACCAAGTCATACCCATGTCTTTCTCAAGAGTGAAGACAGAGCTCACCTGGAACAACGGATCGATTGGAAAACCTGGAGGAAATAGACTATTTTCTAGCAGGAAAAAAACAAAACCAAATGTGAGCTTAGAGGAGATGGAGAACCTAAACATAAAAATAATCAGAAAATAAACAAGAAAGTTACTAGAACTATTACCAATTTAAAAAAAAAAAGGCACTGGGCCCAGATGGACTCACAGGGGAGTCGACCAAGGTTATAAGAAGCGATTAACTCCAGATGCATAAACTGTCCTGCAGCGGAGAAGGAAAGAAAGCTTCCCAAATGGTTTTTACAAAACTAACATAAAATTGCTATCAAAACCTGACAAATATAGCTCCCCAAATAAAACTGCAATCAAAGGCTTAAGCATTCTGATGCAAACACCCTGAAAATGTTGTCAAGAGAATCCAGTATATTAAACTTGCACTGAGGCCAAGCTGAAATTCAAAACAGGAATAAAAACATGTTTCACTGTCAGAAAATCTGTTAAAATAATTCGCCAAATTCATAGGTCAAAGAAGAAAAGCAGCTCAATCTTCTCAAAGGCATCTGATGCTTTGTTTTGTAAAACCTTAATGAATCAAAGATAAATACTCCCAAGAGGCCGGGCGCGGTGGCTCAAGCCTGTAATCCCAGCACTTTGGGAGGCCGAGACGGGCGCATCACGAGGTCAGGAGATCGAGACCATCCTGGCTAACATGGTGAAACCCCGTCTCTACTAAAAAAAAAAATACAAAAAACTAGCCGGGCGAGGTGGCGGGCGCCTGTAGTCCCAGCTACGCGGGAGGCTGAGGCAGGAGAATGGCGTAAACCCAGGAGGCGGAGCTTGCAGTGAGCTGAGATCCGGCCACTGCACTCCAGCCCAGGTGACAGAGCGAGACTCTGTCTCAAAAAAAAAAAAAAAAAAAAATACTCCCAAGAGAAAAACAAATACAAAATCCAGCATCATTCCTGACGTTGAGTCACTGCCAGGTTCCCACTGAATAAGGGTACACAGACTAGGGCAGGGTTCTCATTGAATCAGGGTGGAGATTACAGCAGGGTTCCCATTGAATCAGGGTGGAGATTAGGGCAGGGTTCCCATTGAATAAGGATGGATATTAGAGCAGGGTTCCCATTGAGTAAGGACGGATATTAGAGCAGGGTTCCCATTGAATCAGGGTGGAGATTAGGGCAGGGTTCCCATTGAATCAAGGTGGAGATTACAGCAGGGTTCCCATTAAATAAAGTTGGAGACTAGAGTGGGGTTCCCATTAAATGAAGGTGAGACTAGAGCAGGGCTCCCATTGAATCAGGATGCAGACTACAGCATCCACTCTCCTACAGCTGCAGTGCACACTGGGCATCTCACAAAAATACTCTGGAATGTTACTGACCTGACTGTAGGAAAAAACAAGCACATCTACTGGGTAGGAGTGGGATCAGGGCAGGCGGATCATGCTCCCTGCAGAACCTTTTGTACTGTTTGGAACTTTTAGAAAGGGTATGGTATGGACTGAACTGTGTCCCCCTAAAATTCATATGTTGAAGCCCTAACCCCCAATGTGACTACAGCACTTGGAGATAGGGTCTTTAAGAAGGTAATTAAGGTTAAATGAGGCCACATTGTGGGTTCCTAAGTGGATAGGTGTGTTCTCTTTATAAAAAGAGGAGTGAGGCTAGGTGCAGAGGCTCACACCTGCAATCCCAGCACTTTGGGAAGTCAAGACAGAGGATCACTTGAGCCCCGGAGTTTGAGACCAGCCTGGGCCATATAATGAGACCCCATCTCTACAAAACATAAAAAAACAAAAACAAATTTAAAAAAACCTGGGCATGGTGGCACGTGCCTATAGTCCCAGCTACTCAAGCAACTGAGGCAGGAAGATTGCTTGAGCCCAGGAGGTGGAAGCTACAGTGAGCCATGATTGCACCACTGCACTACAGCCTGGGTGACAGAGCCAGATCCTGTCTCAAACATAAAGATAGGCAAATCATGGTGGCTCAAGGGTGTAAATTCCAGCCTTTTGGAGGCTAAGGAGAGTGGATCACTTGAGACCAGGAGTTTGAGACCATCCTGTCCAAAATGGCAAAACCGTCTCTAAAAAAATTTTAAAAATTAGCCAGGTGTGGTGGTGCACACCTGTAGTCCCAGCTACTTGGGAGGCTGAGGTGGGAGGATTGCTTGAGCCTGGGAGGTTGAGGCTGCAGTGAGCTATGATCACGCCACTGCCCTCCAGCCTGGACGACAGAGTGAGACCCTGTTTCAATAAAATAAAAAATAAATAAAAGAAAAAGGAAGTGGCACCAGAGACTTCTCTCTCTGTCATGTGAAGACACAGCAAGAGGGCAGCCACGTGCAAGCAGGAAGAGGCCCTGGCCAGAAGCCAGCCCTGCTGGTGCCTTAATCTGGGACTTCGGGCCCCCAGAACTTCCAGAAAATAAACTGGTAGTTTCTGCCCCATCTGTGGAATTTTGTTACAGCAGCCCAAGCAGCCTAAGATAGAGCATGTGTCTTTTCTAATAAAAATAAAAGCTAATTTTAAAAACAGAGAGCTCTAAGAACATGGCAGTATCCCGCGCGGGCAAGGCCAGGTTGGGCCCCGTTACCAGCACGCACATTGAGCTTGATGTGGGACACGGGCAACAGGAGCCGAGGCCGGTCGCTGTGCCAGGGCCGGGGGTAGAGCGGCTGTGTGAAGTCCCCCAGCAGCTCCCGCAGCACCTGGGCCACATGGTGCATCTGCTGGCGGGGCGCAGTGGGTGCACAAGCCAGGCGCTCGGGTTCCTCCGCCAGCACCTTCTGCAGCTTGCTGTGGAACAGGCAGGAGGGCTCCAGGTTCTCATACAGATAAAGCAAGGTATCCCAGGTGACGAACTCCTTCAGCTGCACCCCGTTCTCCAGGAAGAGCTTCACGAACTCAGGCTTGTTGGAAATGAGGGCAGCCGTCATCATGGGGTGCAGATCTGAAGGCTGAGAGCAAGCATTGTGTGGTGGCGGATGCATTTGGTCATCATCCCATGTCATCCTGATCTCAAAGACCCTGGAGATGGGGGCTGCTGTTGCTGGGGAGGATGAAAGCTGCCCGGGTCACCCACCCTAAAGGGAAGGGCTGGGATCCAGATGAGGCAATCCTCGCCTGCCCTTGTTTCAGTGGGGCAATGCACGTGGGCCCAGTGGGCCCCTCCACAGGGCACTCAGGAAGACTTACCTTCCACTGCCACTCATCCGTGAAGATTTCACTGCGGGCAATGTCCACGCGATTCCATGCCACTGCCAATTTCAGCTGGTGGTCCCAGTTCTCGTGGCCAAAGTGGTCTTGGCTCCGGGAGGCTGCAGATGAACAGGTGCACACTGGGCCTTGATCTGGGGCTCAAAGCCATTTCCCTCCAGGGCGACTGACTTATGATGTCAGAGGCAGAGATGTGTCATGAGCTCTTGCCTCTCAACAATTCAAAGTGACAGGTGCAGCACCCAGTGACCTCCTCCCATACACACAGCCTTGCAAAATCATGTTCCATTTCAGAGTCAGAATCAGTGAATCTTGGGGCTTTAGTCATCATGTCCATGCACCCCTATTTCCCCTGCCCTCCTCCTGGCCATGCCCTGGCCCCTGAGCAACAGGTGGGCAGTGAGCAAGAAAAGGGCCTCCCTGTTTTAAGAAGACATAGGTCTCTGGAGGGCAGGCATCTTACACTAACTCATCCAAAACTCAGGACTCAGAAGCCATCGCATTTCCAATCCTGCCTCAATTGCCTGTAAATGTTCAATGCCAACAACCACCTCACTGGTTCTCAGGACAAGTTATTTTGCTCAAGTACTTTCTGTGCTCTCTTTCTGGTTTAACTTTTCAAAACATGGGTTGTTATTTGGGGAAAAAGAAAAAAGAACTTTGACCCTTACCTCACACCATACACAAGAATCAACCTGAAGCGGTTCATAGGCCCAAACATAAAGGCTATGTCTACAAAGCTGCTATCAGAAAACAGAAGAAAATATCTGCAACCTTGGGATGGGCAGAGATCTCTTAGCTATGACACAAAGAACATGAACCATAAAGAAAAACTAATTAAATTGGCTGGGTGCAGTGGCTCATGCCTGTAATCCCAACATTTTGGGAGGCCAAGGTGGGCGGATCACGAGGTCAGGAGATCGAGACTATCCTGGCTAACATGGCGAAACCCCGTCTTTACTGAAAAAACAAAAAATTAGGTGGGCGTGGTTGTGGGCGCCTGTAGTCCCAGCTACTTGGGAGGCTGAAGCAGGAGAATGGTGTGAACCTGGGAGGTGGAGCTTGCAATGAGCCGAGATTGCACCACTGCACTCTAGCCTGGGCGACAGAGCGAGACTCCGTCTCAAAAAAATAAACAAATAAATAAATAAAAATAACAATAAAAAAATTTAAGGCTCCTGCTCTTCAAAGACATCTTAAAGAAAATATGAAAGCAAACTACACACCATGAGAAAATATCTGACAAAGGATTTGTATCAGAATATAAAAATAATTCTTACAAATCGAAAATTGGAAGACAAATAATCAAATAAAAATGGACAAGAGATCTGAAAGACATTTCAGAAGGAAGACAGGCAAATGGCCAAAAAGTCCTTAAAATGATGCTCCACATCAGTAGTCCTCAGGGAAATGTAAGTTCAAACCACAATGAAATGTCTCTTCATGCCCACTAGGATGGCTACAGCTTAAAAGACTGACAACACCAAGTGTTGACAAGGATGTAGGGTAACGCTCATCCATTGCCAGCAAACAGGAAAAGGAATGCAATCTTTTCAATCTTTTCAGAAAAGTTTGTCAGTTTTTTACAAAGTGAAACATACACTTACCATAAAGGCCAGTAATTCCACTCCTAGATATTGACCCAGGAGAAATGAAGACAAATAGCAGCTTTATTCATAACAGCCCCAAACTGGAAGCAATCTATGCCCACCAATAGATGACTGGAAAAACAACCTGTGGTATATTCACACAATAGGACACTCCTTCACAAACAAAAAAGAACAAAGTTCTGACACATGCAACAACATGGATGAATCTCAAAAACAATGCACTGAGCAAAAGAAGACATGAAAGAATGTATCATGTATGATTTCATTCATGTGAAGTTCTAAAATGGGCAAAACTATTCTAGAGTGACAGAAAGCAGACAGATGACTTTCAGAGCCAGGCAGGAGGGAGGCTTAACTACAAAGGGCCATGAGGGAACATTCAGGGTAAGGGAGATGTCCTGTATGGAGACTGTGGTGTGTCACGGTGTCTATGCTTGTTATACAATACATTTAGAATTGGAGGAGCTTATTGCCTCTAAGCTGAACCTTCATAAAGTTGATATTTTAAAATTCATTATGTTTTTAAATTGTGGTAAAATACATGTAGCATAAAATTTACCATCTTAACTTCTTGGGGTTGTTTTGTTTTGTTTGAGACAGGGTTTTACTCCGTCCCCCAGGCTGGAGCACAGTGCTGTGATCATATTTATAATCATGAGGCTTATTGCAGCCTCAACATCCTGGGCTCAAGCAATCCTCCCACCTCAGCCTCTTGAGTAACTAAGAGTACAGGTGTGCGCCACCATACCTGGCTAATTTTTAAAATTTTTTGTAGTGACAGGGTTCGCTATGTTGCCTAGGCTGGTCGCAAACTCCTCGGTTCAAGTGATCCTCCCACCTCAGCCTCCCAAAGTGCTGGGATTATAGGCATGAGCCAGCTCACCCAGCCAAATATTTTTAAGTGTACAGTTCACTGGTAGTAAGTACATTAATAATGTTGTGCGGCCGTCATCGCTGTCCTCCATATATCTTTTTATCTTGGAAACTAAAACTCTATCCCCATTAAACACTAACTCCCCAAGGTCAACTCCCTTCCCCCAGACCTTGGCACCCACCATTCTACTTTCTGTCTCCATGAATTTGACTACTCCAGGGACCTCATGTAAGTGGAATCATATAGTATCTGTCCTTTTGTGACTGGCTTATTTCACTTAGCATAATGTCTTCAAGGTTCATCCATGTTGTATCATGTGTCAGAATTTCCTTCCTTTTTAAGGCTCAGTAATATTCCATTTAGGTATAGACCATATTTTGCTTATCTATTCTTCTGTCGATGGACACTTGGGCCTCTTCCACTTTTTAGCTATTGCGGATAATACAGCTATAAACATGAGTGTACAAATATCTCTTCCAGACCCTACTTTAAATTTGGGGGTGGGGAGTGGCATATATATTCACTTCTATTTCATATAGAAGTGAAATAGCTGGATCATATAGGAATTGTATTTTTAAATTTTAAGGAACTGTCATCCTGTTTTCCATGACAGCTGCACCATGTTACATATCCACCAGCAGTGCACAAGGGTTCCAGTTTCTCCACACACTGGCCAACATTTGTGATTTTCTGTTCTCTTTTATAGTAGCTATCCTAATGTGTTTGAAATGATATCTCTTAGTTTTGATCTGCATTTCTCTAACGATTAGTGATGCTGAGCATCTTTTCATGTGCTTATTGGCCATTTGTACATCTTCTTTAAAGAAATGTCTATTCAAGTCCTTTGCCCATTTTTGAATTGTGTTGGGGTTTTTTTATTGTTGAGTTATAAGAGTTCTCTATATATTCTGGATACCAATCCCTTACCATATGTATGATTTGCAAATATTTTCTCCCATTCCATGGGTTGCGTTTTTACTCTGTTGATAATATCTTTTGATGAACAAAATTTTTAATTTTCATAAAGCCCAATTTATCTATATTTTCTTTTGTTTCCTGTGCCTTAGGTGTCATAGCCAAGAAACCACTGCCAAATTCTTTGTCATGAAGTTTTTGTCCTGTGCTTTCTTCTAAGAGTTTAGGTCTTATATTTAGAAGTCCTTGACCTACTTTGACTTAATTTTTGTATATGGTGTTAGGTAAGGGTCTAACTTGATTCTTTGGCATGGGAATATCCAGTTTATCCAGCATCATTTGTTGAAAAGACTATCCCTCTCCTCACTGAATGATTTCTGCATTCGTGTCAAATATCATCTGACCATATATGTGAGGGTTTATTTTTGGGCTAACTATTCTGTTCCACTGTTCTCCACATCTTTTTGGGGTTTTTTTGAGACAGGGTCTCACTCTGTTGCCCAGGCTGGAGTGCAGTGGTGCAATCATAGCTCACTGCAGCCCCAACCTTCTGAACTCAAGTGATCCTCTCCCCTCAACCTCCCACATTGCTGGGATTACAAGCATGAATTGCCATGCCCAGCTTTTATATTTTTTATAGACAGGGTTTCATCATGTTGCCCAGGCTGGTCCCAAACTCCTAAGCCCAAGCAATCAGCCCACTTTGGCCTCCCAAAGTACTGGGATTACAGGCATGAGCCACCACACCCAGTCCTCTATGTCTTTCTTTACACCATTGCCGGACAGTTTTGATTACTATAGCTTTGTAGTGAGTTTAGAAATCAGAAAGTGTGAGTCTTCCAGCTTTGTTCTTCCCTTTCAAAATTATTTTGGCTGTTTGGGATCCCTTTAGACTCCACATGAATTCTAGGATGAGCTTTTCTATTTTTGCAAAAAAAAAAAAAATCACTGGGGGCCGGGCGCGGTGGCTCAAGCCTGTAATCCCAGCACTTTGGGAGGCCGAGACGGGCAGATCATGAGGTCAGGAGATCGAGACCATCCTGGCTAACACAGTGAAACCCCGTCTCTACTAAAAAATACAAAAAACTAGCCGGGCGAGGTGGCGGGCACCTGTAGTCCCAGCTACTCGGGAGGCTGAGGCAGGAGAATGGCGTAAACCCGGGAGGCGGAGCTTGCAGTGAGCTGAGATCCGGCCACTGCACTCCAGCCTGGGTGGCAGAGCGAGTCTCAAAAAAAAAAAAAATCACTGGGGTTTTGATAGGAATTGCATTGGTTCTGTAGATTGCTTTAAGTAGTATTGACATCTTAACAATATTAAGGCTTCCAATTCATGAACATGGGATGTCTTTCCATTTGTTTATGTCTTTCATTTCTTTCAGCAATGTTTTACAGTTTTCATTGTACAAGTCTTTCATCCCCTTGGTTTAATTAATTCCTCAGTATTTTTTTTCTTTTTGATGCTACTCTAAATAGAATTGTTTTCATAATTTCCTTTTCTGAGTATTCATTTTTAGTGTATAGAAATGCAGCAGATTTTTGTGTGTTGATTTTGGGTCCTGCTACTTTGCTTAATTCATTTATTAGATCAGGGGTTTGTTGTGGAATCTTTACAGTTTTCTGCATAGAAAATTGATATGGTTAAGCTCTGTGTCCCCACCCAAATCTCATCTTGAATTATAATCCCTATGATCCCCATGTGTCAAGGAAGAGACAAAGTGGAGGTAGTTGGATCACGGGGACATTTTCCCCTATGCTGTTCTCATGATACTAAGTTCTCATGAGATCTGATGATTTTAGAAGGGGCTCTTCTTTCTTCATTTGGCACCTCTCTTTCCTGTCACCTTGTGAAGACAGTGCCTTGCATCCCCTTCATCTTCCACCATGATTGTAAGTTTTCTGAGGCCTTCTCAGCCATGCTGAACTGTGAGTCAATTTAACCTCTTTCCTTTATAAATTACACAGTCTTGGGCAGTTCTTTATAGTAGTGTGAAAATGGACAAATACAAAAATCATATCATCTGTGAACACAAATAATTTTACTTTTTCCTTCCCAATGTATAAGTTTTTGTGTGTGTGTGTGTGTGTGTGTCTAATTGCTCTGGCTTGAACTTCCAATGCAATGTTGAATAGAAGTGGTGAAAGTATGCATCCTTCCCTTATTTCTATCTTGGAGAAAAAGATTTCATTTGTTCTTATTTTTCTAATTACTTAAGTTGTAAAGTTAGGTTGTTGGTTTAAGATCTTATTTTTTTTTTCGTTTTTTTGTTTTTGAGAAGGAGTCTTGCTCTGTCGCCCAGGTTAGACTGCAGTGGCGCAATCTTGGCTCACTGGAAGCTCCGCCTCCCAGGTTCACGCCATTCTCCTGCCTCAGCCTCCCAAGTTGCTGGGACTACAGGCGCCCGCCACCACACCCAGCTAATTGTTTGTAATTTTAGTAGAGACGGGGTTTCACCATGTTAACCAGGATGGTCTCGATCTCTTGACCTCGTGATCTGCCCTACTCGGCCTCCCAAAGTGCTGGGATTACAGGCATGAGCCACCGCGCCTGGCCTAAGATCTTATTTTTTAATGTAAGCATTTATAGCTATAAATTTCTCCATTAGCACTGCTTTTGCTACGTCCCATAAGCTTTGATATGTTGTGCTTTTGTTTTCATTGGTTTCTTGATTTCCCTTTTGATTTCTTCTTTGATCCATTGGCTGTTTAAGGTAGTGTTTAGTTTCCACAACTCATGAATTTTCCACTTTTACATCCATTATTGATTCCTAACTTCATCTTGTTGTCAGAGAAGATACTTTGTATAATATCTACCTTAAATCTATTGAGAGATAAATTAAGACTTAATTTGTGATCTAATACGTAGTCTATCATCTCACTGTGGGCGTGAGGTTTTATGCACATCAAGTGCTTGATAAGGGGAGTCTCAAATCAACACAGAAACAAGATGAAAGTCTGGCCTTTATCACAAAAGTTCCCTGCTGATCCCAGCCTGGGCCCACTCTGCTGAGCCCTTCAGAATCAGCCTGGGGCCTCTGACCCTGGAGGGTGAGAAGCCCAGCATCGGGCAGGAGGAGCACGTATAAGACCAAGGCTTCCCAGTGTCAGGGATGTCCTGGCCATGTTGAATCCAGCTAGGTAAGACAAGGAGGCATGAGCCTTCTCACCTGTGGCATAAGAAGAGGACAGCGATGTTTGTGGCCTGGAGAATGGGCCAGGCTAAGCAACAGAAGTTACACAGAGAGCCACTGCAGCACGAGTACATCACACCATTCCTGAGGCCCTGCTCTGCCTCTACACTCTTTCCTGCATCAGAGGTAGAGGAGCTAAAGTAGCCAGCAAGCAGGAAATTGGGAGAGGCAACTTCCACGCTCTTCCTTTCCACCCTGAAGTTTTGTGAGAAATTATGACTATCACAAAGGTATAAATGACAGTGGCTGCACTCGGATTCCAGTTACAAATAAAGGAGCTCATACCTCTAACATCAGGTGACAGGCAGGCGCCCACCTGCCCATCGCCAGCTGCCCTCTGGTCAGGGTTTCTGACCAAGGAGGAATATTCTGGTTCCCAGAATCATGGCACTTCGAGACTAGAACTTAGCATCGTCAGAGCCCACGTTCTGGCCTCCACCCCATTCCCCCCATGTTCCCTGACCCTCACCTTTCAGCAAGGCCTGCAGGATGGCCACATCCACATCCTGCTGACCATCCTTGCCTTCCCGGAAGACAGTCAGCAGCTGCCGCCTCCGGACAATATCTTGGATCTGCAACAAGCATTTTCCAAGTGAGACACACAGTGACCCCTGAACCCCTGCCTCCTCCAAGACACACAGAATTGAGGCCCCAGACACAGCCAGAGCCCGGGGTCCTGCCTGCCCTTGTGGTCAGGACTCCACCACATCTCCTCTTGCCTTAGACGGTGTGGATGAAGATTCATGGGGACCAAATACAACACGTTTGTGCGAGTCCGTTGGGTGGAAAACACAATCCAAGAGCAACGGATCTTCATCCTGATGCTAGTGCAGCTTCATGTGAGGCTGCTTCTCCCGGCCCTCCTGCTAAGCCCGGGCCACTCCTCACCACCTGCCTACCTGCCTATCTATCTGTCCATTTATCTATCTATCTATCTATCTATCTATCTATCTATCTATCTATCTGTCAGTTGATTTATCTGTCAATCGATCAATCTATCTATCCATCTATGCATCTATCCATCTATCTATCTACCTAATCTTACCCATCTATCCATCTATGCATCTATCCATCTATCTATATTATCTATCCATCCATGTATATATCTATCCATCCGTGTGTGTTTCATCTATGTATGTATGTATGTATCTACCTATACACCTATCCATGTATCCATCTATCCATCCACATGTATCTATCGTCTAGCTATCCATCCATCTATATACACACCCACCTTCCAACCATTCATCCATCCACTTATCTACCTCCCACTCACTATCTATCTATCATTTATCTATCTATCTATGTATTTATCAATTCATCCTTTTTTTTTTTTTTTTTTTTTTTTTGAGACAGAGGTTTGCTCTGCCACTCAGGCTGGAGTGCAGTGGCAGGATCTTGGCTCTCTGCAACCTCCACCTCCTGTCTTCAAGCAATTCTCCCGCCTCAGACTCCCAAGTAGCTGGGATTACAGGCACCCACCACCAGGCCTGGATAATTTTTGTATTTTTAGTACAGACATGGTTTCACCATGTTGGCCAGGCTGGTCTCGAACTCCTGACCTCAAGTGATCCACCCACCTCAGCTTCCGAAAGTGCTGGGATTACAAGTGTCAGCCACTGTGCCCAGCCCATCCATTTTATCATCTGTCTGTCTGTCTACCTATCTATCCATCCATCCATCTACCTATCATCTAGCTACCCATCTATCCATCCATCCATCCACATGCCCACCCACCCACCTACCATCCATCCATCCATCCATCCATCCACACACCCACCCATCATCCATCTATCTATCTACCACCCACCCACTATTCATCCATCCATTCATCCATCCATCCATCCATCCATCATGGTGTCCCTAGCAGGTATGTCTGCTACAGTTATTCCTCCTTGAAGCACCTTCCCCCTGTGTCCAGGGCAGGCAACTCCACAAACGCATCTTCCCATGGCTCCCACTGCTCCCAAGGCTAGCCACGCCTGGCCTCTTCTGCTTCTCTCCTCGTCCCCAGCCTGGCCTCATTGCTTCCACACAGACTCTGCCCTCACCTGGAGGGCTCCTCACACTCCACCTCCATGCCTAAGACCCCAACGGTGCCCCATCCCTGGGGGTCCAGCTTTCGTGACAACTCCAAAACACATCCTGGACTCCCTGGCGAACTCCACCCTCATCCAGCAGCCAAAGGTCTCCTGGCTTTCAGCCCCTGTCCTCACAAGGCAAAACAGCTCCCAGCGTCTGAGCCCATAAAAGTCTCCAGCCTTCAGCCCACCCCTGTCCTCACATGGTCAAGCAGCTCCCAGCGTCCGAGCCCATACGGACACCAGGGCCTGTTTCCTCGTCTGAGTGGAACACTCAGTACCCCTACTTGATAGATGAGAAAGGCGAGGCTGAGCAAGGGTGGACAACTTCTTCCTGGCCACAGCTGTCAGACCTTGCAGGGAGGCCCCAGGGCCCCTCTGACGGGGCCACCCACCAGCGGCAGCACTCACTCCAGGATGGGTCTGCAACTCCTCCAGTGTGTAGACGGACACTCCCAGAAGGCGTGTTAAGGGAGCGCGCTGACCCCAGCTGTGTGGCTCAGCCTCTCCCCACTGAGCAGGAGCGTCAGTGAAAAGCCGAGCCCCTGCTGAGGCCTGACGGCTCCGTGTGAAAGCACCACTTTCAGGGCCTTGGCTTGGCTATGGAGAGTGCATTAAAAATAAGCACCTTTCAACAACAGCTGATTAAACTCAGTTCTGAAAATTGCCTGAATAATTTATCAACCGGCAGAGAAAGGGCTCCAGGGCCTGCCTGACAAGTCCCAGTGGCACCGGGAAGGAAGGAAAGCCGCCCTGACGTTGGGAGCTGAGCGGCCGCTCACAGCCGGACCGTGATGCTTTCACAGACTGATCTGACGCTTGCGGCTACATCATGTTATTCTCCTGCCGGGCAAACACGCTCTCAGAAGACATCCGTGCAGAACGAGGTCACTCTGAGACCATCACAAACCACAGAAGAAAACAAGGTCGTTGTGCCACCCACAAATCACCAGTCACGGAAACTGCTTCTAGATGGACCAACGGGACCAAGACCTCCACCCAGCCTTTCCGATACCCGTGGTTCCTGAGGGTGCACGTTTTTAATCCATTCTCCACAGGCCCAATCTGGCCAAATACACGTGTCCCTGTGGCCTGCAGCTAGGGGCCACCACTGCCCACAGAGCCCAAATTAAACATAGCGGGAGCCGTGGAAAGTGCATGTCAGCCACTCAGAACCTGGGGATGTCCAGGCTCTGCAGGAAAGACACAGACTGAGGGCTCTGCCGGCCCCGGCTTGCTGGGAAACAGGATGAAAAGGCCCCGGTCCCAGCCCCCGCCAACAATCCTCCAGGAACTGAGTCAGGTGACCCTGGAACCAGCAGGTACAGAGAGGGCAGGAACTCTCCACTGGAGCCCGCCCCCCTGGTCAAGGGCTTTGTGAGGTGGTCAGGGCTGACCAACCACGGCCCTTCACAACTAACCCCCTCTGGAGGCTGGGGTCATGGCAGGGGCCACCCAAAATCTACCCCTGGACTGGGGGCAATGGCCCCTCCTGAGGCCACTCTACATGCCTCCATTAACTCACCCATGAGGCTATGAGCTGGACTGACCCTGCGACCCACAGCCATTACTCAGCAGCTGCCCTGCTGCCCAACTCGGCTGAGGCCTCCCCAGCGCCTGCCTCCCACCCCTCCAATCCAGCAGACTCTTTTCACAGCACCATGAGCCTGGCAGTGTTTCCAACCCGCCCTGCTGTGCTGCCAGTGAGGTTCACACCCTCCTTTCACGTGCTGTCACGGGATCTGACCTCCGGAACCCAGCCAGGAGGCTTGCCACCTGCGCCCTGCCCTCTGCAAATCGCTCTGGCACCCGCTCAGACCCGGTGGGTTCTCCGCATCGATCCGTGAGTCCTGGTGCTGCCCACCAGGCTGACGGTGTCTCTGTGAAGCAGCCACATGCCGGTGACCATCGTGCCCGTCAGCCTCACCTTTTTGGTCCACTCGACAATCCTGCTTTCCGTGAAGGTCTCAAACATCTCCTGGAAGAACACACTCAGTTTCTGCTGGATCAGGGAGACAGTGATGTCCGAGACAGGCAGGTTGGCCACCTGGGCAATGACGTCGGCCACGCGGCCCGAGCCCTCCACAACTACGCAAGGGGTGCCGTTGGTGGTGGCGTTGTAGATGGTCTGCAAGGCAGGCGGGGGCGTGAGCCCGGGACTGGGTCCTCACCTCGCTCCAACGCTTTCTGAACGGAGAATTCTCCAAGGCCATCTAAGGGAAGGGCTGGGCTAACACTACTCCAAGATCCACTGAAAGCACTTATCAGTTTGGTGGCATCCCCTGCTCTGGGGGAAGAGGGAGCTGCCCCAACACACTGGGGGCTGCACACCTGGCGCCTCTCGGGCCTCAGCACCAGCAGAATCAAAGGCTCTCAGCATTTTTGCCTATGGACCTGCAGACGTGAGGGCCTCGCAGCAAAGGGGACGCTGCATGGACCTGGAGTTACCAACCTCATAAAAGCCCACAGTAAGAGCAGGGCAATGAGGAGGGCCCCTGGGCTCCAGGGGGTGCTGGACTTCGGGAAGAGACTGGCCACAAGGCCGTCTGGCAGGAAGGACCCTGCCATGTGTATGAGCATCCGCCTGGGATAAGGAGGCAGGTGTAGCTGCCCCAGCAGGAGAGCGTGAAGGGTACTTGGCATGCGTAGGGAGTGAGGACCCAGTGCTCTATGGATTCCTGTCCAGCCTTAAGCCCCCAAGGCTCTGTTTTGACCTCCTGCAATCATGAAACATAAATGGGACACTGCTTATGATTCCATCCTTCACAAAAGCCCACACTCTTGGTCCAGATCCGCAGGCTATATGTCCTCATACGTTCCTACAGCAGGTGAGGTCGCCTCGCACCCTGCACGCCACAAAGCGGTTAGGATTCGGGTCAGGAAGGAAGGCCAGCAGAGCAGCGCATTCAGGCCGCATGCCAAATCCGCAGTCACACAGCTGCTGGCACCACAGATCTGGGATGGGGGCCGTGGCCCTGTACTTTGAAAAATGCTTCCTTTGCCGGGCGCAGTGGCTCACGCCTGTAATCCCAGCACTTTGGGAGGCCGAGGCGGGTGGATCACGAGGTCAGGAGATCGAGACCATCCTGGCTAACACGGTGAAACCCCGTCTCTACTAAAAATACAAAAAATTAGCCGGGCGTGGTGGCGGCACCTGTAGTCCCAGCTACTCGGAGGCTGAGGCAGGAGAATGGCGTAAACCCGGGAGGCGGAGCTTGCAGTGAGCCGAGATCCGGCCACTGCACTCCAGCCTGGGTGACAAAGCGAGACTCCGTCTCAAAAAAAAAAAAAAGAAAGAAAAATGCTTCCTGGAGGAATCTTGGGGGCAGAGCTGCAGAAACTCCCCAGCCTCCCCGGCAGGTCCCGGGAGCAGAGGCTCCCCACTCACTCCAGGCCCTGGGACCCCATCCTTTCCTTCCATGCCAGTCAATGGCCTGGTCACAGCCAAGCCCAGCTTCCTCCCCCAGGCACCTTCCTCCGACCCGTCCTCTGCCCACCCGGAAGCAGCCCTGTCACAGGACAGACACTCTTTCTCGTCTCCTGGTGGGCAAGCTCATCGCTCTCTCTTGCCAACAGTCTTGAGTGCTGAGACAAGCACTTCTGGACAGTCATCTGCCAGCAGCAGGACGGGCCCACACCTACCCCCTCCCACCCAGCCATGCTCACCTGCAACGTGCCCGGGCCGCCCTCCAGCACCACACACACGATGGGGATCTTGATGGCCACACCTAGAAAAAGCACAGAGCAGAGTGAGGGCCACACCTAAACAAAGCACAGAGCCGAGTGAGGGGACAGAGGTGGGTGGGGGGCAAGACCCTGCACTGGGGCACTCTCCCCTGCCCCCTGCCGGCTCCAGCCTAACCACACACTGAAGCACCTGCTGGGAGACCTCTAGCCAGTGCTGAGTTGCCCTTGAAGGTCAAAGCTCCACATTACCAGGGGACCCACCTGTTCCACATCGATGAGCAGACTCGAGAGCCCCCTGCCGCCCACACCTCCCCCGCTCGCTTGCATCCCATCCACCCCCTCTTGCTTTCTTGGGAGGGAGGGAAGGAGGGAGGGAGGGACAATCAGAGCTGATGCCCCAAGCAGGTGGGCATAACCTGTCATGTGTAGGTGGGAGCAGGACACGACATGTCCATCCTTTGTCCCTCTGCCTGGCCCCACCCTGAACTTCATCCAGCCCAACAGCAGGGGAGCCTGAGAAGGACTTAGCAACCTTTTTCCCCAGGCAGCAAACTCTGTCTATGAGACCCCATGGGCCCATCGTCTTCACACACTCACCCACACATCCCACCCTGGGTGTCCTAGTCAAGCAGGGTTCTCAAAGCGGGGTCCCTGAACCTCAACAGCACCCCCACCAGGGAACGTGCTCCTAATGCAAGTTCTCAGCCCACCTGGAGCTGCTGAGTTGGACCCTGGGGCCGGGGCCCATGCACTGGTGAGGAGCCCTCCACGGGAGTCTGCTGCACAAGGAAGCTTGCAGGGGACCCCAGCCCACCGGGGCACAGGCCAGACACCTCCCATTCACCATCTCCTCTTTGAGCCCTCCTCGAGTGACGGGCAAAACCCCACACTTGACCTCCCGACGTCCTCAAACCCATCCCATCCCACCTATGAGGAAAAAGGTGTCAAATCCTAAGTTTTGACTATCGTACATTCTGATTTCTGAACCTGAGACCAGACCATGGTCACAGTTTAAAATAATTGTAGGGCCAGGCACAGTGGTTCAAGCTTTGTAATCCCAGCACTTTGGGAAGGTGGTGGGAGGATCCCTTGAGCCCAGAAGTTCGAGGCTACAGTGAGCTGAGATCACACCACTGCACTCCAGATCCTGTCTCAAAAAAAAAAAAAAAGTAGGCTGGCCTATTACCTGTGAGCACACAGGTGAGCTGCCAGCCCCCCTGACCGCCCTCCCACTGGCTGAAACGGGCAAGAGAAGATGACCCTCCTGGAACAAAGTATAAAGAGACATGGGATAGAAACCCAGGTGTGTTCTGAGGACGCTCCAAGCGCCACCAACATCCTGGTTGTGACCAGCTGTACCTGACACTCTGACCAGCCCACTGTGCTATCTGCCCAAGCACTCTTGAAAGCAAGCTTCCCTACCTCCTCTTTCCTTGGTCTGCTCCGACATGAACTTCTCCAGCCTGGTCCTCAGAGGAATCTCCACCCCATACTGGCCGTGGGTCCCGTCGTCCACGAGGATGAAGTGAGAGTGGTTGCTGTCTAGGCAGGTCAGGTTCCCTTGGCCATCCTCATCCAGTACGTACTCAGCAGGGAAGCTGCCCTGGAATGGCCAGGAAGCGTCAGACACAGCTTCTGGAAAGCTCTGCCTCTCTAACGTGAGCAGGCTGAACACCAGCCCCCAGAGAGACCAGGTCCCAGTCTCTGGAATCTATGGATGTGGCCTTATTGGAGAAAGTGACTTTGCAGATGTGATCGAAACATGAGAAGATTAACCTGGATGATCTGAGTGGGCCCAAAATACCATCACAGGTGTCCTTACAGGAGAGAGGTGGCGGGAGACACACAGGAGAGGAGGACACGGGACCACAGAGGCAGGGACGAGCGACACAGCCACAAGTGGAGAAAGCCGGAGCCCCCAGGAGTGGAGAAGGCAGGGAAACAGACCCTCCTCCCAGGCCTCAGGAGGGGTGTGACCCTGACTTCAGAGTTCTGTCCTCCAGACACGTGAGAGACCACAATGCTGCCGTTTCAGGCTTGTGGCCATTTGTTACAGCAGCCACAGGAAACAGATACAGGTCTGGGGTGAGGAAGTGGGGTGCTGCTGTAACAAGCACCTAAAAATGTGGAAGTGGCATTGAAGCTGGCAATGGGGAGAAGACGGCAGGATTTTGAAGCACCATGAATAGAAAACGTCTCAATGTCCTTGAAGAGAATATTGGTGGGAATGCGGTGTTAAAAGCCTTGCAGAGACGGGCACAGTGGCTCATGCCTGTAATCCCAGCACTTTGGGAGGCCGAGGCGGGAGGATCACCTGAGCCCCAGAGTTCGAGACCAGCCTGGACAACATGGCAGATCTCATGTCTACAAATAAAAAAATTAGCCGGGCATGGTGGCGCACACCTGTAGTCCCAGCTACTTGGGAGGCTGAGGTGGGAAGATCACTTGAGCCCAGGGGCTCAAGGCTGAGGATCACACCAACGCACCCCAGCCTGGGCAACAGTGAGACCCCGTCTCAGAAAACAAACAACTTGCAGTAAGGGCTCCGAAGGAAGCAAGGAGCAGGGCAGGGAGGGTTTTGTTACCTTAGAGCAGGGGTCCCCACCCCCTGGGCCATGGACTGGTAATGGTCGGTGGCCTGTGAGGAGCTGGGCTGCGCACAGCAGGAGGTGGGTGGCAGGTGAGCGAGTGAAGCTTCATCCCTATTTGCAGCCGCTCCCTATCGTGTGTGTGACTGCCCGAGCTCCACCTCCCGTCAGATCCGCAGCACTAGATTCTCATGGGAATACTAACCTTACTGTGAACTGTGCGTTCGAGGGACCTAGGCTGTGTGTCCCTAAGAAAATCTAATGCCTGATGATCTGTCACTGTCCCCCATCACCCCCAGATGATGGGACCATCTAGCTGCAGGAAAACAAGCTCAGGACTCCCACTGATCCTACATGATGGTGAGTTGTATGATTACTTCATTATATATTACAATGTAATAATAGAAATAAAGTGCACAATAAATGTAATGTGCTTGAATCATCCCCAAACCAACCACTCACCACCCCGCCCCCATCTGTGCAAAAATTGTCTTCCATGAAACCAGTCCCTGGTGTCAAAAAGGTTGGGGACTGCTGCCTTAGAAAATACATACATGGGCTGGGCGCGGTGGCTCAAGCCTGTAATCCCAGCACTTTGGGAGGCCGAGGCGGGCGGATCACGAGGTCAGGAGATCGAGACCATCCCTGGCTAACATGGTGAAACCCCGTCTCTACTAAAAATGCAAAAAACTAGCCGGGCGTGGTGGCGGGCACCTGTAGTCCCAGCTACTGGGAGGCTGAGGCAGGAGAATGGCGTGAACCCAGGAGGCGGAGCTTGCAGTGAGCTGAGATCATGCCACTGCACCCCAGCCTGGGCGACACAGCGAGACTCCATCTCAAAAAAAAAAAAAAAAGAAAAGAAAATACATACATGGGCCAGGCGCGGTGGCTCACACCTGGAATCCCAGCACTTTGGAGGGCTGAGGCAGGCAGATCACAAGGTCAGGAGTTCAAGATCAGCCTGGCCAACATGGTGAAATCCTGTCTCTAGTAAAAAAACACAAATTAGCTGGGCGTGGTGGTGGGTGCCTGTAGTCCCAGCTACTCGGGAGGCTGAGGCAGGAGAATCGCTTGAACCCGGGAGGCAGAGGTTGCAGTGGGCTGAGATCGTGCCACTGCACTCCAGCCTGGGAGACAGAGTAAGACTCTGTCTCAAAAAAAAAAAAAAAAAAAGAGAGAGAGAGGGCCAAGGGTGTGCCTGCACAACCCCCTGCTAGTGACGAAGAGACTAGGCAAGGAGACTGCGATTCACTCAACCATCTCAGAAGACAGGAGTGGAGACGGCATCACAGGAAAGGTCAACAGAGCCCTTTTTGTCTACTGGCAGAAATTCCTATGGCATTCAAAGGAGGCACACAAAGTTTTCACAAATGTTACATCAACAACAACACTGCAAATTTGGACTGAAAGGGACAGAGGTGGGATAAAATGAAAGGTCGTCAGACTCCTTAAAATCTTCAAGCAGGAAATAACCTATAACCTTCAGGGAAAAGGATCATCCTGAAGGCAGAGCTGTGGACACAGAGCAGGGTAGGGGGTGCCCAAGCCACAGAGGGGTCTCCCCAGTCTCACCACCTAGTGCGTTCCCCCTGCTGGGTTTTGGAATTGCCTGGGGCTGGTGATGCCTTGGTTCCTCCCATGTTCCCCCTTTGGGAATGAGAGTGTCTACAGCTGTGATGCTATACCTGCCCTTCCCTGCTGTTCCCTTGTATTTTGGAGACAGGTGACTTGTTGTCTCCTCTCACAGGTGCACATGTGAAGAGAAAATCTGCTCCAGGATGGATCAGACCCAGAGTCTTCACATCCCTGACTTAAATGATGACATTTGGGACTTTTGAGCTGATATTTTTGTTTGTTTTGTTTTGTTTTGCTTGAGATGGTGTCTCGCTCTGTCATCCAGGCTGGAGTGCAGTGGCACAATCTTGGCTCGCTGCAACCTCCGCCTCCCGGGTTCAAGCGATCCTCCTGCCTCGGCCTCCCAGTAGCTGGGATTACAGGTGCCCACCACCATGCCTGGCTAATTTTTTGTTGAGACGGGGTTTCTCCATGTTGGCCAGGCTGGTCTCGAGCTCCTGTCCTCAGGTGATCTGCCCGCCTTGGCCTCCCAAAGTGCTGGGATGACAGGTGTGAGCCACCGTGCCCGGCCAAGCTCATGATATTTACATGAGATTCTGATCTTGGAGTTTCTGCTGTAACAGGTTGGTAGTTGGAGGGGATCATTTGGTTTGGTTTGGACAGAGTCTTGCTCTGTCAGCCCGGCTGGAGTGCAGTGGCATGATCTTGGCTCACTGCAACCTCCGGCTCCTGGGTTCAAGCAATTATCCTGCCTCAGCTGGGATTACAGGTGCCTGCCGCTATGCCCAGCTAATTTTTGTATTTTTAGTAAAGACAGCATTTCACCATGTTGGCCAAGCTGGTCTTGAAGTCTCGTCCTCAAGTGATCCGCCCACCTCAGCCTCCCAAAGTGCTGGGATGACAGGCGTGAGCCCCCACACCCGGCCAGGATCTGGCAATGGGGTGAACGTATTTTGCATGTGGAGTGGACAGGAGTCTGAGGCCAGAGGGAGGACCGCAGTTAGCTGAATCACGGCCACCCAAAGACATCAAGGCCTGCTCGTGGACCCAGTAAGTGCTGCTCCTCATTTCCCTGTTTGGAAAAGCATCTTTGCAGATGTCAGTTAAAGATCTTGATATGAAGGCATCACCCTAGATGATCCCAGTGGGTCCTCAACACCATCACAAATGTTCTTATGGGAGACATGGGGAGATTTCACACAGGCACACAGAAAAGGCCACGGGACGCGGAGGCAGAGACTGGAGGGAGGCGGCCACCAGCCAGAGGATGCCCATCAGCACCAGACGCTCGAGGCAGCAGGAATACTCTTCCCCAGGCCCTGGAGGGAGGTGGCCCCGCCGACATAGATGGCTGGATGATGGCCAACCGACACGGATTCCAGATATGATAGACTAAGTTTCTGCTGCTTTAAGCTGCCAGGTTTGTGAGCCCGGGTTACAGCAGCCCTGGGAGACAGATCCAAGGCAGGGTGGCAGCGGGGCTGGGACACCCACCCTCCGCCGTCCACAGAGAGGGAGCGCGGCTAAGCGGAAGCAGCCACAGTCCCGTTCTTCCAACAACACCAGCAACGGTGGTGTCATGGGAAGTCATCTGAACTCAGCGTGGGGAGGAAAGTAAGGAGTGACCTGCGACATCACCCAGCCGCTCCTGGCTTCAGTTTTTCAATTCATAAAAAGAGCAAGCAAAGCCAAACAGCCGGTCCAGTCAGACCCCACCAGACATATTCATGATTCTGATGCAAAAGGAAGATGGAGGCCGAGCTGCGGCTGGCCAGGGCTTGCTGGGCCCTCGTGGGCATCTGGGAGTGTCCCCCGCCCCCCGGAATGGACACACAGTGTCTGTGATGTTGCCAGAGGAGTAAATCACTCCTCGGGGTGACGAGGGAACCTGCTCAGTGAGTCACAGGCCAGTGTTTGTGGGCTTTCCTGACCACACGGATTCAGGGGCACACACGCATTATGCCAAAGTTAGTGTGTCCTTGGAAAATCTGGTTGAATGACTCATTATCTGTCCCAATTCAAGGCTCTGGATTAAAGCAACTGCTTCTCCTGCGGCCAGTTAACCAGAGGCAGGAGTGCTCCATCCTCAACCTTGACAGAGAAGCTGGGGGGGGTCCTGGCTGCCGGGGACCGCAGCACGGTGGGATTCCTGGATGCAGGAGACCTCTGAGTGCAGGGACTCAAAGCGCTAAAAGCTCCAGTTCGGGGTCAGATCGCCCTGGCTCAGCCCTGCCCAGCTGCCCGCCGGCCACGCTCCCTCCCTCTGCTGTTAGCGGAGCCCTCATAGCCAGTGACTCTCATGTGGACCCCCCTCTTACAACCTTGAGGGAGATACCAGAGTCCAGCCAAGTTAGCCATTCATCCAGGTCACCTGGGTCAGGGACTGGGCCAGGAGTTGCGCCCAATCTCCTGAGTGCGCCCGCCGTCCCTGCACACCCCACCTGCTCCCTACAGTGCCCCATCAGACATCACCCACACCCCAGCCCCTGCACACTCCGCCTGCCCCCTACAGCACCTGGTCACACGTCACCCACACCCCTGGTCCTAGGCTCCCCTTCCTAGGGGGCCGCGCTCACCGTGGGATGGATCAGGCCCTCGCGGCGGTGGACGGTGCCCCAGGTGGCGACTCCGATGGTGATGACCTCACCTTCCTTGTAGCTGCTGCTCAGGCTGAAGTCCCGCACCGCCTCGCCCACCTGCTTCATGACGCCGGCGTGGGAGCCCCCCGTGATGATCCAGGCCCCTGGGGAAGAAGCACGGGTGGGCAGGCCCCGCAGTACTGAGGAGCACCCTGATACCCAGGAGCCTGACGCCTGAGCCCCTCTAGGCTCAGCGATGCCCGGCCCCCATCAACACAGAGCCCCTCACTCAGGGGCTTTTAAACCAGCATCAGGTGTAAGGAACTGGGGTTCCCACGGTCCTCAGGCAGGGTGGGAACAGGAGCAGGCCCCACCCCTCTCCCTGGTCCCTGCCACCTCCTCTGGCCCCAGACTCAGGATCCCTATTCTCAGCACTCTCTCTGCATTCTTCTATTTTGCTTTCCTTCTTCCTCCCAACTTTCAGGACCCAGGTGCGGCAGAGTGCGTCCTTGCTCGCACCACTCATCCTGGCCCCTAGGAAGGGCTCCCTCCACTTTCCACCCACTACTTGCTGCCAGAGGTTTGCAGCCAACCCTGTAAGAAACACACCTCCGGCCGGGCGTGGTGGCTCACGCCTGTAATCCCAACACTTTGGGAGGCTGAGGCAGTCGGATCATCTCCCAGGTTGGGAGTTCAAGACCAGCCTGACCAACATGGAGAAACCCCATCTCTACTAAAAATACAAAATTAGCCCAGTGTGGTGGCGCATGCCTGTAATCCCAGCTACTCAGGAGGCTGAGGCAGGAGAAACACTTGAACCCGGGAGACAGAGGTTGCAGTGTACCAAGATTGCGCCACTGCACTCTAGCCTGGGCAATAAGAGTGAAACGCCATCTCAAAAAAAAAAAAAAAAGAAAGAAAGAAACACACCTTCCATCCCACATCTGGTCTGACCCAATGTCATGAGCTGGCGGCAGCTTTGCCTGAGAGCAGGAGGTCCCCAGGTGTCTGCTCGCCTGGCCTGCCCCAGGGTGAGAGGCACAGGTGAAGCCACAGCTGCTGCCCCACAGCCTCCCCTTGAGGCACCAGCGAAAGTCACATTTGTTCGTTTTGGGGATTTGTCCCTGGTATAATGCTGCCATACCAAAGGCTGGGTCACAGTGTCACCATAAGAACAGCAATTGGGCCAGGTGCGGTGGCTCATGCCTGTAATCCCAGCACTTTGGGAGGCCAAGGTGGGCAGATCACCTGAGGTCAGGAGTCTGAGACCAGCCTGACCAACATGGTGAAACCCCGTCTCTACTAAAAATGCAAAAATTAGCTGGGCGTAGTAGCACGCGCCTGTAGTCCCAGCTCCTCAGGAGGCTGAGGCAGGAGAATTGCTTGAGCTCAGGAGGCAGAGATTGCAGTGAGCTGAGATTGCGCCACCATCACTGCACTCCAGCCTGGGCAACAGAGCAAGACGCAAGACTCCGTCTCCAAAAAAAAAAAGAAAACAGCCAATCGGCCAGGCACAGTGGCTCATGCCTGTTATCCCAGCACTTTGAGAGGTCAAGGCAGGAAGATTGCTTGAGCCCAGGAGTTCAAGATCAGCCTGGACAACATAGACCTTGTCTCTACAAAAATTAGCCTGGCATGGTGGCATATGCCTCTAGTCCCAGCAACTCGGGAGGCAGGGGCAGGAGGATCACCTGAGCCCAAGAGGTCTAGGCTGCAGTAAGCTGAAATCGTGCTGCTGTACTCAAGCCTGGGGAACAGAGCGAGACCGTCTCAAAAATAAATGGATGGAGATGGAGATGGAGATGGAGATGGAGATGGAGATGGAGATGGAGACAAGTTGAAAAGCTGGTACTAGCTTTGGGCCAGGAAGCAGACGGCAAGGTCACTGATATTGAAAGCTAAAAAAAAATGCAACATGAAGACCTGGAGCGGGTGAGACCCGAAGAAATCCATGGTGTTATTTGAGAGGGCGAAGCATCAGAAAGTGCTTGTGGGACAGTGACCTGCGTTAAACCTAGTCCCACATGACCAGACTGAGAAAAGGTCTGGTCATTTTACAAGCAGGGCTGTGGGGCTCACAGGTCAAAAGATGCAGCCATGCCTCACGGTCACCAGGCAGACAAACCGAGGACTCTGAGCCGCGCAGGCCAAGTCAGGCTCAGTTATGACTCCACTTGGAGGCAAAGACCACACCCCAGGAAAAGCGAGGTGACCCCAGACCCATCTGGACCCAACATTGCCAAGTAATCACCTCAGGGCCTCACTATTCACCCAGTCCCCTCCAGAGAGGCCTGGGGAGCCTCGAGGACTTGGGGTCCCCTCCACAATGGAATCAGGGTAGGGCAGGGCACCAAGTCACAGCCCCTGGGATCTCACACCATCCACCAGGACTGGGTCCCTGCCTGGCTCTCACTGGTGGTGCAAACTTGGGAGGTGATTTGACTCCAACCAGGCAGTTGCCTCAAGTGAAAAGATGGAAATAATAATGCTCCTTGCCTGATGCTGATGGAAAAAAGTGATCATGGAAAATGTGATGACCGGGAACTCTCGCTGGCCCCCTACAACTGTCCCGCAACGCTGGCCCCAGCCGTGCACCCAGGCCACCGAGGTTTTCATCTCTGCTTGGCCCTGGGCACCAGCAGGGCCACACACTGAGCCATCTCCAGCCCACGGGCAAGCCAGGGGCAGCGCCGGGTGTCAGGGAGCAGCTGTGCCCAGGTGAGGGGTGCATGGGTCCGACTCAGGCTGGGGGCACAGCCTCGGCGGCTCCCAGGGACTTTTTGGATCCTGATGGCCCTGACTGCCCCGGCACAGCCTCCACAGCCCACCCTGCCCACCCGCCGGGGCCTCGTGTCCCTCCAGCCTCCGAATTACCTGTGGTCTGAGCCACCTTGACCAGGCCTCTGCGGAAAATGCTCTTCAGCCGCGGCTTCATGTTGAAGTTCTTGGCCCCCCCGGTCACTGAGATCAGGAGGTTGGGGACGTCCAGCCCCCAGTGCTGGGTCATGAGGTGGTAGATCGTGCTGGAGGGCGTGTCCTGGGAGACTCTAACATACTGCGGGACAGGGAAGATGGCGGAGGGAACCCGTGTATCAGTGGGCAGGGACAGCACCGACCCACACAGGCCACACGGAGAGGCCCCAGTGGGCGGCAGACACCGCACAGACTCAGTAAAGGGGTCCCCGTGTGGGCAAGGCACGGATCATGAGAGAAGAGGGAGGCAGAGAGGCCCAAGCCAGGAGCAACAGGCTGTCCCTTGGGGACCAGAAACGCCCTCAGCAAACCTCCCCCAGCCCTCATGCCCCCACAGCACCCACTTTTTCCTCTTCCTCTCGATTTTGGGAGTGCCTCTCAGACACGCACCAGCAGACTCTAATTCCCACCCTAGCGCCTGGGCCCTGCCTTCCCAGGGCCTAACCATCTCCTGCACTGGGGTCTCTGCCCTCCTGTCCTTGTGCGCCCAGCACTGCCCCTCTCCTGTCCCCTTTCCTGTCCCCTCTGCTCTGTGGCCCCTGTGCCCTGGCCCATCCTGGGGATTCAGGGGGCCCAGCTTCCTGTGCCTCCCGTCTGAACATGGCTCTCCCAGGCTCTGTCATCACTCTGGCCCCTTGTGCTCCAGGAGACCCTCACAAGTACACAGTGGACTTTCCCTGTTCCGCTAGGTGGGCCGTGTCTGAAGAGACCCAGCCGGGCCAGCAACCCCCGCCGGGATTGGCCCACCAGAGACACAAAGGTGATGGGTGAAATCCAGAAATGCCATGAGGTGCCCTTAAAACAAACATGTGGTAGCATTGTCACTAAAGAAGGTCCAGTTAACCCACAACCACGGTGCCTGTCACCATCAGAACGTGGGCCCCACCGGGTCCACCAGTCATCTGGAGGTGCTGGTCTCCCTGGGAGGAGCAGGGCTGTGGCCTGCATGGTGGACACTCCTGGGCTTCGAGGCAGACCTGCTGCACCACAGGGTCTGTGTCCCAGCTGTCACTCACTGTCAGGCCACAGGCGTTTTTCCCTCACACCACCTGCCCCTGTCGGCAGCTGCAGGGCTGGGAGAAGTCGGGGAGTGGGGGAGGGATGCGGCCAGAACTCCGGGCTCAGACGCAGCTGGACTCAAACCCACCACTGGCACTGCCACCATGGCCTTGGGCAACGGGTGGGGTCTGCCCATACCTCAATCCCTCATCTGAAACCCGACAACGGGACTGTTCCCATAACCACAGAGACAGAGGGGCCCAGGGGCCTGGAGAACACCCACATGTGATGGTGACACAGGGTGGCTCAGGGGCTGGGCCAGCCAGGAAGCCTGGGGCCACACGACCCCGTCTCCGAGACCTGCCCCACTCAACCTCTTTGGTCACCTCATGGCGTCATCATGCATCGAGTGGACAGGTCACACTCGGCGGGTACCAGATTCAGGGCTCCAGACCCCAGCACAGAGATCAGTGCCACCCCCTCCCAGGAGAGTGGCACCCAATCGCTGTCTCAGAACCCTCCAGAAGGCTGGTCAACACACAAGGGGCCAAGTCTCTGACTCCACAGGCCTGGGATGGCGCCTAAGAATTGGTCAGAGATGGCTGGTCCTACAGGGACCACAGTGAAGTTGTGCATGAGAGAACCCAGCCCTGCGCCTGGGCCTACCTCCAGCAGTCTGCACCCTCACAGCGCTCTCCTGCAGGCCAGGCTCAGCCTGGATCACACTGTGCCTGGCCCAGCCTCCTCGCAAGGACTCTCGCCTTTGCTTCCAGACTTGCCATATGGGCCTCCCTGCCATCCTGGGCCCCTTCCCCCTGCTTTTCCCTCCCTCTCCACACCCTTCCTGCCATTCCCCAAGCACACCCTAAGTGTGACTGTGTCCTGCATCCCTCTCTTTCCTCCCTACTTGCCCCCAGGCCCTAACAAATGCTACCCAGGGCCACCCAGCCAGAATTCACTCACCACTCCCGGCTTGCACCTTCCTAGAAAGCTCACTGTGCCCCACACTGCTTTGCAGATGACCAAGCACTCCGAGAGTGGGATGCATCTCCTGCTTGCCTTGCAGAGCCCCTCCCCCCCACTTTGCTGTGCAGTGGGCTCTATGCACGCTGGATCTTTGCCAGCCTCCTGCTCTTGCCCCAGGAAATGCCAACCACCACGTGTCACTGTGGGGCCATGCAGCTCCACCCACAATTCAGAGCAAGAGTGATGGAAACCAACCTTCTTCACCTCCTGGCTCAGGCCCGTGAAGACGATGTCACCAAAGGCATCTGTTGGCATCTCCTGGACATGTTTCTTTGGGTCCCACTGTGTGCCCTGGAAGGTGTCAGGCTTGGTAGCCTCCTCCAGGTGGTGCTCACGCGTGTAGCCACACTGACACACCACCTTCCTGCAAAGACACAGCACCAGTCACCCAGGGAGTGCGGTGCCCTTCCTGCTCCCTGTGGAGGCATCAGAGGAGGTCCAGTGGAAAGCTGCAACCTTCTCCCACCAGCAAAAACAGGGCACCTGCCCCTTCCAGCCAAGGGGGAGGCAGCAGAGGCCTAATAGTGGGCTGGAACTCTTCTCACCCTCAGCAGTAACAAGAAGCCTCCCCAGGAAGTCAGTGGATCAGTGGAGGCTGCAGGGGGCATTGACTTCACCCTTCATGGGGCACTGACGGGGGGGACTCCTTCCTTCACCATAGACATGTCAAGGGGACCAGCTAAAACTCAAGATCTTGAGTCTCTTAACACAGAATCTAAACTATCAAGGTTTCAATCAAACATCATTAGTTGTACGAAGAGCCAGGAAAATCTCAACCAGGATGAGAAAAGACGGCTGACAGCCACCAACACCAAGATGACACAGATGTTCGAGTTATCTGAAAATGATTTTAAAGCAGCCACATTAGAAATGCTTCAACAAGCAATCATGAGCATGCTCAAAACAAATGAAAAAAAACATAAATTTCCAGTAAAGAAAGGGAAGATATACCAAATGCAAATTTTAGAACTGAAAAATGCAGTAACTGAAATAAAAACTCAATGGATGGACCCAACAGCAGGATGGAGGAGACAGAGGAAAGAAGTCGGGAGCAGGAAGACAGAACAGTAGAAATTGCCCAATAAGAACAACAGAGAGAAAACAAACAAACAACAACAAAGTAAACAGAACCTCTGGGACCTGCAGCACTGTAACAAAAGATCATACATTCACGTTCAGAGTTCCCGAAGGAAAAGAAAAAGACAGTGATCCTGAAAATGTATGTAAAGAAGTATGGTCAAAATTTCCCATATTTGACAAAAAAGACATAAACCTACACACTCCAAAATCTGAGTGAACACCAGACAGGATAAACCCAAAGAGATACATGCTAAGACACATAACAGTTAAACTTCCGAAAACTAAAAACAAATAAAAAATCTTAGAAGCGGCCGGGTGCAGTGGTTCACACCTATAATCCCAGCCCTTTGGGAAGCTGAGGCGAGTGCATCATGAGATCAGGAGTTCGAGACCAACATGGCCAACATGGTGAAACCCTGTCTCTACTAAAATCCAAAAAATTAGCTGGGCATGGTGGCGGCCACCTGTAATCCCAGCCACTCAGGAGGCTGAGGCAGGAGAATCGATTGAACCCAGGTGGTGGAGGTTGCGGTGAGCCGAGATCAGACCACTGCACTCACTCCAGTCTGGGCAACAGTGGGAGACTCCTTCTCAAAAAAAAAAGAGAGAACAGAAAACAAAAAATAAAATGGCAGACATACGCTCTAACATACCAATAATTACACTAAATATAAATTTTCTAAATACAACAATTAAAAAACAGATTGACAGAATGGATTTAAAAAAAAATGGGTCCCAATTATTTGATGTCTACCAAATTCTCACTTGAAGTGTAATGACACAGGCAAGGTGAAAGGGACAGGAATATTCAGCAGTTAAATAATATTGACACAAGGCTGAGCGTGGTGGCTTACACCTGTAATCCCAGCACCACGGGAGGCCAAGGCGAGCGGATCACTTGAGGTCAGGAGTTCAAAGCCATCCTGGCCAACATGGTGAGCCCATCTCTACTAAAAATACAAAAATTAGCCAGGCGTGGTTGCACGTGCCTGTAGTCCCAGCTACTTCCAGTCTCCGGGAGGCGGAGGTTGCAGTGAGCTGAGATTGTGCCATTGCACTCCAGCCTGGGCAACAGAATGAGATTCCATCTCAAATAATAATAATAATATTGACACAAGCAGCAACTTGGATATCAAGCGCGCTGTGCTGAGGGAAAGGACATGGGTCATGTAGCGTATGATTCCATTGATGTAACAGTCTCAAAATGACACAATGATCGGCATGAAGAAAGATTGGTGGTTGCAGGGTTCAGGGATGATGGGGGAGAAGGTGAGTTGACCATACGGAGGAAGTACAGGAGGAGCTCGGTGGAGACGGTTAGTGCTGTGTCGACCATGGTGGTAGTTACACAAATAAACATGGGAAAAATGACACAAGGCCAGGCACGGTGGCTCACACCTGTAATCCCAGCACTTTGGGAGGCTGAGGCAGACAGATCACTTGAGGTCCGGAGTCCGAGACCAGCCTGACCAACATAGTGAAACCCCATCTCTACTAAAAATATAAACATTAGCTGGGTGTGGTAGCGTTCACCTGTAGTCCCAGCTACTCAGGAGGCTGAGGCAGGAGAATCGCTTGAACCCAGGAGGCAGAGATTGCAGTGAGCTGGTGTGGTGCCACTGCACTCCAGCCTGGGCAGCAGAGCAAGACTCCGTCTCAAAAAAAAAAAGACATAAAACTAAACACACACATTCTACCAGCTTGAATTCCTGGCTTGGGTACTGTACTACGGTTATGCAGAACGTAGTCACAGGTGGAACTGTGGGGCCTATCTGTAGTATCTTTGGAACTTCTGTACATCCATATTTCAAAATAAAAAGTTAAAAACACACACAAATGGAGGCTCCGAGCAGATGACATGGGGCTAGCACCTCGCCCAAGGTCTTCCACCTCCTCCCCTCGCCCGGGGACTGCGGGAGCTGCCGGAATTGCAAGCCTCCAGGACCTGCTGCTCTGCCTCCTCCCCTTCCTCTGGCAAGAATGCAGCAATCTCTTTCTTCATCTGCTACCTTTCCTCTTTTTTCTTTGTAGGTTGAAGTCTTTTTGTTCCTTTACTGCAATTCATTGGTGTTTCAGGGCAAGAAAATATACATTTATGTGTTCTTTATAACTTATTTAATTGGAAATCCACAAATATTTTTAGATTCCGATGTTTTGCTAGTAAATAACCTAGAAAAGTACAGATGAGGCCGGCTGTGGTGGCTCACGCCTGTAATCTCAACACTTTGGGAGGCTGAGGCGGGCGGATCACAAGGTCAGGAGTTCAAGACCAGCCTGGCTAATATGGTGAAACCCTGTCTCTACTAAAAATACAAAAATTAGCCAGGCGTGGTGGTGTGCACCTGTAATCCCAGCTGCTTGGAGGCTGAGGCAGGAGAATCGCTTGAACCCGGGAGGCGGAGGTTGCAGTGAGCCGAGATAGGGCCATTGCACTCCAGCCTAGGAGACAGAGTGAGGCTCCGTCTCAAAAAAAAAAAAAAAAAAAAAAAAAAAGATGAGACAGGAAAACAAACAAACAAAAAACCTCTAAAACCAGATGAAACCTGAACCAGATGGCACAGGGGAAAGACCACTGAGCAGTAAGAAAGGAAACGGGTTTCCCCGCCACCTATTGACTGTGTGATCGTGGATGTTTCCACACTCAGTTTCTCAATCATTAAAATAGGAAAAATAATTCCTCCCGGATGTGCACCCTACAAAACCGTACAAACCCCTAAGGTCACACTCAAGGCACCACAGACTTGTGGGCATCTTGCCAGCACCTGATGTCAGAGGTGAAGCCAGCTGGATTTCTGGGTCGGGGGCAGACTTGGAGAGCTTTTCTGCCTTACAAGAGGATTGCAAAATATGCCAATCAGCACACTGTAAAATGGACCAATCAGCACTCTGTAAAATGGACCAATCAGCAGGACATGGGCGGGGACAAACAAGGGAATAAAAGCTGGCCAGCCTCCGCCCCACGCCCAGCCAGCAGCCGCAACCTGCTCAGGTGCACCTCCCTTGCTGTGGAATCTTTATTCTTTCACTCTTTACAATAAATGTGGCTGCTGCTCACTCTTTGGATCCATGCCACCCTTGAGAGCTGTAACACTCACCGCAAAGGTCCACGGCTTCATTCTTGAAGTCAGTGAGACCAAGAACCCACCAGACACAATGTGACCTCCACAGTTTATGGATGAGAGACCTGGGGTCCGAGTTGGGGAAAGGAGTTCCCTGGACAAGGACCTCAGCTCTCCCCAGTCTTGCTCCAATGGTGCTCCAAATGTCCTTGTATGTTCCTAACAGCCTATCGCAAGCTACCTCCTGTCCCTCTTCTCCTTGAACCATCACCTCTGATGAGACTGGAACTTAAACCTGCATGGTGTTTGCAAGCCTGATGTGATTCTGGAAACTGCATTGCGGCCACTGACCCAGAAATTACCTCATCAGAGAGCTTGCTCAGAACTCGGCCCAGATAGGCGTAAACAGGACACCACCCGTGGCACCCCACGGGAAATGAGAGCTCTTGGAGGTGCACTCTCTCCAACCTGGGCTCCTTCCTTCCATCTGAGGGGGGGCTCCCTGCCCACCCCCACCCCCCCACCCCCCGCATGTACATCTGAATTCTGAGGCATCCCCTCCAGTCTCTGCGCTTCATAGATGAGGATGATGACTGGCGGCCCAGGGAAGAGAAGCCATGTGCCCAAGGTCATGAGATCCATGGTGGCAAAATGTGAGCACAAAGGTCTGGACGGGGGTGTCCAGAGCAGAAACGGACACAAGATGAGTCTGTGCGGAGCTGAGGAGGATTACCAGGACGTGGGGCTAAGCAGTGGGATTACCCGGGCAGGTGTCGAGGGCCTCCAGGTCTGGACGAGTGGGGTGGAAAGACCCTACCATGCTTAATGCAAACATGTAAGTGGTATAAATAAATCTGCTTCGAAAGCTGTGTTTGTGGCGGAGGATGCTCACCACTCATTCCGCCCTGGTCTTTCCACAAAAAGGAGGGACATTCCATCCCCTCCTCAGGAAGGAACAGGCCGGAACACACCTGGCCCCTCTTCCCGCTGCAGTGACCACCGTGGTTGGTGAGATGAGAGGCTTCTGTGCGGGACAGTCTCGGCATGGCAGATCTGCAGCTGCCTTCTCAAAGGGGCCTGCTTTCAAGGTGGTGTCTGGGAACGGGGCTTTTGGAGCGTCTCCCCGTCCCCGACTGCTAGGAGTGCTTTGCTGGGCCTGGACTGTTCCTTCAATGGGTTTATGAACAGCTGCTTTCCTGCTGGGAGTCTGGGATTTGGGTGGTTGCCATGCAGAGGGGCCCACGTAGCCAGCGCAGGACGCATGCCCTGGGCTCTGAGCCTCGAATGGGCTTTGCAGGTTGCCGCATTCTTCTCGGCTGGAGGAAGGAGCACGCGTGGCGCCCACACAGGAGAGCGGCAGCAGCCTGCACTCAGAGTTTCCAGACTGGATCTGTGTCTTTCTCCTTTGCTAAGCCTATCACATAGGCCTTCACCATGATAAACCTTAGCTGTGTGCACAGCTGGGAGTCCTAGCAAACCCCTGATCATGGGGGATGGCTTTGGGGACCTCCAGAAGCAAGTCTGTCCTGCTTACATCTGATCCAGGTCAGCACCCCTTCCTCTCTGGGCCCTGCTGCCCCAAGGGTTCCCACTTCTATGTGAGAAGGACGCAGAGCTGACCAGCAAAGGCCCCAGACCCACGGGGCCTCACCTAGGCTTCTCAGGACACAGCAGGTCAGGGCGTCAGCGGCATTCACTCTGGCATTCACTCACAAAACCAGAGTGAGTCCATCTTGAATAGGCACTGGGTGAAATGAGGCTGAGACCTACTGGGCTGCATTCCCAGACAGTTAAGGCATTCTAACTCACAGGATGAGACAGGAGGTTGGCACAAGACACAGGTCACAAAGACCTTGCTCATAAAACAGGATGCAACACACTGGCTAAAACCCACCAAAACCAAGATGGCGACAACAGTGGGCTCTGGTTATCCTCTATTACATGCTAATTATAATATATTAGCATATAAGAGACACTCCCACCAGCGCCATGACAGTTTACAGATGCCATGGCAATGTCAGAAATACCCTAGATGATCTGAAAGGAAGAAGAAATCAGTTCTGGGAAATCCCCACCCCTTTCCCAGAAAACTCATGAATAATCCACCCTTGTTTAGCACATGATCCAAAAATAACCATAAAAGTAGCCAACCAGCCAAGCGCAGTGGCTCATGCCCTTAATCTCAGCACTTTGGGAGGCCAAGGCTGGTGGATCACCTGAGGTCAGGAGTTCCAGACCAGCCTGGCCAACATGGTGAATCGCGTGAACCTGGGAGACAAAGGTTACAGTGAGCCGAGATTGTGCCACTGCACTCCAGCCTGGGTGACAGAGCGAGACCCCATCTCAAAAAAAAAAAAAAAAAAATGCCAACCAGCAGCTCCGGGAGGCGGAGGTTGCAGTGAGCTGAGATCGAACCACTGCACTCCAGCCTGGTAGACAGAGCGAGACTCCGTCTCAAAAAATATAAAATAAAGTAACAACACATTGGCCAGGCACGGTGGCTCACGCCTGTAATCCCAGCACTTTGGGAGGCCGAGGCAGGTGAATCACTTGAGGTCAGGAGTTCAAGACCAGCCTGGCCAACATGGTGAAACCCCATCTCTACTAAAAATACAAAAATTAGCCAGATATGGTGGCGCATGCTTGTAATCTCAGCTACTGGGGAAGCTGAGGCAGGAGAATCCCTTGGACCCAGGAGGCGGAGGTTGCAGTGAGCCAAGATTGTGCCACCGCACTCCAGGCTGAGTGACAGAGAAAGACTCTGTCTCAAAAAAAAAAAAAAAAAAGAAAAGAAAAAACCCACACAACAACAAAAATACAAATTTTTTAAATGCAGTATAACTATTTTTATAACATCTACATTGTATCAGGTATTATGAGTAATCTAGAGATGATTTAAAGTATGCTGAAGGATATATGTAGTTTATATGCAAATACCACACCGTCTCATATCAGTGACTTGATATGAGATTTTGGGACTGAGATATGGGATTTTGATATCTGTGGGTGCCCGGGAACAATTCCCCAGGGATGCCGAGGGACAGCTGTTTTACTGGTGACCATGAAACTCTGATGATGTACCATGTACGCTAGAGATTACCGGCTACTTTCGCTGCCTCAGCGTCTGCTCCTATTACTGCCCAGGGAGAAATGGGGCCCTTATCCAAGGAGGGGCCACCCTGGGGCAGCACAACCTTCCTCTGTTTCCCATGCACAGGATGCTCCTCCCTCCCCATATTCAGTAAATATGAGCTAAAGTCCACTCTCTGGGAATTAATATAACATTCTGCTTTGGTCCCAGCCCCCCAAAACTCAGCATCTAGCAAGAAAGATGAACACAAAGGCGCACAGCTACAGCACGACAGCTGGGATCAGAGAGAGACACGCGGTGTGGTGGGAGGGAAGCTCACTTCCTGGTAGAGGCTGTATAGTCAAGGCAGGCTGCATGGCAGAGGCAGCATCTGCAATAGGCCTTGAGGGATAAGTAGGAGCTCACCAGGCAATGAAGGAGTCAAAGGAGAAAGCGTGTGGCCCATTTGTGGAAGAGCATGAAATGGGTGTGGCTGGGGGAGGGCACACAAACACAAATCAACACTCTGTTGGTGCCTAAAGGGGCGCCAACTGTGGGGAGCACCATCGGCTCAGGAGGGCCATATCCAGCCGCTCAGAGACAGTGGCCATGTTACCTGCGAGGGGGTCTTGGCCACACCTGAGTCGTGGGCTCTGTGGGGAGAAGGGGTAAAGGGGGCTCTGTGGGGCCTGGGGGTAAGTCGGGCCTCTGACTTTGGCAAGCTGTGCAGGGGGGCTGTCTGCTGGCCGTGGACTCTCCCTGAGGCCCTTCTAGTTCCTGGACCCTGGGACTCTCTCTTTTGGGGTGGGGCAGGTGTGGAAATGAGAGGATTAGAGGATGCACCTGTGTTCAAACCACTGAGCCTCGCCACACAATAGCGCCATGATAACCCCGAACAAGTCACCTAAACTCTGCACCTTGGTCCCCGCACCTGCGAGGCAGGATGAGGGTCAACTGTCCCCCACAGGAGGCTTGGGGGGTAAGGTGGAAGTGCTCTATGGACTCTAAGCCTCGGACAGACACAGAGGTATCTCCACTGGCCTTTCACCGAGGCCCTGAGGGGTCTTGGCCTCATCAGCTATTCCATGTGGGATCAGAATGGAAGAAGTCAAAGGCCTTACACACAAGTCTCGTCACTCACCCAGCATCAGACAGTTTGGAACTTTCCACAAAGTACACGCATTCTTTCTTCTTGATGTTCTCAGGAATCCATGAACTGAGGCTTTCTTGCTGGAGGTAAAGAGGGTGTGTTGAGATCCTCCGACATTCAAAAGAGCACCCCCAGCCCCCCCGAGACACATCCGTGCTCCTTGAGGCGCTTCCACACTACTTGTTTGAAGGAAGGAAGCCTGCGTGACCCTGAGCCGAAGATTAGAAGCACCTTGCTGAGACTCTCAGGTGGGGATTCAGGAGGGAGGAATGAATCTAAGAAATCATTTCCACTTGGGACCGATTTGAATGTGCGCGCTTTAGTTTATACAGCATCACCACCTTCCTTGGGAACAACGTGGTGTGGTGGAAAACGTGGAGGCTGGGAATCTGGGGACCTGGATCTGGCACCATTGGGAAAAGGGCAGCTACCCTCCTGCCTGGCTGGCAGGGGGACTGCAAGATTCCATGTGCTTTCAACACACTTGCATCTTTGTATCCAGGACTTGGGGGAAAGCTAGCCCAGGCCCAGGCCCTCCCAATCAGACAAAGGATGTGAAATCATTATGCAACAAGGTAAGCATGGGTAACAGATTGCCAGGACTCTAGCGCAACATTTTTGAGTTAACCCAGTGATTTCCCAATCAGACCAACCATGGGAAATGATTGTGCAACGCAGGGAAGGCCAGAAAGGCCAGCCACGCATCACCCTCCCCAGTTGTGTTTTCCCAAGGGCATGGCTGGGTGGGAGCCCCTAAGGTCAGCAGACCCTTGCCCACCCCCATCGTCACAGCCTCAAGCTGCAACGTGCCCAACAGTGACCTCCGCGGCCACGTGCCAGCTGCAGGCTGACCGGCAGAAAGCTCACCTTGTCATTGCCGAAGGGGCACTGCGGCCTCCAGCCCTTGAAGAGGCTGCTGTTGCTGCGCCGGAGATTGGAGACCATCCCCAGGTCAGCGACCCTCCTGGGCGGCTCCACAAAGCCCTCCTCCTGCTCGGAGCCAGCTTTCCTCAGGGCCGAGGGCTCCATCCTGGGACCTCCACGCCAGCTGCAACCAGGACTGCTGCCCTCAGGACAGTCCTCCCTCCAGCTCACTACACTGGGGGTTCTAGAAACACACGGGGTGGTTGCTGAAATAGATCAGAGACAGGAAGATGAGGCTGGTGTTCTGAGAAGGCCACAAGCTTCCTCACGTGAAGCCCTCATCCGGTTCTCTTCATCAGCCTGCACGTCTTCCCGGCTGCCTGAGCTCTGTCCCTTGGCTGGGGCCCCTGGACACTCCGGGGCAGTACATGCACATGCAGGGGTCCCAGTGCCCATTCATAATGGTAACAACCTCAGGTCACTGCAGGGCCAGAGACAGAGCTCCCTCCCCCACGGGTGCAGCCCCCGCCCCCCGGCTGCACTGAGAAGTCTCCGTGGCCAGCGCCGGCTGCCGGCGACGTGGTTTCGCAACCGTGCACAGCTCCTGCTTCCAGACACCAGTCACTACTTTCATATTCCAAAAATAAAAAAAAAATAGCCCCCACTGTCCACAAAGGAAGTTTCTTGTTGTTGATTTTTGAGACAGTCTCACTCTGTCGCCCAGGCTGGAGTGCAGTGACACGATCTTGGCTCACTGCAACCTCCGTCTCCCAGGTTCAAGTGATTCTCCTGCCTCAGCCTCCCCTGTAGCTGGGATTATGGGCACCCATCACCACGCCCCACTAATTTTGTTTGTATTTAGTAGCAAAAGGGTTTCACCATGTTCGTCAGGTTGGTCTCGAACTCCTGACCTCAGGCAATCCACCCACCTCCGCCTCCCAAAATGCTGGGATTACAGGTGTGAGCCACCGTGCCCAGCCTAGAAAGGAAGTTTTGGGGGGTACCACATCTCTCCACTCCAGGACACAGACAATAATTCAAAGGAATCTTATTCTCTCATGTCCTTTCTCCCTGGCTCTGATGTGGCCTTCATCACTGAGGCCATAGGAAGCCACCAGATGACTGCCCTCCCTTTACAAATGAGAAACATAAGCGAGTTCAAGCCCTGCAGGGTCTCCCTGAGCCCCTGGCACCCACAATGCGGTTCTCATGAGGTCATCCATGGTCACCCCCAGCCACTGCCCCAAAATGTGAACGGGAGGGTTGCTTGGAGGCAAAAGATCTGACTGCAATTCCCCACTCATCCCTGCCCTGAAACCCGATCTCTGACCATGTCCTCTCCACTACACATGACGGTCACTGTCAGACAAGACTGCTCTGCCGTCCCCTCATCACATTAGGTGACTGAGCCCCTCTTGCAGGCCACGGAGCTTGAAGCTCAGTGCCGGGAGCTCGGGGCTGAGCTTCTGGCTGCTGTCCTGGGGCAGGCACTCTCAGGCCACCCCACCTCCCACACTCTCCCTCCTCCCCTTCGCCCCTTGGCCACACCACTAAACTTAACTTGCCCTTCCCGGCCTTTTCCTGCCGTTCTCAGAGCAGATGTTGTGCCGCGTGCCAGTGGAGCCTTTCCAGGGCCATGAGCTGTACCAGCAGCCACTGGCCTGGCTTCACAACCAGCTTCCAAGGGAAGCAGAGGGACAGAGACGTCCGCAGTGGCAGGAGGAAGAGGCGGCTCTGGAGAGCTCGCAGTCGCACCCACAAGAGGACCCAGGACTGCAGGTGGCTCCCCAGGCAGGTAGTCCACCCTGCATGGGATGAGGATGGCTCCATGCTAGAAACAAAGGCCCCAGCATCAGACGGGAGGGTCCGCGGTGAGGGACTCTCTGCCCTAAGGAAGACCAGCATGTTCTGTTCACACGCTCATCTTTCAGGCAGCTGCCCACCTCAGCACAGCCCCTGGAGTCTTGTGCAGGTTCCTCTAATCCCAGCGGCAAGCAGGCCCTGGGGAGCAGGTCAGACCCGCTCCAACACCACCCCAGACTTTGCAGGAGGCAGCCAGGAGCCCCCGTGAGCATCTGATGCCTGCTGTGGGGGTCCACTGGCTCGACCCAGTCCCCAAAAGGACGTGTGCCTCAGCCCAGGGGTGCAGAACCCTGAAACCCAGGCCTGGCAATGACCTTCCAAGGGCCCAACCAGCCCTCTCTGGGGTTCTCAATCCCTTTCTCACAGGTCACCTGAGGACAGCTTGGGCCACCTGGTTCACAGCTAAAATTCTCCACACGCAACTGGCACAGGTGTGAGTGTTGAGAGCACTCAGGAAGGAAACGAACTTCCAGAAGACAGATGCATGAAGCAGGCTTGGGAAGGGCAAGGCCCCATGTGGGGTGGATTTCCAAACCCGAACCCTGCACAGAGGTATTCCCAGGAGAAAGGGGTGCAGTGGAGCCCCTGAGGGAGCCTGGGTTGGGGCAGCATTCCATGCCCTTCAGGGTTAGCCACTGAGCAACCCCGTCCTCAGCCCCAGGGGCCCTGCATCCAGGGGTGGCGATGGGAAGAGCACTCCCACCTGGGCGGAATTCAGGAAGACTTGTTGGCACCTGAGCCTAGGACCAGGCAACTCAAGAGGATCCTGGTGTGCCTGCCGCCCCCAGCCTAGCCCAGCCTAGCCCAGCCCAGCAGATTCCTGGGGAAATGGAAGGTTCTGTCTGGGCAGGGCGGGCCTCCTGCACCAGCAGGACTGGGACAGGCGCGCCCTGCACTCCCTCGGTACACCATGTGGCCACCCTGCCCTCTCTGGAGGTTGCTCTGGCATCCTCTGAAATCCCCGCGTGAAAGCCAGTCCTTCGGAGACTGGACTGGCAGAGGCGGGTGCTGGGACAGAGGAAGTAAGCGTCCCGGAAGCGAGCCCTGTCGTCCCGGCGGACTGGCAGGGGCCGAGGACGGCTGAGTCCCTCATCTCCCGGTCCCCTCGCGCCAGCCCGACAGGGTCGCCGCAGCGGCAAGGCGTCTCGCGGACTGCTCGCGGATCCGAGTCAGAGCCCTGCGCCTCTGCACACACTAGGCGCCCCAGTCCGCGCCCCGAACCCTACCGGTGCCCCTGCACCAGCGCCCCGAACCCCGCCAGCCGCTGCACCCTACCGCGCCCCGCACCAGTGGCCCCGAACCCCACCCGCGCCCCTGCACCCCGCCGCGCCCTGCACCAGCGCCCCGAGCCCCACCCGCGCCCCTGCACCCCGCAGTGCCCTGCACCAGCGCCCTGCACCCCTCCTGCGCCCCTGCACCCCACCGCGCCCTGCACCAGCACCCCTAGCCCCACCCACGCCCCTGCACCCCACCGTGCCCTGCACCAGCGCCCTGAACCCCTCCTGCGCCCCTGCACCGCACCGTGCCCTGCACCAGCGCCCTGAGCCCCACCCGGGCTCCTGCACCCCGTCGCGCTCTGCACCAGCGCCCCGAGCCCCATCTGCGCCCCTGCACCCCGCCGTGCCCTGCACCAGCGCCCCGAACCCCTCCTACGCCCCTGCACCCCACTGCAACCTTCACAAGCTCCCTGGCCGGCCGCCTCCGTCCCAGCGCCCGAGCTCGCGCCCTCGCCCTGCCCCCGGCGGGCACCTACCTGCTCGGAGCAGCCCGCACCCCGGCGTCACCCGTGTCTCCGCGCAGCACCGCCTCCCTGGCCCCGCGAGGCCGTCCGCATCTCGCCTGAGCGTGCGCCGCGTGCGCGGTGCAGTGGAGCCGCCCGCAGCGCTCTGCGTCAGTCAGTCCGGAGAGCGCCTCCCGCGCCGCGTCCCGCGCCCGCAGAGCCAAGGACACGCCAGGGAAGACGAGGCCCAGACACCCCACCTGCGGGCCCGCCCTCCCCAGAGACCTGGGACCGGACACTCGCACGGATGTGTGCCTTCTGAGGGTTGGGGGCACCTGTCTCCTTTAAACCGGCGATTATCTTTAAATCCCGAATAGCCAGCGGGAGCGGGACAGGCAGGACAGGAGTCGCAGGGGGACCTGGGCCTGAGTGAGACCCCCCAACAATGGGACTCAGGACCACCTGCTCAAAGACCTCTGCAGCCCCCTCCCCCAGCACTCCGGATATGACCCCAGAGCCAGGGACCATTCCCAGTGAGACAGGCAGGACCCCAAGGCTGGGGCAGGCTCAGGGCCTGCTCCCTGGATCTGTCTCAAGGAAGAGGACAAGAACAGCCAGAAAGATCAAGCCAGAAAGATCAAGCCCAGCAGTCCCCATCATGGCAGGTGCTGGCCACGGGGACCTACGGATGTCTAACTCCACCCTGTGTGGTGCCCACTCTCTGGCTTGGGGAGGGACAGGGACTGCCCTCTGATGCCTGAGAAAGTGATTGCACCTTTCCCAAATGGCCTAGACCACCCAGATGCCCTTTCACCCCACAAAGCCACGCAGTCCGCCCCTGCCTTGCCACCAGTGGGCGATACCCGGCTGCCATTCCTGGGCCCCACTAGCCTCGTGTCCAGGGAAGTGAAGAGGCCCTGTGGCCTCTGATCTGGGGGGAGGGAGGGTGCCCCCCGACTCCTGCCTGACCTGCACCCTCATTTCCTCCCTGGATGTGCAGGCCTTCTGCCCAGACTCCTGCCCTGAGCACACACCTCTAGAAGGCCCTCCACAGATGAGCCAGCCAGCAGTGCCCATGTGCTGAAGCATGTCCACCATCTCACTAACCCACCATCCTGGTACCTGCAAAGTGGTGGGAAAGCGGTCAGAGCCCCTGGTGTAGGACAGTACTCAGGACACTGTGCTCTGCACAAGCATTGCCAGAAGCTGCCCTCCAGAGTGGCCAGCAGTGTCCCCACAGACCCGCAGCTGTGCCTGGGGCCGCACAAGCAGCTGCTCTGCCCTGCTGGACAGCACAGTCTTCCGTCCAGTCCACCCTACAAACTAGAAGTGCTCGATGGGCACCCGCTGCAGGAGTTGGGTTCTATGACCACCAGCCACATGCCCAGCGAGGTGTCTTAGACCCTCCTTAACAGGCAAAGGAAGAGAAGACCCCCTCCCTTTCACCCGCTCCGTGTCAGCAGAGCCCCATCCAGTGCCCCTGCCCTGTGTGCTTTCTGGCTGGAGAGCCATGTCGTTAACCGAAAACACACTGCAGGGCAGTTAATATTTTATAAGACAGTCATAACTGCCGAGCCATCCGCGAGACGGGCTGGGCGCTGTTTCCAAGTATCCTGGGCCTCTGTGGGAACGTTATTTAAGGTGAAGTAGTCACCAAGATGACCATCTCTGATGAAATAGCCGGGCCCACATCACCCTGGGAACGGCTCCTGCCTTCTAGAGAAGAACCGCACACTCCACAGAGGGCCATGTCTGTCTGCCCGGACGCTGCTGCAGCAGCAATTATGCGATATTCTTCCCATAAAAGAGAGGACACACAACCATAAAACTCGAACAGGGCAGGTACCGATCTCCATTGTGAGTCCTCTCGAGTTCAGAGAGAGAAAGCACTTGGCACAAAGTGTTTCTCACAGTGTGGGCACGAGGTCCAGGTAAAAAAGGCCCTTGCTCTGGCAGCAGGAGAAAACCGCAACTGGAGAAAAAGGCAGTGACGGGGCCACAGGCACTGGCACACTCTGGTCCTGAGTGGGACGCAGGAGCAGGTGACAGGTGGCAGGCTCCTCAGAGGAGACTCCAGGAAGGAGGGAGGCCCGAGCTAGAGCAAGGGCAGCAAACTCTCTGCACAGGGCTGCACAGTCGCTGCGGCAGGTTTTGCCAGCCACGTGGTCTCTGTCCCAGCTCCTGGCCTCTGCCCTTGCAGTGGGAAGGCAGCCGTGGGCCATTCAGCTGACCCTGAACGACACAGATTTCAGCTGTGGGGATCCACTTCTCCGCAGATTTTCTTCCACCTCTGCCACCCCTGAGATGCTAGACCACCCCCTCCTCTTTCCCCTTCTCCTGCTCACAGGAAGACAAGGCCTTTATGATGACCTGCTTCTACTTTTTTTTTTTTTTTTTTGAGATGGAGTCTCACTCTGTCGCCCAGGCTGGAGTGCAGTGGTGCAATCTCCGCTCACTGCCAGCTCTGCCTGCCGGGTTCACACCATTCTCCTGCCTCAGCCTCCCAAGTAGCAAGTAGCTAGGACTACAGGCACCCACCACCACGCCAGCTAATTTTTTGTATTTTTTAATAGAGACAGGGTTTCACCGTGGTCTCGATCTCCTGACCTCGTGATCCGCCTGCCTCAGCCTCCCAAAGTGCTACGATTACAGGCGTGAGCCACCGTGCCCAGGTGACCTGCTTCTACTTAATGTGAATATATTTTATCTTCCTTGCAATTTTCTTAATAACATTTTCATCTCTCTAGCTCCCTTTATTGTAGGAACACTGTTTATAATACATACAAGATACAAAATATGTGTTTATGCTATCAGTAGGCCTTCCTTCTGGTCAATAGTGAGCTATTCGTAGTTAACTTTTGGAGGAGTCAAAAGTTATACACAGATTTTCAACTTTAAGGGGTGTCGGAGCCCCTAACTCTTGAGTGGCTCAAGGGTCAACTACATAAATGAATCGGTATGTTACGTGGTTTGGCTCTGTGCCCCACCCAAATGTCATTTCAAATCATAATCCCCAGGCCGGGCACAGTGGCTCACACCTGTAATCCCAGCACTTTGGGAGGCCGAGGCAGGCAGATCACTTGAGGTCAGGAGTTCAAGACCAGCCATGTCAAATGGTGAAACCCCATCTCTACTAAAAATACAAAACTTAGCCAGGCGTGGTGGTATGCGCCTGTAATCCCAGCTACTCAGAGGCTGAGGCAGGAGAATCACTTGAACCCAGGAAGGGGAGGTTGCTGTGAGCAGAGATCATGCCACTGCACTCCAGCCTGGGCAACAGAGCGAGACTCTGTGTCAAAAAAATTGTAATCCCCAGTGTGGAAGGTATTAGATCAAGGAGGTGTTTCTCATGAATGACTGAACACCGTCCTGTTGGTGCTGTTCCCATAACAGTGAGTTCGTTCTTGCGAGATCTGGTCGTTTAAGTGTGTGGCACCTGCCCGTCTCTCTCTCTTACTCCTGCCGTGTAAGACGCCTGCCCACTTTGCCTTCTATCGTGATTGGAAGCTTCCTGATGCCTCCCCAGAAGCAGAAGCCACCTGTACAGCCTGCAGAACTGTGAGCCAGTTAGTCCTCTGTCTTTATAAATTACCCGATCTGAGGGGTTTTTAAAATAGCAATGCAAAAATGAACAAATACAGTATAGCTGTGCACTAGTATGTATTCAACTTTGCAGACTGGGTGCAAATAGTCAGCGAAGGGAGATGGGGTGGGACCGTTTTATAGGATTTGGGTAGGTAAAGGAAAATTACAGTCAAAGGGGTTGTTCTCTTGCGGGCAGGGGCGGGGGTCACAAGGTGCTCAGTGGGGGAGCTTCTGAGCCAGGAGAAGGAATTTCACAAGGTAATGTCATCAGTTAAGGCAGGAATCGGCCATTTTCACTTCTTTTGTGATTCTTCAATTACTTCAGGCCATCTGGATGTACACATGCAGATCATAGGGGATATGATGGCTTAGCTTGGGCTCAGAGGCCTGACACCTATAGTCCTACTCAGGAGCCTGAGGCAGGAGAATCACTTAAACCCGGGAGGAGGAGGTTGCAGTGAGCAGGCCCTTGCACTCCAGCCTGGGTGACAGAGCAAGACTCCATCTCAAAAAAATAAAACAAAAAACAAAACAAAAAAACCTTTATTTGCAAACAGGTGGTGGGCCCAATCTGGCCAGCGGGCTGCAGTTTGCGGACACCTGGTCTAGAGCAGTGGGCTTCAGGCTAAGGGAACAGACATGTTTCTTTTCATCTCTGGAGTCCACAGAGTCATCTGCATTCCGGAAACATCTTATACAACAGAACTGCTCTTAAAATGTGAAAGGACAGTGATGGACGCCACTCCAGGGTGAAGACTGCAGCCAGCGTGGCCACCATGCACACTCTCCATGCCGGCACCCTTGCCCCGACTGCTCCCAGAGCAGCAATGACCACAAGGCCTGAAGACCTCTCAGGACACTGAAAAATTATAAAGCAACACGCGCTGCCTGTCCCTTCGCCCAGGCCTGGCTCTGACCTGCCACAGGGATCTGAACCATCTGCAGCACCAGCCGGGGGTCCTCGGTCAGCCAGGGGTCAGGCAGGCTACCCACCGCACTGGCTCCTGAGGCCAAGGGAGAAGTCTGGAGTTCCCAAGGGGATCTGGGAGGGGTGCGCTGCACCTGCCACCCAAGCAGTTCCAAAGTTTGCCTGAGGGACGTGTCGTGGAGTGGACCGGGTTCTGCCCCCAAGTGGTGCCAGGTGGGTGGTGAGGCCAGCAGCATGGGCAGGGAAGAGGTAGTTGCTCTGAGATCATGAAAACTTCAACTCCAGAGCACGTTTGCTGACTCTCCATTTGTCTCTCTCCTCCTCTCCCCTTCTCCCTGCCCCCCTTATCCCTCACTCCTCGGGAGGGTATGTAGTGAGAGGCCATGTTGCAGAGAGAGAAGCCAACCGCCGACACCTTGTGGGGCAGCTGGGAGACCCCAGCCAGGTCCTCAGAGACGGCCCCGCCTCCCTCCCAGGAGGCCCAGCCCAGCCACACAGCTCAGCTGCTCCAGACGCCTGAGCCTCAGAAACTGGGAGACAGCAGCGTCTACTGTGAGCTGCTAAGTCTGGGGGTGATTTGTTATGCAGCATAGGTGACTAGGACATCGGGCTGGAGGGGGTCTGGACTGGGGGTGTCACCTATGGGGCAAAGGTGGTGGAGGAGAGGAGACACAAGGACGGGGCCTGGAGTGCTTGGGACTCAGCGCCAGGTGTCAGGATAGCGTTTGCCCTGGGTTGGGGGTCAGCCTGCCCTGCTGAGCCCTGCAGAGCCCCCAGCTGTCAGGGCAGGAGGGAGCAGCGGTTGATCCATGGTACCTTGTCCTCAGCAGTACCCCCGGCTGCGAGCCAGAAACCCTGACCCACTGGCTGAAACCACAAAGCGGGTGTGGGCCCCGTGTGCCTGGTGACAGTGGTGCTGGCCTTGCTTCAAAGACTCGACAGGCAGCTCCCGTATCCCCCACCCTCCATGTCTCTGGGAAACAGGCTGTGTGTGCGGCCCCCTGAGATTTATTGGGGAACAGCGTGCCTAACTCACCCCCTGTAAAGAAGGGAGGCCCAGGGCTGGGCAGAGGGCCAAGGCTGTGACGTAGTGTGACGTAGGTCCAGCTGAGCCTTCGTGAGCCCACCAGAGTGCTGAGGCCTGTGGCCGTCACACTGTGCGCCCGCAAGCACCCGCAGCCTGAGCCCGCTGGAAGTTTCTTACCACTCTGCTGGGGTCCAGTTCAGCCTCGTTAGCACTGAACATTCTGCCTGCTCGGAGGCAAAGCGCTCAGAAGACACTGCTCTGAGACTTTTCTGTCATCCCACATCTTACACCAACCTGAGGACTAAGCTCTTTCTTTTTTTTTTTTTTTTTGAGACGTCGTCTCCCCTGTCGCCCAGGCTGGAGTGCAGTGGCGCAATCTCAGCTCACTGCAAGCTCCGCCCCCTGGGTTCACACCATTCTCCTGCCTCAACCTCCCAAGTAGCTGGGACTACAGGCGCCCGCCACCACGCCCAGTTAATTTTTTGTATTATTATTATTATTACTGGTAGAGATGGGGTTTTACCGTATTAGCCAGGATGGTCTCGATCTCCTGACCTCGTGATCCACCCGCCTCAGCCTCCAAAAGTGCTGGGATTACAGGTGTGAGCCACCGCACCCGGCCAAGAATGCAATCTTTTGTTTCTTATCTACCGATGACCTGGAAGCGGGAAGCTCCCCCTGCCCCCGCCAGCCTTCAAGTTGTCCTGCCTTTCCGCATAGAACTAATGTACATCTTATACATACATTTTTTATTTTTCTCTTCTTTTTCCATCTTGCACATATTGATTGATGTCTCATGTCTCCCTAAAAATGTCTGAAAGCAAGCTGTGCCCCAGTCACCTTGGGCACGTGTTGTCAGGACCCCCTGAGGCCATGTCATGGGCTCGTCCTTAACTTTGACAAAATAAACTTTCTAAACTGATGGAGACCTGTCTCAGGTATTTTGGATTCACAGCTGCTAAGCTGCTTGGTTACAACTGAAGGCTCACAGGTTAGGGGTTTTTCAAAGATAGTTTGGTGAGCAGGGGGCTAAGGTATGGGGAGTGCTGATTGGTTGGTGAAAGATTGATGAAATCTAGCTGTCCTTTTGGTCCTTTTGTGCTGCATGGCTTCTGAGTGGGGCCACAGGAGCCGTTGGCAAGATATCTAGCTGGGTCCATCCATGTCAGACGTGCAATAAACCTGAAAAGATACAATAGTGATGTTCTACAATAGTGATGTTATCTGCAGGAGTAATTGGGGAAGTAGCTTGTCTTGTGACCTCCAGAATAATGGCTGACGAAAGTTTACGCCTGCACCTTAGTGGAATTCAGGCTCCTCTATCCTTCTAGCCTGGTGGTGTAACCGCCCAACGGGTTCACCTTGTCCACTGCCTAGACAGAACCGATTTATCAAGACAAGGGAATTGCAGTGGAGAAGGAGTAATTCACGCAGAGCTGGCTGTGCAGGAATGGAGTTTTATGACTCAAATCAGTCTCCCCGAGCATTCAGGGATCAGCGTTTTTAAGGATAATTTGGCGGGTAGGGCTCAGAAAGTGGTGAGTACTGATTGGTCAGGTTGAAGATTAAATCATAAGGGTTCGAAATGAGTTCTGGCTGACTTCTGTTCCTGGGTGGGATCGCACAAATGGTTGAGCCAGATTATCTGTCTAAGTGATGTCTGAATGCAGGGTCTACAAAACATTTCAAGCACTGATCTTAAGTTTTGCAACAGTGATGTTATTCCCAGGAGCAATTTGGGGAGGTTCAGACTATTGCCGCCAGAGGTTGCCAGCCCCTAAACTGTAATTTTTCATCTCATAGCTTAATTTGTTAGTCCTACAAAGGCAGACTGGTCCCCAGGCAAGAAGGGTTTTTTTGGGAAAGGGCTATTATCAATTTTGTTTCAGAGTTTAATCTATAAACTAAATTCCTTCCCAAGGCTAGTCTAGTCTACACCCACGAATGAACAAAGGCAGTTTAGAGGATAGCAGGAAGATGGGGTGGGTTAGGAGATCTTTCCCTGTCATAATTTCTTCAGTTACGATTTTTGCAAAGGCGGTTCCCGTGGTCTCATTACCTTTACAAAGGCTGTTTAGTTTTGAGGAAGGGCTGCTATCATTTAAACTATAAATGTCTCCCAAAATTAGCTTTGCTTATCCAGGAATAATTAAGGGCAGCTTCAAGGACAAAGGCAAGATGGGGATTGGCCAGATCTCCTTCAGGGCCATCATTCTCTCACTGATACAATTTTTGGCAAAGGCGGTTTCAGAATGCCCGTCTTAATGTAACTGTGGCCCATGTAACGATGTTTAGGGGGTCTTACCTGATTTCTAAAAGGCTGAAATGCTTGTAAGGGCTCTGCTGGACCTGCCCGTACGTCTTTCCTATAAATGCGTCTTTTCTGTAAATGCTGGGAGGGAGCGAGACAGGGAATCAACACAGCCCCAGGGCTGCCCTGGGTTTATTCCAAGAGTTTGAATCGCGTAACTTGGAGCTGTGTAGCGCCCATCCCATCCACGCTAGGCCCGCGCTCAGAGACAGGCCTAGGCACTCGGCCATGGTACGCGTGGGACCAAGCCCACCCCGCTCGGTTCCAGGCAGCGGCAGCTCAGCCCTCACGGGGCCGCCTCCGGGACCGCCACCTGCACCCACCCACGGCTCGCCGCGCGCTTCCGGGGTCGCGTTAGAATCGCGTCAGAGCCGGGCGCCCCAGGCCGCCCATGCGCAGGAGCAGAGCCAAAGTGTCAGCGGCGCCCAAGCGGCCCCAGGGCGCTCTCCTCGCCCCGCTCTCCTCGCCAAGCCGCCAATGGGCTCAGGATCCGCCCCTGACGACGTGGGCCCCGCCCCTGGAGACACGCGCCGCGCAGTCGTCACCCGCCCGGGAGCAGGAGGCCGGGGGCGCCCGCCGGCCGGGCCTGGGCGGTCGCCATGAAGCTGACGCGGAAGATGGTCCTGACCCGGGCCAAGGCCTCGGAGCTGCACAGCGTGCGCAAGCTCAACTGCTGGTGAGGCGGGGCCTGGCCGCGGCCGTCCCGCGGTCGGGGGAGGAGCGGGGGCGGGGCCAGGGCGGGGACTGGGGTGAGGGCGGAGTCGGGGAGGGGGCGGGGGCGGGGGTGGAACGGGGACAGGTGCGGAAGTGGAACGGGGTCAGGTGCAGGGGCGAGGGCGTCAAAGGAGTCAGGGGTCAGGGAGGAGAGGAGACCAGGGGTCGGGGTCGCCGGGGCCCCCCCATTTCCCGGCCCGCCTTTGCCCCGGCTGCCCTGTGGGCCAGATCTGATGTCTGGGGTTGCCAGCAGTCACTGGGACCAAGTCGAATAGGAGAGAGAACTGAGTTCTCGAGGACTGAGTCAGGAAACACGTTGGTAATCAGTACTGGGGGCGGCCGTGCCAAGGGTACGCCTGGCAGGTGATAGGAAGGGACGTGGGTGCGGTGGGACCCATGAAGGCTCAAAAGCGGGTAACGCTGAGTCTCACCAGGCCAAGGAGGACCAGGAGCTTCCAGAGGAGGCAGCCTGGAGTTGAGGCCCGCACGATCTCCAGGGCTCCCTGGGGACTCAGCGGAGTCGCTGCGCCCTGTCAACTGGCCGCACCCTGCAGGCGGGGCGTGGGGGTCAGGGAGAGCAGGCGCTTCCTCCCAGGGGTATCCCCATACTGCCCAGAGCGAGCTCTTCCCTGTTAATTAAAAAGCTTTTCTGTCTGCCCTGGCACATCTGGTGTTTTGGCTACAATTCCCCTGTGTCATTTGCTTTCAATAATGCATTTCTTTGTTTTGCACGGGGTGGTCAGTACTCTCACTAAGCTGGAAGAAACAACAACCCGATTTCAGGCTTTTAAAGTTTGCTTCACAAGTCGCCTGTTCACCCTTTGAACTTGGCCTCTTATAAAGACGCCCTTGTTGATGTCTGTCAGTGAGAGATATTAACCTTCTGCTATTCAGGGACCATGAGGAACAGTTCATCTTTTCGTGTCTTACAAATGGCTCTGCTGCTCCTTATCTAAAAGGTACCACCCCAACGTCATACAGTGTAGTTGAAAATCAAGTAAAAGAATTGTTTACACCTTTGCCGGTTATCTGGGCAACCTTCCTTTTTTGCCACGCCATTAAAATGCTAGAATCTTAAGGTTTGTAGGGAGTCATTGGTAATTTTTGGAATTTTTGTCTTCAGTGTTTTTTATTCAACTTTAACAAAATTAAAGTATCTTTTCTCTCCCCAGGGGCAGCCGCCTCACAGATGTAAGTATTGCTCTGATCATCTCCAAATGGCCTCAGTCCCAAATGTTGTAGCTTCTTCCCCAAGAGAATTTTTAAGTTGACAAAACTGCCCCTATCAGTTCAGTCCCACACTTGGTACTTTGTTCACTTGGCGGGTTTCGTTATGTAGAACCACTAATGGAAAAACAATTCTCCAGTACCAGGCTGATTTTGCTGTTCCCGTCAACATAAATGAAACGCTGTTTGTCACTTGGTCACAGAGGAGGGGAGCAATAGTTTGGAACTTGCTATCACCTGGAAAGGAATCCCAGGACAGTTTGTTTTACTTTGTTAAGGGGAAGTTGAAGGTCTGCACCCCCTCTTCTTGGTCACATCTAGCCTTGTGCCCCCCACCGCTACCCCAAAGGCGGCAGAGAACAAGCCCTGCTGGGAGAACTTGAGCGTGTGCGTCTGTGAAAAGATTTCTTTCTTCTCTTCCCTCATTCTCTTTCTCAGTCCAAAATGTCCCCAACTTCCAACTTACACAAGGCTTGCATACCAATTGTTTCTTTCTTTCTTTCCTGTTTTTTTTTTTTTTGGCCCAGGCTGGAGTGCAGTGGCGCGATCTTCGCTCACTGCAACCTCCACCTCCCGGGTTCAAGCGATTCTTCTGCCTCAGCCTTTGAGTAGCTGGGACTACAGGCGCCCACCACCATGCCTGGCTAATATTTGTACTTTTTGGTAGAGATGGGGTTTCACTGTGTCGGACAGGCTGGTCTTGAAGCCCCTGAGTTCAGGTGATCCACCTGCCTCAGCCTCCCAAAGTGTTGGAATTACAGGCGTGAACCACCATGTCCAGCCCAATTATTATTTATCTCTTTATTCTCTGTTTTTTAAATTTGAACTGTACCTTTCCTTAAAGACAAAAAAAAAAGCCTGGACACATGGCACCGGATGTAATCTGTTTTGTGCTGTAACTGAAATACTGCATGTTTAGCAGTGACTATATAAACACACCATGGTCATAGACACGAGTCCCTTATACATGGGATGCATCTCACTAGGCTCTGAGCTCGCTGAGGTTGGGGCCCTGCCAGTCACCCAATCTGCTGGTGCCATGCCTGGCATATGGTGGGCTCTCACATATGTGGGGGCTTTCCAGGTTGTGAAGGCTTTGTGGACCACCCTGGGCACCTCACCCCTGAATTGACAGTACCAGTGTGATCTGAGATCCAGTTTTAAGCCTGTCTTCCTTTTGGCCCAGACCTGTTATCAAGAAGGGATTTCCATCCTTTCCTTGCTTTCTGTTCCTGCATAGAGGACACTGGGGTCCCCTTACCTGATGTCCTTTGAGGACATCTAAAGTAATGAGCGCTCTGTCTCCACTGCTGGCAGCATCTGATAGCAACGATGCTGCTGTAAAATGTAATAAAGAGAGTGCGTGAAAGGAGGAGCCTCACGTTTCTCCTTCAGTCTGCGGGGTGTCTGGGCTGCAAGGTGGCATCAGAGGGGAGCCTGGCATGCTCGTGGGCATTCACCCTGGGCACACTGGCTGAGCAGGGCTGTGCCCCTCAGGCCCCGGAAGTGGGTTGGCCATGGCTGCGACAGTTCTCTGTGGCTGACGGCAGTGCGACCGCAATGCCCTGCTGGGCCGTGCTTGCTAGTCATGCTCTTTTCCTCCTAGATTTCCATTTGCCGGGAGATGCCCAGCCTGGAGGTGATCACGCTCAGGTACCTCGCTCCTGCCGTCATGCTCAGCCTGGGGCCTGGAAGCTGGGGCAGAGCCTCACGTCCCTCCTGTGGGACCCAGTGCTATGACATAACCTAGAAACCTCCAGCACAGACTGAAGGCGGCTTCCAGAAGGGGAGGGGCCGGAACATCGAGAGCTGAGTCTACCCCGTGGCCCCATGTCTGCCCTCCTTCCTCAGAGCCTCACCTGGGCCTCCTGATAGCTCCTGTTCCCTGCCTGCCCTGCTGTACCCCTGCCCACCCTTGGCCTGTGTGCTCCCATAAGCCATCGCTGTGTTCACTGGGCCAGTCGGTGGTGGAGCCCGCCTAAGGATGCACGGTGGCCTGCCCTGGCCGCCCTCATAGTGGCCACATCTGCCCCGAGACCCCCAGGGTCCTGGCCTTTTCTCCCCGCCAGTGCCACCACTGCTGACCAGTTTCTCTGCACCCCATGACCTGTGCCCCTCTACTATGGTCACTGCCCTCCCAACAGACTAAGGGAACCTCGAATGAACAAATGTTACTGGAGTTTTAGGCAGCTGGGGCGTGTTTGGGGGCTCTGGGGAAGAGAAGAGCTTCCTTTATCCCTGAATTCCCTCCTGCCTACTGTGTGACCCAGGGAGGGAGCGGACGCTCATGGCTCACCGCTGCCCACCAGACGCTGGGTGGGAGCCTTCTCTGGGTTTCCGCATTTAAAAGCTCACAAGGTTTAAACCCTGTGGGGAAGGCCCACCCTTCTGTTTGGCAGCTCGGAAGCCTCCAGGCCTTGCCCTCTGAGAGTAGCTGTTGCAGGCCCCTGGTCCCTGTGACCTACCTTCTTGATTTCACAGGCAGCCACGGGCTAGGCCAGCCCCTGCCCATCCTCTGTAACACCCTCCGAGGTTGGCATTGCCATGGTAATGCCAGTGCACAGCCTGCTGCCTGCCAGGGGCTGAGGCCAGTCCATCTGGTATTCAGGCATCCCCAGCGCGGGCATCAGCCTGTCCTGCCCGAGTCTTGCTGAATGAACCAATGAATGAAATGGGCTTGGAGGCATGCTCCTGAGCCAAATCTCAGCCCTCCCACCCATCAGCTGGCTAACCTTGGGCAGGGCGTGGCCCTCTCTGTGCCTCAGTTTCCTTCCTGTAACACAGAGGTATTATAAGTGCCCACCCCACAGGGAGACGAGGAGGAGATGGAGCCTGAGTCCAGAGGTTGAACAGGGGTGTCTGTGCCTGCCGCGGGGCTCGTTTCACTAGTCAGGCGATGTTTACGGCGAGGCTGGGATTTCAGCTCTGCCTCCGAAAGCCTTACCTGACAGGGAAAGGTGGAGCTTGTGGCTCCCACGATGGCAGGAAGCTTGGGGCGGGGCTGTGGATCCAGTCCTATCCCCACAGTGCATTGAGTCGCCCAGGGGCCGCAGGGCCTCCGAGCATCAGGCCTCTCATGTGCGGGGCCATTTCTGTCGCGTCTCAGGAGGGACAGGACCCGGAGGGTGTTCACCGAGTTCAGGTGTGTGGTGCCTGCACGTCGACTGCACACCACGCCCGACTGCACTGGAGCGGAGCAGGTAGCTTGAGGCCACGGGTGTGGTCTGCACACCACGCTGCTGCCTGAGCCTGGGGCAGACTCCATCCTGGAAAGGGTCCCACAGCCTGAGTTTTGCTCTTGGTAAAATGGGGCGGCCTCATAGCTAGGAGCTGCGTGAAAGGATACCTGGGAAACGCCCAGTGAAGGGGTGGCATGGGGAGGCGGGCTCAGCACCGGCCTGGTGACCGCCCCCTTCCCAGGTGCCTGCGGGACTCGAGTGCAACCCTCCAGGCAGGGGGCCTTGGCTCTCGGCTGGCAGACGCTCCGCACCTTTGAGGGCCTGTGGGAGCAGCTCCACGTGTTCGCTTGTGGAGGGGACGGACCCCACGCTGTCGGGTGAAGCCTTTGGGTCTCCGCTGCAGGCCTCCTGTGTTTCTCTACTTCTCTGACGCGTCCACGTTCTGTAGAATGGAAATGAGGCCCATCCCCAGTGTCGCCACTTTCACGTGGGGGTTTGAAAGGTCCGTGCTCACTTCCATGTCACATGGAGCTGGCTCGTGTTTTTTGCCATGAGTTTTTCTGGGCACTCCGTGCTTTGGAGCAACATGATATGTCCCTTGAGAGGCCTTAGTTTTCCCGGCCTGTGAAGGAGGGCCACAGCCCATACCTCCCACTCTAGCGCCCTGAGGAGCTGATGCCGAGCATGGGGCAAAGGGACTGTTGCTGGCAGGGTCCACCCCAGTCCGCCTTTGAGTTCAGGACCCGGCTTTCCTATAGCTCTCTCCTCGGCCCAGGTCCTGCTGCACATGACTCATGACGTCCAATTTGGGCTTCTCAGGCGAGGGCAGGGACACAGATCCCGTGAGTGCCTGTTCTTGGGGCTCGAGATTGAGAGGTGACCCTGGGGGCCCCGTCCACATCCCTCACTGACTGCTGGTCTCCATGCAGTGTCAACAGCATCTCCACCCTGGAGCCTGTGAGCCGGTGCCAGCGCCTGAGCGAGCTGTACCTGCGGAGGAACCGTATCCCCAGCCTGGCTGAGCTCTTCTACCTGAAGGGGCTGCCGCGTCTCAGGGTGCTGTGGCTGGCCGAGAACCCGTGCTGCGGCACCAGCCCCCACCGCTACCGCATGACCGTGCTGCGCACCCTGCCGCGCCTACAGAAGCTGGACAACCAGGGTAGGTGGCCGCAGCGGGGTCACTGGCCCTCGCAAAACAATCCCTGTTAGGGCATTTCCCCAGCCCTCTTTCCTCTTCTCCTTTTCTGCAAATGCCTGGTCTGGCGGGACACAGATGTGCCCTGTGAAGTCTCCTCAGAGGCCCTTCCCCTGCTTCTGTGTCTCTTGATCCCGCCACCTGAATGCAGCAGCGCAGCATAGGGTCCCTCCGGTGACTGTGACAGTTTGTGTATCCCCCAGCGACTGCAGGACCTGGTAGCAAAGCAAAAGGGTTCCTTTTGCTTCTGTGAGGAGCAGTGCTGCTCTGACCACTGCCATGCGCCATGGCGAGTGGGGCGTCAGGATCTGGCAAGCAGCGTTGCACTGGTCCACAGGGACTGGGCAGGCTCCACGGGCCACTGTGAACCTAGGGTGGCTGTGCCGTCGTGCTCCCGCCGTGGGGAGGGGCTGTCCCAGCACCGCAGTGCCTGCTGCTGCACTCCACCTATTAGAGGCGTTCATGCCTCCTCTGGCCAGCGCCAGCACCAGTGCAGTTTTCCAGGCCGCGGTTTCATGCTGTTAATCCTTGGCATTCTCAGCACGCTAGTTTCTCATCCTTGTCAGCTATACGGGCACTAATATTTTCTCCCAGACAATTTTATTAATAACTTCAGGGAAATTGATATGTGAGTGAAATGGAATAAATTCAGTACGGTCTGTTCCTTTTTCTGTTGTGTCTTAGTTGAGGTTTTGATGAGTATTTGCTTCTGGCCAAGGCTGGTGTTTAGATTCCTGAGCAGCCCTCCACCATCTGTTGTGTATCGGCCTGTGCCAGGCTAGGGATGGGACAAGAAGGAACCGGCTCCTATTCGGCTCCTATTCTGGGAGCTGGCCCTGGAGGTGGATACACGTGCATGCATTTCACAAGCAGACTGTGCCTGAGGCTGCAGTGAGGACGGGAGCTGCAGCGCGTGTGGCCTGCATGTGGGTGAGGCCACTCATGCTGTCTTCTGTCCTTCATCCCGAAGCTGTGACGGAGGAGGAGCTGTCCCGTGCACTGAGTGAGGGAGAGGAGATCACCGCCGCCCCGGAGAGAGAGGGCACAGGCCACGGCGGCCCCAAGCCATGCTTCACACTGAGCTCCCTCAGCTCCGCTGCTGAGACCGGCCAGGATCCGCTGGACAGCGAGGAGGAGGCAATGTGAGGCTGGAGGGCAGCGGGGCCTCCGCCCATCCCTGTCCCCCAGGGTCCTCCCACGGGGAGCGAATGGGGCTTCCAGTGAGCTGCCTCTCCGGGAAGTGAGGGAGAGGGATTATCCAGGGCGAGTGTCCGTTCTCATCCGTATTCTCTGGGAGTGACTCAGTGCCCAGGTAGTGGCAGGTCCATGTTTTGCCCAACAGCGGAGATTCCAGGGAGCAGGAGGGGGGGTGAGCCAGGCCCCGTGCCCTGGCACAGAGAAGGCTCGCAGCACCGGAGCTTGTGAGGTGCAGGGAGCCCCTGGTGGGGGGTGTGGCCTAAGGCCACAGTCCCTGGAATGGTTTGTGGGCACAGCCATCAGTGCCCGTACAGCCTTGAGCCCAGGGGCCATGGAGGGGCCACAGGGCTGACTCTGCAGCGAGATACCGGCGCCTCCCAGGGCAGTTGGCTGTGCGTCACAAACGTGTGTGATAGAAGCTGGGTGCTTCTCTCCTGCTTGGCAGATCACACCCACTGCTGGTGCCTGTGGTGGGGACATTGGGATGTGATCTCCGTTAGGCATCTGCTGTCTGGAACAGGGCTTGACCCCATGGTCAGGAGCTCTTCCCTGGCGTTTGTGTACAGGTGCCCCCCACCCTGCCCCCAAGGCCCCGGTGGAAGGTATTACAGCTGGGGAGCCCCAAGGTTCAGGGAGGACGCCCCACAGGTGAAGTAAGTGCCGGGCTGTCCAGGAGCTGCCATCTGTAGCCCCTGACCTCATGGGAGTCACCTCCCTTCTCTTCCCCGTGTGCCAGGTGGGATTTGTATGAGCCTATCCTTTGCTTGGATGTGACCTGCAGACAGGGTTTGCAGAGGCCTCCAGTGCCACCAGCCCCCTGACCCTCACACACCTTTGTCTCCCTCTCACCAGCAGCGCCCAGGGTGAACTTGGCCTAAAGCCCCCTTCCCGGGACCAGTTTCCTTCCTTCTCACCCAGAGATGCTTCGAGCAGCCACAGGAGCAGGGTGAGTGACAGGGGCTGCTAGGCGGCCACTGCTGCCTCTGCCCACTGCACAGAAATCGTGGGGAGGGAGGATGGAGCCTCACAGGGCCTTGAAGAGCTGTGCCCCAGGGGGAAGCTGCGTGTGTGGGTCTGCGAATGCGCATAGACGTGTCACACGTGCCCCGCACGGAGCTGTCCTGGCCCCTCAGCCTCTCCTGGTCTCCTGGTCTGTGGAATGTGGGCCCAGGCCCTGCTGGGCTGAGGGCAACAGGAGTCACGTGGGAGAAGCGCCACACGTGTTCACAAGCGGGGCTCCTTCTCTGCTCAGATTCTCGTTATGTGCCGAATGGTCATTTGCTTGGAAGGCCCACACCCCCGGGACCAGGTGCTCTGTGGTGGGGTGCCGCTGGCCAGGCCCCAGCCCTTGTGGAGGGCAGCAGCCTCGGAGTGCTTGGTGGGCTTAGTCCGCACCCCTCTCTGCCCTCAGAACGTCCTGACTGCCATCCTGCTGCTGCTGCGGGAGCTGGACGCAGAGGGGCTGGAGGCCGTGCAGCTGACTGTGGGCAGCCGGCTGCAGGCCCTGCGTCGGGAGGAGGTGCAGGAGCACGCCGAGTGACCACAGGACCTGAGCACCGCTCCACCGTCCACGGGGACCCCAGTGTCTTCCCCAGCCCCCAGGAGCTGAAGGGTGGCTGCCACAGCCCTGGCCCCACACAAAAGCCTCCCCGGTTTGCCACATCGGCCAAGGGCAGGAGTGGGTGTTGTGCTGGCTAGCTGGAGTGGTGGAGATGCCTGTCCACACCAGAATGTCCCCAGGACTCCCCTTCTGTGGTCTGGAGGTTCTGGGCTGGCCTGGGCTCTTAAAGGGAGGATTTTGCAGGTTGTCCTCCCTAATAAAAGATTTTCCCAAGGTTGATCTGGAGGTGACATTTCCCAATGGTCGTGACAGTCTTTGAAAGCAAGGGCCGTTTCTCGGCAGAATGAGGTGGTGTTCACGAATGGCTTTGCCGATTCCAGCCCTTGGTCCTTGGATAGATTTCTGTTGAGCAAGGGAGACTTCCAGAATGCCGGCGCCCACAGGGACATTGCCCTGAGCTGCTCTCCGCAGGAAGGCAGCAGCCTCCCGCATCCACGGGAGAGGGTTTTGTTTTCTTGGCCAGGCTGGGCAGGTGCGCCTTCCTTTCTCTCTTCTGTGAAGAACTGCAGGGGGGCCCTCAGCTGTGAGGCTGTGGATGAACAGGCCTGTTTGCTCTGGGGTCTGGGCCTGGCACAGGAAGCAGCTGGACTAGGGGAGTCCTTGGAGCATCTGAGAGGAGTTTTCTTTCCTCTGGGAAGAGTTACGAGTCTTATGAGGATGCCACGATCTGGGCAGTGACCCGCGGCCCTGGGGACCTTCCTAGTACCCCCCCAAACCAAGGGAGCATTCACGTGAGATGGGGAGTCAGCCTTCCAGCTGGTGTGTAGGAAAGCCAGGTCCCTGGGCCTTTGTCCTGTGTGGGGTTGGGACCCAGATCTCCGTGAGATGTCCCCATCCTCCGCCAAGCGGTGATGCGTGACCACGCGTGCAGGCCACTGCTCTCCCAAGCTCAAGGCCATGCGGTGTGATCGTCACCAGAGCCAGCTGCAGCATTGGGGCAGTCACTGTCACTGGACTTGGGGAAGCCCAGGGTGAAGACAGTCACTCATCCGTGCAAGCTCTCCACAACGGGTGCGATCCCTCCAGAAGGGGTGCGATCTCTGAGCAGTGGGGAGTGGAGTCACCACTTGGGACATGGAGGGTGGACAGTTCAGGCCTGTGTCTGCCTTCCTGGGACTGTGGGATGGGCACCCAGCGCCCTCAGTAAAGTGCTTCCTTGGAATGACTGAGGTCGTTTTAAATTGAGTCCCCTTCCACTCCCCCCGATGTGGGCTGCTGTGGGCATGCGGGGCTTACACCAGTGCCCTCCTGCTCCACACCGTGCACACCTTGGTTGGGACAGCTGGGTGGGACCTGTGGGGGCAGCTGCCTGCCTTCAGCCCCGCGGTTCCCCCCACCCCGTCCCCATCCCCACCATTGCTGCCTCCACCCTCAGCCTCCTGCCGCTCCCCCTCCCGTCGCCTCCTCACCCAATGCCCCCAGCCATGGAAGACGGCCAGAAGCACGTCCAGCCCGGGGCACCCCACAGTCCCACTCCACTGCTCCCCAAGTCACCCCAGACGTGGGTTCTCAAGCTGAGCAGGCACGGGCATCACACTGTGTCCCATTCACCCAGTTCACAGGAGAGGACCAAGGGCCCAGGAGGCCGCATGACTCCGCCCGAAATGCCAGAAACGCCAACTCCATGCAGCCAGAAGTGGGCCTGTCACAGGCGCTGGCCACGGCACGTCGCCCAGGAGGGAGGCAGCCACTGTCCCAGGCATCAGCCACAGGCCACCACCTGGGTGCAGCAGCTGAGTGGCAGCTGAACAGGTTCTAACACCTCATCAGGCAGGGCAGGCCGAGGGGGGTCTACTCAGAACTGAGTCCTGATCCCAGATGGTGTGACACAACGGAGCCCCCAAAACATGCACGTGGTTCCCCGGGCCTGTGAACCTGTTTCTCTGTTCCTTTGAGACAGAGTTGCAGACCCGGGAGCACTGTCCTTGGACAACTGTCCCCTCCTGGGCCTGGCCCCAGGACGGCCCCACCCAGAGTGAACTAGAAGGCCCCTAGGTGTGGGCCCCTCCACCCCAGCTCCAGAGTTAAGCAATCTGGAGGTCTCTGGCACTAGAGCCAACACGGTGAGGGGCTCTTGGGAATATCAAGGTGCCTGAGGGCAGGAAGGTCCCCAGCCCCCTCACCAGGTCCCCAGCGCCACCCCTCTGGCCTGAGCTCAACCAGGAGACCGCCCAGGGACCCTCAATGTGGCCTTTAGGCCCCTCCAAGCCAGGGTCTCCCTTGAGACACCTGTGTCCCGAAACCACATCCGCAGGGTGGCACTGCGGGAACAAAGCAACCCTCTCGGCAAGCACCTGCCACGTTGATGCTGCAGAGCCGTGGGTGGTGCAGAGCCGCGGGTGGTGCAGAGCTGTGGGTGGTGCAGAGCTGTGGGTGCTGCAGAGCCGTGGGTGGTGCAGAGCATGGGCTTCAACGCTAAGGTTAACGGGCATCCTGCGAGCAGGGTGTCCACCACCCCAAACCACCTGCGGGACTCAGCCCTAGCCCCCGGTGGGCACAGCTTTGTGCCGCCTTCTCTTCCCCTCCCACGTGTCCACCATCGGTGTCTCCTGGATGCTGGCTCAAGCCAGCCACCAGCCTGCAGGTTGGAGACCCCCACTCAGGCTGAGGCTGGGGAGACCGAGGAGTGAGACTGTACCGTTCTGCCCCCAGGGGAGGACCAGGAGGGGGCTCAGGTCACCTTGGTGGCCCCCAGGGAGTCCTGGAGAGCGCCTGTGGCCTCCCAGGGCACATGTCCCTTTGGCCTGGCCCAGGCACTGGCCAGAGGGCCCTCCACCCCTGGGGGCCACTGCCCACTGGGCTGGCCATGTGGTGCTGCTCCTTTCCCTCCAAGAGTTCCGCAGGCTGTGCTCTCCAGAGACCGATGCACCCCACGGTCAGGGTGATTTTATTTCTAGAAAAGGTGACAGGTGCTGCACATGGGCAGGAGCAGGTCACAGTGAGGCAGGGCCAAGGGCATCCCCCTCTCAACACAACCCAGGCACCGGCAGCCAGGTAGGGCAAGGGCTGGCCCCTGTGAGTGAGCCCAGAGTGGGGAGAGGCTGGGGCCCATGGGGCGCCAAAGCCAGGGGACATCAGCCTGCAAACACCGACAGCCCCACGTCCCCTGGGCAGGAAGGTGGATGCCCCAGGACGCTCTGTCCTCCTGCTGCAGGGCCTGGCAGGCTGGTCTCAAGACCAGCCCCAGGGAGGCCTGGCGGGTGGCCAGGGATAGAGGCAGGGGCTGGGCTGAGCAGGGACACAGCCCCCACCTGCCTGCAGGCTCCAGACACAACAGCCCAGGCCCCATCTGAGCCCTGGCGCTGCAGCTGGCATGGGTGGGGGCCGGGGAGGGGCGTGGGCATGGCCTCAGAAGCCCTTGTCCATGCTCAGGGTGCGACGGGTCACGTGCTCCAGCTCCCCTGACACGTAGGCGGCCATGCTGATACGGTACTGTGCCAGCATCTTCAGCATGAGCCGCAGGCTCAGCCACCACTGCTCCCGCGGCATGCGGTGCCTGTGCAGGACGGGGATGCGGGGATGATGGGGAGTCAGGGGTCAGGGCAGCTCTTCAGGCCATGCCCCCAACCCCCCCACCCCCCAACCCGGCAGCCTGTGCATGCCCCTCCCTCTGAACATCTCGATATCCGTGGAGCCCTGCGGCCTCTGGGACAGGTCTGGGGTCCCCATCCCTCGGAGGCACAGCACAGAGTCAGCCACAGCCGCCCTCAGGCATGCCCAATCCTGGCTGCCCATGCTGTGCCCCCATGCCCACCCAAAAGTATTGCCCAGTGTCACGCTCAGAAGACTTGGACATGGTCCCTGCTCTCCATGGCCTGGCGGGGACCAGGGCACGGGGGGCCCAGGAGGACTTGCGGGGTCAGGGTGCGAGTGGGGCGGGGCCTGGCACACCTGCCTGGGGGACAGTCTGGGCCGCCCCTCAGCCCCACCCGCCTCCAGGAGGCTTCAGTTGAACTCACTCGAAATCAGTGTCTTTCTTGAGCTCAGTGACGGGGCTGAAGGCCACCGCCTTCTTCTTCAGGCCGATCACGCAGGCCGAGTCTGGGGCATTGGCGAACACCCGTCCTGCAAACAGAGGCACGTGGCAGCCCTCCAAGGCCGGGCCCTGCCCCAGGGAGCCAGGGGAGGGCGAAGTGAGGCCTCAGGTTGCACCCACCACCTACCCTTGCGGTAAACCTCACGCAGCTTCTCCGACAACCAAAGCATAGCCTTCACCCCCAGCTTGGTCCCGTAGTTCCGGTCAAAGGGGGTTGGGGCGCCGCCCTGGAAACAGGCAAGGCCCGGTTCTTGGAGCTGCCCTGGGCTGCCTGGGCCAAGGAGAGGGGAGGCCCAACCCCAGTGCAGACAGGGTCCCCACGGGGAGCCTCCCAGGCAGCTTCTGAACACCCATTCCTTCCAACCCTTGCACAATTCCCGTCTGTTCCCGCATCGAGGACCCTGCCTGCTCTCTCCAGCTCCAAGTCCAGGCCAGAAGCTGCCTCCCGAGGCCGGCAGTCGGCTGCCCCCGGCCAAGTCAAGTGACCCCTGGGCTCCTACATTGGCAGCCAGTGGCCCCACCTTGGGCCCCATCCCCAGCCACCCTGACTCCCCCTCCCTGGCTCAGAAAACCCCAGGACACAGGCTTCCTGCAGGGCCACCATAGGGCAGGGAGCATGCCGGGATCTAGGTGAGGGGCTCGGCGGAGGTAGCCGAAGGAGGCCCGGAGGGGTGGGGGCTGGGCTCAGCATGTGAATGTCCTGGCCCCAGCCCCGGCCCCGGCCCCAGCCCCAGCCCTTCTTGGAATGAGACCTCACCCAGATACGGGCCTCGGTCCCCTCACCGGGGAAGGGCACATGTGCCCGAGGGCCTGCCGGGAGTGCCCGTGGGTGCCTGTGAGGGCTGGGACCCCTGGGCCCGGGGACGGATGGTGGCAGGGAAGAGGGGCAGGCCTCTCAGAGCCTCACTGCCCCACACCTGCTGCAGGTGGCCCAGGACGTTGGTCCTGCAGTCGAAGACACCCTTGCCCTCTGATGAGTACAGGTTGTACAGGAACTCCGTGGTGTAGTAGTCATGGCACTTCTCGTTCCTGAGAGGGACAGCAGGGCCTGAGTCAGCGGGGAACGAGTTCAGGTCTCCCCCAAATCCTGAGTCCCCGCTGGGCCAGGCCTGGGAGCGGGAGTGCCAGCTCCCGGGAAAGCCGCCCTCGCCCACCCTCTCCAAGGACCCCTCCTGCCTTCTCCTGCCCAGCCACTCCTCAGCAGCCCCGCCCCTAGCCCCTAGCTGTGGCCGGGGACCCACGGCAGCCTCACCGCAGCACCAGGCCCCTCTGAATGTCTGTCTTCATCTTCTCCGTCATGTGCTCCACGTTGACCTGCGGGAGGGGCCGGATGAGCCAGAGGACTGTGGGGAGGGAATTCCAGGCTGACCAGCGACCCAGGGCCAGCAGGAGCACTGGGCTATGAGTCCCGCCTGCCCAGGCCCTGCCCTGCGCTGGCCGGCCTGAGTGTCTGGGGCCCAGGCTGGCGTGCCGGCGGGTCTGTCGCAGCAGGGGCCACGCTGGGCTCACCTTTAAGTCATGGATGTTGAAAGGGTCCTCAAAGACGTAGGCGGCGTCGGCCCCCACAGCGATGCCAGTCACGGTGGCCAGGTAGCCACAGTAACCCCCCATGGTCTCCACGATGAACACACGGCGCTTGGTCCCCGAGGCAGACTGTTTGATGCGGTCACAGCTCTGGGGGCCAAGGGGGGTCAGGGGTCCTCCACGTGCCCACACTTCCCTGCAGGCCATGGGCATGGCTACCCTGCAGGGAGCCCTGTGTCTCCAGAGCCAGCCTGTGGCTGACGCACCCACAGAGTCAGCAGCACCAGGCTTGGGCCCACCTCCCACCTGGGCCCCGCAGGACCAGGCGTTCTCAACCAGGTGACCCCAGCCTCAGGGCACAAGGGACAGTGGCCTGCACACACACTCTCTGTGGGCAGGCAGGGGTGCCCCGGCCCCATGGACAGAGGCCAGGCACTGCTCTTAGGCTACCCAGCACTGGGGCAGGGACACTCCTGCCTCGGTCTCCCCATCTGAGTTCATCACAGTAGCAAGGAACAACGCAGGGCCCCCTGGCCCTAGAAGTGGCTATGGCAGGGACCTGAGCCCCTTCACCTGGGCCTGTGCCCCACCAACCCCAACCTTGGCAGCCCTCCCGGGTGCTCACCGCGCACTGTCCCCTCCAGCAGCCTCCGCAGGCTCAGCCCCACCCCACAAGGGCCTGGGCATGGCCGGCAGGGGTCCAGGAGCCCCGTACCTCCATGGCAGCGTTTACGGCAGTGTCAGAGCCCAGGCTGAAGTCGGTGCCAGGGACGTTGTTGCTGATGGTGGCTGGGATGACGCACATGACGATGCAGAGCTCCTCGTAACGCCCTCGAGCCTCCACCAGCTGCAGCACCCCTTCATAGGCCTGCAGCAATAGGGACAGGGGGCAGGTCAAGGGCAGCACCGAAGCCAGGGTGGGCCAGGGACAGGCTCTGCCGGTGGCCGCCCAGCCCTGCTCCCTGCTGACCTGTCACGTGCCCCGTGCTGGACTCCAGGACCCACCTGCTCAATCCCCTGGGGCTGGGCCAGGCAGTCAGCCTGGTGTCATCTCAGGACGCCTCCCAGGGAAACTGGACTCTAACGAGGGTCAGGAGGCCCCTCCAACCCACTCTGACCCCAGATCCACTCCATGAAGCCTGCAGTGGAGCTTGGCTTTGGAGGGCAAGGGGGAAGGGCTGTCATTCATTTATTATTTAGGGACAGCTTGCCCAGTGCCAGGACACCACGTAAGCGATGCCATCCCGCACCTACACTTCTGCCTCCTCCGCCTCCCTTCTTCCTCGTCCTCCCGCTTCCAAGTCCCCTTCCTCCCCTGCCCCTCCCCAGCACCGGGGTTAATCGGAACCTTGGGAAGCTTTCTGGAGAAAGTAAAGAACCCTCCTGAGCCCACACACCACACTTAAAACCCTGATCCTCTTGGCCCCTGCATCACCCCAGCCGGCACACAGGTTTTCAGGACGGGCCCCTCAGTGGGAGGACACCTTGGGTCTCCTGTGCCCCGGGGCTTTTTCATCCGTGGGCAGCCCTCACCTCAAACCCGCCGACCACCAGCAGGGCATGGATACCATAGATGCGGATGTTCTCCACGATGGACTCCAGCTGGCCCTTGGGCAGAGTCCTGCAGTCAGAGACACATCCGTGTGAACATGCGACGCCCGGGGACGCATGTCCACATTGCATCTGATCACAGGAAGGCATTGCCTTGGCCATTCCCCGAGCCAGTCAGCAGTCACTGCAACGCCCTGGATGTAACACTGTGGCTTCACATGGAGAGGGGCACACGGGCCCAGCGTGAGCTGCCTGGGCACCACTCAGCATCACCAGGCATGGACCAAGCAACCAAGTGAACCCCCACCCTCCTGGGCTCCCCATGGGCACCTCTTCCCGCCCGAGGCTTTCTCGCCCAACACTCAGCAGCAGGAGGGGATGCCTCCTCCGGCCCTTGCAGCCACTCAGTGGCTCAGGACTCAGCGACTTCCCCTGTAGCGCACAGGGTGACTGTGCCCTCCCCATGCCCACAGAAGGGTCTCAGGCCCTGGGACAAAAGCCATCAGACAGGCCCATAGCCACAACCAGAGTGGTGACAGTTCAGGCTGCCTGGCCTGGCCAGGCAGTGACAGACACTGGGCCAGCTTCCCTGCCACGGAGAGCCCACCGTGGGCATGGGGCTGCCAGAGCAGCCTGCCCTACACACCTGAGCTCAGGCCTGGAAGCCCCAGGCAGGAGGCGTGAAGCCTGCTCTGCACAGATCACCAGCCAGAAGAGGGGCCGAGCCCAGGGCCCTGGGCTGGGTTCCCCTTGCCGCCCCCACCTGCAGGGCCTGGAGACTGCGCCTTGGCCCTCCTGCCCGCTGGTACCCACAGCAGGCAGCTCACCTCTTGGTCCCCAGCATGGAGCCACCACGCCCCAACCAGCCGGCCACGTTGTGCCAGCCTACTACTTGCACCTGTCAGGAGGAGATGCAGCTTCAGGGGCCAGTCTGAGCCTCTGGCCAATTCCCCCCAGGGGTGGGCCTGTGCCCGGGGGCCAGCCAGTGCTGGGCATCACGCTGCAGGCAGAGCTGAGTACCCAGGCCTGGGTGGGCACCGACACATGGACCCAGGCCTCGGCCTCCACCTCTAGCAGCCGGCCCTCCACAAGAGATGCCCCAAGTCTGCACACAGAAGGCCCAAGTCCTCACTTGTTTGCCCCGGCCGGACCCACCTGACCCTTGGCTAGGCCTTCAAAGCCATCGTGCACGACGTACACCGTGTGGCCCTGGGAGATGCCGGTCCGCACCGCCGAGCGCACGGCCGCGTTCATGCCAGCCGCTGGGGCCCCCACATTCAGGATGGCCAGGGAGAAGTTAGACTTCAGAAAGAAGGGGAGACGAGCATGAGGCACGGCCAGGGAGGGGACCTCCAACCTGCACAGGAGGTCAGCAGGCCAGCAGGTTCTGGAAAAAGGGGCCAGGCCCTGCCACCAGCCTGGACACTGCCCAGCACACCGACTGCCCTGGGAATACGGTATCTGTTCTAATTCCAGAAGATTCTGGTGAAGACCAAAAGAGACACGGTGCAAGCCCGGCACACAGGCAGCAGAGGAGGCAGAGGGGGCGAGCACCATTGTGAAACCAGGCCTGGGGACAGGAGCACAGGTCAGTGCCCACACAAGGGGCCAGCAGTGGGGGGAGAGGTAGGGGGCACAGCCACGAGGAAGGTAGGGGCCCTGACTATCCTGTTTCCTAGTAGCCACGTTAAGGGAAGGGACAAAGACATGGAGACAGTCCTGTTAGGACTACAGTTAATTTAACCTGATAGACCAAAACCCCACTATGTCCATGTGAATCCAGTGACGGCTGCCACCACCTCCCTGCAGCCCCCGTGCTGAGACTCTGAACCTGGCGTGCACCTGTCACGTGTGGCACACCCGACTTGGCAGCAGCCACACCCAAGGGCTCCATAGCCACATGGCCCCACCGGGTCCTGGTATGAGCCAGCCCTGCTGCCCACAAAGTCAGTCACGCCCCAGCCAGGTTCTGGGTGGTTCATGGAGACCACGTTGCCCCCCCCCGCCCGGAGGGTACAGCCCACTGACTAGCTGTGGGGATAAGCAGAAAGCTGGAGCAGCAGGGACACCCAAAGATGACCACGGATGGGAGGACCAGACCCAGGCTGGGCCACGCTGTCCGGCTTGGCCTGCGGCTCCAGCTGTGGCTCAAGGGGGTTGGGAGCCAGGACCTCACTGACCATGACTCTCTACAGGACCCTCGTTGTTCCCCAGGACTTGAAAAACAAGCCATTTCATCCTTATTTTGGAGAGATCCCATTTCCTGAGGTTTTCAGCTATTTGGGGACATTTTTTTTTATGTTCAGAGTTTCACTCTTATCGCCCAGGCTGGAGTACAATGGCACGATCTCGGCTCACTGCACCCTCTGCCTCCCGGGTTCAAGTGATTCTCCTGCCTCAGCCTCCTGAGTAGCTGGGATTATAGGCGTCTGCCACCACCACACCCAGCTAATTTTTGTATTTTTAGTAGTGACAGAGTTTTGCCATGTTGGCCACGCTGGTCTCGAAATCCTGACCTCAGGCGATCTCGCCACCTCAGTCTCCCAAAGTGCTAGGATTACAGGTGTGAGCCACGACGCCTGGCCGCTGGGGACATTTTCTACACAGTGGCTCCTCCTCTCCTGAGTTAAGCCTGTGGGCCTGACTTCATTTCCATCAACCATTGAGAAGCGACAGCCAGCCCTGCAGCCAGGCTCCCAGCAGCAGGGACCTGCCAGCCACAGTGGTGCCTGAGCCTAGGCAGAGGCCGAGCCCACCCTCCCAGCTCCCAGCTCAGCTCCCAGCAAGACAGAAGGCAGGGGCAGGCAGGCCCAGCCACAGGGGCCAGCGTGAAGAGGCTGCAGAATAACACAGCCCGTTCCTCCCTCTGTGGGTGCCACTCCCTGCCTTACCTTCTCCTTGGGGGGCTTCTGGTGGGCGAGGAGCTTGTAAATGTTCCAGTTGTTCTCGAAGCTCCTGGAAAGGATTCGGGTCACACCATGTATAGCCCTCCAGCCCTGCAGCGTACAGCCACAGCACAGCCGTGACAGCCCAGGAGGTTGGTCACAGGCACACAGCCTGATGGAAGCTCAGCCATGAAGCAGCGGACACCACACATGCCGGGCAGGGCACCTTCCACAGGCGGTGCAGGATCCCCCAACACAACACGAGGCTGCACCACCCGTGCAGCAAAGCCCGTGGCCGGCATCCAGCTCAAGGGAAGGTTGACCACCTTGGTAGCAGGTGGGGGCATGGATGGGAAACCAGACGTCCAATCCAGCCTGACCCGGCCACCAGGACACCTGCAGGAGGGCGTACCCACACCCCACATCTGCCAGCCTTCCCAGCCCCCGCGGGGCCACCCCGTGTCCTGGGCTTGCGCCCACAGCTTCTCATCCCCTTGCCATGCCCAGATCCCTGTGACTGGGCCCTGCCCATGCTGCCGCCCAGGGTCTCCTGCAGCACCACACCTCCCAGCCCGCCTCCTGTACCACCCGCAGGCCCGTTCCTCCCTCGATCTTCAGACGCGGTGCCCAGAAGGACGACCCAGGCCAGGCGTGCGCAGCAGCACCGCAGCACGTGCTGCCTGGCACCGGGACCCAGGCAAGTAAGAGTGCAGGGGTCTGCTGAGGGGGCTTACCCGCCACGGAGCTGGATGGCCTCGTCAAACCTCTTATCATCCATGGCTTTCTGCACTTCCTTGGTCTTAAGGAAGAGAACCAGAACACAGGCTATGGAGGGCCCGGCCAGAACACCCATGGCCACTGCCCCGTCCGGCGGGACCGACAAGGGCAGATCTGGCCGGCATCTCCTAACCCTGGCCCAGGCCTGGCAGCCTCTCCCTGGGAACAGTGGTCACCACCAAGGCCAGCTCTTCTGGGGCTGGTTGAGGCCAAGAGACCCTACCCTGCCCCCAGCTGCCCTCTTCTCCTCCCAGCAGTCCCAGCTCCAGGCAGGGCCACTCTGCCCCCGTTGCAGGCCTCCAAACCCACTGAGCCGGGGCTTGACCAGCACCCACACCCAGCCTCCTGGCCTCTGCCCTCCCCATACCTCCCGTCCCGGGGTCCCTGCTCCCCACACCTACCCTCCCGGGGTCCCTGCTCCTGCGCCTCCCCTCCCGGGGTCCCTGCTCCCTGCGCCTCCCCTCCCGGGGTCCTTGCTCCCTGCGCCTCCCCTCCCAGGGTCCCTGCTCCAGCCACCCGTGTTCCCCATCAACAGCCCAAGCTCCTCCCAGGGCTCCACTCTGATCACCGGCCCCTCCTCCTCCGTCCCATCCTAACCCCAACTCCCACCACTGCCCACAGAAGCTCAGTGGCCGAGGACCCATGACTTCCCCTGCTCACCAGACTCCCTGCAGCTCCAACACACCTCTTGGGGACCGTCCCAGCTCCCACGTCCCACCCGGGGATGTGCTCACATCCCCCTTCCTGGAGGCCTGGGATGCCCTGGGCCAGCCACGAGGCCCTGCCTTCCGGTGCTTATGGTGCTGAGATCCCCAGAGAGCAGTGGGGCCTGCGAGTGGGGATTAGGGAGGGACCAGGCGGTTCTGATGGGGGGACCCAGGGCTTACCATCTGCACGCACTCCATGAGGGGCAGCCGCACTGACTGGTTCCCCGAGAGGCTGACCACGCAGGCCGGCGTGTCAGGGGTGGCCTCCAGCAGCGCCATCACCGCCTCCATGCCCATCTTGCTGCTCTGTGGGGTGGGGTTCAGGCTGGCACACCCACTTGGTCCCTCTACCCCAAGCCACATCCTCTGCAGATGTGCAAACCCCAGCTTCCAGAGCCCCCCACGCTGACGGAAGCTTCCAGAACAGGTGGCACTAGAGATGGAAACGTGTCTGACCAGCGTTCACGACGGCATGCTGGATACTGTTTTAGTGTTTTCGCTGCCCTGCTGGGAGGCCCAGGCTACACTGTGGGCTGCAGGATACCATGTGATGCAACCCACCCGCTGTCGCTCAGTGTCATGGCTGGGCACACAGGCCACGTCCCCAGGGCCCCGTCCGCTGCGATGGTTCCTCCCACGGAGGCCCTCATGTCGTGACTTCCCTGGTGTGTGTCCGCGCCAGCCACGGGGATGGGCAGTGGACACATCCAGGAGCTGCCCGCTAGGGACACACTGCAAAGGCAGGCCCCAGCCCCACCCCGGGAACTGGCTGCAGTGGACAAGAAAACCAGGCCTGCAGTCGCCGTGGCCGTGCCATGACCACCAGTGGCCGGCCCTGTAGCAGCCCCGCAGCTGGCCCCCCGGGGCCACAGACAGCCCTCTGGGATCCACACAGGTTTCTTCATCTTGCACGTGAGGCACAGGCGGCACCTTATTCCGGGCGGTCTCTCCGGGATGCTGTTTAGGGAGCAGCCTCGGAGACACCCCCATGCAGGCTGAGGCTCCTTGGAAAAGTCCAGGTTCCCACCGCGCATGCTGGGTTCCCCGGTTGCCTTCGTGGCACCCAGTGGGAATACAGGCTCCGTGGCACCCAGTGGGAATACAGGCTCCGTGGTACCCAGTGGGAATACGGGCTCCGTGGCACCCAGTAGGAATACAGGCTCCGGGAGCACAAAAACGCTGATGCTCTGGGTGACAGCCGCTGGGACTGCGGGTGATCAACTGTCCTCTGTTTCAAAGCTGGCATCGGGCATCCAAGACACTGGCTGGAAAACCCTGCAGCCTGCAGGCTGGGAGCGCATGGCTGGCCCGGTCACGGCAGCAGCATTTCCGCCGCCCAGGCTCGGCAGCCGCGACTGGCTTGCCCTGATGTCCCAGGCCCCTCAAGAGGCTCTTCTGAGTGAGCCTGAGGCCGCACAGAGGGGACAGCAGCTGCCTGGCTAGGTCGGCGGGGTCCCTCTCTGAGGAAGTGTCCCCCCAGTACAGCGGCCCCCGTCCAGCTCCGTGGGTTGGCTGGGAAGGCTCAGCTCAGCACGGGAGTCACAGGGCCAGGTGCAGTCACAGGGCTGGGCGCAGCCATCTGGTCTCCCTCAGCACAAGTCCCACCTGCCTGACAGTCTGTGGCCCTGCCTGAGAGGGTGACCACCCTCACACACAGGCATTTGGCCTTCCATGGGGCCTTCCTGGCCCCAGACTCATTCCATTTGGCACAACTTGATTCCCATTTTGCAGAGGACAAAGTGAGACCCAGCAGTGATCAGGGCCAAGGATGGCGAGGCCACGCCAGACCCCGAATGCTCCCTCCCAGCACCAGCCTCCCAGACCGTGACGCCGTGGGCAACATGGGCACCACCCTCTGCCCACCCAGCCCCTCTCCCAGGGCCTGTCCCTGGCCACCAGGAGGGTCTGTGGCCCTGACTGCTGCCACGTGGGGCTGGCAGGGGGTGGGGGGTAGAACGGCCAGGAGGCACAGGCTGGCGGGGGGCCTGCCATGGTCCCCAGGTCTGAGTTCCCTACACCTGCAGGGGAACGGAGAAGTCAGGCCTCAGTTTCCCCCAGGAGGAGCAACAGCTTGAGGGACCACCCACCCCATACACCCACACTGACACACACTCACACACACTGAAACACACCCACAAGGACCACGCATCCCCCATGCATACCCCCCCACACACAGACATGGACACTCACCCACAGCCACATGGACACAGACTCACCCACAGCCACATGGACACAGTGCACGTGCCACACTCGTGTGCACACTGCCCACACGCACAGACCACGCTCACCCACACACATACACAGGGCAGGGTGATGGCCACTTACCAGGACTCGGTCGAAGGCAGAGGGCGTCCCTCCCCGCTGCACGTGGCCCAGCACAGTCACACGGGTGTCGAAGCCCAGCCTCTGAACCACCAACTGCAGGAGAGTGGGAAGGACCAGCCCTGAGCCCCAGCCCACATGGGCTAGAGGAGCAGGGGGTCTGCCCAGTGGCCGCCCCCAAGCCCACACGCACGTCCTTCACGTAGCTGGACGAGATGGGCTTCCCGTTGCGGTCGATGGCACCCTCAGCGATAATGATGATGTTCAGTCGGGACCCGCGGCTCCGAGTCTGGGTCAAAGACACGACAGGGCTCAGCTGCCAGGTGGGAAACCTGCCCCGGGCACAGCCCCCAGGCGCCAGGAGCCCTCCCTGAGGCCACCATCCCCAACCCACGTGGGCCAGGGCACAACCCCCACCCAGCAGGAGGAAAGGAGGCCTGGAGCGCCAGGGCAGAGACCACGCTGGGCCCACTAGGACCCCCGCCCTCCTGGCAGCGGTGAACAAGAGGACTCTGCCTGAAAGCCCGGAAAGGTCAGCAAGGGAGGAAGGGGACCCGCGGGGCTGGGTCCAGCACACACACAGCTGGGGCTGGGCCCTTGTGTCTGGTGAAGCCTTCCAGACGGGAAGACACACAGGGCTGCAGCTCCGTGGGGCACAGGGCAGAGGGGCCTGCCTGGGGTAGCCTGGGGTAGCCTGGGCTGCTTGTGACTCCTGTGAGCCTCCATCTGCTCACCCTTAAAACCGGGGGCCTCACGTCGCTGCCACTAGCCAGGGGTCCCCGGACACCCTGCACCCTGAAGCCACTGTGGGTCCACGCTGGTGCACACGGCACACACCATCCCCTCTGCCAGCCTCAGGCTGCTGCCTCAGCACCACACACCGGCCGTGGCCCAGCTCTCTGGGAACTGAATGGGCTTTCCAGCCTCCACTTCAATGACCCAACAAACATTTGTGGGACTCATTCTGAGCCACAAGCCCCTTGTTTGCCCTACCACAGGCCACAGAGCCTCCTACAGAAACAGGGTGGGAGCAGCTCAGACAGGGCCCGGGTGCGGTGGGAGTGGAGGGCTCCCTGGAGGAGGTGGCGCCAGTGCAGGTGAGGTCAGACACCCGGAAGATGGGCTGCAGGTACAGCAGGAGAGCTGCGCCACCCTCCCTGCCCCAGCGCACCCTGGGTGGTGGGCAAGGCGGGCACCCACATGTTACAGGGGAAAACAGGCTCTCAGCGAGAGAGCAGGAAGGAACCAGGTGAGCCGACCTCACATCCAGGCCACTTCCAGGAGGGCCCAACCTGAGTCACAGACATAAGCCAAGACCGAGGTCACCACTGCAGCCGGGCCCCCCAGGGTGAAGTCTCTGCCCTAGGAGAACAGGCCCCTCGCAGGACCCGCACCTCGGGCCAGCCTCGCCTGTAGGGTTCTATCTCCGCCAAGCCCCTGGGCTCCACTGGGGAAGGTTCCAGAAGCCAGGTCATGACCCATGGTCTCTCCCACTGCCCTTGGCAGCGCTGTAGAGCCACGCGGAGGTGGAACCAGTGTCCACACAGATGGGAGTGATGCTGCCACCTTCACATGTGGACAGGGATACCTGTCAGCCCCAGACCCACCCTGTGCCCCCAGGGCTGGCTCCAGTAGTCCTGCCTCAGCCTCAGAGCACAGAGGACAGAGCTAGAGCCATGGGGCCCCTGGGCTTGCCCTGCACGGTCAGGCGTGAGCGGAGGACAGCCTGAATGGCCCATGCCTCTGGTCCACCACTGAGCCAAGCCCCGCCCCACCAAGGGGCCGACCTGTCCTAGTTGAGGGGTCTCAGGGTCCATAGGGCAGTGTCGGCCTGTTCTAGGCCAGAGCCCCCAACTCTACCCCAAGGGAACCAGAGAGCAGCATTCCAGGCACGCCCACTCCAGGCACCCCAACTCCAGGCACACCTCTCCCGGCCAGGCACCCCCACCCCTCCCAGAGGTGGTCTTGGCCTCCCAGCAGCCTCCCTACCCTCTCCTGTCTCCAGAACCTCCTGTCCACTGTGACTACAGCCACTTTCGGACACATCTCTCCAGCCTAGAACCCATCCCTGGGCCCTGACCGCCCTCAGGGGAAGGCCCTGCTCCCCCCCTGGCCCAGCTCCTGGCCTTGCCACCCCCAGGGCCCTGCTGTCTGGACCTTGCTGGGGCCACTCATCCTCACAACCAACCACCTCCCGCCGGCCCAGGCTCAGCCGTCCCACCCCAGGAAGCAACCTCACCGAGCTCCCCACACTGACCATGGAGCTGAGCCTGGGGCGGCGGTGGCCTGAGTGACCCTCTCTGCCTCCTGCCCACTGAGGGCAGGATCACAGGTGCCTCACGGAGGTCAGCCCCGTAGCCCCCTACTCCTTGCGCGTCCTGCCCCGAAGGGCACTGCAGCTGCTGCTGGACCCATGAGTGATGCATGAGTTGGTCAAAGTTGGTCCCAAAACCCCAGGGGCGCTACCCAGTGCCCCAAGACACCTGCGGCCCCCAGCAGGCTGGACAGCACCCACCTCACCCAGCCTCTCGCACATGAAGTTCTCCCAGCCGTCCTCGGGTGGAGCCTCAGGGATGAACAGCCAGTCGGCCCCCGAGGCCAGTGCAGATACCAGTGCCAGGTACCTGGAGGAGTGAGTGCCCACCTGCTCAGGACCCCCGCCCAGTCATTGAGGGCAGCTTCGCCGTCCCCGGAGGCCCGACTCTGGGCCACAGCTTCTCTGTCTCTCCCGGCCCCCGCCCGGCTCTCTCTCACCCATGGTGTTAACTGAGCCCTGGAATAAATATGCCACACCTGTCGCTGGGTCCCCAGCAGCACCCGGCCCACCCCTGCAGGCCAGGAAGTCCCTCCTCACCCGCAGTGCCGGCCCATCACCTCCAGCACGAAGGTCCTCTGGTGGCTGCGGAGATGGAACAGGAGGAGGCATCAGTGCCAGCCACACGGCCCTGCCAGCCCGATTCCCTGCAGGGGTGCAGGCAGGGCACAGCCCCTTCTCGTGCCCAGGCTCTGAGCTGAAAGATACCCTCGGCTCCCTCCAGCCTCTGGGCTGGTTTCGACCGATCTGCTCCAAGTCTGAGGGTCATTTGCTGAGCCCAGGCCTGGCCAGCCCAGGACTTCCTTTGGGGGGCATCACACCCCAGGGCAAGCAGCTGCCCCTCAGAAGGGGCTGCACAAAGGCCCCCCGCAGCCTGGCAGAGTGGGAGTGGAATCTGCTATGCATCTCCCGAGCTGGGGGCTGAGGGCGGCTAGCCTGGAGGCTGGGGCTACCAGAGTCCACTGCCCTTGCAGATGGCCGTCACCCCGAGGCCACCTCACCACCGTGCAGGGAGGAGGGGCCCTGAGCTGGCAGCTGGCACCAGCCTCACTCACCTCTGGGCGGTGGTGGTGATGGCATCGATGACCTCCATGATGCGGTGGAGGGCCGAGTCCGTGCCAATGGTCATGTCGGTGCCACAGAAGTCGTTATCGATGGAGCCCACCAGGCCCGCGATGTTCAGGTGCGAGTAGGTCTGGGCTGTGGTCTCTGAGATCTTACCTGGGCCAAGAGCAGCAGGAGGGCCTGGCTGAGGCTCCACTAGCCCCACCACAGGGCCAGAGACCCCTCTCCTGCCACCCTTTCTCCCGCATCCCAGGTGTGCAGCCTGGCAGGGGCCCCGGAGTTCCAAGCTCAGCCTCCTCCCATCCAGAACCCTGCAGCAGCACGGCTGGATCCGCTGGGGCTGAGTGCAGACGGGGGACCTCTGGGGTGCCTCGCAGAGTGGCCAAGGCCTCACCTCAGGGTCCTCCACATGAGGGACACGGAACAGACAAGGCTCCAAGTGGCCACTTTCCAAGCGGCAATCTCGGTCGGGACTCTGTGTCTTAATGTCACCCCAACTTTAACTCTATTTCTGCAAACTGTGACCACGCCTGTCCAGAATCTCCCTCAGATCAATCACAGAGACTTGTCCCTGGGGCGCAGGGTGAGCCACGCCAGCCTCCACCAGCCCCAGGCACTGCCCGGGTCGCCTCCCTGAGGCTTGAGCCCTGACCTCCATCTCTGGGAGACGTCCCAGCTTGCCCTGGCGGGCGCCACTCCACCCTGGCCAGCGGCCAGACAGCCCCTCATCTGCCTCGGGGTACCCAGGACTCCCTCCTCCCTCTGTCCTGCCCATTCCCACGCCTGGCAGCAGCGGCCAAACAAAACCCCAGGGCCTCCAGTGCGCCGGGCACAGACCCACCTTCCGCCACCAGCTCCTCCAGCAGGCTGCCCCACTCGCTGCGGAAGATGTTGGCACCCTTGAGGCTGCCGTCCCCACCGATGACGCACAGGTTAGTGATGCCGTGCTGGACCAGGTTGTAGGCCGCTGTCCGGCGCCCCTCCCGGGTGGTAAAGGCCTTGCAGCGGGCGCTGCCAATGATAGTGCCGCCCTGCACAGAAGTGGGCAGAAACTTCAGGGACGTGGCAGGCGGCAGACAGCCCTTGGGGATCATCGGAGGGACCCCAGGACTGGGCAGCAAGGGGACTGGCGGACCCTGCAGAGTGAGAGGCGGAAGCCCCAGGGTCTCTGGAAACCTGAAGTGGCCCCACCTCCCTGGGCCTTTCTCCTTGGACAGACAAAGAGGAGGACGATGTCCCTCCAGCCCTGGGCTCGGGAAGCCCCAAGGTAATAGAGTGGAAGGCTCTGGAAACCGGAAAACACAATACACACTCACATGCATAGACCGCCACACACGTGTGTGCCCATGTGCACACACAGGCCCTGCACCAACTCAGGGAACTGGCCGGGCACGAGCCGCAGCAGCTCCAGGTGTGCTCACGCAGCCCCTTAAAGCCAGCCTCAGCCAGGGCTCCCCCAGGACCCAGCACCGCCATATCTCCAGGCCCTCCTGGCCCCTGGCAACCCCAGGACCCTATGACCCAACAACTCCATGGCAGCAGATGACAGGGTCAGCCTGAACCGGAGCCCCGTGGGGTGTGGCACGTGTGTGTGTGTGACTCTGAGTACATATGTCTGTATGTTCCTGTATCTGTGTCCCTATGTGTGCATCTGTGTATCTATGTGTGTATCTCTGTATTTACGTGTCTGCATGTGTCTATCCCTGTGTCTGTCTCCATGTCTGTGTGTGCACACATCTGTGTGTGCACGTGTCTGTGTGTGTGTGCACGTGTCTGTGTGTGTGTGCACGCGTCTGTGTGTGCACGCGTCTGTGTGTGTGTGCACGCATCTGTGTGTGCACGCGTCTGTGTGTGTGTGCACGCATCTGTGTGTGCACATGTCTGTGTGTGTGTGCACGTGTCTGTGTGTGCACGTGTCTGTGTGTGTGTGCACGCATCTGTGTCTGTATGTGTGCAACCGTCTGTGTGTCTCTGTGTGCACATCTGTGTGTGCGCACACGTCTGTGTACGCCTGTGTGTGCACAGGTCTGTGCGCGTGTCTGTGTGTGCGCGCATCTGTGTGTGTGTGTGTCTGTGTGCACGTCTGTGTGTGTGTGTGTCTGTGTGCACGTCTGTGTGTCTGTGTGTGCAGGTCTGTCTCTATGTGTCTGCAAGTCCGTGGGCACACATGCATCCGCGTTCCCGGGCCTCACCAGCTGGATGATGTTGGAGACGCTCAGCCAGTTGGCCTGCTGGATGTTCTCACCTCCCTCCACGAGGCCCTCGTAACCCTGAAATCAGAGTGGGGCAGGCATGAGATAGGGGACCCCATGGCGGCCGGCAGCATGCGGTCTGGGAGCAGGACTTTCACCCCACCAGCAGAAAGCTGGCTCAGGGGGCTGACTGTGAGGCCCTACCACTCCCAGGGCCTGGGGTAATGGGGTCTGGGTGCCCCACAGGGGGCTCGACACCCTCTGCACGGCTGGTGAGCCCGTGTGTCCCGGGATGTGACTCCTGTGGTGAGCTGGTGAGCGCTTTGGTGCAGGGGCCTGTCTGAGCTCCCTCACCCCACCCGGATCCACACAGGCAAGCTCAGCGCCCCTGAGGCCCCAGCGGAGCCCGCCATCCAGCTCCTGAGGGTGCATCCCAGGTCTGCCTGTTCTGAACATCCTAGAAACGACACCGCAGAGGCTGCTGTGTGTGGCTCCTTCTGTCCCCGCTGGAGTCCTCCTGGGCGTGTGGCCAGTGGGGTGCTCCTGCTGTGTGGCGACCGTGTGAACAGCCCGGGCTACCATCTGCCCACCACAGTGGGCAGCTGAGAACACACACACCTCCCTACAGGGATGCGCCCGTGTTTCAGGCAGGTCCCGACCTGAGGGGGCTGCTGGGTCCAGTGGACCCAAATGGCCATCGCCCGTAGGGCCGGCAACACCCTGGGCAGGGGCTCAGGCTCCGCGTCCCGCCACGCTGGCCACACCGGGCCTTCCATCCGGTGCCATGGATCTGCCCCTCGTGCGGTTCTACCTGGGGTTTCCCAGACTGGACCTGCACAGCCTCCAAGCCACGTGCCCGTTTCCTACTGCACGCCCAGCCCTTTCTTGTTGTTTGAGGGGAGGGGCCCTCATGACTGTGTTTCACTAAGGGTATGGAGAGAAGGGCGGCCTCCTCCGTGCAGCCCCCGGTTCCTCCATGCGTCAGCAGCCTTCTCCGGGCCGTGAGGTGAAGCAGTGAAGCAGCCATTCCTCGGCCGGGGCTTCTGCTCCTCCCTCTGCCTCCTCCCCAGCCGGGTGTCAGGGCCCTGGGGGCCAGGAGGGCAAGTGCCTCAACCAGGCAGGGGGTCAAGGGACAGTGCACGCTGCAGGGCACGCGAACATCCCCACTCTGGCCATGGCAGGCTCGCAGCCTGGCAGCCTCCCTTCCCCACCAGCTGGGTTGGAGGACAGGTGCTCCACCCCATCTCAGGGGCTGATCTGAGGGACCACAGAGCTACTTCCTCTGGCTCAGGCCAGGCCAGCCTGGCCCCCTGTGGTTGTACCAGCCCTGAGCCAGGCACAAGGAAAACAGGAAAATGATTCCAAACCCACAGCCCCACCTGAGCAGGAGGCCACCAAACACAGATCTGTCTGCAAAACTCAGGACCCAATACAGAGCCCAGGTGCCAGCCAGGCCCCTGCTCCACTGGGCAGAGGGGCAGGCAGGTGTGGCCAGCCCAGGAGTCCCCAGAGACCCCACAAGGTCAGTGGTTCAGGTCTGCTGGAATCAGTCTCAGACACAACCTCCCCTTACCCTTGGAACCTTCTAGAAGAGGTTTGCCCCTCTCCACCCACTTCTTCTCCGTATCTGTCCTCCTAGGCCCAGCTCACCCCTCCTTCCCCTCTCGTCCCATCCCCTCCTCTCACCCCTGCAGGCCTGGACCCAGGCTCAGGGCCCTCCCCACTGCGCTCTGGGCTCTGCCTGGGAGGATAAGAGCAGCTCGGTTATGAGCCCTCCTTTGTGTCAGAACTGAGAAGGGTTTTCCCCTCCAAGGCCACCCTCCCTTTCTGCCCTAACGACATCCCCAAGAAGAAGCGATCAGTCTCCCTGCTGAAGGAAACCAGTGCTGGGCTCAGAAACCCAAAATGCATGCAGTCTGATGTGAACGGGCGCAGCCACAGGTCTCCCTGACCTCCCCTCCTGCCTCTCGACCCTCTGCCTCCTCCAAGCTCAGGATGTGGCTGCTCCCTGAAGCCCCCGCATCTGCCTAAAGCCCACAGCTGCTGGGGAAAGGAACAGTGACTGCCAGTCCCCCTGCCTGAGTTTCCCTGCACTGAGGTCATCGCAGGAAGAAAGACCTGTGTCTGCCAACACACCTGGGCAGGTAGTCACCAGGGCCAACAGGCGCTGTCCAAGCCCATTGAATCCCCTAAAAACCATTTATGGCCGTGCGCAGCGGCTCACGCCTGTAATCCCAACACTTTGGGAGGCAGAGGCGGGTGGATCACCAGAGGTCAGGAGTTCGAGACCATCCTGGCCAACATGGTGAAACCCCGTCTCTACTAAAAATACAAAAAACAGCCGGGTGTGGTGGCGGGTGCTTATAATCCCAGCTACTCGGGAGGCTGAGGCAGGAGAATCGCTTGAACCCGGGAGGTGGAGGTTGCAGTGAGCCAAGATTGTGCCAGTGCACTCCGGCCTGGGGAACAGAGTGAGACTGTGTCTCGAAGAAAAAAAAAAAATTTCCTCCCCCTCTAGAATCATCCAGGCTGCCCATGTCCCTTTGCCCTGGGAGGAGGTCAGGTCAGCATCTTCGCCCCCCCTCTCCACGCCTGTTCACAGTGAATGCCAGCACCTTTGCTCTATTAAACCGCCTTTTGCAAGTAGATTTTTCTAAGAATCTTCGCAGGATGGAGGGGAAGTCTCCCCGGGCCGCTATACCAGAATGTCTCACCTCAAAATCTACCTCTTAGATGTGGATGTTTCTGACCTAAAGCCCACTAGGCAGCAGGTGCAGGGAAGCTCTCAGCCTTGCCTCCCTTCCAGAGGAAAGCAGCACACAGCATCCTAAGACTAAGGCTCCTCCTGTTGCCTCCTGGACGGGACGTAAATGCCCCTCAGAACCCTCCGCACCCAGAGACAGCCCCAGGACCCACGCCCACCCCCTTCATTCCTTTTCCCATAAACTCACTCTCCCGCATTCCCCCACCTCCGAGGGCCCTCACACTGCGTGCCTGTACCCCTCGGCTTCTCCAGGCGCACTGGTCTCTGCTGGGGCTCTGCAGAAGCCAGGACTCCAGGCACGGCCAAGTGCCTCTTCTCCCCTTTTGCAGGACATACCCTGCACTGATGAACTTGTTTTCTGTCTTTTGCCACAGGAGTCTGTCCCAACCACGAATGTATGGGGGTCAGGAAAACCCTAATTTCTGCCCTTTGCCACTTAGAAGAAACTGGAGGTCGAGCAGGTGGCAGGAAGTTTCGTAGGGACACAGCCCAGCCTGCCTGGAGGGGCCCCCACACCCAGCTCCCCAGGGCTCTGAGACCTGCTTCCCAATCGACACTGGCAGGGCCCCAGCCTCACCCCAGCCTGGCCACAGGGAGAGGACGGGCCAGCACAGACTGCCCACTCACTCATCCACTCACACAGTCCTGCAGAGGGAGGGCTGGGCAGGTGGGGCCCAGGTGGGGGCCAAGGTGGGGAACTGGGACCCAGGGCAGTGAGCAGTGAGCGGTGAGCAGTGAGCGGAGTGGGGCTGAGTGCCTGGAGCTGTAGAGCTGGGGTTGCTACATTTTATATAAACAGCTACATATTATGTAAAAAGTGGTAACAAAATAGCAAAAGGCCTTGTGCAAAACCATCAGACAAGAGTGCAGACTGTGCCTGCGTGGTGTGGCCCAAGTGTGTGAACGTGCCCGTGTGTGCGCACGTGTGAGTGCAAGTGTGCGTGTGTAAATACCCAGGACGGAGGGCGAGCCCCAAATCTCCCACGGGGACTGGGGCTGAGGCAGGGGGGCATCCGCCGCTCCTACGGGAACACAATGAACATGGACACAGCAGAGCTGCTGCCAGGGGCTGTTCCTCAGGTTTGGGTGGTGAGGCAGGAGGCTGGGGAGGACAAGGGCAGAGATGGTGAGGTGGCCCCCACTCACAGAGGCCTCGGGGCAGGACCAGGGCCCAGGCTACGGGTGTGGTGGGTGGGGCCTGGCCCAATCACTGTAGGCAGGGCCTGGGCTCCCTCTCCACCCAGCTCCTTCCCTGCCCCCAGGCCCGCCCCCTGCAGCCTCCGAGCCTCCAGCCAGGCTGAATCCCCAGATCAGCAGGTTTCTTCTTTCTGCAGATGCCTTTGGCCTGGCCCCAAGCTCCCCTCGCACTCCCCACGACCAAGTACCCGTCAGCTCCTCCAGGCCAGGGCCACCCCATCTCCCAGACCCACACTGTTCCGTGACCCACACAGAACATACCTCGGCCTGTGCCTCAGGAGGCCCCCACTCCCTGCACACACACGGCCCTCCTTGGCCTTACCTCATAGATGAGGAAGACTTTGGCACCCACATAAATGCCCATGCGCGTCACAGCTCGGACAGCAGCGTTCATGCCTGTGGAGATCAGGGCAAACCTGTCAGTCTCACGCTGAGATGCAAGGCCCTGGACGCCCTCCCCATCTCAGAGGACAAGGGGTGGGGAGGCCCCGGACGCCCTCCCCATCTCAGAGGACAGGGGGTGGCGAGGCCCCGGACGCCCTCCCTATCTCAGAGGACAGAGGGTGGCGATGCCCCGGACGCCCTCCCCATCTCAGAGGACAGAGGGTGGCGAGGCCCCGGACGCCCTCCCCATCTCAGAGGACAGGGGGTGGGGAGGCCCCGGACGCCCTCCCCATCTCAGAGGACAGGGGGTGGGGAGGCCCCGGACACCCTTCCCATCTCAGAGGGTAGAGGGTTGGAGAGGCCTGATCATCCTTCCCATCTCAGAGGGCAGGGGGTGAGAGAAGCCTAGACACCCTGTCCATCTCAGAGGGTGGGTGGTGGGGGAAGGCCCTGGTTGCCCTCCCCATCTCAAGAGGGCAGGGGGTGGGGGGGGCCTAGATGCGATCCCCATCTAAGAGGGTGGGGATTGGGGGGAGGCCCTGGAGGCCATCCCCATCTCAGAGGGCAGGGGGTGGGGAGGCCTGGACACCCTCCCCATCTCAGAAGGCGCCAGGCTAGGAAACCTGAGGACCAGCCCTGGGCCCCCGGGTGGAGTTTCGGGCGAACCCAGCAGGCTCTAGGCTTCAGCTTCCGAGCACCTGGAGTATGGTGCCCAGAGGTAAACTGGGTACATCCCATGCAGGGCGTGGCAACCAGGCGTGTGTGGCTGTCCCGAACACACCCCACCGCCCCAACCTCTGCCACGGAGCCCCCACACTCACAGGCCACGGGGTCAGGCCTTGACCACAGAGCAGGATAAAAAGTGGGCAGGTGGAAAAGAGGCCAGCACCTCCCACACCAGCCCTCACCCCAGACATTCAGACTGCAGCACAGGGATGGAGGGGCCCAGGAAGCACCTCTGGGCACTGAGGAGGCACTCGCTGGAATGGGCATGGGCTCCTTCCTTTGCAAAGAGATGGGGGAATAAGAACAGAGGCCCTCCGACCTTAGCCACCCTGGGGACAGCACTGCCCTGCCCCAGGGCCTCAGGCACCCTCACCCCCCAGCCTGGACATGACGCTGGTGCCACCAGGCTCTGAGGTCACCTCCTCTTTCCTGTCCCCTTGCCCTGGGCTCCCGGGACTGCAGTGAAATTCCCCATCCTGGCGGGGGCCTTGGCAAAGCCGGTTTCCCGGACAGGGACATTGACGGGGGAGGTGGCATCCAGGAAACACTGGTGCTAATGCACCCCACACCTTCTTCCTGAGAGCTCCCAACTCAAAAGATATCCATGACTTCATACAACAGGAGCAGCCAAGACTACCTGATCTTCAGAGACGAAGAACCCCAAGCCAGCGGCCGGGGTCCCCCCACTGAGTGGGGTCTGGGGCCGGGTCACAGGCCTGAGCGTGCCCTTTCCCCTGGGACCAGCCCTGCTCTTCCTGCCTCCCTCCCAGCACCCATACCATGCCATCTATCCCTAAGCCATGCGGGTCCTCTGTCCCCAAGCCTCGTGCCCATCAAAAGCCCCTGGCCTTCCCCCCCCCGCACTCACAGAGGTGGAGGTGCTGACTTGCTGGAGGCTCCTGCCCAAGCCTCGGCAGCTCCCTTGAACATGGAGACCCCACGAGAGGACCCTCGACCTCTACCCTGGTTACAAACGCTTCTCATCCGCTCTCCAGCTTGACCTGGGGCTCAGCAGGAGGGAGCAGGTGTGAGGTGAGGCCCCACGCCTTGAGAAACCCCAGGGATTGGCACACTGTGCAGGGTTCCCATGTAGCAGCCAGAGTATCTGCCACCATCCCCACACCACAGGGATCCAACAAGGTCCCAGAGGGAGGGTGAGGGACCTTCCAGAGCCCAGCAGGTGGCAGCAGTGGCAGGACGCACCCAGACCCATCCTCAGGTTCAGCAGGTGGTCCTCTCCCCCCTCTCCCCACCCAGCAGCCAGGGGATCCCGACGGGGCAGGGGCTGGAGCCAACCCTGGCAGCTGTCCAGGAGGAAGCGGCACAGACGTCAGAACGGGCAGAACACAGAGCCTGCAGGGAGCTGGAGCTGCCCACACTGGCAGCTTCTCCGCTCGAGCAAGCAACCCCGTCTCTAAAGGAACAGTGCCTCCCTCACATCCCCACACAGATAGACACAGATAGGCGCGGGGCTGCTACAGCTGAAACGGGGACGGGACCCCGGCAAGCATCCCACACACACCCAGACGGCCCAGCCCCATCCTAGACAGCTGAGCCACCCCAGACAGCCAAGCCCCCCTACCCATCCCAGACAGCTGAGCTCCCCCCCAGACAGCCGAGCCCCCTACCCCAGACAGCTGAGCCACCCCAAGCACCCGACAACCAAAAGCAGTTGGCAGAGCCAAGTCCTGCTGCCCCAGGCTGGGCTTCCAAGGCGGTGCTGTGACTGCAGGCTCCCCGTCCCCCACCCTCACCGGAGTCGGGGGCAATGAGGGAGATCCACTCAGCCACAGCTGGCCGAAGCTAAGCCTCCGTCCCTCCCTCGCCCTCCCTGCAGACCTGGTCCCACCACAGGTCCAAGCCCACCTCTGGCAGGAGGCAGCTCAGGCAGGGCAAGGAGAGGGCGGGAGCAGTGCACCCAGGCCGCCGTCCAGCCACACAGCCTCTCTGGTCTCCCCAGCTCCAGGCGGAGTCTGTGTGCCACCGGGCGGGTCAGCCCAGGGTCACAGCCATCTCAGCAGCTGGCCTGGTGGGCTTGTCAGGGGGTCTGGGAATAGCAAAGGGGCTCCAGGGTCAGGGATCGGCAAGAGTACCCCTCGCTTCCAAATGTCTTCAGGGCACTCCGAAAAATAAAAGCTGCTTTGACGCCCAGAGACAATGAAGCTGCCAAAACCCAGCTTTGTGTTAAGCCCTTGGGAGGAGAACAAAGTGGCCATGTCCCAGGAAACTCTGGATTTGAGAACGGGACTGGCTGCAGCCTGAAGGAGGAAACGCTGGATTTTAGAACGGGACTGGAGTGGGTTTCTCTGTCAACCTCACTGGAAGCCGTAATCTTCAAAAGGCCTTCTTAGTGGCCCTTTAATCGGCTTTTCTTTCTCAAAATAAACCCCAGGCAGCAGTCGCCAGCACCACGCAGTCAGAGGACAGGAAGGACGGTGGGCCTGCCACTGACTACCAGCAGGTGACAGCCACCCCTGCCCAGGAAAAAAGGCTGGAAGAAAATCGATGTCTGAGGTTGGTGTGCTGGTTCCCAGTGACCTTTCCTCACCATTAGCTCCTGGGCAAGAAAGCAGTGAGCATGAAATGGTCGCAAAGTTTAATGATCAGCTAAGGATGTAAGCATGAGCCTGAAGGCTCCAAACAGGACGCCACGATGTCGGGGAGGCGTGCGGGCCAGGGAGCTAAGTCCTCACCTGCGATAACAGGAAACCAACGTCCAAACACCCCGGCCAGGGAAAGGCAGGGCGTGGTATCCTCTGCAGGGCCAGAGCAGAGACAAACGGCCCAGAGAATTAAAAGTGCCCAGGCCAGGGCAAGATGAAGGTGGGCACAGGCAGGCCAGGTTGTTTTTTGTCTTTTTTTTTTTTTTTTTTTAGACAGTCTCGTTCTGTCACTCAGGCTGGAGTGCAGTGGCATGATCTTGGCTCACTACAACCTCTGCCTCCCAGGTTCAAGTGATTCTCCTGCCTCTGCCTCCTCAGTAGCTGGGACTACAGGCGCGCGCCACCAAGCCTGGTTGATTTCTGGGGTTTTTTCTTTGTTTGTTTTTTTTTTTTTTTTTTTTTTTTGAGACGGAGTCTCGCTCTGTCACCCAGGCTGGAGTGCAGTGGCCAGATCTCAGCTCACTGCAAGCTCCGCCTCCCGGGTTTACGCCATTCTCCTGCCTCAGCCTCTCGAGTAGCTGGGACTACAGGCGCCCGCCACCTCACCCGGCTAGTTTTTTTGTATTTTTTAGTAGAGACGGGGTTTCACCGTGTTACCAGGATGGTCTCGATCTCCTGACCTCGTGATCCACCCGTCTCGGCCTCCCAAAGTGCTGGGATTACAGGCTTGAGCCACCGCGCCCGGCCTTTTGTTTGTTTTTTGAAACAGAGTCTCGCTCTGTTGCCCAGGCTGGAGTGCAGTGGCTCGATCTCGGCTCACTGCAACCTCCACCTCCTGGTTCAAGCGATTCTCCTGCCTCAGCCTCCTGAGCAGCTGGATTACAGATGCGTGCCACCACGCCCAGTTAATTTTTGTATTTTTAGTAGAGACGAGGTTTCATCATGTTAGCCAAGATGGTCTTGAACTCCTGACCTCAGGTGATCCGCCCACCTCAGCCTCCCAAAGTGCTGGGATTACAGGCATGAGACACCACACCCGGCCTGATTCAAATCTTCTAGCTACCTTTGCACGGGTTATTGTGCAAATAGACATCCTTGAACAACACCCTCCCCTGCTCGACAACACGGACCCCTGCCCAACAGGAAAGGCATGACCCAGAGCCACACAGAACAGGACTTCTGGGCTGGCTGGAAGGAATTTGCAAGGTGGCCTGTCTTGTCCCCAACCCCCTTTTTCACAGAAGGGGAAACTGAGGCCTGAGAAGTCCCAGGGCTGGGCAACACTGGCAGATGGTGAGACTGGCTGTTCTCATACATCCAACAAACGCAGACTTCAGCATCGGGGTGGAAAGTGCCTCCCAGTCCCCACTCTCCTGCTGCCCAGCTGACACAGAGGGCATAGAGAAGGGCACACTAGGCCATGGGCTTCCCCTCGCCCAGGATCAGCCTTTCTAGGAAGGCAGTGGGGCCTCAAGAAGAAAACAGAGCACCCACCATGGGAAGCCACACGGCGGCAGCAGCGGTGGCCGGGGAGAGCCCCGCAGACTGCTTTTAGGAACTCATGAAACAGAAGGACTCTGGTTCTGCCCAGAATGCCAGCTCCTCCCATCCTACTCACCCCCATCATCCTCCCTGAATCAGCCCCAGCCCTCAACTGGGGAAGCGTGTGGAGTCCTCCTCCCTTGCAGAAAACCACCTGTTCCCTGTCCACGCGTGGGAGCCTGGACACCGAGACGCTGCAGTTGCCAGGGGCTCGGGAAGGGAGGACATTTACAGAGGAAGACACAGGACCAGCTGGGATGCCATGATCAGCCAGCAGGTGCACTGTGGGCACCCTCCCAGCTGCAGCCAGGAAGCGCTGCCCACCCCATACCAGGCACTGAGGCCACGCTGGGCAGTCAGAACTCCCAGCTCAGATGGAGATGGGAGGCCCACCCAGCCGGCCTGCCCACAGGGTCAGGAGGGGCCTCCCATCTCCAGATCCTCCACCAGCATCCAGAACTGCCTGTCTGCCACTCTGGGTGCGCCCCCCGCCCCGCTGGCCCAAGAACCACCTGCCAGGCTTGCCCTTCCGCGACCTCCAGCGGGCCCCCATTCTGTTTAGTCTGTGCCCGGGGCGGCGGGGGATGGGGGGACAGGTGCCACCCCGGGCTCCGAACCTTCCCAACCCTCTGCTGCTGATGCTCCCACTTTGCAGACAAGGAAGCTGGTCGGGGACCCTCTGTGTTCCAGGGAGCCACAGGGTGGGCTCTGGGGCTTCGCCAGCCTCACCAAGAAAGCGCCTCCCTGGTGGGCAGGCAGGCCAGCCCTGCAGCAACCCGTCTGCCCTCCAGACTCGGGCCCTTTCTTGGTCTAATATCATGGGATGGAGCTTCCTGAGTCCACCCTCCAAGGCCATGGGCCTCCTCTCCCACCTGGACCCACAACACACCAGGCCACGCTCCAGGACACTGCCAGTGGCCCTCCAAGGCCGTGGACCTCCTCTCCCACCTGGGCCCACAACACACCAGGCCACGTCCAGGACACTGCCAGTGGCCCTCCAAGGCCGTGGACCTCCTCTCCCACCTGAGCCCACAATACACCAGGCCACGTCCAGGACACTGCCAGTGGCCAGCAACAAGCAGCAGCTCCCGCTCCAGCCACAGCAGTGAGAAGGTTCACAACAGGCATGGCTCAGCCAGGTCCGAAGGAGCGCCCTCCGCAGGCCGGGGTTCAGACAGCGACACCCACGGGCCACTCCTGCCTCCCTGGCTTGGTCCTGGTCAAGGCCAGCTTCCTCCTCCCTCTTCCTGGCTTCCAGATACGGAAAAGGAGGGTCAGGTGCCTGAAGCTGGCTGAGGGGGGTGTGTCTGCATTTTCTCAACCATTTTCTGAACTCTAAAAGACAGACCAGGTCCCGCTGTACAGCTTTGGGGTGCTGGCTGGGCCCCTTCCCAACCCAGCACCTCACTTCTGGTCTCGTAAATCCTCTCCTCTCTCCTCCTGAGGGTCAGGGTAGGTGGTGTCCTGTGCCACAGGTGCCACACTGGACATGTCAGGCCAGAGATACTGGAGGCCAGCAGGACCAGGCCTCCAGGAGGGAGAGTGCCAGGATACCACGCCCCCAGGCCGGACCCCCACCCAGCTCTGCCAACTCTCAGTCCCCACCACCTGGGGCCTCCCCAGTACCCCTGGAAAAAGAGTGACAACGGGGCTTTGCTCAAGGCCCCGGGCAGCTCATCTCCCCACCACCCTCTTCCCCAGCTAGACCCACACGGAAGGCGGCCGCGAGCGCCCCGAGGAGGCGGACCGGTCCGGGGGTGAGCCCGCCCCCGCCCAGCGGGAGGAGGTCCCGGAAACCCGCAGCCTGGCGCCAGCTCTCGGGAGGCACCGGGTCCCCAGGTCGCTTCAGAACCAGGAAGGACCAGGCTCTGGGGGCAGCGGGACCGGCACCCTCCGCTCACGTGGCCTTGGGGAATCCTCGCGGGGGTCCTGCCCCGCAGCCCAGAGTCGGACACACCCTCCGGGCAGGGCGCGGGCGGCGCCAAGACCCAGGCGGAGGCCGAGAACGTGGCCGGCCGCACGTAGGCCCGAGACCGCGCCGGGGCGGAGCGGGGGACGGACCCGGGGCTGGAGGCCGGGGCAGGAGGCCGGGGCTGGAGGGAGGCCGGACCGACCCGAGAACCGGGTCCCAGGGCTCGACGGGCGCTCCGGAGAGGCCGGGACGGAGGCGCCCCCCACCCCCTGCACCGCGACGCGGCCGGGACCCCCGCCCACCTTGCGCGTCGCCGCCGCTGGTCAGGACGCCGATGGCCTTGCCCGCGCCCGACGCCCGCAGCTTCTCCAGGTCCACCGCGGCCATGGCGGCGGCCGAGACCCGGGCCCAGCTCGCACTCCCGCCGCCTGCGCCGCGCCGCCGTCCCCGCCCCGTCCCCGTCCCCGCCCCGCGCGCGCCCTGCGCCCGCCCCGCCCCGGGTCCGCCCCTGGCGCCTCCTCGCAGGACGGACCGCGGACGGAGCAGGAATCGGGCGCCCTCTGCCCGCCGGGGCCACCTTTCCGCTGTGCGTTTCTGAGCCTGTGCGATGTAACGCGGGCCCCGAGCAGTGAGACCCGGGGCAGAGCCCCACACCCCGGTGGTCTTGAGGATGTGGCCGGGACCAGGGCGGGGCTGCATCCAGTGCGGCCGCACGTGTCCCTTCGCCAGTGCTGGGGCCCGGGTGGCACGTCTGGCCCAGCTTTGCGTCTCCGGAGGTTCTTTGCTGTCGGCCGCAGCCACCACCCCTCCCTGCCACCCAGGGGCCCTCAGGGCTGCCTTCAGGCCTCGGCAGAGGCCAAACCCAAACGGGGCGCTGGAAAGCAGCCAGCATTCCTCCCTCCCTCTCCCTCCTTTCCTTCCTTCCTTCCTCACATTTGCTGGGCCCTTGGGAAAGTCTTGGTCCCCGGGTCCTGGGGGTGCAGAGCCGGTGGTCGGGAGAGCCGCCTCCTGACCGCACGGTGTGTTCGGTTTGTGAAAGCTGAGCGGGCAGATCACCAGGATTTGTGCATTTTTCTCTACATATACGGTGGACATGGTGGCTGTGAATATCGACTACTCCTTATTTAATTGTGAAATGTTAGAAAACACGCCGAAAGACTGCGCAAGCACATATGCGTGGGCTAAAAGGCGCTAAGAAGACACCTGTGTCTAACCCTGAGGCAGCCTTGGGCTGACATTTTGGGTCATTATTCTCTCCCTTTTCTTGCAGCTTCATCGTGTGTGTGTGTGTGTGTGTGTGTGTGTGTGTGTGTGTGTGTGTGTGCGCGCGCATAAATTCTTAAACATACGTGATTTAGCCACAATGAGATACCACCTGATACCCATTAGGATGGCTACTATAAAAGAAAAACACAGGCTGGGTGCAGTGGCTCACGCCCATAATCCCAGAACTTTGGGAGGCCCAGAGGGGCGGATCACCTGAGGTCAGGAGTTCGAGACCAGCCCAGCCAACATGGCGAAACCTCATCTCTACTAAAAATATAAAAATTAGCTGAATGTGGTGGTGGGTGCCTGTAATCCCAGCTACAAGGGAGGCTGAGGTATGAGAATCACTTGAACTCGGGAGGTGGAGGTTGCATTGAGTGGAGACTGCACCATTGCACTCCAGCCTGGGCAACAAGAGCGAAACTCCGTCTCAAAAAAAAAAAAAAAAAAAAAAAAAAAAAAAAAGGAAAGAAAAATGCAGAAAGTAATCACTGTTCCAAGGATATAGGGAAGCTGGAACCGTCGTGCAGTGTTGCTGGGGATGTGAAACGGTGTAGCTGCTATGGAAAACAGGATGGCAGTTCTTCAAAAAATTAAAAATAGAATTACCATGTGATCCAGCGATTTTACTCTGGGTATATACCTAAAGAACTCAAAGCAAAGACTCACACAGATATTTGCACACACATATTCATAGCAGCATTATTCACAACAGTCAGAAGGTGGAAGCACCCAGGTGTCTGCTGAGGAAAGCATTGGATGAACACAATGTGGTCGATCCATGTGCTGGAATATTACACAGCCTTAAAAAGGAAGCAGATTCCAGCACATGCTACAACATGGATGAACCTTGGGACCACCGTGCTGAGTAAAATAAAATGGACACAAAAGGACAGATACTGTGTGATTCCACTTCCATGAGATCCCTGGAGGATTCAGATTCATAGAGACAGAAAGTAGAGTGGAGGGTACCAGGGGTTGGGAGGGGAATGGGGAGTGAGTGTTTCGTGGGGCCAGAGTTTCCATTCAGGAAGCTGGAACAGCTCTGCAGATGGCAGTGGCATGGTTACATGAGATGTGAATGCCACTAAACTTGAAAGTGGATTTTTTTTTTTTTTGAGACGGAGTCTCGCTCTGTGGCCCAGGCTGGAGTGCAATGGCCAGATCTCAGCTCACTGCAAGCTCCGCCTCCCGGGTTTACGCCATTCTCCTGCCTCAGCCTCCCGAGTAGCTGGGACTACAGGCGCCGCCACCTCGCCCGGCTAGTTTTTTGTATTTTTTAGTAGAGACGGGGTTTCACTGTGTTAGCCAGGATGGTCTCAATCTCCTGACCTCGTGATCCGCCCGTCTCGGCCTCCCAAAGTGCTGGGATTACAGGCTTGAGCCACCGCGCCCGGCCAAGAATGGATTTCCTCTGTGGGGTATTGTTTTTGAGGCAGAGTCTCACTCTGTCGCCCAGGTTGGATTCCAGTGGCATAATCATAGCTCACTGCAGCCTTGGCCTCCTAGCCTCAAGTGATCCTCCCACCTCAGCCTCCTGAGTAGCTGGGACCACGGGAGGATGCCACCACACCCTGCTAATTTTGTTTAATTTTTGGTAGAGAAGGGATCTCGCTATGTTGCCCAGGCTGGTCTCTAAGTCCTCGGCTCAAGTGATCCTTCTGCCTCAGTCTCCCAAAGTACTGGGATTCCAGGTATGAGCCACCATGCCTGGCCATTTGGGGTGTGTTTTTAGAAGAGAGCTAGGTAGTCTTTAGCCATGCTGAATTGAGCACTTCCATTGTGAACAGATCCATTCTACCCTAAGCCGGCAGCTAAGAGCCAGGGTGAAGACGGTGTAGGAAAAGCCACAGGTGGGAAGGGGTGGCAAGAGGAACCTCCTGTGGCGCATGGGTCCCAGAGACTGAGCAGAACCTGTCCCTGGGACCCCTGAGAGGACCCCTGCCTGCAGGTGCCAGCCCAGCCTTCCCAGGAAGGGGAAGCTCTGCAAGCCCTGAGGTCCCTGGGAATTCGCAGAAGAGCTGAGGCCTCTTTGAATGCATCCTGAATCACCCGGGTTAGTATAATGGAGCGTGCGGGAGCTCCAGTTACAGGGCAGGCGGGTGAGGGGTGCTTTTAATCCACTTAAGATTCTGAGCCCAGAGCTCCAGCCTGATTTGCTATCTTGAGTCTAATCTTTTCCAGAAATATTGACTCTTCTGAGCCCAGTGTCCACCGATTCTCCACCTGGGTGTTTAGAATGCCCCGACCCGGAGCCGGCCAGTCCCGTAGCCCACAGCACCTCCGGCACGACGGCCGTAGGGCTCAGCACGGCAGAATTCAGATCTCTTTGTTCATAAATTATTGACAATTTCCGAACAGTGACACCTGAGCAGAGACCAAGGGCAGTGCCTGCCCCTGAGGCCACCTCAGCCCCCGAGGGATTCAAACAGCTGCTGTAGGTGGTGGGGATGTTATGCAGAAGTACACACAACACTTGCTAACCTGACTCCGCAGGACTCCGGCTGAGCTGAACTAAGTGGACCAGGGCTGGAGCCCAAGCCTGAGGCTTCATCTAGAAGAAGACTCAGAGGAATCTGACCTGAGCTTGGCCAAGGAGAATGTCCATCTCCCCAAGACCTATGGGTCGAAGCCCTCGCCCCTCATGACTGCAGTGGCACTTTGAGGTCTCTAAAGGGGTGGCTAAGGCTGGGCACGGTACCTCATGCCTGTTATCCCAGCACTTTGGGACACCAAGGTGGGAGGATAAATCACTAGAGACCAGGAGTTCGAGACCAGCCTGGCCAACAGGGCAAAATCCCCCATCTCTACAAAAAAAATTATAAAGCCAGGCGTGGTGGCATGTGCCTGTGGTCCCAGCTGGTAAGGAGGCTGAAGTAGGAGGATCTCTTGAGCCTGGGAGGTCAAGGCTGCAGTGAGCCGTGATTGATAGCACCACTGCACTCCAGCCTGGGCGACAGAGCGAGATGCTGTCTCAAGAAAAACAAAACAAAACAAAACAAACAAACAGGGCGGGCGCAGTGGCTCACACCTGTAATCCCAGCACTTTGGGAGGCCAAGACGGGCGGATCACGAGGTCAGGGGATCAAGACCTTCCTGGCTAACCCAGTGAAACCCCGTCTCTACTTAAAAAAATACAAAAAACTAGCCAGGCGAGGTGGCGGGCGCCTGTAGTCCCAGCTACTCGGGAGGCTGAGGCAGGAGAATGGCGTAAACCAGGGAGGCGGAGCTTGCAGTGAGCTGAGATCCGGCCACTGCACTCCAGCCTGGGTGACAGAGCGAGACACCATCTCAAAGCAAACAAACAAAACAAACAAAAACAAAGAGGGGCAATTAAGTTAAAAATGAGGCCGTTAGGCTGGCTCTGATCCAGTCTGACTGTGTCCTGTGAGAAGAGGAGATGAGGACGGACACACACACGGATGACCCTGTGAGGACACAGCGAGGAGACGATGATGACCCTGTGAGGACACAGCGAGGAGACGATGGCATCTGCCAGCCCAGGGGAGGGGCCTCAGGAACCGGCCCTGTCGCACCCTGGCTCGGACCCCAGCCTCCAGGTCTGTGGGAGAATCATGTCTGTTATTTGACCCTCTGGCCTGGGGTCCTTTGTCACAGCCACCCTAGGAAAGGAACATGGGAGGTGGAACAGGCTGTGTAGACTGCTCTGTGGACCGATGCAGGTTGTGTAGACCGCTCTGTGGGCCAGCGTGGGCTGTGTAGACCACTCTGTGGACCGGTGCAGGTTGTGTAGACCGCTCTGTCGGCCGGCGCAGGCTGTGTAGATCACTCTGTGAGCCAGCGCAGGCGGTGTAGACCGCTCTGTGGATTGGCACAGATTGTGTACACCGCTCTGTGGGTTGGCACAGATTGTGTAGACCGCTCTGTGGGTTGGCGCAGGCTGTGTAGACCGCTCTGTGGGTTGGTGCAGGTTGTGTACACCGCTCTGTGGATTGGCACAGATTGTGTAGACCGCTCTGTGGGTTGGCACAGATTGTGTAGACCGCTCTGTGGGCCGGCCCAGGCTGTGTAGACCGCTCTGTGGGCCACAGGCTGTGTAGACCACTCTGTGGATTGGCACAGATTGTGTACACCGCTCTGTGGATTGGCACAGATTGTGTAGACCGCTCTGTGGGTTGGCGCAGGCTGTGTAGACCGCTCTGTGGGTTGGCGCAGGCTGTGTAGACCGCTCTGTGGGCCGGCGCAGGCCGTGTAGACCGCTCTGTGCACCGCAGCTGCCTGTGTGAACAACCTGCCTGCGCATGTGCTCAGACGCTCAGCAGCAGATGGCAGGCCTGTCACGTGGGCAGACCTCGCTCCAGTGGCCGGAGGAAGGAGACAAACCTCCGTCCCCTCAGAGAGACAGCCAAGCCCGGGGAAGGCCTGGTGTCTAAAGGCAGGTGGCAGGAGGAGCGTGAGGCTGTGGGGACGGCGGGGTGGGGGCGGCAGCCCGGCCACCCAGTGAAAGATAGTCATTCTTTTGTGGTTTTCTAATTACATTTTAAAACACCAAATGAACACATGCTTATAGAGAGCAGCGGAGACTGCCGACTGCTGAGATGCACACACAAGCCCTCAAGAGGCCCCGTCCCCGCCTTCCTGTTCCTCAGCCCGGTGATTGCGGGGCAGAAGGAGGGGATTCTTCCATGCACTCTCCACCCACCCATGCCTCTGAACGGAATCCTCGCGGTTTCTAAGGGAATTGAGCTGTGGCTGGTGGAGGAGCCCCCAGAGCCCCGTGCAGTTGGATGACGGGAGGGTAGGACCTCAGGGCTCAAGTCCAAAAGAAGAGCGGTACAGAGTTTGAGGACAATCACGTGAGCGCAGTGGGAACTACCAACCCCCACGAAGGGATGCTGGGCCCAGGGGCAGGGTCCTCCTGGACCTGTCTGTAGAGGAATTCTGATGAGACTGGGGTTCCCGGGCCCCCAAGGTGAGACCCCAGGTGTCAGCAGAGCACTGGGCTGAGGGGGAAGGCTGGGTCCGTGCCTGGGAACAGGGGCCAGAGGACTTCATGGCCAGTGTGCATTTGGGGAGGGAGAAGGCTGTGGAGTGGCGGGCGCTGGGCCCTGATGGCTGGCGTGTCTGCAGCATCTGGGATCGCCCTGGCCAGCTTTCTAACTGCCCTGGATGCCACGGCCCCACCCCATCACCTCATGGGGACAAAGGTGGCTCCCTCTTGGGTGCCAATCCACCACGTTGACTTCTGATTGGCTCTGGTCACATGAAAGGCTCCTGGTTTCCACCTTATCTACTGTGCCTAGCGTGCCTAGCGTGAGAACACGTCAACCTGACGTTATCTCACAGCTAGAGGCCACGACGCAAGCAGTGGTCTGGCCGTCCTGGAGGGTCACCTTCGACTGTCTGCACACAGCACGTCCACCCTCCCGCTATGGGTCTGGGGAGCAACAGTGCAGAGACCCACCTGTCTTGCAAGACCACGCTTCTGTCCGAAAGTGCCCTAGCAGAACACTGTCCACCAGCAAACTGGATTTGTCGGCCTTGTTCTTTGTTTCTGGGCCCCTTCTTCAGCATTTGGGGGCCACTTTGTGTTTTCAGCCTTCATGGATCAGAGCCCCAGTGGCTTCTGAAGAGGGGGGCTTTGGCAAGCTCCAGCCCCGTCATCCTATCAGCAACTAACCCCCACCAGAGGCCCTGGCCAGGGACAGGGAGAGGGGCAGCAGCTCGGGGCACAAGGGCCCAGCAATGCAGGGGCCAGGCAGGGAGGTCCACCTCTCAGGTAGTCAGGGGCCGAGCCTCAGGGAGCACCCGCCCCCTGCAGCCCCCCACTCCCTGCTCCCCGGTGCATGCACACAGGCATGGCAGCCGGAGCCCGATCTATGGGCACCTGCCTGTGTCTGCACAAGCGCTGGCGTTCCCTGGCATGCACCCTGCTCCCACAGCTTTGCACTTGCCAGGCGCGCCCCAAAGCTCCTTTCCTCCTCCGAGGAGGGTCCCTGTGACACCATCACATGCCCAGCGCTGCTCTGCCTGTTTCCTGCTTTGCAGCAGTTACCCCATCCAGGGCCACCCTCCTTCTTTACATGATCCACCCCTCCCACCAAAATGTTCCTTGGGGCCCCCCTAAGTCCCAGGAAAATACTCAGCATATGGAAGATGTATGATAAAGGTTTTTTGAATGAATGAATGAATGAATGAATGAATGAGGAGGTGACATTGGAGCTGAGATGTCAATGATGGGAAGCCAGTCTCAGAGCCCCAGGGGAAGGAGCGTCCAGGCAGAGGGAACACCTAGCAAAGGCCAGCAGGTAGGAACAAGCTTGGCTGCTGGGGGAAACGGAGGGAGGCCAAGAGCACAGTAAGGGGTGGAGGCCGGGGTTGGGGACCGGACCATGCAGGGTCTTGCGGGGTGTACAGCAAGGGCTTGGGTTTTGCTGGGGGGCAGTGGGAGGCATGGAACAGAGCCTCGTGGTTTTGTTGGTGAACTCCTGCCTACAGGCACCCCATTCCCTTACGGCGAGCTCCCTTCCAGCCAGCTTGGCCAACACTTCAGGCACCAGGCACACGAACGCCCCAAACAAATGCCCCCACTGACAAGCATCTCGAAACCACAGGTTTTAATTTCCAGGCACATGATGGCTGGTGTCCCCACAAACACAGGGCTGTGTTTACAGCCGAGGACTGACAAGACGTGGCACTGTCCCCTTCTGGGTCCCAGCCGGCCGGCTTCCAGGGCTGAGGGAGGAGGTGTCTTTCTCGGCGCCCTCCCATCAGAGCTGCGTGTCCCGGCCGTCCAGGGTCAGGAGGGGGAGGGGGCCGCCTCGGCCAGCGGGCGGGCCATGCTCTGGATGGCCCACTGCAGGATGCCGTCAAAGGTGTGCTGCGGGACAGAGCAACTGTGAGAACCTCCAGGGGCGCCCCGCCATGGCCACAGGATCGTCCAACCTTCCCTCTAATTCAAAGGAGGGGAAACTGAGGCCCGAGGCCCCACGGCACAGGCCAGTCAGAGGAGGACCCCGTCCTGTACATTTCACCGAATCCTGTAAGCCCAGGGCACAGCCCCATGGCAGTTCATGGCAGTTCTGCCTCCTCGGGTGGCTCCTTCGGGGTTGGGGGTCAGGGCCGGCTGCTTCTCATTCTGTTCAGGAGCCTGATGTTCCCACAGGATGTTCCCGCAGGCCCCACAATGCCAGCAGAATAAGGCCGCCACCCTGGAGAGGCTGTAAGCCTGACCCTTATTTCTCCAGCTATATCCGGGGACCCCGTCCAGAGAAGCAGCTCCATTACCCAGCGCTGGGTCCCCTGGCCCACTCTCCGGCCCTGGGGTTCTACAGACATCTGCACAGTCAGGGTGTGTGGGGCATGGCCACTGCACAGGGCAGGACCCCTGCCCCATGGTCAGCTGGGACCCCCAGGTGCCACGCCGGACACAGGAGAACCTGTGGAGGCTGGAGGAGCTTATCCTCTTGCCAAAACCAGACGAGGCTTTAAAAGTCACATTTTGCCCACAGATTCTACCTGCCCATCTTAGCATAGAAAGGCCTGAGTTGGGAGGGGCAAGCAACTCTCAGAGGGACGGGGCCCGGGACCCCCCCACTCCCACACCCCACCCTCCCTGGGAAAGTGGATCTTGGGCCTGGTGCTCGAGCCTTGCCTGCCAGGGTCCAGGCCCTTGGGCAAGGGGCCGTGTGGGAGCTCTTGTCGGGGAGGGGCTGGGGGTGCTCAGCAGCACTGGACTCCTGCCGGGGCAGGGGCCAGGGGGGCTCCTGTTGGGGGGTGCCAGGGGCCCAGCAGCATTGAGGCTCCTGTGGGGGGCTGGGGGGCTCCTGTGGGGGGATGCCAGGGGCTCAGCAGCACTGGGGCTCCTGGTTGGTGGCGCAGGGACAGCCTGAGTTTCCATGGCTCAAGAGCAGCGGGGGCTGGCAGTCCTCAGTGTGCCCAGAGTGGGGGGCCTGGGTGCCGGCTGAGGCAGGGGAGGGGGAGTGGAGGAGCAGCAGGTGCAGCCGAGGCCAGGGGAGGCATTACCTCGCTCAGAAGGGACTCCAGGTCCTCCCTGTGCAGAGTGGGCTCGTGACTGGCAGTGTCATCCTGGAACCCAGGAAAGAGAAGAGGTCAACCCAACTCCCACAGCCCTGGCGGGGACACAGAGGCTGCAGGGCCTACGGGCCGCGGGGGTATTTCCCCCCCACACTGAGATGGGAATTCTTTTTTTTTTTTTTTTTTTTTTTTTTGAGACAGAGTCTCGCTCTGTCGCCCAGGCTGGAGTGCAGTGGCCGGATCTCAGCTCACTGCAAGCTCCGCCTCCCGGGTTCGGGCCATTCTCCTGTCTCAGCCTCCTGAGTAGCTGGGACTACAGGCGCCCGCCACCTCGCCCGGCTAGTTTTTTTTTGTATTTTTTAGTAGAGACGGGGTTTCACCGTGTTAGCCAGGATGGTCTCGATCTCCTGACCTAGTGATCCGCCCGTCTTGGCCTCCCAAAGTGCTGGGATTACAGGCTTGAGCCACCGCGCCCGGCCTGAGATGGGAATTCTTACACCCAGCCCCATTGGGGGTGAGGGCACAGGGCTACATGGGCATGATGGGGCGGGGGCTGCCTGCCCCGGGTCCTGCTCGCTGCCCACGGCCAGCTGCCCACGGCCCCCAGACAGCCTCCACACTGTGTGGCCTCCTGGGGAAAACGAGGGGGCTCAGGGAACCAGCAAGGAAGCCCCACTCTGAGAGGGGAAGTCTGAGGCCCAGAGAGGAAAGTGTCTGGTCCATGCCACCCCCGCCCCCGACAAGCACCACCAGGGCCAGTGCATGCCATGGGTGAGCGGCCAGAGTGGGGGAAGGTCCCCAGGCGGGCACCCCCAGCAAAGAGGAGACCATATTAAACCGAACCCTGTGGAACTGCCCATTTGTAGCCCCAAACAGCCACATCCCAGCTCCTCCACTCAGGTGAACACTGGCGTTGCAAGGCCCTGCAGCCCTGCGTGGCTGAGGGAGGGGCTGTTCAGTCTGGAGGGGAAAGCCCCTGGATGCTCCCCTGGTCCTAAGGATGCTGCCAGTGGGTGGGAGACCTGCTCAGGACGGGGTGTGGGGGCACACCCAACCACCCTGGGGGAGGGGGGCAGGCTGGGGACACACCCAACCACCCTGGGGGAGGGGGGCAGGCTGGGGAGGGGCCAAGGCCAGCCAGAACTTTTCCTCTAACATGGCATTACATTTCACACCGCAATGAAAACACAGAGCTCTCTGCTGTTCAAAGACAGAACCCAGTAGGTTAATGACGAGGTACCCGCTGCGGGAGCAGCTGCAAGAAAGCTGCCTGGGGTTGGGGAGGGGCATCTGCATAGGGCACCGACTCCAGGTGGGTGGTGTGAGGAGGGAGGCTTCTAGAAGGAAGGGGACAGCGACAGCTGCGGGCCAAGCCACTGTTCCACAAAAGCCCCAAGGGCAGGGCTTGGTCTGAGGCTTGTGCCATGCCAGGCCAGAGCCTGCATGGTGGGGCAGCCTGTCACATGCCTGGGGAGTACCATGCTGGGGCGGGCTGTCACCTGCCCAGGGAGTACCATGCCGGGGTGGCCTGTCACCTGCCCAGGGAGTACCATGCCGGGGTGGCCTGTCACCACACGGTGTATATGGGGTGGAGGCAGAGCTGGGAAAGTGTGTGGGCCAGTGGAGCAGGTGGGACATGTAATCACCCCAGGATCCCTAAAGGCTCCTCCGTGGCTGGGATGTGCTCAGGAGGCCTCTGCTGGGGACAGTCAGGGCAAGAGGCCACCACCCCTGAGGCTCCTGCAGCAGTGACTCAGGCCGCCCCCACAGCCAGCTCCAGGGCAAGCCAGGCCGCCCCAGCAGTCAGGGGTCCCCCCACCCCCCGGGTCCTCTCTGACAGTAGAGCAGGAGGAAAGGAAGAGCTACTGGCTGGACCCAGGGTTGCTTTGCCTCTCTGAGAGGCTCCGGCCACACAATGGGGTGGATCCTGGCCCCAGGGAGGACTGCGGGTGAGACTGCCTGGAGGGGTCAGACAGGGTTGGGGCTTACTCCTGCAGGCCTGGCACTCCTGCTCTCCCCTCACCCCACCAGGGCACCCTGGTGAGACTCTCAGGCCTCTGCTGTGAGGCGGCCACACAACCAACCGTGATGTCAGTCACCAACCCTGGAGGCAGCTTCCTTTTAACTATATTTAAGTTGCCAAAAAGAATTAGGTTTAAAGGGAAATTATTGTCTACAGATAATGACCACATGGTCCGTGTGTATGGTGCAAACCCTCGAAGCTGGCACCCAGGGTTTGTCCTGAGACGTGCTCCCCCAACCCCAACCCAAGGGGTCTCCCACCCCCACCACCAGCACTCATGGAGGGTTCCTGTGGCACTGACCTTGGCAGGCCCGGGCGCCAGGTGGGCGGGGCTGGGGGCCAGCACCCCCTCCACAGGGGCCGGGGTCATGTCTCCTGAGCAGGATCTGCAGCGCAGGCCCGTCCTGCAGCAGAGGATGAGGGGCTGCCAGGTTGGGGGTAGCAGGAGTGCCACCTCCGGGGTATGGAGTGTGGGGTGCTGGGAGGTGGTGTTGGGTGTGGGGTGTGGGCATGGGTGGTGAGTGGGGGATGGGGTGTGGGGTGTGAGGAAGGGGTATGGGTGGAGAGTGGGAGTGGTGGGTTTGGGTGGGGTGTAGGGTGTGGGGTGGGTGTAGGGTGTGGATGGGAGTGTGGGGTGGGAGTGGGGTGCAGGCTGTCGGGGGGCCTATGGGGTGTGAGTGGGAAGTGTGGGGTGTGGGGTGAGGTGTGGCTGTGGGGTGTGGGTGAGGTGCAGGATATGAGGTGGGGTGTAGGGTGTGAGTGGGAGTGTAGTGGCATGTGACTGTGGAATGTAGGGTGTGGGTATGGTGTGTGGGGTGTAGGATGTGGGTGTGGGGTATAGGATGTGGGTTTGAAGTGTGGGATGTGGGTGTCGGGTGTGGGTGCAGGGTGGGGGTTGTGGGTGGGGTGCAGGGTGTGGGTAGGGGGTGTGGGTGGGAGTGGGGTGCAGGTTATAGGGTGGGGTGTAGGGTGTAGGGTGGGGTGCAGGGTGTGGGTGGGGCGTGTGGGTGGGAGTGGGGTGTGGGGTGTAGGTTGTGGTGGGGGGTGTGGGTGGGAGTGGGGTGCAGGTTATGGGGTGGGGTGTAGGGTGTGGGGTGGGGTGCAGGGTGTGGGTGTGGGGTGGGTGGGGGGTGTGGAGGATGAGTATAGGGTGTAGGGTGTGGATGGGGTGTGGTTTGAGCTGTATGGTGTGGGTGTGGGTTTGGGCCTCCATGCCAACCACACTCACCCAGGCCGGGAGGTGCCCGCTGGGAAGTGGCAGCGCCAGTGAGCACACCGCAGCACGTCCGTACCATCTCCGCACACCCCGCACTGTGCGCCAGGAGCTGGACTCTGTGGGAGGCAACCCCGTGGGGTGACACAGGGGGCCAGGGGGAAACGTAGCTGAACCCGAGGCCTCCGTGCTCTCCCCTGGGACCACCCAGGGCTGGACAGCGGGTCTGGGAGCAAGTGGGAAGCCTCACGGTGCGGCCAAGGCTGCAGGACAGCGGGACCAGTCCCATCCCCAGGATGCAGGGGAGACCCAAGCACCCTCAGGCAAGCCTGGTGCCACACCTCTCTCCCGCTTGGCCAGCCCAGCCTCCTTTGGGGCTGAGTGCAGGAGTCTCCTGAAAGGCGGTGCCCACAGGACTGCAGTGAGGGGAATTGAGGCAGGGCGGGGCGGGCTCCCATGTGCGCTGGGCCATCCCCCCCTTCATTGTCCTGCCTTGGGGGGGGAGCAGTAATGCCCAGGGCCAGGAGCTGGAGTGGAGGTCTAGGAGCCTCCCCTTTTCCCTGAAGCCCCCCACGCTCCCCCACAGCCCCAGGCCCTGTGCCTCCCAGACCCTGTCTTGCCTGGCCTCCCTCTCCTCCTGTTTCAGGTGAATTCATCCGCCATGTAGGTCCTGGGCTCCCTGAAGAGCCCACCCTGGTCTGCACTCCCCGCTCACCTGCTGCCCCTCAGGACCCACACACAGTAGGGGGTGCAGGGCCGAGGAGTCCAGCCCTGGCAGGGGGGCTGCAGAAGGCGGGGCCGGCGGGTGCTTGTACACAAGAGCCGTGTCCATGCCAGTTAGGGGCTCCCCAGGTGGACCTCTCACCTCCTCTCCCGCCGACCTAAGCCCCGGAGGGAGCTGGAACCCAAGGGTCAGCATCAGGGGGGCCGTGGGCACCTGCCGGGCGCCTGAAACCCGGGGCAGCAGGGTGCCGGCGGAGGGCCAGTGTGGTGGAAGGCGTCCACACTGAGTGGGAAAGGCCTGTGGCAGTTCCTGGCTCTGTGGTCCTCCCTCCTCCCCCGTCTACACACGAGGGGCCCCCTGGCCCTCAGGGCTGTCAGAGGGAACACTGGGCCTGTGCACAGTAGCCCTCCTGTGTTCACAGCAGCAGAACGATGAGCACATCTTCTAGGGCCATTATCAATGCTCATAGTGCCTCCCCAGGGTGGATCCGCAGCCAGGAGAGCTGGGTTTCCGCCCATAGGAACCATGATGGGGGCCCCACCGCAGGGGACCACAAGGACCAGGCGTGTGCATGAGGGGCACAGTGCTGCGGCTGGGGTAGGCCTGTCCCACAGGACTCCAGGGGACAGACAGACAGGAGGGGTGGCCCGGCCTAGAAGTGGGCGTGGCCATACCGGGGTCTCCACGGGTGGCTCCTGGGGCCGGGGCTCCTCTGCCCGGGGCTGCGTCTCCTGGACTGTCACCTGCAGGCAGCCGGAGCACCTCCAGGTCCCACTGCTCGTGCGTCCACCAGTCAGAGACATGCAGAACAAGACAGCGGGTGACAGATCCCCAAACCCACGGGTGGGGCTCGAGGGCTCCGCCGCACCATGCCTTTTACTGAGGCACAGCAGGGAGATGGGCAGGAAGGGAGAGCCCCCAGGGGGACATTTACCCTTAGTGGGGTGGCCCTGGCCAGCGCGATCAGGGTCCCCTTGGCGTGCTCTCTGATGAACCCCAGGAATCCCCAACACCTGCGAGCCCACAGTGGTTTTGCCTGCCTTTCAGGGCTGGGCCCTGCCGGGGGCCCCCCTAAGCTGACTGTTTATGTCCCGGGACCCATCCTGTTTCCTTAAGGGGAATGGCACCCAGCAGAATGGGAGGTGATCAAGGGCAGGAAGAGACGGCAAGGAGGACGGCTTCAGAAGGAGCCGAGCGAGGCCCCTGGCTGCGCCTCTTATTCTAGTGATGACGCAAGAGGCTGAGAGGGGGCCTGGTGAAGGCCACTCGGGGCTGGGACAGAGCCTCACCTGAGCGTGGGTCCCCACTCCTCCCACAGCTCTTCCTCCCACAGACTGCCACGTCCTGTGGGGTTGGAGTGAGGGCAGGGCTCGGTGGGCTGTGGGGAGGGAGTGCTGGGATATGAACACAGAGGAGGCCTCCCACCCCCACTAAGCCCGGGGTCCTGTGCATTGGTGGACAAGCTCCCACCTGCCCTTGGGGGTGCAGCTGTGTGGCCTCTGTGCTCCCCAGCCCTGTCTGGGGTGGGACTCTGGGGCGGGGCTTGGGGGTGGGGGCTGGCTACCCATGGAGGTGTGGGCCGCAGCCTGGGATGAGCTTGGACAGGGTGGCATCTTCACCTGGGGCCTCTGTTCTGCTTTGCTGCCCTCAGGGGCCCAGCTGGGCAGCCGGTGTGGCCAGGCTGGGAGGCAGGTGGCAGGGTGGGAAAACCCCAGGCCCTGGTCCCATGGCCCAGTGACCTGACTCAGAGCGCCCTTCCATCCTGGATGGGAGAGCCTGGGGGGGCTTCCCTTCAGGGTCAGTGGGTGGAGGTGGCTGTGAACTGGGGTGACCTGGTTGCGCTGGCAGAGGTGCAGGCTCACCTGGGGATCTCCCGGAGTGGAGGGGACAGGCAGGCCAGGTGGAAGGCCCGAGGGCAGCCATCACAGCAGATGAGCTCCCCGCCGTCCCGGCACACAGCACACTCATCCTCGTTCTTCTGGCACAGGCAAGAGACGCCCATGCAGACTGGGCTGGGGTGCAGCACCCTCCCGAGAGCCACCTCCTTCCCAAAACGGCTCCCCCAGCATCTCTGGGTACCTGAACTCCCCAGTCTCTGCCCTGCTCCCATGCTGCCAGGGCCTGAAATTCCACCCTGACCACCTGTTCCCCATCCATCTGGTCTCTAACGGACACCCCTCGGGGCCATCCCTATTGGGAAGAAAACCCGGTTTCTCACGGGCTGCTGTGTTCCAGGGGCTGGAACTGTACACCCACCACATGCGCCCTTCCTCACAGGGCAGTGCGGCCAGGCCCAGGGAGGCCTCTCCTGACCTCAGCACCTGCTGAACCCTCCACCCGCAGACCCCACCCTCGTCGTGCCCTGCCTGGACGGTGCCTGCTGTGCCTTCAGGGGTCTCCCAGATACCATCTCCTCCAGAATCCCTCCAGACAGCCAGACTAGGCTGGTCCTGCACAGCAATGACCTTACTTATTCTAACAATCCGCCAGACGCCTGCCAGCCTGGGTGCCCCTGCAGGGCAGGACTGGGCCCTGTCATTCCTAAGTGCCAGGGCCCCACAGAGCCCCTGGTGCCAAGTGGTCAGGTTCTGCAACCCACCACGGCAGGCACCCACCACACTGCTTCCACCCCATTAGGAAACCATGCTGGGGACCAAGGACGAGCCTGGCATTCCCAGTGGACCCTGAAGCTCCTGGCTGTAGCAGGGGCGCCCGGCCCACCCATGGGCACGGCTGAGAGCAGTGCGTACAGCCTGGACCAAACGCTGTGCTTTTAAGAGCCTGAGAGGACCTCACTTTCTCTGACTTATTTAAATATTACAATTATATATTATCAGGAGAAAATACGTCTGTTAAAGAAAAAGAGCTCTGCCCTGTGGGAGGGGCTCAGGCCCCAGTGCTCATCCCTGAGTGCCCAGGTCAAGGCAGAGGCGGCAGGACCCACCCGAGGGGAGCGAGGACAAACAGGGGCCCTCCTATGGTCTAGGGCATTACCTGGTGGAGCTGGGGGTCACTGGGGAGGGCTGGAGGGGCGGGAGCCCTGCTCTGCTGGCCCAGCCTAGCCTCACCTCCACCCTGCAAGGAAGAGGGGCATCAGCAATGGGGGCAGCCTGAGCAGCGAGGGTGCACACGACTGTGGCACCAGGCATCTCTCGGCAGCAGCCGCCAGCCCCCCAGCAGAGCCACTCCCCCAGAGGCAATGCTGTTCCTGGGGTGGGGGTGCATCAAGAGCCGGGCTCCCCAGGGAGGGTCAGGTGCTTACGGGGGCAGCGCCCTGGGCTCCCTTGGCTCGAACCAGAGGCTTCAGGCCACCGCCGCTGCGGGCCTTGTTCTTCCCACCACTGGGGTCTTCGAACTTGCTAGGAGTGTAGAACTCCCCCCCGACCTGGATGCACTTCTTGGAGCCCCCTGGGAGGAGATGCTGGCTGGTCCTGGCTCACCTACCCAGCAGGACCTGCCTTGGCAGTCGTGTAGGCCCCGGACTGGGGTCTAGCAGAGACAGGTGGAGTTCCCACAGCCTGCGTTCCTCCAGCCCGCCCCCACCCTAGTGGAGTCTGGGGCCCGGGGATTCTCCCAGGTCTACACCAGGGTGTTCAATAGTGTCCCCCAAAGTTCACGTCCACCTAGAACCTCAGAGTGTGTCCTTACTTGGAATTGGGGTCATTATAGATGTGATTAGTTAAGATGAGGTCACACTGGACCATAAGTTCAATGACTGGTGCCCTTGTAAAGAGGACACATGGGAGACGGCTGTGAGACTGCAGAGGCAGAGACTGGAGTGGTGGGATCCTGAGCCCAGGGGCACAGGGACACCCGCATAACGACCAGCAGCTGGGAGAGACAAGGAAGGATTCTTCCCTGCAACCTGCAGAGGGAGTGTGGCCCCGAGACACCTTGATGTTGGCATTTCTGTCATTTCAAGCTTCCCAGTTTGTGCCATTTGATCCAACAGCCTTAGGAAGTAACACAGTGGGTCTTGGGACCACCCAGAAGTGCAAGACCAGGGCCCTGGCTGTGCCTGGTGTTTCCAGCCCATGCCCAGCACCGAGGAGATGCCGTGGCAGGGACTGTAGATGGAATGCCCGATGGCACGGTGGGTCTGCCACCAGCAGCCCTGCTGTGCCCTGGTCAGATGGCACTGGTGATTGTATGGGGTCAGTGGCTGGCCAGGGAATGGGGGGCGAGGACGCTGCAGGCCGGCCAGGGAATGGGGGGCGAGGACGCTGCAGGCTGTCCTGGTTGAAGAGTACAGACACCCTGGAGGGTTTCAGTAGCAAAGACATAACTTTCTAAGGATGCAGCCACATGGCTCAGGAGGGCCCATGCACATGGATGGAGGTGACTGGGGGTGCAGCGCATCCCGGGCTGGGATGTGGGCCTAGACCACCGGCCTTGAAGAAGGTCCCCCGACAGGGAGACTTCAGTGCCCACTCTCCTCCTCCAAAGTCATCAGAACCACAGGCAGAAACTCTGGCTACATGAGCGACAGCCCTGCCTGCTGTGGGACCACTAGGGTGCAAAGGGGCGTGGAGGGACGTGGAGGGGCGTGGAGAGGGGCGCGGAGGGGCACACAGGGGTGCGAACCTCCTTCCATCTTGGAGCCTGGGTCTCCCTGTCAGTCCCATCTCCCCGCCACAGCATCTACCTGACTCAAACACCTGCTGGATGAGAATCCCCTCCACGGCTCCTCGGGCTCCCGGGACGTCCCCAGAGGACATGGCCACAGCTCTCTGGACTGAAGCTGACATGGTCTGAATCCCTGGGAAAGGGAACACCCACTGGGGTCACCCATGGGGAAGACGGTTCCCGAGCACAAACTCTGTGCCAGGAGCAGGCAGTACGGGGCTGCAGAGCCCTTTCCTTCCAGCCAGGGCAGGCCGAGGAGGGAGCCCAGCCCCGCCTTGTGCAGACAGCCCACAGGTAAGGGCAGAGACATGAGAACGTGTGTGTTCGTGTGTGCACCCATGTGTGCGTGTGCTGGGGGTGGCAGTGTCAGCAGAGCTGGCACAATGGAGAGGAAGGAATGCCCAATGACCAGCCCCCACCATGACATGGGCCCTGTGTTGTGCTGGGAGGGACACAGAGTTCCTAGGCTCTGCCCTCAGGGAGGGCAGCAGTGGGCATAGGGGGTCTCTGGAGTCCAGTGCCCTGGGAAGGAAGGAGAAGGGGACAGGAAGAGTTCATACTGCATGCAGCTGGGGGCCAGGGATGATTTTCTGGAGGAAGCCATGTCTGGACTGGTCCTGAAGGACAGGGAGTGGATGGGCAGAGAAGTGCCTGAGAAGGGGGTCCCAGAACCAGGGTGTGGTGGGGGCAGGGGCGACTGGCAAGATCGTGCATGGACCCAAGGTGTCCCCTTCCTGGGTCTGGTGGTGCAGCTTAGGCCCTTGGAATGACACGCCAGGCCAGCATGTCCGCAGCCCCTAGTACAGGGTCTCAGAGGGCAGGCCCTGCTCTGACCCCTGACCCCTTGCCCCTGGCCAGGCAGAAGGGAGGCGCTCCCACTGGGCCCCACTCACCGTTCCCAAGTGGAAGACGCTGCTGCTCTGCGCTGCTCTCCGCCTTCTTGGAGGGCTTGGCCTTCAGTTGAGAGCCTGAACGGGGGAGCTGGGGGCAGCCTGGCCTCCCCTCTCAGTGGGGGTGAGTGCTGGTGGGCAGGGGCCGGAGGAGGGAGGGGTGGAGGGGGCCCAGTGCTGGGTATTCCCTTTGCCAGGCTCTGGTTTCTCATCAGTAAAAGGAAACCCGCCTGCCTACTTTGCCAGCCTGGGGAGGTCACCCTTCAGGCAGGAGTGAGCTGAGAGGCTGGTCCAGTGTGTTGGTCTAGTACCCAGAGGAGACCCCCACAGCCCCAGGCAGGCTGGCTCCACGCCCAGTGGGTAGGAGCCCGGGTGGGGAGGGGGCATGGGCTCCCGGGGAAGACTGGAGACCCCGGCTGGCTTCCCCTGTGGGGTACCTGGGCTGGAGGTGCCCCTTGGAGTCAGGGCTGCTGGTGCGGCAGCTCGAGGTTCTTCTGAGGCCTTCCTCTTGGTGGGGTGTCTGGGTGGTAGTACCAAAGCCTTGGGGATGGTCGGGAGCTTCCTCCCCTTCCGGGATTGGCTGAGGTCCACATCTGCAGCTCAGGGGCAGGAGCAGGGTCCCAACCTCAGGGTTTTCTCCAGGGGGAGGATGGGCCCCAGAAACTGGACACCCTGGCCAGGTGGGTGAGGCCTGGCCCCTTTGCCTCTTAGGATCCAAGATGGTCCTGGGACATCACCCACGGGCTCCTCAAACACCACTCTGGTTCCAGTCCAGCTGGGCTGAGCAGGTGACAGCAGCTGCCCCAGGCCCCCAGCATGGCTGAGCCCACCAGGACCCACCTTTGGGGAAGCTGTCCAGGATGGGCTGCAGCCGGCCATAGCGCTCCAGGTTGTAGTCCTTGAACAGAACCCTCCAGAAGTCCAGGATGACTGTGGAGTCCTGGGTCAGCAGCCAGGACAGGAGGGCGTGGAAGGCCTGGGGGCAGCCCTCCTTTTCCTTCAGACGAAGGGTCTCCTGCAGTGGGGTGGCATGAGGGTCCCTGCCGTGGTGCCCCACACCCTGCGGCCTGCCCATCTCCACCATGACTAGAGGGTGGAGCTCCCAGGCAGAGGTGCTGGCGACCTGGGCAGCTCGGCGCCCATCTCCTTGGCTTGTGGTGGGGTCAGGTGGTGGTGTAGGCTGTTGAGGGTGGGACTGGGGGAACCTGGAGGCCATTCCCTTGGCTTGGGGGTGAGGTGTGCGGACGGCTGGGGGAAGGGGACCAACTTCTAACTTGTCCTCAGGGAGGCCCTGGCTCCTTGCCGGGGTGGGGGGGGGAGTTGGGGAAGGCTGGAGGGGCCTGGGGATCTGGAGGGGCCGGGAGGCATGGGGCAGGGTCCTCCTGGAACTTCCCTGGGGACTATCCCTGGCTCGCAGGGCCTGGGGGCCGTGGAGGGCGGGCGGGGGGCCCACCTGGAACTTGTCCTCGGGGACCACGTCGTGGTCGGCCAGGGCGTGCAGCAGTGGGAAGGCGCTGTCCACGGCCACCGCGATCTCCGTGCGGTGCAGCCTCAGAAGCTGGCGCAGGGCTGCGTCCGCCGCCATGGGGTCAGCGCGGGGACCTGGGGCTGGGGCGGGCGCGGTGGGTCCCGGGACACTGGCAGCCCCTCGCCTGGCCTCGGGTCCGGGCGGGGCTGTGGGGCGTCCGCGCCGGCTGTGCGCCCGCCGGTATCCCTGGGTCTGCCAGCCACGCGCGCCGCTGTTATACCCCCGCGACCACGCAAAGAGCAAAGGCCGCTCCGCCCCGGCGCCCAATCAGGGCCAGAGCCTCCCGCGGGGACGCTTCCCTGTGACGGAGGCGCTGCGCTCCCTCCCTCGCTCCTGGGAAGTCTCCGCACCGGCCAGACTCACCCACTAGGGCAGCTGCTTTGGGGGCTGGGGACGGAGACTTGCTCTGCGCAGGACTCAGAGGCCTCTCACTTCCCAGTGTGGCCCCGTCCTGCCTCCCCCAGGGCCCTGCTCGAATGGGGCAAAGCCGGGACAGGCCTCAGGGCCTGGCAGGGGCTGCCTGGGGTGCAATGGCCCCTCCCAGTGGCCGGCAAGAGCCTCCATGGAGGCTGGATCGGGGTGGTGTCCCTGGGGAACCTCCACACAAGCTGAAAGCCCCTACTCAGGGGCCCGCCTGGGGCTGTGGGAGGAGCCGGGTGGAGGCCCAGTCTGATGGAGGAGACGGTACCGCAGCCCTGGGCGTCCCCGGGGAGGCTCCTGACTTCACCATCTCAGGCTGGCTGTGTGATGCCGGCAAGCCCTTTCCTTCTCTGAGCCTCAGTTCCCTGATCTTTAAAAAGGGCGCATTCGCCTGGAGACTGAGGTTCGCATTGACCCCCTACTTCCTTCCTCCAGGTGCTTTAGAAGGAAGATGGCCGGCCCCACAACAGGGCCCCTGAGTGTGGCCCTGAGGGAGGGCTCCCTAGGGATCTTCCTAGGACCAGTGACAGAGGCTGAGGGATGCTGTGGCCTGGACAGGAACTTCCAGGGGCATCTAGGAAGGTGTCCTGGAGGGGAGCTACAGTGGGCAGGAGCCAAAGGTCCCAGGTGGACATGGGTGGGGACAGTGTCCCCAGTAAAGCAGGAGCAGGTGCAGAGGCCCGGGGCCTGCAATGGTGCCGAGGCTGTGGCAGCCGCGCTGGCATGGCCTGGAGTAGGATGGCCTCAGTGGGAGGCCTTGGTAACACAGTTCCCTAGTCTTTGCGGTCCAGCCAGGGAGGCAGGCCCTGTGTGCAGGCTGCAGAGAAGCACGAGAGGACTCTGGGCACGAGTGTTCCCACTGAGTGGGAGAAGGGAATGACCTGGCCAGCAGTCTTAGGGCTGAAGGGTGGACGAAGGTACCAGGAAGGCTGAATCCGGGCAGCACTGGGATGAGGGGATAACTGATGCAGTGAGAGATGTCACCAAGAGTCCCACGTGCGCAGGCGTGCCGTTTGCTGTTGGGCAGCCAGAGTCCAGGATGGGGAGCGGCGGGCACCTCTTCTTCAGACCGGAGGTCGGTCTCGGTTTCTCCTACCGCCTCCAGGCTCAAGGTCCCCCTGAACGTTCTGCACGTCTGGAAAAGACTCTGGGGGTGTTTGGGAACAAACCTGGGGAGGAAGGTGGGGCCAGAGGTGGTGACTGAGGTGGTCAGCCTGGGGTCAGGTGCTGGGGACGTCGTGGGGAGCTGTGGGGGAGGGGATCCATCTCAGAAAGCCAGTGGTGGCTGTGGAGTATCAGGCAGTGCAGGGGGGGGAACAGGCTGGCTCCTGTGTGGAATGTCCTGGGAGCTCTGAGCTGGGAGCAGGGCCCTCTCGCTGCCCATGCCTGGGCGTGTGGAGTGTGCTCTCACTCCCTGCACTGCGCCTTCCGAAGACCCCGGGAGGGGAGCCCCCCGCCTGCCTGCCTGCCTTGCCCGTCCCCGCTCCAACAGGCACATCCTGTCCCCAGCCAGACCAGGCTGCTGCTCGCTGGGTTTCCTGCCCTCTCCCCTGTAGTTCTGTATTTACAGCAAAAATATTTAAGTAAGCGCAAGAGGAAGTCGTACAGAAGCCCAGCTCTGCACGGGATCCCTGCCTGCTCCTGCAACACCCCCATTCTCCTTGCTTATCCACGGGCAGGCTCTCACGTGGGGAGAGCTCACTAACATCAAGTTCAATGGCAACCCTCGGGCCCACAGGCTCCACCGTTCATGCATAAAAGTCCCTGGGGTTCCAGGGAACCAGTGCACGCAGCTTTGGGATGACCAGTAACTGTTGCTGCCGGCAACTCGGGGGGCTTTCTTCTCTCCTTTGAGGCCATCCTGCCCTGAAGTCACTCCCTGGTGGCTTTTCTCTCCCCAGATGGTTAAGTGAGTCAATGGATGCCTTAGCCGAGAGATAGTTAAAGGGCGATTAAAAACTGCAAAGCAGGATCCAAGTCTGCACTTCACTTTTTTAAAAAGACCTGAAATCTTTGCGGGTGCACCTGTGTCATCGGGCTGGGGCCTGACCCCTGTGGGCAGGCGTCACCCAGCCTCTTGCATGGAGGTTAACAAAGAGGCCCCTGTAGAATTCTGGACTTTCCACCATGCCGTGGGGCTTTCCATCCCAGCCCCTTGCCCGCGGGTGATCTGGAGCTGCCAAGGCTCCCTGGAGGAGGCCCTGGTGACATAGACCCCTGGAGTGGAGTGAGGAGCTGGGGGGTTGGCCCTGTCTTCAGTGGGGCTGATGCCTTTGTGAGACTGAGTCTCACTTTCCCCAAGAGGCGCCTGGGCAGAGCTCTGGGACAGTATTGGGCTCTATCCCTGAGCCCCATGTCCTCGCTGGAGCGGGGAGGGCCCGGCAGCCCTTTCTTCCACATCCATGCTTTTCCCTTGGGCACCTGCAGGCCTGCCACGCCCTGGGCTAGGCCTTGAGAGCTTCGTAATTCTGCTCACTCCATCAGCAGAACGGTCTCCTCAGGTCGTTTCATCGTGATTAGTGCCATCACGATGTGGAAACTGAGGCCCATTGCAGGGAGGAGCTTGGCCAGAGTCACGCAGCTGCTAAGAACCATGACTCAGACCTTGATGGATGGAAGAACAGAGGTTTTCCAGGTCCATGCTCCGGCTGTGCTGGGTGCCCCTCAGGTGCCCAGGTCACGTCAGATGTTCTCAGCCTGCGAAGAGGGGGGATGCTGCCTATGTGATGTGTACGGAAGTCGGGAGGAGCCAGGTCCTAATGGCAGAGCAGGGAAGGGGCTGGAGGGGGCTTGGCCTTGGCCCCTCAGACAAGCCTGGACTCCATGCCTTCTCTCCTGCTCAAGCTGGAGGTTCCGTCCCCTGTAGCTCCCTGGAAGAGCCAGGCTCCCAGAGGCCAGGAGTCTGAGTCAGGATGGCCTCGGGGGATATGGAGCCCGGGCCAGGCCCTGGTTCCTGGAGGCCCCGGACCCTGCTCCTGCAGCCTGGCCAGGTGGTCTGGCATCAAGGGAGGTGTGGGTCTCCTCAGGACACTTTGCGAGGACCCTAGCACCCTCCTGGCCACCAGCTTTCTCACCAGGCCTCGATTTCCTCACGGTGGAGAGGAAGTTGCCTCTGCTTGTTGGGCGGGACGGCCGTTCTACACAGGTGTCCAAGCCGGGGAGGCAGCTCCGAGCACCGGTGAGCTCAGAAGCACCCCTGCTCAGCCAAGAGCGTTGGGTGGGGGGGAACCTCCTGACCCCTCCCCTCCTACTAGTCTTGTCTCAAACCTGCCCCGCTGGTTGGGCCTCAGATTCCCTGGTCTGGCCTCTCCCCTGCATCCCACTGTGGGTATGTGTCCAGACAGGGTTGCTTTTCTCAGTGAACTAGGGGGCTGTGGTGCCAGATTTTTTCTTTTTTTCTTTTTTTTTTTTTTTTTTTTTTTGAGACGGAGTCTCGCTCTGTCGCCCAGGCTGGAGTGCAGTGGCCGGATCTCAGCTCACTGCAAGCTCCGCCTCCCGGGTTCACGCCATTCTCCTGCCTCAGCCTCCCGAGTAGCTAGGACTACAGGCGCCCGCCACCTCGCCCGGCTAGTTTTTTTTTTTTTTTTTTTTTTTGTATTTTTAGTAGAGACGGGGTTTCACCGTGTTAGCCAGGATGGTCTCGATCTCCTGACCTCGTGATCCACCCGTCTCGGCCTCCCAAAGTGCTGGGATTACAGGCTTGAGCCACCGCGCCCGGCCAGATTTTTTCTTCTTTTTTTGCAGAATTGACCATCTGCCTTGCAGTCTTACCAAATAGCCCAGTGGGTGGGCCGGGGCCCTCTCAGTGGACAGGCCCTGGGAGAACAGAGCCCTGCCCTCTGCCCCCCCAAAGCCCACCAGCTATGTACTGAATGTTGGTCTCCCCCCAGCATTCTTACATTATAGTCTCACTCCCAAGGTGATAGTAGTAGGGGGTGGGACCTTTGGGAGGTCATTAGGTCGCGAGGATTCTGCCCTCAGGAATGAATGACTGCCTGTATAAAAGGGGCCTGATGGCTGGGCACAGTGGCTCATGCCTCTGAGCCCAGCACTTTGGGAGGCCGAGGCTGGTGAATCACCTGAGGTTAGGAGATCGAGACCAGCCTGGCCAACATGGTGAAACCCCATCTCTAGTAAAAATACAAAAATTAGCTGGGCATGGTGGCACGCCTGTAATCCCAGCTACTCAGGAGGCTGAGGCAGGAGAATCACTTGAACCTGGGAGGGGAAGTTGCAGTGAGCTGAGATCACGCCACTGCACTCTAGCCTGGGCGAAAGAGCAGACTCTGTCTCAAAAAAATGGAGGGGGCCTGAGGCAGCCCCTGTGCCCCTTCCTCCATGTGAGGATATGTAGAAGGTACCATCTAGGAACCAGGAAAAAGGCAACAGGCCCTCAACAGACATGGTGCCTTGATCTTGAACTTCCCAGCTTCCAGAACTGTGAATGATAAATTTCAATTTTTTTTTTTTTCTTTTTGAGATGGAGTCTCACCCTGTTGCCCAGGCTGGAGTGCAGTGGTGCGATCTCGGCTCACTGCAACCTCCACATCCCGGGTTCAAGTGATTCTCCTGCCTCAGCCTCCCTCATGATCTGTCCACCTCGGCCTCCCAAGGTACTGGGATTACAGGCGTGAGCCACCGCACCTGGCCAATTTCTACTGTTTATAATTGCCTGGTCTAAGGATTCTCTTGCAGCAGCACAGTGGACCGAGACACCTCTCACGCTGAGTGTCACACACTCTGAGTCACTCTGGTTTTGCTGCCCTCCCTGCCTCTCTCCTCCCTCTCCAGTCTGGTCATGCTGAACGGACCAAAGCTCCTACAGATGCAAAGAGTGACTTTGGGGGTCGGTGTGCTGTCGGCAGCAGGACATGAAGTCACCAGGGGCACTAGGTCAAATGCCCTGGAGAGTGCAGTGCTCTGGGGTTGGGCAGGACACCCATCTGGAACTGCACAGCCCACCGTGGGGCCCACCTACTTTTCTGTTTTGATTCCAGAGTCAACAGCCCATCGTCCAGGGATTGTAAATAGCAGGAAGCCTAAAATTAGGAGGAAGGGATGACAACAGGTGCTGACTGCAGCAGGGCACAGGATGGCCGTTGGAGACCTCAGGCCATACTTGGATAAACATATTTTTCCATCCGGTTAGCCCACCAGCCCAGTGTTGGGTGTAGCAGGACCATATGCTTCAGTAACGAGGCCGGCCTTCAATTTGGAAGAAATCCAATTTATCAACTTTTCGTTTTACATTTATTTTCTTGTGCTTTTGGAGTCAACTCTAAGAATTCTTTGCCTGGCCCTAGATCCTGAAGAATTTCTCCTATGTTTTTTTCTAAATGTTTTATAATTTTACGTTTACATTTAAATCTTTGTGATCCCTTCCAAGTTAAATTTATAGAAGATGTGAGATCTAGGCTGAGGCTCTTTGACCCCACTCCGTGGGTGTCCAGTTTGTTGAAAGATTGTCTTTCTTCCATTACATTTCTTTTATATCTTTGTCAAAAGTTAGTTAGGCAGTAAATCAAATGGATCCAAGACCTGCATAGAAAAGCAAAAGCTACAGAACTCTTAGAAGGAAACATTGAGAGAAATCTTCATGACATGGATTTGTTAGTATTTTCTTAGATATGATGCCAAAAACATCAGATAAGTAAATTGGACTTCATCAAAATTAAAATGTTTCTATAGGCCAGACGCAGTGGCTCATACTTGTAATCCCAGCACTTTGGGAGGCCAAGGCAGGTGGATCACCTGAGGTCAGGAGTTGGAGACCAGCCTGGCCAACATGATGAAACCCCATCTCTACTAAAACTACAAGAAATCAGCCAGACGTGGTGGTGGGCACCTGTAATCCCAGCTACTCGGGAGGCTGAGGCAGGAGATTCGCCTGAACCCAGGAGGCAGATGTTGCAATGAGCCAAGATCTCGCCATTGCGCTCCAGCCTGGGCAACAAGAGTGAAACTCCGTCTCAGAATAAAATACAGTATAATAAAATATTTATACAATAAAGCACACTGTCAGGAGAGTGAAAATCCCCCTGGCGAATATTTGAAAAATCACATATCTGATCAGGGTCTAACATCCAGAGCATATGGAAAACTCTTACACAATCCAATTGAAAACTGGGCAAAGGACTAAAATAGACATTTCTCCAAAGAAGATAGGCAAATGGCCAACAAGCACATGAAGAGATGCTCAACATCATCAATCGTTAGGGAAATGCCGATTTAATAAAATGAGATACCACTTTACCCCCACTAGGATGGCTATTATCAAAGAACAGAAAATAACACGTGTTGGTGAGAATGTAGAAAAATTGGAATCCCCACAGTTGCTGATGGAAACAGAAAGTGGTGCAGCCACCGCAGAAAACAGTTTGGCAGTCCCTCAAAAAATTAAATATAGCATCATTTTATGAACTAGCAATTTCACTTCTGGGGATACACCAAAAAGAAATGAAAGCAAGTATTCAAGCAAAACTTGTACACACATGTTCACAGCAGCACCACTGGCAACAGCTAAAGGGTAGAAGCAAGCCAAAAGTCCATCAACAGAAGAATGGATACGTAGAATGTGGTATAGCCATATGATGGAATATCACTCAGCTGTAAATAGGAATGAAGTACTGATGCTTGCTGCAATGTGGATGAACCTCAAAAACACTATGCTAAGTAAGCAGACATGAAAGAGCCACACATTGTATGATTTATTTATATGACATACACAGAATAGGCAGATCTGTAGAGACAGAAAACAGATTGGTGGTTTCCAGGGGCTGGAGAGAAGGGGAAATGAGGAGTGACTGTTTAATGAGAATGGGGTTTTCACTTAGAGTAGATGAAAAAGTTCTGGAACTAAGACACTGATGACTGTTGTACAATATCATGATGTACTAATTCCCACAGAATTTTAAACTTTTGAATGGTTAAAATGGTAAATTTCATGTTATGTGAATTTGTAATACAAATGAATTAATTAAAAAGCAGTTGGGCATATTTGTAAGGATCTATTTCTGGGTTCTCTGCTTTGGTTCTATTGATCTATGTGTCTATTTACCAATATCACACAGTCTTGATTACTGTAGCTATATAATATATCTTGAGACCTAGTAAACTGATTCCTCACTTCATTCTTCTTTTTTTTTTTTTTATTTGAGTCTCTCTCTGTTACCCAGGCTGGAGTGCAGTGGTGCAATCTCGGCTCACTGCAATCTCTGCCTCCCAGGTTCAAGCTATTCTCCTGTCTCAGCCTCCCAAGTAGCTGGGACTACAGGTGCACACCACCAATTTTTTTATTTTTAGTAGAGACGGGATTTCACCATATTGGTCAGGCTAGTCTTCAACTCCCGACCTCAGGAGATCAGCCTGCCTGGGCCTCCCAGAGTGCTGGGATTACAAATGTGAACCACCATACCCAGCCCATTCTTATCTTTCAGAATTGTTTTAGCTATTCTAGTTTCTTTGGTTTTTTCATATAAATTTTAGAATAATTTTGTTTCTATCTATTAAAAAAATCTTGCTGGGATTCTGGGCTGGGAGCAGTGACTCCTGGGCTCAGTGATCCTCCCGCCTCATTCTGGGCAGAGGTGGGGTCTCGTTATGTTGCCCAAGCTGGTCTCCACCTCTTGGCCTCAAGAAATCCTTCCGGCCGGGTGCGGTGGCTCAAGCCTGTAATCCCAGCACTTTGGGAGGCCGAGACGGGCGGATCACGAGGTCAGGAGTTCGAGACCATCCTGGCTAACACGGTGAAACCCCGTCTCTACTAAAAAATACAAAAAACTAGCCGGGCGAGGTGGCAGGCGCCTGTAGTCCCGGCTACTCAGGAGGCTGAGGCAGGAGAATGGCGTAAAAACCCGGGAGGCAGAGCTTGCAGTGAGCTGAGATCCGGCCACTGCACTCCAGCCTGGGCGACACAGCGAGACTCCGTCTCAAAAAAAAAAAAAAAAAAAAAAAAAAAAAAGAAATCCTTCCAGCTCAGCCTCCTAAAGTTCTGGGATTACAGGTGTGAGCCCCTGTGCCTGGCTGGATTTAACTTTTTGTTTGTTTATTGTTTGTTTTTTGTGATAGAGTTTTGCTCTTGTTGCCCAGGCTGTAGTGCAATGGCACAATCTTGGCTCACTTCAACCTCCGCCTCCCAGGTTCAAACGATTCTTCTGCTTCAGCCTCCCACATAACTGCGACTACAGGTGCCCACAACCACGCCCGGCTAATTTTTGTATTTTTAGTACAGATGGGGTTTCACCATTTTGGCCAGGCTGATCTTGAACTCCTGACCTCAGGTGATCCATCTGCCTCGGCTTCCCAAAATGCTGAGATTACATGCATGAGCCACCGTGCCCAGCCTGGATTTAACTCCTTAATTAGTGTGTAAATCTAATACCATTCCAATCAAATTACCAATGGGATTTTTCAAAGAACTTGATTTAATGTTCTTTTGGAAGGTGAGTGAACAGGAGACGAGACACTTCTTTTTTTTTTTTTTTTTTTTTAAGACGGAGTCTCGCTCTGTCGCCCAGGCTGGAGTGCAGTGGCCGGATCTCAGCTCACTGCAAGCTCCGCCTCCCAGGTTCACGCCATTCTCCTGCCTCAGCCTCCCGAGCAGCTGGGACTACAGGCACCCACCACCTCGCCCGGCTAGTTTTTTTTTTGTATTTTTTAGTAGAGACGGGGTTTCACCGGGTTAGCAAGGGTGGTCTCGATCTCCTGACCTCGTGATCCGCCCGTCTCGGCCTCCCAAAGTGCTGGGATTACAGGCTTGAGCCACCGCGCCCGGCCATGTTTTGTTTTAAATAGACACTTCTAAGACTGTCACACGGCACAGGGTGTTTAAATGTGTAAAGCTACAGCCAGTGCTGTAGGCAGACACTGACACACCCCTGGAGGGAAATGCAAAGCCTGAGACCCAGGCGTTCAGAGACGCAGGTGACTGACACATGGTTTTGAATGCATCAGAGAATGGAGGGTGTATTCAATAAGTGGTCTTGACAGAACTAGATAGTAATTTGCAAAAGCCATGGCAAACATTAAAACTATTCCAATTAGAATTAATATATAAAATGACTTAAATGAAGACATGAAAAGATGAAATGGAAAAAATGAAATAAAATACCCAAAGAAAATAAAGGTGCGTGCTTCTACCATCTTGGGGTGAAGAGGAACTTTTTAAATGTGTTAGGAAGAATGGAAATCTAAAACAAGACTCATAGACAAGGCAGGCCACAGTGCCTCACGCCTGTAATCCCAGCACTTTGGGAGGCCAAGGCAGGCAGATCATGAGGTCAGGAGTTCAAGACCAGCCTGACCAACATGGTGAAACCCCGTCTCCACTAAAAATAGCTGGGTGTGGTGGTACATGCCTGTAATCCCAGCTACTCAGGAGGCTGAGCAGAGAATTGCTTGAATCTAGAAGGCAGATGTTGCCGTGAGTGAAGATCACACCATTGTACTCCAGCCTGGGCAACAGAGTGAGATTCCTCAAAAAAAAAAAAAAAAGACTCATAGACCTGACTAAATGATAATGTAATATGCTTGCACAGAATAATACCATTAAACATTAAAATAGGTTAACAAAATGAAGAAAATATTTGTTACATATATCAAGGATTATATGAGTCAATATCTTTTACACACAAAGAGGCTTTCAAATTAATAAGAAAAAACAACCAAAGATTACAAAAAAAATGAAAGGGACAGAGAAGAGAGACTTAAGCTTTGCCAGAGATTTTATGTCACAGCTCAGTAGTATTGGGGCTACACAGTCTGGCACCACTTCACTGTTCCCACTTTGCAGCTTTTTAATATTGAGCTACAAAAAGATGTGACGCATGCACAAATAATAAAACTCGTGTTTTCGAGAACACAATTTCGTACACGGCTTTTACAAAGGTACCATAAGGGAAATTTCCTTTACTTCGTACGTTTGGGGGAAATGGTGGGTAATGTAACGGGTGAAGCAGACATAGTATTTCGGGATTCTCAGAGACTCTAATACAAAGATGCAAACTGTGACCGAGGCGTGTCCCTGACGATCTGACTGTGCTCGCTGCGGCAACTCTGGACCGGGCTCCGCTAGGAGGGCTGCGGTTCTTCAATGGGGAGCCTCAGTGAACCCCAACTAGCGTCCGGGAAGAGACTGCACGCACCCCTTTCAGCCAGAAGAGGGGGATGCTTGGTCATTTTTATAGGTGGCCCCGGGACCTTGTTTTTGTGGGAGCCACGATTTGGAAGTGGCCTTATTTTTTCACTTGCCTTATTTTTGTCTCGAACAGCCTTGTCTGACATCTGCTCTGCGAGGCTGCTGACGTCTGCAAAAGAGAACCAGGCCCTCGCTATGGGTGCTGGGTCCACTCCCAGGCTTGTCTTTCTCAATATCAAAGCATCAGCTTCGTCCATCGTGCCACACATCAGCCGCAGGCCTGGGTGTGGCACTGGAGAGCAGTCTGCGGACCGTGGGCCCTGGGGCTCTTGCAGTTCTCTCTAGGTCAAAAGACACAAGGGCTCACGTCACCTCTAAGTCCAGCGGCAGTTCGGCAGTCCGTCTTCAGGAGAAGAATGAATGTTTGCTCATTCGTTCATTCACTCCACAAACACGAAGCATCACCACCTCCCACCCCACTACAGCTGGGTGGGTCACGTGACTCAATGTGGCCACTGAATGTGGAGGGGTCACCACGCGTCCTTCTCCTGCCGTGATCACCACCTCAGTCTGCCCCTCAGAGGCCCAAGGACATGAGCGTGTCCCCAGATGCTGGGCTTTGGCTCCTGCTGTCTGTAGATTGATCAGGCAGAGGTGAGACAATCTCTTCCTGCTGGGGTCAGTGCATCGGTCAGCAGGTCTGGGTGAGGCTTCAGTGACCACACCCAGGCCCCTGGGGCTTCCACAGCGGAGGCTGCCGTCCTGTCCTTTCTCCCTGACCCTCATGGCCCTGGCTGTATGTGGCCACCGCGAGTCCAGCTGGGCCCGGGCCAAGGCCAGGTTGAGTCACAGGGCCTTTCCAGACCCCTAGGTCAACAGCACCAGAAATCAATGTGTAGTGAGCTGTGGGTCACCCCATCAAGCCAGCACACAGGTGGCTTCCAGGCTGGGTGAGGGCATGGGAGCTCATGCAGAAGGAAGGCGCCAGATGCACCCATGAGTGCCAGGGAAGGACAGCCACACAGCGGGGACTGTGTTCCATCAGCCCCTGTAGCCCTGCCTGGGGAGCTTTAAGACGCACCCTGCCATGTTTGTGGCCTTGGGGCGTCCTGGGGCATCGGAGAGTGAGGCCAGAGGTCCCCCAGTGCCCAGCACCTGAGGTCGGCGTGCTGGTGGCTATATCACAGGGCTGGTGCCAGTGGGGGCCTCAGGGACTGAGCTCCCAGAGAGCTTCCCATGAGAGGCCGGCTCTTCTGGGGCCCATTGCAGAGCACCCGGCCTCTCTCCTGCTGGGCCTCTCTCCTGCTGGGCCCGCTCTGGTCTCTGCTGAGCTGCAGTGGGGTGCGCAGGGACTGGGGGCTCTGATGGACGCGAGGGGCTTCCTGTCCTGTGGCCTACGCCAGAGCACCCTCCCTGGACAGAACCTTCCTTTACTGCAGGAGGTTCTGGAGTGTGAAGTTAGAAAACTGCCCTTCTGGAAGCTGGGCACAGTGGCTCACACCTGTAGTCCCAGCACTTTGGGAAGCCGAGGCAGGTGAATCATGAGGTCAGGAGATCAAGACCATCCTGGCTAACACGGTGAAACCCCGTCGCTACTAAAAAAAAAAAAAAATACAAAAAACAAGCCGGGCATGGTAGCAGGCGCCTGTAGTCACAGCTACTCGGGAGATTGAGGCAGGAGAATGGCGTGAACCCGGGAGGCGGAGCTTGCAGGGAGCTGAGATCGTGCCACTGCACTCCAGCCTGTGCGACAGAGCGAGACTCCATCTCAAAAAAAAAAAGAAAAAAGAAAAGAAAAAGAAAAAAGAGGCCAGGCACAGTGGCTCACACCTGTAATTCCAGCACTTTGGGAGGCCGAGGCAGGCGGATCACGAGGTCAGGAGATGGAGACCAACCTGGCTAACACGAAAACTACAAAACATTAGTCGGGCGTGGTGGCGGGCGCCTGTAGTCCCAGCAACTCAAGAGGAAAATGGCGTGAACCCGGGAGGCGGAGCTTGCAGTGAGCCGAGATCACACCACTGCACTCCAGCCTGGGCGACCAGTGAGACTCTGTCTCAAAAAAAAAAAAAAGAAAGAAAAAAGAAAACTGCCCTTCCTTGGAGACAAAACCAGTCCCCAGGAATTCCCGCCTTTGCACGTGTGCTGGTGGGAACAGCACTACAGGGCAGCGGAGGCTGGGTGTGGGGCTGGGGTAAGGGGACGGATGGGCCTGTACCCGCTGGCTCCTTCTAATAACTTTCAATCCAGTGAGCTCCTTAAAAATCAAAGCTCTTTGGAATAAAAGGAGGAGGAAACAATCAAGATCATTTTACTCAAACACAGGGAAGTGATCTCATTGTCATCATCAATATTCTCTCCCTTCACTTTTTTTCATTAAAAAAAGAAACTATGTTGGAACAGCTTTAAAGTTACACAAACCTTGAGGCGCTGGTCCAGAACTGCCGCAACCCCACCCAGCCCTCAGGCCGCCATGGACACCATGGTTATGCGAACAAACCTGCAGACACGCAGAGTTACAGCCAACGAGCCAGATTTTATTCAGATTTTCCTTTCGCTACCGCCCCTCTCTGTCCCGGGATCCACCGGGGTCCCACGTGACACTTCATGGTCGCAGTGCCTCAGGGTCCTCCTGGCTGCGAGTTTCTCAGACCCCCCTGTAGGGCGGCCTGACAACTCCAGGGAGGAAGGCTCAGGCACTGGGCAGCCTCCGCTGGGACCCAGCAGTTCACTCCTGGAGAGGCTGGGCTGTGGGCAGGGGGAGAAAGCCCCACTGTGGGGCACCCACCCAGGCAAATCCTCCCTGAGATGCCAGCCTGGGCCAGGGGCCAAGGGGCCATCAGGCTGCCCCTGTGTGGTGATCCCTCATGTGGTACTTGCAAGAGGAAGTCACCAGGCCCAACCCACAGTTCAGGGGGGTTACCTCCCGCAAGGGTCTTCTCCCACTTTCTAGCACCACCATAACTGTCCTGTGGCTGCAGCCCTGCCCAACGGCCCTCCGCCCCCTGCTCTGAAGCCCCCAGCGTCCCCCCAACAAAGTCCCCCTTCCCAACCCACCCTGTACCTCCCACAGTGCCTCTCTGCCCTCCCCATCTTCCTGCTCCCACCTTCCACCCCCACCCAGATCCCCAGCCCCCGACCTGCCCTGACATTCCCCACCCAACACCCCTTACCCCACCCCTCAGGTCTCCTTCTCTTCCCCACAGCTGCCCCCCAAACCTGGGGCTCCAGACTGAGCTCCCAAGCCCGTCTCCTGAACGTCCCTCCCTCTATCCCGCCAAGAGGGCCACCTCCCCTGAACACCCCCATCTCCTCACCATCTACCTCCACCGCCACTCACATCCCGCCCCACCCTGAGCTCCCTAAGGCCCATCCCCACCCCATTCTCCACCCCTATCCTGCCCTAAAGGCCACTTCCACTGAAATCCCCATCCTCGGCCTCACATCCCCATTCCTACTTTCACCCAGTCCCTACCCTTGCCCTGAACCCCACCCCCGCCCCCAGCCCTGTCCCTGAGTGCCCACCCCCACCCCATCATCACCCCCATCCTGCCAGAGGACCACCTCCCCTGAATGCCCCCATCTCCAACTCACCATCCACCCCCACCCCCACCCCCACTCCCTTCCTAATCCCCCAACCGATCTCCCTAAGCCCCGCCCTCCACCCACCCACCCTGCCCTGAGGGCCACCTCCACTTGATCCTCATCCACCTCCCCCCAGGGGGCGAACTCCACCCAACCCCCAGCCCTGCCCTACTCCACCCCTCCACCCCTCCACCCTCATCCCTTTCCCCACCCCTGCCCCAAAGCCCACCCCATGACCTTCCTAAGCCCCACCTCTGAGCACCCTGCCCCAACCCCACAGCCACCCCTATCCTCCACCCCACCCCAGGGGCCCCCTCTACTGAAACCCCCCTCATCTGCTCCATCCCCAGTCCTCCCATCTCCACCCCTCCCCTGAACCCCGTCCCCACTGAGGTCCCTAAACCCCACCCCTCACTCCACCCTGAGGGCCCCATCCTCTGCACCCCAATCCCCCAGCCCCACTGAGCTCTTAACCCACCCCACCTGAGGATTCCATTTCCCTGCCCCTCCCCCAGCTTCCTAGCTCCCCACCCCAAGTGACCCCCAGCAGCTCCTCGCCCCTCCCACTGCACACCGGCACTGAAGGGCTGCCCCGCCCCCGCCCCTCCCGCCCCCGCGGGACACGCCCAGATTCTTCGCCCCCACAGCCTGGTGCCCTCTGGCCTCCCGCTGTCCCAGGTGGGCCTGGATCCTTCCAGCTCATTCTTTGCTTGCGCCGTCCCTCGTTCCATGGCCCAGTCCTCCCCGGGGACCCTGAGCCTGGAGGCCCTGGACCGCTGGAACCTCGAGCCCACCAGCTGGCTGTACCCGGAGCCGTGGCAGCAGCCCTGTGAAACCTGTGAGTCTCTCTTCCACTCCCTGATCGTCCTGCCTTCAAGGGTGCGGCTGGCCAAGACCATCCCCAGGGGTCCCTGCTGAGCCTGGGGGACACTGTGGGTGGCTGGAGCATGGGGATCTCTGAGGGGGTCGAAGGCTGGGCCCAGAGGCAAGCAGGGGCTGCAGCGGCCATTGGCCCCCCGTCCTCATGAGGCCCCTGCCCTCCCCTTTCTGGGGTGAATTGAACCACCCGTCTTCCATGTTGCAGCAGGGCCAGGCAGGTTGGGGGCACGCCTCAGGGGACCCTCGAGCCCCTCTCAGGGCTGGTACTGGCTTTGGCTGTCCTGCCCGTCATCCCTGGGTTGGGCAGGTGGGTGTCACTGTAGGGGTGCAGGTGGCCTGAGCTAGGCAGGGTCTGCTCAGCAAGCTGCTTCCCGTGCTGGGGTGCGTCGGGGATCTGAGCAGGGGCTGACGGGTTTCTCACACCTGTGTCCGCGTGTCCTGTGTCCTGACGCGGCATCCCCATGGCGGCCATCTCAGCCCTGGACCCAGAGGCCGAGCCCAGCATGGACGTGATCTTGGTGGGATCCAGTGAGCTCTCAAGCCCCGTTTCGCCTGGGGAAGGCAGAGGTGAGGGCATATCTGCTTATTGGACCAGTCACTTAGGATGATGACCCCAGGCCTGGACGGGGTCTGGAGTTCCAGGCTTCTGTAGTATTCATGCATTATTCAGACACCCAGACTGGGGCAGGAGATTCCCCACCCACAGCCTTCCCCCAGGCATAGTCATTTAAACACACCAAGATAAGGTGGGAGGGCGGGATGGCAGGGGACCTCAGGCTCCTGTGACTTTGGAAAATGAATGTGTGATGCTCACTTCTGGGCCGATTTTAAATGAAGAGATCAGAGGAAGAAGAAAGGGGCTACTTCTTATCTTCTTTTCCAGATCTGATTGCATATGAAGTCAAGGTTAACCAGCGAAATATAGAAGGTGAGTATTTGCATGCTTGCCCCACCAGGCAAAAGAGGTGGGGCAGAGTGGCTCACACCTATAATCCCAGCACTTTGGGAGAACAAGGTGGGAGGAGCATTTGAGCCCAGGAGTTTGAGACCAGCCTAGGCAGCATAGTGAGACTCTGTCTCTACAAAAAAATAAAAATAAAAATAAAAATTAACCAGGCATGGTGGTGTGCACCTGTAGTCCCAGCTACTCAGGAGGCTGAGGTGGGAGGATTGCTTGAGCTGGGGAGGTTGAGGCTGCAATGAGCTATGATAACACCACACACTCCAGCCTGGGTGACAGTGAGATCCTGGAAGAAGGCAGTGGACACCACTGTGCCACATGTATCCCTTCTCCCCCTCCCAAGGCCCCTGTAGCTTTGTTTAAAGCATACAGTTCAATGTATTTTAGTTTATTTACAGAGTCAACAACCATCATCACCATCTAATTTTAGAAGATTTTCATCAACCCCAAAAGAAAACCCGTATCTAGTAACAGTCACTCTGAATTCCCCCTTCTTGCTTCCCTTCTTTTAACTCGAGGCAACCACTCCTCGACTTTCTTTCAACATGGGTTTGCCTTTTCTGGATCCCTTGCATTTCCATATGAATTAGGATCAGTCGGTCAACTCCTGCCAAAAAGCCAGCTGGGATTTTGAGAAGGGTCTGCAGATCCATTTGGGGACTCATGCTATGTTCGCAATATTAGTTTTGTTTTTTTGTTTTTTTTTGAGACAGAGTCTCACTCTGTCCCCCAGGCTGGAGTGCAGTGGCATGATCTTGGCTCATAGCAACCTCTATCTACCAGGTTCAAGCAATTCTCCTGCCTCAGCCTCTCAAGTAGCTGGGAATACAGGCACCCATCACCATGCCCGGCTAACTTTTGTGTTTTCAGTAGAGACGGGGTTTCACCATGTTGGCCAGGCTGGTCTTGAACTCCTGACCTCAGGTGATCTGCCCACCTCAGCCTCCCAAAGTGGTGGGATTACAAGCATGAGCCACCATACCTAGCCAATATTAAGTCTTCTGATCCATGAACATGGGATATCTTTCCATTTTGTTCCACCTTCCTTAACATCTTTCAACAATGCTTTGCAGTTTTCAGTGTGTAAGCCTCATACTTGTTTGGCTGAATTTATTCCTAAGTCATCCGCTGCATTTGACAGCACTGGGAAAACACGTGTTTTGAATGTTTCCTTTAGACATCTGTCTCTGCTGCGGAAGTCTCCAGGTTCACACGCAGCACCCTCTGTTTGAGGGAGGGATATGCGCCCCGTGTAAGGTAGGCAAGGGGAATGGGTGTGACTCCCTCGTGGCCTCAGAGCAGGGATGACACAAGCCAGCCTTGCTTTGCTCCTTCCAAGGACAAGTTCCTGGATGCCCTCTTCCTGTACGACGATGATGGGTACCAATCCTACTGCTCCATCTGCTGCTCCGGAGAGACGCTGCTCATCTGCGGAAACCCCGATTGCACCCGGTGAGGCGAGGGGCCTGCCCAGGGCGGTGAAGGGGCTGAGGACACACTCATCCTTTCAACTACTCATTCTGGAGTGTGGGTGGATTTTCCTCCCAAATGGATGATTTCCCTGAGAGCTGATTTCTGTCTCAAATGTGTCATTTGGCATAGAGCCCTCAGCAATGGGAGGCGGGTGTCTGCGGTTGGCAATTGTGATTTTTGTTTTCAGTATTGGTATTGCCACATCACTGTGCAGGGGAGTGATGGAAACCCCACACCCCAGGCTGCCAGTCATGACCGGGGTGACAAGGGGCATGTTCACCCCTAGTTCGTTACTCCCCTGCCTCAACTCCCTCCGTGGGCTCCTCCCCTCAGTCCTTCTGGGCCATCCTCGTATTTACAGCTCCCCCCGCCTCAAGTTCTCTCCTCCAGCTGGTGTTACTACATTTGGTTTTGCTGGGAGTCCCACCCTGTTTCTGCAGGCTCGAGTTTGGGGGCAGACAGGTGCCTTAGGGGCTTCCTTGGATCTGTCATTGCCTGCGAATCCACCTCCCTGTCTTCTGCACCTGGCTAGGCTCCTGTCACTCTGTGTCCCTAGGAAGGACCGTGTTCCTCTTCCCAGTCTACCACCTGGTCTTCCCAAAGGGAGCTCCAGTGTGACTTTTCCCTCCAAAACAGGGCTCAGCCCCACCTCCGCCATCCTCGGCATAGGCGGGCTGTCATGTCCGCTGCTGTGGTTTTCTGTTCGACCCTAGATGCTACTGCTTTGAGTGTGTGGATAGCCTGGTCGGCCCCGGGACCTCGGGGAAGGTGCATGCCATGAGCAACTGGGTGTGCTTCCTGTGCCTGCCCTTCTCCCGAAGCGGGCTGCTGCAACGCCGGAGGAAGTGGCGCGGTCAGCTCAAGGCCTTCTACGACCGAGAGTCGGTAAGGAGCCCGCGGAGGGGCAGGACCCGGCGGCAGCAGGCCCTGGCTTACGGCCTTCCCTTGGTTCCTGCTGCAGAATGCAGGCGCGCCGATGGGCACCACAGCTGCAGGCTTGGGAGCGAACGCTCTTTCCTGGTTTCCTCTCCGATAGCAGCTTCCACTCGATGGTGGCTTTGGGTAAACTGCTCTGGCACGGCAGTTTTGTTGCTTCCAAGCCTAGGAACGAGGCCCTGGTAGCAGTAGGAGAGGGGCCAGGAGAGGGTGGCTGGCAAGTCCTCAGCACGTCTCAAAGTCCAGTCCTCAGGAACAAACGCCTGGGCCTATGCTGGCCAGGGGTGGGCCCTTTTGGGAGTCCAGCTGAGAAGCTGGGGGGGAGCCCAGCAGGAACCGCAGACAAAGGCGGAGAAGGTGGAATTGTGTCCCTCTGAGAGGTACACCCAAGTCCCCAGCCCCGTACCTGTGAATGTGATCTTATTGGGAAATAGGGTTTTTGCAGATGTTAAGAGTCGCGAGATGAGATCATTCCAGGTCTAGGGTGGGCCCTCAGTGCAGCGGCTAGTGTCCCTGTAAGAGACTTAGAAAATGGAGACGGGGAAGACAGCCACGTGATGATGGAAGCAGAGACTGGAGTGAGGCATCCACCAGCCACGGGTGCCAGCAGCCCCAGGAGCTGAGGGAAAGGCCTGGCACGTCCTCGCCTGGCACCTTCTGAGGGAGGCATGCCTGCCGGCACACCTTCACTTCAAAACCTCGGTCCTCCTGAGCTGTGAGAGAATAATTTCTGCTGTGCTAAGTCCCCTGGTCTGTTTTTTATTTTTTTATTTTTGAGATAGTGTTTCGCTCTTGTTACCCAGCCTGGAGTGCAGTAGCACCATCTTGGCTCACTGCAACCTCAGCCTCCCAGGTTCAAGCGATTCTCCTTCCTGCTTCCCGAGTACCTGGGATTACAGGCACCCGCCACCATACCTGGCTAATTCTGTACTTTTGGTAGAGATGGGGTTTCACCATGTTGGCCAGGCTGGTCTCCAACTCCTGGCCTCAAGTGATCCACCTACCTCGGCCTCCCAAAGTGCTGGGATGACAGGCATAAGCCACGGGCCCAGCCCCTCCAGTCTGTTTCAATTTGCAGGCCAGCCATGGGAAGCTCCTACAGAAGGGGTGTGGCCCCCGGTGAGGCAGCCAGCGTGGAGCAAGGGACCCCTGAGCTGAGCATGAAACCTCACTGGCCTCCAGCTCACATTTGTTTTTTTTGTTTTTTTTGTTTTTTTTTGAGACGGAGTCTCGCTCTGTCGCCCAGGCTGGAGTGCAGTGGCCGGATCTCAGCTCACTGCAAGCTCCGCCTCCTGGGTTCACGCCATTCTCCTGCCTCAGCCTCCCGAGTAGCTGGGACTACAGGCGCCCGCCACCTCGCCCGGCTAGTTTTTTGTATTTTTTTTTTTTTTTTTTTTTTTTTTTTTTTTTTGAGACGGAGTCTCGCTCTGTCGCCCAGGCTGGAGTACAGTGGCCGGATCTCAGCTCACTGCAAGCTCCGCCTCCCAGGTTCACGCCATTCTCCTGCCTCAGCCTCCCGACTAACTGGGACTACAGGCGCCCGCCACCTCGCCCGGCTAGTTTTTTTGTATTTTTTAGTAGAGACGGGGTTTCACTGTGCTAGCCAGGATGGTCTCGATCTCCTGACCTCGTGATCCGCCCGTCTCGGCCTCCCAAAGTGCTGGGATTACAGGCGTGAGCCACCGCGCCCGGCCAGCTCACATTTGTTAAGGTTGAACCAAGTCATCTCTCCCTGCCTAGCAAGCTTCAGCCTGCTCCGATTCGAAGGAAAGGGTCAGATGGGATGGTGTTTTATAGGAACAGAGCCTAGCGCTCTGAAAGCTGAGGTCCCTGAGTTTTGGGCCCTGGGGGGCTGGCCCTTTAACAGGGAGCACATGAGGCCAGAGTTGGCTGCCCGCCTGGTCCATCAGGTTGGCAAGGGCAGGGCAACCCACAGGGCCTCACCTGTCCCCGAGGCTCACCTCTCCCCGGTATCTCTGGCCTTGGGGCTCTCTTCTCCGACGTTCTGGAAGCTGCCTGGGTGAGCAAGACCATCCTGGCCAACATGGTGAAATCCCATCTCTACTAAAAATACAAAAATTAGCTGGGCGTGGTGGCGTGTGCCTGTAGTCCCAGCTACTTGGGAGGCTGAGGCAGGGGAATCGCTTTAACCCGGGAGGTGGAGGTTTCAGTGAGCTGAGATTGCACCACCTTACTCCAGCCTGGGTGACAGAGCAAGACTCCATCTCAAAAATAAAAATAAAAATAAAAATAAAAGTAAATCAGCAAACCCCTCCACACCTACTGTCTGTTGGCTGGAGACAGCTGGAGGTCAGAGCGGGAGACCAAGGCTGGGGCAGGGGGTGGAGCTGGCCTTCCTCGGGGGCAGTGCTGGTCAGGACAGGCCCAGTCAGGCCTCGGCAGGTGCATCTTAGGTGTGTCTCCGGTGAGTCTCACGTTGAGTGTTCATCCAGGGAAGAATTTTCATTGCATCTCGAGGGCTCTGTTACCAAGTAGCTGGCACAATGCCTTGTTTTGGTTTTCTAATAAATAGGAGAGTCCCCTTGAGATGTTTGAAACCGTGCCTGTGTGGAGGAGAGAGCCGGTCCGCGTGCTGTCTCTTTTTGGAGACATCAAGAAAGGTAAGTCAGTGATGTCCCAAAGACACACGTGGAAGGATGCCTCCACACACCTGGCTGCCCCTCAGGCCGCCCCCCTGGGCTCCCCACACCCTCCCCGAGGCCGGCCAGCCGCTGGTGTCCTGCACCCCTCCCCACGCTGGGCCCATGCTGACCCCGCACTGGGGCCTTTGGAAATCCCACTGTCTTCTGGGCCTCGCAGGCACAGCCGAATCCATGAAGACACTCTCTCTCCTCTGGCCGTGTCCGTAAGGGATGGGTCCCCCCGGGACACCCACTAATGCCCACAGTGTCTCAGAGCAGCCTTGTGCGGGAGCACGTATCTGCCCCGGGCAGCTGACCAGCAGCCTGATCCCACAGCGCCCGCACAGCCTGCCCAAGGCCTTGCTGCCCGGGCGGGGCTGAGGAAGCCGGGGCCTCCTCCAAGGCCGTTCCAGGGCTCTGCAGCTCACACCAGCTGCAGAGTGGAGTGGACTCCACCGCTCTGTGGATTTCCTAGCCAGAGGTGACGTCGCATCCCAGAAATGCCTGGCGCTGTAACACAGTGCTTGACATCCTTTTTGTTTTGTTTTGTTTGAGACAAAGTCTCACTCTGTTGCTCAGGCTGGAGTGCAATGGCACAATCTGCTCACTGCAGCCTCCACCCCTCGGGTTCAAGTGATTCTCCTGCCTCAGCCTCCCGAGTAGCTGGGATGACAGGTGCCTGCCACCACGCCCAGCTAATTTTTGTATTTTTAGTAGAGATGGGGTTTCACTATGTTGGCCACGCTGGTCTAGAACTCTTGACCTCAGCTAATCCATCCGCCTTGGAATCCCAAAATGCTGGAATTACAGGCTTGAGCCTCTGTGCCTGGCCGTGCTTGACGTTCCTAAATCAATACGTGGCGATGTTTGCTTGTTTAGCTTGTTACAAGACAAAAACCTCCATCCTTAATCCTCCTGCCACATCATTAAAAAGATAAAGTTGGGTGGGGTGCAGTGGCTCACGCCTGTAATTCCAACACTTTGGGAGGCTGAGGTGGGTGGATCATTTGAGATCAGGAGTTGGAGACCAGCCTGGCCAAAATGGTGAAAACCCGTCTCTACTAAAAATACAAAAAAATTAGCTGGGCGTGGTGGCGCACACCTGTAGTCCCAGCTACTCAGGAGGCTGAGGCAGGGGAATCGCTTGAACCTGGGAGGCGGAGGTTGCAGTGAGCCAAGATTGCACCATTGCACTCCAGCCTGGGCGACAGAGTGAGACTCCACCTCAAAAACAACAACAAAAATATAAAGTTGGCTCCTTAATGGTAGGAGGGTCCTTCGATCAGCCGTCAGCCTTTTCAAGTCCCTGTAGAGGCACAATCCACGCTCACCCTCTGGGCCCTTCTGGTCTCTCCCCATCCAGAGCTGACGAGTTTGGGCTTTTTGGAAAGCGGTTCTGACCCGGGACAGCTGAAGCATCTGGATGATGTCACAGACACAGTGAGGAAGGATGTGAGTACCGCCGCGCACTCTCGGACGCTGCACTGGGAGCAGGGGTGCGAGCTTCCTCAGAGGAAATGTCAAGGATGAGGTGGGCAAGGAGGCGGCGGCAGGCGCTGGGAGGAGTCCCGAACACACGGGGGCCTCTCGGCTGGGATTACAGGCACCCGCCACCACGCCCAGCTAATTTTTTGTATTTTTTAGTAGAGACGGGGTTTCACCATATTGGTCAGGCTGGTCTTGAACTCCTGACGTCAGATGATCCACCCGCCTTGGCCTCCTAAAGTGCTGGGATTATAGGCATTAGCCACGGTGCCTAGCCATTAATTTTTATTTAAGAAGAATGACAGAGTGAGGGCCATCACTGTTAATGAAGCCAGCGTTGCTCACAGCCTCCCCTTGGTCACTTTTTGGGACTAAAGGGCACCCTTGTCTTGTCTTGTGTTCAGGCAAGATTGTTGGGCGGCTGTGTTTTGTCTTCTTCCAGCTTGGCCATGGAGCAGCCTGGTCACTGGTGCTCTGCGGGGCTGTTTCTGTTCAGCAGGGAAGGCTCTGCCCTTGACATTAGCTCCTGGAGGGCTGTGGACAGCGCCTGCCGTGTTCACGGATGACAGTCTGTGCATTGGGTTGGGCCTCCCAGGACTGGTTCTCCAAGGGCAATGGGATGACAGACAGAAAAACCAAATTCTGCCAAAGTATTTAAATAGGTTTATTCTGAGCCAGTAAGAGTGACCATGGCCTGGGAAACACAGTCTTAAGAGGTCCCGAGGAAGTGCACCCAAGGCGGTCAGTAACAGTTTTGGTTTTATACATTTCAGGGAGATGGGAACTGCAGGTAGAATCAGAAATCAGTACACGGGCCAGGCACGGTGGCTCACGCCTGTAATCCCAGCACTTTGAGCCCAGGAGGTGGAGGTTGCAGTGAGCCGAGATCTCACCATTGCACTATAGCCTGGGTGACAGAGTGAGACCCCATCTCAAAAAATTCAATCAATCAATCAATCAATCAATACATAGGTGTGCATTGGTTCAGCCCCAAAAGGCGGGCTATCTTGAAGCTTACATTAGGGATTCTTTAGTTGGCAGTTGGATGAAAGAGTTCAGCTTTGCCTGAAAACTCGGAGTCAGTAGAAAGGAATGCTTGAGTTAAAATAAGGTCTGCTGTCTGTCATGTGACGCCATGGCACAGCCATAATACACCGGCTCAAAAACACCCATTCCACAAGCTTTTGTGGTTTGTAAGCCGTGATTCCCCCACGCTCCTTAGAAAGGAATTTGAGCAAGAAAAGATAAAGGCAGAGTTCAGTCCCCAAACGCGTGGCACAGAGTCTTCACCTCAGATTCGGAGCGTTCTCCTCCGGGCTCCAGGCAGGCAGCCCCTGAGGCTGGTGGTGGCTGGGGATGGCTCTGCCCTAGTGGGCTCCACATCTCAGCTTGCCCTGGCCTGTGAGCCCTGCGAGCTGAGCAGGGTCGGCCCTGAGGACATCTCGTGCTACCGTACGCGACCTTGCCCACTGCTGCTGCCTCTCGGTGCCCATGCCCGTCTGTCCTGCAGGTGGAGGAGTGGGGGCCCTTTGATCTCCTGTACGGCGCCACACCTCCCCTGGGCCACACCTGCGACCATCCTCCCAGTGAGTGACGCTTCAGTCCTGACACCCTGTCCCCACCACCCCGTCTCCTCTCCTCTTTCCCCACCCCTCCATGCCAGGGCAGAAACTGCAAATTGTCAGCATTTTTCAAAAGCAGCTTTATTGAGGCTCCACTGACACACAGTGTGTCCAACTGAATGTGTGCAACTTACTGTGTGTCAGTGGTGCCTCAATAAAGGAGGAGGCACTGAGCTAGCTCCACACCCATGCACGCCTCATCATGAGCAACAAAGTGTCCCTGTCACTTAGGCTTCCCTGTGCCCCCCAAGCCTCCTGCTGACCCCGTGCAGTCCCTAGCGTGCCCACGTCACTGCAGCTCACGTATCCTCTGGAGCTTCCTCTAAAAGGCGGTATTTGTGCCACGGCACGCGCTCTGCGTCCGCGCCTCCCTCGGGGTTGCCTGTCTGTCTCTTCCCAACTCTGGGCCTGCCTGGGGGAGGAGGGGTCCTCGCACCTCTGTGGCCCCGGCACTGGGCAGGGGTCCATTGCTGCTGGAGGAACAGGGGCAGGGGACCCCTCAGACCCAGGCTGGTGCATCCCATAGACCCCCTCGGTGCTGCTCTCATGCCACAGTTTCCTTGGGCCCCTGCCTAGATGCACCTGAACAGCACCCCGCCACTACCAGCCCTTGCCTCTGGACCCCCCTCAGCCCTGCCCCCTCACGCCCTCCAGGCTGGTACCTGTTCCAGTTCCACCGGCTCCTGCAGTACGTGCGGCCCGGGCCAGGCAGCCCCAGACCCTTCTTCTGGATGTTCGTGGACAATCTGGTACTGAACAAAGAAGACCAGGACGTCGCGTCTCGCTTCCTGGAGGTGTGTGCGGGGCCGCATGGGCCTCCCTCTACCCCTGCCCATGTGAGGAAGGGGCTCTTCGGGTGGCGCTCAGTCTACACCCCAGGCTCCAGGCCTGGAACCCTGTGGTCCCTGGTTTCCAGGTGTGCACAGGGCCCAGGAGAGCTGCTGTGCAGTCCAGGCAGGGGCCGTGGTGCCTGGGACATGAAGCCCCTTCGAGGACAGCCTTGGAGGGCAGTCCCACCTCACACTACTCCTGTGCTCACAGAACACGGCCTTGGGGGCTCACCTCCTGCCGCCGCCCCCTCAGTCTCCACACACACACGTGCACATCACACAGGTGAACACACACCACAGTGCACATGTGCACACAGTCACTGTACACATGCGTCACACACAGGGACACACTTACCACACGCAGGCACGCTACGTGCACGCATACTCCCCCCCCCACACACACACAGCCTTCTCTTCACACGTCTGAATCCTGATTGTCAGAGCAGCCACTTTTGGGCTCAGTTGACGGGTCCCCTCTGGGTCTGACGGGCCGGGTCAGGGTTGGGGAGGGACGGCCACACCTCAGCCACAGGAGACAGGCGGGAGAGGTTCGGGAGGGGGAAGTTCTTCATGCTCTCAGGTTCCATGGAGGGGCCACAGCCAGCGGGGGCCCCACCCACCGAGTGGGCAGCACCTGTGGGCTGGAGCCTTTGCTGGGGGTCCAGGCGGGGTCGAGGTTCCCTTGGTGCTGGAATCTCATGGAGTGGCTGGAATGCAAACCCAGCCATTGGGAAGGGGAGCAAATGCCATGAACTGAAAATCACAAGATCTGTGCTTTTAGAACAGGAGACTTTGTTTCTGTAAAGGGACACAGCCTGCAAGGCCCTGTCCCCCAGGCTGGGAAGCACGGCCTCTGCCAAGACCAGAGGAGCCAGGAGGAGGCACTTCGAAGGGGAGGGGTGGCCGGGGCAGGAGCTCCGTGCTGACCGGGTTGGCTAAACCTGTGCGGCAGGTTATTCATGAAGGGGGTCCTGCTGCACACGTACTGAACAAACATGCATGTAATATACGACCTGTGTTCACCCTGGGGTGGGGTCTTAACACGTCAGTGTGTCGCAATGAGGCCCTAAACCTCAGGTCTTCTCGGAACACAAAGGCACTCAAGGCGGAGCCTCTGTAAATCGGCCGGAGCCGGTCCACGGTCGGGGGTCCCTTATCAGGAGGAGGTTCCTGAAGTCAGGCTTCTGCCCAGTCAGAGCTGTGGTCATGGCTGTGGAACGTGGTCAGTTTGCGTCTGCGGGTGGATGGGCTGCAGTCATTTGAATCTTGCTCATGGCCGGGCCAGTGTGTGTTTAGCTGCTGGAGAAAAAGCAGCTGTGGCGTGAGGGCAGAGTCCGTCCTCTCAGTGTAGGGTACGTGGCTCGACCCTTGCCTGCTGTGGCCTGAGGTCCTGTTTGTAATTTGATATCTTATTGCCACAGAGTCTATTCTGTCGGTTTAAAATAATTCGTCAGCTTTTTCTCCAAAGGTGATTTATAAGAAAAAGGGACACAGGAAACACAGTCGGGCTAGAAAGTCCGTTGACCACTCAGGGCCATTGGCGGCTGAGGCCAGGGGGCCCATGGGGGGCGCTTACCCCTGACCCACGGCCGACCCTCCCACCCCCAGATGGAGCCCACCACCATCCCAGATGTCCGTGGCGGATCCCTACAGAATGCTGTCCGCGTGTGGAGCAACATTCCGGCCATAAGGAGGTATTTCCCGGGCAGCCAAAGTGTTCAGGGTCAAGGGGGACGTGGACCCAGAGCGGAGTTCACCAAGGAAATGGGGTCTGCCTAGCAGAGCCAAACCCAGAGCAGCCTCTGTGCCCCAGTGGGACTGCGGTCGGCCTCCAGGGCCACCCTGAGACCCTGAAGGCACCGAAGCCCAAGGACGCCCCTTTCCCCTTGGGGACCTTCTCCAGCACTGGCTCTCAGCTTCTTGGGTTCCAGCCCCTGGACACCCATATGCGCCATGGCGCCCTGGCCCTGGATTGGCTGCAGTCCCCAGGCTTTCACTCCGTGTGGTCTCCCCACCTCCCTTGCACACCCATAAGCTCATGTGTGCTCACACTCAGCCACACTCACACGACTCACTTGCACGCTCATCCACACACCTGTGTGCTCATGTGCGCACACATACAGTCAGTCCCACGGTCACACTCATCCACACACAGTCGTTCCCACGGTCACACTCATCCACACGCCTGTGTACTCATGTGCACACACACAGTCATTCCCACAGCCACGCTCATCCACACGCCTGTGTACTCATGTGCACACACACAGTCATTCCCACAGCCACGCTCATCCACACGCCTGTGTACTCATGTGTACACACACAGTCATTCCCAAGGCCATGCTCATCCACATGCCCGCATGCACTGTCACATGCTCACACAAGCACACTCATGACTAGCATGTGCATGTCACATGTGCTCACAATCACAGGCACACACGCATCAGTCTCACACCCACCCACATGCTTGCACCCCCATGGTGCACTCCTGGGCTGCCGTCCCCACCTTTTGGGGCCTTGAACACACGGCCCTGCCCCACGTGCCCTCTGCGGCTGAGCACCCCCTCCTGCTGCCCCCACGGCCTCTCCCAGCTGCCCCCGCCCCTCGACAGCCTTCCCAGGCGGCCCAGACCTCACACCCTCCAGCCGACCGCCCGTCCATCCCCTCACTCCCACACTCACCTGGCATGCCTTGCTCATACGTGCATTCGTGTGGAACGAGCGCTTTCTGGCTCAGCTGAGTCATGTCTCCTGCCTGAGAGTGAGTTCTGGAAACTTATTCCCTCTCACCTCTCAGGTTCCTGCATTCTCCCATGTCACTGCCATGGCACGATCCTGTTGCCTGGCACCTGCCAAGGCGTGGCGCCCGCAGGTCCTGCTGGCCTGGCCTCCCCTGGATTTGAGTTTGGGAGGGGCTGAGCTGAAGCACTTTGCCAGATGCTTTCTCTTCAGAAGCTCTCTCACCTGCATGCTGGACTTCCCACAACCTCCCCCTCACCCTAAGCCTGCTCCCCCCGTGTCACTTCCCTGGAGGCCGTACCAGGCTCTGTGGGGCTGGGTGAGCGGGGCTGAAGGTGGGGGCAGACCCAGCAACACCTGTGTGCATTACAGGCCATGCCTCACCTGCTGCCTGTTCCCGGAGGCTCCATGCATCCACGCAGCAGTGAGAGAACAGCACCCCAGCAGGGTTCTTATGTGGCAGGTGCAGCCAGACCCAGGGTTGCAAGGCTCCTCCACCAAAGGCACCTCCCTCCACTCCAGTGGCCACACCTGTGGCCCCTGTAGGCTTGGGCCATGGGCTGGCAGCTGCTTCTTCCCAGGCCCCCTTTCTGAGCGAGGCCCCACAGAGCTCCTCACAGGGTTTCCAGGGTTGGATGCACCTAAGCCGTGATCCTGGGGTCACCTGGTTCCTAGAAGGAGGCTGGCAGCTCCTTCCCACAGGTTTCCCTCCGAGGGTCTCGGGTGTCTCAACAGTGACGTGAGACACCCACTCACTGAAAGAGAAATCATTTTGCAGAGGTGGCCACTGTCACCCCCAGGATGGTTAAGGACAGTCCCCACTGCCCTAGGGAGGGTGCCCGAGGAGGAGGGGGACACTGTATCTGGCACTTCACTCGCAGCCTTCACCCTGAAAGAAACTGAGAAATGTTCCTGGCCTCCAGGGGGGTGGCTGGGAGCATGAGAGGGGGTGTCGGTGCCAAGTCTGCAAAGCCCATCTTCCCCAAGGGCTCCTCACACCGCAGGCTGGCAGAGGACCTTTTCCTCTCCCCACCTGCCCTCCTGCGCTCAGGGCTCAGGCTTCCAGCACAGGCAGCCCCAGGAGCCCAGGGGACAGCCTTTGTGATACAATTCCCTGGGAGTGGTTGCTGTCTCTGCAAGGGTTTGGCTAACTTTTGCCTGGAGTCCTGTCCTTTCCTCTGCGGGGGTGCTGCCCAGGATGGTGACATCCTCTAGCGATGGCCCTGGAGCTCGCTGTTCACACAGAGTCACCCCCAGCCTGCTTCCCAGGGGACCAGCCCCCTGCCGGGGGGAGGCGGAGGCAGGGGAGTTGTCTGGTCTCCTGCTGCTCAGTACACCTCCGTGAGAAAAACTCCCAGAATTGGGTGGGGGTTCCAAGGCATCTTAGGCGCCTGGGACAACTGAGAGGCAGGCTGTTCCCCTCACCCCCTCGAAGCGATTCCTTCCCAGCCCCATCTCCGGCCCGCCTGGTGGGTGCTGCACTTGCTCACAGCCTTCCCTCCCTCCTCTCAGCAGCAGGCAGCGCGTTCTGGTTTCGGAAGAAGAATTGTCCCTGCTGACTCAGAACAGGCAGAGCTCGAAGCTCGCGGCCAAGTGGCCCACCAAGCTGGTGAAGAACTGCTTTCTCCCCCTAAGAGAATATTTCAAGTATTTTTCAACCGAACTCACTTCCTCTTTATAAATGAGTCACTATACTGTGAAAAGGAAAAAAAGACTTTTCCTAGAACAAAGGCAGCTTTCTTCACATTGTCTCTTTCCTGTTTGGATTATTATTTTATTGCTCGTCTTCGGTTTTTGCGTCGTCACTGCAGACCCACGTTCCGTTGGGTTCTGGAGACTCGGGGTCTCTCCCCCCCACCACGCTGGCTCCCGGGGCAGAGGCTCCCGCCACTGCGCACAGGACCACACATGGTGGTACGCGTTGTACTTCCCGAAAGCATTTCTGTGTTCTAGTTGAGAAGTTCAAGTATATTTATTATAAGATAGTCATTGGTCACGTCTGGTGTTTTATGTATAGGCACAGCCACCTGTCATCCTGCAGGGCATGGGGTGGAGGCCAGAAGTGAGCAGGAGGCGTCTTTGGAGCGCCTGTGCCGTGTCCTGCATGATGCACTTTCTGCCAGGGCCTTCCCCACGAGATCGCTGTTGCTTTCATAGAGAAAACCACGCATGCTGATTGTAGCTGCACCAAACGGCCTGGACCTTTGCAAAGTACAGGACCTCAGCCTTGGCAGGCAAAGGAGGGACCTGCTGAACAGACAGTGCGGAGGCCAAGGCCAGATCCACACACAAAGGATGTCACGTTTGGGTCCTACCCCAGGTGGTATTGATTGCAAAAAACAGGGCTCCTCCTGGCCCTCTGCAGTTTGAGTCTGAGTAAGGATCAACTCAGCAGAAAGCTCTGCCTCAGGCTGGGCTCAAATCACTGGAAATGAATCCTACAGGGGAACTTTGGGGTCTGCACTGGGGCTATTAGTGGTAGGTAAAATGCGTTGTGGAAGAAAGGTCAAAATGGGGCCCTAGGAAGGTTAAGAATGTGTATCTGGAAGTAAATAGAAGTCTTCACTTCAATTAACATGACTGGATGCCTCTCCCATCTTGGGACAGTCCTGGATGCCTACAACACAGGTCTCACATCCAGGGATGAATTTAGCCAGCTCTGTAATGACCCCGGGGTTCCTGAAGCCACAGAGGGAGAACAGGTGAGGGCATCCAAGTGCAAATGAGCCCTCTGGGGAGGCCGTGCTCGAGCTGACACGAGCTCCAGCTGAAGCCATCGTGAGCCCATGAGCACGGGCCAGGCAGGTGGTGAGAGCTCCAGACAGGGCGGGCTGGGCTCAGGCTGTGTGCACCCAGGGAACTAGTGTCATGGGCCCAGCATAACTCATGCTCAGCTTCTGTGAGGGTTGCTTCAAAGCAGGGACCCACGGTGCTGGGAGGGCCTTTCTGCCACCCAAAATGCACTTTCCTTCTTTTGTTCTCTCCCCAACACTCAGAACTGTCCACGCCACCTTGAGATTCTCTGTGTATTTTAAGTTTTTACGTTTTGAGACAGGGTCTAGCTCGTCTCCCAGGCTGGAGTGCAGTGGCAAAACCATAGCTCACTGCAGCCTCCATCTCCTGGTCTCAAGAGATCCTCCAGCATCAGCGTCTGGAGTAGCTGGGACTACAGGTGCGTGCCACCATGCCCGGCTAATTTTTAAAAATTATTTGTAGAGATGGGGTCTTGCTCTGTTGCCCAGACTGGTCTCAAACTCCTGGGCTCAAGTGATCCTCCCACCTTGGCCTCCCTAAGTGTTGGAATTAAAGATGTGAGCCACTGTGCCTGGTCCTCCAGGTATTTTAATTTTACACACAGGACCTGCAACATGATCCCGTACTCAGCTGAACAACCCTCCAAAAGATGCCCATGTCCCCATTCCCGGATACTGTGAATATTACCTCATGTGGCAAAGAAAGGACTTTGCTGATGGGATTAAATTCAGGTGGGAGGCCTCCCTGGATCATCCAGGTGGGTTCTATCTGTCATCCCAAAGGTCCTCATAAGAGAGGGGCAAAGTGAGGCTTGACCACACAGAGAAGCCACATGGCCACTGAGGCAGAGAGTGGAGCAAAGCACAGGGATGCCTGGGCCACCCGGAGCTGGGAGAGGCAGGTCGGATGCTCCCCTAGCGCCTCCACCAGGCAGGCTTCCACCCTCCAGGGCTGAGAGAGAATAGACTGCTGTTGTTTTGAGCCAGCAAGTGTGAGGTCATTAGCTCCCAGCGCCCACAGGAAACGAACCTACTGTCATGCACCACATAACAACCTTTGGTCAACAAGCAATGCCACAGTGCTCCCATATCACAACGCGGTATTTTTACTGCACCTGTTCTATGTTTAGATGGCTTTAGATACACAAATACCAGTGAGTCACAGCTGCCTACGCTGTTCAGCACAGTCACCTGCCATGTAGGCTTGTGGCCCGGGAGCAGCAGGCTGTGACATACAGCCTCCGCGTGCAGCGGGCTGGGCCACCAGGGTCGTGTGTGCACTCTGTGTTCACACAAGGACAAAATCACCTAAGGACGCATTTCTCAGAAGGAATGTATCCTTTTGATACATATGACTGTACCAAACGTATGAACATATGACTGTACACCCGAAGAGAAAAGATCTTCCTCGGACCAAGAGTGAAGCTCTCAGCATCAGCCGATGCCCATGCTGTCAAACGCAGGTTGCTGTGCCAGACCCCAAAGGGACCGGGGCCTGGAGGTGCATCAAGGCAGAGATCAGAAGATCCCCGCGGCCTGGGGCTAGGAGCATCCGGCAGCTGCTTCCTGCTTAAGCACTATGACTTGTACCCAGAGCCTCAAACCCCAGGCTGCACAAATACGATTCCTGCTTGGTTCCCAGTTGGCCCTGGACACTGCCAAGGGGCCTTCTCTCCACACCCCTAGAACAAAAGCATATCCTGCTGGTCCAAGAAACTGTCACGGTTGAGGGGGAAAATGAAACCTTCCTTTGACTACAGGAAACTTCCCAAGGGTTTTTCTGTTTCTTCATCTAAACTCCTCTGAGTGTCGTGACCCATGTGCCGGTGTGCTGTGTGTTCACTCACAACCACCCCGCATTCACGTATATGTTACAGGTCAGGGGATGCGGGCACCAAGGGGCTAAGGAACTTGCTGAGGTCACACAGCTCCGGGGCTGGGATCTGAACCAGCCACCGCTTACCGTTGTCTCCCGTAGTCTCCGAGGTTCCTGGGCTGGTCCTGGCGCCCTCCCCCGCGGCCACCCCTTCTGGCGCAGCTGCATTCCTGCCCCCTGCCTGGCTGTGCCCTCCACGCGGAGTCCCCTCTCTCGGGGGACCTGCCCGCAGCACTTGGCTTGCTGGGGGTCTCTGGCGTCTGCCCGGGAAGCAGAGCCTGGACCTGCCCCCTCGGCCACAGCACGGCGGGCCCTGCGGTGTCGGCCCCTCTCCCACCGCCCCCGGGGGGCACTGGGGGCTGCCGGGTCTGGACCCACCGACGGGGCACCTTCCCTTCGCCGCCGCGGATGACCAGCCGCGCTCTTGGGAGACCTTAATTTGGGAGGCTCTGCTCCTCCAGGACCCATTCCCATCCTCCCACAGCCTCCACGCGGTATCCGGGGGCCGTTCCCTTCCCCGCAATCTGGCGGCATTCAGGTGCGTCCGACCCGGGGGTGCAGCGCTTGGCCCGGCGTCAGCTAATCAGCGCGGCGCAGCCCCGGAGCTCAGCCGCAGGTCCAGAGGCGCACGGAGCCCGGCCGGTCCATCAGGGAGGGCCTCCGGAAGGAGGTGGCGCTGCCCGCAGCCCGCCCGCCCGGCTCACCTGCGCCCTCCTCACCTGCCGGGCGATGCGGTCCCCTACCAGCAGCCGTCCGCCCGGGGGAGAGGAACCTCAGCCCCCAACATCGCGACCCCTCCAGCCTCGCTGGTCCTAGCAGGCGTCCCTGAGCGCGTTCCGGGAAGCGCACGTCCACGCTGGCGCTGGACCGGGTTTTCTGGCTCCAGGGACGGGACTCGTCCTAAAGAGTCCGGCTCAGATGGGATTACGCGCCCCACCTCACCTGTGTGCTGACCGTTGGTGCCTCCACCCTGCGCGCCGCGGGCCCTGCCCAGCCCTTCCCGCCGGAGGGCAGGTGGCCGCCGTCCCGCCCCTGCCAGGCGCGCGATTTTAAATCCCCCCAACCCCCATCTCTCAGCTTGACCTGGGAGAGGGAAGCCACCCGGCTTCGGGCTTCCTGCGCCCTCGCCGCCGCACTACCTGCCCTCTCGCCGCCGCACTACCTGCCCTCCCGCCGCCCTCCCTGCTCTTCCCCGCCGCAGTCCCCCTACCCCCCCAGTCCGTCTCTTCCGCCTTCTTATTTTGTGCCTGGGCTCTCTGCTCCGCAAAAATATTGACTTCCACGGGCAGAGGTTTCAGAATTTTTTTAAAGCTTTTGTCCACGGCGTTCTCTACATCTTGGTTGAAGGAATGGCAGCCTGCGGGGTGCCGTCTGTGGCCCCAGTCTCCGGGCGCTTCTCGCCTCCTCCGCGCGCAGGAGGCAGTGGGGATCCGAGCCTCAGACCAGAAGCGTGGGCTCCGGGAGGAGGGTGCCCCGCTGACCTGTCCAGCAGCCTCATCCAGGCCCTTCCGGGGCTGCCTCTGCAGAAAGGGAGTGACGTCCCCTCTGGGCCCCACCTGGCTTGCGGGGATCAGGGAGGGAGGGCGGGGTGGGCTGGGCGCGGTGGGAAGGGAGCAGAGGCCCTGGGTCCAACCCTCGGTTGCGTGGCGCAGCCTTTCCCAGACCAGCTGCCCCAGACTCTAGGTCAGACGCCACTGCCAAGGCTGACCAGCCCTGGGCCGCAAGGCTGCATCGGTTTCTCGGCGGGGACTCCTCAGAGCCAGTATTAGGCAAATAGGCTGCGCCAGCGCCCTTCAGACCCCTCGAAGGCTAGGGGAGCTAGGCCAGGTCAGGGAGGGCTAGGGCTGGCCGAGAGGGTAGAGCCCGCCCACTTTCCCTCCCTCCTTCCATTCATGCATTCATTCCTTCAATCATTCATTCCTCAGCAGTCGCTGAGCTCACTCGCCTAAGTCCTGGAGATCATCCGAGCGGAGCAGGCCAGGGGCCCGGCGCTCTCCCAGCGTGGGAGCCTGGGTCCCCAGACTCCTCCTTCGGGAGGGCCGCAGGACCCGCGCATTCTGCGCCGCGCGGGGAACGGCCCTTGCCTCCCACGGTCCCCTCCCCTCCACCGGCCCCCGCAGCACCCCTGGCCACCTTCCTCCCGGGTACCCCGCAACCCTGCGCTTCCCGGGGCACCTACGGCGCCCAGGTCCGCGTCCAGGCAGACAGGCCGACCTGCCTCTGTCCCTCCTCCGGCCCACAGGCACACTCGCCTGGGCAGAGCTGAACTTTCCGGCGCCGCCGCGCCCCTCCTCCTGCGTCCCGGGGCGGTCTCGATCGCCAGAGGAACCAGGCCGGGGGCGGGGCGGGGACGGGGCGGGGACACGGCTGCCTCCCGCCCGCCGCGCGCTGGGCGCTCAGAGTCTCGGGCGCGGCGGGAGCGCAGTTAAAGCCGATCTCCCGCGCCCCGAGGTTGCTCCTCTCCGAGGTCTCCCGCGGCCCAAGTTCTCTGCGCCCCGAGGTCTCCGCGGCCAGAGGTCTCCGCCCGCACCATGCGGCTGGGCAGGTGAGCCGGGGAAGGAGCGGAGGCACCGCGGTCAGGGGCGGGGTGGCTCGGCCCGCGCGTCCCCAGCTGGGCTCGGACGCGGGGCCTGCGGGGCTCGCCTGGAGGCGCCGGGCCGGCAGTGCGGGTCCGAGGAGCGGGCGGCGGAGGCGCCGGGGCTGCCGGCGGGGCGTGGACGGCAGCGGGCGGCGGGGCCCGGCACCGGCGTCCACTGCAGGACGCGCAGCCGTGCGGGGGCGGTCTTGGGGGCGGGGTCCCTGCCAGGGAAGGGGGACCGCGAACGCTGAAACGAGGGAGGGAAGGCGGGCGCACCCTGCACGCCTGGGTACGGGCGCTGCCCCTTCCACTCCCTGGCACCGCTGATTTCTTAGAAGGGAGAAGGAGGGAGGTGACCGGCCGAGCTCTCTCCAAGGCCTGCCGGTACCCACGGTCTGGCGACACGCCCTCCCCCACACACGTGGGATTCCCCGCAGCCCGGCAGCCGATCTGCACTGAGGAAAGCAGGGCTGCCTGAACCAGGAGTGACAGCTTCCTCCTGAATTTTTGCGAAAATATGCTCTTGGCAACCCACGTTGTAGGGTCTGCAGCCCGTGCTCCCCTGGGTGAACCTGTGAGGCCCCTGACCTCAGGGATGCCTCCCGTACAGCCCAGAGCTAGCCACACTGGTGTCACACTCCGCAGTACCCCTCACCGTTAGAAATGTATGCAGTTATGATCCTGCCCTAGAGATAAAGAATTTAAAAGCCCCGGAATGTCATAACCCTCCCAAATGTCTTAGCCCTCCGCCACCCACACCTTCAAGTAGGCTACCCTGTCTGTGCTGGGTCTTGATGAAAACTCGGGGTGGGGGGTAGGTTAGATGCAGGGGTGCTGAGGGTCCAAGGAGAGGACACAGAGGCCGCTGGGTAGGCGGCACCCAGGGAGGGGACAAGCCAGAAGGAGCCTGGAGCAGGCACACCCCGGCCCAGGAAGCCCCCAGGTGTCCTGAGGAGGCCTCCATAGACAGGATGGGCCTTGTGCGCAGGTGATGAACGTAGGCCCTGTGGGAGACAAATGGGGGCACAGAGGGTTTCTCACAGCTGTTGTTTAGATGGTGGCTCTGGGGAGATGACTGAAGGGGCTGAGGTTGGAGGCAGGGAGGTCCAGGTGGATTCAGGGGGCTTGCTGGAGGCCATCACAGCCATCTTGCAAGCCAGAATGGTGGCCCCCACAGGAGGAGTGGGAGAGAGAGGAAGGGCCACCTGCAGGCTTCAAGAGCCCCTGGTGACCTGCGGCTGGCTTTGGTGCATGTGTGCTCACTTGGCACAGGCACACCTCCATGCGGACTCAGATGACGGTCATTGTGGGTGGGGCAGGGGTTTCTGTGGCTCCAGGGCTCAGGGACAGCCCACTGGGAGGTTCCCACAAGACCAGCCTTTGGCTTACAAAGCCCCCAAGATTTCCCAGGCAGAGGCCACAGAGAAGAGGCATGAGCGTCTCCCAGACTTGGAGGTGCAGGGACATCAGAGAAGGAGATATCCCTGCTCCGGGGACTCCCACTTTGTGGGGAACTGGCCACAGAAACTGATGGTTTTGGGGGCTGGGGTAAGCAGGCTACCAAAGTGAACCCAACCACTAAGGGCCTCCACCTGGGGAAGGCATCCTGGGGGCTGGCAGGTGGAGGTGGTGAGCCTATGGTGTGCACGGTGCAAAGGCTCCCAGACCCAAGATGGCCAGGAGCATTGGAGTCTTAAGGGGAATTTGCTGCCCAAGGCAGGGGCACCAGCCGCAGCAGGATCTGAAACAGGAGGAGCTCAGGTTTGGTTTCAAAATGATCCGCATTCCCCACAGGGCTGTCCCGTCACTCACCGGACCCTGTCACAGGCATGCCCGATGTTCTTAGTCTCCCCAGCATTTTAAGTGACGCTCCTGCTATATGTGCCCTGAAAGCCTTTTTTTTTCTCTCTCTCTGATTTCCTATAATTTCTTGGCATCTGTCCCCAGGAAGGTTAGACCAGTCTCGGTGGCGTCCCTCGCTCCCCTTCATCCTCACGCCGGCATCACTGTGTTTCCGGGGATTTGTTACCACAAGAACTAGAGAGTGGCGAGAGGCCGCCAGCCCCTCAGACTTGCTGTGCTGGGCAGGGGAATGGTGGTCCTGGCCCTGGACCCTGAATTCCCATGGAGCGCAGAGGCAGGCAGGCTCCTGGCTCTGCCTTCAGCCGTGGGGTGGTGGTCCCGGCCCTGGACCCTGAATTCCCATGGAGCGCAGAGGCAGGCAGGCTCCTGGCTCTGCCTTCAGCCGAGGGGTGGTGGTCCTGGCCCCAGACCCTGAATTCCCATGGTGAGCAGAGGCAGGCAGGCTCCTGGCTCTGCCTTCACATTTCTGTGATGGGCGTAACCGCCTCCTGCCCGTGGGAACCAGCTTGCTCCTGTTTGGAAGATGTAGGTAACTCACCAGCGGCCCCGCCTCACCTGCCTTTCTGGTTGTTTTTTCCAGTCCTGGACTGCTCCTCCTGCTCTTCAGCAGCCTTCGAGCCGGTAAGTTCAGGGGGTGCTTTGCCATGGGTGTGAACGCCCAGCTCAGAGATAGGCTGTCCGACTGTGTGGACTGCCGGCTACAGGGCGCTGGGAGCAGCCTCACCAGGCTCCTTCTTGCTTCTCAAGTGGCCCTTTGGAGAAAGGTGGGCCCTAAACCTAGGTTGCTGCACAGGATAGAAGCGTTTCCTTAAAGAGAAACACTTCTGCAAACTCCGGAGTTATTTTTTGATTTTGTGTTTGTTGCGGGCAGAATGCAGTTCCTCTGAGCCAGAGCTTCCTGGGTCCCCTGGTCTCCGTGTCCCAGGCAGCAGCCCTGCTGAGCCCTAAGGGCCACCAGCCTCTGGAAGAGCCAGGAATAGGGACAAGGCACCGCAGCACAAACCCGAAACCTTGCCGGGCCTTCCAGCCCAGAGGGCTTTGGGGGCAGGGGACACACACAGATTTCCCTGCAGGTGCTGGGCGCAGTGGCTCATTCCTATAATCCCAGCACCTTGGGAGGCCGAGGCAGGTGGATTGCCTGAGGTCAGGAGTTCGAGACCAGCCTGGCCAACGTAGTGAAGCCCCATCTCTACTAAAAATACAAAAAATTAGCTGGGCGTGGTGGCGGGCACCTGTAATCCCAGCTACTTGGGAGGCTGAGGCAGGAGAATCGCTTGAACCCCAGAGTCGGGGGTTGAAGTGAGCCAAAATCGTGCCATTGCACTCCAGCCTGGGCAACAAGAGCAAAATTCCGTCTCAAAAAAAAAGATTTTCCCACAGGCATTTACGCGGTTGCACAAACAGTAAAGCCACCCTGTCTGTTACATTTATGAGACCTTTCCTGATGCAAGAATGAGCAGCATGATAATGTAATTGCTGAGAAATTGTTTTCCCTTAAATGCCTGATTTTTAAAGAGCTTTTTATTTTACATTAATTATAGACTCCCAAGAAGTAGTAAAAATTGTGCTGAGTAACACAAATAACACTGAGCGGCCGGGCCGCATCCAGCCGCTGCTCCCCAAGGCAGCTCCTTACATAACGGGAGTGTGTCATCAAAGCCAAAGGCTGACATGGACCTCACCATGAAATGTCCGCATTTTTCAAGTTTGACTGCATTCCTACATGTGCCTTGTTAATAAATTCTGAGCCACAGTTGGTGTTTGAGGCTTGAAACCCAAAGCCTGCCCCATAGAGTAGCTTCATGGCCTGGGCATCAGCCTCAAAAAACAGATTTTACACCTGTTGGGTCATTGCAGATACTCAGGAGAAGGAAGTCAGAGCGATGGTGGGCAGCGACGTGGAGCTCAGCTGCGCGTGCCCCGAAGGAAGCCGTTTTGATTTAAATGACGTTTACGTATACTGGCAAACCAGCGAGTCGAAAACCGTGGTGACTTACCACATCCCGCAGAACAGCTCCTTGGACAACGTGGACAGCCACTACCGGAACCGGGCCCTGATGTCACCGGCCGGCATGCAGCGGGGCGACTTCTCCCTGCGCTTGTTCAACGTCACCCCCCAGGATGAGCAGAAGTTTCACTGCCTGGTATTGAGCCAATCCCTAGGATTCCAGGAGGTGCTGAGCGTTGTGGTCACACTGCATGTGGCAGGTAGGACCATCGAGGCGGAGAGAGCTGGGTCCATCCCAGCCTTGCATCGTGGAAAAGTATTCATGAAACTCCCTCCCTGGCTCATTCACTGTTTCTTCCAGTGAAGAAAATTCTCCTCTGTGTTATCAGGCTTCTGTCTAACTTCGAGGGAAGCTAAACAGCTGAAAAATCCTTAGTGCGTGACCTGCGGCTGCTTGGTTTCCCGGAAGAGCTCCTACCCTGGCTGTCTTTGCCTCTTTTGAGTTAGTTTTTGTTTTTATTTATTTATTTATTCATTTAGAGACGGAGTCTCGCTCTGTCACCCAGGCTGGAGTGCAGTGGCGCGATCTTGGCTCACCGCAACCTCCGCCTCCTGGGTTCAAGCAATTCTCCTCCACAGCCTCCTGAGTAGCTGGGACTACAGGCACCGCCACCACACCCAGCTAATTTTTGTATTTTTAGTAGAGACAGGGTTTCACCATGTTGGCCAAGCTGGTCTCAAACTCCTGGTCTCGTGATCTGCCCGCCTTGGCCTCCCACAGTGCTGGGATTACAGACCTGAACCACCGCGCCTGGCCAGTTAGTTTGTTTTCTGAGACAGGGTCTCACTGTTGCCCAGGCTGGAGTGCAGTAGCACAATCATGCTGCAGCCTTGACTTCCTGAGCTCAAGCAATTCTCCTGCCTCAGCCTCCTGAGTATCTGGGACTACAGGCACATGCTACCTCGCCTGGCTAATTTTCGATTATTTGTAGAAATGGGGTCTCACTATGTTGCCCAGGCTGGTCTCAAATTCCTGGACACAAGTGATCCTCCTGCCTCACCCTCCTAAAGTGCTGGGATTACAAACATGAGCCACCACGCCCAAACTAGAGTTTTAAAAGTGAAATTTGAAGGGAGTGCTATAAAGCACTAAATGAGAACGGAATTTAAGAGAAAAATTAGAGGCAACCAAGGAGCTCTGGGCAGTTCATCAGGGAGAACAGCCGTGTCCATTTCAGATGGACTGCGAGCCCTTGTGTCAGCAGCAAGAAAGACCAGATGCAAATGAGGGGGTCCTGGCACAGCCAGCGGCCATGGAGTGGGGGGTCTGTGGGTGCCAGTCACTGCCTGCCAGGCTCAGCGGTCCCTGGCTACTGGGACTGGCTTGGGGGATGACTCTTGGGCAGGACTGGGCCAAGCCTGCTGCTCAGACCACAGCCCTGGTCCTGGCCTGTCATCCATGTTGGGGCACAATGGGCCGCCTACCCTCTGACCCAGCCTTGGCACTGTGTACCCTCTGTTTCTTGACCAGCAGGGCCTGGCATTTCTCACGACCTGTTTCCCTCCCCTGCAGCAAACTTCAGCGTGCCTGTGGTCAGCACCCCCCACAACCCCTCCCAGGATGAGCTCACCTTCACGTGTACATCCATAAACGGCTACCCCAGGCCCAACGTGTACTGGATCAACAAGACGGACAACAGCCTGCTGGACCAGGCTCTGCAGAATGACACTGTCTTCTTGAACACGCGGGGCTTGTACGACGTGGTCAGTGTGCTGAGGATCGCGCGGACCCCCAGCTTGAACATCGGTTGCTGCATAGAGAACGTGCTTCTGCGGCAGAACCTGACGGTCGGCAGCCAAACAGGTAAGGTCCCGGTGCCTGCGTGCTGAGCCGAGCCCAGCCCAAGACAGTGGGGCCAGGGCTGGCTTCGGAGAGCCTCTGAGGCAGGAGACGAAACGTCCCTTCGACCTGGCTCAGCACCCGAAAGGTGGTTGGAAGGGAGAGGAGGCAGGAGGCACACACCACACAGTGAGAACCGCCGCCGTCTCCGGGAACAGGAATGGGCGCCGTGCCCGGAGCACATTGCTCCATTTTCTTCACCTGGAGTCAGTTTTGTTAAACCTACTTTACAGATGAGGGCTGAACTCTGAGGCTGGGGAACACTTCAGAAGCCGCAGGACTAGGCAGCCGCAGCCCAGGACGGAAGCCCACACCTGTGCAGCCCCCCTCAAGCTCCCTGCCTCTTGGGCATGTGTCCCCTGAGAAGACTGAAGCCCCCACACACGGGAATCCCACTGGGCATGACTGCTGGCCCAGCCCCTCCCTGGGGAAAGGGTGCCCTCTGGAAGGGGTTCCTCTGCGGGGACTCCTTCCTAGAGGCCACAGGACCTCCCCATTTGTGTCCCCATCTCCTGTGTCAGGATGAGAGGCAGAAGGTGGAGGCAGGAGATGATCGAGGAGGGGTCCTGGGGTCCTGCTGGCTACAGGAAAGCGGCTGCCAGCAGGACTCACCGTGTGGTCCCGCACAGAGCAAGAATGCAGGGCTCCTTGTTTTGGAAGCATTAAGAATTCCAGACAGTGACCACAAGCATTGCACCTCCTGCCGGCCTTTCTGAACTCAACCCCAGAAGCCTGCACAGGTGCACACCCTCGAAGCCCAGCCTGGCCGCCAGGATCCCGCAGAGCCAGACGTTCTCCTTGAAATCAGGGCTCAGCCCTTGTGATTCAACATTCAGAGTCTGTGAGCTGCGTGCAGCAGGATGAGGGGCTGCTCCCAAAGTGGCCTCTGATCGCTGCCTTCCAGCCAGCACACTCCCTGCAGAACAGCCCAGGTGGCAGCAGAAGGTTCTCCCAGGGCCGTCGTCTCAACCCTGGCTACACAGTGGGGTCATCTGGGCAGCCTATGAAAACCCCCATGCCCAGGCACATTGGACCTGAAGCTCTGGGCTGGCACCTGGCATCAGGACAGTGTCTAAAAGCTTCGGAGGTTCAAGGTTGAGCACCGTCCAGGTGGTTTCTCCAGGTGTGTTTGGAGACGTGCCAGGCATTCAGAACACGCTCCCGGGGGATGCTGCTGCTTGTTGGCCAGTGCGGATGGCTCTCGGAGGGGCAAAGTCATTGCACATAGAGACCAGAGGCATTGGTGCCTTTGTGCATCACGGTGGAAGAGCAGAAGGGTGCAGCTGCCGTAGGGAACGGTGTGGCAGTTCCTCGAAAAGCTAAGCATGGAAACACTGTAGGACCCAGCAGTTCTCTCCTAGGGTTATCGCTAAGAGGATGCAAAACAAGGACTCAAACAAATGCTTGTCCGTGAATGTTCATGGCAGCCAGAAGGCAGGAACCACCCAAGTGTCCCTCGTGGGTGGACCGATGCACCAAAAGTGATCCGTGCATGCAGGGGAGAATTAGCCTGAAAAAGGAAGGAAGCAGCTGTCCTGGTGCACGCTGCGGCGTGGAGAACCTCAAGGCCATTATGCGAGTGACAGAGCCAGACACCTGAGGACAAGCCTGTGGGACTCTGTTTATGCAAAGTGTCCAGAATAGGGTGAGCCACCGAGACAGAAAGCAAACTAGAGGCTTCCAGGGGCAGGAGGACAGCAATTCTCCTGCCTCAGCCTCCTGGGTATCTGGGACTACAGGCACGGGCCACCGCGCCTGGCTGATGTTGGATTATTTGTAGCGATGGGGCCTCACTCTGTTGCCCAGGCTGGATTCAAACTGCTGGACACGAGCGAGGCTCCTGCCTAAGCCTCTCAAAGTGCTGGGATTACAGGTGTGAGCCCCCACACCCAAACTAGAGTTTTAAAAGTGAAATTTTAAGGGAGTGCTATAAAGCACTAAATGAAAAAAAAAATTTAAGAGGAAAATTAGAGGCCCCGGCTGTTCCGGGACCCCCTCATTTGGATCTGGTCCTTCTTGCTGCTGGCACAGGGGCTCACGTGTCCGTGAAATGGACATTCTCGCCGATGAACTGCCCAGAAGGATAGCAGAGGACGGGAAAGAGGCAGGAGTGACTGCTCATGGACACGGTTTCCTTTCGAGGGTTACAGGTTCTGGAATTAGGTAGCGGTTACGATTGCACTGGCACCCTGTTTTTGTTTTTGTTTTTGAGACGGAATCTTGCTCTGTTGCCTGGGCTGGAGTGCAGTGGCCGGATCTCAGCTCACTGCAAGCTCCGCCTCCCGGGTTCACGCCATTCTCCTGCCTCAGCCTCCCGAGTAGCTGGGACTACAGGCGCCCGCCACCTCGCCCGGCTAGTTTTTTTTGTATTTTTTAGTAGAGACGGGGTTTCACCGTGTTAGCCAGGATGGTCTTGATCTCCTGACCTCATGATCCGCCCGTCTCGGCCTCCCAAAGTGCCGGGATTACAGGCTTGAGCTACCACGCCCGGCCTGGACTGGCGCCCTGAATTGTTCACTTTAAAATGGTTCATTTTGGGCCGGGCGCGGTAGCTCACACTTAATCCCAGCACTTTGGGAGGCTGAGGTGGGTGGACCATCTGAGGTCAGGAGTTTGAGACCAGCCTAGACAGCATGGCGAAACCCTGTCTCTAATAAAAATACAAAAATTAGCCAGATGTGGTGGCATGTGCCTGTAATCCCAGCTACCCGGGGGGCTGAGACAGGAAAATCGCTGGAACCTGGGAGGCGGAGGCTGCAGTGGGCCAAGACCGCGCCACTGCACTTCAGACTGGGCGACAGAGCAAGACTCTGTCTAAAAAAAAAAGCCTAAAGTGGCTCATTTTGGCTGGGCACGGTGGTGCACACTTGTAGTTACAGCTACTTAGGAGACTGAGGCAAGAGGATCACTTGAGCCCTGAGACCAACCAGGGCAATATAGTGAGAACTCACCTCTACAGAAAAAAAAAAAAAAAAAAATTAGCCAGGCCTGGTGGTGCACGCCTGTAGTCCTAGCTACTTGGGAGGCCGAGGTGGGAGGACTGACTGAGCCCAGGAGGTTGAGGCTGCAGTGACTTATGATCACACCACTGCACTTCAGCCTGGGCAACAGAGCAAGATCCTGTCTCAAAACCTAGATAAATAAAATGAAATGGTTAATTTTATGTTATGTGACTTTCACCTTGATTTTTTCTTTCTTTCTTTTTTTTTTTTTTGAGGTGGAGTTTCGCTCTTATCGCCCAGGCTAGAGTGCAGTGGCCCGATCTTGGCTCATGGCAACCTCCACCTCCCGGGTTCAAGCGATTCCCCTGCCTCAGCCTCCAGAGTAGCTGGGACTACAGGCATGCGCCACCACGCCTGGCTAATTTTGTATTTTTAGTAGAGATGGGGTTTTTCCATGTTGGCCAGGCGTGTCTCAAACTCCTGACCTCAGGTGATCCGCCCGCCTTGGTCTCCCAAAGTGCTGGGATTACAAGGCGTGAGCCACTGTGCCTGGCCTCACCTTGATTTTTAAAAATCCAGTAAGAACCTGTGCTTCCCGTCACACCCAGCCCTGTGGTCCCCTGGCTGTGGTTGGGGTTATCGCCTCTCCCACGTAGGACGGGAGGAACAAGATCCCTGCAGGAAATGAAGCCCCTCTGCAGGAGAAAACCCTCCTCTCATCAGCCTGGTGTTTTTAAAACCTCAAAAGAATGTCAGGAAAGTTCTCTGGAATAAATACTTCCCTGCAATACTTTCTACTCAAGGATGAAAAAAAAGACCCCTTTCCTCTAATATCCTTTAAGTCGGGTTATTTACCTCTTTCTTATAGGAAACAGCATCGGAGAGAGAGACAAGATCACAGAGAATCCAGTCAGTACCCGCGAGAAGACCGAGGTCACGTGGAGCGTCCTGGCTGTCCTGTGCCTGCTTGTGGCCGTGGCGGTGGCCATAGGCTGGGTGTGCAGGGACCGATGGCTCCGCCGCAGCTATGCAGGTGGGTAGAGACAGCCCCATATTGTGGATGTTAATGTTCGTTCTGTTGGTGTGAACGTTTGCCTGCTTTAACTTCCCTCACTGATACTGATTTAGCTTGAAACTGTTGTGGTAGCATCAGCACTCATGAGCCTTAGCAACCCGAGCTCTCCCACGAAGTGGTTTTGAAACCCAGCATCTCTGACGTTCCTGACACTGCCAAGCCCGAAGGGCGCTGTGGAGTCTGCCCTGCAGGTTGGGCGGGGAGGGCGGCTTCTGCATGTAGAGGCCGGGCGGTGGCCATTTCCGGGGAAGCCGCTGAGGCTGCCTCAAGCACACCCGCGCTGTGGGTCTGTGACTCCGACCAGCTCCGCGACAGAGCCCGGAGGTCTGTGTTTCAGCCACGTAAGACACAGCAGCAGAACGCAGTAGCACAGGAAGCCCCAAACGTTGGCTGCGGTGATGGTCCTGATGACGGGGATGGGGGGACTCGTCCCAGACCCCCCAAGGATGGCAGTCAGTGGGGTGCAGGCACAGTGGCCACAGAGTAGGGGCAGCTCCTGTGGGCTGCCCCTGGCTCTCCCATTTGTGGCCAATCTCAGTCATCCCAGAAACATCTTCCATGGCCGTGATGCCACTGCTGGCTGGCCAGGCCACAGAGGTGCCCCAGAGCCAGGTCGAAGCATTTTAAGTGCTTCCCAGGCACTTACTCCTTTAAGAGGATCGTCCTCAAAAGCCGTGCGGCCTGGGGAGCCCCTCCTCTATGAGTGCTTTCCCCGCCTGGAGTTGGGAGCCTCGGGGAGACTTCCAAGCAGGGCGTTTAGGGGGCTACTGAGAGCTCAGGAGCACCAGGAGCTTTAGGGACACCCCCACCGCTGCTGCCCTGACCATTTTCGTTTGTCCCCCAGGTGTCTGGGCTGTGAGGCCGGAGCCAGAGCTCGCTGGTGAGTTTGCCATAGGAAGCAGCAGGTTCTGGGGTGCCTGAGGGAGGCTTGGCTGGCAGCTGTCTTTCAGATTGTCAAAAAACTTTCAAAAGGCAAAAGTCCTTTGCCTTGCACAACTGTTGCTCCCGGAGACGCAGTGAAGCCCTCGATGGCACGCACGGCATTTCCTGCAGCCTCCCCTTGGCATGGGATGGCATCCTGGTGTGTACTTTCTCACACTGCAATGGGATTTTCCCAACACACACAGAAGCAGAGAGACGAGTGCTGGACCCCTGTGTTCCCCGGCGCCCAACCCCCACCGGGGTGTCCAGAGCAGGTCCAGGCACTGGTGCCCAGCCCCCACCGGGGTGTCCAGAGCAGGTCCAGGCACTGGCGCCCACCCCCACGGGATGTTCAGAGCAGGTCCAGGCACTGGCGCCCACCCCCACGGGATGTTCAGAGCAGGTCCAGGCACTGGCGCCCACCCCCACGGGATGTTCAGAGCAGGTCCAGGCACTAGTACCCAGCCCCCACGGGGTGTTCAGAGGGGGTCCAGGCACTTGCGCCCACCCCTACCAGGATGTCCGGAGCAGGTCCAGGCACTGCCGGCTTCTCTCTGCAGCAGCCACTCCTGCAGCTCTCGGGCGGCTCCCTGTCTCCTGGTGGAGGTGTGCCCCTCAGTCCCAGGAGCAACACAGATGTGGATTCCTGTCCAATTTGGGAAAAATGTCCACACACAGTCACCTACCTGGCAGGTGCCTCTGACTGCAAGGGGCGTTTGGCTTCGCAGGCAGGCCAGCTGGGCTCCCCGCCATGGACCAGGATCCCCTCTGAGCCCTGTTTGCCATCCATGAGCAGGGGTTCCCTGGGGACAGTGGGCTCAGGGTGTGCACAGCCACCACGCTGTGGTGTCACCTGTGGACCCCGGCAAGCGGATGGCTGACTGCAGAAACTCACTTCCAAGGCCAGGTCAGCCCGTCCAGATGACACAGGAACACAGCTTGCTGAAAACACGGCCAGCCTGTTCCTACCAGAGCCAGTCGAAGTGCCTTGTGCAGGTGGCTGTTTCCGAAGCTCTAAACCCTTTGTTTCCACCAAGCTGAGTCCTGAGAAAACCGACGTCTGCCTGCAGAATGGAAAGGGGTGCTTCATGTTCCTCTCTCTTCACTTCCCTTCCAAGGCCATGTTTGACCGGAGCTCACCGCCCAGAGCGTGGACAGGGCTTCCGTGAGACGCCACCATGAGAGGCCAGGTGGCAGCTTGAGAATGGACTCGCACAGGTGCCTCCCAGACTGCAGGGGAGCACTTGGGGCCACCCCCAGAAGGACCACTGCTGGATCCCAGGGAGAAACTGCTGGCGTTGTCTGTGATCCTGGAATGAGGCCCTTTCAAAATCGTCATCCACACCAAAGGCAAATCCCCACTGTCACTGCCAGTCACTCACAGGAAGGTACTGGTGATGGGCTCTTTCCACCCGGAGCATGCGAGATTCAACGCCAGGCTCTTCCCAGTACCCCAGACCTACTGTGGGTCTTCCCGTGGGATGCGGGGCCCTGAGACTGAAGGGTGGTTGGCTTCAGAAGAAGACTCTGGGTGTCCACTCTTCCAGGGCGGCCTCTGTGCTGCTGGGGTCGCGCGAGGCTGTTTGCAGGAGGCACGGTCCCAGGAGCTCTTCTGCCCTGGATGCTCCCAACCTACCTCCTGCCTGGAGGCCACAGGACCCACACATGTGCGTGTCCACAAGTGTAGGCAGCCGTCCACACCAAGGAGCCTCTGGAAGGCCCCACTGGGCTTCGTTGTCCTCTGCCACATTCCCCGGGAGGAACAGTGGCCCTCGGCTGTTCTGGTGAAAAGCTGAGCCGCCTTTGGAAGAGGCGCTGGTGGAGTTTGCCAGAAGAAAGGCTGTGCCAGGGCCGTGTTTGGCCAGCTGTAGAGGCTGCCAGGGCTCTTGGCTCTGCAGTGAGAAAGACACAGCCCTGGGCACAGCCCAGCAGGGCTGGAGATGCCCATGTCCAGTAGGTGCAGGCCTGGCAACACGATCCCCAGAGTCCTGAGCAGAAGTTGAGAGGGCATCACCTGGTGACCACGGTCCCCCTTGTCACCACAGCAGTGATCCCCAAAGTGAGGGGTGGCTCCCCCATCCTCCGCTGCCCTCAGCAGCCCCACCCCACTCAACCATGAGGGTCCCCAGGGTCCCGATGAAGACCTCCGACCCCAGCACCAGGCTCCTCGGAGCTCAACAGTCCCAAGGGCGCAGGAGACAGGGTGGCCCACTGCTGAGGGGTGTGGCCCTGGGTCCTGACATGCCCCAGCACCGTGCTAGTGCCTGGAATGAATCAGCTGCTGACTGTCTCCAGGAGGGCTGGAAAGGACACTACCAGGTGACCCAGGGTGCACTTGCCCCAGGGAGATGGAGTAGATGGCCTGGCCTGGCCCTGGGGACACGTGTCTACCCCGGGGCTATGGGCAAACGCCCCTCCTCCTTCCTTCCCAGAGTCCCTGACATTCCTGGGGTCAGCCAGGACCTGTTACAGCCCTGGTCACTTGAAACTGACAGCTGTGTGAGGCCTGCACTTCTCAGACCCAGACTACAACAAAATGAGGAGTGAGGGCTCATGGTTACAATGAGGTTCTAGTACTTGTCACGAGAAATTGGTTTTCTACGAAAAAAGTCCCTACCTGGGCCTTTAAGTGAATCCACTCCTGCTTTTAACATGAAAGCATTAGAAGATGTGTGGTGTTTGTAAAAGTACAGTTGTCATCACCGGGCATTGACTGGCAGGGACAAGGAGCTGCTTGGGTGTGGAAATTTGGGGCGTTGGAAAGCGGGGTGTGGTGCCCATTTGCGGTGACTGTGAAGTGACTCCAGGACAGAGCTGCGGGGGCACCCAGAGGTCCTAAGCCCCAGGACTGAGGGTGGTGCATCACCACTCGGGTGTCCCGGGAGGTGCCCTGGGCCCAGGGACCTCACGGGCAGGATGGCGACAGCCTTGCAGGGAGAGGGAGTCTGGCTCCAGCTTTTCCCATTGGAGGTGATTTTCCTTCACCAGGGGACAGGCAGGAAAGATGCAGGAGCCCCAGAAGCTTCTACCCCTCATGCCTGGGGCCCAGGGGACACTTGGAGGCTGCTGTCACCACTGCGCGTCCAGGGCCATGCCCTCTGCGGGTTAGTGCCTGAGTCTCACCTCCCTGCTGGTCCCCGAAGTCCCCCTCAGAAGCCCTGCATGGTGGGATTTGTAAGACCCACCCTGTAACACCTGCCCCTCTCAGCCCAAGACATCAGCTTCCTCGTTCTCCTGTGCTGTAGATAGGCTGAATTCCAGTGTTGTGACAGCCATCTCCAGAAACCTGACTTAAGAGAGTAAGATGCAAATGGTGCCTGTGTCCTGTGGCTTCGGTGGGTGCAGGGAGTCTTGGGCACCGCCAGCTCAGCTGTCTGTGGTCTGAGCAGGAACAGGTGCCACACCTGCTCGGGGGGCCCTGCCCTCACCAGGCTGTTCTGTCCCCCCACGAGGGGCATGAGGCCAGGTCTGGAGGCATTTTGGGTTGTCACAGCTAGGGGCTGTTCCTGGCTTCAGTGGGTGGAAGCCCCAGATGCTGTTCAACATCCTACCAGACACAGGAGGCCCCAACACAGAGAAGCGTCGACCCGCAAGTCCACAGTCCGAGGTCTCCCCTCAGAGACCCTGCCCTGCACATCCACCTCCAGCCAAAAGTCCTGCCTGCCACAGGGCTCGGGAACCTTGCCGGTCTGTGGAAGAGGAGAGGGGACTCTCGCCAGCTGCACCACCCTGCACGTAGTAGGTGTGCAGTAAACAGCCACCAGGGAGGCTCCAGTCAAGGCTGGCAGATGGGGCGGTCCATCCCTAGGGCAGGAGACAGAAGGGAAACGGCTGCCTGCTGGCCCCTGAGCCAGCACAAGTGCCTCAGTTTCCCCTACTGTAAAGTGAGGCACTGGAACCAGGTTCTGTCTACTGGGCTCTGCAGCTTGGACACTCCTAAGACCAAGGGACCTACCCTGGGGAGGGCAGCTGTGGCTTTGGAATAGCTGTCCAGGCCTGGGCGCCTCGAAGAAGGCTGCCAAGCCCTGCCCCTGCTGTAGGGGTGCGAGGTTGGGGGGTAAGACTCCAGAGACCTCTCTGCATCTCCTTGTCTTCAGTGGCCAGAGGTGCGGCCTGAGCTCAAGGGAGGGGCCTTCTGCCACAAATTCTGTGGCAGGGCAAAGCACACTTTTCCTGGGGAGGACCACGGGGTCCCCTGCGTTGCCCCCAGCGGAGTGTGGGCTCACCTTGCAAGAGCCACATTGAGAAGCTCCAGTTCTGGGAGTGTGCGGACTCTTAACCAGGCAGGCCCAGGCCCTGGGGCACACAAAGGCAGGGCCTGCTCTCCCCAGCTGCCCCTGCCAATGGGGGCTGGATTGTCCTACCCTCCTCCCTTCTACCTCCCCACTGTCTTCCCTCTCCACTGTCACCACTGCCTCCCTCTTCCACTGTCCTCCCTGCACTGCCCTCCCTCCACCTTACCCCTCCCCCCGGCAACTCCCCATCCTGTCCCCAGGCTCCCCCAGCTCTCCCTCCTCCCCACTGTCCCCCCTCCCACTCCCCATGCTGTCCCCAGGATCCCCCACATGGACTTGGTGACGTCCTTCCATGCCTTGCCGGTCTGAGTTTCCATGATGGGCCGGGCCTGCAGCTTTGCTCCTACATCCCTGCCCAGACTCCAGCTGTCCATGCAGGGGGCGAGCTCCAGCACCTGCGGCGTCCTTCTGTGGGGGCCTCTCTGTGCTGTAGCAGCCAGGGACCTCAGGTGCCCACGCATGACACCACCGCTCCTCCTCATCCTGACCCAACCTGTCAGGAGCAGGACTTGGTTTGGCGGTGTTAACCTTAGAGCCTGCAAGGGTCTTCCTCCTGGCGGTCCTGGCCGTAGCCTGGGGAGGCCGCAACTCCAGGCCACTCCAGACCTCCTTCCTCTGGGCCTTCCATGTGGTGGCAACCACCGCAGCTGCAAGGGAGGGGAAATGGAGCCTTTGTTCTCTGGCCGGGCTGGGGTCTGGGGGAAGCCATGGGCTTGAAGACTGGAGTCTTCTTTGATGGAGAAGCGGCCACTCCTGGAGACCAGCAGCAAACACAGGGGCACAACATGGAAGGTGCTGGCGTCGGCCCACACAGGTGATGGCGTCAGACTCAGGAGTCACCAGGCTCAAAGGGCCCAGGCACTGCAAGTCCTGCTCAGCCCCAGACACAGTGCACTCCTGTCACCCTCGCCCTCAGCCAGGCCCCACACAGGCCAGGGAGCACTGGCAAAGCTTGGTGACCCTCAGGGGGCCAGCATCCATCCAGGCTGAGGGTGGTCAGTGGCCCGCCTTGCCCCGGTGGAAAATTCACGGATGAAGATTTCATGCCCGACTCCAAAGGCAAGAGATGTTATTATTTTATTTTTCTGAGCCAGTCTCGCTCCGTCACCCAGGCTGGAGCGCAATCTCTGCTCACTGCAACCTCCGCCTCCTGGGCTCAAGCAATTCTCCTGCCTCAGCCTCCCGAGTAGCTGGGATTACAGGTGTGCACCACCACGCCCGGCTAATTTTTGTATTTTTAGTAGAGACAGGGTTTCACCATGTTCAACATGGTTACACCATGTTTCACCATGTTTCACCATGTCAGGCTCGTTTCAAACTCTGACCAACTTTGGGAGGCTGAGGTGGGCAGATCACCTGAGGTCAGGAGTTCGAGATCAGCCTGACCAACACGGAGAAACCCCGTCTCTACTAAAAGTACAAAATTAGCCAGATGTGCTGGTGCATGCCTGTAATTCCAGCTACTCAGGAGGCTGAGGCAGGAGAATCACTTGAACCCAGGAGGCGGAGGTTGCAGTGAGCTGAGATCGAGCCACTGCACTCTAGCCTGGGCGACAGAGCGAGACTCCATCTCAAAAAAAAAAAAAGTATCAACGATGAAGTTAGGGATGATGAGAGTATCCACGATGAAATGATCGATGATGGGGGAACCCCAGGAACCCCTCCGCCTCCACTGTAAATGAAGCCTCAAGCACAACCCAGCTGTGTGCAGGACCGTCACGCGCCTTTGGAAGAGCCCAGGTCTGGGCACAGCTGCCCGCTCAGGCCAGAGGGAGGCCTGCCATGCCCCAGGAAGGCACTGGCTTGGAGTTTTTCTTCATTGTGAAGAATCATGATGACGAATTAGAATTAGTGAGTTTGGCACGAATGAGATGCTTCCTCCAGGACGTTACTGGAGGGCGCTGCTAGCTGGCATCCTGGCCTGGAGGCGCTTCCCCTCTCATTCTTCTCAGGAGCGAGTCCTGGCTGAGGACTGCTCCCAGGGCAGGCCTCTGGGCTTTAGGAGCTTGGTCCTGAGCCGCAGGGTGTGGTGGCTGGTCTGCAACAGGCTTTCCCCGCCGTGGTTGTGTGGACACTCTGGAGGCCTGGAATTTCAGCAACGTCAGCCAACGGCCACAGGGACAACCACAGTAAAGCCAGCCTGCTGGGAGAAAAGCAACAGACTTAGAGCTAAAATCACCCCCGGAACTTCCTGTCTACCTGGACACCTGTCTACAGGGCCTGAAAGAGGAACTGACACTTTCTCCTCCTGCGGGGCCGCGTCAGGAAGGAGCCTCTCTGGCAGGGGCTGCCCCGGCCCACCCGGACTCCGCTCAGAGCCTGGGCCCTCGGTTCCCGTGAAGCTCTGAGGGCAGGTTGGCAGCCACAGCACTGGGCCAGGACCCAAGATGGGGCAGGCCAGGCCCTCCACCAAGGGCCCAGTCCCTCTATGCAAATGCAGGTAGTGCCTGTGTGCGGCCAGGGGCCCCTGGGAGAATGCAGTGAGGAAGGGCGGGTAGATGTGCTTGGACCAAGACAGAAAGCTCCAGGGTGGTGCTTGCCATGAGCGTGGGCATGACCCTCCTCCTCTTCCTCCTTTTCCTCCTCCTCCTCTTTCTTTTCCTTCTCTTCCAGGCGCTTCCCCTGCAGCTGCAGTGGGAGGAGTTTCCAGATGCTGAAATGTGCTCCTGGGTCAGCAGCCCCCTGCCTGCTGGAGTCTCTCCTGGACTCCGCTGCTGGGCTGTGCACATAGCACCCATTTTAGGGCACAGCCGGTGGGGAGGCCACAGAGGGGAATCCTCCTGTGGCAATGGGGATAAAGGTCCTGTCTGCCAGCCGGGGGCAACCCCATCCCGTGTGGCCTAAGGCAAAACTTGGAATCCACATTGCTTGATTTTGGGATGGTGTTCTGCACCATCCCAAATGGTAAAGGGATAGGCAAAGTTTTTGTTGTAAGCCATTCAGGGACCCTCCTGACAGAACCCTGGGGATTCTGGAGGTAAAAGCTGTAAGGTTGGGAGTAGACCCTGGAGCCCCACCCTCCCTGCCCCCTCCAACCCCCGACCCTCAATGAGGTTCTTTAGAGGACTATGTCCTGGGGCTGCCCACACAGCCGGGCACTCTAGGGCCTGGGAAGACACTGCTCTCCCATGCATGTCGGGGACACAGGCTTTCGTCCTCAGCACGTGTGCAGGTCAGGTGGGGACCCAGGGGAGGCAGCCGGGCTGGGTGACAGCTTAGACAGAGACAATGGCCAGCCACAAGATGCAGTTAAATAAATACACAAACCTGCTTTCCAATGGTTTGCAATGGATTCTGAACAGCCGGGGGCCCTAGAACAGCTAGATTCCTCACTCCTCTCCACTCTCAGGCCAACCTCTGGTCTCACTTTATAAAAAAGAGATTGGGTTGGTTTACTCAGCCAAGAAACACTGAAGAGATGGTACCTAAAATCAAGGGCTTTGGATCATCTGTCTGGCCCAGGCCTTCCCACCCCCCCGCCTCTGACAGGGCTTCTCACCTCCCCCACCCCGCCCGGCCTCTGACAGGGCTTCCCACCTCCCGCCTCGGACAGGGCTTCCCACCTCCCACCTCCGACAGGGCTTCCCACCTCCCCGCCTCCGACAGGGCTTCTCACCTCCCACCTCCGATAGGGCTTCCCACCTCCCCTTTCTGACAGGGCTTCCCACCTCCCCGCCTCCGACAGGGCTTCCCACCTCCCACCTCCGACAGGGCTTCCCACCTCCCCGCCTCCGACAGGGCTTCTCACCTCCCCTTTCTGACAGGGCTTCTCACCCCCCCGCCTCCGACAGGGCTTCCCACATCCCCCTTCTGACAGGGCTTCCCACCTCCCACCTCCGACAGGGCTTCCCACCTCCCACCTCCGACAGGGCTTCCCACCCCCCCGCCTCCGACAGGGCTTCCCACCTCCCCCTTCTGACAGGGCTTCCCACCTCCCACCTCTGACAGGGCTTCCCACCTCCCACCTCTGACAGGGCTTCCCACCCCCCCACCTCCGACAGGGCTTCCCACCTCCCCCTTCTGACAGGGCTTCCCACCTCCCCCTTCTGACAGGGCTTCCCACCTCCCACCTCCGACAGGGCTTCCCACCTCCCACCTCCCACCTCCGACAGGGCTTCCCACCTCCCCGCCTCCGACAGGGCTTCCCACCTCCCCCTTCTGACAGGGCTTCCCACCTCCCACCTCTGACAGGGCTTCCCACCTCCCACCTCCCACCTCCGACAGGGCTTCCCACCTCCCCGCCTCCGACAGGGCTTCCCACCTCCCCCTTCTGACAGGGCTTCCCACCTCCCCGCCTCCGACAGGGCTTCCCACCTCCCCGCCTCCGACAGGGCTTCCCACCTCCCCGCCTCCGACAGGGCTTCCCACCTCCCCCTTCTGACAGGGCTTCCCACCTCTCCGCCTCCGACAGGGCTTCCCACCTCCCACCTCCGACAGGGCTTCCCACCTCCCCCTTCTGACAGGGCTTCCCACCTCCCCGCCTCCGACAGGGCTTCCCACCTCCCCGCCTCCGACAGGGCTTCCCACCTCCCCGCCTCCGACAGGGCTTCCCACCTCCCCCTTCTGACAGGGCTTCCCACCTCCCCGCCTCCGACAGGGCTTCCCACCTCCCCCTTCTGACAGGGCTTCCCACCTCCCGGCCTCCGACAGGGCTTCCCACCTCCCGGCCTCCGACAGGGCTTCCCACCTCCCGGCCTCCGACAGGGCTTCCCACCTCCCCGCCTCCGACAGGGCTTCCCACCTCCCCGCCTCCGACAGGGCTTCCCACCTCCCCGCCTCCGACAGGGCTTCCCACCTCCCCGCCTCCGACAGGGCTTCCCACCTCCCCGCCTCCGACAGGGCTTCCCACCTCCCCCTTCTGACAGGGCTTCCCACCTCCCGCCTCCGACAGGGCTTCCCACCTCCCGCCTCCGACAGGGCTTCCCACCTCCCGCCTCCGACAGGGCTTCCCACCTCCCGCCTCCGACAGGGCTTCCCACCTCCCGCCTCCGACAGGGCTTCCCACCTCCCGCCTCCGACAGGGCTTCCCACCTCCCGCCTCCGACAGGGCTTCCCACCTCCCGCCTCCGACAGGGCTTCCCACCTCCCCCTTCTGACAGGGCTTCCCACCTCCCGCCTCCGACAGGGCTTCCCACCTCCCACCTCTGACAGGGCTTCCCACCTCCCACCTCCCACCTCCGACAGGGCTTCCCACCTCCCCGCCTCCGACAGGGCTTCCCACCTCCCCCTTCTGACAGGGCTTCCCACCTCCCCGCCTCCGACAGGGCTTCCCACCTCCCCCTTCTGACAGGGCTTCCCACCTCCCCCTTCTGACAGGGCTTCCCACCTCCCCGCCTCCGACAGGGCTTCCCACCTCCCGCCTCCGACAGGGCTTCCCACCTCCCCCTTCTGACAGGGCTTCCCACCTCCCGGCCTCCGACAGGGCTTCCCACCTCCCACCTCCGACAGGGCTTCCCACCTCCCCCTTCTGACAGGGCTTCCCACCTCCCCGCCTCCGACAGGGCTTCCCACCTCCCGCCTCCGACAGGGCTTCCCACCTCCCCCTTCTGACAGGGCTTCCCACCTCCCCGCCTCCGACAGGGCTTCCCACCTCCCCCTTCTGACAGGGCTTCCCACCTCCCGGCCTCCGACAGGGCTTCCCACCTCCCACCTCCGACAGGGCTTCCCACCTCCCCGCCTCTGACAGGGCTTCCCACCTCCCGGCCTCCGACAGGGCTTCCCACCTCCCGGCCTCCGACAGGGCTTCCCACCTCCCCGCCTCCGACAGGGCTTCCCACCTCCCGCCTCCGACAGGGCTTCCCACCTCCCCGCCTCCGACAGGGCTTCCCACCTCCCCGCCTCCGACAGGGCTTCCCACCTCCCCCTTCTGACAGGGCTTCCCACCTCCCGGCCTCCGACAGGGCTTCCCACCTCCCACCTCCGACAGGGCTTCCCACCTCCCCGCCTCCGACAGGGCTTCCCACCTCCCGGCCTCCGACAGGGCTTCCCACCTCCCGGCCTCCGACAGGGCTTCCCACCTCCCCGCCTCCGACAGGGCTTCCCACCTCCCGCCTCCGACAGGGCTTCCCACCTCCCGCCTCCGACAGGGCTTCCCACCTCCCGCCTCCGACAGGGCTTCCCACCTCCCGCCTCCGACAGGGCTTCCCACCTCCCCCTTCTGACAGGGCTTCCCACCTCCCACCTCCGACAGGGCTTCCCACCTCCCGCCTCCGACAGGGCTTCCCACCTCCCCCTTCTGACAGGGCTTCCCACCTCCCACCTCCGACAGGGCTTCCCACCCCCCACCTCCGACAGGGCTTCCCACCTCCCCCTTCTGACAGGGCTTCCCACCTCCCGCCTCCGACAGGGCTTCCCACCTCCCGCCTCCGACAGGGCTTCCCACCTCCCGCCTCCGACAGGGCTTCCCACCTCCCCCTTCTGACAGGGCTTCCCACCTCCCACCTCTGACAGGGCTTCCCACCTCCCACCTCTGACAGGGCTTCCCACCTCCCACCTCTGACAGGGCTTCCCACCTCCCCGCCTCCGACAGGGCTTCCCACCTCCCCCTTCTGACAGGGCTTCCCACCTCCCCGCCTCCGACAGGGCTTCCCACCTCCCCCTTCTGACAGGGCTTCCCACCTCCCGCCTCCGACAGGGCTTCCCACCTCCCGCCTCCGACAGGGCTTCCCACCTCCCCCTTCTGACAGGGCTTCCCACCTCCCACCTCCGACAGGGCTTCCCACCTCCCGCCTCCGACAGGGCTTCCCACCTCCCCCTTCTGACAGGGCTTCCCACCTCCCACCTCCGACAGGGCTTCCCACCCCCCACCTCCGACAGGGCTTCCCACCTCCCCCTTCTGACAGGGCTTCCCACCCCCCACCTCCGACAGGGCTTCCCACCTCCCCCTTCTGACAGGGCTTCCCACCTCCCACCTCTGACAGGGCTTCCCACCTCCCACCTCTGACAGGGCTTCCCACCTCCCCCTTCTGACAGGGCTTCCCACCTCCCACCTCTGACAGGGCTTCCCACCTCCCACCTCTGACAGGGCTTCCCACCTCCCCGCCTCCGACAGGGCTTCCCACCTCCCCCTTCTGACAGGGCTTCCCACCTCCCCGCCTCCGACAGGGCTTCCCACCTCCCGGCCTCTGACTTCAGTTGGGAAGAGGGTGGAGGTGGGAGATGGAGGATGAGGCCCTCCTCATCTGCTCGGCCAAGTCTGTTCTGCTCTGTGGTTTGTGGGTTTGACACTCGCGGCCTTGAAAACAAGCCTCCCAGCCCAGCCTCCATCCTCCTGACAGCAGTCCTGCCTGTGAGTGTTCGTATGGCATGGCGAAGCCACAGCTCAGTGGACACTCCCGCTCCTGATAACACTGTTATCAACACCGTGCACAGGGGAGGGCGAGCACACCGCCCTTCCAGAGGCCGGGAAGCTCCCGAAGCCTCGGGGTGATTGACCTGCCCCTGCCACGCCCCTAATAGCCCCTCTTCTCACTCCACCTTCCTGCCACTTTCTGAGTCCCGGTTCCAGGCACCTGCCTGCCCTGGGTGAGTGAAGCCACCAGTACACACCCAGGTCACGTTAGAACTGCCCGGTTCCATCCCAGGCCAGTGTAAACCAAAAATAAGACCCGAAGTCCTCAGCCAACTGAAGTGACCCCCGCTTGGCCATGTTCACCCCAGAGAAGCCTGGAAAACCTCACGGGTGGCCACACAGGCCTCGTTATGTCCCCTAGCAGCTCAGCCTCGAGCTGCGTTTTAACACTGCTTTTCTTTCCTCCTTTCTCCCCGGTCTCAAGACGTAGCTTTGAGCAAACTACAGATGTGCTTCCTTTCATCTTGAAAGCCAGCCTGGGAGCGAGCTGTCAGCCCACTGCCCTCCCTCTGCCACCTGCAGCTCCCGGGCCCTGTGCACATTTGTTTATCTGGATGCTGGTTAAGTGCACACCATGCTCACCTATCTGGTCATCTATTTCCTTAGAAGCTTCGGGGGCCAGATCCTGGCACAAACTAGGCACCTCCGGAATTCCCTCCCCAGCAGGCGGGTTACTTTGAGGCCGGAGCTCACTCCTGGCTAAAGATTCACTGCAAGATTGACTGCGATTGATTTGTAATCTGGGGGCGACCTGCGATGGCGCGGCCCCTTCCCCAGATGTGTTTGTGGTGGAAGTTATCCAAGTGACACGGCACTGAAGTGTGTGATCGGTGGCAAATCCGTGCAGGTCTGCGGCAACCGCAGCTCTTGTCTCCTCAGAAGAAAGAATTCATTCGACCAAGGAGCAGAAGGCAGAAGGAGAGACTGAGCAAGTTTTAGAGCAGGAGTGACATTTATTAAAAAGCTTCAGAGCAGGAATGGAAGGAAGGAAAGGACACTTGGAAGGGGGCCGAGCGGGTGACTTGAAGGACAAGTGTGTGGTTTGACCTTCGACTTGGGTGTATACGTTGGCACGCGTCCGGGGTCTGACATGCTTTCTCCCCTGATTCTTCCCTTGGGCTGGGCTGTCCACACGTGCGGCGGCTGCCAGCACTCGGGAGGAGCATGCGCTGTGTGTTTACTGGAGCTGTGCACCTGCTCACCTGAGGCGTTGTTCCCTTACCTGTCAATGTCCCTAGGAGGCCATAGGCCAGTTACACTCCACAGTTTTGCCTTTTAATCCACATGCTTGAGCCCACTCACCCAGTGCCGGAGGTCTTATGGGGAAGCTGCTGATCACCAGTTTCAGGATTTTTTTGTCTGTTGGGAGACTGCCTTTCCCTGGCGTTGGCTGTGACCAATTATTATTTTAGAGAGACAGTTAACCGCCACCCGACCAACCCTGATGGTCGCCTGACATTCCTGGTTGGGAGGGCCCTCTCCTGCCCTGCTCACGTCTGACCAGCTGCCTCGTGTAACAGATGGAACAATAACGCAAGAGAAGCCATCAGAGCAGGTCACCTGGCACCTCCTAGCCCCTGCCTCTCCTGCATTCCAGACCCCCTCTATGCTTCCCTTTACAAATTGAAGAGTGGCCATTTTTGGAAAGAGTTCCGGTCAATCTCCTCCTTGCTAGCACGGAGAATAAAACTCACTCTCTTTCTTTTTTCTTTTCTTTTCTTTTTTTTTTTTTTTGAGGCAGAGTCTCGCTCTGTCACCCCAGCTGGAGTGCAGTGACGTGATCTTGGCTCACTGCACGCTCTGCCTCCTAGGTTCACATCATTCTCCTGCCTCAGCCTCCTGAGTAGCTGGGACTACAGGCACCCGCCACCACGCCTGGCTAATTTTTTGTATTTTTAGTAAAGATGGGGTTTCACCGTGTTAGTCAGGATGGTTTCGGTCTCCTGACCTCGTGATCCACCCGCCTTGGCCTCCCAAAGTGTTGGGATTACAGGTGTGAGCCACCACGCCCAGCAGCTCACTCTCTTTCTGCCACACCCCACCCTTGTCATCGCGGCTTCTTTTTAAGCGGCGAACAGCCAGACCTTTACAGCCATTTACAGCCACAACCTTCCCTTTCAGAGGTGAGGCACAGCTGGCCGGCCCTGACATGAAAATCGGGATCCTAAGACGGATGGAACACACTCTGTGTGGCAATAAGACACCAAATTCCAGCCTGACTCTGGTATAGCATTGCCAGACTCTGAAGGAAATTAGAATATTTTGCCTCAAAGTATATTTCTTTGACATATTTTGAAATGGCCCCCCAGAGCCATCCTTTCTCAGGGAAATTAGCACCTGTAGAGAATCTCCATGAGTGCAGCCAGGACTGCCCCTTCTAGGACTTTCCGGGCCTAGGAGAGATTAACTGAGAGCCTGACATCTTTAAGGTCTGAAAAGAGACATTTGCCATCTATTCTCTCTGAGGCTGCAACCTACAAGGCTTCATCTGCAAAACAAGGGCCTCAGCCCCCACGCCGGTCATCTTAACTCCAGCCTTCCTTCCGACTTCACCTCTGTAGATAAAGCTTCACGCTTTCAGCCAACCGTCAACTAAAGAATCGTGGAACCGGCGGGTGCAGTGGCTCACGCCTGTAATCCTAACACTCTGGGAGGCCGAGGCGGGTGGATCACTTGAGGTCAGGAGGTCGAGACCAACCTGGCCAACATGGTGAAACCCCGTCTCTACTAAAAATACAAAAATTCACCAGGCATGGTGATGGGCGCCTGTAATCCCAGCTACTCGGGAGGCTGAGGCAGGAGGAGTCATTTGAACCCAGGAGGCAGAGGTTACAGTGAGCCGAGATCGCGCCATCGCACTCCAACCTGGGCGACACAGAGTGAGACTCAGTCTCAGAAAATAAAGAATCATGGAACCTACCTATGACCTGTAAACCCCGCTCCAAGTCAAGATCTCCTGCCTTTCAGGCCAAATCAGTGTGCACCTTCCACGCACTGATTTATGGCTTTGCCTGTAACTTGTGTCTTCCTGAAATGAGTAAAACCAAGCTGTAACCCAGCCGCCTCAGGGCCACTCACTCAAGGCTTCCTGGGTTTGTGTTTTCTTCAGGCCACAGTCACATGTACAGGCTCAGAATAAACCTCTGTGAAATATTTTAGAGTCTGTTTTTTCCCATTAACAGCAGTTATGGAAAGGTGTTAACCACAAAGGGATCCCAATCCAGACCCCAAGATGGTACCTGGACCTCCTTCAAGAAAGAATCTGGGGAGAGTCCATAAGGTGAAAGCAAGTTTATTAAGAAAGTAAAGGAATAAAAAAATGGCTACTCCATAGGCAGAGCAGAAGTATGGGCTGCTGGTTGGCTATTTTTATAGTTATTTATTGATTATATGCTAATCAAGGGGCAAATTATTCATGAGCTTTCCAGGAAAGGGGTGGGCAATTCCTGAAACTGAGGGCTCCTCTTTTATTTACTTATTTATTTATTTATTGTTTGAGACAGGTGTCACTTTGTCACCCAGGCTGGAGTGCAGCCGTGTGATCTCGGCTCACTGCAACCTCCGAATCCTGGGTTCAAAAGATTCTCATGTCTCAGCCTCCCGAGTAGCTGGGATTACAGATGTGCACCACCACACCTGGCTAATTTTTCTATTTTTGGTAGAGATGGGGTTTTGCCATGTTGACCAGGCTGGTCTCGAACTCCTGGTCTCAAGTGACGTGCCCATCTCAGCTTCCCAAAGTGGTGGGATTACAGGCGTGAGCCACTGCTTCTGGCCATCCTCCTCTTTTTAGACAATATAGGGTAACTTCCTGATGTTGCCATGGCATTTGTAAACTGTCTGGTGCTGGGGAGAGTGTCTCTTAGCATGCTAATACATTATAATCAGCGTCTAAAGAGCAGTGAGGTTGGGCCACGTGGTGAAACCCCATCTCTACTAAAATAAAAAAAATTAGCCAGGCATGGAGGCGTGTGCCTGTAATCCCAGCTGCTTGGGAGGCCGAGGCAGGAGAATTGCTAGAACCCAGGAGGCAGAGGTTGCAGTGAGCTGATAACGTGCCATTGCACTCCAGCCTGGGCAACAAGAGCAAGAGTAGGTCTCAAAAAAAAAAAAGGCCGGGCGCGGTGGCTCACACCTGTAATCCCAGCACTTTGGGAGGCTGAGGCGGGTGGATCATGAGGTCAGGAGATTGAGACCATCCAGGCTAACACGGTGAAACCCCGTCTCTACTAAAAATACAAAGAATTAGCCAGGCATTGTGGCACATGCTTGTAGTCCCAGCTACTCGGGAGACTGAGGCAGGAGAATGGCCTCAGGTGATCGGCCTGCCATGGCCTTCCAAATTGCTGGGATTACAGGCTTGAGCCACTGTGCCCGGCCCAAATTATTTATCTGGATCTTCTGGATCTTTGCATTTCCTGTTGCGAAGTTCCACCTTGACAAATGCTGTTTTGTCCAAACAATCCTCAGGACGAATTGGCCAAGGGCATTTTCCTTAAGTAACAATCCTTTATGTGAGGCCCACAGTTTATTTGCAACATCCATGAATGAATTGTCAGTGTCTTTCTTAGTGACTGTTGGATGACTGTTTCCCGAAGGCCCCACCCTGGACATAGACCCCCACATCGGCCTCGGCTTTCCCGAACAGCTGGCCTCACTCCGGGGCTCTCCCCAGGGCAACCCCTAGAAAGGTGTGTTATATTTTCAAGAAACGGCCCTCAGCTCCTGAACATGTAACTTTTGTTAATTCAATGACAGTGACTCCTTTTGATAAAGGGAATTTCCATTCGTTTCTTTAAAAAAAATTTTTTTTAACGGTCTCTATTTTTAACACTCTCAGCTGAAGCCCCAAGGTTGGCTTCGTGAGGCCCAGGGCCCAGGACATCTCCTTTCCTGTAAAGCTGTTCTGCTGAAGCACACAGGAGGTGGGGTGCTTTGTATTCATTCATTCATCCCACCTTCACTCACTCATTCATTCAACACACGTTCACTCACTCATTCGTTCCTCACACATTCATTTATTCATTCATTCATCCCGCATTCACTCATTCATTCATTCTGCATCCACTCACTTATTCATCTAATTCACTCGCTCATTCATTCATCTCACATTCACTCACTCCTTCATCCCAAATTCACTCATTCATTCATTCATCCCACATTCACTCACTCATTCATCCCATATTCACTCAGCCCACATTCACCCACTCACACATTCATCCCACATTCACTCACTCATTCATCCCACATTCACTCATTCATTCATTCATCCCACATTCACTCACTCATTCATCCCACATTCACTAAACCCACATTCACCCACTCACACATTCATCACACATTCACTAACTCATTCATTCATCCCATATTCACTCATTTGTCACTCATCCCACATTCATTCACAGGCATCCATCCATTCATTCCACATTCATCTGTCCCTGTCCAGCAGGGCCGAGCAGGTGGTGGGACCTGTTCCAGGAACTGGAGACAGAGGGCAAGCCGCGCAGAAGGCAGGTAAGCGAGACAGTGTTGGAGTGACCTGGGCTCTGGGAGAGAGTCAAACAGGGAACTTATCAAACTCTGTGAGTGTTAGGGAGGCTTCTGAGGAGGTGATATTTGTCAAACCTATGACCCTGTGTCCTCTATCCTTCCATCCATTCATCCATCCCTCCCCCCCCTCCTTCCCTTCATCTATCTATCCATCCCTCCCTCCATCCATCCTTCCATCCATCCCTCCATCCCTCCCTCCCTCCATCCTTCCTTCCCATCCCTCCCTCCCTCCATCCTTCCTTCCCATCCCTCCTTCCCTCCATCCCTCCATTCCTTCATCCATCCATCCCTCCCTCCCTCCTTCTATCCCTCCATCCTTCCCTCCCATTCATCCCTCCCTCCCTCCATCCATCCATCCCTTCCTCCATCCATCCCTCCATCTCTCTGTCTATCCATCCCTCCCTCCATCCCTCCATCCATCCCTCCCTCCATCCTTCCCTCCTGTCCGTCCTTCCCTCTCTCTCGTCCATCCCTCCCTCTCTCCCTCCTTCTACCCATCCCTCCCTCCCTTCATCCATCCATCCCTCCTCCTTCCATCCCTCCATCTCTCCATTCCTCTCAGCCACCTATCCTTCCCTCCCCTCCATCCCTCCCTCCCTCCATCATCCCTCCTTCCATCCCTCCATTCCTATATCCCTCCCTCCTTCCCTCCATTCATCCAGCCAGCCAGCCATCCTTTTGTTTGCTCCTGTCCTGGGTGCCGAGAATGTGTGGACCATAGTGTTCACACCCCCTGCTGTGGCACCATGCCTAGCTGGAGAGACAGACACATGTAAGTCACCAGTCATCTCCCGAAGAGGTGGGTCTGGGGCTGACAGAGAAACCCAGAATGTTCTTCCACAGGGGGTGGAGACGCCAGCTGATCAGTGGACTCTGGAGAGAGGTTGGGGGAGCAGGGCCTGTCCATGCAGAAATCTTACCCATGGTGGGTAGGAACTTCCAAAGGCGAAGGACAGTGGACTTTTCTTCAGGTTGATGGATTACTTTTTAAAATTGTAACATAAGTCAGGCATGGTGACTTATACTGGTAGTTCCAGCTACTCTGGAGGCAGAGGCAGGAGGATCACATGAGCCCAGGAGTTTGAGACCAGCCTGAGCAATATAGCAAGACCTGTCTCTAAAATAAAATAATAACATCCAGTTGTCCCTCAGTATCCTCTGAGGGTAAGTCCCAGGACCCCTGTGGATACTGAAGTCCCCAGAATAAAATGGCACAGTGTCTGCCTAGCACCTGTGCCCACCCTCCCGCACGTCTCCCTGCATCCTGTGAACCATTGCTAGATCACTCATCAGACCTAACACAACGCAATGCTCTGTCAATAGCTATACTGTATTTCTGATTTGTGTTCTCTTTTATTGCTGTATTATTCTTTTTTTCCTTTTTGCTTTTTCAAATAGTTTGCGTCTGGGTTGGTTGCCTCCAGGGACGTGGAACCCTCGGGTCTGGAGGCCAGCTCATCTCTCAGTTGGTGAAAATGTTCCCTTAACCTGGAGAACGCTTGCCACTCTTGCTCGGTCTGCTCCTGGATCCGGTCTGTGTCATTTTGCCCGGATCCTGGGCCCACTCCCAAGGAGGGCTCCCCCAGCTGCAGGGGTGAGGGCCTGTGCTGTGTGGGCCCCTGGCTCATCTGCCAGCGACCCATGATTGTTCCCTGGGGCTCTGCCACCCCCAGCTGACTTCGCTACACAAGCTCCTGATTCCCTGGGCAGGCCGTGTTGGTGGGGTGTGCCCAGAAAGGCACTGTGTGGGGTGCTGGTATTGTCAGGGGCCTGGGGTCCCCAGTGCCCTCTGTGACTTTCATGAGCAGAATGGAGGCACTCTGTCTCCCCTCATGTCACCACGTCCCGCTGTCAGGAAGGGACAGGGTCTCAGTGTTCCCAGGGCCTGCCTGCTGGAGGGCTGGAGCTGAGCTGCTGTTAGTGTGGGTCATGGCATGGGTGGCTCTGAGTCAATGGCCCATTTTCTGTGAAGTGTGGAGGGGGGCAGCCTGAGCCTCTCACTCAGGTTGAACAGGAGCTTGGGGAACCCTCTTCCAGACCCTAAGGGGGTCCTGCTCTGTGTCCTGACCATCCCTCACAGGGTCTGCTCTGTGGTCCTGACCTCACTCAGGCCCTGCTCTATAGCAAAGAAACAAGCTAGGCCTTTCTCCTTTGATGTGGAGATAGGAAAAAACAAGTTTTAGAATAACATGCCCAGAATGACCCCACTAGGAACAATCGACTGTAGGACTGGGAGGATTTGAACATATGTGAGCAAAAAGAGGGCACCAGAGGGCTGTTCAGACGGATAATTGTGCAGGTGGGCATCCGTGCAGGTGGTACAGGTGGGCATCTGTGCAGGTGGGCATCTGTGCAGGTGGGCATCTGTGCAGGTGAACATCTGTGCAGGTGGGCATCTGTGCATGTGGACCCAGGTGGACATCAGTGCAGGTGGGCATTTGTGTAGGTGGGCATCTGTGCAGGTGGACATCAGTGCAGGTGGGCATCTGTGCAGGTGGGCATTTGTGCGGGTGAGCATTTGTGTAGGTAGGCATCCATGCAGGTGGACATCAGTGCAGGTGGGTATCTATACAGGTGGACATTGGTACAGGCGGACATTGGTACAGGTGGACATTGGTACAGGTGGGCACTCATGCAGATGGGCATTTGTGGAGGTGGACATCCATTAGCTGTCACCCTTATGCCCACTATCCTCATCCTGAGGATCCAGAGCCTCCTTCCTTGCCATATGTCCCCCACTCTCACCTCAACAAGTAGGGCAGGTCCTTACCACCTGCCTCTGCCTGCCCCTCCAGGTTAGCCTCCCAAGGTTGGGCCTTCTTCTTGCCTCAGCCTCACTCGCCTTCCAGCAATATAGCTATGTTATGGGCCCACATCCAAAATCCATACAGCCCACACCACCTGCAGGACCAGGCCAGCCAGTCAAGCTTGTACAGTCAGTCAGGGCTCACTGCTCCCTCCCTGGCCCTCCCTGACCCTCTGAAAGGCCCTTTTCTTACCCACCCAGGTGTCCATTCACCTGCCCTGAGATCCCCTCCCCTCCTGTACCCTGGCAGTTCCCATGAGCCTCAGCCCCCTCCAAGCCCGTCTCCTCAGCAAAACCTTCCCTGAGACTCCAGCCCTTCCCTTTCCGCTGTGATAGGATCTCACTGCATCTGCAGAAGATTTAGTCTCTCCCGGCCCTGAGGCCCCGATGAATCACCCAGGCCTGGGTTCTTCCTGGGGACGGAAGACACTGACGGAGGCGGCGGCCGCTTCCCTGTGAACACACATTCACGTCCTCCTCCTTGGAGGCTCCTTCCAACCACAACAAATGTGCAGACCCAGATTGGAGGCTCCTTCCAACCACAACAAATGTGCAGACCGACAAGGACAGGCAGGATGATGATGTGGGGGCAGGGAGGACTGAGAGCAGCTGCCCCCAGAGAGGGAGCGGGTCAGAGAGAGTGAAAGGAAGGACACAGACACAGACACGTCCCCACTATAGCTGGGGCTGGAGAGGGACAACCCAATGTCTCTGGACTTTGTCAAGTGTCCCCTGGGGTTTAAAAGGGCCTGGGGTGCGAAGCTCTGGTCCAGGCAAAGTTGTGTCCCTGGACAATGACTGTGTCCAAATCGCCCCTGCCCCCCCGGGGTCTGAGTCACCCAGTCATGCCACAGTGGTGGCTCTTCTGCATGTGGACCAGAGACACCTGTTCTCCCTGATGCCCAAGACAGTGTTGGAGACGAACAAATGATTTAACAAACGCTGCAGAGGGGAAGCCTCCCTCAGCCTGCGGCCGCTTGCTGACATTCCCCACGCGTCCTCCCGCCCCCAGCCCTGGAGGGAGCCCACGGTCTCACTTCGGAAAACCCCTCCAGAAAGCCCGGGACAGAGCAGGTGTGTGGAGGAAACCGGAAGCGACCATGCACCCACGCCGGGGCAGCCACCTGGAAACGCGGTCAGATGTGACCTCTCCACAGACTCGGGGGTGCTGGGCCCCGAGCAGAAGCGGCGGGGGGGTCCTCCTGGGTGTCTCAGGGTCCCAGGGAGCCTGGGTCAGGGCGAGTAGCTGCTCCCTGGCCTCAGGTGACCTGGGTGCCCGGGGAGTGAGGCATGGCAGGCGATACCGGACCCCACCCACTGCATACACCTCTGGAATAGCGATTGCCATGATTGATGTCAGTAGCCCGGGCTGGGGGCCAGCAGATGGGTGTTGGGGGGTAGAAGGAGCTGGTGTGAGAGGAAGTAGGGCAAGCGAGGGCTGGGAACTGGTTTGGGAACAACCGCAGCCTGGTCAGCAGGACCCACAGGGCCTGGAGAGGGGCTGGGGCTGACTGCTGGGTGACCGGCTTCGCTGCAGCCACATTCCTACAGGGGACACAGACCCACTCACGTTAGAAAAGTGGCCCCTGCACCCCCAGTCAGCCTCCCGGAATGGCCACCACTGTTTCCGGATTCGCTGGGGCACGTCTCCCCCACGGGGCACACATGCGTGGCCTCAGGCCTGAACGGAGCTGCTCACAGCACCCACTTCCCTTTCGGTTTTCAAGCTGCTGTGCCGGGGGGAGGGAAGCCTTCCCCCAAGGGGTGTTCTTATTTATTTTCTTAATCACAGGTAACCAGAACTGAGGAGGTGATTGGGTCACAGCCAAGAGATGGATTTTGTATCCAGAAGTTTCCGTTTCACAATCGCTAAGCTACTCATACTCAAAGATTAGCGTCAACAAGAAATAAAATGACTCCAACACAGATATAAAACGAATGCACGCTCAAGATTTCCTTCAGGTCATTGTTAGTGCAGAAACCGGTACGATGTGCCAGCCGGGTCAAAGGAGAAGGGACAGAGGTACGTGTGTACGCCGGGTAAAGGAGTGCAGGGGCCCTTCCCACAGGAGGACTGGCTCTCCCACCGACGGGCGGGCAGTGGGAACGCGTGGGCAGCCCCAGGCAGAGTCCATCTGCATGCTGTCCAGGCAGTCCAGACTGTCCAGGCTGCTGCAACAGAGGACCACAGACGGGGGCTAGAAACCGTGGGTGTTTGTCCTTACACAGTTCTGGAGGCCAGAGTCCAGCGCCAAGGCGTCGGCAGCACTGGCTCCTGGGAACTCGGGGAGAATGCGGTCCAGCCTCAGCCCCTTCTGGCACAGCCGGCAGCCCTCGTGTCCCTGCATCAAGGCTGCGGCACTCCAATCTCCGACTCCATCCTCCTGTGGTGGGCCTCTGCGGGCCCCAAATCTCCCTCTCGTTCCTTCCACACGGGTGCCAGATGCCGGACTCAGGGTCCACCCGCATAACCCTGGATGACCTCATCTCAAGAGCCTTAATTTGTCTGGGCACGGTGGCTCATGCTTGTAATCCCAGCACTTTGGGAGACCAAGGCAGGCAGGTCGCCTGAGGTCAGGGGTTTGAGACCAGCCTGACCAGCATAGTGAAATCCTGTCTCTACTAAAAATACAAAAATTAGCCAGGTGTGGTGGCAGGTGCCTGTAATCCCAGTTACTCGGGAGGCTGAGGCAGGAGAATTGCTTGAACCTGGGAGGCAGAGGTAGCAGTGAGCCGAGATCATGTCACTGCATTCCAGCCTGGGCAACAAGAGCGAGACTCCGCCAAAAAAAAACAAAAAACAAAAAACAAAAAAACCTTAATTTAATGACACATCTGCAAACACCCTATTTCCAAATAAGCTCACAGCATAGGCATGAAGGTTGGGACTCACACATAGCTTTTGGGGGTCACTGTCAACCCACTACACACGGCTATAAGCAAGAATTATCTGCCTTGCTCTCTGTTATCTGTAATGCACAGATTGGAAAATTGCTCAAAGGCAGTGCGAGGCTAAAATCAGAAAACCCAGAAGGGGCATGGCTCCCGCTGTGGGCACACAGTCCTCCTGCAGGCTCGGCTGCGTGTTCCAAACATGCTCACACTTGCTTCTCGGGGTCGTTCCAAGGCCCCCAGAATGGCCGCTGTGTCTTCTTACGCCCACCGGTCCCTGGGGGCTGCAGGCACAGGCCCTGGGGGCCTGGTCAGTGCTGTTTGGGCAGGGGGAATCCTAGGTCTGAAGACTCTGGAGGGAAGGGGTCTGGAGCACAGAGGAGCCAGGTGAGGGAGACTGGGGTAGGGAGGCCTCCAGGTGCAGGCAGGGGTGGTGCATGGGGTGGAGCTCAGGACCCAAAGATGCCAAGAGCCTGCTCCACCCGCCACCCAACAGCTTGTCCCTTTCTCTCCCAGGCCTCCAGCCTTCCCTCTTCCCTGGTCTTCCCTTCAACACCAAGACTGCAGGCGTCACCCCCACCCTAAGAGCCCAGGCAACCACCACCGCCCCAGGACCCTTTCCCTCCCTCCCTCCCTTTTTCCCATGAGTGCTGGAGCTTGCAGGGCCACCTGTACCCGTGGCTCCCTCTCCAAATGCTTCCCCAACACACACCCTCCTCACTTCCATCGGGCTCTGCTCAGAGAGACCTCCCGACGTCCAGCACCCATGGTCGCAACACTGCGTGAGCTGAGACCCTGTCCTGTCCCGCCCTCGGTTCCAGTGCCTAGAAGGGCACCCACCCTGCAGCCATCCCCATCTGCACCACAGGTGCTCAGCAGACAATGCCTGCAGGTGGGCGAGGGCCCAGCCCTTGGGCCTGGCTGGGGAAGCGTCTGGGGCACAGAGCCTGGCACACGCCTCCGCATTTCACAGATGGCAGGCAAATGAGGAGGAGGGGAAGGAGGGAGGGAGCAGCCCACTGCCAGAAGCCTGTGGGAAATAGGGATCCTTGGGGAGATCCTGGCTCACGGACACCAGAGGGGCGGGGCCACTGGGGAAGGGTCTGGGGCTGGAGGCAAGCTGCTGCCCATGGAAGGCAGTTGGATGGAGGCACAGGGGTCAGGCAGAATAGGCCTGAAGAGAAGGGCCATGGGGTGGGGACACCAAGGGGAGAGGCAGCGGTTGCCCTGGCCAGGGCCCATGGCAGGTGTGGGCATGTCTGTGGGCTGGCTCATCTGGCCCCCGGGCACCCTCCCTGCAGAGGCCCCTCCCACAGCTGCTCTGCTAACCCCCAACCCCCTACCTCCATGCCCCCCTGCCCCCCCGACCCCCTGCCCCACCGCCTGCCACAAACGGGCCCTGTGGCCCCACCCAGAAGCAGACTCACTGGCCTGCCAAACTATCCTTGAAAAACCGAGCCTGAGAATTCTGGGGGAGATTGATTTGAGTAATAACTCCGTCTCCCAGGTGGCGTAGCCGGCCTGGTGTCTGTTAAACTCTTCATAGCAATGCTTTGGTCCCAGTGAAGTGGTTTTGTCTGTGCAGGGGCAGGAAGAGCCCATCAGGTGGTTACACCCGGAGGCCCAGCCCTGTGCCTCCCGCCCTCTCCAGCGTCCGCAGAAGCTGACCCAGAGCCTCTGCTTTGGGATTCCTGGTCTGTGGTCAGGGTGGGCCTGGGGGCTCCCGGGCTGCGGAGCTCCTGGTCTGCTCCCCAGAGGCTGTGGGCAGAAGCTGACTGAGACCTCTGAAGAAATCCTAGGGATTTTCAAGAAACCAGTGCATGTTTTCTCTTCTCTAACCTTGCACAGGGGACACAGAAAGCCCCAAACATCGGGGCCACTGGGATTCGTTTTCCAGAGAAGGATGTTCTGAGTTTGCACCCTGACCACACTGAAGGGGCCGCGTTCCTCCAGTGTCCGTGGCTCCCAGCAAAGCAGACCAGCACCGCCCCCAGCACAGCTAGGCCCAGCACAGCTAGGCCCAGCCCAGCCCCAGCCCCGGCTGCCAAGCTCACCAAGATGAGAGCTAATAGCTCTGGCCATTGGCCTGCAAGCATTTACTCAGCACCTACTGCATGCTCAGTGCCCACAGACCGAGAGGCAAAGAAGACAAAGTCTCCGTCCTTAGTTCAGAGAAGCCACTCCCAGGCAGGGTTCTAGGAAAGAAGGAGGCCCTGGGCTACACCTGCACTTCTCTGGACCCCAGCAGGATGTGGTTGCATCATCTCCTGGAAGAACGGATTTGCCTTGAAACGCAGGAGACAGAGCGGGCCTGGGAGAAGGAGGTTGTTTCTGCACCTGCCCTCGGGGGAGAGGCTGGTCAGTGGTGATAGTCAATGGGGAGCTCGGAGGAGGAGCAGACAGGATGTGGGAGAGCTCGGGAGAGACCCAGGCTGGGTGTCACGCAGCTCAGACCCTCGGCCACCCAAGCAGCGTAGCCGGCATCACAGCCCACGATGTGAGGCCACCAAGACAGACAGAGGAGGTGAGGGGACCCAGACTGGGCCTAGCCACACGTGGAGGTCGTGGAGGAAGCAGGCATCTATGTGGAATCTCGGCCACGCAGTCTGCCTTGTCCACAGAGAAGTGCCTGTCCGCTGCTTTGAGCGTGTGTGGAAGTCTCCCGAAAGTGTCCACTTTCTCTTCTTCCTTGGGATTTCCTAATGTCTGATGATCCCAGCTTGTGTTCGCCCCCTGTGCTGTGGCCCCACAACGTTCTGTCCAGTTTGATCAGAGCAGAAAGGGGACCCGGGGGCAGCCCAAGAGGCGGGAACCCTCTGGGTGGATTCCAGCCCAGCCCCAGCCCTGCCGGGGTCTTCGTGCCAAACCCCTGGTCAGCCAGGCTTGGAAGCTGGGCTGTGAAGCGACAGTCCTGGCTTGCAGGCAGGTGTCTTAGTCACTCAGGTCACTACGACACAGTTCCACAGCCTGGGCAGCCTACGTAATAGACACGTACCTCTCACACTTCCAGAGGCTGGACGTCCACGGTGACTGCCAAAGAATAAATTTCTGGTTTGCTTTTTGTTTTTTGAGACAGAGGCTTGCTCTGCCGCCCAGGCTGGAGTACAGTGGTACAATTTCATCTCACTGCAACCTCCGCTCCCCGGGTTCAAGCGATTCTTGTGTCTCAGCCTCCCGAGTGGCTGGGATTACAGGCACCCACCACTATACCCGGCTAATTTTCTGTATTTTGAGTACAGACAGGGTTTCAACACGTTGGCCAGGCTGGTCTTGAACTCCTGACCTCAGGTGATACGCCCACCTCAGCCTCCCAGAGTGCTGGGATTACAGGGGTGAGCCACCGTGCCCAGCTAATTTCTGTTGTTTTAAGGCCCCCCGACCCTCCACCGCCCTTGTCTTCAGTGTGTGGTATTTTGGGGCAGTCATGGGAAGCTAATACCCCTGACATGATGGGAGGCGGGAAAATCAAAACAGCGCAGGAAAAAAAAAAAGACAGGCATGGCCAGGACAGCTGGGTGCACTGACTCATGCCTGGAATCCCAGCACTTTGGGAGGCCAAGGTGGGAAGATCACCTGGGGTCAGGAGTTTGAGACCAGCCTGGCCAACGTGGTGAAACCCCGTCTCTACTAAAAATACAAAAATCAGCTGAGTGTGGTGGCAGCTGCCTGTAATCCCAGCTACTTGGGAGGCTGAGACAGGAGAACTGCTTGAACCTGGGAGGCAGAGGTTGCAGTGAGCCAAGATCGCGCCATTGCGCTCCAGCCTGGGCAACAAGATCAAAACTCCATCCCCAAAAAAAAGAGTTCCCAGCCTTACAGCGAGAGTAAATGAAAACTGTCTCCATCTGGCAGGCCCAGGAACCTCAGAGCTGTAGGCCAAATCTAAAGCCTGCCTTGGTTTAGCTTCTTAGCCTCAAGAGGCTTTTAAATCTGAGATTCCCATCTGATCAACATGGAGAGAAAAGGTTATGTTTCTAAAGAAAAGCTATAGGCCTGGGCGCGGTGGCTCACACCTGTAATCCCAGCTCTTTAGGAGGCTGAAGTGGGAGGATCACTTGAGCCCAGGAGTTTGAGACCAGCCTGGGCAACATAGAAAGACCCTTATCTCTGTACTTTTTGAAAAAGGAAAGAAAAGCTATAATACACCTGTTAGGAGATTGTAGTTCTGGGCATTGTTTCTGAGCTCTTGTATCTACCTACAGACTAGAATAGATCCTGAATTCTTCTAGATTCCTTCAGTCAAAATTTCTTCCATGGAATTACTACAAATAAAAACTGCTCTGTTCCTAAAGCCTTCTAAACTGAAACTAGATTAATTTATTTTTTTTTTTTTTGAGATGGAGTCTCGCTCTGTCACCCAGCCCAGAGTGCAGTGGTGCAATCTCTGCTCACTGCAAGCTCCACCTCCCAGGTTCACGTCATTCTCCTGCCTCAGCCTCCTGAGTAGCTAGGACTACAGGCGCCCGCCACCACGCCCGGCTAATTTTTTTTGTATTTTTTTTTAGTAGAGACAGGGTTTCACCGTGTTAGCCAGGATGGTCTCAATCTCCTGACCTCGTGATCCGCCCACCTCGGCCTCCCAAAGTGCTGGGATTACAGGTGTGAACCACCACGCCTGGCCTGAAACTAGATGAATTTTAAGGAACAAGTCTCATATCTGACGTATGGGCCACACAAGAGATCACCAAACCATCCAATGCCGTAACCACAGACATTTCACCTGCAAACCAGGGGGAGAAGCTGGCGTTTTCACAGTGTAGCCAGTGCTTCCAGTTCATGGGGACAAGACTCTGTGTGAGAGATGCCCTCCCTCTTACCGTCTACCTGCTCACGCCACAGGATCATGGTCATTTAGTTAATTCAGCTGGCGATCTTAAGCCCAGCTTTGTGGCTCAAAACTGTTATGCAAACTGGGATTGTCATATTACTATCAATTTTACTTTGTATTTTCCCTTTTTAAACTTTGTACCTGTCACGTGTTAAATTCCTGCAGATGTACACCTCCTAACTAAACAATGCTGGCCCAGCTCTTTGAGATGACAGCAAAGACTATGAAACAAACAAAACTGAAATTAATAATGGACTCCAGGTAGACTCAGCTCTAGAGACATTCCTTTCAAATTTCTCTTGTTCAAATGTGGCTAAAGGTATTAACGCCGACTCTTTGCTGCTAATCACTCCCCTCCACCGTGGGTCAAAGACCAGCAACCCCGGGACACGCCATCCCAGCACCAACAAGGGACAATCACAACCTCGCAATAGAATAATTCGTCAGTGATTCCTCCAAAAAAAGATCTTGGTAAAAAGGGGAAAATGAGAAAGTTATCAGAATTAAAATGGAGTCACTTCTGTTAAAAAAAAAAAAAAAAAAAAACCTCTGACAAATAGGCCAGGCGCAGTGGCTCACGCCTGTAATACCAGCACTTTGGGAGGCCGAAGTGGGTGGATCATGAGGTCAGGAGTTTGAGACCAGCCTGGCCAATATGGTGAAACACCGTATCTACTAAAAATACAAAAATTAGCCAGGTATGGTGGCGTGCATCTATCGTCCTGGCTACTCGGGAGGCTGAGGCAGAAGAATCGCTTGAACCCAGGAGGCAGAGGATGCAACGAGCTGAGATCATGCCACTGTACTCCAGCCAGGGCGACATGTACTCTGACAAACTGAGCTGGGGGAGACCATAAAGGGAGGGTTCTCCTGCGTGAATCACTGATAACAAGAGCTATTGAAATGGCTCCAATGACTGGAGGAACATCAGGGTCCTTGGTCCTCCGCTGATTTAGATAAAACGACATGGACACAAGTGGAGTGGTTTTCAGGAGCGAAAAGTTTAATAGGCAAGAAAGAAGGAAACAGCTCCGGCATGCAGAGACGCGGTGGGGCTGGGAGCAAAGAGGCCCTGTGTGCGGCAGAAAGGCGTTCCACGACAGCGGGAGGCTGGAGGAGGCGGTGTCTGCTTTGCATAGGGTGCAGGGAATTGATTTGATCAGCTGTGTCATTCACGTAGCCCATGAAAAACCTGGCCCTCATTGGAACTTGCAGTGAGCTGAGATCCGGCCACTGCACTCCAGCCTGGGTGACAGAGCGAGACTCCGTCTCAAAAACAAAAAAAACAAAAAAAACCTGGCCTTCCCACCTTAGCCTTTTAATATGCAAATGTGGGTTGCCATGACGTTTTGAACACATGGTGTTATGTGGGGATGGCCATAACACCTGCCTCACCTGTCGACAAGGAGAAGACGGTGGGAATCGCCATGTTGGGTAGACCCAGTGTCTATTTGCTGGCGTTTGCATATCTAAGCTTGCTGTCCTGGCTCTTTAAGCCGCCTTTCTGTTAGTTTCCACTTAGAACCTTAGAACCGGCTAATTTTTGTATTTTTAGTAGAGACGGGGTTTCACCATGTTGGCCAGGCTGGTCTCGAACTCCTGACTTCAGGTGATCCGCCTGCCTCGGCTTCCCAAAGTGCTGGGATTACAGGCGTGAGCCACGGCACCAGCCTAAACATTATTTCTTAATAACTCTTGTATTACTGTCACAAAAGACTCCGAGAAACCACAATGCTGCATGAAGTCCACTGCAACCATACACAGAAAATACTGTGACGACAGCTGCCCAGCAACTGCTGTCCAGCCCTGGACTGGCACCACCCCTGCTGATGCCTGTAGACAAGGATAATCGCCTCAAAACAACGGTGTGATCCTCGTTTTCCCTTTAAAAGCCTTTGTCTCCCTTTACCTCCCTGAACACGCACATAGTCTACCACGGCACATGTGTTCCTACTGCAATGCCCTATTTTTGAATAAATGTCGTTTTCTTTCACGGAGCCTCTCTGTCATCTAAGTTGACAAATGTAATCATAGCACAACCCTGGTCTCTGTTGTAATCCATATTTATTCAATCCCAATGGCATACACACTGTGGAGTAAAAGCCATGACATCGAGGCAGGGCATGGGGCTCACATCTGTAATCCCGGCACTTTGGGAGGCCGAGATGGGCGGATCACTTGAGGACAGGAGTTCGAGACCAGTCTGGCCAACATGGTGAAACTCTGTCTCTACTAAAATACAAAAATTAGCTGAGTGTGGTGGCGCACACCTGTAGTCCCAGCTACATGGGAGGCTGAGGCAGGAGAATTGCTTGAAGCCAGAAAGCGGAGGTTGCGGTGGGCTGAGATTGTGCCATTTGCAGTCCAGCCTGGGCGACAGAGCGAGACTCCATTTCCAAAAGAAAAATCATGACATTGAGAGGACAGGGGGAAGAAATGTGGTGGTAACAGAGTTAAAACGTAACAACATGTAGCAGGAAGCCAATGCATAAAGTCTAAAATGATACACCGAGAAGCTGCGGGTGGACACCACTTTCCCTTCTGCTGCAATGTCCCCTCCCCTCCCCGAGGCCTCGGAGGGCTGGCAGAAGGGGCTCTGCTGTGGCCAACTCTTGGGGTCCCTGCAGTAAATCCAAGCGCCTCCAAGAGCATCCGAGTGGCCAGGGACTGGTGAGTTTTCTTGGAGTTGTAGGGCCATGGTGGGCTGCCTAGAGACCCCCGACCTAGGCTCATTCTCCCTCCCTCTTCTCCGCCAAGAGAAGAGCTGTGACCCCCAGGTCAGGAGGAACCCTGTTTGGAGTGTCTGTTTGGAGTTGGATCAGACGGTGATCCAGGGAATTCTTCTTTGAACAGTGATGGCCCCAGGCCAACCCTTTCCTACAGAATGAGCCTTCCCAGGGTTGCCACAGTGGACGGCCTGAATTTATCACACATGGTTGTTGTTCATGTCATTGTCACACGTGGGAACTACTGTCCATCAGACGCCTGCCCCAGCAGCCCGGCCGGTCTCGGAGTGAGACATGCTGCTCACTGGCCCTCCCGGCACCTCAGGGGCCAGAAGTGGACGAGGAGCCCTGTGCCTGGACTGGCCATCCCTGGGTGGCAGGCCGGGGCCTCCTCCACCAGGCCCGCATGCCGCTGGGACCATAGGTGAGGGAAGGTCCCAGGAGGTGACGCTGTCGGAGCCGATGGCCTTGAGATGGTGCCGGGCTGCAGAGAGAAACGCATCCTCGGGAGACCTCGTCAGCGCTGACACGGGTTCTTCACTGTGGGAGCCTTGGCCACGGCTCTGCCCTAGGTGGTGAATTACGAGAAGACCAATTCTAGGAAATTTGAGGCGGGAACACCAAGTTCTCTTAACTCAACTATGAATGAACTAAAAAAAATCTGTAAGCGGACAGTGTATTCTTCCTTGGACATTTCTGTGACTCTGGGGGTGACTACACGGCTTCAAACCAACCCTGAGCCTCTACTCCAGGACAGAACACAGGGCTCCTGGGTGGCTGCATGAGCTGAAGGACCTGAGAGCAGTCCATTGCCAGGTGGGTCCATTAGGGGTATCTCGCCTGAGCCTGCCGCCAGGGTAAGGCTTTGGCCTCAGGGATGGAGAGTGATGCCACACGTTGGGGGCCCTGGATTCTATGGGCAGCAAAGCCGTGTGTGCTACACGTACGTGGTCCGGCCAAGAGGTCCCCACCCGCCCTGCGGGACCAGGATCAGCTCATCTGTGCTTCAGGGCAGGACGACCCCACCTGCTCCCTGACTGACTGACAGACAGGTCTGGCTGTGAGTGACAAACCCGTGTAGGCTTCCGAGGCCTCAACAGTGCATGTGTCTTGCTCCTGGAGGGGCCAGAGGAACTGGTGCTCTGCGTCCCCGCGAGTAGGACGAGGACTGTCTCGGACAAACGCTCCTCAAGGCCTGCGTCCTCCCACCAGGAAGCCACAGACAAGGCTGAAGCTGGGCCTCTCACCACCAAACGGGAGCTGTCCTGGGACTGAAAAGAGGAAGTAAGCTCAGATCTCCACACCTCCCATCCGGACTCTGGCGTCACTGAGGTGCCTGCCCCCGTGTCGTGGCTGTGGGTGTTGTGCTGATGCAATCTCCACAGCAGAGAAGCACGCACATCCTGCAGGCCCACGTGGGCCCCTGACCCGGCAGGTGGGGACCTGGGGGACCAGCCCAGGCCCCAGCCACCCGTCTCTTAGCACAGGGCTCTTCTCTCAGCACCAGGGGCGTCTTTGTCCTGGGGCCATCCTGTATGTTTAGGGTATTCAGCTACACCCTGGCCTCCACCCTCCAGGTGCCCGTGGCACCTCTGCCCCAAGTCGTGACAACCAAACATGTCTCCATACACTGCCAGTGTCCCCTGCAGGGTAAAATCGCCCCTGGTTGAAAACGACCACTTTAGAGCTGACATTTACTAACCCATCACCATCAAATCTAAAAGGTTGAAAGGTATGTGCATAAACACGGGGACCGAAATTCTCAATAAATGCCGTAAGTTGACAAAATCGCAGGTAGTTGAAATTCCTAATTATATCTTTATTACCAGTGGAGAGGAGCAGTCCCCCTAGGAAGTGTCCGATCCCACGGGAACACCTCACAGTTTCTCATGTCTTGATCACACTCTACATAACCAGAGCTCTGTTTTGCATGGGATTTTAGTGCGATCGGTACATTTTTAGACAAGACCGCTTTTGTTAATGGAAATGTTGGTTCTAAAATTTTATCCTGAAGTTGGATCTTTCTTGCACTTATTTTTAGAAAATCTTCTGATTTTGTGGGTGTGTGAATGTGTGTTGTACGACTCTTTTATAAGATGGCGTTGAATGTCCCAGATCATAAATAAGGTGTTTACGCCACTTCTGTGAGTGGATCAGGACCACACAGCCAGGTTTTGTTTCTAAGTGGCCACCAAGAGCGCCCATTCCATGAAAGGCAACTCATGGCTCCTTCTTGACAGAGGGATCTTCCAAAAAAGAAAGAAAGAAAGAAGGAAAGAAAGAAAGAAAGAAGGAAAGAAAGAAGGAAGGAAGGAAGGAAGGGGAAAGAAAGAGAAAGAAAGAAGGAAAGAAGGAAGGAAAGAAGGAAAGAAAGAAAGAAACAAAGAAGAAAGAAAGAAAGAGAAAAAGAAAGAAAGAAAGAAAGAAAGAGAAAGAAAGAAAGAAAGAAAGAAAGAAAGAAAGAAAGAAAGAAAGAAAGAAAGAAAGAAAGAAAGAAAGAAAGAAAGAAAGAAAGAAAGAAAGAAAGAAAGGCAGGCTGGCTCAACGATCACTGTTAGACTCGATTAAAAATAAATGTCTAAGAGCAAATCTGCTAGAGGCTCCTGGCATTCCTGGGCAGGGCGGGGGCTTCCCGGCTGGGGCCATCCCACTTCTCAGAGGGGTCTCTGGCTCTCAGACAAGCTCCGGATGTGCACAGGCATTGGTCAGGGCCGGGAAGGCCGTCACTCAAGACAGCGTCTGTCCCAAGAGTACATGCGAGATTTCAGTATTTGCTTTATAGGCCACTGTGGCTTACTCTTGTTTCCTAGGAGGAAGCAGCAGGAATGGTAACAATTGAACCAAATCACAAAGAACCGAAAAGAACCACACTCCAAGGGTATCTTGTGTTCTTAAAAAAAAAAAAAAGTGTAACTTTGGTTTTCCCGGCTCCATCTAGTCAGCAACACTGCTCTTGGTGGGTGTCCAGGACCCATGAAGCCCCTCCTAGCCCTTCCAGCTGTGAGCCAGACGCTGGCCTAATGGGGAGCACTGACGGCTTCGGCAAGGTGGGCCCACCCTGTCCTTGACATGCAGCGAGTACAGTCCTTGTGACCCGGTGCGTCCTCCTTGCACTGGGGGTTCCCCACCAGCTCAGCTCAGACTCAGGCTGCGAAGCACCCTGCATGGCTTTTGTCTCCTCTTCTGGGAACCCCTGAACCCCAGTGCGGTGGGCTTCTCCTCCCCACCTGGTACAGATCCCAGCCTGGCCGCCCAGACCCCAGCTCTCAGCCTCTTCCTGGAGCAGCTGCCCTGCCCCACGGGAAGCGGCTTGGAGCCCAGCTACACAGCGTGGACCAATGTGTTGACTCTGCAGCTGCCAGCAGGGACCTGATGTTGAAACACCCTCCATGACATGATCCAAATGGCCCTCTTACTCTTTTAAGTAGCCAAATAAATACCAGCATCAAGGTTCTGGATGGAGACCACTTCATTTGCTCACATACTTTTGCAAACTGTTTATTGGGATACTGCTTAAATAGTTACTTCTTGTTTATACTTGGCTTTTCTTAAACATGGTCTTGTTAGGCGAGGTTTCATAACCACCACACAACTGTCTTTGTTCTCACGCTGCTGGAACATGTTTTATGGGCATTGGGATAACAGCTGTAGTTTCCAGTGGCTGCAGTAGCTGACTAGTCAGTGGCTTCAGCAACACACGTTTATTCTATAGCCCTGGAGGTCAGAAGCTCTGATCCAGGTGTTGGCTGCGTCTCACTCCCCCTGGAGGCGCTAGGGGAGCATCCGTGTCCCTCTTCCCACTTCTAGGATCCGCTGCACCCCTTGGCTCAGGCCCCTCTTCCATCTTCAAAGTCAGCAGCCTCTCCTCCCCTCTGACCCCTTGCCTTCCTCTTACAAGGACTCCGTGATGACCTGGCACCCACCCAGCTAATCCAGGGAGGAGAAGGACCCTGTGATGACCTGGCACCCACCCAGCTCATTCAGGGAGGAGAAGGGAATACAGAGCATCTTTTCATTGTAAGCTCTTCAGATTTCTTTGGTTTTTTGCTCTTTTAAACTGAGTGATGTATGGATGTATGGATGGACGGATGAATTGAGGCAGGATCTTGCTCTGTCGTCCCAGCTGGAGTGCAGTGGTGTGATCATGGCTCCCAGCAGCCTTGATATCCTGGGCTCAAGTGATCTTCCCATCTTAGCCTCCTGAGTAGTTGGTACCACAGCCCCGTGCCACCACACCATGGCTAATTTTTAAATTATATAGAGATGGGGTCTTGCTATGTTGCCCAGGCTGGTCTGGAACTCCTAGGCTCAAGTTATCCTCTGGCCTTGGCCTCCCAAAGTGCTGGGATTACAAGTATGAGCCACCACACCCAGCTTGCCTGTATTTTTAAAACAGATAATGGTGGCTATCAAATCACTGGGGTTTTGAATATATTTAAAAGAGTGACTTCATGGTTATTTCTCACACATTGATTTTATATCAGAAGTTATATCCTTTGCAACTACCTAAACTTACGATGAGAAATTTTAGCTGTTAGAGACTGAATGTGCACATGGACAGCGGCCAGCCCAGCTATGAAAATGGAACTCCACCTCACATCTGCAGCACCCAGCCCAGGAGGCCGCCCCTCCGCCCCCCATAACCAGCCCGGGAGGTCAACCCCATCCCTGGTGAGCAGCCCAGAGGCCGCCTGCTGTGTTGACTCACAGGAAGGGAGACTGTCATCTCCAGAAAGCATCCAGGAAGCTAAACAACAGCTCCTGTTACTATCAGCTCCAAACAGCTGGGACTGGATTAATACATCAAATGACAAATGTAATTAATTCATTAATTAGCTTCCCTAATTTTTGCTCCCACTTTTTTTTTTTTTTTTTTTGAGACAGAATCTTTCTCTGTTGCCCAGGCTGGAGTGCAGTGGCATGATCTCAGCTCACTGCAACCTCTGCCTCACGGATTCAAGCAATTCTCTCGCCTCAGCCTCCTGAGTAGTGGGGATTACAGGTGCCTGCCACCATGCGTGGCTATTTTTTGTGTATTTTGATTAGAGATGGGGTTTCACCATGTTGGCCAGCCTGTTTTCAAACTCCTGACCTCAAGTGATCCGCCGGCCTCGGCCTCCCAGAGTGTTAGGATTACAGGCGTGAACGGCCGTGCCCGGCTTCTCTTTAAACTTAGGACCAACTGGAGAAAGGCACTGTGCAGCCCTCACCAATCCCATAGGAAGCCTGCTGTCTGGTGATCCAGCCCCATCCCTGGCCACCTGCCTTCCCAGGGCACACCTGTGCCTCCACTCTCCGACTCCAAAGCTTCCCCTCCCTGCCTGCCTTTGAGTCTCTGCTAAACACAGAGGCCAGCACCAGGGGCCTCTGCCCAGGGCCGCCCCAACCTGCCAGCCCGAGTTGTGGGTCCCTGCCCTCATCCTGTCATGTGACATCCTTGGGTGGGGACCCCCGTGCGCTCACGCATGGTGGCGGGGGGTGGGGTCTATTGTCAGCTGTGTGTCCAGGGAAGAAGGGTCACCTCCCATTACAAAGACCTGAGGTCCCTCCCTGGCCCCCAGATGTTCAGAGAGAGCCCCGAGCCTGAAGCCCTGAGATGTGAACTGTGTGTCCTGAAGCCACTCGAGGTCACAAGTGAGACCCAGAATGACTTGCTGTCAGAGCGGGCAGAGAAAGCCGGCCAGGCAGCCCAGCAGGGAGCAGCCCTAGGCACATGCCCAGGCAGGGAGGCTCACCCTTGGGGTCTGGGGGTACTGGCCAAGTGGTGGTCTCCTGGGCCAGTGGCAGCCCAAGGCCCTACAGAGGACGACTTAGGACAGTGCTGGGAAGCCCCGTCAGACTTTCCAGCTCATCACACCTCGTCCTGAGGGAAGAAGGACAAACCACATGCAGCCTTTTGAAATAACACCATTGTCCCTCGTCTCTGTCCTGATGCCCCAAATCACAGCGCTTCCTGTGTGCTCTAAAATGGCACTCCCCAGCCTTTTGGGCATCAGGAATGGTTCCATGGAGAACAATTTTTCCATGGATGCAGGTAAGGGGATGGTTTTGGGATGAAACTGTTCTATCTCAGATCATCAGGCATTAGATTCTCACAAGGAGCACACAATTGAGACCCCTCGCCTGCATCTCATAAGTCTCATAAGACTCTAATGCGGCCGCTGATCTGACAGGAATGGGCGCTCAGGCTGGAATGTTCGCTGCCCCCCACCCTCACCTCCTGCTGTGTGGCTCTGTTCCTAACAGGCCATGGACCAGTAGTGGTCTGAGGCCCCGGGTTGGGAACCCCTGATGTGTAAGCACCAGGTGGGTAGGGGTCCTCCTGACTTGTAGGTGGCCAGTGTGGGCCAGGCTCAGCTTGACCTGGGTGTATGCAGCCCACGCCAGCCCCCACCCAGCCCCACCTTGTCTGGGTCCCCAGAGGCTAGTGTGCACCAAGGACATGGAGGACCCTGTGCCACTGATGGGACAGCAGTGGAATCAGACTAACAGTGGTCCTCTCAGCAGAAACTCTACAAGCCAGAAGAGATTGGGGGCCAATATTCAACATTCTTAAAGAAAATAATTTCCAACCCAGAATTTCACATCCAGCCAAACGAAGCTTCACAAGTGAAGGAGAAATAAGATCCCTCTTACTGGGGTCCTGCATCCCAACACGGTGGAGAACTGCCTAAGCTCGGGGGAGAGAAGACAGGAAGGGCGACTGAGAGTGTGCCGCACACACCACGTCACACGTGCACTGAAGACCCCCTCACACAGGTGAGCATGGGGCCCAAGCATGGCCTGAGTCTATGGACGGAGGGAGGCTCCCAGGCCCAGAGCACACAGCAAGCCAGGTCCCAAGGCCAGCAGACAAGAGGCTCCTGGCCTGGATGATGAACACAGAGACATGCACCCATGTGACGCCATAGGACAGGGCCACCATGGCCAGAGGACAGGAGGGAGAATGGTGTTGCCGGCTGGATGGACAGATAGGCAGAGGGAGACCAGGCAGAAGGAGTTGGTTGGGTAGCCTTTAAACCACTAGGAATGGGTAGAATTCATAAGCAGCAACGATGCAGGATTCATGCAATCCATCCGTCATCCAAGTCAGTATTGAGCCTGCTAGGAGCTGAGGATAAGGCAGCATACAAGATAAGTTCCCAAGGGTCAAATTTCCATCTGTGTGTGGAATTTGTGTTGTTCATAGACTAGATTAATCAAGTGGTTTCAGATGTCTGGGTCTGTCTCTAAGTCTGTTTACTTGCAAATCCAAGCCAAGATTAAACAAATAGCCTTAATTAAATCCTTCATTTGATCTCATGTCCACAGTGTGTTCTGCCAGTAGTTTATAGCCAGAGGCAAAGCAAACCAAGAACACAGAGCCATCTACAGGGAAAAATCCTGGTTAACTACTTCTTCTCAGAAAAGCCCATCATCTCCACGCTCAAGAGAATAGTGCTGGACCCCTACCTCACACCATGTACCCAAACTAACTCAGAACAGACCAACAACCCGAAGGTAACAGCAAAAACTGTAGAACTCTCAGACAAAAACCCAGGGCAAAAGCTTGACAATGTTGCTTTTGGCAGTGATTTCTGGGATATGACGCCAAAAGCACAAGCAACAACAGAAAAAGACATTAAATTTAAACCATTTGTGTACCAAGGACACTGAACAGTGAAAACACAACCATGAAATGGGAGAAGATAGGTACAAATTGTGTATCTGATATGGGATGAATATGCAGAATATGATTATTTTATTTTTACCTTTTTTTGAGACAGAGTCTTGCTCTGTCACCCAGGCTAGAGGGCAGTGGCACAATCTTGGCTCACTGCAACCTCTGCCTCCCGGGTTCAAGCGATTCTCGTGCCTCAACCTCCCAAGCAGCTGTGACTACAGGTGTGTGCCACCATGCCCAGTTAATTTTTAGTAGTAGAAACAGTTTTGCCATGTTGGCCAGGCTGGTCTCAAACTTCTGGCCTCAAGTGATCCACCTGCCTCAGCCTCCCAAAGTGCTGGATTACAGGTGTGAGCCACTGTGCCCAGCCATGATTACTACTATTTTTTAAATATAGAGACTGGATCTTGCTATGTTGCCCAGGTTGGTCTTGAACTCCTGAACTCAAGCAATCCTCCTGCTTTGGCCTCCCAAAGTGCTGAGATTATAGGCATGAACCACCACACCCGGCCCAAAATATGATTTTTTTAAATTGGCAGAGACAAGGTCTTACTCTGTCGCCCAGGCTGGAGTGAAATGGCACGATCTTGGCTCACTGCAACCTCTGCCTCCCAGGTTCAAGTGATTCTTCTGCCTCAGCCTCCCGAGTAGCTAGGATTACAGGCACCTGCCACCATGCCTGGCTAATTTTTGTATTTTTAGTAGAGACGGGGTTTTGCCATATTGGCCAGGCTGGTCTTGAACTCCTGACCTTAGATGATCCACCTGCCTCGGCCTCCCAAAGTGCTGGGATTACAGGCGTGAGCCACCGCGCCCAGCCAAAATGTTAAATTCTTTACAGATATGTCAAAGTTAGCATTAAACCATACTATATAGAAACAAAGAAAAATTTACTAGAAATAATACAGTGAGCCAACTCTTTGTATCAGTCATTATTTATTATTTATTTATTATTATTATTATTTTGAGACAGGGTCTCATTCCCATTGCCCAGACTGGAGTGCAGTGGTGTGATCACTGCTCACTACAGCCTCAACTTCTTGGGCTCAAGTGATTCTTTCACCTCAGCTTCCCAACTAGCTGAGACTACAGGCACCTGGCTAATTTTTTTTTTTTTTTTTTTTTTTGAGACGGAGTCTTGCTTTGTCACCCAGGCTAGAGTGCAGTGGCCAGATCTCAGCTCACTGCAAGCTCTGCCTCCCAGGTTCACGCCATTCTCCTGCCTCAGCCTCCCACGTAGCTGGGACTACAGGCGCCCGCCACCTCGCCCGGCTAGTTTTTTGTATGTTTTAGTAGAGACGGGGTTTCACCGTGTTAGCCAGGATGGTCTCGATCTCCTGACCTTGTGATCCGCCCGTCTCGGCCTCCCAAAGTGCTGGGATTACAGGTTTGAGCCACCGCGCCCGGCCCACCTGGCTAATTTTTGTATTTTCAGTAGAGACGGGGTTTCACCACGTTGCCCAGGCTGGTCTCAAGTGACCCACCGCCTCGGCCTCCCAAAGTGCACAGTCATTTTTAAAGTAAAGTTTAGGGATAATGTATTATTTCTATTAGAGTTCTGACTTTAAGCTGGGAGATGTTAAGTGATCATGTTTGTGAAGCTATCAGAATGTTTAAGTACATTTGGTTTGCTATGAGCTTCATTTATTAAAAGGATAAGAGTAACTTAAGTGTTTGACAAGCTGGCTGGCTGTTTTGCAAATGTTTCCTGTCAGCTAGTTGAAATGCTTAAAAAGAAAAATGAATACATTAAATTACAATCAAACGTTAAAAACATAAAAAGAATTTAATTTTAATAAAAAGCCTATTAACAATGATACGTCTACAAAGAGGCAGACATTCCAAGTTGGGAAGATGCGGAGGTTACTTACCTGTGCTGCTCCTGAACCGATTAACTAGCAGAACTTGTTTTCAAACAGTAAGATACAACCTGGTACAGAATATTCCGAAGCGGTGGGGGAGGGATCACATTTGCTGATGAGGATTGCAATATCGGGACTAAAACCGTGTGTGAAGCCTGAACGGCCTCAAAATCATCCATTCCCTTCTCATCTCTCCCAGAAGTGTCTGTGACAGTCACTGTCATGGAAGTCACTTCCCAAACACCACAAGGGAGAGCCGTCCTTCCTGCAGGGTGGCCACGTGGCCACCTACGCTGGTCCCGGGAAATCTTGGACCCAGGCTGGTGCCTGCCCCAGCCCCTGTCTTGAGACGCAGCTGAAGGTGGGCATCTCACCCAGGCTTGGCAGTAGGGTCCGCCCTGGGACTTTTGGGACTGATGAAGATAGTCAAGTCCATCCCCACGAAAACAGAGAGGGCTGCTTTTCCAGCAGAATAGAAATCACCAAACTCAATCCTAGAAGAACTGGAATATTGGGAAAGTCCAATTTCCACAGGAGAAATTAGAAAGGTGATGGATATTTATCTTTAAGGAAAATGCAGCCCAGCTGAATTTTATTTAACGTCTAAAAAGATAATTCTAACTTTTCCAGGCCACAGAAAAAGATGGGAAACCTCCTATTTGTGAAGGCATACCTTTTGTCAAGGGAACATACAGGGTCGGGCGCGGTGGGTCACGCCTGTAATCCCAGCACTTTTGGAGGCCGAGGCGGGTGGATCACCTGAGGTCAGGAGTTCGAGACCAGCCTGACCAACATGGAGAAACCCTGTCACTACTAAAAATACAAAGTTAGCCAAGTGTGGTGGCACATGCCTGTAATCCCAGCTACTCAGGAGGCTGAGGCAGGAGAATTACCTGAACCCAGGAAGTGGAGGTTGCGGTTAGCCAAGATTGCACCACTTCACTCCAGCCTGGGCAACAGGAGTGAAACTCCATTTCAAAACAAAAAAAGGTGGGGGGGGAGGGAGCATATAAAATGATAAAGCTACGTTGCTTGTACCTATAGATGCAAACAGTTTGAATAAAATATTAGCAAAAATATACTACCAATGTGTCAAAATCATCACACACCACCCCCAAGCAGGTGGTTTATTTTAGGAATGCAAAGATGGTTCAAGAACAGGACAGTCTATCAGCATGAAAAAGAAATTAGCGGACCAGGAACAGTGGCTCGCACCTGTAATCCCAGCACTTTGGGAGGCCAAGATGGGTAGATCACCTGAGGTCAGGAGTTTGAGACCAGTCTGGCCAACATAGTGAAACCATGTCTCTACTAAAAATACAAAAATTAGCCAGGCATGTTGGCAGGCGCCTGTAATCCCAGCTACTTGGGAGGCTGAGGCAGGAGAATAGCTTGAACCTGGGAGGCAGAGGTTGCAGTGAGCCGAGATCACGACACTTTACTCCAGCCTGGGTGACATAGTGAGACTCCGTTTCAAAAAAAAAAAAAAAAAAAGAGAGAGAAAGAAAAGAAAAGAAGTTAGTGAAAGAAGAAAGATGGCCGGGCGCGGTGGCTCAAGCCTGTAATCCCAGCACTTTGGGAGGCCGAGACGGGCGGATCACGAGGTCAGGAGATCGAGACCATCCTGGCTAACACGGTGAAACCCCGTCTCTACTAAAAAAAAATACAAAAAACTAGCCGGGCGCGGTGGCGGGCGCCTGTAGTCCCAACTACTCGGGAGGCTGAGGCAGGAGAACGGCGTGAACCCGGGAGGCGGAGCTTGCAGTGAGCTGAGATCCGGCCACTGCACTCCAGCCTGGGCGGCAGAGCGAGACTCCGTCTCAAAAACAAACAAAAAAAATAATGAAAGATGCAGAGAACTCAGACTTAGCAATCCTATGCAGCTGCTCCTGGGTGGCCTGAGGGCAACTGGAAAGAGGGCTGGGCCCAGTCAGCCACAGAATGACCAGGAGCTCGGCCCCAACATGGCCTCACCAAGGTGGGCCTGGCATGCAGCAGGGGCTGCACGAAGGCCTGGGGAGGGGAGGGTCTGTCCGGCCTCCGGAGGGACCATGAGAGTCCTGGGCAATAGAAAGTTCTGGGCACTGAGTTGTTAGAGGGACCAAAATGTGGGGAAAGGGCGTGTCTGTGGTTGGGATGTGTGAGCTGCAGGCCACAGCCAGCAAAGTCCTCCGTGCGGAATCAGACAGGGAGCGTGTCAGTAGGGCGAGCTGTGCATCCCAAACCAGGCCAGGAGCAGTGGACCCTGGGCGCCCGCCATCCTCGGACAGGGAGCGTGTCAGCAGGGCGAGCTGTGCATCCCAAACCAGGCCAGGAGCAGTGGACCCTGGGCGCCCGCCATCCTCGGACAGGGAGCGTGTCAGCAGGGCGAGCTGTGCATCCCAAACCAGGCCAGGAGCAGTGGACCCTGGGCGCCCGCCATCCTCGGACAGGGAGCGTGTCAGCAGGGCGAGCTGTGCATCCCAAACCAGGCCAGGAGCAGTGGACCCTGGGCGCCCGCCATCCTCGGACAGGGAGCGTGTCAGCAGGGCGAGCTGTGCATCCCAAACCAGGCCAGGAGCAGTGGACCCTGGGCGCCCGCCATCCTCGGACAGGGAGCGTGTCAGCAGGGCGAGCTGTGCATCCCAAACCAGGCCAGGAGCAGTGGACCCTGGGCGCCCGCCATCCTCGGACAGGGAGCGTGTCAGCAGGGCGAGCTGTGCATCCCAAACCAGGCCAGGAGCAGTGGACCCTGGGCGCCCGCCATCCTCGGACAGGGAGCGTGTCAGCAGGGCGAGCTGTGCATCCCAAACCAGGCCAGGAGCAGTGGACCCTGGGCGCCCGCCATCCTCGGACAGGGAGCGTGTCAGCAGGGCGAGCTGTGCATCCCAAACCAGGCCAGGAGCAGTGGACCCTGGGCGCCCGCCATCCTCGGACAGGGAGCGTGTCAGCAGGGCGAGCTGTGCATCCCAAACCAGGCCAGGAGCAGTGGACCCTGGGCGCCCGCCATCCTCGGACAGGGAGCGTGTCAGCAGGGCGAGCTGTGCATCCCAAACCAGGCCAGGAGCAGTGGACCCTGGGCGCCCGCCATCCTCGGACAGGGAGCGTGTCAGCAGGGCGAGCTGTGCATCCCAAACCAGGCCAGGAGCAGTGGACCCTGGGCGCCCGCCATCCTCGGACAGGGAGCGTGTCAGCAGGGCGAGCTGTGCATCCCAAACCAGGCCAGGAGCAGTGGACCCTGGGCGCCCGCCATCCTCGGACAGGGAGCGTGTCAGCAGGGCGAGCTGTGCATCCCAAACCAGGCCAGGAGCAGTGGACCCTGGGCGCCCGCCATCCTCGGACAGGGAGCGTGTCAGCAGGGCGAGCTGTGCATCCCAAACCAGGCCAGGAGCAGTGGACCCTGGGCGCCCGCCATCCTCGGACAGGGAGCGTGTCAGCAGGGCGAGCTGTGCATCCCAAACCAGGCCAGGAGCAGTGGACCCTGGGCGCCCGCCATCCTCGGACAGGGAGCGTGTCAGCAGGGCGAGCTGTGCATCCCAAACCAGGCCAGGAGCAGTGGACCCTGGGCGCCCGCCATCCTCGGACAGGGAGCGTGTCAGCAGGGCGAGCTGTGCATCCCAAACCAGGCCAGGAGCAGTGGACCCTGGGCGCCCGCCATCCTCGGACAGGGAGCGTGTCAGCAGGGCGAGCTGTGCATCCCAAACCAGGCCAGGAGCAGTGGACCCTGGGCGCCCGCCATCCTCGGACAGGGAGCGTGTCAGCAGGGCGAGCTGTGCATCCCAAACCAGGCCAGGAGCAGTGGACCCTGGGCGCCCGCCATCCTCGGACAGGGAGCGTGTCAGCAGGGCGAGCTGTGCATCCCAAACCAGGCCAGGAGCAGTGGACCCTGGGCGCCCGCCATCCTCGGACAGGGAGCGTGTCAGCAGGGCGAGCTGTGCATCCCAAACCAGGCCAGGAGCAGTGGACCCTGGGCGCCCGCCATCCTCGGACAGGGAGCGTGTCAGCAGGGCGAGCTGTGCATCCCAAACCAGGCCAGGAGCAGTGGACCCTGGGCGCCCGCCATCCTCGGACAGGGAGCGTGTCAGCAGGGCGAGCTGTGCATCCCAAACCAGGCCAGGAGCAGTGGACCCTGGGCGCCCGCCATCCTCGGACAGGGAGCGTGTCAGCAGGGCGAGCTGTGCATCCCAAACCAGGCCAGGAGCAGTGGACCCTGGGCGCCCGCCATCCTCGGACAGGGAGCGTGTCAGCAGGGCGAGCTGTGCATCCCAAACCAGGCCAGGAGCAGTGGACCCTGGGCGCCCGCCATCCTCGGACAGGGAGCGTGTCAGCAGGGCGAGCTGTGCATCCCAAACCAGGCCAGGAGCAGTGGACCCTGGGCGCCCGCCATCCTCGGACAGGGAGCGTGTCAGCAGGGCGAGCTGTGCATCCCAAACCAGGCCAGGAGCAGTGGACCCTGGGCGCCCGCCATCCTCGGACAGGGAGCGTGTCAGCAGGGCGAGCTGTGCATCCCAAACCAGGCCAGGAGCAGTGGACCCTGGGCGCCCGCCATCCTCGGACAGGGAGCGTGTCAGCAGGGCGAGCTGTGCATCCCAAACCAGGCCAGGAGCAGTGGACCCTGGGCGCCCGCCATCCTCGGACAGGGAGCGTGTCAGCAGGGCGAGCTGTGCATCCCAAACCAGGCCAGGAGCAGTGGACCCTGGGCGCCCGCCATCCTCGGACAGGGAGCGTGTCAGCAGGGCGAGCTGTGCATCCCAAACCAGGCCAGGAGCAGTGGACCCTGGGCGCCCGCCATCCTCGGACAGGGAGCGTGTCAGCAGGGCGAGCTGTGCATCCCAAACCAGGCCAGGAGCAGTGGACCCTGGGCGCCCGCCATCCTCGGACAGGGAGCGTGTCAGCAGGGCGAGCTGTGCATCCCAAACCAGGCCAGGAGCAGTGGACCCTGGGCGCCCGCCATCCTCGGACAGGGAGCGTGTCAGCAGGGCGAGCTGTGCATCCCAAACCAGGCCAGGAGCAGTGGACCCTGGGCGCCCGCCATCCTCGGACAGGGAGCGTGTCAGCAGGGCGAGCTGTGCATCCCAAACCAGGCCAGGAGCAGTGGACCCTGGGCGCCCGCCATCCTCGGACAGGGAGCGTGTCAGCAGGGCGAGCTGTGCATCCCAAACCAGGCCAGGAGCAGTGGACCCTGGGCGCCCGCCATCCTCGGACAGGGAGCGTGTCAGCAGGGCGAGCTGTGCATCCCAAACCAGGCCAGGAGCAGTGGACCCTGGGCGCCCGCCATCCTCGGACAGGGAGCGTGTCAGCAGGGCGAGCTGTGCATCCCAAACCAGGCCAGGAGCAGTGGACCCTGGGCGCCCGCCATCCTCGGACAGGGAGCGTGTCAGCAGGGCGAGCTGTGCATCCCAAACCAGGCCAGGAGCAGTGGACCCTGGGCGCCCGCCATCCTCGGACAGGGAGCGTGTCAGCAGGGCGAGCTGTGCATCCCAAACCAGGCCAGGAGCAGTGGACCCTGGGCGCCCGCCATCCTCGGACAGGGAGCGTGTCAGCAGGGCGAGCTGTGCATCCCAAACCAGGCCAGGAGCAGTGGACCCTGGGCGCCCGCCATCCTCGGACAGGGAGCGTGTCAGCAGGGCGAGCTGTGCATCCCAAACCAGGCCAGGAGCAGTGGACCCTGGGCGCCCGCCATCCTCGGACAGGGAGCGTGTCAGCAGGGCGAGCTGTGCATCCCAAACCAGGCCAGGAGCAGTGGACCCTGGGCGCCCGCCATCCTCGGACAGGGAGCGTGTCAGCAGGGCGAGCTGTGCATCCCAAACCAGGCCAGGAGCAGTGGACCCTGGGCGCCCGCCATCCTCGGACAGGGAGCGTGTCAGCAGGGCGAGCTGTGCATCCCAAACCAGGCCAGGAGCAGTGGACCCTGGGCGCCCGCCATCCTCGGACAGGGAGCGTGTCAGCAGGGCGAGCTGTGCATCCCAAACCAGGCCAGGAGCAGTGGACCCTGGGCGCCCGCCATCCTCGGACAGGGAGCGTGTCAGCAGGGCGAGCTGTGCATCCCAAACCAGGCCAGGAGCAGTGGACCCTGGGCGCCCGCCATCCTCGGACAGGGAGCGTGTCAGCAGGGCGAGCTGTGCATCCCAAACCAGGCCAGGAGCAGTGGACCCTGGGCGCCCGCCATCCTCGGACAGGGAGCGTGTCAGCAGGGCGAGCTGTGCATCCCAAACCAGGCCAGGAGCAGTGGACCCTGGGCGCCCGCCATCCTCGGACAGGGAGCGTGTCAGCAGGGCGAGCTGTGCATCCCAAACCAGGCCAGGAGCAGTGGACCCTGGGCGCCCGCCATCCTCGGACAGGGAGCGTGTCAGCAGGGCGAGCTGTGCATCCCAAACCAGGCCAGGAGCAGTGGACCCTGGGCGCCCGCCATCCTCGGACAGGGAGCGTGTCAGCAGGGCGAGCTGTGCATCCCAAACCAGGCCAGGAGCAGTGGACCCTGGGCGCCCGCCATCCTCGGACAGGGAGCGTGTCAGCAGGGCGAGCTGTGCATCCCAAACCAGGCCAGGAGCAGTGGACCCTGGGCGCCCGCCATCCTCGGACAGGGAGCGTGTCAGCAGGGCGAGCTGTGCATCCCAAACCAGGCCAGGAGCAGTGGACCCTGGGCGCCCGCCATCCTCGGACAGGGAGCGTGTCAGCAGGGCGAGCTGTGCATCCCAAACCAGGCCAGGAGCAGTGGACCCTGGGCGCCCGCCATCCTCGGACAGGGAGCGTGTCAGCAGGGCGAGCTGTGCATCCCAAACCAGGCCAGGAGCAGTGGACCCTGGGCGCCCGCCATCCTCGGACAGGGAGCGTGTCAGCAGGGCGAGCTGTGCATCCCAAACCAGGCCAGGAGCAGTGGACCCTGGGCGCCCGCCATCCTCGGACAGGGAGCGTGTCAGCAGGGCGAGCTGTGCATCCCAAACCAGGCCAGGAGCAGTGGACCCTGGGCGCCCGCCATCCTCGGACAGGGAGCGTGTCAGCAGGGCGAGCTGTGCATCCCAAACCAGGCCAGGAGCAGTGGACCCTGGGCGCCCGCCATCCTCGGACAGGGAGCGTGTCAGCAGGGCGAGCTGTGCATCCCAAACCAGGCCAGGAGCAGTGGACCCTGGGCGCCCGCCATCCTCGGACAGGGAGCGTGTCAGCAGGGCGAGCTGTGCATCCCAAACCAGGCCAGGAGCAGTGGACCCTGGGCGCCCGCCATCCTCAGACAGGGAGCGTGTCAGCAGGGCGAGCTGTGCATCCCAAACCAGGCCAGGAGCAGTGGACCCTGGGCGCCCGCCATCCTCGGACAGGGAGCGTGTCAGCAGGGCGAGCTGTGCATCCCAAACCAGGCCAGGAGCAGTGGACCCTGGGCGCCCGCCATCCTCGGACAGGGAGCGTGTCAGCAGGGCGAGCTGTGCATCCCAAACCAGGCCAGGAGCAGTGGACCCTGGGCGCCCGCCATCCTCGGACAGGGAGCGTGTCAGCAGGGCGAGCTGTGCATCCCAAACCAGGCCAGGAGCAGTGGACCCTGGGCGCCCGCCATCCTCAGACAGGGAGCGTGTCAGCAGGGCGAGCTGTGCATCCCAAACCAGGCCAGGAGCAGTGGACCCTGGGCGCCCGCCATCCTCAGACAGGGAGCGTGTCAGCAGGGCGAGCTGTGCATCCCAAACCAGGCCAGGAGCAGTGGACCCTGGGCGCCCGCCATCCTCGGACAGGGAGCGTGTCAGCAGGGCGAGCTGTGCATCCCAAACCAGGCCAGGAGCAGTGGACCCTGGGCGCCCGCCATCCTCGGACAGGGAGCGTGTCAGCAGGGCGAGCTGTGCATCCCAAACCAGGCCAGGAGCAGTGGACCCTGGGCGCCCGCCATCCTCGGACAGGGAGCGTGTCAGCAGGGCGAGCTGTGCATCCCAAACCAGGCCAGGAGCAGTGGACCCTGGGCGCCCGCCATCCTCGGACAGGGAGCGTGTCAGCAGGGCGAGCTGTGCATCCCAAACCAGGCCAGGAGCAGTGGACCCTGGGCGCCCGCCATCCTCGGACAGGGAGCGTGTCAGCAGGGCGAGCTGTGCATCCCAAACCAGGCCAGGAGCAGTGGACCCTGGGCGCCCGCCATCCTCGGACAGGGAGCGTGTCAGCAGGGCGAGCTGTGCATCCCAAACCAGGCCAGGAGCAGTGGACCCTGGGCGCCCGCCATCCTCGGACAGGGAGCGTGTCAGCAGGGCGAGCTGTGCATCCCAAACCAGGCCAGGAGCAGTGGACCCTGGGCGCCCGCCATCCTCGGACAGGGAGCGTGTCAGCAGGGCGAGCTGTGCATCCCAAACCAGGCCAGGAGCAGTGGACCCTGGGCGCCCGCCATCCTCGGACAGGGAGCGTGTCAGCAGGGCGAGCTGTGCATCCCAAACCAGGCCAGGAGCAGTGGACCCTGGGCGCCCGCCATCCTCGGACAGGGAGCGTGTCAGCAGGGCGAGCTGTGCATCCCAAACCAGGCCAGGAGCAGTGGACCCTGGGCGCCCGCCATCCTCGGACAGGGAGCGTGTCAGCAGGGCGAGCTGTGCATCCCAAACCAGGCCAGGAGCAGTGGACCCTGGGCGCCCGCCATCCTCGGACAGGGAGCGTGTCAGCAGGGCGAGCTGTGCATCCCAAACCAGGCCAGGAGCAGTGGACCCTGGGCGCCCGCCATCCTCGGACAGGGAGCGTGTCAGCAGGGCGAGCTGTGCATCCCAAACCAGGCCAGGAGCAGTGGACCCTGGGCGCCCGCCATCCTCGGACAGGGAGCGTGTCAGCAGGGCGAGCTGTGCATCCCAAACCAGGCCAGGAGCAGTGGACCCTGGGCGCCCGCCATCCTCGGACAGGGAGCGTGTCAGCAGGGCGAGCTGTGCATCCCAAACCAGGCCAGGAGCAGTGGACCCTGGGCGCCCGCCATCCTCGGACAGGGAGCGTGTCAGCAGGGCGAGCTGTGCATCCCAAACCAGGCCAGGAGCAGTGGACCCTGGGCGCCCGCCATCCTCGGACAGGGAGCGTGTCAGCAGGGCGAGCTGTGCATCCCAAACCAGGCCAGGAGCAGTGGACCCTGGGCGCCCGCCATCCTCGGACAGGGAGCGTGTCAGCAGGGCGAGCTGTGCATCCCAAACCAGGCCAGGAGCAGTGGACCCTGGGCGCCCGCCATCCTCGGACAGGGAGCGTGTCAGCAGGGCGAGCTGTGCATCCCAAACCAGGCCAGGAGCAGTGGACCCTGGGCGCCCGCCATCCTCGGACAGGGAGCGTGTCAGCAGGGCGAGCTGTGCATCCCAAACCAGGCCAGGAGCAGTGGACCCTGGGCGCCCGCCATCCTCGGACAGGGAGCGTGTCAGCAGGGCGAGCTGTGCATCCCAAACCAGGCCAGGAGCAGTGGACCCTGGGCGCCCGCCATCCTCGGACAGGGAGCGTGTCAGCAGGGCGAGCTGTGCATCCCAAACCAGGCCAGGAGCAGTGGACCCTGGGCGCCCGCCATCCTCGGACAGGGAGCGTGTCAGCAGGGCGAGCTGTGCATCCCAAACCAGGCCAGGAGCAGTGGACCCTGGGCGCCCGCCATCCTCGGACAGGGAGCGTGTCAGCAGGGCGAGCTGTGCATCCCAAACCAGGCCAGGAGCAGTGGACCCTGGGCGCCCGCCATCCTCGGACAGGGAGCGTGTCAGCAGGGCGAGCTGTGCATCCCAAACCAGGCCAGGAGCAGTGGACCCTGGGCGCCCGCCATCCTCGGACAGGGAGCGTGTCAGCAGGGCGAGCTGTGCATCCCAAACCAGGCCAGGAGCAGTGGACCCTGGGCGCCCGCCATCCTCGGACAGGGAGCGTGTCAGCAGGGCGAGCTGTGCATCCCAAACCAGGCCAGGAGCAGTGGACCCTGGGCGCCCGCCATCCTCGGACAGGGAGCGTGTCAGCAGGGCGAGCTGTGCATCCCAAACCAGGCCAGGAGCAGTGGACCCTGGGCGCCCGCCATCCTCGGACAGGGAGCGTGTCAGCAGGGCGAGCTGTGCATCCCAAACCAGGCCAGGAGCAGTGGACCCTGGGCGCCCGCCATCCTCGGACAGGGAGCGTGTCAGCAGGGCGAGCTGTGCATCCCAAACCAGGCCAGGAGCAGTGGACCCTGGGCGCCCGCCATCCTCGGACAGGGAGCGTGTCAGCAGGGCGAGCTGTGCATCCCAAACCAGGCCAGGAGCAGTGGACCCTGGGCGCCCGCCATCCTCGGACAGGGAGCGTGTCAGCAGGGCGAGCTGTGCATCCCAAACCAGGCCAGGAGCAGTGGACCCTGGGCGCCCGCCATCCTCGGACAGGGAGCGTGTCAGCAGGGCGAGCTGTGCATCCCAAACCAGGCCAGGAGCAGTGGACCCTGGGCGCCCGCCATCCTCGGACAGGGAGCGTGTCAGCAGGGCGAGCTGTGCATCCCAAACCAGGCCAGGAGCAGTGGACCCTGGGCGCCCGCCATCCTCGGACAGGGAGCGTGTCAGCAGGGCGATCTGTGCATCCCAAACCAGGCCAGGAGCAGTGGACCCTGGGCGCCCGCCATCCTCGGACTGTGGCCTGATCTCTCCTCCCTGCTCCTCTTGGGGGCTGGACACTGCCTCCTTCTCCTCTGGCCACCTCTGATCCAGTCTCCAGGGGTGGGGACCTCAGCCAACTGATGTCCAGGTGTCCTGGAAAGGTGGCCCTAGCCACAGATTCACACTCTTGAGGCAGGCTTCGGACGGGCCTGCCTGGGACCCATGCCCTCCTCAGTAAAAGGTCAGGGCCTGGTGTCCTGTGGACAGGAGGGCAGGTGCAGAGAATACCCTCCCCGCCCTCATCTTTTCTCGGCCCCTCAGCAGAGGCCAGCAGACGTCACTGCCAGGCATGGTGGGTAAGGACCACATCAGCCAAGGCTATGCTCTGGTGGGGCCTAAACGTAAGGGGATGCTTTATGTCTGCTTGGTGGTCACGATCGTCGTGAAACAAAGTCAAGGAGCTCATGCCTGTGGGGACTCTCCCCTGAGGGTCACGGGTCTGCCCCGATCTTAGTCCTCACGCAAGCTTGTGGAGGGAGTGTTGACTTCAGATGGGAAACTGAGGCAGGGAACAGCTGTGCAGCTCACCCAGGGCCAGGCTCGGGCCATTGCTCCTGTCCGGGGAGAGGCACCATCCTGGGTCTGGCTCACCACGCTGCATTCATCGTGCGTGTCTGTGGCCACATTCATCGTGTCTGTGTGGACACCGCTCCTCCAGGTCCAAGGAGCAGGAGCAGAGCAGGCCCTGGAGGGCAGGAAGCTCCATCCTCACTGCCCCACACACAGTGCAAAGGACCCACGGGTGGCCACAGAGGTCTCCGCCAGTTGAGGCTGGCATGGCTTGTTCTCCTGCAAAGGTCCAGCCCCGAGAGTGGGCGCTCGGGGGCACAGGGGGTGATGACAGCTCTGGAGGATCTGGGGCTTGGCATCTCGGGGCAGGCAGGGGCTTGCAGAAGAGAAGCCAAGGTCACTGCTGGGGAAGTAGCCGGCACCGTGGGCTGCTGCCTGACGAACCATTGTAAGCAGGGTGTGGAGCTGTCCACCACCCCCAAAAGACCGCCAGCGTGTCCCCTGCCTCCAGCACCACCCTCCCCATCCACAGCCTCTGTGCTAGCCCCGGCCGCTGGCCAGGCTGGCGTTGGCCCCCGGAGCTGGTGGGAGAGGGTCCTGCGTCTCATGCTGCCCTCCACTGTCTTCAGGGCTCAGAGGTTGGGATGAGCAGCCTTTGTACCGGGTGCTGAGGGCTGACAGCAATGAGGGCCAGGCTCCAGCATCACCAGGACTCACCTCTTTGGGTAAAACACTTTCTCCAAAGGGCCCCGTGGCAGACATGGCAGGTGGAGCAGAAGCCCCCACACCTGGGGTGCTGGCAGGGAGGGGCCTCACTGGGGCTTCCCGGACACTGGTGCAGACGAGGCTGCATCAGTGGGAGGTGAGTGACCAAGGAGGAGGAGGGGCACTGGGATCTGCAGCCCCTAACATCAAAGCTGAGCCACAAGGGGAGGCAGGGCCCCGGCAGGGCACCCAGAGGGCATGGGGGACACAGAGACCACAGAAAGCTGAGGGACAGTTCCTGGCCAGGGCATCCTCCCCCAGGTAGCAAGAGCCTTCCCTGACCTGGCCAGTGGCAGCCCCTGGAGGTGGCAGCTGTGGGTGGGGGGCTGGAAGCCTGGGCAGGGGCCAGGATGAAGTGGGGCCAAGGCCAAGGCCCGCACCAGAGGAGCCTGTTCCCAAAGGGCAGGGCCTGGCCCAGCCCCGCTGTGATGGAGTAAAAGCCATAAAGTCCCCGATGGGGATTCCCGGGGCTGCTTCCACCCCAGTCCCCCCAGGCAGCTGCAAAACCAAGTTGGCAAATACCATCTGCCAAAAGAGCAAGTAGGAATTCAACCACAGGGGAGTGAAAAGGAGGAGAGGCTGGGAAAACCCACTCTCCCTGTTAGATGGGGAAAGTCCCAGCCGAATCACACTCTGATTATTCACGAGGAAGAAACGGAAAACTTGCAGAGCTATAAAAATATTCCGTTTATCAAACCAGGAAAACACAGTACTCAGACAACCTACAGATTAAAAAACTTTCTGAAGGAAGAAATAATACATTTAGGCTGCTGGTTTCACTGGATAGATTCAGGAAATCATTAAGTGCAGGCACTGGATGCTGAGATGTCAGATGAATAGACAGGGATGGAGCAGGAGGTGGTGAGACCTCAGATGAAATAGATGGGAAATGAACAGGAGTTGGTTAGGGGTCAGATGAAATAAATGGTAATGGAACAGGAGCTGGTGGATGGGCATGAATTAGCTGAGGGCAGGTGTAAGGAGGCGATCTCAGGAGAGACCCCACGGCAGCTTTCAAGGACACTGGGAGCTGAAAGAACAGCACTCATGTGGCACAGAGCCGGACTGGGAGGCTGAGACACAGGCGGCAGCAGCCCCAAGCCCCAAGCCCCACGCCCCACGCCCCACGCCCCACGCCCCAGGGAGGAGGAAGGCAGAGACGAGGAGAGAGAAAGCAGACATGGAGGACGGAAGCCAGATACCCACCGGGCAGAGGAGCAATTTTCCACATAAAGAAACTCGAACAACCGGAACGGCACAGCCATAGAGTACGTAAGAGAAGGAACTTCTAGAACTGAAGACAGATCTAAATCTATTTAATCAAACGACTCATGGGGACAAGCAAAATTAATGAAAATCAATCTGGTGGAAATCTTCCACTTCAAGCATAAAACACCAGACAAGCACAGAGAGAAACTGAGTAGCCCAACAGCGTCCTGTGCCAGTGCCAGGAGACCACGGGGCAACAGCGGAAGCCTCACAGCTGCAAACCCACCGACGCCAGGAGAACATGGGGCGACGGCTGGAGCCTCACAGCTGCAAACCCAGACTTCTGTGCCTGGCCGGGCCACTATAGGGAGACCTGCTGCACAAGTCCAGGCAACAGAAAAAAACATTCTCAGCCACATGGAGGCCAGAAATTGCACCAAGAACATTTCCTTCCCGAAAAAAACAACTCAAAATTGATTATTTGAGGCAAACAGGTGACTCCAAACAAAGACCCACAAACAGGGAAGGGCAGGCAGGCAGTGGTGGCCAGTACACGGAAATGGCTGGACCTACAATTGAGTCCACGTGAATTTTGTGAATAAAATCTAAGAATTGCAAAATAACAACCACTAAAACTTAAAACCTCCACCTTATCAGGGACGACAGCTCTTTAGGGGTCTTGTAGTGAGGCCAAGATAGACTTCATGATGGAGTTTCTACCAGTGATTTAAAATTAGGATGTTGAAATTTGGCAGAATGACTTAAGTTTTAGAAAAAAAGGAAATTGGGTCATTCTCTTTCCAAAGGAAAACTGTCCCGTGATGGAATGATTAGTCTTTTGTGTCTGCAACAATGAGCCTCTGTAACCCTTGGGAACTTCACATTCGCAGCCTCACTTCATCTCAAAAAAGTCGTGGGAAGTGCCAGTCACTCTGGAATGTTCCCAAGCATGCAGAGACTGAGAGGCCTCCCGCCATGCCCACCTGGCCTCCTTCCCCGGCTGCCTCTCTCCCGTCTCACTGCTCTACTGAGCACTGGGGGCTTCCAGACCTCCCTCCAGCCTCTGAGCTGCTGCCAGTCCCATTGGAGCAGGGCATGGGCAGCGTCGTGGCTGTCCTGGGTGCCGTGAAAGGCGGTCTGGTGAAGCTGTTGGTAACAAAACCCAAATGCCAGGATGGAAGGAGCGATGTGGTGTTGCCAGACGGCAAGGCAGACCCCAGGCAAGCCGGCCCCAGCCCGCCCGTCACCGTGGGCACTGGCAGAGTCACCCTGAGAGTGAAGGGAGACAATTCCCTGTCCGGCTCTGGAGCTGGGCTGCCCAGACTGCTGGGCTCAGTTTCCTCCCTGCGGAGAGGGTGACAACACGCCAACCCACACGCGAGGGAGCAGGACACATGAGCCGGTGGAGGCATTCGCTCATGAATGCTCACCAAGGCCTCCTCCATTCTAGGCACCTGCCCAAACACAGCCCTTGCACACCTCCCGGGACCCCACATCCACACTCAGTGACGGTCCTATCCTTATGCTCCAGATGAGGAAACTGAGGCACAGAGCTGGAACCCAGAGCCTTCTAGTTTGGGCTCCACAAAAGGCCTTTTGATCAAATTATGCTTTGGAAGGCAGGTTTCTCCAGCGAGGACGAGTGGGAACCACACCCAGTCTGAGGCTTCATGCCTTGCAGCTGCCCGTGGTCCTGCAACTGCCTGGTGCCACCACCTGGGGCCACGGCTCCTCCAGGGCCCACTTCTTCCTCTGTTCAGGAGGTCACTCTCTTCACGTTAGTGTGTGAATCCCATCCTGGGTCATGCAGCCAGCATGGCTGGAGCTCACAGCCCAAACCCAGCTGAAGACAAGATGGCTCAGGTGGGAGGCCCGCAGAGCCATCCCCATCCATCCAGGCTACAGTGGGGGTTGGGTGGGGACATTCCTAGGGGGTGGGTCCGAGAGAAGCATGAGGACCTGCAACCCAGTGACCCCCAGAAACCAAACTGGCTCTCTTGGTACAGTGCTAGTCTGCAGAGTGGGCCCATTCCCATGGTGTAAACACTCCCACTGATGCTGGCTTCCAGCTGCTGACATGCTGTCACTGAATGAAGAGTCCTTTTTGCATTTCGAGACATGCCAGGCCCAGTGGACCGCTTCAGGCTGCAACACACACAGGGCAAAGTGTGGGCCAGGGTGTGGCCTGAGTCTTCAGTGCCAGGGCACTGGAACACCTGGGAGTCCCTTGAGGATAAAAAAGGAGACCCAAACCAATGAGAAAGACACACAGCCCCTGCAACCTGAAGGTCCATCTTCATGAACTTGATGATCATCTGTGGAGGTGGGTGATGTCTTTTTGTTTGTTTCTGTTTTGTTTTGTTTGTTTGTTTGAGATAGTCTCACTCTGTCGCCCAGGTTGGAGTGCAGTGGCATGATCTCGGCTCACTGCAACCTCCACCTCCTGGTTCAAGCAATTCTCCAGCCTCAGCCTCCCAAGTAGCTTGGATTACAGGGGCATGCCACCATACCAGCTAATTTTTTAATAGTTTTTGGTAGAGATGGGGGTTTCACCATATTGGCCAGGCTGGTCTCAAACTCCTGACCTCAATTGATCCACCTGCCTCAGCCTCCCGAAGTGCTGGGATTACAGGTATGAGCCACCGAGCCCAGCCTGGGTAATCTATTTCTATTTAACAAACCAGCCCAACAATGCATGGCTTTAAACACTAATAGCTGTTTCTTTAACTCATGCATGCGCAGTTTGGGCAGGGCTCAGCAGGGCCGGTTCATCTCCTCTCCATGGAGGCCTGGGTCTGGGAGCCCTGCAGGCTCAGCTTGGATTCATGGGGATGCAGGATCCACCAGGAACCTTAACCTTATCAGTGAAGACTGAGTTCACCTCTGAAAAGAGGGAGCCACATGACTGGAGTTTGACCACCAGACATTCCCGGGCAGAGCTTTGGGTCTGGAGCAAGTGACCCAGAAGCAGGGACAGTCTGGGCTGTATCAGCAGCAGCCTCACAGCCAGGCTGCCCTCTTGGCCTCCCTGGACCTGCCTACACCTAGCCCTCATTCTCCAGCCTTTTGGCTGGTTCCCAGAGCCCCAAGAGCCCTCTGAGAAAGTTGTTTAGCATTGGTTTCCATTCACTGCAACCAAGATCCTAAGTGCTTGTATGATACAGCAGATATGGTTAAAGAAAAAAAAGAAAAAAGAAAAAAGCAGAGAGAGGTGTTTGTGCAACAGGACCGTGCTGCAGAAAAGTTGCATGGAGCAGCTCTGGCACAGTGGGCAGGCAGGAGCTGCTGGGAGGGGCCTCCAGCTCTGTGGCTGAGCAGACCATGAAGAGTCTGGCTCCCCCGGGGCTGGCCAGCAGGCCGTTCTCAGCTCCTCTGCCTCCACTCAGGGGAGGGTGGGCAGGCAAATGGGCAGATGGGGAACCACGGCTCCACTGGCTCCTTGGGGCAGCCCCTGCTGGGTCCTGTCCTTACCCTCAGAGAACACACTGCCTGCACCACCCCATGAAGGGGGGTCCACAAGGTTAGAACTACAATGCACTTGGTGACATCAGGACCATGGTGAGGCATGGAGGGGGTGGACTCTGATCTGAATGCCATCGAGCTCATCCCAGGGCCCCAGCCTCAGGGAGGGGCTGGAGAACGTCTACTGGGGCATGGTGTGGACCTGGACGGTAGCTTGGGCACTGGAATCCTGGCCCTTCCCAGACCTGCTGAGCCAGCGTCAGCATCCTAACCCCAGGGACCCCAGGGACGCCTGTGTGCAGTCGCTCGGAGAAGCCCCAAGCAAACTCAACTCTATAGAAACGACTGTTGTAAGCAGACCTTGCAGATCACCCGTGGTCTCTGTCTCTAGTGTTACTCCCAAGATGGCTGCGTTGTGTGGCAGAGGGATTCTGAAGGCATGGTGAAGTTCACCAACCCACTGACCTTAAAACAGGGAGGTGCCCTGGGCCTGACCTCATCACACCAACGCTTTAGAAGCGGAGCTTCCTCTGGCGGGTACAGAAGGGATGGCCAGAGAGAGCCACTCATGGGAGGACTCCACCAGCCCCTGCAGCTTGAAGATGGAGGGGCCACCCGGGACCACCAGGCAGGGACTTGAGAGCAAGCCCTAGGAGCTGAGGGCAGTCCCTGACCAACAGCTGCAAGAAAACGGGGACCCCAGTACCACACCCACAAGGACCTGGATTCTGAACCAGCCCGGGAGGAGTCCTGAGCCCCAGGTGAGGCCCCAGCAGGGGACCCAGGCCAGCTCCTGACCTGCAAATGTGAGCTACAAGATGGTGCAGGCCTGTCTACTTGCTTATTTATATGGTAGTAAAACACGCATAACATAACATTGTCCATCTGAACTGTTTTAAAGAGTCAAATTCAGCAGCATTCATGCATTCACACTGTTGTGCAAACACCACCTCAAGCAAGCTCCAGAACTCGTTCATCTTCCCAGATGGAGACCCATCAGCACCAGTCCATTCCCTCCACCTTCAGACCCTGGAAACCACCAATCCACTTCATCTCCTGGATTTCCCTGCTCTAGACACTTTACACCAGTGCAAGCTTTTTATATATATGCAGTCACTTAGCGCCATGTTTCTGAGGCTCACCCATGCCGTAATGTGTAAGGGAGCTCCACCCTTTTTCCGGCTGCACAGTATTCCATCGCACCGGCACCGCGGCCTGTCGACCTATTCCTCGGTCCAAGGACACTTGGGTTTTTCCACCTTCTAGCTCCTGTGAATAACGCTGCCGTGAACACTCATGTCCGAGTTTTTGCTCGGACGCCTGACTTCATTTCTGGCGGTGCATCCTCAGGTGTGGAACGACACAGTGCTATGGCAACCATTTAGCTTTGCAAGGAATCACCAGACCATTTCCCACAGCAGCTGCACCACTTCACACTCCCACCAGAAATGCGTGCCGAGCGGGTGCTGCTTCAAGCTGCTAAGTTTCTGGTAAGTAGAAAACAGAAAACGAACACAGAGACTGGCCAGAGGCCTGCAAACAGGAGGCAGGGTGGCGGCAGGGGAGCGGTGTGGGGGTGGCACGAGGGCGGCAAGCTGGCGGCAGGGCTCTCCTCCCTGGCCTCTCAGCCCAGCTCCCAAACTCTAGGTAGCCTCAACCCCTCCTCCCAGCCTCAGCCCCAACTCCTGGCCTCAGTACCAGCTCCTGGCCTCAGCTCCCAGCCTCAGCCCCAGCTCCCTGCTTTAGCTCGAGTGGCCTCAGCCCTACCTCCTGACCTCAGCTCCAGTGGCCTCAGTCCCAGCTCCTGGCCTCAGCTCCAGCTCCTGGCCTCAGCTCCCAGCCTCAGCTCCAGCTCCTGGCCTCAGCTCCCAGCCTCAGCTCCAGCTCCTGGCCTCAGCTCCAGTGGCCTCAGCCTCAGCTCCCAACCTTAGCTCCTGCTCCCAGCTCCAGCTCCAGTAGCCTCAGCTCTTGCTCTCAGCCTCAGCTCCCAACCTCAGCTCCAGCTTGCAGATGGATTCAGAAAGGCCCCAGGGCCCAACAGCAATGCCCCAAAACCATGCAGCTGTAGGGGGTCTGATTGGCAGGCCCCAGGAGGACTACAGGTGGGGTGGAGGCCTAAGCCCCCCACTCAGCTAAGTGGGGTATACCCCAGGGCAGGAAGGACACCTGGACGCCCACATCCGGGCACTGAGAAGGGCAGAAGCCTGGAAAATGTGAGCGAGAGGGTGCGCAGGCACCAGACGTCTGATGAAGCCAAGGGCCTGCTGTGCCCCTGTGCTGGGGGAACAGCGCCTCCCAAATTCAGGTCCCCTGGAACCCAGGAAGGCAACTTTATTTGGAAATAAGTCTTTGCAGCTGTGATTAGTGAAGAATGAGATGAAGTCATCCCGGAGTAGAGGCCCTCGCCCTAGCAGGTGTCCTTCGAGAAGAGAAGGGGTGACAGCCTAATGACAGAGGCAGGGCTGGCACAATGCACCCACAAGCCAAGGAACCCCAAGGAGTGCCCATGACACCAGCAGCCAGGGAGGGCTTAGGACCAAGAGCGACCACAGCCCTCACAGGCTGACCTGACTTCCAGCCCCCAGCACTCCTGCAGCTTTAAGCCCCCTCGCCTGTGGGACACTCATCCCCCTCTAAAGGCCCGGCCGTGATGGGAGGGGAGTGTGAGGCTATAGCCCTGGGGAAAGCTGTCCTTGTTCTTCCAGAGACGAGGAGCCGGGGACCCCCTCGCGGGACACTCAGCTCCGCCTAGACCACCTGGGCTTGTCCATTTCCTCTTGGCAAGTCCCTCGGTGTTTACTTTCTCCTAGTCCAGGGAAACTCCACACTCAGAACCTTGGGACTCAGGTCAGGAGAATATTCCCCCTGCGGCCAACCGCGGGCACGGGGAGGAAGTGAGCCTGACCTTTCTCAGATCCAAGGGTCCCTGAGCTCATGCAGCCCGGCAGGGGAAGGGAGGAAGGTGGCTCTGCCTTGCTCCTGACCTGAGACACCAAGGCCACAGATCACCTGCCCCGGGGCAGCCTCGTGGTCCTGGGCTTCAGGGCTGCCCTTGGTTTGTACTTGGCCGGTCTTTGGTTGGGTTGGGCATATTGGTAGGAGGTGTGCAGGGGTCCCAGGCAGAAACCTACAAGAAACCTGTGGTCACCAGACCTTGGCACCTGTCATCAGGTCACATCTGATTTGCTCGGCCCCATGGCAGAGTCCAGATGAAAATGTCGGCTGAGCATGGTGGCTCATGCCTGTAATCCCAGCACTTTGGGAGAATGAGGCAGGAGTATCACTTAAGGCCAGGAGTTCGAAATCAGCCTGGCCATCATGGTGAAACCCCATCTCTACTGAAAATACAAAGATTAGCTGGGCATGGTGGTGCGTACCTGTAGTCCCAGGTACTCAGGAGGCTGAGGCACGAGAATTGCTTGAACCTGGGAGGTGGAGGTTGCAGCGAGCCGAGATTGCGCAACTGCACTCCAGCCTGGGCGATAGAGCAAGACTCTGTCTCAAAAAACAGAAAGAAAAGGAAGAGAAGAGAAGAGAAGAGGAGAAAAGAAAATGCCTCCCTCCTGGGACAGTCTCTGAAATGCAGCCTCTTCCCTAAACTACACACACGCACGCGTGCACAGACACACACATACACACGCACAGCAATGGCCGCCCTGCAGACAGCCAGGCCTCGGAAGTCTGGACGTCCGCGGGGCAGAGAGGCGGGGGCGGGCCAGTGCCCATGCACAGCCCCCACCTGTATTTCCCCTTTCCCAGAACCAGATGGGGCAGGGGAAGTGGGGTGGGGGTTTCAGTTCCTCTTGACCTCATCAAGACACTGTTGTCTAGAACCTTCTTTCTGCCCATCATGGTAATCGGAGATGCCGCTAACCAGCTCCCACCTCTGCCTGCCCGCTTCATGCCTGCCATCCTTGGCATCCTTACTTTAAAAAAAAGCTCTCCATTTTTGCAGGAAACCCGAATGAAGCCTGAGTCCCCCATGAGGGACCTGGGGTCTGACACAGAGAGACTGTTCTGGTTGGAGTCCAGCTCCTGGACTGCCTGGGTCTCCCTGTTCTGCGTTGGTTCGCATGGTGAGACGGCGCCGATCAGAACCCCGAAACACCTGACCCTGAACACCATCATCCCAAATCCTGAACTCCTGAAAGATCAAAATCTAACACTTTGGTGTCCTGACCAGTTTCTCTGCGAACGGTTCATCTGCGTGTAACTCATATCCACGTGACTAAGTGAGCACACCTGTGTCTTTGTGCCGGAGAAAATGTTAGGATTGACGACTTTATTGGGTAAAGTGGCCTATGAAGAGTTCTGCCGTGTTTTTCATTTTCTCAAATAAATCTCCCTTAAAAATGTAAATAAATAAATGCCTTTTATTTATTTATTTATTGAGATGGAGTCTCACTCTGTCACCCAGGCTGGAGTGCAGTGGCGTGATCTCAGCTTACTGCAACCTCCACCTCCCAGGTTCAAGCGATTCTCCTGCCTCAGCTTCCCTAGTAACTGGGACTACAGGCGCCCGCCACCACTCCCAGCTGATTTTTTGTATTTTTAGTAGAGACGGGGTTTCACCATGTTAGCCAGCATGGTCTCGATCTCCTGACCTCGTGATCCGCCCGCCTCGGCTGGGATTACAGGCGTGAGCCACCACACCCAGCCAAATAAATGTTTTTTACAGAATGTTTTCGAATTACTTTTTCCAGAATTACAGTTTTGGGATTTTGATGTTTCAGGACGTCAGCAGTCAGAACTGTGTCCTGGGATCGTGGCCCAGACCCACAGGGCGGGGGGCGTGCACTTTCCAGGGTTCTGAAGATGACCCAACGGGGTGCCCGACCTGCTGGTAAGGACTCAGGAGACCTTGCCTGTCCTCATCACACTCGTGGAAGGGGACTCTGGATCCCTGGTGTAGCCGGTCTGGGAACTGGGGAGGGATGGCAGTGCCCAGTGTAGGGTGCAAGCTCCAGCGCCCACATTAGCACGTCTGTTGCTGTGAGATTTTATCCTGTGGACATCTGTGCTGTGACACACACCTTCCCACTACTGTCACAGGAGTGATATCCTTCTGATTCCAACATCAGTGTGCGCACATTTTGGGAAAACCAGCAAGTACAGAAGAAGAATTTAGGCCGGGCCCAGTGGCTCCCACCTGTAATCCCAGCACTTTGGGAAGTCAAGGCAGGAGGATCGCTTGAGACCAGGAGTTTGAGGTCAGCCCGGGCAACACAGTGAGACCTCATCTCTATTTAAGAAAGAAGAAGACCACTGGTCCTCCCAGTGTTTAAAAGATTTTTCCATTAGAACAGGAGGGATCATAATGAGCGGCCTAACAAAGACATTTAAAAGCACGCCAAGGCCGGGCGCAGTGGCTCAAGCCTGTAATCCCAGCACTTCGGGAGGCCGAGGCGGGTGGATCACGAGGTCAGGAGATCGAGACTATCCTGGCTAACATGGTGAAACCCCGTCTCTACTAAAAATACAAAAAACTAGCTGGGCGTGGTGGCGGGCGCCTGTAGTCTCAGCTACTTGGGAGGCTGAGGCGGGAGAATGGTGTGAACCCGGGAGGCGGAGCTTGCAGTGAGCCGAGATCACGCCACTGCACTCCAGCCTGGGAGACACAGCGAGACTCCGTCTCAAAAAAAAAAAGCACGCCAAGAAGGGGCTCAGTCTGGAGTCCTGAGATGTGGTAAAATAGGAACCCGTGCTTGTTTTCCCGCCCTGGGCACCCCGCGTGGACAGGCTGGCCGGTGCCAGGGTGAGCAGGGCAGGCTGAGGTCTCTGGTGGGTAGGGACAGGTGGGGGGGTAGCAATTCAGTGACCTTGTCCAGGACTGGGTCCCTGGCAGAAGGTGGGGTCAGCCAGGGCTGGGGGTGGTGGCTGTGGATTCCATTGTCCGGTCTATAGGGGGTCCCCCTACCGAAGCCCTAACCCTCCCCCCTTCACCACCCCTGCAATGATCTCCTGGCCCAGGCTGCTGCCTCCAGCAGCTCCCCAGCCCCCAGGACGGTCCTTCAGGACCTTAGGGGGAGTCCCGTCTACAAGGACGGCTCACCAGTCTCCTGCCACAGCCGGTGAGGATGGGGTCCTGCATCCGAAGTGGTGTGTGCCCAGTGTGGTATCCCTGGCAGGCTGGGAGGGTGCCCCTGGCTGCCAGTTAGTGAGGCTGGGTTAGCACAAGGGCGACGTGCTTGGATTCCGGGGCTGATAGCCTGAGCCTAACCCCAGCGTCCCATCTTGTGGGGGCTCTTCCACCTGGAGGCAGCTCCTCCACCTGGCTCTGCCTCCGTCTCTGCAGCCCTGAGGCGGGGGCCACGGCTGACCCAGCTGGAGAACGCCCCGCTGGCCCAGTCAGTGCGGTGTCCTCTGCCTGATAGCTTCTCTCGTCAGGGAGGGCTCCCCCGCCCCCGGGCTCTGTGCCAGCCAGAGGTTCTGCGGGAGCTGCTCACTTCCTCCTGCCGGCGGAGGCAGCCTGGGGGCAGCTCCGACCTGGAGAAACCAAAATCAGGGCAAGTCCCCGGCTGCTTCCCTGGAAAGCCCCAACGGAGTCCCCGCTCCTTCCCGCCGCTTCTCAGGGTGCTTTAGTTCAGAAGGGGATTTCTTCCTCCTGAGAATCTGATGGCCACACGGTGTCTGTCACATGTCCACGTCGGGCCCTCCTGGCTGTCACCAACTTGTCCAACTGTCAGAGGGTGTCTGAACCAGAGCGACTCTGTCTTGAATAGGCGCTGGGTGGAATGAGGCTGGGGCCTGCTGGGCTGTGTTCCCAGAAGGTTAAGGCATCCTTAGTCACAGGACAGGAGGTCGGCATAAGATACAAGTCACAAAGACCTTACTGATAAAGCAGGTTGCAGGAAAGAAGCTGGTCAAATTCCACCAAAACCAAGATGGTGACTAGAGCGACCTCTGGTCATCCTTTCTACTCATTATACACGAATTCTGATGCATTCGCCGCTAAGAGACACTCCCACCAGCACCATGACCGTCCAAAAATGCCATGGCAACGTCCAAAAGTTACCCTACGTGGTCTAAAAAGGAGAGGAAGCCTCAGTTCCGGGAACTGACCAACCCTCTCCCAGAAAACTCGTAAATAATCCACTCTGTGTTTACCACATAATCAAGAAATGACCAAAATAAGCATAAGGATACTCCGCTGAGCAGCCCAGGCCTCCGCGCCGCCTGGGGAGTAGCCATTCTTTATGCCTTTACTTTATTAATAAACTTCTCACTTGACTTTCCAGACTCGCCCTGAACTCCTTCCTGTGCGAGGTCCAAGAACCCTCTCTTGGCATCTGGATCAGGACTCCTTTCTGGTAACACAACCATACAGAGACGTCTCCAGGGAGTGGGCGGGTCCACTGAGCAGGATGTACATGCAGAGGCCAAGTCCCACGCCACACACTCACCACCAGGGGCCGGGCCACCCACACCACCCTGGCAGCTCCCTCACACCCCCATGCTCCAGCACAGAAGGCTGCCCTGGGCCAGCTCTCTATGCTGCCTCGATTTCCGCCTTTCTAGGTCTTGCTTGGGATGAAGGTCACGGCATACCAGATGTCTGCACACACCAGAGCAGAGCGGGGCCGCCTGGAGCCACTTCCCACCAACCAGGGCTGCAGCCAGGCAGGGTGGGAATGCAGGCTGTGGGGAGACGGAGGTCAAGTCCCAGAACATGGCCGTGTCCCGGGCTCCTGGCTGGTGGGGCCTGGTTCCTGGCTGGGAGAGGCAGGACCCAGGGCTGTCTGCAGGGAACAGCTGGGTGGCCTTGGGGGCCACAGGGTCCCCCAGGCCTCAGCTGTGGTCTCTGCTCTGTCTTCCTCAGAAGAAGCCTGCTGTTGGCCACTTCGCTTTCATTCCACGAGCACAGAAGGAACACCCGCTCTCGGGCAGTCCCTGCCCCCTGGAGCTAAGGTTCTGGAGAGAGACGAGACCGGCAGGCAGGCAGTGCCCGTGTGTGCGGGGGCAGGAAGCCTCAGCGAGCATATGGCCGAGCAGATCTCGGGAAGAGCTTTCCAGGCAGAACTGTCCGTGCAAAGGCCCTGGGGCAGAAGTGCTCAGACACACCAGGGGGCTGAGGGCAGAGGTCTGGGGTCAAGCTGGGGCTGGAGGGTGGGAGGGGCCCCTGGGAGGGGGTGTCCTGGCTCCTGGCGGCTCTTCCAGGGCAGGGACCTGGGCCGCTCCACTTTCACACGCCCGGGGTTTCCCCAGGAACCTTCTCTGTGGCAAGAAGCCTGTCCTGGAAAGTCCCGGACCACAGGTCAACGAGGAAAAGTCAGCTCCGGGCTACGGCCGGGCCAGGCCTGTGCCCTGTGGTGCTCCCAAGGCTGGGACCAGCGACCCTGCGTCCTGCTCCAGCCCCTCTGTGGTGCGGGAGGTTGGGGGCTGCCCTCCCAGGAAGCACCACTGAGGCCTGAGCTCTCAGGCTGCCCACAGGGCCTCTCCCACTGAGGCAGCGGGGACAGCAGCACCACAGCCGCAGCCCCCGTTCACCCCCTACCCAAGCCCTCTGCCCTTAGGTGTGCAGCCACCCCCAAGAGTGCCAGGCCTGGGTCCTGGGTGTGGAGCCGAGGGGCCCGGGCAGGGCAGACGTGGGAAACTGGAGTCCAGGGAGGAGCAGGCCGGGAGGGTGAGAGGTGGCCTGGGCACTAGTGGCCCTCTGGGAAGTGACCTTTACTCTGAGGGTGAGAGGAGAGGCTGGGAACAGACAGGGCAGTGAGCAGGGAGGCAGAGGCGGCAGAGACGCGCAGGAGCAGAACTGGGCAGAGCACCTGACCCGCTCCATTCCCTCCAGGCACAGCCTGCCTTCCTCCTCCAGGCACAGCCTGCCTTCCTCCTCCAGGCACAGCCTGCCTTCCTCCTCCAGGCACAGCCTGCCTTCCTCCTCCAGGCACAAGACAGTTGACCAACGCCTCCTGGGGCAAAGTCCCCAGGTGAAGAGCGGCTGCTCTAAGCTTTAACCTCCAGGTTATCACAAACCCAGGGAGGGGAAGGAGGGACAAGCGGTTATAAAAGACGCTGGGGCCGTGGGATCGGACAAACCTCACTGGCAGGACACCCTCCCAGCAGTCAGTGCCACTCGAACAAGCTGGGGCACGATTCCAGAAAGGCGAGGCGGGAACTGAGTGAGGGCACCTGGGACATCCAAACGCGAGAGGGAGGCTAGATGCCGTGTGGAATTTTCCGAAGGCGTTGATGTTATTGCAGCTACGCGGGGAGCGTCCGCGGTCCCAGAAGGTCCCAGCCGGGCTGATTGATGTTTTTAGGGCCAGTGTTCAAATGTCTGCAACTTGTGTTCAAAAATGGTGCATGAAAAAATAATGCAAATGGAACATGGATCCTGAAAGAGGTTGGGTGACTTTCATGTGTCTCCTGAGGGGACGGGCTGGGCATCCACACTCTTATTCTTTATACTTTTCTACGTACGTCACAGTTTTCACAACACACACACATCGGGATGGCTATTATCAAAATACAGAAAATCACAAGTGCTGGCAAGGATGTGGAGAAACCAGACCCCTCGTGTACTGCTGGCAGGAATGTAGAACAGTGCTGCCACCGTGGGAAGCAGGAAGGCAGTCCCTAAAACGATTAAAGTAGAATTGCCAGGCCAGGGGCAGTGGCTGACACCTGTTATCCCAGCACTTTGGGGGGCTGAGGCAGGAGGATCACTTGAAGTCAGGGGTTCACAACCAGCCAGGGCAAAATGGCAAGACTCTGTCTCTACGAAAAAATGAAAAACGTAACCAGCCATGGTGATGGCCACCGGTAGTCCCAGCTACTTGGGAGGCTGAGCTGGGGGGCTTGCTTGAGCCCAGGAGACGGAGATTCCCATGAGCTATGATAATGCCGCCACATTTTAGCTGAATTCTTCAGTAGAAATAAAAACTTCGGTCACATTGGTGTATACTGTCTTATCCTGTGCCCCTTAAGAAAGGTTTGATTCCCTAATTCCTTTTTATACACTAGGGTTTTTTCAAAAGTGTTTGCAGGGTTAGATCCCCTCCCTCATCTCCACACCGTGGGTAACTGGGTACAATTCTGCCCTCATGCATCAGACACACTCCAGGTTCTCTGGAATCAGATCTGTCACTACGGACAGACCAAGCTTCCCGGATGCCAGTGGTGGTGGCAGAGCTGACAGCACTCCCCGCAGCATGACGACCGAGGAGACAGCCTGCTCCATAACGTCAAAGTGGCCTCTGGGTCCTCGTCCCAGGGCAGAAACAGACTCTTAGGTGTGAACGGAAAACAGAGGGTTATTAAAATTGTCACCTAATGCAGAAGCTCTGCTATACCCTTAGGTGGCCAAGGCTGATTTCTCACCCATCCACGACCGCAAAGGGAATCATTCTTTGTTGGGGTCAAAGAGCATGAACCCTCTTTACAATGGATAGTGTTGGCCAGGCACAGTGGCTCATGCCTATAATCCCAGCACTTTGGGAGGCCGAGGCAGGCAGATCACCTGAGGTCAGGGGTTCAAGATCAGCCTGGCCAATATAGTGAAACTCCGTCTCTACTACAAATACAAAAATTAGCCAGGCGTGGTGGCATGTGACTGTAGTCCCAGCTACTCAGGAGGCTGAGACAGGAGAATTGCTTGAACCTGGGAGGAGGAGCTTGCAGTGAGCCAAGATCGCGCCACTGAACTCCAGCCTGGGTGTCAAAGCGAGACATCGTCTCAAAAACAAAACAAAACAAACAAAACAAGATGAATTGTGTCCACGTCTGCACCACCACACATCCATCAATCAAACAGGTGGAACTGTGCAGACTTCCCCACGCTCAACGTCCTCTTTCCAATGTCGCCGTTCGCTATCTGTGGATGTCCCTAAATGGCCTGAGAAGTTTCCATTAGAAGAAATTAGAGATACTGTAGTTTTAAGTCATTGAGCAATCACTTACTTATTATTACTAATTACAAGTCACTGATTTCTTAGACAGAAATGAACATTTTACGTGCACAAAGATAGTATCATAAGGGGTGTGGCGTCTTGCCATTGGAAACTGGGCATAAGGTCATTTGTCCTACAGTTTCTCGTGTACTGAAAGGCGGTGTGGATCCTAGTTTCTCGTTTACTGAAAGGCGGTGTGGATCCTAGTTTCTCGTGTACTGAAAGGCGGTGTGGATCCTAGTTTCTCGTGTACTGAAAGGCGGTGTGGATCCTAGTTTCTCTTTTACTGAAAGGCGGTGTGGATCCTAGTTTCTCTTTTACTGAAAGGCGGTGTGGATCCTAGTTTCTCTTTTACTGAAAGGCGGTGTGAATCCTAGTTTCTCGTGTACTGAAAGGCGGTGTGGATCCTAGTTTCTCGTGTACTGAAAGGCGGTGTGGATCCTAGTTTCTCGTGCACTGAAAGGCGGTGTGGATCCTAGTTTCTCGTGTACTGAAAGGCGGTGTGGATCCTAGTTTCTCGTTTACTGAAAGGCGGTGTGGAGCAGCACAAGGAGCTTGCACATTGCAATGAGAAGACATGACTGTGAATCCCAACCCCGTCGCATTTTGAATGTTGGGCAAATTAATTAATCGTTTTATCCACTTACTAGGCAATTTATAGTTTGTATACTTCATGCCAGTCATTGTTGTAGACTCTTAGGATGCAGAGATAAATAAGACAGTTGCTCTGGGCAAAGAGTGAGATCTTGTTTCTTAAAAAAAAAAAAAAAAATTGCTACATGATGAGCACTTCCGCTTCTGGGCGCCCACCCGGTGCTCTGAGGCACAGCGCCTAGCGCTCGAGCCAGCTTCTCAGTCGGGCCTAGTGTTCGAGCCAGCTTCTCAGTCGGGCCTGGTGCCCGAGCCAGCTTCTCAGTCGGGCCTGGTGTCCGAGCCAGCTTCTCAGTCAGGCCTAGCGTTCGAGCCAGCTTCTCAGTCGGACCCCAGGATCCTTTCTAAGGAGAAAGCCCGTCCACATCGCCCTCCTAACTTGCACAGCTGCAGGCGCGGGTGTTGTGGCAGCGGGAAGGCGAGGACGGGCTTGGTGAAAGGGGACTGGAGCCCTCCTCGCTCCTGGGCTGCCAGCTTCCTTGTCCTGAAACCAGACCCGTGTCCGCCCCGTACTTCCCGAGTGTTTCCTGAGACCGAGGGATCAGAGCTTCGGCTGTGAGGGGCGGTGCTGTGGCCTGGGACACGCAGAGCCACCGCCTCCGCTTCCAGGGTGCCCTGGGGCCTCTTTCCACATCTCCCTGGGGGCAGCCGCCGCACCTACTCTGCGTCTGTGTCCTGTGCCCTCCGTCCAACCCCTCTGCCTCACAGCTCGTCCCAAGCCTGGGGGGCTCTGGGGGCCAGGGCAGGTGGGGGCCATGTGACCAGGAGAACCTGCTGGTGTCTCCGGCCACCACGGGGTGCCCCAGGACTGTGGTCAGCAGGGTGGAGCCCCTGATGCAGCTTCACTGCCTGCTGCAGCCAAAGGGAGCCTCGAAGATGGGCCTCACCCACGGCCCCTCCTCCAGAGCCCCCAGCTCCCACCTCCTAATCTCTCCACCCACCGCTCCCCTGAGCGTGAGGGCACTGGGGTCTCCTCCTAGAAGTGTGGGTCCCGCCTGGCCCCTGAGGCCCTAGGGAAGGGTTTCCATGGAGCCGCTCTTTGTCCCTGCCTGTCCTGCCCCTCGGCCCAGGGCCTGGCTCCGCTGCCCCCGCATGCCATTCCTGGGGGTGGGGGCGGCACCAGGGAGGAGTCAGACTCTGGCTGGGCTGGCAACAAGGGTCGGACCAGAGGAGCCCTGAGGTGCTGTTGAGGGTGAGCGGGTGCCAGGGGCCCGCGAGCTGCAGGGTTTGGGGCTGAGGCGTAGGATGAGGCCAACGCAGGGGTCCTGGGCATGGGCGGTCTGAGCCATCCCCTCACCGCCCAGCCTCTAGGGGCCTGCTGTGGGCCGGCGGCAGCAGGGGCTGGGGACGCGGCATCTCACACCTGCCTCCTGCTGAGTCTCTGGGGCCCAGGGACAGGCATCCTCACTCAGGACACACAGCGCTGGTCTGGCCGTGGGGTCAGGGCAGGAGGCATCCCCTTTGCAACTCCTCACACCCCCGCGGGGAGGGGAGGACCCTGGGAACCCACAGACGCCTGCCCCACAGCAGCTGAGGTCCCTCAGCCGCCGGCAGGGCTGGGCCAGTTGAGGCCTCTGGCTCTGATAGCCAGGAGGGCGCACGGGGTTTGGTGCAGCCTCTGATGGGCACAAGGCAGCTGCACCGGATGAGCGCAGTGGGCGTCCCTTCCCCATGGCCAGGACTTCAGGCCGGAATGTGGAAGTTCCCGAAACCCACACTTGAAGGGACCCCATGGATATGCTGGGGGCTGGGGCCGAGGAGAGGGCACTGCAGGCACACGGTGGGGTGGCCTCCCAACGCCCAACTCTCCTGCACACCCCAGCCCCTCCCACAGGCCTGGGTATGGAAGTGAGCCTTGGGCGGGTTCAGGCAGCAGGGCCCTTGTTTCAGTGCTGTACGCCGGCCAAGTTCAACACCCAGGGGCATAAACAAAGGTCCTGCACACGGCCTGCACTGGGGGAGCAGCTCCGGAGAACCTGCCTGGGCCAGGGCTGCCCACAGCGCGGGGACAGCATCTGTGGGCACACCTGGACTCTGGGTGACCAGCGTGGGGGCCTCTCCTCATGCTCAGGCAGGCTCAGACAAGGCTGTGGCCTGGGCAGTCATCTGCCTGTCACTGCGTCTCAATGACTTGTGCCACAATTCTGTGCTGACAACAAACAATCTCCAGTCTCCGGCCACCGCCTGCCCCACAGGCCCCTCAGGCTCCAGCCACCCGCCCGCCCCACAGGCCCCTCCACCTAAGGCCAGCAAAGGAGGCTGAGATGAGAAAGCTCCAGGCTGGCTTTCTGGCTGCCGCTTCCTCTATGCCAGTTGAACTCCTGAGGTTTCAGGGTCCCGCCTCTCTACAACCTGGGCTGCACCCTGCCTTCCCTCTGCCTTCAGATTCCTCCACCTGCTCTGGATGGGGTGGGGAGAGGGCCCCTCCCTCTGCAGCTCAACAGCCATGTGAAGCCCTCGCAGCTCCAGGAAACTGGGCACGGGAGGCTGGCCCATGGAGATGGAGGCAGGCGCCCGCCATCCTCAGTGCCAGGACCATGGGTTCCATCCTGGCTGCACACCGCGCACCCTGGGGAGCTGTAATGTGTCCAGATGCCCAGGCCACCGCCTCGCCAGTCCACCCTGGACGGTGGGGAGGGGGTCGCCCGGGCCACGGCCTCGCCGGTCCACCCTGGACGGTGGGGAGGGGGTCGCCCGGGCCACGGCCTCGCCGGTCCACCCTGGACGGTGGGGAGGGGGTCGCCCGGGCCACGGCCTCGCCGGTCCACCCTGGACGGTGGGGAGGGGGTCGCCCGGGCCACGGCCTCGCCGGTCCACCCTGGACGGTGGGGAGGGGGGGTGTCTGCATCAGCACTTCCGAAGGTTCCTGGGTGACCTCAAGGTGCAGCGAGAGAGACACTCACCACTCATGGGTGGTCCTCGGCCCAGTGCTCCCTGGAGCTGGGGAGGGGCTCCGTCTCAGCCACCCAGACCGAGGGACCCGCGTCTGCACCCACAGGACCCCAGGAGCTCCCTGTGCTTGCCAGGTGCAGCCACACTGTGTGGCGAGGACTCAGCGAGGGACGGGTGGTGGTGTAGCAGGACGAGCCACAGACAAAACCCCTCAGACAGCGGATTAAAGAGGGAAGTGGTTTATTTGGCCGGGAGCCTCGGCAGATTCGCGTCTTAAGAGCCGAGCTCCCTGAAAAAGAAATTCTTGACCTTTTTAAAGGCTTACAAATTTAAGGGGTCCACGTGAAAAGGTCGTGATAATCGAGCGAGCCTGGGAAATGTGACTGGGGGCTACATGCATCAGCTAATAGAACACAAAGTTTTACAATGCTGTTTTCCTCCAGTGTCTGGAATGTACAGGTAACACAAGTAGTTCAGGTCAGGGGTTGATGTTATTATTACTTTTTTTTAACTCCTAGGGCCAGGTGGCGGTGCCAAGATTGCCTGGCTATTTATCTTACTTTTGTTTTTTTCCAACTTTTTGCTTTTTCTCTCCTCCTGTCTTGTGAACTAGGCAAGGTGGGGGAGGAGGGCAGCAGGAGTAGTAGTGGTCTCCCTCCTTATCCCCTGCTTTGAGAATTTTCAGTAATTAGTGGGAGTTCTTTTGTTTTTACTTTTTGAGTGTTTTTGTGAGACAGAGTGATAGTGTTTTACGTATTACACTTGTGTTGAAGTTTTCTGAGGAACCATGGTAGCTACAAAACCTTTCATCATTTGAAGGAGCAAGCGTAACACACAGGGGAGCAGCAAGCAAGTTTCTATTAGTAGTAACACACTCACCGTGAGGGTTTTACATTTTCTTATAGCTGGAAACTATTTTCTAAATGGAGACCTAGGATCGAACCTGAGTTAAACCTGCACAGGCACGTGTGCCAACTTTGTCATGTCTTAAGCAGGTTAGTTTTGTTACTGGGTCTTAAAAGCTTTTTCTTAGTGAGTAACACAGTATTTTTTAATAATAGAAGTTTTTAAGAGCCAGACGCTTGCACTTGGGGCGTCTGTTTGGGGAAAGAGTTAAAGTTATCATGAGGCATTAACTCTTTTGCTTCTCAAGGCCGTCGGTCTCCTATGTGAGCCTTTTTATAAACATAACGTGAAGAAACATCCAAGCTGCCAGCAGTGTGTTCAGCCAGCTGAGCAAATAGGTTTTTTCTGTTTTTGCTGAAGGAAGAGGTTCTGGTAACTTCTGGTTTCTATGTTTAAAGAACGACTGCAAGACTTGGAATTGTTGCTGGGCTGGACAGGTCTGGGTTTCCTAGCAGTTTGTGTGCAGTGGGGACACCTTACATAGGTGTTTCTTCTAGCACGGTAATGGGGGGGTAACAATAGCAAAACAATGTACAGTATATTCATATCCAGCAAGGACAAAAGAGGTCCTTACCTGGGAAAAAGGTTGAATACAGCAACAGAACAACAGGAAAACAGCTAGTATTACAGGAAAACTATTAGTCCTAAGATTTTAAACTACATTTACTTGCTTGACGAGTCCTCAAGCTTCGGCCGTGCGTAGACTGGTCAGCTGCCGGTGTGTGACTAGAGCAGGGCTTGTTGTCTCCTCAAGCTGCAGCCATGTGTAGACGGGTCAGTCTCCGAAGTGACCAGAGCAGGGCTGTCGTCCTCAGCAGCAGCTTGCTCTCGTCTCAGGATCAGCCGGGTTGGATGATCTGCTTTTCGATTTTTTTTTTTTTTTTATAGTTACTCTTTCTTTTTCTTTTGCTCTTCCTTAGTTTTGTTCCTTGGTCACAGTTAACATACACCTTGGTGGCCACTTTTATAGGCTAGGTGGTATTCATGCTTGCTTTGCAAATAAGGTATTTACTATATACTGATTTTCAGCAGCCTCAGGGTTAAATGGGGTGTAAAACCAGAATTCTTTATAGAAGCTCTTTTAAAACTGACTCAGGCTCTTGTCAGCTCCTTGAAGCATTCCTGAAATCTTTTCTTATATTACTTGCTTTTTTCTACCAACTCTCAGCCTCTGCAGAAGTGCTTCTCAGTACCTCTGCAAACACTGAAGCTGAGTTGCATTCTCTGGGTGTTTTTTTCCCCTTTTCCTAGAGTTTAACAGGCTCTTTTCTTTATATAATTCTCCATGCACTTGGAGGGTGAAACAGGCATACTGAGAGTCAGTGTCAGTGTTTACAGTCCTACCTTCACTGAGTTCTAAGGCCCGAATTAAAGCAATGAGCTCAGCTTAACGACAGTGTCCAGGGTTACCACCGCACACTCTGCACATCTCTCTCCTTGTGGGTTCATGAAGCTGTTCCCGCCCACATATAGCTCCTGGTCTACTGATGCCCAAGGCTGGTCCCGGAGGTCAGGTCTGCTGGAGTAAACTGGAGTCCAACACCTCTACACAGTCATGTCCACAGGGCTCTAGCTGCCGGGAGCAAGGCGGCGGGTTCAGGGTGTTTCCAGTTTAGTAGATCAATGGTTGAAAAGGGCTGATAGATGAAAGTCTGTTGCCCCCATGGATGTAGGCCTGGTCATTATAATAGACAGGTCCTTGTGTCTCCCTGAGAGGCATTTGCATAGCTCGAGCAAGACCAGATCCTAGACGGCCCACTTGACTATCTTGACTTCCTTCCTTGGCCTCTCGAGGCTCTGATCCTCCCCTTCGAGGGGAGACCTGGGGTTGTGTTAGCTCCTGAATCTTGTTTCTGAGAGGGCTGTTGGCCTCGGTAAAGCGGGGTAGGCTGGGACATATGGAGAAAGAATTTTTGTTCTCTCTGGCAGCTCCTGCAAAACTGGCTTCTCTTGCTGTTTCTGGGACTCCTTTTTTAACTCTGTGTTTGCTGGCAAAGCTGCTCTTACTTTTCCTTTTGGCTTTTTTGCAATAAGCTGTTAAACAGGGCTAAATTTATGCCGGTTTTGTCTATATTATATTTAACCACAAGTCAATATAAAGGAATTGATCTAGGTACACTGGCTGTCCCCCGACCTGTCACCACCTTAAATACATGGCTAATTGTTCTCGGTCTATAGTTCCTTCGGTGGGCCATCCAACACCAAAAGAGGGCAGTTCTAATTCACACAGAGATCTTAACCTCTAAGGGGTTAACTTAACTCTATAATCTCTTGCAAAACCTTTCTTAAGGCTCTGTAACATGCATTTTAATAGAGTAAGTCTTGATGATTTGATGACTTTCCTTTTATTTTTCTTTTTGAAACTTTTTTAAACACACTTCCTAGCGGAGTGGGCTTACTTTGTGTCTGACCTATTTTTCTCTCGAGACAAAACAACATTCACACTACAAGAAGGAGAGGCTAAAAGATCACTCACTCATCTAACTTACACTAAATCAGAATCAAAACTAAAACCAAAGTGCTGTTAAAGGCACACCTGTTTGTCAAGCAATTTAAGCCAAGTCAAAATCAGAACCAAAACCAAAGTGTCAATAAAGGCACACCTGTTTATCAAGCAATTCAAGTCAAGTCAAAATCGAAACTAAAACCAAAGTATCAAGCAATTAATTCAAGTCAAGTCAAAAACAAAAACCAAAGTGCAGGTACAGGCACGCTGTGAGTGATCAGGCCACGCTTCCACTCAAATGCAGTGGGCAAGTTCCCAAGACCAGTCTTACCAAGTTTCAGATGTCCAGACTTAAAGTGCCAGTTCCTTCCCAGTGTTCAGCCCCTGTGTGGATCCTCCGCGAGGGCCTGCTGTGCAGTGCTCTGACGAGACGTTCCACCAGGGCAAATGCCTACCCGGGAGCGCTCTCAGGATCCGCGTGGCTCAAGCTGGCCAGAGGTCCCCGCAGGGATGTTCTACAGGGCAGGCATAAACTGCCTAAGGGGCTGCCTCGACCATCCATTAACCACCTCGATTCCCGGTCAGGGAACCAAGAAATGTAGCAGGACGAGATGCAGACAAAACTCCTCAGACACCGGATTAAAGAAGGAAGTGGTTTATTTGGCCGGGAGCCTCGGCAGATTCGTGTCTTAAGAGCCGAGCTCCCTGAAAAAGAAATTCTTGGCCTTTTAAAAGGCTTTCAACTTCAAGGGGTCCACGTGAAAAGGTCGTGATAAATCGAGCAAGCGTGGGAAACGTGACTGGGGGCTACATGCATCAGCTAACAGAATAGAAAGTTTTACAATGCTGTTTTCCTCCAGTGTCTGGAATGTACAGATAACACAAGTAGTTTAGGTCAGGGGTTGATGTTATGATTACTTTTTTTAACTCCTCGGGCTGGGTGGCGGTGCCAAGATTGCCTGGCTTTTTATCTTACTTTTGTTTTTTTCCAACTTTTTGCTTTTTCTCTCTGCCTGTCTTGTGAACTAGGCAAGGCTGGGGGAGGAGGGCAGCAGGAGGAGTAGTGGTCTCCTTCCTTAGCGGCAGGGCCAGCTTTAACCCAAAGGGGCCTGGCCCAAGCTGCCAGGTGTCTGGGTCCCCGATCAGGGCCTGTATCAGCTCCCATTGCTGGCGCTGCCAATCATCACACAGCAGGGGCTTAAAAGGACAGTTTGTTCCCTCATAGTTCCGGGGCCAGGAGCCTGAGGTCAAGTGTGGGGAGGCGGTGGCTCCAGGGAGCAGCCCCGCGCCTCCCTCCAGTCATAGTCCTGCCCCTTAGCCCATAGAACGCGCCCTCCACCTCTGCTGGTCTCCTGCCAGGACACGCCATTGGACTCAGGGTCCACACAGGCAACTTGGAGTGACCTTACCTTGAATCTTGAGATCCTTAACTCGATCACATCTGCAAAGGCCTTCCCGAGGTTCCAGGCAGGCGCGCCCCTTCCCGAGGTTCCAGGCGGACGTGTTCCTTCCCGAGGTTCCAGGCGGCCGCGCCCCTTCCCGAGGTTCCAGGCGGGCGCGGCCCTTCCCGAGGTTCCAGGCGGCCGCGCCCCTTCCCGAGGTTCCAGGCGGCCGCGCCCCTTCCCGAGGTTCCAGGCGGGAATGCCCCTTCCCGAGGTTCCAGGCGGGAATGCCCCTTCCCGAGGTTCCAGGCGGCCGCGCCCCTTCCCGAGGCTCCAGGCCGACGCGCCCCTTCCCGAAGTTCCAGGCGGGCGCGGCCCTTCCCGAGGTTCCAGGCGGGCGCGGCCCTTCCCGAGGTTCCAGGCGGGAATGCCCCTTCCGGAGGTTCCAGGCCGACGCGCCCCTTCCCGAGGTTCCAGACGGGCGCGGCCCTTCCCGAAGTTCCAGGCGGGCGCGGCCCTTCCCGAGGTTCCAGGCGGCCGCGCCCCTTCCCGAGGTTCCAGGCGGGAATGCCCCTTCCCGAGGTTCCAGGCGGCCGCGCCCCTTCCCGAGGTTCCAGGCGGGAATGCCCCTTCCCGAGGTTCCAGGCCGATGCGCCCCTTCCCGAGGTTCCAGGCGGGCGCGGCCCTTCCCGAGGTTCCAGGCGGCCGCGCCCCTTCCCGAGGTTCCAGGCGGGAATGCCCCTTCCGGAGGTTCCAGGCGGGCGCGGCCCTTCCCGAGGTTCCAGGCGGGCGCGCCCCTTCCCGAGGTTCCAGGCGGGCGTGGCCCTTCCCGAGGTTCCAGGCGGACGCGCCCCTTCCCGAGGTTCCCGGTGGGCGTGTCTTTCGAGAGGGCCTCAGGTGAACCCACTACTGTGTCTGAATCTGTCCCTTCCCCAAGCAGCAGCTCTGTGTCCCGGCATGGCCACTGTGGGGCAGACACACAGAAGGTCCCACATCCCTGTGCCCTGCAGACCGGATGCTGGTCTGGGACGGACCCCTAGGCATCACACAGCCGAGAGGGAGGTCAGCTTTAAGACGCTGATACCGCTAGTTCAGCTCCTGGAGCAGCATTCTCAGAGTGGGTTTCCAGGAACGTCTTCTGGGAGGATCAGCGGGGGCTGGGGTCAGTGGGGTGGGCTCCGGGAGGTTTGCCTGTGTCAGGCTTGTGCTGCTTCTGGCGGAGGTGCTTGTCCAGCCTCGTCCAGTCTGGTGTCTCCAGTGCCACGTGCCAACACGTTCAGTGCACTCTCGGGAACATGCCTGGAAGGCCCTGCCCTGCCCCAGGCTCCAGCCAGATTCTGCCAGCACCCGGGCCCCAGGCTGTGCCAGCCCCACAGGACTTGGGTGAAACTGAGTCCCAGAGGCAAGGCAGAGGGGGCCCCTGTCTGGGGGTACATGCTGGGTACCTGATCGATGCCCGGAAGCCCATGGGGAGCAGGGTCCACAGGGCCTGTGACGACTCTCCCAGGAAGCCTCTGTGGGCTCCGACACGGACCCAGCAGCCCTGCCGCCGCAGCACGTGGGGCCAGACCCCCCCAGATCCTTCTGTGGGGTGAGACTGCAGGTCAGGCCGAGGGGTGTCAACCAGGGTGGCGTGACGGCACCTCCAGAGCCAGCAGCAACGGCCAGGCTCAGATAGAACATTTAGAAAGAACTCTGGCAGGCAACCGTGGGTGGCAGGGTCACAGCTAATTCACAATTTATAGCCTCGACTGTCCCTGATCCAGTCTAGAGAAAACCTGTTAAAGAAGAATTATCCTGGTGCTTATTACAATGGCAAGGAAAACTTCATTCCGGACTCCTGCAGCGGGGGAGAGACGGGCTCTGTGTTGGGTGCAGCAGGACAAGGAGGGTTCACAGCTGAGGAGCGACGGGGTCCGTGGCTAGAAAATCGCCAGGAGGGTGCGGCGGGGCCAGGATGTTCTGTTGAGGGCACCGAGGACTGAGGTCTGATCAGCTCCTGGTGCTCAGACATCGGGGTGGGGTTCATGCTCCGCTGGACTTGGTGGGGTTGAACATGGAAGCTCCGTTGGACTCGGCGGGGTTGCACGTGGAAGCTCCGTTGGACTCGGCGGGGTTGCACGTGGATGCTCCATTGGACTCGGCAGGGTTGCACGTTGAAGCCCGAGGTTGAGGCCCCCTCGAGAAGAGGCTCCAGGAGTCTCTGCCACGCCCATACCATTTGGCCGCAAGCACAGCCGTGTGGGCCAGTGCTGGGGAGATCCACCCCTGCTCAAAGAGCGGGCAGGGGCGGAAGCCAGGAGGTGGGCCCTGCGAAGGGGTAGTGCCCACGAAAATAGAGCGAGGAGGCACACGTAGGCTGAAGCATCCAGGAGCCAGGGCCTCAGGAGGGGGCAACACAGGGAGCCAGGGTGGACAGCGGCCACCTGGACCCCAGAGAGCCACCATGAAGTGTCCCAAAGCTTTAGGCATTGAAGAAGCCTGATCAAGGAAACCCGAGAGAACCGGACATCGTCAGAAGCAGGCTGGCTGGGCTGGCAGTGGTTGAGGGTCTGGGAGTAGGGCCCCTGCCGTGTGGCCACCACAGGCTGAGCAGAGCCCCGCGGGGAAGGGCCCACCAGCTCCCCCTGGAGATCCTTTCCGCCTCTGGCTCTCCGGACCAACCCTACAACCAAAGTGCTGCCCTCCCCAGGGGCCAGGCCACCTCCCTGTCCCTCCTCCCCAGGGGCCAGGCCACCTCCCTGTCCCTCCCTCCCCAGGGGTCCAGGCCACCTCCCTGTCCCTCCCTCCCCAGGGGTCCAGGCCACTTCCCTGTCCCTGGGCCCTAGGAGTGGAGAAAACGGCTTCCTTTTTCTCCCCCAGCCCAAGATCCAGAAAAGTGGGGCTCAGCCGGGCGTGGTGGCTCACACCTGTAATCCCAGCACTTTGGGAGGCCGAGACAGGTGGATCTCTTGAGGTTAGGAGTTCAAGACCAGCCTGGCCAACATGGTGAAACCTCGTCTATACTAAAAATACAAAAATTAGCTGGGTGTGGGAGCAGGCACCTGTAATCCCAGCTACTTGGGAGGCTGAGGCAGGAGAATCGCTTGAACCCAGGAGGCGGAGGTTGCAGTGAGCCAAGATCGCATCATTGCACTCCAGTCTGGGCAGCGAGAGCAAAACTCTGTCTCAAAAAAAAAAAAAAAAGAAAAAAAGAAAAGCAGGGCTCATACCATATGCCATAGGCACCTGACACACAGGCCCCCTGCCTGCCCAGACCCGCCACATGTATCCAGGCCCCCTGAGTGTCCAGCCCGTCGCCACGTGTCCAGCCCCACCACCGTGTGTCCAGCTCCCCGCCGCGTGTCCAGCCCCCCCAGCCGCGTGTCCAGTCTGAAGAATCCCACAGAAGGGCAGCCCACACGTGGGAACCCACATGCCTTTCTCTAATGCAACATGGCTACAAAATGTTCCCAGCCCTTGAATCCATGTCATTTCTCAGAAAATACCCGAGGGAAAAGGCCTCAGAGGCCAAAATGTTCTTCTCAACATTATTTTAATCAGGAAATACTGCAAACTATCCTGAAGCCAACTAACATGGTGGGGCGGAGGGAAGTTTTCTGTAAATGCCACTGGAGAAAGCATCACGCGGCCCTCGGCAGTCCTGGGGCTAGGACAGGGCAGGCCGTGGCCTCCCGGGGAGTTTCACAGATGCTGGATCACAGGGGTGGGCCCATGAGAAGCGAGCAGCGGGCTCCTCCGCCCTCAGACTTGTATGCATGGACCGCGGCCGCCTAGGCTGGCAAGACCGCGATCATGCTTTTTCATGTCTCAGGGTTCGGTAATCTGCCTGCGTCTCTTCTCCAGCAGCAGCTGCACGTTACACCGCAGGGCACCAGCTCCGAGGAGCGCTTGGCACACACCTTCCTGCTCCCAGCCTGGAACCATTGCCCGGGCCCTTCCCTCTCAGGGCGGGGACCTCTCTAGGGCAAGGAAGGGCTTTCCAGGGCAGCCCCTCCAACCTGCATCCCCTGGGAGGGCCCCAGAGAGGGCACTGGACAGTTTCACTTCAAATCAGGTGCATCGGGGCTGAGCCCGAAGCAGGAGGGCAGCGAGGGTCCTGATGTTGTGGACTTGGCCAGGGAGGGGCCGGGTCTCTCTCAGCCACCCACAGCCATCTGTCCCAAGAGTGTGAGGATTTGGGTCTTTGGTGGGCTCTGGGGAAGGGGCTGCAAGGAAGCGGGCCCAGAACCTGGTGCTGAGGCCCAGGACACATGCAGGGACGTGGGGCAGGACAGAGAGAGGGGCAGGGCAGGGATGTGGGGCAGGGCAGGGGCAGGGACAGGGACAGGACACGGGGCAGGGCAGGGATGTGGGGCAGGGCAGGGGCAGGGGCAGGGATGCGGGACAGGGCAGGGGCAGGGGCAGGGATGGGGCAGGGATGCGGGGCAGGACAGGGGCAGGGACAGGGACAGGACACGGGGCAGGACAGGCACAGAGGCAGGGCAGGGATGCGGGGCGGGACAGGGACAGGGCAGGGATGTGGGGCAGGGCAGGGAGAGGGGCAGGACAGGTGCAGGGGCAGGACAGGGACGTGTAGCCTCCACTGCTGCCCTCTCAGGGAGCCTGGCTCCCACCCTCCACCAACTGAAGGGGAACTGGAGGCTGCAGCGTTCCTCTCTCTGTCCCCCTCTCTGGTGACTCATGTGATAAAGAACCGACCTTTCGGAGACATTCTGTGCCCTCAATAAAAACGGTCCCTGTCTGGAAACCCCCCTGAGGAGACGGACTTCCTCCCCTGCTGTCTGGGCTGCACCTGCTCTTTGGGCACCTGCCCTGTGCTGGCCCCTCCTGCAGGAACCGCCGGGTGGGCAAGGGGACCCAGGATCACAGAGGCTCCAGGGAGTCCTGTGGGCGCCTCCAGCAGCCGCTGGGGGTCTCTGTCGCCCACACCTCATCTGTGAGGATCCCTTGGCAAGGCAGCCCCTCCCGCTTCCCCAGGGTGGCAGGCCGGCTGCCCGCATGCAGAGGCTGCTGGGAGGGTCCCCTCATGTTCTCCCCTCCCTGTCCCCTGCCTGCCCAGCCAGGGGTCTGGCTCCTAGCAGCCAACAGTACAGCCCACCTGGGCCTCTGGGCTGCTAGATACACTCTGCCTGGAGCCCAGGTACTGGAAGCTCTGTGCCAGGACCATGGGGGGCGGGTTAAGGGAGGCCCTGCCCCGCCTCTTACCTGGCCCCTCACCTGCACACTGCACATCCCTCCTCCGTGTCATCTGCACAGGAGCTCTCATCTCAGTCGGCGCTGCAGAACCAGCCCAGGAAGGCAGCTGGCCTGTCGTCTGCTGAGGAGTGGAGGCGCACAGGGACCCGGAGGGGAAGGGGGTCTGGAGTGCTCCCGGGAAGGCCCTTAGGGACTGCCCTGCCGCTGGCAGCGCCTGGGCCCAGAGCGGACGGCGGCGTCTCCTGGCCCCCAGGGCTGTACCCAGGAATGCAATGGCCCCCACACTACCTCACTACCCTGGTCCGAGCTTGCTGACAGATGAAGAAACTGAGGTATGGGCCCCGGTCTCACGGCCATTGGTGCAGAGCTGAGATCCAAGACTGGGTGGGCTCTTTGTCATTACTTCTTCCTCTGAGGACAAGCCCAGGTTCTCCAGGGTGCGGAGTCCATGTGCGGCCACAGCGGGCCTTAGAGACAGACAGGCCTGGGCTGGGGGGGCGGGGGCCAGGCCTGTTCGCTGGCGGTGGTGGCACCTCGGGGCTCTTGGGGACACCAAGTGAGCTCTTTAAAGTGGCTGAAGTGGTAAACCTTGTGTTCCCTGTAGATTCTACCAATTAAAACAAAGAAATACAGGCTGGTGTGGTGGCTCACGCCTGTGATCCCAGCACTCTGGGAGGCCGAGGTCAGGAGTTAGAGACCAGCCTGGCCAACATCGTGAAATTCCATCTCTACCAAAACAAAACAAAAAAAATGAAAGAATTCACCAGGCAGGGTGGTGGGCACCTGTAGTCCCATCTACTTGGAGGCTGAGGCAGAAGAATCACATAAACCCAGGAGGTGGAGGTTCCAATGAGCTGGGATCGGCCACTGCACTCCAGCCTGGGCGACAGAGTGAGACTCGGTCTCAAAAAAAAAGGAAAAGAAAAACAGTGACCATTCACATATACCCCTGAAAACCTCCGGGCTTGGGGACAGCAAGAGCCTTCCTGGGGGGCATCCTGGACCATGTGAGGGCCCGAAAGGCCTCTGGATGTCATCCTTGCTCAGCTTCCTCGCTGTCCTTCTGCCCGAGAACAAGCTCTGTTCTGCCCCACAGCGCTGTCTACACAACACAGCTAATGGCTTTGCTGTCAGCCCACACACACACACACACACACACACACACACACACACACACACACACACGATAAGGTTATGGGCTGCACTGCGTCCCCCAAATTCACAGGGTGAAGTCCCAACTTCAGGATCTGCCTGTCTTTATAGAGGTGACGAAGGTGAAACAAGGTCACCAGGGTAGGCTCTGACCCGAGCTGCCGGTGTCCTTAAACGAGGAGGACACGGACACGCAGGAGGGATGGCCACGCAAGGACACGGGGAGGTGGCGCCGCCTGCCTGCTGAGAAGCGGCCTCGTAACCGCCACGCTGAACCTCGACCGGGGACTGGAGAGAACCTGCACCTGCTGTGGAGTGCCTGGCCGTGGTGTGTGCGACGCGGCCCCAGCAAAGTCACGCAGACGGAGCCCAGCTCCCCAAGGTTGTCTTTCAATGGGAGGGGGTGACCCAGTGTTTTCCCAAAACCCAGCACGGTCCCCGGGATGCGTTCTCCACTAGGGTGGGCTGGGCAGGATCGCAGCCCAGGCTCCCAGAGACTTCCGGTGACACATCTCACAGAGCTTCCTGTTTCGGCCCAGATCAGAAACACCACGAGACGCTCGAGGAGGAATATTTTAATACTTCTGCTATTTGGCCTCACCCAAAACCAGGAAGTGCAGGGAGTCGTGAAAATGAAGAAAATGATCAGAAGCTGAGGACCAGGCCGTGCCATCCGAAGACAATCCTGAAATCTCGCTCCAGGCCCTGCCCTGTCCCTCCCTCTCTGCCCCTAGCAGGAGCCCCCTTTTCCCTTGGGGCCAAGAACCCAGGCCACCCAGGGTGCACGAGACCCACCAGGGAGGCTGCAGCAGGGGACAGAAAAGGCTGGCATGAGGGGTGGTTTCCATGTAGGGAAACTGAGTCAGCAGCCATTCCAGATCAGAGGTCCTAAGTGGGTCAGGTGTGTGGGTGTTGCACCGTCAGCCAAGACCACGGCCCACCTCCTCAACAGCTGGGCCCACGCCGTCGGGGGGCGTTCCACGAGACTTAAAAAACCGTAACCCAACCCCGAGGAGGTGCCCTCTGAGGTGGGGTATCCCACGCTAGAGTCAGGGTGACCTGAGGACGGGCCGGGCACATGGGGCCACCCTGAGTAAAGACGGGGGGACCCAGGAGGGGCTGGGACTGGCTAGGATGGTGGCTGCTGTGTGAGAGGGCATCTGGGACCCCAGCCTGCAGCCCCTCCTTGTCTCCTTGTGAGCCATGGGGCCTCAGGAAGTGCACCCCATTCTGTGCCTCAGTTTCCCTCCTGGGCTGAACTGTGTCCCCCACAGCCATGTGTCGAGGTCCTGACCCCCGGACCTGTGAGTATGACCTTAGTTGACCCCAGTATCTGTGAGTGTGACCTTATTTGACCCCAGGACCTGTGAACGTGACCTTATTTGGAGGCAGGGTCTGCACAGAGGTAATGAGGTTAAAGCGAGGTCAGCCGGGTGGGCCCTGACCCACCCAGACACACAGAGCGAGAGCAGGCCACACGACATGGGGCCGAGGCCGCGGCAGCACTTCCACCAGCCAGGGAGCACCGAAGACCTCAGGCCACAAGGCCAGGAGCGGCCTGGGACAGACCCCTCTCACGGCCTCGGGGGGCCAGCCCTGCCCACACCTTGATCTTGGGCTTCTGGCACCAGAGCCGGGGAGGGCGACTCTCTGCTGGTTTGGGTGTCTGGTGATTTGCCACAGCAGCGCTGAGTTGCCGATACGGCTACGATGCACGTCTGCAGCGACGGCTAAATGAGGTAAAACGGGTACAGAGTCAGCACGTGGTGGGCACGCCCTCAGAAGAAGTGGTGGGAGTAACAGGGCCCTGGAAGGTTCCAGAAAGCCTAAAAGATGGGAGAAGAACGTGAGTTGAGCTCTGGGATGGACCAAAGAATTCCAGAAGGGGTTGGGGCACCAAGCCTGACCCGGGGGCTCCTCTGAGCAACCCAAAACCTCCCAGACACCCACGAGCCGCCCTGGCTCTGGGCCAGCACTGAGCCCCGACTGCTGACGAATCGAGGGCCCGCCAGCCCTGTGCACTCACTTGGAGCTGCACAAGTTTACAGCGCGGTCCTGTGTGTGACTGCACTTGGTCCTCAGGAAAATTCAGTGTGTGTGTCCCAGCCACAGCCTGAGGACCGGCAGTGTGGGCCCCCCACAAGCCAGATGCCACATGGCAGGAGCAAACTGCCAATCCTCCCCTCTGCCCACCAGGCCGAGGCGGGAACCGGGACAGCCAGAGTGCCTGGTGGCCCTGGACTACCACCACCACAGGAGCGGGAGCGCCCGGCCAGCTCCAGGCTTAGAGACGATGCCCTCCCAGCTCCTGCCAGCCACAGGCTCTGCATTTGCCACCGAAAGGCTCTGCTGCACTCAGCACCCAGCCTGTGTCTCTAAATGACTGGCTGCTGTTTGTTTTTCTTGTGGCTGCGGTGGTTTCTAAGAAGGTAACTCACACTGCAAGGCAATAAAAATAGTTACTAGTCATGCCACACCTGCAGGCTGGGACCTACCGGACCTGGTCCCAGTGGCTTACACATGTGCGTAGAAACACACATCACACATGCCTATGTGCACACGCGTGCACACACACCTGCCTGCCCACAGGTGCGCTGTGCACCTGCACACACGCATGCACGGATACACACATCATACATGCCTATGTGCACATATGTACAAACACACCTGCCTGCCCACAGGTGCGCTGCACACATGTGCACGGACACACACATCACACATGCCTATGTGCACACACGTGCATACACACCTGCCTGCCCACAGGTGCGCTGCACAGCTGCACACACATGTGCACGGACACACATCTCACATGCCTGTGCACATCTCACATGCCTGTGCGCACACACCTGCCTGCCCACAGGTGTGCTGCACAGCTGCACACACATGTGCACGGACACACATCTCACATGCCTGTGCACATCTCACATGCCTGTGCACAAACACACCTGCCTGCCCACAGGTGCGCTGCACACACGTGCACGGACACACACATCACACATGCCTATGTGCACACGTGTGCACACACACCTGCCTGCCCACAGGTGCGCTGCACAGCTGCACACACATGTGCACGGACACACATCTCACATGCCTGTGCACAAACACACCTGCCTGCCCACAGGTGCGCTGCACAGCTGCACACACACGTGCACGGACACACACATCACACATGCCTATGTGCACACCTGCGCACACACGCAGTTCAAGTCCTCGCAAGCCCCATGAGCAGGAGTCACAGTGGGCACGTGATTTGTCTGAGGTCCCACCGCAGGAGAGGCAGCTGCTGAGCTGGAATCAGATACTGGGCCTGGCTGGTCAACACTGCTTGTCTGGGCAGTGAAACTCCTTCCTCATGAGGCCCTCCAGGCAACTCGGTGGCCGTGGGAAGAAGGCCCTGCCCCGCCTTCCCCTTGCCCCTCCCGCAGCACCAGCTGCTGCACTCCTCTCGCTGGAGGCCTGCCAAGTCGTCATCAGAGATGGAATCTGCCCTGTCAGACGTCAAACCACGCCCTCAGGGCCCTGAGATCAGGTCCCCAGGAGGGGCGGGGCAGGGACTGGCTGGAGTCCTGGTAGCTCTGAGCTCCGGGAGAGCAGGGTCTGCCCGCTCTGGGATGTCTGTCCTTTCAAGGCCAGGCACCTAGTCCTGGTCGTCTGGGTCCACCCGGGATGACCCTGCTCTGTTCCTGCTTCTCCCAAGCACCCGGGACCCTGGGAAGCCCGTCACAATCACCTCCCTGGACAACCCACACTGCAGAGGGCACCGCCCCGTTCCCACCACAGCCTCAGGCAGCACTGGCACCCACAGCAGGGGCCGCCCTCACAATCTCACACCGCAGGAGCCTGGGTGTGACGCTAGCCAGGCTCCCCAGAGGCGGCTGTGCTGGCCCAGGCAGCCCCATCTCTCCAGGACCCCACTGCTCCCCGGGTCCAGCCCAGGCCCTGCATTCAGCAGCTGCTCCATGAAGTAGTAAAATGAGAATATGCACAGGGCCCACACTTAGGGGACTCCTGTCATGTGGTGTCCAGCATGGCTCGTGGGTGAGGACAGCAAAACCACCAAGAAATGACCCAAGAGGCCAACAGCAGCTCCCTGGGAAGGCCCAGCAAGAAATCCCCACAACCACCTCACATCCATTATGATGCAGCCACAAGAAAAAGTGTTGGCAAGGATGTGGGGAAACCGGAACCCTTGTGTAGCGCTGCTGGGATGGAAGATGGTGCAGCTGCGGGGAGGACAGGAAGGCAGTTCCTCAAGTCAGAACGACCGCATGACGCGGCAATTCCACTTCCAGGCAGGTACCCAGAAGAACCGAAAGTGAGTCTCGGAGACACACCTGGCACCCACGTTCACGGCAGCATTATTCATACCGGCTACAACATGGAACCAGCCCCGGTGTCCATCGCCAGAGGAAGGAACACACAAAACGTGGCCCACACACACAGTGGAATATTTTTCAGCCACAAGAAGGGAATTCTGACACATGCTACAACATGGACGGGCCCCGAGGACATGACGCTGAGTGAAATGGAGACATTTTGTTAGTGGCTTGAAACAACCACCACTGTATTTGCTCACAATCCTGTGAGTCAGCCGTTTGGTTTGGGCTGGTCTCCTGGCCTGGTCTACCCAGGCTGCCCCCGCCCCTGAAGCCACTTGGTGGTTGGTGCCGGCCAATGACCCCGTGGTGCACACCTGACCGACTTCCTAGGTTCCAGCTCCTCCCCTCTAGGGCAGCCTCTGGGCCTCAGCGTCGGGGTGACTGAGGCTGACGGAGACGGCACCGTCTCCTCCACGGCACCGTCTCCTCCACGGCTGTGCCCAAGGAAGCTGCCAGGCACCCATCTACACGGCAGCACAGTCCGAATCCAGCCAGCCCCTCCCTCAGCCCCCACCCACGCCTTTCTCACCATGGCTGGAGGCCCCAGGAAAACAACACAGACACAGGGGTGGGGGGCACTTCCAGACCCAGCAGCAGCCTGGAAGGATTTCCGCAGCCACACCGCATTCCTGCAGGGAAACGCTCGCAGCAGCCAGGGTGAGTCCTGGAACCGTCTGCCCTGCTGGGTGCCTGTTCCGGCACCAAGTCCTCCTTGTGTTTTAGAGCAGGTTAAAAGTGATATCATGCCCAATCCACACCTAGGCATTTGGTATTCCAACTGCAGCAAGTTGAAGAAACAATCTTGAAAGAAGCCAGCAGAGGGTTGGGGTGGGGTGGGGAGGAACACCTAAGCTACAGAATAAGAATACATTTGGGCTGGCACGGTGGCTCGTGCCTGTAGCACTTTGAGAGGCTGAGGCGGGCGGATCACAAGGTCAGAAGATTGAGACCATCCTGGCTAACAGGGTGAAACCCCATCTCTACTAAAAATACAAAAACTAGCCGGGCGTGGTGGCGGGCGCCTGTAGTCCCAGCTACTCGGGAGGCTGAAGCAGGAGAATGGCGTGAACCTGGGAGGCGGAGCTTGCAGTGAGCCAAGATCACACCACTGCACTCCAGCCTGGGCGACTGAGCAAGACCCTGTCTCAAAAAACAACAAAACAAAAAGATACTTGTGCTACCCATTAGCAAGCAGTTCAGTGTTATTTGAAAGTGGGCTTGAAATAGTTGGAAATGTGTATCACAAAATCTAGGGTCACCACTGAAAACGTGAAAAAGTATGTCTAAGAATAGAAAACAAAATCATAAAATGGTTAATTAAAACCACAAAAGGCAGAAAAAATAAAAAACAAAAACAAAAAATAGAAAATAGGAACAAATACGGTAGATATTAATCCAACTATATCAATAGTGACTTTGAATGTCAGTGGTATAAATGCACCAATTAAAAGATAGAGATTGTCAGAATGGATCAAAAAATAAGACCTAACTATATATTATCTACACAAAACCCACTTTAAAAATAAAAACAGTGGTTGGGCACAGTGGCTCACGCCTGTAACCCCAGCACTTCGGGAGGCAGAGGTGGGCAGATCACTTGAGGTCAGGAGTTCGAGACCAGCCTGGCCAACATGGCAAAACCCCATCTCTACCAAAAATACAAAAATTAGCAGAGTGTGGTGGCGTGTGCCTGTAGTACCAGCTACTCAGGAGGCTGAGGCAGGAGAATTGCTTGAACTCAGGAGGTGAAGGCTGCAGTGAGCCAAGATCTCATCACTGTAGAGATGGGTGGCAGAGCAAGACTCTGTCTCTAAATAAATAAATAAAAAGACACATGTAGATTAAAAGTAAATGAACAGAGGAAGAAATACCATACCACATTAATCACAAGAAAGCTGGAATAGCTATATTAATTTCAGAGCAGACTTCAGAGCAAAGAAGCTTATCAGGGATAAAGGGGGGTATGCATAATAAGGGGTGTGGAGTATCTTTCCATTTTACTTCTTTGACTTATTAAAGTTTTATAATTTTCCTCATAGATCTTGTACATACCTTGTTAGATTTCTACCTAAGTTGTGTATTTCAGAGTTGCTATGTCCTCCTGGAGAGTGTGGTCTTCCCAGGGAGCTGCTGTTGGCCTCTCGGGTCATTTCTTGGTGGTTTTGCTGTCCTCACCTGTGAGCCATGTTGGACACCATGGGACAGGAGTCCCTTAAGTGTGGGCCTCGTGCATATTCTCATTTTACTTCTTTATGGAGTCGCTGCTGAATCAGGGCCTGGGCTGGACCCGGGGAGCAGTGGGGTCCTGGAGAGATGCAGCTGCCTGGGCCGGCAAAGCCTCCTCTGGGGAGCCTGGCTAGCATCACACCTGGGCTCCTGCGATGTGAGATTGTGAGGGTGGCCCCTGCTGTGGGTGCCAGTGCTGCCTGAGGCTGTGGTGGGAACGGAGTGGTGCACTCTACAGCATGGGTCCAGGGAGGTGATTGTGATGGGCTTCCCAGGGTCACGGGTGCTTGGGAGAAGCAGGAACAGGGCAGGGTCATACCAGGTGGACCAGGACAACCAGGGCTGGGTGTCCAGCCTCGCGAGGACAGACCTCCCAGAGTGGGCAGACCCTGCTCTCCTGGCGCTCAGGGCTATAGGGACTCCAGCCAGGCCCTCCTGGGGACCTGGGGACACGGTTTGGACATCTGAGAGGGGCAGATTCCAACTCTGATGACTTGGCAGGCTCCGGACTTACTATAAAGCTACATTACTCATGACAGGTGCTGGCAAAACAGACCAATGAAAGCAGAGAGAGAGCCCAGAAACAAACCTGCATGGAGAGTGAACTGGTCTGTGACAAAGCAGCAAAAGCAATGCAATGGGGCACAGTCTCCACCAAATGGAGCCAAACAATGGGGCGTTCACATTCCAAAAATGAATCCCAACACATGCGTTCCACCCCTACAACAATTCACTCAGAATGATCACAGACCTAAATGTGAAATGCAAAACTATCAAACTCCTAGAAGATAACACAGGAGAAATTCTAGATGACCGAGGGTTTGGTGATGAGTTTTAAAAACACAAGACTGAACCCAGTGGCTCCCACCTGGAATCCCAGCATTTTGGAAGACTGAGGCAGGAGGATCAGTTGAGCTCAGGAGTTTGGGATCAGCCTGGGCAACACAGTGAGACCCCGTTTCGTTTCTTTTCTTTTCTCCCTCCCTCCCTCCCTCTCTCTCTCTCTCTCTTTCATAAGGGGAGAAAAATAACAATCCAAGAAGAAACCAGTGATAAACTTGATTTCATTAAAATTAAAAACTGCTCTGTGAAGGCACTGTCAAGAGAATAAGAAGACAAGCCCCAAACCTGGAGAAAATAACTAGAAACGAGATATCATTAAAGGATTACGATCCAAAATTTACAAAGAACTCTTACAACTCAGCAAAAAGAAAATGAACAACCAATTTAAAAATGGGCAAAAATTCTGAGCCAATACCTCACCAAAGAAGATATGCAGATAGTAAATAAGCCATGAAAAGGGGCTCAGCATCATATGTTACTAGGAAATAGCAAATTAAAACAATATATCACTACACACCTATCAGCTGGCCAAAATCCAAAACACAAACACCACCAAATGCTGGTGAGGACGTGGAGCAACAGGAACGCCCATTCATTGCTGGTGGGAATGCAAAATGGTGCAGCCACTTGGGAAGACAGTTTGGCAGCTTCTTGTAAAACTTTCACCATATGATCCAGCAATCACAAAGGAGCTGATAATGTATGTCCACACAAAAACCTCCACACAGGTGTTTATAGCAACTTTATTCATAAATGCCCCAAACTGGGACAAACCTAAGATGCTCTTGAGAGGGTAAATGGATAAACTGTGGTACAGTCAGACAATGGGATATGATTCAGCACTAAAAAGAAAGAAGCTGTCAAGCCATGAAGACACATGAGGAAATTTAAATGCCTATTACCAGGCGAAAGGAGACAATCAGAAAAGGCCACATAGTGCATGAGTCCAACCACGTGACATTGTGGAAAAGGCAAAACTGTGGGGACAGTAAAAACCATCAGTGGTTATGGGGGTGGAGGGTGGGGGAGGAATGGGCAGAGCCGAGGGTTTTCAGGGCAATGAAACCATTTTGCATTCTCTGTAAATGGCGGATCCATGTCCTATATTTGTCCGAATCTACAGAATGGCTAACACCGACAGTGAATCCTAACGGATGCCACAGACTCGGGGTGATGACGCGTTCGCGTGGGTTGGTTGCCTATAATTAATGTGTGCTCTGCCAGGGTGGGGCGGGGGTGATGGTGAGGAAGGCTGTGCATGCGCGGGGGCAGGGAGTGTGTGGGACTCTCTGTACCTTCCGCTTCATTTTGCCATGAACCTAAGACTGTGCTAGAAAATAAAGTCTATTTAAAACAAAACAGAAAAGGTGATGTTAAGGGAGCCCTAGAGGAAGACGCTGGCCAGCAGTAGGTGGAAGGGGCCTGGGGGCGGGCGGGCGCCAAGGTGGCATGTCAGGTCCGTGAGCCTTGAGCCTCACAGCACGCGCCGGCCGGCTCATGCCAAGAGCCCACCACCCTCAGGGCCCAGGCCTGGCCAGGGAAGATGGAGGGGCACCCATGAGGCCCCCATCCTCTCTCCTGACGCTCCCAGTGCAGTGGGGAGATAGATGGTAAAACTGTGCTACGTGTGTACTCACAGACCTCGAGATCTGCGAGATGAGTGGCCCAGGGGCCCCTCCTCAGCCAGGGCATGCGGGGAAGTCCTCTCTGCAGAGTGACACTGAGAGCTGAGAGACAAGGGGAGCCAGTAATACAAAGAGGGGGGCTGGTCGTCCCAGGAGGGAGGGATGGAGGGTGTCAGGACCAGACATGGGGAGGAGGCATGAACCTGGTCTAGGCACAGGAGAGGAAGGGGGTGGCTTGGACAATGTTTGGAGGCAAAACCCATAGCTGGGTAGAGGGAGGGGCAGGGAGACATAGGCGGCTGGGACCAGTTTCCTGTGGGGAGCTGGGCACACAATGGCCCCCAAGACAGAGACAGGAAGAAGCGTGTGTGGGGGGCCTGGTCTGGACATGCTGAGTGGGCGGTGCTCCACTCCAAGTGTAGTGCACAGAGAAGGGCTGGAGTTCGAGGCCTCCTTGGGCAGGGGTCTGGGACAGTGAGGAGCTCGGGGGGAGGAAAGGGAAGGAGCAACATCCAAGAGAGCCTGGAGATCAGGGTGGAAGACAACCATCCCCAGGTAGATGAGGGACTGGGAGGGACAGTCAGACCAGGTCTGGGGAGAAGACCAGGAAGGAAGAACAGGTGGGAATGGAGAAGCAGCTGGGAGTGGTGGGGGAGTTGGGGTTTGAGTGTCGAAAAACTGGGAGTGGTGGGGGAGCTGGGGACTGAGTGTGGAGGAGCTGGGAGTGGTGGGGGAGCTGGGGACTGAGTGTGGAGGAGCTGGGAGTGGTGGGGGAGCTGGGGACTGAGTGTGGAGCAGCTGGGAGTGGTGGGGGAGCTGGGGACTGAGTGTGGAGCAGCTGGGAGTGGTGGGGGAGCTGAGGGCTGAGTGTGGAGGAGCTGGGAGTGGTGGGGGAGCTGGGGACTGAGTGTGGAGCAGCTGGGAGTGGTGGGGGAGCTGGGGGCTGAGTGTGGAGGAGCTGGGAGTGGTGGGGGAGCTGGGGACTGAGTGTGGAGCAGCTGGGAGTGGTGGGGGAGCTGGGGACTGAGTGTGGAGCAGCTGGGAGTGGTGGGGGAGCTGGGGACTGAGTGTGGAGGAGCTGGGAGTGGTGGGGGAGCTGGGGACTGAGTGTGGAGGAGCTGGGAGTGGTGGGGGAGCTGGGGACTGAGTGTGGAGCAGCTGGGAGTGGTGGGGGAGCTGGGGGCTGAGTGTGGAGGAGCTGGGAGTGGTGGGGGAACTGGGAGTGGTGGAGAAACAGAGAATGAAGACAAGATTATTGGGGAATGGGACATGTCCACAGCTTGAGCTCTGGTGAACCTGGACAGGAGGTAACGAGGTACCCTGGAAAGAAACCAGAGGGACAGAGCAAAGGGACGGGGTATGTGGAGACCAGGGGGGGCTTCAGGAGAGGATAGCCCAGACTCTGATGGCGCCAACAGGAAGCAGCTTGGTGGGGGGCCGCCCCCCCGGGGTCAGCCCCAAAGACAGTTCTGCCACGCCCCCTGGTGGCAGCATCTGAAGTCACAACCATGTTCCAGGGCGCACAGGCCGTGGGAGAGGCCTCTGGGATGGCAGGAGGGCCTGGTCCCTGGAACCATGCATGTCACCAGCACCCCTCCCTCCCCATGGCCTGACCTTGAACCCCTGGTTAGCTCCTGTTCCCACTGGGCCTCTTGTCCCCTTCCTTGATCACTTTATGCATGCTTGGCACTGCCATCCTCCTTCCCAGCATGTCCACACCCCCACCACTGCTGGGGGACTCCACGGCTCACCGGGCCACGTACTGGCTGCCTCCACTCCACCTGAGCTCCAGGACGAGGGCATGCTCATGACAATGCCCTTGGTACCTGAAGGTGCCTGGCACGCAGCAGCCACGGAGTCACTGTCCAGTGAACCCAGGACCGAGCTCTCCTCCAGTGAACCTGGGACCAAGCTCTCCGGTTCTGTCACGGCCCCTCTGTGGGCTTCCCAACGTACCAAGATCTATTTCTAGGGCTCGGGTTCTGGTGCTACACTGCTCAGAGCTGAGTTCCAGTCAAGCCCTACAAGCTGCAGGGCCCTGGGTGGAGCAAAGCCTCATCTGCAAGTGGGGACACTGAGGACTCCCAGGACCGCCTGGGCTAAGGGCAGACGCAGGTGGGGACAGGCCTGGCCCAGCAGAAGCACCTGAGTGTGGGGTGCCACACTGGATCACCTCAGAGAGAGAGAGAGAGAGAGAGAGCACGTGCGCGTGAAGGCGAGTACACAGGTGTGCAGCCGGGGCCTGCACGGGGCTGGGAGGTTCTGGGGACAGTGCCGCGTTCCAAGCCCAAGGGATGGTTTTGCACGTTTTCTTGGTGGAAACCCCAAAGTGCATGCTTGTAATTGTGCACGTTTCATGCACTCACGCACACGTGAATACACGTGTGGTATATGGTGCACGTTTCACGCAGTCACGCACACGTGAATATACACGTGTGGTATATGGGTACCCCCACCACACAAAATGTGTCCACACCAGCCTATGAGAAAGGGGAGGAGCCTCACCTTACCCAGGACGTGGGAGGCTCCTCTGCTGCCCGGGCCAGGGTAATCCTGGCCCCACGGCAAGTGCTGTGGGCGTGGACACCTGTGAGGCCTTCCTGAGGCCTGGCCTCGGTGGGAGGAAGGCCACTGGTGAACCCAGCTCCCACGGAGGAAGAACCAGAAGCATCAGGCCAAGACCTGATGTGGGGTGCACCGGGGCCTTCCTGCCTTACCCATGGGTCCCCCGCGCCCTCTCAAGGTGGTGGAATGAATCTGCTGATTCCACGTGGTGGGTGGGGAGGCCAAGGGGGTGTGGTGGGTAGAGTGCAATTGAGAGTTCGAGTCTTGCGGGACCAGGGGCCCCGTTCCAGGCCCAGCAGCCAACACACAGGGAGGTGCAAACCAGACCACACAGAACAGCCGTGCCAGCAGCCAGAACGGGCGTTTCCCACACCCCCACCCCAACGCTGGGCAGTTCCTGCCACTCACCCAGCGTGGGGCCTCTCAGGCTGGCCTGGCCCTGGCTGCTCAGGCAGAGACAGATCCAAAAGGCAACAGATATGTGACACTGAGTGAAGTGTGCAGACACCTGACTCCCATCCCAAGTGCTTTCTCCCCCAAACCATCCTGCATACACAGATGAACGCAGCACAGTCAAACGCCAACACACTTTATTTCCCTTCGGATGCGTCTGCAAGCTTCTGCCACACCTGAACCCACGGCCTGGCACCAACGCTACCATCACTCCCCAGAGGTCAATCTCGGAGGCTGACGTGCTGCAATTTCCCTTTCTTCCTGAAAATTAAGAGAACTGAGACTAATTGAAGAAACCTCACTGCCATTCCTCACCCAGCAGTCTCAGCAGGCCTGAAACGTGGCTCTGGGAAGTTGCCACTTTGGGAAGGCATTTATTCTCTGTGGCTACAGGGATTGCCTGCTTTAGAAACCCCCTTACGCCGATTAACTCAAAAGTCCCTTCAGAGTAGAGAACCAACCTTTCACGGTCCATAAATGTGGTATTTCTGGTTTCCTCATCAGGAGGCTTGCAAACCTAAAAATGTTCTTCCTTCCAAAAACTAATCTGAAGTATAAAACCTCGGACGGCAGAATTTTCTGTTTCTGGAAAAGCTGGTTGCGATTTGTTTTTGGGACACAGTGAGGCAAGTCCCTGTGGCAGAGAACGAATTGGCCCCTTGGCCTCTGTATGTGAGAGCAGCCCAGCAAAGCCCAGGAAGAAACACCCACCCAGGCCCTGCAGCCACCCTCCCTACAGAGAACGCCTGCAGGGTTCAGCAAAAAAAAAAAAAAAAAAAAAAAAGGGCCTGCCAGACCCCCAGCTGGACGGAAAGCAGCTGACAGCACCTCAGCCAGAGCGTGAGGCCAAGTCCTGGCACCGAGCTGGGACCCCGTCCGTGCGCGTCACTTTCCAGTGAGTTCCAGCACCTTCTGCACCATGGCCCCGATCCCGTCGTGGATGTGGTGGAGTGCCGCCTGGCACATGAAAGCTGGGGTCGTGACCACCTTGTTTTTCTGGTCCACGTGAGCTTCGTGTGCAGAGTTATGGAAAAGCCACCGTGCAGGGACCCGAGGGACTTTCAGGTGTGCAGCCCCGGCCCCTGCCCCACCCTCACCGCACGTCCTAACTTTGTTCTCAGGTAACTTGGAACAGGAGAACTTGCTCCTGGTGCAGTCTGTGCTGGCAGGACCCCGCTTTCTGTATGATTGATGCTGCTGAACAACATAGGAAGGTACCTGTTCCCAACTGACATGCATTCTAGAGGAAGGAAGCAGCGGGGAAATTCCAGGGAACGGGGCAATGCCCTCAGGGCACCTTTCATGCCAGCATCACACAGGCCCAACACCCACACATGGCCACGAGCTGCCCCGCCATGGGGGCGCACACATGCCTGGGTCCTCACAACCACCACCGGAGGCAGTAGCAGCGCCTCCACTTTTCAGAGGAAGAACTGGCAGTGAGGGAGCCGGTCCTCATGCTGCGGGGAAACAGGCAACAGGGCAGCAGGCGCACAACCGGAGCCGGCCGGCCAGACCTGAGCCTCCCCAACGCCACGCACCAGTGGCCAGGCCTCCACACCAACCAAGACATGTGCCCCCACCTTCCTGCAAGCAGTCAGCGACGTCGGGCCAGCCTTGCCCCGTGCTCCTGCCCGGCAGGAAAGCCGCAGTGGGAGACGGGCCTGACGTCGGAAGCTGCCTGTGAGTAAAAAGCTGCCCCACTGAGAGGAACTGCACCCTCCAGAACAACAGCTGCAGGGAACCGGGTCCATGCTGTACTCATTCTAGCACCTTCCGGCACCCCGGACTGTTCTGTTCTCTCAACTGGGCCCACATGGACATTATTCCAGATCCAGGCAGCGCCTCCCAGGAGCCTTCCTCCAAATCTCCCTGGGAACAGCCCCACTGGTGCTCTCGGTCCATCGTCTCAGAATCCAGGGTACACACCTCAACAGGAGGGGCCGGGGGCTGTGAGGCTGGCTAGAATCACCTGGCTATTCAAACTGGCCTGAGAACTTCCACCCAAATAAAGCCAGGAAGCGCCTGCCTCCTGCATGCCCAGATGCTCTCCCCCATTATCTCAGGAAGCCCCTCCCTCCTGCACACCTGGCCGCTCTCCCTCCACACTTCGCACACACTCTTTCCTCACCCTCCCCTGGGCTGGAGCATCCTGAGATCCCACAGCTTCCCCTGCAGGGTGCTGCCCCCTCCCCCGAGGCAGGCCCCGAGTGTGGCTGTCTGGGGGTTGCTGAGCAGACTCAACAGTCAGGCTAGGGACCTGGACCACCTGCCAACCACGCACCAGCTGGGCCGTCACAGCCATCTGCTTAACACCCGCAGACATATGGCCACGGTGCCCACCAGGGGAGGCCCCACAGGGAGAGCAGCAGGTGCAGCTCCCAGTGAAGAGGCCGCCCAGAGGCGGGGCGTCCTTATGCACGGCTCAGGGACAAGCGCAACTGCGGGCCGGGCCTGGCTACCAGGAAGGATATGGCCACTTCCTTCACGAAGTGCTTGGCACCTAAGGCCTTGATGGCTTCCGCGGTCCCAGCGTAAGGCCACTTGCCACCTTCCTCCTGCTCATGGCCCACGGTGACCTCGACTCCTCTGAGCACCTTGGCTGCGAGGACAGGCGCGATGCAGCACAAGCTGAAAGGCGAGAAGAACACGGGTCAGACGGGTGCGGGACCCCAGGCTGCACGGCCTGCAGAACAGAAATGACCCTCGCCATGACCCCAGGCTGCCCTGCCATGGGGGCCCTGCTGTCCCTGCCCGCTGTGAGCCTGGGCTGCCCGGAGGCTGTGGCCCATGGGATGTGGTGGAGGCCGCACCAGGTGACTCAAGGCTGAGTGAGGTGTCCTCAGCCCCACTCCCCACCCAGCACTCCCTGCAGGCACTCAGGCACCAGGCCACGGAACCCCGAGGTGAGCCCCCAACAGTCACGGATGAGCCCCAAGCCCCAGGACACCCCAGACTGGCGGGAGTCCCGGGCTGCCGAAGTCCACTCACAGAGCAGGTAAAGGCGTGCGGCTGCCCCAGCCCTGAGTTGTGGGATGCTCTGTGACCCCAGGAACAGGTATCACAGCTGCACTGACCAGCCACACCAGACCCCCTTCACAGTGGAGGCACAGCGGGCCAGGAGCAGCCTCACCAGCCTCCGACCTGCAGCGCAAGTCTCAGCAAGTGCAGGCTGGTGGCGCATGCCCGACCCTGACACGCAGGCCACAACAGCTCCACCCGGGCCCTAAAGCTGAGGGTCCCGCCATGCCCACCCCTGGGTCCTACTTCTGCTTCACCAGGAACCCCTTCCTGCCCAGCCAACAGAGGCCCCTCTGTGTGCTAGGCACTGTGCTCACAGCAGCGCCTTCAGCGACCTGTGTTGTCCACACCTCACGGCCACCCAGGGGCAACAGTGGAAAGGGCACGGCCTCATCAAACAGCAGCCCCATTCCCTGGCAACCTGTGGTGTGGCCCACAGCTGTCAGGCCCCATCCTGCCCCCAACACCCCACACCTTGGCCTGTCTTCCTTCATCCCTCCTCCCGCCGTCTATAGTCCTACCCACTCCCAACAGGCCCAGGTGGAAACTGCTACCATGGGCTATAACAAAACACTGTTAACAACACATGTCACAGTCAGGCACAGTGGCTCATGCCTGTAATCCCAGCACTCTGGGCAGCTGAGGCAGGCAGATCACCTGAGGTCGGGAGTTCGAGACCAGCATAACACGGCGAAAACTCATCTCTATTAAAATTACAAAAATTAGGCCTGATGGCAGGTGCCTGCAATCCCAGCTACTTGGGAGGCTGAGGCAGGAGAATGGCTTGACCGAGGCGGGGGGGGCTGCAGTGAGCCGAGATCACTCCAGCCTGGGCAACAGAGAGACTCTCTCAAAACAAACCCACCCCTCAAAACTGCATGTCCTAAAGCTGAAGCAACTTCCGGCTGCCTATGAGACGAAGGCCCCCTGCCGCCCTCCGAGCAGACAGGAAGTCTGGGAAGCAGGGTCTCAGGGACTCCTGATGCTGTGTGCAGCCGCCTGGCCATCAAGTGCCAGCTACAGATACCACAGCATCTCCTGGCACAGCCGAGCACCCACCTCGACTACTGCATTCAAGGAAAGGGTCCCAGCACTAAGTAGCCGGGCCGCCTAACAGCCCCTGGCCCGCCACGCAGGCCTCTGGCACCAGGTTGAGGGGTGGGTGGGGCCGGCTGCAGGAGGGACCTCAAGGCAGGCTGACATGGAAACTGTGTGCCCAGCCACAGAACCACTGCCACGCCCCTCTCCGCTTAAGAAGGGAACGCTGCAGCGGGAAAGGATTTAGGTTTCCTCAGGCAAGAGAAAAAGCCTGTGGGTCACCGTGCACGGGAGCCCCATGGCCAGACCAGGGAGCAGACGGGCTTGCGCCCCACGCTGTTTCCAGGGGAGCCTCGTGGCTGGACCGGGGAGGAGACGGGCTTGCGCCCCATGCTGTTTCTAGGGGAGCCTCATGGCCGGACCGGGGAGGAGATGGGCTTGCACCCCACGCTGTTTTCAGGGGAGCCCCGTGGCTGGACCGGGGAGCAGACGGGCTTGCGCCCCGTGCTGTTTCCGGGGGAGCCTCATGGCCGGACCGGGGAGGAGACGGGCTTGCGCCCTGTGCTGTTTCTAGGGGAGCCTCATGGCCGGACCGGGGAGGAGATGGGCTTGCACCCCACGCCGTTTTCAGGGGAGCCCCGTGGCCGGACCAGGGAGGAGACGGGCTTGCGCCCTGTGCTGTTTCTAGGGGAGCCTCATGGCTGGACGGGGGAGGAGATGGGCTTGCACCCCACACTGTTTTCAGGGGAGGCATGTTCACCTGCCGGAGGGCTATCTTGTTTCACCGAGATTTTGAACCAGCCACAAAAGAAAGGGCCATGGGCTCCTCCCTCTGGGCGCTCATCCCAGGAACGTTTCTCTGACAAGGACGGGATCCCAAGGTGGGGACCGTCGGCGGTATCTTCACCTGGGCTGTGTGCGCCTGTAGCAGGGACCTCCTTCGGGAGCTCTGAGCCTGCACCTCTTCCTGTGGCTCCGCCATGTCACCCGGGACGGTGACCAGGCGGGTCCTTAAGTGATTGACTGTGGGTGGGGAGGGTTTTTTTCCCCAGCCCTGCTCAGACAGAGGATTCTGGTAGAGCCTTATCCTTGTTTGGTTAACAGAACCTGGTAGTGAGCGGCCATTGCACGTGCCTCACAGATGTTCATCAACACAATTGCGGCTCTCGCCCTGCTCCAGGGATTTCTCCAACTGGGGACAGATGCCAGCACCAGATGCAGCTGAGACCCGGACAGCGCAGCACCGGGTTCCGGGACCACCAAGGAGCCGGTGCGGGGAGGCTCGTGGAAGCATCACACCTGCCACGGTGGAACCCGGCCTTGCTGGGTCACCGTCACTCATCTGAGGGTGACTTCCCGGCTGCACACGGCGAAGAGCACACAATCCCTGCAGGGCCGTGACCCGCCACGGAAGCCAAGGCGCTGATGGAGTGGGCACCCACCTCGTGCTGTCAGCCTCAGGATCCAGGCTTTGTCTGAGCAGGGGCAAAGGGGCATGGTCGGCTGTGGTTCCCCAGGAGGGAGGCTGCTGGGAGTGGACGGCATCAGGGACGGTGCACGTGCTGTAGTGACTGACCAGAAGTCAGCGGGGTTGGGGATACTGTGGCTAAGGAGCTTGGGAGAAGGGGTCTGGTAAAGGCTAGGGGTCCTGAGAGACTGCCTACGGATGCCTCTGGGAGCTGAGAGAATTCCAAGTGTCCGCTAGGGAAGTGGAGCGTACCCTTTCCTTCCTGTTAAGTTACCAGTGACATCGCGTGAAATCCCCTCAGCTAAAACAAGAAAACCAGCTGTGAGTTTTCAGGATCAGTGGCAGCTCCTGGCTGGGTATGGAGGCCACAGGCCCATGCACCCTCCTCCCTCACTGCCCGAGGCCTGAGCGGCGGTACATACCCGATGGGCTTCCCGGCCTGGTGGAACTCCTTCAGGACACGCTCCACTTCTTTATTAACTTTGCAATCTTTTCCGTCCACGGCAAACGTGCTCCTACCGGGAGAGAAAAGGCCTCCTCAGACAGCCTCACAACCAGGGTCTACTCCTGGAGGGCTTCCTAGGCACAGCTCCAGACCCTCAGTCAGCTGCAGCAAGAGACATGGGCATGGCTGCACATACGCGCGTTTGATGTGAACACCTTTTCCTGTTTTTTAAACAGAAAGCAGCACAGAAAGCAGGAGGATCAGGAAGGGTGGAGCAGGAGGCCACCAGGCCGAGAGGGCTCACGCCCTGGAACCTTCTGGAGCAGCTGGCGGAACCCAGGCTGCGGTGCTGAGACTCAGACACCGGTATCCGGCTCCTGACTCCCATGGCGCTTGTCAGCTTTCTGTTATGATGTTGGCTGTGTTGGGCCTCGGGCAGCCTCTGACCTCCTGCCTGCCTTTCACCTGCCCCAAAGCAGGACTGTAATGTTCCCCGCCTTTCTCCTGAGAGGGTCCCCCACTCCCTGGGGGAGAATGCTGACGTCATGTTTCCCTGAGCACTGTAAGCCACTCCAGCAAACGCGGTTGTGGGAACCCCAACTTCAGTGAAGTTAATCGGTCAGTTCCAGAAGCTCAAGGCTGGTCACCGGTGTGTGTCGGAGGGCAGTCTTGGGGACGGAGCCCTCAACCCGTGGGGTTGGACGCTGCCCCGGGTCCATACTATCGGAACTGAATTAGAAGGCAGCAGCGACCCCTGCGTGGTGCCTGGGGAAGACCCTTCAAAGCCGCTCACAGGAGCCTTCTGTGTAGACGGCTGTTGTGGCGGGAGGAGGAGAAACACGGTGTGTGAGTTCTTCCTCAAAACAAAGGGGCCGCAAGAAACTCCAGAGCTTCTGGAAAAAGAAACGCAATCGGCCCCCAGGCATAACAAGCACTCTCGCTCCAGTGACCATGAAACAAACGCAGGTTTACCCAAGACACCAGCATCCACACCTAGGCCGAGGAGCAGGAGCTGTGGAGGGCACGTGGGGCGGGGAAGGTCTCTCCACCCTGCCCATGGGGCGTGTGTTTGGCAATGCCACCAAATCTACAAGTGGACACACCTTCCCACGAACGCCACCCCCGGGCTCTACGCCACCGCTCACGCACCCCAGTCCTCCGCCCCAGCATTTTCCACACGGCTTTGCTGGCAGAGTACTGGGAATCTTCTGGAGGCAGCGGGTGTTCACCGTCCCCACGGGTGACTGTCTCAGAGGGTGGGGAGCGGCCACGGCTGCAGCTCGTCAGAGCGCACTGCACTGTGAACACGCAGGGCAGGCTCTCCCAGAACGCGCTGGACAGGTCAGTGAAAATGGGAGCTTCGCCCAGGAGATGTGGGCTCAGACCCACGGGCACATCGGTCCCAGGGTCCATCAACACCTTGAAAGCCAAAAGCAAGACCCACAGACCCCCGAGAACCGCTGCGCGCCTCACGCCGCCTCACTGCGCGCATCTCACTTCTCCGCGCATCTCACTTCTCCACGCATCTCACTTCTCCGCGCATCTCACTTCTCCGCGCATCTCACTTCTCCGCGCAACTCCACCTCAGGCCGCGCATCTCACTTCTCCGCGCACCGCCACCTTACGCCGCGCACCCCCACCTCACTCCGCGCACCGTCACCTCACTCCACACACCGCCACCTCACTCCACACACCCCCACCTCACTCCGCGCACCTCACTTCACACACCCTCACCTCACTCCGCGCACCTCCACCTCACTCCGCGCACCTCCACCTCACTCCGCGCACCTCACTCCGCGCACCGCCACCTCACGCCGCGCACCCCCACCTCACGCCGCGCACCCCCACCTCACGCCGCGCACCCCCACCTCACGCCGCGCACCTCCACCTCACTCCGCGCACCTCACTCCGTGCACCGCCACCTCACTCCGCGCACCGCCACCTCACTCCGCGCACCCCCACCTCACTCCGCGCACCCCCACCTCACTCCGCGCACCTCCACCTCACTCCGCGCACCTCCACCTCACTCCGCGCACCTCACTCTGCGCACCCCCACCTCACGCCGCGCACCCCCACCTCACGCCGCGCACCGCCACCTCACGCCGCGCACCGCCACCTCACGCCGCGCACCCCCACCTCACGCCGCGCACCCCCACCTCACGCCGCGCACCTCACTCCGCGCACCGTCACCTCACTCCGCGCACCGCCACCTCACGCCGCGCACCGCCACCTCACGCCGCGCACCGCCACCTCACGCCGCGCACCTCCACCTCACTCCGCGCACCCCCACCTCACTCCGCGCACCTCACTCCGCGCACCGCCACCTCACTCCGCGCACCGCCACCTCACGCCGCGCACCGCCACCTCACGCCGCGCACCTCCACCTCACGCCGCGCACCTCCACCTCACGCCGCGCACCTCCACCTCACGCCGCGCACCGCCACCTCACGCCGCGCACCGCCACCTCACGCCGCGCACCGCCACCTCACTCCGCGCACCTCACTCCGCGCACCTCACTCCGCGCACCGCCACCTCACGCCGCGCACCCCCACCTCACTCCGCGCACCTCCACCTCACTCCGCGCACCTCACTCCGCGCACCGCCACCTCACGCCGCGCACCCCCACCTCACTCCGCGCACCCCCACCTCACTCCGCGCACCTCACTCCGCACACCCCCACCTCACTCCGCGCACCTCACTCCGCGCACCTCACTCCGCACACCTCCACCTCACGCCGCGCACCCCCACCTCACTCCGCGCACCTCACTCCTCCGCGCACCTCACTCCTCCGCGCACCCGCACCTCACTCCGCGCACCCGCACCTCACTCCGCGCACCCGCACCTCACTCCGCGCACCCGCACCTCACTCCGCGCACGCGCACCTCACTCCGCGCACCTCACTCCTCCGCGCACCTCACTCCGCGCACCGCACCTCACTCCGCGCACCTCCACCTCACTCCGCGCACCCCACTCCGCGCACCCCCACCTCAGTCCACGCATCTCAGTCCGCGCACCTCAGTCCGCGCACCGGCACCTCACTCCGCGCACCTCACTCCTCCGCGCACCTCACTCCTCCGCGCACCTCACTCCGCGCGCCTCACGCCGGTGCCTCCGGGCTGGCAAAACGTGGAGGAGCCACGCCAGGGCACACAGCCACCAGCACACCCTCCAGTTGCCCCCGGGCCCTGCCACACACGGTGTCAGCAGTCAGAGCCTCGTGGAGATGGCGGCGACGTGGGGACAACTGGACAAAACATGGAGCCTGACGTGGGACTGCGTGAGGCAGCACCAACGAGGCTTGCTGGCTTTCAGGAGAAGGGGTTGACAGGCTGGGGCGGGGCTTCCGGTGGGAGAGGGGTGAGGGCACGGCCAAGGGCGCAGAGAAAACGGCTGGCATCTGAGGAAGGAGACCTCCGAGGTTTCGGGATAGGAAGGGCGCATTCTTCAGATGGAGACTGCCTGCCCCTCGACTCTGGATGCAGGCTGCTCAGGGCGGGGCGAGCGGCCAGTCAGGCTCCAGCCTGCCCTCGAAACAGGAGCCGCCAACCGGGGCCGGCCCTGCTGGGGCTGCCACCCACACCGTGGCACAGAAGCCACCTGCACGCTCAGACGCACTGTGGCCAGTGCTCCTGCAGGTGACAGAGCTGTCCCTGGAGGGTCAGCCCGGCACCACCTCCACCTCGCAGGCAGGGCCATGGGGGTGGTGCCAAGAGAATCTCCACAAATGTGCGATGAGAGAGAGGAGACACAGAGAATGGAAAGAGGATCTGGAACTCAAGGAGGCCACCATGTGGGAGCCGGCCACGCCTCCACAGTTCACGATCCAGCTACCATGGAACCAACCCAAGCAGCCACGCGGAGGCGGCCGCCTTCTTCCTGGTCAGGACCTCCACCTAAAACACCACGAAGAAAACCAATTCCTGACGCTGCAAGGTTCCATAAGAGAACTGGGGCCGGGCACAGTGGCTCAGGCCTGGAATCCCAGCACTTTGGGAGGCCCAGGCGGGAGGGAGACTTGAGCCCAGAAGTTCCAGACCAATTTGGGCTACATGTAAGGCTACAAAAAAACAAACACAAAAACAAAACACATGGGCGTGGTGGCATGCACCTATAGTCCCAGCTATTCAGGAGGATGAGGCTGGAAGATGGCTTGAGCCCAGATCATGGCTGTAGTGAGCTACGATCGTGCCATTGCATCCCTGCCTGGGCAACAGACCAAGACCTCATCTCTACAGACAAAAAGAAAAAAAAAGAAAAAATAAAATAAAAGGAGGAAAAAGTGGGATCTCCAACGAGTAAATAGAGACTGATTTCAATGTGACGAGATCTACCAGCACAGTGATTAGATAAGAGGGAGCCCCAAACCCACTCTGACCGCTGCTGGGTCCCAGGAATGCTCAGAGACAAGACAGCAGAGAAGCAGAAAAAAAAGCACGTCTTGCTAAAATCCTAAGACCCAACCCTAAGAACGGCTCCCAAATCAGAGAGCAGTCACGTGCCCTGCCCAGACCCCTAAACCCAGAGGCTGCTCCCATCACTACCCCCTCCCATCACCACTCCATTGCCCACATCGGACAGCAGGCAGGGGCACCCCCTTCCCATCTCCACATGGAAAGTGGAAGACCTCAAAGCTCAAATACGCACAGGTTTTTAGCCGCTCCAAAGCCTCCTGGAAAGATGGCGGCATCATGGTTGGCTGCACTGAGCTTGGCCAGGTCTGTGATCTTGCCACGGGCAATCCTTGCAGACTCGGTCAAAACATTCCTGGGAAAGAGCACAGGGCAAAAAGCCTCAGCATGCTGGTGGAGGACTGCGGAGCGGGGCAGGGGCACAGCCCACAGGCGACACGCTCCACACACATGGCTCTCAGCCACACAGGGACTTACTTCCAGGTCGGCATGTTTGGTCACTACCTGGAAAGGCAACATGGTTCTAGCAACGCTAAGTCTATGCTGGACTCTTCAGATCAGCACCTCCGAACCTGCACCAAATCACGCTGAATCTCCTGCACCGTCAGTCAAGGCCCACGGGAAATGAAGTCTCTCCGAGTGTCTAAAGCAGACAGAATTCTGTGCACTCATCAGGACGGTGGGACTCAGTGGGGAAGGTAAGAAGCCAGGACTCAGGACCAGAGTGAGGCAACATGAAGGCCAGTCACCACAGGAAGCCGCTAGCCTCCAGGTGTGGGGGCCGAAGGTGCAGGTCCAGGTACAGAAGCCAGGGTCCAAGGCAGGAAAAGAAACCCCCCACTGGTGAGAAGCACAGCCCCAGGAGGCAGCGGCGGCTTCTTCCTCCAGTCTCCAGCCCCGACCTCTCACGGTCCAAAGCCAGCTGGAAGGCACCTGGGAATGGCCTGCCCAGGGCTGTCGGGCAGGACGGGCAAGGGAAGTGGATCTTGGGCCACGCAGGCCAGAACCACACACACCGCAGTAATAGACATGTTGCTGGGAACCAACAAAACAGATCTGGAGGCCAGACAGGGGAAGAAGGTGGGCAGCCAAACTGAGAAACACCACCTCTGCTCAAGACAAAGGTATGAGGAGCTTTACTCAGTGGGAAGCGATACGGTCGATATTTTCACTCCTGTGAGTACTGGAAGGAAGGCACTACTGAACCTCAGCAGCATTACTTCCAGAACAGCCTGAGCACAACTGCTCAGAGGACATTCACTTGCACCCACGACTTGGTTTAAGCTAAGCCAGCAAAAAAAGCTGCACCGTGGGAGGTGGACAAGAAGCAAGTTCCAATCCCACCCCCACCTGCTCTCGCTTTCAGACGGCTGCCCCTTGGTGTGGTCAATCACGTGCATCTGAGGGACGTCAGGAGCAAAGATCTGGACTTCGGCCCCTCCACGGCTCAGGTGCACCAGGATCCTGCACCGGGGAAAACCAGAGACAAGTCTTCAAAATCTGCCCCATCCAGATTTGTGTTAACACATTTTTAAAAACAGGATTTTAGCTAAGTGCCAGGAATAAATTCCTAATGTACATTAATATCTTACTTGCTCTGCAAAAAGTTACGGTTGGTTCCATACCAAGCCAAATGTCCCCCACAGCCCCATTCCAATTCACTGTCGGTTGGTGGGTTACGACTATGACAGACCCTCAAAAGTAGGCTATGGAGATTAGCTGGTCCCAACAGCTCCCTTTGCAAGCTGGGGTATGGGGGCCGGGTGACTCCACTGAGGGCACAGCCTGAAGGCCTGCGGGTCCCCGGCTGCTGAGTGCTCTGCCTACACCCAGGGCCTGGCTGCCCTCCTCCAGTTGATTGCTGCGAGCACCAAGAGTGAGAAGCAGCAGTGTGCTCAGAGGGCCACATGCACAGAAGGGTATGAGGGGGCTTTCAGTCGCTACTTAGTTCAATTTCTAGTCTCCCTCAACTTTCCCATCACAGATGGTGGGAGAGACACAGAGACCCCAGGACAACACTACAGGCCAGGCAGCTCCATCTCGCCAAGGGCAAGGGCAACAGAAGCTCCTCCTGGAGACAACAGCTGACATTACGTGGGCTCACGCTGGCATCCGCAATTCCCGGTGCCAACAGGAGATAGCTCGCTAAGCCCACCCACACACTAAGTCCTCACTATCCCTTATGTGGAGGAGGAAACCGTATCACTGACTTGCCAGAGGGAGAGGTCAGGACCTGGCCCTGGCACTTGGGTTCCGCTATCCATAAGAAATCCACTCAGACACCCCAGACACAAGACCCTGTCGTTCTGCCTGGGAGGGCTCAAGCTATTCTAAGGCTATCTGCTATCCCACCAAGGCCGAAATGAAACACATCCTGGCCCTTTCCCCCAGCTCACTCTGCCTAGTGCCAACTCTAACCAGCCGGGTCGGGCCTCCTACAAAGCCACCAGCCTCAGGCCCTTCTTCATGGCCTGACACCCCTTTGCCACCACCCAGCTCTCCCCTCTCCAGTTCACCCTGAACCACATGGGAACTGCAGGCACCTGGCACTTGCGGAGGCCTCCTGCCCTACCAGTTCGGCCTGCAGTCATTTCCAGTAACATAGGCAATCAGACCACCAACCACTCAGCAATAGCTGACCAGTTACATAAACGGTAACCTGTCTAGGACCCAGAAATAACAAGCAACTGTTAACGTTGAGAACTGGATGAATGGGAATTAGTTCCCATGTGTCAGAAACATCTACAAAACACGGGTGAGCATGATCTCAGTGTTTTCAAAATGTGTGTGTCCTGAAAACAGGCAAGTGAAAAGCTGAGTGATCACCTCTAGGTGACAGTATGACACTTAAAAACTGTGCTTCCTTAGTGTCTCCCTGGGTTTTGCAAGTCGTTTTTGCTTTTTTTAGCCAATAGGGTATTTAAAATACAAGCTCTCTAGGCCGGGTGCGGTGGCTCATGCCTGTAATCCCAGCACTTTGGGAAGCTGAAGCGGGAGGATCACTCGAGGTCAGGAGTTTGAGACCAGCCTGGCCAACATGGTGAAACTCCGTTATCTACTAAAAATACACAAATTAGTTGGGTGTGGTGGTGTACGCTTGTAGTCCCAGCTACTCGGAAGGCTAAGGCAGGAGAATCGCTTGAACCCAGGAGGCGGAGGCTGTAGTGAGCCAAGATCGCGCCACTGCACTCCAGACTGGGCGCTGTTTCAAAAGATAAAAAATAAAAATAAAATAAGATACATGCTTTCTCTAAACTGTTCAAAAAAGAGTAAGTTGCACTGGTAGACAAGCCTTCTTGAGGCCCCCGGGGTGAAGGTGGAGGACCAGCTGCCCCTGAGGACTTACGCCGAGGCCTCATGGATCTCGGTCCCATCGTAGACTCCGCATCCAGACAGCACCTGCGAGAGGAGCGGGAGCTGACCCGGGGGAAAGGGGCCGACCTGGGCGGCGGGAGCTGATTCCGGGGAAAGGGGCCGATCTGGGCGGCGGGAGCTGACCCGGGAAAAAGGGGCCGACTTGGGCCGCAGGAGTTGACTCCGGGTGAAGGGGCCGACCTGGGGCGGCGGGAGCAGACCTAGGAAGAGGGGCCGACCTTGGGCGGGGAACAGCGAAGGCTGATCTCTGGAGGCGGGAGCTGACCTCACCCGCTCCGTCCACTCACCAGCGCGACCTTGGCCGCGGGCTGCGGCGCGGAGAGGTGAATGGCTGCGCGCTGGGAAGGCGTCCGACCGCCGGGGGACAGGGACGCGAAGGCAGATGCCGCAGCGAGCCTCGAGCCCACCAGGGCCCTCACAGCCGCCATTGCGGTGAGGACAGCGGGGTCGGAAGGTCACGCCGGGTCAGAGCGTGCGCACCTAACCGCCCACAAACGCGTTGCTTGTGGGGACCGCGCCTGCGCAGTCTTCGGGGCGGAGACAAGACCCGCCCCCGTCTCAGCCCAATCACGAGAGTGAGCCGGTGGGCGGGGCCGCGCCTGCGCAGAGCCTCCGGGTAGAGTTCCGGGAACCCTGTTCTCCCTCCGGTGGTGGCTGAGGGCGCGGGCTCCAGGCTGAGGGATGCTGGTGACTCCCGGGGTCTCCAGCGCCGCCCCCATCGGACGCCTCCACAGGCGGCGCGCCCTTCCTGTCATCCGCGGAGCAGCCTGGCCTCGGGGCGGCGCGCCCTTCCTGCCATCCGCGAAGTAGCCTTGCCTCGGGGCGGCTCAGCCCGGCGCTTCTTACCTTACCTCCGTCTCATCCTTAACTCACCAGCACGAGCACCCAGGGTCCACATCCTCCTAAATGGCCACTCATTTTAATCTCGGCGTCAGGACCCACGCGGGGTCAGGACCACCCCTCCGCTTCCCTGTCTCCTCGCGGCTCCCGCTCCCGCGGAGCGACCCTTTCGGGTTTTACTGACCCCGGGATGTCGTACCCTGGAAACTGCCGTTCCACCCAGGGGCTTGATCTGGGTTAGTCTCGGGGCAAGTGGCCGCTTTTTTTTTTTTTTTTTTTTTTGAGGTAGAGTTTCCCTCTTGTTGCCCAGGTTGGATCTCGGCTCAACGCAACCTCTGCATCCCAGATTCAAGCGATTCTCCTGCCTCAGCCTCCCCAGTAGCTGAGATTACAGGCATGCGCCTCCACGCCAGGCTAATTTTGTATTTTTAGTAGAGACGGAGTTTCTCCAAGTTGGTCAGGCTGGTCTTGAACTCCCGACCTAGGGTGATCTGCCCGCCTTGGGCTCCCCAAGTGCTGGGATTACAGGCGTGAGCCACCACTACCGGGCAGTTTTTGTTTCTTTCCGTTCACAGCATGGATGGTCAGCGTGAAGATCCCACCTGTTCAGATCCTAGCTGGAATTCTTCCATTAAAAAAATCTATTTGTTATGCATGGGTTGGTTCACAGAGGAATGGCTGTATAAGTGCTGGCCTTTTCTCCCCAATTTACCCATTTTCAACCCAATAATGCAGGTTTTTGAAATAATGTGAATGGTCACTGCTGGAGGATGTTCACAGGGACACACTGGATTCTGCAGACACATCTGATGATCCAGCCCACAGCTGTCACTTTCCCCACTGTCGCATCGTCCATCACTAGGACTTTACTGCCAATCTCTGAAAGATAGTGCGGAACTAGAATAACAGACATGGGACATTACCAGTTACAAGCAAAGATGAGCTTGGCACATTTGACCATCCTCGTTCCTGCTCCTCTGTGCCTGGCCCTCTTCAGGCTTCTCAGCTCCTGGGGAACGGCCAGCCAGGGAGCATCAGCTGGTGGGAGTGATGGGGTTGTGGGATGGCGCAAAAAAACTCCAAGGGCCACCCAGAAAGGAAACGCGGAATGCAGACTCTCAGTCAGTGCGGCAGCCAGAACCCTGTCTCTACCAAGTGTGCAGGAGCTGCCCCTGGCCTGGAGCTCACGGACCCCACTGCAGAGCACAGCTCCAGTTGTCCCAGGGGCGACTACTCAGGTGTCCATTACCATGCACAAGTGATACAGAAAAGGGTGAGGTGAGGAGGGGGAAACCTGGAAATTGTGCTTTGGGCAGGTGATAGCTAAGGATTCTCTCCAGTCTAGGTCACACAGAGATTGTATAGCCACAGAACACCCAGTGGCACCAGGGCCTGAGCTCCTCCCTTCTACAAAGATCTCTGGTCTGCAGGCCTCCAAGCACAGCACTGTGGGCCACAAGGCACCGCCTGTCATATTCATCTCCGCTCTCTAGCCCGTGGCCTCACCACCCCCGGAAGGCCGGCAGGCAGATACCAGCTCCACTTCCCAGATAAGCCAAGGAGCCAGGTACCACCCAGGGTCTCGTGGGCCACACCTCTGGCAAGGGACAGGCTGGGCCTGGCAGACAGCACTGGCAGTCGGTGAAGCGCCCGCCACACTGGGTCGGCCTCAGGTCCTGACCCTGGAGGCTGCTGTTACTGAGCTGTGGGGATGATGACGCCCTGCCATGATGGAGGCCCAAGCCACTCTCATGATGACCGTTCCCAAGGGCACTGCAGAGGGGAGGAGCTGTCCCCTCCTCCGTGTGGCTCACGGAGAGCGGGTGCAGGTCTGAGCGAGCTCACCAAGACAGGCCAGTCCCAGCCCCAGACTCCAAAGTGACCCCGAGAGGTCAGGGAGCGGCTCTATGCCCGACCCCAAGGATACAGGTCACAGGGCAGGGCCCCCGCTGGACGGCAGGACCACCCTGCTTCCCCAGGACAGAAGCCCTGGTGGGCAGGCAGGCAGGCAGGTCTCGAGCCCCCACAAGACACCAGGATACAACATAACCCTTTTTAATCTGAAGTGTAGACTTCATCCTCACGTTAGAAAACCCCCTCTTTTTTATCCCTAAGTTGTTTATCAAACCTTTATATTAAAGATATAAATAAGTCTCACACAAAGTCCATGTGAATCCCTCTCTGAGAGGCATTTTCAATGTTCATCACTGTTCACATGGCCCCGCTCCTGGCGCCGGGTACCAGTGTGTGCTGGCCCCTGGCGTGACCCGTCGGCTCGCTGTCCCGCTGGGCTACACGTTTGCATAGGAAAAGCAAGTCACTACCACCAGCGACAGAATTTCAGCTGCTCTCTGGACCCTCCTCTTTGCTGGCCCAGGTGGCACAAGGGTCCCATCTCCCTGGCAGGTCTTAGCCAGCACAATCCAACGCTGCAACCGGCTGGCTCTAGGCCAGCATCCCTTCTTCTGAGTCTCTGCCTCCTCCTCCGAGCAGATGCAGGCTGTCGTCTTCAGATGCTTCTTCCTCCTCCTCACTTCCCAGCGGCTCTAGGGAGCGTTTCGTGCCCCGCTGCTTGGAAACTGCTAGTGCGTACTGCATGTTATAGCGGTTCCAGCTGCAGCTGTCAATCACACACAGGGACAGGTCAGCTGCAGCTGTCAATCACACACAGGGACGGGTCAGCTGCAGCTGTCAATCACACACAGGGACAAGTCAGCTGCAGCTGTCAATCACACACAGGGACGGGTCAGCTGCAGCTGTCAATCACACACAGGGACAGGTCAGCTGCAGCTGTCAATCACACACAGGGACGGGTCAGCTGCAGCTGTCAATCACACACAGGGACGGGTCAGTGCCAGCAACACCCAGGCCCTGGCCTGGCCTGCACCCAACCACCTCCTCTGCGACCCCTGAGAAAAGCAGCAGGGGCTGGACATGCCAGTCCCTCCACCCCAGCAGCCGTTTGCTTCCTCCTTTCCCTGCCCCAACAATCTGGTTCTGACCCATCCAGCCCTAGGGCAGCAAAGGCCTTCAAGGACCCAAGGACCCAACTGTAACATCCCATCCCTTTGGGCCCATCCTGGCAGCTCAGCCCTTCCACTGGGCCCAATCTAGACAGCTTCACCAGCAAGTTCCACCAAGCACTTAGGAAGAGACCGCTCTGCAGAGCTATGCGTGTTCTGGAGGGAGAGGGGAGGAGGGCATGCTCTCAATCAGTTAATTTCCTGAGTTAACAGAATAAAGGAGAAAAGTGACGCCACCATCACTTTACATAGAAAAGCACCTTGTAAAGGAGAACTGAAAGGTAAATGGATGAGAAAGGAAGGCAGGCAGCGCCCCGCCGCATCTGCAGGTCACAGGATCCTCTATGCAGGACTCTTGCCGACAGCCAATGGCAGCCCTACAGATTGGCAGTTAACACCTAGACACGAGGTCCAAGGAACAATGTGCTCACATGAACTCTAAAACCTCCCATAAGAGGGAATAAACCTAAAGGAGCTTGGCCGGGTGTGGTGGCTCACACCTATAATCCCAGCACTTTGTTTGAGAAGCAGAAGCAGGTAAATCACCTGAGGTCAGGAGTTTAAGACCAGCCTGGTCAACATGGTGAAACCCCGTCTCTACTAAAAATACAAAAATTAGGTAGGCATGGTGGCGCGCGCCTGTAATCATAGCTACGTGGGAGGCTGAGGCAGAATTGCTTGAACCTGGGAGGTGGAGGCTGCAATATGCCGAGATCATGCTACTGCACTCCAGCCTGGGCAACGGAGAGAGACTTTGTCTCAAAAAAAAAAAGAAAGAAAAAAAAAGAATGAATTTTAGGCCGGGCGCGGTGGCTCACGCCTGAAATCCTAGCACTTTGGGAGGCCGAGGCGGGCGGATCACAAGGTCAGGAGATTGAGACCACGGTGAAACCCCGTCTCTACTAAAAATACAAAAAAAATTAGCCGGGCGTGGTAGTGGGTGCCTGTAGTCCCAGCTACTCAGGAGGCTGAGGCAGGAGAATGGCGTGAACCCAGGAGGCAGAGCTTGCAGTGAGCCGAGATTGCGCCACTGCATTCCAGCCTGGGTGACAGAGTGAGACTCCGTCTCAAAAAAAAAAAAAAAGAATGAATTTTAAAAATAAATAAAGGAGCTAGACAGCCCTCCTCCTCCTCCTCTAGAGAGCTCTGTGCAAAGTCCAGGACATCTCAGCCGAGGGAAGGCCTGGCACCAAAATCGTGGATCAGGGCGCATCCCAGCCTTCTGTAGGGCACCCAGAACACGAGGGGAGGAAAGGCTCGACCTAGACTCTGGGACACATTCCAAAGACTGAGAGACACGTCAAGCACAGATGGGAGGACCACATGAACCCACAAGGCCCAAGCTCAGGCCTCAACCCCTGAACCCTGGACAGAGCAACTCGCAGACACAGCAGAGAACAGACCTTTCAGAAATACAGCTGGGAAACCTGGCAACTGACTGGCAACAGAGGGAGCTATCCCTCACATGGCTACTCTGAGGCCTGCCTAGTTCAGGCTCTGCTGGACCTTTAGGGAGGGTGAATTGCTAGGGACAAAAAAGGCACAAACCACAAAGAAATGACAGGAGAAGAGGCGGGCACCCCTGCAGAGTGAGCACGGCGGAGGGCGGGGCCCTGTCCTAGGCCCGTGGATGAATCCTTGCAGCAGCAGCACCCTTTTCCAGGGGAGCCATGGCTCAGGGCAGCCATACCTCCAGGACTCCAGGCCGCCCAGCCTCACAGTCCTGTGACCACCCCCACTGCTTGTGCAGGTGACCTGCAAATCCAGGAAAGGCTGCCCGGTCCTACGAATGTGGCAATCCCTCCAAGAGCCTGGAGGATTCCGGCCGCACCTGGAGCATACCACCTGTCTGCCTGTCTGCCTGCCACAGTGCTCGCTGCTTTCCATTCAGTGCCAGGCCATTTCCCAAGCAGGGTGGCCGGGCAGGTGCAGTTCACCCGCCAGTGAGAAGACAAGCCTCCAGCACTGGTTCCTTTTGTCCTCAAATCAGATGACATAAGGAGCACTCCACCAGCGTGAACCAGCAGGGGACCGTGCACCCCTGCCCACCCCCAGGCCCTGCACCCGCACGTACAGTTTCGACAGGTCGTCCAGGTGCCGCTGGATGCTCTTCTGGAGGAACTGAATGACAGGCAGCAGCGTCCCGGCTCTGAAAGGGAGACTCCCTAAGCATGCGGAGCTCACCCATGCTGTGGGTACAGTGGGCTCACTTCATGCTGCATTTGCATGTCAAGGTTCCCTTTTATCCAGCAGGACAAGCTGGTCCAGTGACCTGAGCCACAGAGGAACTGCAGGGGAGACCCTCTACCTGGACTTCAGCTTCTGTCCATGCAACATGAGCAGTTTGTGAGTCCAGACGAGGTAGAATTCCAGGTGGCGAGACACTTCAAAGGAGGAAGCTAAAAACTCCAGCACTTTCTCCACATACAGTTCAGGAAGGGAGGAGGTGACCACTTCAACTGCAAAAGGAGAAAAAAACATGCTTATTCTGCCAACAACTCAAACCAGGGCAAAAGAGGACGACCCCTGGTGCCTGACATCAAAGCCCTGACTCACTCTCGCCCCTGGGCACCGCCTCCAGAGCCTCCTGCACCAGTTTGCTCTCGTTGAGCCGGAGGGCCATGAGGATGGCCCTGGTGAAGTCCTCCTGGCGCAGTGCCTCGCGCACCCTCCCAGGGGTGACGCTGGTGTCCAGCTCAAATGGGTCAAAAAGCACACGGGTGTCCAGGGAGTAGATGAGGAGTCCCTCCGTGGTGGTGGCTGCCCAGCAGCGCCCTGGGAAATTACACAGTGCTTTCTTAAAAATTTAAGTTCATTCCTCCCAACTTTTTTTTAAAAGAAAGAGTATTAAGTACATTCTCCTGGGACAAAGTACAAAAGTCAACAGGAACCGGGATGTCTGCCTTTAGCCCCCACCCCCCAACTCCCCTGGGAAGGACTAAATGGATCATCCCAGAAGTTACTCTCCCAGGGACTTGATGCACATATAACAAATATGTACACGCACGCGCCCTCCTCTCCCGACACCGGGGGCCAGCTAAGTCTTCTGTCAAGCTCAGGCGTCTTCCGCTCCGCAGGCCCTGTGGTCTCTGCTGCACCTACTCAGTGCTGCATGGTGCACTCGAGATAGCCAGACAGGATCCGCCAACGAAGAAAACGCCCAGTAAAATGTCCAAGTAAAACATCAATGACCAAAGCTGGTGGCCAGCCAGATTTGGCCCTTGGGCCCCAGGGCACAGACCCCTGGCTCACGTAGGCCTCTCTACCCCTGGCTCTGACACTCAGTCTAGGCTGGAGCACGCTTGCCAATAACCTTGCTCCTGGCTCCTCTGTGTGGAGACCACGTGTACCGCCAGGCTCCACAGGCCTGTGGCACAGACCCTCCTCCCCACCGTGAGAGGATGGGGGCAGTGTGGAAGAGACGGGCTTTCCATGACGGCAGAGCCACCCCAGCCAGGCAGCACGTCCAGGGCACTCGGGGAGCTGCTAGAGCAAGGGCATGCCAGGCCTGCCATGTTTCAAAGCTCAAGGCATCTGAGGTTGGAGCCATCATAGCTGTCTATCTTCAGGGGCAGCAGCCATCTTGTGGCCTGCAGGGTTTGCAGGGCCATGTTCTTACCCAGGGGCATAGGACACACACCAGAGCCTGCAGGCAGCACCATGGTGGCCAGCCTCGCCCCGGCCAGATGCCCCAGTGCCCACCGGCACCCACAGCCCATGGCTCGGTGCTCACCAGTGGGAGAGAAGCGGAGTGAGGTCACCCTGATCTCAGGTTTGAAGTGCCGAGAACTCATGTCACCTGGGGAAAAAGAACCAAAAGCAGTCACTGAGCAGCACATCCAGGTTGCTCTCCCCACGACACAGGTCATCCTGTGGCCCCTGGCTGGCTGGGGGTGCCGTGGGAAACCCATCAAGAGGAGCAGCCTCTGCTCACTGGGCCCTGCACAAAGCAGAGCCATAAGCAGCCCTTCCCTGGCTGCAGCTGCGGCAGGTGGGCCTGTGCTGGGGCCGCAGAGGCTGTTCCAGGTGAGCTGCCAAACAGATGGCCCAGCCCCTGCTCCCGGAAAAGCTGGCCCACCCAGAAAAGGGCCCGGCCCAGCCCAGGAGTGGGTCTGCTGTGCTCAACATGGTACCCTGGGCCTGCATATGGAAGCACTCAGGGTTTGTGGCTGGTGAGTGTCCCATCAGGATGGTCCACCTGGGACTCAGGCAGTCCAAGGTCTTCTAGAGCACCTGGCTCTGTGTGTGGCACACACGGCCTCACGCCAGAATGCTCCGTGTGCTGTGTAGCAGACGGGGCACCCAGTCCCAAGAGCAAATGCATGGGTCCTGCCAGGGCAGGGAGGCCACGTGCAGCAACACGTGGGCAGCTTCTCCTGCCACAGGGGCCGACGGCACCAACACCAACCCACTGGGCCTTCGACACCCTCAATGTCCAGCAAACGTCACCATGAGGTGACCGTTATTTCTCACACACTGCAGCCCCAACCAGGGGCACGAGTGCGCAGTCACCCAGGCATGTGTGCCGGGCAGATGCGGGAGGAACCTCTGCTTACCTTTCCTGACGCCTGGCAGTGGTATCGCGACTCCATCCTCCTGCCCAGCGTCCTGATCAATTAGTGCCAGGTTGCCAAACTCTGTCATTTTTCTTCGGTTCAAAAATTCCTAGAACAGAAAAGCAGTGGACGCCTTGCTTCTGACGGCCCGGCCGCCTGGCCCTCCTCTCCCTCCCTTGCTCTTTGACCCCAACACCAGACCGGCCTCAGCCCCGTCTAGCAGGAGGACGGGGAGAGAGCCCTGCAGCGTCCCAGGGACCTTCCTGCAGAGCTAGCTGCAGACAGGGTGGGCGTGGAGGCTGTGGAGGGGGATGGACCGAGGTCTACATGCCAACATTGCTGCCACCACAAGGGCTGGGGCTCACAGCGAGGGTGGCCGTCTGCTCCCTCATGAAAATGCCAAGGACACTCTCCCCCAGAAACACTTAGGGGGGCAGTGGGCTTCTGCCCCGATGGGGCGTTGGCAGGTGAACCCAGCAGCCACACCCCTGCTTAGAGGCTTCCAGGGCTCCCTCACATCCTGAGGTCCTGCGGGAGCCAGCATGTGAATGGGACCTGGGCCGAGGGCTGTGCTGAGGGGGGAGGGCAGGCACCAGCGGGGACAGTGAGGGCAGAGCCCTCTACGCGGGATCCCAGGCAGGAAGCCAGCGGGCAGGGCCTGCCAGCACCCTCTTCATTCACTCCTTCCCTGACAGGTGTCCGTGTCTCCCGAGCCAGTGTGTGCTGGGCACTGCCCCCCACAGTCCCAGCCTCACAGCAACCGGCCCCGGCAGGGTCATCCACAACAGGGGTCCCCAACCCCTGGTTCCAGCCCATGGCCTGTTAGGAAAGGGGCTGCACAGCAGGAGGTGAGTGGTTGGCAGGTGGGTGAAGCTTCCTCTGAAGTTACAGCTGTTCCCCACCGCTCACGTTACCACCCGAGCTCCACCTCCAACAGATCAGCGGCAGCATCAGAATCTCATTGGAGCGCAAACCCTACTGTGAACCACGCATGTGAGGGATCTAGGTTGTGCCCTCCTTCTGAGATCTAATGCCTATGACCTTGATCTGAGGTGAAACAGTTTCATCCCAAAACCAATCCACCCAACCCTGTCTGTGGAAAAACTGCCTTCCACAGAACTGGTCCCAAATGCCAAAAGGGTTGGGGACCACGGCTCCACACACAGCTGAGGGAGGCACTGGGCTCCACGGCAGGGCTCTGCTGGGGCAGGTGAGGGGCCTGTGCAGAGATATAGGACAAGCGTCACGACTGTGCCCAAGGCCCCGAGGAGCCAGGAGTGCAGAAGGCAGGAGCCCGACGCATTCCACCTGCATTGGAAGCAACGTCCATCCAGCCCTGTGCTGCCAGCTCACCTCCATGGCGTCCAGAGACAGGTTGCAAGAGATCTCGAACCTCTTCATGAGAATCTGCTCGCGGACGTGGTAGATGCACACAAACTTGGACATGCCTCCCGCCAGGATGCTCTGGCCGTCTGCAGAGTAGCACAGGGTGGTGAAGGCCCTGGGTGGAGAGGAGACATGGACTTAGGGTGGCCACCACAGAAACCTCAGCACATGGCTTCTAAAAACCAACTTTAGGCCGGCATGGTGGCTCCCGCCTGTTACACTTCAGTACTTTGAGAGGCTGAGTTGGGACGACTGCTTGAGTCCAGGAGTTCGAGACAAGCCTGGGCAATATAGCGAGATCCTGTTTCTACAAAAAATAAAATTAGCTGGGTGTGGTGGCACATGCCTATAGTCCCAGCTACTCAGGAGGCTGATGTGGGAGGATCACTTGAGCCCAGGAGATGGAGGCTGCAGTGAGCCATGATCACACTCCAGAGCAAGACCCTGTCTCAAAAATCAAAAATCAAAATAAATAAAACAAAAACTAACCCTAGGAAATAGAGAAGATCCTACACCAGTGCTTCAGGAAGCAAACAGCCTCAGCAACTTGCGCCAAGGCTCGCTGCCTCAACTCACGCGAGACTTTAAAAACCCACGATGTCCAATGGCACCGTCACCTGGTTCCACTCTGAGCCAGCACCACCCTTAAATGCTTCGGTTTCCCAAGAGTCAATGTCTTTTTCACAAAAGGAACAAGTGGCTCAAGGAACGGTGTTCCCTGCTGAGGTCAGCACACAACGGCAGCCAGTCGGCCTCCGCCCTGGGCAGCCTACTCTCAATCACGTCTGCTCAGTCCTGCAGAAACCAGAAACCAGCCCTTACCGCCTCGCTCAGCAGGCACCTAGGGGTGGGCAAGGCCCCTTAGCTATGACAGTAGAGAACAAAGAACAACAGAAAAAATGAGCAAACTGTGCGTCATCAGAACTAAGAGTGCCACCAAAACGGTAGAAACACAGTTCTCAAAGCAGAACAAGTATCTGCACATCAGACATCACAGAAACCCCTAAAATCAACAAACAAAAAACCAAACAACTCAATTCAAAAACAGGCAAGAGACCTGAACAGATATTCCTCCAAACAAGACTTACAAATGGCCAAGCCACAGGTGAAAAATGCTGAATGTCATTAGAGAAACTACAATCAGAACTGCGACGAGATACGAATTCACATCCACCAGAACAGCTCTCGTTAAAAACAAAAATAAAGCAACAAGTGCTGGCGAGGAGGTGGAGAAGCCAGAAGCCAACAGCGTCCTCATGAGAACGGCAACCATGTAGCTCCTCCAAGCCGGAAACACCACCAGCACCCAGCAGTTCCACACTCAGGCCGAACCCACGAGGACTGCACACAGGCGTTCGTACCACTTCCAAGATAGGGTTGCTACTTCTTTCTGGAGGAAGACCCTCTGCTGAACAGGCTTCCCAGCCCCTGCGACACAGGTCCAGGCCCCAAGGCTACACCCACCCCGGGTGCACCCCACAGATCCTCCCCCTTCTCCTAAGCCTGACCACCACCCAGGTGAGCCTCACAGCCCAGCCAGGACCCCAAGCAGGCAATTCGGTCAGTGCTGTGCTGGCCCGACTCCTCGAGACAAGGGGACACCACGTCTTCACCATCCATGTAGCACTCTCCAGCCAGGTGAGGTGACTGAGGACCTGCATTTTTACTTTTAGGGGGGTGCTTTCGTTTGTTTTGTTTTTGAGACAGGGTCTTGCTCTAGCACCCAGGCTGCAGTGCAATGGCATGACACCATCCTCACTACAGCCTTGACCTCCCGCGTTCAAGCAATCCTCCTGCCTCAGCTTCCCGACTAGCTAGGACCACAGACATGTGCCACCACACCTGGCTAATTTTTGTATTTTTTGTAGAGATGGCGTTTTGCCATGTAGCCCAGGCTGGTCTCAAACTCCTGGGCTCAAGCAATCTACCTGCCTCCGTCTCCCAAAGTGCTGGGTCTCCGGCCTGAGCTCAGGCACCCAGCTACTCTCCCCTCTGCACACGAGAACGATGTTGTAATTCAGGATCAAGGTTTGGAAGTGGATGTAGGCTCTCAGCTGAACAAGTTTATGTTCAGCAAATCCAGACGTCCTCCTGTGCTGGAGGCTGAGCGAGCCCAGGGGTTAAGGAGGACATGGCCTCTCCCCAGAGGGCTCAGGACCACCTGCCTCCATCCACAGGGACTCAGCCGTCTCAGGAACGAAGGACAAGGACAAAAATGGAGAAGCTGCAGGAGCCTGGTGGCTGGCTGGGGTCTCAAATCAGGAGGCCCGACGCCGACACTCACTTCCCCTTGGCCGCGTGCTTGGCTGTGATCTTGTCCAGCTCCTTCCTGCCGGTCTTGAGGTCATGCCTGCCCTCAATGGAGCCCGTCTGCACCGCGTTCTCGGGGTCCCAGAAGGTGATCTGTGAGTTCAGCGTAGCCACAGCCAGCTCCGCACCATCAGGGCGAAAAGTCACAGCCAGAGCTAAACAGAGATGTAAAGTAAGGCCCAACGAAGACCCCGGTCTCCCGCAGGCAGGCCATCAACCACCCTCGGCTGGAGACCAGGCCATTCCCTGGCACCCCTAAGAGACCAGCGCCTGTTGGGTCTGGTACACAAGAATCTCCTCCCAGGAGAAGCTCCAACCCAGGTGGGTGAGGGAACAGCTCAGCACCAGTGAAGAGCACCAGGCGGTCCAGCTGGGGCTGCAGGACCCACGAAGGCTGATGGACGGGGCGCTGGGGAGGCGAGGCTGACGGGGGAGTGATGGTGGTTACTGAGTGTGGCTGGACAGACTAGAATACAGAGCCTCTGCAAAGAAGCCACATGTGACACCAAAAGCCTGGCCAGTGCCAGGCCGGGGGGTGGGGTGAGGCAGCCGGAAGCAGGGAGAGCCAGGCTCCTGGGATGGCAGACTCTGTCCACACCCGAACATGGATGGGCTGGGTCTTTGTGAGCCATGTGGTCTTTCAACGCCGCTGCTGAGGCGTTGACAGCAACAGACCATATGAACACAGGAGACCATGGGGGCCTCTAGTACAGCCTCGTCAGAAAGACAGGCAGTGGCCTGAGGCCAGTATGCAGATCCCTGGGCGGTCACATCTGGCTTCTAGGCCCACCTACGGCCCCTCATTCTTCTCCCAGTCTGCAGATCCCAGGACTGGCCCCATCCAGCGTCCGGGCCCCCCCATGGTCCCTGTGTCCTTCTCGCAGTGACACAACCCTGGCAGAGCTCCAAAGCAACTCAGAAAATCAGGAAGCAGCTGTGGCAGCAGCCCGTCACACTCGGGGAGCTGTTCTCTCCTGCCTGGCGCCCAGGGAGCGGGAGCACCACGAGGACTCGTGGAAGCCACGCTGGCCCTACCCGCCAATCTGCTGTCTCCTAGGTACTGCCAACCTCAAGGGCTGCCACACCAGCAGGTCTGGGTTAAGAACCACCCCCTGCTTCCCACCAGAAGGTTCACACCAAACCCACAACCAGGAACAAGGCAGCGGGTGTGAGAGCATGCCGCTGGTCCCCAGGCCACTGCTCCTGCTTGCTGCCTCGTGCTCACCATCAGAGGTCAGGGCCAGTGTCTCCTTGGTCCTCCAGCTGTCAAACATGTCCCACAGGCGCACCGTCTTGTCCCAGGAGGCACTGGCCAGGATGGACTTCATTGGGTTAAAACACAGACCACTGATGGGCCCTTCATGTCCGGACAAAACCTACCGTAGAGCAAGGAGGCGGAAAAGTGGAGCTGGGGGCTGAGGCGGCTCTCTGGGCAGGTCTGGGCCGGGGCATGGCCCTCGGAGTGTAACCTCAGCTCCCTGAGCTCGTCTCCCAGGAGACAGGAGGCCCCTCCCAGGCCCCAGCCCGGCCCCTCAGGGTGCTTACGTCAAGGAGCCTGCCTGTCTGCATGGACCACACGAAAATCTCAAATGAGTCCTGCGCCCCTGCAGAGACGATCTCGCCGCTCGCATCCACCGCCACGCAGGAGAACTGGGTGGGGCGTGGAGAGGTGAAGGTGCGGAAGTTTCGGTACCTGCAGAGAAGAGGCAAGGTCAGCGTCACATGCCGGGTCCCCTGCCCCAGCAGCTGCCCTGCAGCCTCGCCCTCCACCTTCACCTCTGCGCGGGGAAGCCCGCCCCGAGCCAACCCGGAGCAACGACATCACCTGTGAAGGTCAAAGGCTCGCACAGTCCCGTCCATGGACGAGGTCACCACAACGTAGCCGGTGGCAGTAAAGGTCACACCGGTCACCCCACTGGAGTGCTCCGTGAAAGTGACGAAGCAGAAGCCGCTGAGGGTGTTCCACACCTTGACCTGCGGCAGGACAGGAGGGGCAGGGGCAGACCACAGCCCTGTGTGCCACAGCTTCGGCCAGGATCCCTGTCCCCATGCCACCCCATCTAAGACGCTCGCCCCTGTACTGCCCATCCCTGAGATCCTACCCGTGAGTAATACCCCATCCCTGAGATCCCCAGCTGTGACTGACACCCCATCCCTGAGACCCCCGCACATGACTGACACCCCATCCGAGGCCCCTGCACATGACTGACACCCCATCTGAGGCCCCCGCACATGACTGACACCCCATCCGAGGCCCCTGCACATGACTGACACCCCATCTGAGGCCCCCGCACATGACTGACACCCCATCCCTGAGACCCCCACACATGACTGACACCCCATCCCTGAGACCCCCGCACATGACTGACACCCCATCTGAGGCCCCCACACATGACTGATACCCCATCCCTGAGACCCCCCCACATGACTGACACCCCATCTGAGGCCCCCACACGACTGATACCCCATCCCTGAGACCCCCGCACATGACTGACACCCCATCCCTGAGACCCCCGCACATGACTGACACCCCATCTGAGGCCCCCACACATGACTGATACCCCATCTGAGGCCCCCGCACATGACTGATACCCCATCCCTGAGACCCCCGCACATGACTGACACCCCATCTGAGGCCCCCGCACATGACTGACACCCCATCCCTGAGACCCCCCCACATGACTGACACCCCATCCCTGAGACCCCCCCACATGACTGACACCCCATCCCTGAGACCCCCCCACATGACTGACACCCCATTCCTGAGACCCCCGCACATGACTGACACCCCATCCCTGAGACCCCCGCACATGACTGATACCCCATCCCTGAGACCCCCGCACATGACTGATACCCCATCCCTGAGACCCCCACACATGACTGACACCCCATCCCTGAGACCCCCACACATGACTGACACCCCATCCCTGAGACCCCCACACATGACTGACACCCCATCCCTGAGACCCCCGCACATGACTGACACCCCATCCCTGAGACCCCCGCACATGACTGACACCCCATCCCTGAGACCCCCGCACATGACTGATACCCCATCCCTGAGACCCCCGCACATGACTGACACCCCATCCCTGAGACCCCCGCACATGACTGATACCCCATCCCTGAGACCCCCCCACATGACTGACACCCCATCCCTGAGACCCCCGCACATGACTGACACCCCATCTGAGGCCCCCGCACATGACTGATACCCCATCCCTGAGACCCCCACACATGACTGACACCCCATCTGAGGCCCCCACACATGACTGACACCCCATCCCTGAGACCCCTGCCTGCGACTCATACCCCATCTCTCAGACCCCTGCATGTGACGCCGTATCCTGAGAGCCTTGCCCCTGTGCCCCCAGCTGCCCTGGCTCACCCAGCCTCCCCCACAGGCCCAAGGCTGTGCTGAGTGGGTGGTGAGTGAGCCATCTACCCCAGTCTCTTCCTGTCACCTCCAGGAGGAGCCCATTTAAGGCCCAGATGGCCCTCGGTGGCACTGCACACACCAGAACCCTGTGGATGCTGGCCAGATGCCAGCTGCCGGTACCATGGACCCACCCTCGGCCACGTACTGGAGCCCCTTGGATGCTGGCTGGATGCTAGCTGCTGGCACCACAGACCCACTCTTGGCCATGCAGCTACCACCGTGCAGGAGACCAAGTCAGAAAGGGGAGAGAAAGACACCCAACCGTCTCCATTCACATTTTTGCATGTTTTTAAACGCCTAGTGAGCTGATGAGCCTAGGTGAACCTGTCAATTCCAACCCCACAGTCGGGGCCCAGCCACAGGGGCACAGCCCCACAGACCACTGCATCCTCAGAACCCCCAGGCACAGAGGCCAACAGGACGGGGACAGGAGCCTACCTTGCCGTCATCCCCACCGGTCACGATGTACTGTCCATCGGGCGAGTAGGCCAGGGTCACCATGCTGTTGAAGTGGCCCTGCTGCTTGAGCACGTAGGACTCACTCTGCCACTCCCACACCAGCAGCTGGCCCAGGCCTGTATTCATGGGGGAAGCTGGGGTACCCGGCTCAGGCCCATCCCAGGTCAGACTGGCTCGGCCCACCTTCCCACTTGGCACAGGCCTGAGAAAGCTGCCAGGCAGGGGGCGAAACGCACAGACCCCCAAGAATAGACTGGGACCACTGCCCGATGCTGCAGCTCTACCAGCCAGTGATAGGCCCCACCTGTGCAACTCAGTGGCTGCATGTCACAACTGAGACAGGGCTATGACGCCCACACCCTTGAGCAAGAGGGCTTAAGACAGAGAGATGTTTGATGAGGACCAAGGCAGGGAGGGCACCCCCGGGAGGCAGCTGGAGGAGAAGAGGGCACTCCCTGAAACGCAGCTGGGGGAGGGGAGGGCTCCTTTGGAAAGGTGGCTGAGGGAGGGGAGGGCACCCCATGGCAGATAGCTGGGGGAGGGGAGGGCCCCTTAGGAAAGGCGGCTGGGGAGGGCAGGGCACCCCCAGTGGGCGGCTGTTGAGCAGGCCTGTAGCTGGGCAGCAGCAGTCCCTAATGGGGAGTCCATCTCTACCACCCGGGCTGGGGACAAACCTGAACAGCCAAAAGCAATCCAGTCCCCCGAGCTATTGATGGCCACTGAGGCGATGCTCTGATCTGAGATGCTGCAGAGAATGGGCCTGTAAGTGGGAGGCCAGCCTGCCTGGGCTGAAACCCCAGTGCCCACTCAGGGCAGCCCCACACACCAGACTCTATCCCTGTGTGTCGAGCTTACCCCACCCACTCACCAGATTCCAACAATTCACTTCAGTTCAAGTATCAGAGGGCTGGGTGCAGAGGCTCATGCCTGTCATTCCAGCACGTCGGGAGGCAGAGGCAAGGACTGCTTGAACCCACGAGTTCAAGACCCGCCTGGGAAAACCCAGCAAGACCCCATCTCTACAAAAAATGTAAAAACTAACCGGGTGTGGTGGCGCACACCTGTGGTCCCACCTCCTCAGGAGGCTGAAATGGGAGGATCATTTGAGCCCGGGAGGCGGAGGTTGCAGTGAACCGAGTTCGCACCACTGCACTCCAGCCTGGGTGACAGAGCAAGACTCTATCTCAAAGAAAAGAATCAGAGAAGGCCCAGAGAGGTGGCCAGGGTTCAAAAACTTGCAACTTCACAATTTTATGAGCATAGTATTTTTGTTTTCTGTGTCTCACAGACGAAGAAAAGCAGACGCAAAAACTCCAAAGGCCATGACTGACCCGAGACCAATGCTGCTGACTGCCGGGGTGGGGTGGCAACACTGTCGCACCGACCAGCCCAGCGGCCGGGCAGGTTTCAGGCTGGCATCCTGTGGCCTGAGCTGGCACTCCAAGTGGCTCTGCAGCCCCCACCTCTAAGGGCAGGCTTGGCTGGGCCCTCAGATTCAGGGCCAGTGAGTGCATGAAAACCACACCCTACCGTGAGCAAAGGCTTACCTCAGGGAGTGGATGAGGTTAAATTCTGGCAGCTCATGAAGATGGAAGATTCCAGAAGCAAAGCCAGTGACCAAGAGGTGAGACTTCTTGTGAAATGCTGCAGCTGTCAGGTTGTTAAAATCTCCTTCTTTATTGAAGAAGTACCTGAATTGACGAGAGAGAAGAGTTGTGAGGAGGGGTGCAGAGCCAAGTTGCCACCCCAGCTCGCTCTGGGCTCCAGGACACAGGCCACAGATCCAGGCAGGAGGTCCCAGACCTGCCCTCGCCCTCTCCACCCCAGGCCCTGAAGGTGCCTGCCTCCATCCCAAGCTCGGGACCCCAAGGGAACCTCATACAGCGTCTCCACTGTTGCCAGCTGGCCTGGGGCAGAGCTGGCGGTGCATCCAGAGGCAGCAGTGCCCACGGGAGGCAGAGGAGGTGTGGGAGGTGCGGCATGGCCACTGGGCACACCCGAATCCCATCACCCCCTGCTGCTTCCTCCTCTAAGGAACCCTCGGTCCCCATCAACAGACGAAGGTGACCCTGATGGCGCCTCCGCCCTCAAAACCTCCCCGAGTCACAGTGTAGCTCAGCCCTGGTCCTTCCCTCTTCGTTCTGGCTCCCGTCCCTCCTGAACAAGTGACAGGGACCACTGGCTGCCAATGCAGGAGGCCCTGTCTTCTCATCCTTTGCGCTGACAGCCCGCAGTCCCTGCCCAGCACGCACACTGTCTTCCTGGAGCTGCCTGGAACCTCCCTTCCTCAGGGCGGTGTTGGGGGGCCCACTGTCCCTTCCTCTTCCTCCAGTCCCCGCTCAAGTCTTGACTCCAGCACAACACCCCCAAGTCCCTGCAGGCACTGACCCACCCGTGGACACTGACCCACTTGGACCTGTTCTGGCTGCCCTCCAACTCTGCTGCCCTTGGCAAAGCACCCTCCTCCCACTGGAGTCCAGCCGGCCCTCCCCGCTCCTCAGACCCAGGACTCTCATGGCCACAACTCCCACCTACCCATCGGACCCCAACACACTCCAAACGCAGCCTGCTCTGGCCGCCTGGCTCCCTCCACAGGCAGGGCCTCGTGTGGGAGCCTTCCCCGCCCAGGGACCCCAACTGCCGCCCACCTCTGCACGCAGCCACCTCATCACTGCACCTCTCCTCCCCGGCGGAGAGGAGGCCTCACAAGGGCAAGGAGTGTGTCTCAGTGCCAAGTTCAGAGCCCTGCACACAGCAGGTGCTAAGTAACTGCAGCAAGGAGGGGCCCAGGCTGGGACACCCGGGTGACAGACACACCATAGCTGCGGGCAACTCTGCCTTCATGGGATCCCAACCAGCCTCCCCCACAGCCCAGATGCAGGACACCCCGAATCAGGGCAGCATCTCTGCCAGGGCTCCGGGCATAGCTAAGGCCGTCCCACGGGAAGGCTGCGGGGCCACGCTCAGTCTCCTCTCGTCTGGGGGACTGAGTTCAGATGTGGGGCTGCACAGCCCAGCTCAGTGCCCGAAAAAGCACCAAGCACCACCCACCAGCAGGCCCCGAAGCAGGACTCAGACCACCCACTGCACCCACTTACAGCCTGGCCTCTCCCTCCAGCCTTGCCAAATGCTCTCCCAGTGTCTCCCTGCATGAGGCCAAGGGACTATCGCCCACACCGAAGTCCGCAGGAGCTGGTGGGGCCACAGACAACTCCCAACCCCCTTGGGGCCCAAGGTGCTGCTATTCCCATCACAGAGGGCCCACACACCTCCCTGCCCCCATGTACCCCACCCACTGCCCTCTGCCCTGCCCTGGGCACACAGGCAGCTCAGACAGCTGAAGCAGGGACCCTGACTAAGGGGCAGGGTCAACACCCAAGCACTCGAGGGTGCTCAAACCAGGGCCCTGAGATGTGGGCCTGCTCTCTGTACCTCCCACTCCTCAGCCCTGAGGACCCCACATCCAGATCCCTATGAGGGCAACAGATTCCCACAGGAGTGCCCCACCGCAGCCCACTGCAGCACACCACACCCTTGGAGACCTACTTGGCCAGCCGTGAGTACTTCACTTTTCCTGTCTTCTCCTCCTCGGCCGGAGTGGCTTTTCCCCGGATGGTGGTCTCTCTGTCCCCCTCCTGGTCTTCCTCCTCCTCCTCTTCCTCCTCCCGCTGCAACAGGTCTGCTTTCCAGCCCGCAGGGGGCTTCAGCCGCAGGCCCTCGGGGGGCGTGTCACACTGCCACATGCACAGCACTCCGTCCTGGCTGAGTGAGTACAGCTGCAAGCGAAAGCACAGGCTCACCCCAGCCCCAGCCACACTGGCCCAGTTGCCACAACCTGACACCTCCCTCCAGCTCAGATCCAGGGATCAGCGGCACCGAAGGCCCCTCTGAACTCTGAGAACAATTTTCAATGGGCTGCAACAGCTGCCGCTGGTCCCTAGATGCCCCCAGGCCACATGGGAATAGCCTGGAGGAATCGAAGGAAGAGGCCACCTGCAGCCTGGGGTCTCCCTGAACTAGCCGCTTTTGACCACCGTCAGGCTAGGGAACTTGGCAAAGGGACGTACGTCCAGGCTGTTGGATTCAAAGAAGCAGGCCACGATGGCATCCTTATGTCCCCCCAGTGCATAGTAGATGAGGTTGTCCCAGCGCTCAGCTCCAAACACCCAGGTGGACATGTCTTTGCTCCCAACCACAAAGCACCTGGAAAAGAGGGAGATGGCACCTCCTCAGGGCGTGGCCACCACAAAGCAGCCCGGTGCACGCTCCAGAGGGCCTCACGGAGACCGCTGCAGCCCCACGTGGTCTCAGAGTGAGCCGTGAAGCCTCCAGGCACAGGAAGACACCCCGGCACAGCCCCTGCCCTGTGTGCCTTCCTCACGCCTCCCAGACGCTGCCCGAGCCAACCGCAGCATTCCCTGTTTCCGGGACAAACAGGTGAAAGGGCGGTGCAGGGGCAGGAGGCTCGGCCACAGCACGTACTTCAGAGCCACGAAGACTCGACCAGTCACCCAGCCAGTCCCGGTGGTGCAGGCAGAGCCCAGCCCCCAAAGAGGCCAAGATGCCACTGCAGAATGAAGCTGCAGGGCCCAAGCAGGGGGACCCATCCAAAGGGCCTCTCTCAGGCCTCGCTCCCCCAACACCTCCGAGGCCGCACCTGGAGTCATCCGTCCAGTCGATGCAGGTGGTCTCATCGTAGGGCCCAAAATAGGTTTTGTCCAGAACGAAGGCGTTGAACTCCCGCTTCTTCCCAGGCGCATGATACATCTGGGCAATGTTACCCTTCGTGACAACAAACTTCCTATGGAAGGAATGCGGACACAGTTGATATTCAAGACCAGCAATGGCCCTAAGACCCCTGTGGAGTCTCAGTCTCTGCCCACCTGTGCCTTCCAGAGTCCCGCCTCCTGCAGGATGGAGGCCCAGGAGCAGCGGAAGTGGAATTCAGGGAAGAAATAGCCCTGGAGGGAGGGCAGCCTGGCTGCACCAAGTCTTCTGCTCCAGAAAAGGGGGTCACTGATGACAGAGATTGCGCCGTGTGCCCAACATCACAACCCGGGGCCCAGGGAAAAGAGCTGGGCAGTGGGCCTCACCACTGGCACACACAGCTGACCCTCTCCCACCCCCTCCTGCCCCCAGCCGCCCCCCTTACCTGCCATTGGGGGAGAAGGACACGCTGTGCACAGAGCCCTTGAAGTGGAAGTGGTGCAGCACAGACCTGCAGACCAGGCTGACCAGCAGCGCATCGCCCCCTGCAGGACGCCAGAGGTGACCACCGTGCAGCTACCCCAGGGCCACCCCAGATACACAGCACAGGAAAAACCGAAAGGTCTTTCTCATGTCCACTGTGAGGCATCAGGACTAAGAATGCCCAAGGCCATGAGGCCCTGCACTGCCACAGGTGATGCCACAGACACAGCCTGCGGCAGGGACACGGCCTCACTCATGACACCCTCATCCCTGACCCCCACCAGGCCCCGACACGGAAGCCACTGGGGACTGGATCATTTCAGACCCACACAGCCCTGAGTCCTCCTCACTGGCCCCTCAGTCCCCGCCCACATCAAGGGCGAATACCTTCATCGACGATGATAGCCAGGCGGCCATCCGGGGACAGCCCCACGCACTTGACGTTGTACCGAGTGGCCAGGGGCAGCGTGTCAGATTTGTTGCTGATAAAGACAAAAACCACGGTGTGCTGTTGATCCTCAAGTCCCACGAGGGAGACAGGCCAAGCCTGGCCCAGGACCAGCGGCCCACTCTCCCCAAGCAGCACCTCCCATCTCACTGCATCCTGCGTGCCAGAGCTCATCTGTGGATACCCCCCACTCCTCAAAAAGAAAAGACACTGTCGGCCAGGCGCATTGGCTCACGCCTAGAATCCCAGTGCTTTGGGACCAGCATGGCCAACATGGTGAAACCCTGTCTCTACTGAAAAAACAAAAAAATCAGCCGAGCGTGGTGGCTCATGCCTGTAATCCCAGCACTTTGGGAGGCCAAGGCGGGCAGATCATGAGGTCAGGAGATCAAGACCATCCTGGCCAACACGGTGAAACCCCATCTCTACTAAAAATACAAAAAATTAGCCAGGCGTGGTGGCGGGCGCCTCGAGTCCCAGCTACTCGGGAGGCTGAGGCAGGAGAATGGTGTAAACCCGGGAGGCAGAGCTTGCAGTGAGCCGAGGTTACGCCACTGCACTCCAGCCTGGGCGACAGAGAGAGACTCCATCTCCAAAAAAAAAAAAAAAAAAAAAACCCCAAAAAATTAGCTAGGTGTGGTGGCGGGTGCCTGTAATACCAGCTACTCAGGGGGCTGAGGCAGGAGAATCGCTCGAACCTGGGAGGCGGAGTTTGCAGTGAGCCGGGACTGCACCACTGCACTCCAGCCTAGGCGACAGAGCAAGACTCTGTCTCAAAAAAAAAAAAAAAAAAAAGGAAAAGAAATGACATTGTCCCTGGAGGAACTCTGGTGAAATGCATTAAAAGCCTTAAAAATGGGCTTTGGATACATCAATTCTGTTTCCAGGATGGTACGATGAGAGGATTATTCCGCCTCAGTGTGACATCAGAATACCAGAAGCAAGCTACATGCCCAACAGGAATTAACTGCCATGACAGCGCACCCATGTAACACTGTTGCTGGAAAAATGGAAAATAAGTGGGTACAGGAACTCCTCGGAGATGCTGCAGATAAAGCTTATACTGCAATCGAGCGAGGCACACACATTCTGGCTTCCCCATACATAGCCGAGCTGTGTTTACACCATACCGTAAACAGTACGGCGCACTCTACTAGTGTGTGCTGTCGTCTGTGAGTGTGCGCTGTGCTCTATTCGTGTGCGTTGTAGTCTGTTCGTGTGTACTGTCGTCTAAGTGTGTACTTTAGTCTATTGGTGTGCGCTGCAGTCTACTCATGTGTGCTGTAATCTGTCAGTGTTAGCATTCTGTCTAAAGCAACAACGTGCATCCCTTAATTTAAAAACACTTTACTGCTAAAAAATGCTAATGATCATCTGAGCCTTCAGTGAGTCTTCATCTTTTTGCTGGTAGACGGCCGGCCTCGATGTGGATGGCTGCTGACCAGGCACGGTGGTGGCTGCCGAAAATGGGGTGGCCATTGCCAATTCCTAAAACAAGACGACGATGAAGTGTGCCGTACTGATGGACTCTTCCTTTCACAAGATGTTTCTGTAGCACATGATGCTGTTTTACAGCATTTTACCCACAACAGACCTTCTTTCAAAACTGGAGTCAATCCTCACAAATGCTCCCAGCATTTTATCAACCAAGTCGATGTCATATTCTAAATCCTTTGTTGTCATTTCAACAGTCTTTACAGCATCCTCACCAGGAGTAGATTCCATCTCAAGAAACCACTTGCTGGCCGGGTGTGGTGGCTCACGGCTGTAATCTCGGCACTTTGGGAGGCCAAGGAGGGTGGATCGCCTGAGGTCAGGAGTTCTAGACCAGCCTGGCCAACAATGGTGAAACCCCATCTCTACTAAAAATACAAAAATTAGCCGGGCATGGTGGCAAGCGCCCATAATCCCAGCTGTTTTGGTGAGGGGAAGTCTGAGGCAGGAGCATCGCTTGAACCTGGGAGGTGGAGGTTACAGTGAGCCAAGGTCGCGCCATCGCACTCCAGCCTAGGGGACAAGAGTGAGACTTCCTCAAAAAGAAAAAAAATAAAGAAACCACTTGCTTTGCTCATCCATAAGAAGCAGCTCCTCATCCATTCAATATCTATTGTGACACTGTGGCAATTCAGTCCCATCTTCAGGCTCTGCTTCCGTTTCTAATCTTCTTGCTATTTTTACCGCATCTGCAGTAACTTCTTCCACCAAAGTCTCGAACCCCTCAGTCATCCATGAGGCTTGGACTCAACTTCTTTCAAACTCCTGTTAATGTCGACACTTCGCCCTCATTGAATGACATCGAGAATGGCGATTCCTTTCCAGAAGGCTTTTTATTGGCTTTTCCCACATCCGTTATAGGAATCACTATCTATGGCAGCTACAGCCTTACAAAATATATTTCTTAAATGGTAAGACTTGAAAGTTAAAGTCACTCCTGTAGGCTGAAGAAGAGATGCGGTGGTAGCAGGCACGAAGACAGCGTCTCCATTGGAGCTCAGGGGTGACCAGGTACGTTGTCCATCAGCAGGAATATTTTGAAAGGAACCTTAGTGGGTTCAACAATGGGCTAGAAAGATTCAGTAAACCATGCTGTAAACAGATGTGCTGTCATCCAGGCTTTGCTGTTCCACTTATAAAGCACAGGCAGAGTAGCTTGAGCATCACTGTGAAGGACATTAGGATTTTCCCAACAGTGAATTAGCACTGGCTTCAACTTAATGGCCCCAGCTGCATTAGCCCCTAATAAGAGAGTCAGCCTGTTGCTTGAAGCCAGACATTGACTTCTCCTCTCTAGCTATGTAAGTCCCCGATGGCATCTTTTTCTTTTTTAAAAAATTTATTTATTTTTTGATAGAGTCTTGCTCCGTTGCCCAGGCTGGAGTGTACTGGCACCATCTCAGCTCTGCTTCCCGGGTTCCAGCAATTCTTGAACCTCAGCCTCCTGAGTAGCTCGGATTTACAGGACTGTGCCACCATGCCTAGCTAATTTTTGTACTTTTAGTAGAGACGGGGTTTCACTATATTGGCCAGGCTGGTCTCAAGCTCCTGGCCTCAAGTGATCTGCCTACCTCAGCTTCCCAAAGTGTTGGGATTACAGGCGTGGGCCACTGCGCCTGGCCATCTTTTTCCAATAGAAGGATGGTTTGTCTTCACTGAAACTTTGCAGTTTAGTGTAGTCAGCTTCATCAACGACCTCAGCTGGATCTTCTGGATAACGTGCTGCAGCTTCTCCATCAGCACTTGCTGCTTCACTTTGCACTTCTGTGTTGTGGAGATGGCTTCTTTCCTTAAACTTCATGAACCAACCTCTGCTAGTTCCAACCTTTTTCCTGCAGCTTCCTCACCTCAGCCCTCACGGAACAGACTAGAGGTAAGGCCTTGCTGTGCATTAGGCTTTGACTTGCTTAAGGGGATGTTGTGGCTGGTTTGATCTTCTATCTGGATCACTCAAACTTTTATCCGTATCTGAAATAAGGCTGTTTTGCTTTCTTGTAACTCATATGTTCACTGGAGTAGCACTTTTAATTTCTTTCAAAATCTTTTTCTTTGCATTCACAACTTGCCTGTTTGGTGGCAGAGACCTGGCTTTCGGCCTATTTCAGGTTTTGACACACACGCCTTCCTCACTAAGCCGAGTCACTTCCAGCTTCTGATTTCAGGTGAGAGTTGTGTGACTCTTCCTTTCACATGAACACGCAGTGGCCACTGTAGGCCATTATTAAATGGCCTAATTTCAATATCGTTTGTGTCAGGGAATAGGGAGACCCAAGTAGAGGAAGAGAAACGGGGGGTGGGAACAGCCGGTCGGTGGAGCAGTCACAGCACACACAGCGCTTACCGATTAAGCTCGCCGTCTTACATGGGCACAGATCACGGCACCCCAGAACAATTACGATAGTAATAACAAAGATGATCACAGAACACCCTCACAGGTATAATAAACTCTGAAATATTGCAAAAATTACCAAAATGTGACACAGAGACATGCAGTGAGCCCCCGCTCCTGGAAAAACGGCACCGACCGACTTGCTCCAAGCAGCATTTCGACACACCTTCACAGCGTTCACACAGAGCCATGAAGCAAAGTGCAACAGCACACAGGAACTGATCTCCGGCTGCAGAGCTGGAAGCTTTGGGCCTGCCCGTCCGACTGGTGAGGCTCAGTGGCAGCAGGGCTCCCGAGCAGGAGTCCAAGGCACCTTCAACTCCCCCAGCAGCCCTGGCCTCTCGGCCCTCAGGGGCCTTCCCTGATGGGGGAAGGGCTAACCCTGAGCTACACCTTTTCCCCACCCACCCTTTACAGCGCAGAGACAGGGTCCCTTCCCAGGTAATGGAGCCAAGCGACATACGGGGCCTGGCTAAGGCACTAGAATGAAGAACTGGATCTGGCTGCCAATTTCCACAACTGATCTGCTGACCCTAACCCGTCCTGTAGTCCTGTCCTGGGCTCCCTTAATTAACGGGTGTGCCATTAAAAAGAAGGCACAGAAGACACTGTCAGCTTTCGTCTACTACTTAAAAAATAGTGATAATAGTAATCAGTATCACCATTATCAATAGCACTTTCACATACTTACTTTTTAAGGTCAAATACAGTGACTCTATTGCCCACGGGACTGATAACTGAATTTCCATCGCAGGTAAAATTTAGGTTCCCACGCCGGTACACCGTACCCAGCAAATTTGAAAACTGAAAAAACAAACAAACTTGTCTTAGCACAAAGAAAACAGTTGACTCCTAGAAAAGTACTAAGTGAGGAATCTGGGCAGAGAGATGGCATAGAGGACCTCACCTTGGGGGCCCGTTCACATTTCCTGGGTAAGAAAGGAAGAAGGGAGCCTGATCCTCAGGAGACCAGAGGAGCTGGGGGGGGGGGCAAGCTCCCACAGAGATGAGTAAGATGCCCCCGGGGAGCTCTGAGGAAGCCTCCCAAGACAGGAGGCGCCTGCCAGGTGAAGAGGGGCATGGAGCCCTCATTCCACCAAGAAAAAAGCTGCAACAATGGAACAGCGCCCTGAAAGTGCTTAGAGCTCAGGGCATCCAGAAGTGTTGCAAGCCAGCACACTACTTACTTATTTACTAATTCAAGAGAACGAGCGTTCACTGGAGACTGCCATGTGCACAGACACGCACATTTATGCTCTATCCCTAGCAGGACGGGGATGAGAAGTGTGGGAGGAAGGGCTACTTTAGAGGGTGGTCACGGAGAGTCACCTGGAAGTGTCACCTGAGCTGGAATCTAAATGGGAAGGCACCAGTCAGACTCCGAAGCCGTGGGTGGGCAGCGCCCTCAGGACCTCAGGGAGGAGCCTGATCAGCAGAATGACTTTAAGCGGCCAGGCAGGCTTCAAGGGACATTTTTTGCCACTTTGCAATAAGAATATGGAGCGGAAGAAGTCCTGGCCTGTGAGGCCGTGGATATGTCTTCTGGTTTGGTGCTGGGCACACAGCGGTGCCTCCACCACCACAGGGGACACAGGAGCAGCACTCTGAGGGACCAGTACCATGCTCAGTTTCGGACAGGACAAGTGTAGTACACGGTGGGCTCAGCAGCAGGCGGCCCGCGCAACCCTGGAGGCCCAACGGTCAGGGCTACTGTGGGAAACACGGACGTCCCCATAACCAGCCAGCTGTAGCAAACGCCTCAGAGACCCCCAGGCTGGCTCCGCGGTCCCCTCTTATTACCTGTCCCACCCGCCTCCTGCACTTCACGTCTGGGACAAGTCTTCCCCGGCTCTCAAGACTGAGGGTGTCCGACTCAGGAATTCCTCAGGAATTCTCCGGCCTCGGGAAACAGAGCTCACACATGGGTTCCCTGCCCTTCCGCTCACCTGGACGCTTGCTCGTCAGCGAGCAGCCCCGGGCCCGGGGTCCCTCCTGTTCTCACCCCTCCTGCCCGCGCCCCCGCCCCGTCCCACCTCCTCATCCCTCCCGAGGGTGCTCTGCCCTCCCCGACGGCACCAACTCCAGCTTTTGGGCGGGGCCATACTCAGGTTAAAAATACCCCGGGACCCCGACAAATGTCCCTGGTCCCCCCGAGGAGCCGTCGGCGCCTCCGTCCCAGCTCTCCCAGGAGCCCCACCACAGCAGGGCGTCCCCGAGGCCATGGGCGCGCAGACCGCCGCGCGGCCAGACGCCGCGAAAGCAGACCACGCGCCCCAGCCCTCCCGGCGCCACCTCAGGCGCCGTCCACCGGAACAGCCGCGCCGATCGAACAGACCGCCCGCCGCCCGCGCTCACCCGGTAGGCGAACTTCATCACTGCCGCCCCACGTGCACCGCAGCTCAAGCCGACTGCCTGCCGCCCACAGAGACTCTTCCCGGGGTCCGCGCGGCCCCGCCCACAGCACGCACTTCCGGGAAGAGACGGCGCGCACCGCCCACAGCGCGCGCTTCCGGGGCGGGGCCGCGCACCACAGGCCGCAGCGCCCCAGGAGGCCGGAGGAGCCTCCTCGCCCTCGCCCGGCTCCGAAGCGGAGTTTGAACGCAAGCGGCCCAACCCCTCCCGAGGCGGGGCCTTCTCCGGGCCCCGCCCACACCCCGCAGACACGCTGCAGGGCGCTCTCCGCACGGAGGCCCAGCCTGGCACAGCAGCGTCCACAACATCCCAGAGCCCTGCACACCCAAATGTCTTCGTTCTTGTGAGCTACCGGGTAAGGAATTATGAATAAAGTCCCGAATGCTGGCCGGTGCGGTGGCTCACGCCTGAGAGACTGAGGAGGGTGGATGACCTGAGGTCGGCAGTTCCAGACTAGCCTGGCCAACATGGTGAAACACGGTCTCTACTAAAGTACAAAAATGAGGCGCATGCATGTCTGTAGTCCCAGCTACTCGGGAGGCTGAGGCAGGAGAATGGCTTGAACCTGGGAGGTGGAGTTTGCAGTGAGCAGAGATCGCGCCATGGCACTCCAGCCTGGGCAACACAGCAAGACTGTCTCAGAAAGAAAAAAAAAAAAAAAAATCCGAATGCTTCCCAAAAAGCAAATAATCTATGTCAAGAGTCAGGAACAAGAACTAGAGAGGTAAAACAAGAAAATCTTCACATTACATACTGTTGTCACACCGTGTCGCAGCAAAAGATCCAGTGCAAAACAGCAGTTTCTTCTTAAAATGTGTATTTTCAGAATTACAATGCTTACATTTTAAACAGTCTTAATACAATGGTTTTAATCTAACAATATATTACATAATATGAAAAATGACTTTTCATAGTAAACCATGAAAATGGAATTAATACCTGCAGTGTCAAAGTCACCAACTTGTCACCTTTTCCAGTCACAAAATCCCAACACATTGTATTAATGCTTGGGGGTCTTACAGCCTGATGTATCAAGGATGAATAAATGTAGAGAAAGGAGTATTTTCATGAAAAATAAAATTTAAAAACCAGGTAGGATTTAAAGAACACAGTTGAGAGTAAAACATTTAGATCAGCCCAGTTTGCCCTTTTATAAAAAGTAGTATAGCTTTTCATTTTATATACAAACCTGGAGTGTCTGACTTCATTTTAAAACTTAATTTTAAGCACTAAAGAAAATTTGAATAGAAGCCTGTATTTTTTCTGCTAATTCTGTATGGGATATCTAGCGTCTCCACTAAGAGTAATTAATACAGGAATCTGACCCTCCTGGGCTGTGCTGACAATGGAACTGTTGTAGGTAAAATCATTTTCTGATTAAATACAACAATTTCCACATTAGAATCAGAAGAGTTATAATTTTTCCAATCATAGGACATCCCATGAAATTCACAAAAATTATAACTTATTTTATTTTCCATTTGACAGTATTTACATGTTCCACAGATATTTGTAAAACAGCTGCAAATTCCTTGCTTTTTAGATACACATTGTATATCTGGCTTCACAATTATTTAACATCTCTTGTCTTTATCAACAAAACCAGCTTGTCTCAAATACATAGAGCTTACTTTACATAAAACAATAAAAATCCAATTACAGTTACTCTTTTAGGACTTTTATGATAAACATTAAGAAAAAAATGACAATTTTGGGTAACATTCTTCTTTGTCTTAAAGAGGCAGAAGCATTCATGTAACATAGTTTGCAAAAGATCTTTTGGGTAATTAGGGGGAAAAACTGATAAATTTGATTTCATTCCATCTTCAGGCAATAAGAAAGCGCTGTAAACATTTTAAATTTCCCCTTCACTTTCTTCCTCTAAATATATACGAAGTTGGATAATTTCATCCTGGGAGTAGAACTAGATACAAGAAAATCAGAGAGTAATAAATAAAACATTTAATCACATTCCCTCTTCCAGAAGGTAAGAGAGAAAGGGTAAGAAGGAAAGCTACATTATAGACTAGGGAAGGCTCCCAGGCTGACAACACGGATTACAGGCTCTTCTGACAGAATCAAATCTCCCATCTCTTTATTCACAGGACTTGGTAGAAATGCAGGGCAATCGTCAATTTTTATGATAAAAAATCCTTATTTTAGAAACCCTAAACTATCATTAGATTCTGAAGTTCTAATTTGCTAACTAGTTTGACCAAGTTTGTTAAACTGCACATGAAGAAGATAAATTTCTGGGAAGTTTAAATACACAATTATTTATCTTCTTTACACGTCTCCAATTTCTACAAATGAAAAAGACGTAGAAGGGAAAAAAAATCACGTCACCTTTATTTATTCAATGAGCTAAAAGACAACACAGAGAATACTGGAAATGACAGCTGTCGCGTTTCCCCAGTCTGTGCCTCCTTCCTCCCACGCCCCACTGCCTCCCGCAAGCACCGTGCTGGGCAGGAACCCGGTGCTCCTTCTCTCCACGACTTGCACATCCACGGGGATTCACACGAGGGCCACCCGCTGCTGGACCCAATTCTATCTGCTTGCGCTAATCTTGTCAAATTCAATTCCAAGCACGCTTGCCCAGGAAATTAAGAGTACTATTTCATATGTACAAAAATACATCGCTTTGGAGAGCTGGAAAAGGTTTAATACGTACAACACTTATTTACAAGCTGTGACTTTCACACCTGTAAAAACAAACACACTTATTTTTGTCCTTGATTTTTGGTGCAACTTACACATAAACATTACATCAGTTAGTCTGTATTTTTAAAAATAATAAATCAACCATATGTACAATAAAATTTACAACCGAAAGCAAATAATCCATTGGAACAGTGTGACTGCAACTCAGTAGACCAGTGGAGGACATTCCAGGACTTGAGTCCTTCCCTACAACCAGACTAAAAACACTGAGGACCTCTCTCATCCTCACGATGGAACATCTTAATTTCTAAGACTTAAGGTGCAAAAGAAAAATAATGATTATACAGCTACAATTACATGTAAAGACTTTAAAGGGACAGAAAAACGTATTAACCCCCACATATATAATGATCATTAAATTAAATACATATTTAACTCCCAGTGCATATGATATTCTATCAACATTTTGGGGGACCACAGGGTTCCAGAAACATTTATCCCTAAACCACCTCACCGCCGAGGAGTTCCTCACAGCCGGGTCTCAGCTTTCTTCAGTACCTTTCACGTGGCTCCGGCTGATGGGCCTCCAGGTCCCCCAGCTCCGGCATCCCAAGGCACAGAAGGGGTTATGATCCCTCCCTCCCCCCACCCACCTCCCCTAGAAGGGTGTTACTCTAGAAAAGCACAACGAGAGGATCTGCGGTAAACGGCTGTTTTACCCCTTAGGGGACACAAATCCACTCCGATCAGGAACCTGGGCAGCTGTGTGACCAGAAAGGCACACACATGTCACTAAGAATGCAAGGCCTGCTGAGTGTCTACCTGAAAGACAAACGGCCTTCCACGAAGAGCCAGCAGACAGAGGCTGCTTCGTGCAGACAGCATGGGCGGAGACTTTCATGAGCAGCGTGTGAGGTAGGGGAGGGAGGCTGGAGCTCTGAGTAAGTGGCGTGGGACACCAGCATGGGGACGGGGTGAGAAAAGCAAGAATCTGAGATCACAGGCGGCATGAAAACAACAGAACTCGGCTGGCCAGCTGCATGATGACGCTCTCTGATGTCCCCACAGCCAGGCAGGACCACTGAAGGTCTGGCTGGAGCCAGAACGGAGAAGAGTCCAGTCACAGTCCCATAAAGTGCACTCCTAGCTGGGCCGTGGCATGTGTTCACCCCAGCGCTGTCATGTTACACTGACTTCCAGGACGTGGTCATCTTGGCTGGGGATGACCAGGACTTGCGTGCCTGAGCTGGAGTTGAAGACCTGGCCGGCCGGCAGTGCCTGCAGCCGGGGCATGGGCAGGCCTTTGTGCTCGCTGCTGCAGGCCGAGTGCACACTGCCCCTGCTCTTGAGGCTGCTGCTGTCTGGCTGGTCGTCCCCATGCTTGTCTACTGACAGGCTGTCGTTTTCTATCCAGCTGTCTGCAAAACACACAGGAAGTTAGACCCAAGCTGGGTCCACACTCACCTGGGGACTGGCAAAGCCACATGGAGCCAGGCTGAACATGCAGAATGCCACCCGACGCTGCCCCTTTACAGAGCACTCTGCGCACAGAGGCTTGGTTTCAGAGCCGGTGCCTGAGATTCTAACAGCAGACGAGGCTTCTGGTACCAGTTTCTACTGGCACTGAAAACATGCCGCTAGTTCTCAAACCCGCTCACTCACAAGCTTTGGCACTGAAAACATGCCGCTAGTTCTCAAACCTGCTCACTCACAAGCTTATCAGCTCTCGCACAAAGTAATCACCTGCTCGAATACTGAAGGTAAACTTTTTCTTAAAAAGTCCTTACCAGCGTCCAGTTGGGAGGAGTGCGCAGAATGATGGGGGAGGTACTTAAACAGCCTGACGTCGGGCAGAGGGAGATACCCCGCGAAGAGTGGCATTACTTCCATGTGGACCCTGTGAGTGGCCCGAGCAGCCACTGGCATGGAGATGACACCGCAGCTTTTCCCACACACTGCCCAATTGCTACTGTTGTCGACAACTGAAACGAGAGGAAGCGCTGTGTCACCCAGGATGGGCCTTCAAGTACTCGGGCGAGAGTCTCAGCCATCGTTACCCAATCTTCTCACCCAACGGTGTCTGACAAAACACCACAGACACAGAGCCCAGTGCCTTGTAGCTGCACCTGAAGATACAACCATGCACTTTCACGGTGACAACACCTATTTCACTGAGTCCAACTTCAATTCGTTCTGGATTAGAATGAATTATGCTGGACGTGTACAGAAAACGGCATTTTTCCTGTGAGGTTAATAAATGAATTAATTTTGATTTCAAATTTTTGTGTCATCTTCCAAAGTATGGTTACTTTGGCAGTTAAATGAGTTCTGTCTGGTAAGTGACAGTCTCCAAGACCACTGGGTCTGAAGCCAACTCTGCCACTCAGAAGAGCATCCCAAGGCCTCCAGGCTCAATGACCTCTGTATACTGGTGAGACCACCACCAGCCTCACAGAGCTGCTTTTTAAGGATGGAAAGAGAATATGTATGAGGGAACTACAAAAAGTTCACGCAAAAAGGGAATCCAGGCCGGGCGCAGTGGCTCACGCCTGTAATCCCAGCACTTTGGGAGGCCGAGACAGGAGGATCACGAGGTCAGGAGATCGAGACCATCCTGGCGAACACGGTGAAATCCCATCTCTAATAAAAATACAAAAAAATAGCCGGGTGCGGTGGCGGGCGCCTGTAGTCCCAGCTACACGGGAGGCTGAGGCAAGAGAATGGCGTGAACCTGGGAGGCAGAGCTTACAGTAAGCAAGATTGCGCCACTGCACTCCAGCCTGGACGACTGAGCAAGACTCCGTCTCAAAAAAAAAAAAAGAATCCAAAGATGCAAATAGAAAATATAAGCTTTATGTCTCAACATAAGCCCCACTCAAGTCAAGACATGTTTGTAAGCAATGATGCCACTGCTTACAATGCCATTTAGTCCATCCCTGAAGAACTGGGAGGCCTGAGAATTTAGCCATGTCAAGGCAGTCTTTTTCTACATTATTAGCCGAATAAAAATGGGTGCCTTTTAAAGACTTTTTAAGATCAGGAAACAAAAATAAGTCAGAAGGAGCCAAATCAGGCCCATAAGGTGGATGCCTCATGATTTCCAATAGAAACCCTCGCAAAGTTGGGCTCGTTGGAGGAATGAGCAGGAACTTTGTCGTGGTGGAGGAGGACTCTCTGGTGAAGCTTCCCCAGGGGTTTTTCTACCAAAGCTCTTGCTATCTTCCTCAAAACACTCTCATAATACACAGATGCTGTTGTCCTTTGACTCTCCAGAAAGTCAATAAGCACAAGGCCTTGAGTATCCCAAAAACCTATTGCTGTGGCCTCTGCTCTTGACCGGTCTGCTTCTGCTCTGGCTGGGCCACCCCACCTCTTGGTAGCCATTGCCGTGTCTGCTTTGTCTTCAGAATGGTACTGGGAAGGCCACACTGCATCTCCTGTTAAAGTTCTTTGAGTAAATGCTTCAGGATCTTGATCCCATGTGTTTGAAGTTTCCATGGGAAGCTCTGCTCTGGTCGGCCGCGGACCTGGGTGTTAGGGTTTTGGCACCCACTGAGTGGAACGTTTGCTCACCTTTCTGTCCTAATTGCGTAAGCTGAACCAGTTGAGATGTCTGCGGTGTTGGCTCTCATTTCTGCTGTTGTCAGTTCTCTCCAATTAGAGCATGAACAAGGTGAATTTTTTCCTTGACAATGGATGTGGATGGTCTGCTTGCTGTGGCCTTAATCTTCAGCATCATCTCGTCCCTTCTTAAAACAAGATATCCATTTGCAAACTACTTAACTCTTTGGGGCATTATCCAAAGAATTTCATACTTTTCATAAAGCATCAATGATTTCACCATTCTTCCACCCAAGCTTCACCATAAATTTGATGGGTTTTTTTTTTTTTTTTTTTTTTTTTTTAAGGCAAAGTTTCTCTCTTGTTGCCCAGGCTGGAATGCAATGGCGCAATCTCGGTTGGCTGCAACCTCCACCTCCTGGGTTCAGGCGATTCTCCTGCCTCAGCCTCCCAAGTAGCTGGGATTACAGGTGCACGCCACCACACCCGGCTAGTTTTTTGTATTTTTAGTAGAGACGGAGTTTCACCATATTGGCCAGGCTGGTCTCAAACTCCTGACCTCAGGTGATCCGCCCACCTCGGCTGCCCAAAGTGCTGGGATTATAGGTGTGAGCCACCGTGCCCAGCCAGTGTTGGTTCCTGATTTAATTTTAGCAGAATTCATGTTGCTCTGATAGGGGCTATTTTAAACTGATGTCTCATCCTTCTTAGTGCCTCAAACTAGATCCTGCTCCAGTGAGGAGGAGCTTATTTTGGTGCAAAAAGTGTTGAAATCCATGCATAGTTTTTTCATAATGTATCTTCCGTGATTTGTTTGAAGAACCCTTGTATGTAAAGCATTTAGTCCCACTCCTCGGACATGGTAGTGTCTTAATATATGGCAGGTGTTATTATTAACATTCATTATTAAAACAACCTTCATGTAATTCAATGCAATTCAAACACCTAAGTGATCATTCACTGGGACCAGCCCTGGAGATATGAAAGTAAGCAAGACAGGATCCTTGCCATCCAGTAGTAGTTGGCCTGGCAAAGAGGTCACAGCTTCCCATCATGAGGACACTGAGCAACCGCCCAGGGGGAGTGAGTGACCAGAAGGCCATGAGCAGCAGAGAAGGGCTCAGGGAGATGGACATTCTGTAGGTGGGAATGGCGGACCTTTGAGGACAGGGGCTACTACAGGACACACAGAGGACCTAGGAGTGTCCGGAGGAAGGCAATGGAGTGACGGTTCTCAGAGTGTGGCTCTCAGGGCACCCGCAAGCTCATAGCTTTCACACTGCTGCCTTTCCACGCTGCTGACCTCGGTGCTGCTGGGGCAACCACAATGGCGTGAACTCAGGAGCCAGATCACTGCCATGAACTCACAGCAGAAAACCAAAACAAAATGCCACGCTTCACAAAGTAGTCATAAGTGTTCATTTTATTAAATTCAGCTCCTGAGTACACTTTTTTGGTTTTTTAATTGTGAAATGTTTATAGACTCACAAGAAGTTGTAAAAATAGTAGAGGGGTCACCTACCTTCATCACCAGCTTCACCCAACTATGCCATCTCATGTAACACAGGAAGCTGACATTGGTACCATACAGTGACCCAGGCTGCAGACCCCACTGGATTTCACTACAGAGTGAACCGGGCTGTAAACCCCACTGGATTTCACTACAGAATGAACCAGGCTGCAGACCTCACTGGATTTCACTACAGAATGAACCAGGCTGCAGACCTCACTGGATTTCACTACTGAGTGAACCGGGCTGTAAACCTCACTGGATTTCACTACAGAGTGAACCGGGCTGTAAACCTCACTGGATTTCACTACAGAATGAACCAGGCTGCAGACCTCACTGGGTTTCACTACTGAGTGAACCAGGCTGTAGACCCCACTGGATTTCACTAGAGCGAACCAGGCTGCAGACCCCACTGGATTTCACTAGAGTGAACCAGGCTGCAGACCCCACTGGATTTCACTACTGAGTGAACCAGGCTGCAGACCCCACTGGATTTCACTACTGAGTGAACCAGGCTGCAGACCCCACTGGATTTCACTAGACTGAACCAGGCTGCAGACCCCACTGGATTTCAATATGGAGTGAACCAGAATGTAGACCTCACTAGATTTCACTACAGAATGAATCAGGCTGCAAACCCCACTGGATTTCAGCACCTTTCACAGGCATTCTTTGGGTCTAATTCTATGGCATTTGTCACATGTGTAGATTCTTGTACCACCACAGCGGCCCTGGCCAAGTACTCTCCATTACCACAGAGGACGGCCTCCTGCTGCCTCCTGCTGCTCTGTGCAACACTGACGCGCCCTCCTTCTGCGGCTGGCATTTTGAGGGTGTCATTTAGAAATGGAATCACACAGTACACCTCCTTATAGGATTGGCTTTTTCTTAGTACAATGCCCTTGAGATCCAACCACAGCACTGTGTGAGTCAACAGTCCCTTCTGTTTCACTGCTGAGGAGGAATCAGATGTGCCAGTTTGTTTAACCACTCTCAAGCTGAAGGACGTTTGAATTATTTCCATTCTTGAGTGCTTGTGTTCTTGACATTCTCCCGGTCTCTGCTGCAGAATGACAGCTGGCTCAGGGAAAGCACGTGGGGAGCGCTCGGTGCTGTGAGCCGAAATAGCTGCTGTTTTCACAGAACACCCTTTCCACTTGCAAGAGTGCTGGGGAAGCTAGTTATTCAGTGTTGGGTATTTGGCAGACGTTTGATGAAAAATGAATGATGTAAGCCTGTCACTTCGAAGAAAACAACATGAGTATTTGCTGCCAATGATGCCATCTAAGACTGAGCAAAAATCAGAATTTTGGAAAACTTACACTTGCCGCTGTGAGCTTAAAAGAGTCCTGATGCTCCAAGCTCTCCCTGAGAGATCACAAATGCAGATTTTAAAAAAATATTGTCAAACGAAAGGTGCCCCCATTTGGAAGATCTGCACAACTCAGGAAGCTATGCTTCTCACGTGACTAATGGCACAGGGTGTCATGCTATGATGCCTGGGTAAAAGAACCACTCAACATGCAAGAGAGGCTGGGTGCAGTGCCTCACACCTGTAATCCCAATACTCTGGGAGGCCAAGGCGGGAGGACTGCTTCAGCCCATGGGTTTGAGACCACCTACCTTCATACATAAGCTTTGTCGAAAAATGCTCATCAGATTCGGTCAGTGCTTCATCCTTATCCACCTCCAAGAGGTCTGAGAGCCTCGTGATCAATACCTCCAGGGAGCAGAGGGAGCCTGTTCTGCAGTACTCCATTCCCGAAGGGGGAAAGATCTCAGCCTTCACATTGTATAATGTCTGGGCAGGAAAGGGAAAGAAAAGAAAGGAAATGTATCTAATAGTTCTCAAGAAATGCAACTAGAGGCAAAAGAAGAGCTGCCCGCAGACCCTGGAGAGCTGAGGAAAGACACTTATCTGCTCGGCTGGCCTTAGAGCAACTGTGGCCACTCACTCTCAATAATTCTCATGGGAGATGCAATGTTTTCGGAAGTCCTACACCCCCAACCTTAACATCCTTCTTCAAATTATGAATATTTCCAACTGCAGGAAGAAAGGCTAGCACAGCGACCCTCCTGCTGCCTATCACCCGGATCCCAAGATCTCAGCATGTTGATGCCTCAGCATCACCGATGGAGCCATGTACATTTCTGTATTTGCCTGAGGTAATTTAAAGCGAATTTCAGGCCAGGCATGGTGGCTCACACCTGTAATACCAGCACTTTGGGAGGCCGAGGTGGGCAGATTAATTGAGGCCAGGAGTTTGAGACCAGCCTGCCCAACGTGGTGAAATCCCATCTCTACTAAAAATACAAAAATTAGCCGGGTACAGTGGTAGGTGCCTGTAATCCCAGCTACTTGGATTACTTAGCAGGAGACTCCCTTGAACCCAGGAGGCAAAGGTTGCAGTGAGCTGAGATCACGCCACTGCACTGCAACCTGGGTGACGGAGCAAGACTGTCTCAAAAAAAAATAATAATCAGATAAAAAAATAAAGCAAATTTCAGACAACCTGTTATTTTGCCCCTGTTATTTGTTGTTTAGTATGCATTACTAAACACTAAGGCCTTTTTCTTACCAAAACACAAAGCTATTATTACAACTAGCAAAAGCAACAGGAATTCCTTGGTATAACCCAATTCAGTCCATAATCTGCTTTGTCCATGTTTTCTTTCCATAATCAACCTATTCTCAGTGGTTATTCAAATATGCTTAACATTCTACCACCACCCATGGCGAACAATCACAACTCATCCGCCACCGCAAAGATGAAAAATGGCTCGCGCAGCTCCACTTCTGAAGGGAAGCGGGTGTGTGCACATGTGTGCATGTGTGTAATACAGTATAACTTGACTTAAAAGTGTTCTATTGGCATTGTAAAACGTTCAAAGAAGATATTTCAGTATATTAAGAAGTGTCTGTCTGGAGTCTGAAGCCAAGATGAAGTCGTCTGCTGGGAGTTCACAGCCTAAACAGCAGTCCTGAGCGTGGCCTTTCTAGGTGATCTCCTACCAAATCCCCAATTACCTCTGTTTGGACATGGGACAAACTCCCACCAGTCTCAACAGGGGCCATGCTGGGACTTCCTGATGTTCTCGAGCCACAGGGCAGAAAAGATCCCAAATACACAGATGCAAAAATGCCAGCCGTGGGCCCGGATACCCGTAGGTCCTGGGAACTGAAGCAGTGGAATGCTGTGCTAGAGGCCCCTGAAATACCTCCTCCTGAGAAGCTTCTGGCTGGAGCACAGTGTGAATATTTCTGAATCCAGCAAAGAATGCAGACTTGCCTAAGGGCTTGAAGGACACCCAGAGTTGCAGTAGGACAAAGTGGGGTGTGCTGAGACCTGCGTGTGCCTGAACATTGCTCTCAGCTGCATCTGGGAAGGAGAGTGGCTGGGGGAAAGCACAGCGCAGGGTGAGTAGCAGGGGCCTCACCTGGCAGCACCTGGAGCTCAGGCACAGTGACCAGAACTGCGGAGCCTCTTCAGAGCGACATGCGAGCACTTACGGCCAGCTGGTCTCTGACAGCGAGGCCAGGGTCACCCCACAGGGAGGAAAGCATCATTATGACAGATGGGATAGGGACACCTGATGGGTCACTTGAAAAGAACAAATTTGGACCCTACCTCTTACCATACACAAAAATTAAGTCAAAGTAGATCACAGACCTAAATATAAGTGCTGAAATTACGAACATCTTGGAAGAAAATGCAGGAGAAAATCTTTTTGACCAAAGGCAATGATTTTCTAGGTTCAAAGCAAAAAATTCAAGCAATAAAACAGAGAGTTGAATTGGATTTCATCAAAATTTAAAACTTTTGTGCTTCAAAGGACAACAAATGGAAGAAAATATTTGCAAATCATACGTAAGGACCTGGTACCTAGGATATATAAAGAATTTACAATTCAATAATAAAAAACAAATAACCCTATTTAAACATGGGGAAAGGAGTTGAACAGACATCCTTCCAAAGGCGGCAGAAAAATGGACCACATGCCCACGAGAAGCAGCACAACATCACTAGCCACTGGGAAAACGCCTGCCAACTGGAACGGCCACAACCAAAAACACAGTGAGACAAGTGCTGGCAGGACACACAGAAGCTGGGACTCTCTGGGTCCCAGCTGGAATCCACTATGTTGCTGGTGGGAATGTAGAGCCCTCTGGAAAAAGTTTGGCAGTTGCTCAAAAAGCTAACCATAGAGTTACCCATATGACCCAGAAATTCCACTCAGGTCTTTACCAGGAGAATTGAATAGATATGGTCCCATAAAAACCCATACTTTGGGCCGAGCATGGTGGCTCACGCCTGTAATCCGAGCACTTTGGGAGGCCGAGGTGGGTGGATCACGAGGTCAGGAGTTCAAGACCAGCCTGGCCAAGATGGTGAAACCTCGTCTCTACTAAAAATACAAAAAATTAGCCAGGCATGGTGGCACGCGCCTGTAATCCCAGCTACTCCGGAGGCTGAGGCAGAGAACTGCTTAAACCTAGAGGGGTGGAGGGTGCAGTGAGCCAAGATTACACCACTGCACTCCAGCCTGGGAGACAGAGCAAGACTCTGTCTCAAAAAAACAAAAACAAAAACAGAAAAAACCTGTACTTTGGCTGGGCGCAGTGGCTCACATCTATAATCCCAGCACTTTGGGAGGCCAAGGCAGGTGGATCACCTCAGGTTGGGAGTTTGAGACCAGCCTGACCAACATGGAGAAAGCCCGTCTCTACTAAAAATGCAAAAAATTAGCTGGGTGTGGTGGTGCATGCCTGTAATCCAGCTACTCGGGAGGCTGAGGCAGGAGAATTGCTTGCACCTGGGAGGCAGAGGTTGCAGTGAGCTGAGATCGTGCCATTGCACTCAAGCCTGGCAACAAGAGCAAAACTCTGTCTCAGAAAAATAAATAAATAAAAAGAAAAATCATGAGCCAGGTGTGGTGACACATGCCTGTGGTCGCAGCTGCTCGGCAGGCTGAGGTGGGAAGATCATGAGCCCAGAAGGTCCAGGCTGCAGTGAGCTATGATTGTGCCACTGCACTGCAGCCTGGGGGACAGAGTAAGACCCTGTCTCATAAATAAATAAATTATTTATATATAAATTATTATTATATATTATTATTTAATAATTTGTGATTTTATTTATTCATTTAAATGTATTAAATAAGGCATTATATAAAACATGAAGGTCAAAACAATTTGTCTTGTTTGGAAGAAGATAGAAAAAAACTGCTAATATCAAAACTATAAAGACAAACACTTCAAATCAACATGGTTTGACAATTTCAAACAGTAAAGAGAAGAAAAGGAAGTATCACAAAATTGTAAAACATTAAGTCGAATAATCTCCCTAAAGGAACACAGCACACACCTCTATCTACTCACCTAGCTCAAGGCTACACTTCATTCCACACTCAAATTGGCTTCTAAAACATGATGCACAAGTTCTAAGAAAATCTTCACAATATTCAGCTAGCAAGTTTACAGCTTTTCTTTGAAAAACTAGAGATACGCCTTAGAAAGCAATGCCCCCGAAGATGAAATGACTCCAAGAAATATTTCCAGGGAGTTACTAAGTCAACATGAGAAAGGGAAAAAGAAGAAAAAAGGAGTCTTTGGGCCTTCCAAATGACAAACACTCCTCTCAGAGATGCCCCCAGGAGTGTGGGCATCTCAGATGTGTCACTTGAGAAGGACCTGGGGTTCTAAAATAAAGATAGTCGATGATTCAACTACCCCAGCAACTGTTTTTCTCCAGCTGCTCCTTCATTATGTTGGCAGAAGCTGTCTATTCAGTTCTTCAGATTATAAAGAACATAATGCCATCTTTCATTTTTCCACCCCACCCTCCCAAAATAATACATCACTTACAAAAAAATTTTCCACTTTAAATTCATAAGTATACGGCTTTAAGGAGATAGACAGCTGTTCCTCAGAAGCTGGGGAAAATCCAACAGAGAACCGGCAATGCAGAGAAGGGGGAGGCTCTTCTGTCCACTTGAGTTCCCAGACGAAGAACACCGACTGCTTGCTGTAGATAGGCTGGAAAGAGAGTCGGGGGTCACTGTTCACACAGCACCATAACCGCAAAGACAACACAGACACTGCAGCGAAACACATGCCATGCGAAGGGTGCTGAGCAGACACCATGGGCAGGCCTCTGCCTCACAGCACGCCTGTGCACGCTGCTTTAGGCCCCACAGCACCTGTCCCTGCCCTAACTCCCTTTGCCTGGCCTTGTCCCAGCAGAAGATTGTACAAAATTGGTAAATCTTTAATTTTTTATGATTCCATAAGTTTTACATCATATGAGATCATTAAAAAGTAGCCTAATTTTTTTTTTTTTTCTTTTTGAAACGGAGTCTCCCTCTGTCGCCCAGGCTGGAGTGCAGTGACATGATCTCGGCTCACTGCAACTTCTGCCTCCTGGGTTCAAGTGATTCTCCTGTGTCGGCCTCCCGAGTAGCTGGGATTACAGAAGCATGCCACCATGCCCAGCTAACTTTTTTTTTTATTTTAGTAGGGATGGGGTTTCCCCGTGTTGCCCAAGAGGGTCTTGAATTCCTGAGCTCAGGCAATCCACCTGCCTCGGCCTCCCAAAGTGCTTGGATTACAGGTGTGAGCCACCGCGCCCCATCAATTTTTTTTTCCCCTTTTTTTAGAGACAGGGTCTCACTCTGTCACCCAGGCTGGAGTGCCATGGCGTGATCACAGCTCACTGCAGCCCAACCTCCCAGGTTCAAGAGATCTTCTCACTTCAGCTTCCTGGGTAGCTGGGAATACAAGTGTGTGCCACCATGCCTGACTAATTTTTGTATTTGTAGAGATGGGGTTTGCTATGTTGCTCAGCCTGATCTCAAACTCCTGAGCTCAAGTGATCCACCCACCTGGGCCTTCCAAAATGTTGGAATCACAGGTGTGAGTCACCATGCCCAAAGGATATTAATGGATATTAATTAATATATAGCATATCCCATGCAGCTCCAAAACAGGGGAATATATCATCAATTAATTAAAAAGTACATCTTGGCTAGAGGTGGTGGCTCATGGCTGTAATCCCAACACTTTAGGAGGCCAAGGTGGGTGGTTCACCTGAGGTCAGCAGTTCAAGACCAGCCTGACCAACATGGTGAAACCACGGCTCTATTAAAAATACAAAATTAGCTGGGTGTGTTGGCAGGCGCCTGTAATCACAGCTAGTCGGGAGGCTGAGACAGAAGAATTGCTTGAACCCAGGAGGCAGAGGTTGCAGTGAGGCAAGATCACACGATTGCATTCCAGGCTGGGTGACAAGAGCGAAACTCCATCTCAAAAAAAGATAAATAAAAATTTAAAAAACAAAATAAAAAGTAAGTCTTTACATTCAGCCAATTATTTTATATTTAAATTATTTTAGGAACCAGCACAACCTGATGTATGGGTTGAACACCGCTATTACATGTAGAGTCCACACCTAAAAGCACAGTGTCAAGCTCCAGGACTATCTGAAAGAGCTAACGGATTAGTGGGGGAGAATCCTTTGAAAATGCTGAAGATTCAGACATACATTAAGAAAGCCTTCGAGCTCTAAACACTCAGCATTTACTGCCTAAAAACATATGTGAAAAATCAACAGAAAAAGCAAGGTCAAGATTCAGCCAGGCAGGGAGGCATAAACAGAAAAAGCAAGGTCCAGATGCAGGCACGAGCATGGCTCTTTTACAAAGGCACCGACGTGTCGGGCACCATCGCTCTGGCACTGGCAGGCATCACGCTCCAGGCAGAGTGGAGCAGTGCCCATGCAATCAACAGTGCGTTCAAACAGAAGCTTGTACCTGCACACATCTATGCATACAGTGGGACCAGTTTCAGATTTAATTCTTCTAAAAAGAAGAATTCATCCATCCAGCCACCCACTTACTCAGCAGCAAGCCCCGATCCAGCCTCAGGGCAGCCGGAGGAGCTGCACAGGAGCCTTTACTCATCAGCAGTGCAGCTGTTCTATCTAAAGGCTCGATCGCAACACATACTACATCATTTCCGTACACTCCGGTTCTCTGTTGAGAAGTTATGCTCAGGTCTACACAATGTTTACCTGCTGGGACTGCGTGTTCAGTGGTACTAGTTGCAGGTCGGTACTATCACTGGTATCTACAAGATAACTATCTGACAGCTGAAAGTCAAGTTCTGACAAATTCTGGACACAAACTTGAACATATTTCCTAAAGCGGAAAAACAAGAAGTATTATTTTGATATGTAAGAACTTTATTAAATATATCTTAGCTTTGTTAAGGAGACCCTCTCTGTCTAGGGAATCAAAAAAGCAGCAAAGCAAAGTAAGCTACGTTGTTGCATATGTTTCTCCTTCAGATTTCACACCAAAAAGTGTCAGAAAAAAATAAACCTTTTTGGCTAGGCACGGTGGCCCACGCCTGTAATCCCAGCACTTTGGGAGGCCAAGGTGGGCAGATTATGAGGTCAGATCGAGACCATCCTGGCCAACATGGTGAAACCCCATCTCTATTAAAAATACAAAAATTAGCCAGACATGGTGGCACGTGTCTGTAATTCTGTAATCCCAGCTACTGAGGAGGCTGAGGTATGAGAATCGCTTGAACCCAGGAGGCAGAGGTTGCAGTGAGCTGAAATCGTGCCACTGCACTCTAGCCTGGTGACAGGGCGAGACTCCGTCTCAAAAAAATAACAAATAATAATAAACAAACATTTTTAAAGAGGCGATTTCTGTGAGGAAATGGAAGAAAGAATATAGTTTCTGACCAGCCTTATCATAAAGTGATCATGGCTGGTCACCCTCACTGGCCTATGGGGAGCCACAGGGAGAGAGCAAAGGCGGGGCTTATCTCCATTTCCATTACATGCAAAGCTTTGAAAAATAATAATAATAGTTACTATTTTTTGAGACAGAGTATTGCTCTTGTCGCCCAGGCTGGAGTGCAATGGCACGATCTTGGCTCAATGCAACCTCCACCTCCCAGGTTCAAGCAATTCTCCTGCCTCAGTCTCCAGAGTAGCTGGGATTACAGGTGCGTACCACCATGCCCAGCTCATTTTTGTATTTTTAGTAGAGATGGGGTTTTGCTATGTTGGTCAGGCTGGTGTTGAACTCCTGACCTCGTGATCCGCCTGCCTCGGCCTCCCAAAGTACTAGGATTACAGGCGTGAGCCACCGTGCCCGGATGAAAAATTTTTTAATAAGGTTCTTTTAGAGATTATTGATGTTTTTAACCATTAATATCTACAGCTCCCTTTGCTGTGATTTGAAGGGGAAGAAAAGCTGCTAGTATAATGTTCCATTCTAAACATGGTTCTGACATTTTTGTTTCCAAATTATCCAAACATCGTCAATGGATAAAAAGTTGCGGGCAGAGGCCAGGCCAGCATCCCGAGCGCAGTGATCAATGCTAGCACCGTCACTAAGGTGGGGCACCTGGACACCGTGGGCCCCCCATGCAGTCAACAGGAAGCACACAGCCCCGCCTGCCTCAAAGCAGAATCGGAGTCTACTCAAGCCTTTAGGGCGGCTGTTTTCCACTGAGGCAAGTCCGCCCCACCCAGAGGACACTGGGCAGTGTCTACAGACATCTGTGGCTGCCACACCTGGGGGTGGGGAGTGCTACTGGCATCTCGTGGGAGAGCCTGGGGTGCTGCTCAACACCCTACAGCACACAGGACAGCCCCTACAACAGAGTTATCTGGCCTAAAATGTCACTCATGCTGAGCTTAAAAGTTCCTGTTCTAGAGGTTGCAGGCAACTGACAAGAGATACAGGGACAGGGGAATTAGTTAAACAAATCCAGCCAGATCCAGAAAGGTGGGCCTCCAGAGGAAACCCGGCCTGCGTGTGAATAAGTCGATGGCTTGAAAACAGGGAAGAAAGGATGAACAGAGATCTAGTGGTCTGATGGAGATTTTGGATCCCAAGTCACACAAACCAACTATAAAAGGTCATTTTCAGACAGTTGGGAAAATCTGAATATGAACTGGGTGTCATAGGACACCAGGGAACTGTAATTTTAAGAGACGAACAATGGCCTTGTGGTCACATAAGAAGACATCCTTTGTCATCACGAAGGCCAGCTTTGAACATTAGGAACCTCCGCTTAGAAGAGTCCTGGGAAACCAGCCAGGGCCTGCACACCACGTCTCTGTTACCGTGTTCCTGAAGACAGCAGGGCGTGCGTGGTCCTGAAGGGCACACTGAAGGTCAGTGCGATGACCGTGGAGTAGATGGACCACGGGCAGTCAATTGACACCTGAGGAGGAAGCACAAAGACACTCTCTGACCACTCGCCCGACGGACAGCACAGCCACCACCACTGCTGCCCAGATACACCTGCAGTGCCTGCCCACACCCTAGTCATTTTATTATGGCTTCCACCACTCGTTATCCAGGAAGCAAAGCCTTACCTAACACATACACAAACCAACGAGAAATAGGACACTAAGTCTAGAGACAAGAGAAACGAACACAGAACTGGCAAGACGTGCACCTGTCACCAGAATCATCTCAATGGCGGAAGAGCACAGCCGTCCCCTAAGCAACAGACCCACCTGCTGCTCCCATAAACGCAGGACCACAGAGCCATGTTTCAATGTGCACAGGGTTTTGACACAGTGCTTTCAGTCATATATTTCCAGATGACATTAGTCAATGAGTACTCCATATTTAATGAGTTATCTAAGCATTTAATCCATGTGAGGCTGAATATGTAACTGAAAACCAAATCAGTTTAGGGGCACAGGGAGGACAAAGATATTACATCCCTTAAGGGCAGGAATGAAGCAAGTCTCAAGCCTTATTCCCCACAGGGAAGAGGTGAATACCCCAGCACGCACCGTGCGTGCCACCAATGCCAGGGAAAAGCAGGATAACACGGCACACGGCACAGGTGCCGCCAGCGCCAGGGAACAGCGGGATACTCGGGCACCCGGTACAGGTGCCGCCAGTGCTAGGGAAGAGCGGGATACTCGGGCACACAGCACAGGTGCCACCAGCGCTGCACGTTCCTGCTGAGCTGAGCGCTACCTTCGCGAATGGTGAACGTCTGTGTGAGTTAAGGGAAAGACACTTCCTCAGGTATCTTCAAAAACTGAACATTACAACATTCTTCTTCAGGTGTGGACTTGTCTGGTAACTTCGTGCTTTGGAAAGATGGCATTCCTTGCCCTTTTTCCCCCACTGCTCTTGGGCATCTACTGCGACCCTCGGCCTGTTTTAGAGCCCTCAGGATTGATTTCTGGGCTACAAGACTTGGGCACACCCTGAGTAACATGATGTAGTGACACATTCCATGAGCTGATTTCCTATGGATCTGGGACCGAAATCACATCTTTCTCAAGTAACTGTCAGTGAGTACCAGCACCAAAGCCTAAAACGAGACAGCTCCTCCCCGGATGAGCTTATGATGTTTCAGTGGACAGACACCGAGGCACACATGACACAGTCCTCCTCTGGCCTCGTCACTGGTCAAATAGACATGACCCAAGTCTGATGCCCCTCATGCCTAGGCCGGCCCTAACCTCTTACAGGGAACTCCCTGGCCCCTGGAACTGAGAGGGAAAGGTAGAGCTGGCTTGCCTCTGTCCTTGCAAAAAATGCACCCCTTATCTAAGAAAGGGTGATTCACAGAACTGCTAACCACACGGCCAGGGCGTCAGGAATCGGAAGGAGCCAGGCTACCAGCAGGCATCACTACATCGCCTTTCCCAGCAGGTGGGCGGGTGGGGAGGCCCCACAAGCTAAGCTCCTCCACTGCCCCGACTCACTTTGTGGTCTGTGGTAACCATGCAGTGGCCAGTTTTCTGTTTGTCCTTATGCTTCCTGTGGGGCTCTGCCATCCCCAGCATGTCACTCTCCCCTCCGAGTGCTGGGGCTGAAGGTAAAGAGAGAACTTCCAGTTCAAATTCGATCACATGGTATGCAGGCGCAACAGGCAGACTGATGCTCGTGACCTTGTCGGAGGACTGAATCCGGAGCGCAGCATCAGAAGACTGTTCTGCGAAAGACAGAAAAAGTCACTTCAAAGCTGTTCTCTCGGTTTCACTTGTCCTTTTCCTTACAGCAGGTGATGGCCCAGCAGTGAGGCCACCGCTCAACCTCTCCCGCTCCTGCGCACCTGGCAGGCAAACCCAAGAACAAAGCCCCTAGGACAGAGCGGCCCAGTGTAAAAGCCGGCAGGCAGGAGCCCAGACCCATCATTGCTCACAAGCTGAAGACAGGAAAAGGACATTTCCCACAGGGCCCACCCAAGCCCTACGTTATGTCCCTGCATGACCTTCTCCCATTCTGTCTCATCTGCAGATCCACCCCCACCCCCAGGGGATCACGGTCCTCCCCTTCCCCTTCTTCATGGCTGGGGCTGGGAGGATGGAGTGCTCAGGGCTCTCAGCAGCACCGACGAGGGCTGCTCTGCTTTTGCTTCTCGGGAGCAGGGCCAGCCTGGGGTGGACAGGGTCTGGCAGGCATCGCCGTGCAACGTGATGCCACATCTCCTATCCTCCGTCAGGCAAGCACTGCTTGGCCACTCAGCGTGTGAACCACTGTCGGTTTACCACCTCAAATGGGACCCCAGCACAGGCACCAGGCTATTGTGCTCCTATGGAACACTGACTCCAGACACTGTTGAGGGGCACTCAGCAGGACGGCAGCAAGGCCAGGCTCACCCTCACACCCACACAGCGCAGGGCAAGGTGGACGTCCTCCTCGGGCCTGGGTGGTCGGCACCTCACCTCTCGTGTTGGAGTAGACCATGGCCCTGCTCTCCGCCTGGCACAGAATAAGCATGGCTTCTGCATTGCTCAGCTGCAGGCTGTCTCCATTCTTTATTGTATAATGGCCGGTAGTGACAGTGAACTTGACTTTCTGAGGAATGCCTGCCAGAAGGCTATCTAAAGGAAAAGAGATCACGGCTCAGCACCACTGCCAACCAGAAGACAGCAAGTCAGGGCCTACAATGGGGTGAAAGGGGGCTCTGTTTCTTTTATTTACTATGAAAGATTTGCTCCTTTGGGATCTCCATGAATTCCCTCTATTTCCATTCCCTTCTGCCCTAACTTTTCATCTCAATGATGTGGACCACAGGGCTGCAGGAGAACCTTGCTGGGGAAAAAAGAATTCTGTGAGTCAAGGAGTCTTATCCCCATCTGGGTTTAGCAAGTCAGGGATTATGATCATGACTATGTCTCCGAGGGTCACAAAATTTGCCTGCCAATAAGCAGTAGGAGAGAATCAGATAATGAAGCTTAAGAAAAGACTGTAAACAAAACTTGACTGTGTTGGTGTTGTTCAAATATTCAAGACATTCTCTGGCTTTTTCAGCTTCAGGCCACAGGCTTTTGGGTTAAGAACAGTCAGCAGTCAGGTGGCCCCCCTCACTCCCAGACAGCAGTGAGGGGCAGGAGTGAGCTGAGGCCTCTGAGAATCCTGTCGCAGGGAAGGCAGAAGGCAGGCAAGATACCAGGACTCGGGGTAGAGTGGACAGAGACAGCGGACACTAGGCGGGAAGCAGGAGCCAGGCCATGAGCCTGGCACTGCAGACACTGGGCCATGGGGAGGGCAGGGCCTGCTGGCTGGTGCTTCAGCTCCCCTGCAGGAATCAAGTTCAGCTTCTCTACACAACGTTCCGATGGAAGAATCACTGGAGAGACCGACTGCTGTGTCCCACATCTGACAGCTTTTGCTGGTGGCCATGCAAGAGGCACGAATGTGGAAAAATAGGGAGAATGGGGGAATAACAGAAAAATGCTCTTTGTGATTTTTTCTTCCAAATAGAAGAAACAGGCAAATAAATAAATTGTTCCTAGCCTGAACAAAGGAGACATTCACTCACTCTTGTTCAGTTGCCACATGTTCTGCAATCATTTGTTTACAGCAACTCCTTCCAATTTTAGAACTTATCAGAAAGGACAATAGCTTTGAATTTCTCAAATGCCATGCCAGATGGACAAGTTTAATCATCCCTTTCAAAGGAAAACTTTTTTTTTTTTTTAAGAGATGGAGTTTTGTTCTGTTACCCAGGGTGGAGAGCAGTGGCGCAATCACAGCTCCCTGCAGCCTCAAACTCCTGGGTCAGGAAGCTGAGGCTCCAGCCTGCAGCTGGGACTAGAGGCCATGGCGCATCACTACACCCGGCTAATTTACTTCATTTTTTAACTTTGTAGAGACGGGGTTTTGTCATCCTGCCCCGACTGGCTTGCCCATGCTGGTCTCAAAGTCTTGGCCTCCCAATGTGCTGGGATCTGAGTATAGATCATAACTAAATCTAGTGTTTAGCATTTGAGACGTACTTCTAAGCAGGAAATTATATACACCTTATGAAACCGTGGTAGACATGAGCTGCTACTTGGCTAATGTAACCCTGTGAAATACACGTGTGGTCTTCAGCCCATTTCCAGGCGCACTAGCTCCCAAATTCCTCACAATCTCCAAAGTGATGTCTTTTTGTAGGCTAATGAGATGACTGGAGGCTGGCAGCTCCAAGGTAGCTTCAAGATGGGGACTGGTCACCAGAGTGACCAGGGCAGGATTAGAGGGTTGGGCCTTTCAGCAGTGCCACCCAACCTCCAGGGAGGAAAGAGGGGCTGAAGGTCGACTTGCTCATCAGTGGCCAGTGGTGAAATTGATCATGCCTGTGTAATGTTGCTTCCATAAAAACCAAAGGACAGGGTCTGGAGAGCTTTCGGGCAGCTGAACACATGGAGATTCCTGGAGGGTGGCACCCAGGGAGGGCGTGGAAGCTCTGCATCCCTTTCCCCATACCTCATCCTCTGCACTTCTTCATCTATATCCTTTATAATAATCCAGTCAACGTGTTTCCCTGAGTTCTGTGAGCCGTTCTAACAAATTCTTCAACCCCTGAAAGGAGGCTGTGGGAGCCCTGATTTCTAGCTAGTCGGTCAGAAGCACAAGTAAAAGAACCCTGGGCTGGCAGCTGGCATGGGAAGTGGGGGACTGTCTTGGGGACTGAGCCCTCACCCTGTGACGTCTGACGCCAGCTCCAGTAGACAGGGTCAGAACAGAATTGCAGGACCCCGCTGCAGGGCTGACTGCTTGCTTGCTGGCAGGGGGAAATCCCTGCACATTTAGGTCCAGAAGTCCTCTGCACTGATTATTAGGTTGAGGGAGCCAATAGAAAAAACACCTTGAGTTTCTTTTTTCCACTCTCAGAGTTAATTCTTCTATGTTTCTTATTTTCAGATACACCATGTTTATTAAATATGAAAAAGTAATTATAGGAAAGCAAATATTCAGATAAACAAAAGAGGCAGTCGGCTAGTTCCCAGGCAAATTTCCCATTATGTTACCCAAAATACCTCTTAAAGGCAGACACGGCTAAAAACTACGAGAAGCCTGGCATCTCAGCAGGTCTCCTCAGAATCGCCCCTGCAGCGCACCTCCTGAAGGGCTGGGGACCCCACTCACCAGCCAGCGGCTCCACGTGCAGCTGGGGCTCCTGCGAGTACACGTCGTACTGCACAATGGGGTAGATGTGAGGGAGGACGAACCACACGGAGCCCACCGAGGCGCACAGCTGCCTGAGTGTATATGTTCCAGGTTCCTTGGCCTAGAGTCAAAACATCAGGCATCTGAAACCACGTCAGCCCAGTTTTGTAGTTAGGAGCTCCCTGCGGTAGTGCTGTGCTGTGTTCTCTCTCAACTACAGAAAGGCCTGTACTTCCTTCTCTCTTGTACCCCCTGCTCTTGTGCCCAAACCTCTGAGGGCCTCTTCAGAAGGCCCTCAGAATCTCTCAATTCATGATTTTCTGAGTAACTGATGCTTAAATTTAACTTTAATAAGGTATTTTCAACTTTATAAACTGTATTTGTGGCATTCTTTTTTTTTTTTGTGAGACAGAGTCTCGCTCTGTCGCCCAGGCTGGAGTGCAGCGGTGCCATCTCGGCTCACCGCAAGCTCCGCCTCCCGGGTTCACTCTCTTCTCCTGCCTCAGCCTCCCGAGTAGCTGGGACTACAGGCGCCCGCCACCACACCCGGCTAGTTTTTTGTATTTTTAGTAGAGACGGGGTTTCACCGTGTTAGCCAGGATGGTCTCGATCTCCTGACCTCGTGATCCGCCCGCCTCGGCCTCCCAAAGTGCTGGGATTGCAGGCGTGAGCCACCGTGCCGGCCTGTGGCATTTTCTTTGACGGGTGTATTTAGTAGAGACATTCAGCAGAGATTTAAGCCCTGCTCTAGACTAAAAGCGTGACAAACAGCTGTACTTTCCACAGGCCAAATCCTGTTAGGTTAGTGCAACTTACAGGACATCCTGTGTCAGAGAAAACTTCATGTTAGAGTGGGTGAGAAACACCAGTTTTGACACCCAGCCAGCCACAAAGGGAAAATAAGGTTGAGCGGGAAAGTGTACCACCTTCTTGAAACCTCATTTTAACAAATGAGGGTGTATATTTTCATACGCAGGGGGAAAAGCTAACTGAATCCAATAATCCAATGAGTTAAAAAGCTAACTTAATCTAAGAACAAATATCTACGTTAAGAACTTCACTCAAAATGTATCGACTGTCAGAAAATTGTATAGATACGAAAGAAAACATCAGTGTATTTTTGTATAAGGATAGAGACAAAAACAGGGTTAGGAGAACAAAGGACTCTACTCAGTTCTCACCACACTCCAGACAGTTCCTGCAAGCTCCATGGCCCTTTTCTTTACAAACTTGAAAGTCAAGTTCCCACCCTGAACGCATACCTGAGTCCTGAAGGTTATCTGGTTGGCCCCTGGTTCCAGGGTCACGTGGCTGCACCTCAGCAGGTGGGCCCCCTCCTCCAGAGCCACCCCCGAGGGCATCTCTAGAGAGGAGCTGCTCTCCTGCCTTCTCAGGAGCATGTGGACGTTTCTGCAGATAATCCCGGTCGTGTTCAAGGAGTTATCAGATGGGCTTCTCTCAAACATCTCATACAGCTCCAGGGCGGGCAAACTGTTTTGGGATACAGGGAAAGGTGCGGTCTCGGGTGGAAAGTTAATGATCCCGTTGGACGTCTTGTGCTTCGTAAGCCACTCCGCAGTCTTCCGGTAGCTGTTTTTCTCAATGCTGAAGTGGACATTGACCACAATCTGCTCCACATGAACGGGCACAGGCATCTGGCTGTACATGGTTATCTCAATGCACAGAACACCGCCCACGTGGACCACGGCATTGGAGGGATCAAAATGGAGATCTCGCAGTTGTGCAAAGGACTGCATGGGTAGCACTATCTTATGACCTGTAAACAGACATTATCGTAACTTACTCCCCAGGTCACACTTCCTGGCAGTAAGCAGCAGCAGGCCGTGGACACAGTAAGATTACTGAGAGCGTACTGGAGCAAGCAGCAGTGACGTGCAGAACAGCCAAGCCCAGCCTCCTGCCATCTTCACACCCCCCAAAAGTTATTGTGTCAAAAGCAAAATATTAACAAATACCTACGTAATGCCTAGAAATCATAAAATGTACAGAAGTTAACCTTCTCAAGTCTGCTTTGACAAACCTAAGAGAAATACAGGTCAACTACCTCTCAATTCCAAACTAAAATTTGTAAACAGTCTAATTTCTAGAGCTATTTTCAAGAGATTCCAATATTTTCTCACCTACTTAAAAACATGCTCAGTGGAGATGCCCAAGTGCCCTGCTGTAATGTGGAAATAAACCCCAGGTGTTTGCCAGTCTACCAAGTCAGCCGATTAAACAAGGACCCCTTTGTGCCCCCAGGCTCAGGACGGTAGCTACCAGCCAGGTCAGTCACTGCTGAAGTGAGAGCCTAATGCTCTCTCTGGGCCCATCTCACTCTGACCAAACTGTAAGTACCCTAGTTTTGTCTAGAAAATCCACAAGGCTGCAGAACTGACCAGTTAAGTATTTATTAAATATTCATCAACTAAAGGACTTGCCAAGACTGATGCCACAGATCATGAAAAACAGTAAACAATTGTGGAATATTTTATTCATATAGAAATACCAAGGAACGTTGGCAGGAAAATCACAACTCAAATAGTCTCAAATACAAAGCAGCAGATGTGGTCATGGCTCTAGCAACAATCAGTTTGGGCATGTTAAGACTCTACACAGCCAAACTAATGTCATGATGCTTCTGAGAAATCCATCCAGATGGATCTCGTTTCCCCCTTTCTTTGAGACAGGGTCTCGCTCTGTCGCCCAGGCAACAGTACAGTAGCACCATCCTGGCTCACTACAGCCCAGTCCTCCTGGGCTCAAGTGATCCTCCCACTTCAGCCTCCTGGGTAGCTGGGACTACAGGTACCTGCCACCACACCTGGCTAACTTTTTGTAGAGACAGGGTTTCGCCATGTTGCCCAGGCTAGTCTCAAACTTCTGACCTCAAGTGATCTGCCTGCCCCGGCCTCCCAAAGTGCTGGGATTACAGGTGTGAGCCACCACACCAGGCCGCAGATGCCGATACATGAATACACGCCAGCAGTCAATAACCACATCAACCTGACCCTGAAACTTCTAGGAAAACTGGTTTTCAAGCAGTTAGTCATGGCTATGACTGAACTACTGTGTTCCCCAACTTGCATGTGCTGAAACGCTAACCCCCAACCTGATGGTATTTGGAACCGGGCTCTGCGAGGTGCCTGGGGTTAGATGAGATTGTGAGGGTGGGGCACGCATGATGAGATTACTGTCCTTTAAGAAGAGTCATCAGACAGCTTGCTCTCTCTTCTTTCCCACCATGTGAGGACAAGGCGAGAAAGCAGCTGTCTCCAAGCAGGGAAGGGAGCCCTCACCAGAAACCGACCCTGCGGCACCCTGATAGCAGACTTCCAGCCTCCAGAACTGTGAGAAAGTAAACACCTGTTGTTTGTGTTAGCCCGAGTAGAGTAACACAGTAACCACCTTAAATAAGCACACTTCAAAACTAAGGTGAGGAGCTCAGCTTCGCAATAAATTTAATCTTACCACACAGCATGATCTACAAGTATATTTTCCAAAACAATTAACATGACTCTAACTTCCATTTAGATGCTCCTATGAGGAAACACTGAGACAAATTCCAGAAGGCAGGCCAGCCTGTAGGACAACTGGCTTGGAGGATTCAGCAATGAAAGGACATGAAGCACTGACACAGGCCACAACACAGATGAGCCTTGAAAACATGACGGTCAGTCAAGAACTCAGCCACAAACCACCACACATTGGACCACGTGTGAAAGTTGTCAGAATCAAAAGGGAGTCACTTGTGCTAAAAAACAACAACAAAACCTTGACTAATAGAGCCAGAGAAGGCTATGAAGGGAGGACTCTCATGCATGAATGCATGATAAAAAACTTCACAAAGAGTCTGCAAACACCACAGCCTTGCAGAAAGGTCACTGCAACCTTATACAAAACACTCTTCCACCAAGACATCTGCTCAGCAACTGCTGTCCAACCCTGACTGGCGTCACCCCGCTGATCCTTGCAGCTGAGAACCACCACCCCAAACCAGTGATGTAATCCTCATTTTCCCTTTAAAGCCCCTTCCTGAATATGCACATAGTTTACTATGGCCCGTATATGGCATTGCAATGCCCTATTTCCAAATAAATACCATTTTGTAGAGAGACTCCCTATGTGTACTATTTAGGTTGACAGATTCTACAGGTTGAGTATCCCTTATCCAAAATGACTGGGACCAGAAGCGTTCTAGATTTCTGATGGTTGTGAATCTGGGAATGTTTGCATGACATGCTGTTGAGCAGCCCTAATCTAAAACTCCAAAATGTTCCAATAAGCATTTCCTCTGAGAGTCATGCTGGTCCTCAAAATGTCTTGAATTTTAAAACACTGCAGATTTCCAGATTAGGGACACTCCACCTATATTTGTATGAAACATCCAGAATAGGAATCGAGAGAGAGAGAGTAGATTCGTGGCTGCAGGAAGCGGGTGGCGGAGTTAAGTACGGCGTTTCTTTTTAGGGTGATAAATATGTTTCAAAATTGACTGTGGTGGCCAGGCACAGTGGCTCACACTTGTAATTCCAGCACTTTGGGAGACCGAGGTGTATAGATTCCTTGAGCTCAGGAGTTAAAGACCAGCCTGGGCGATATGGCAAAACCCTGTCTCTACTAAAAATACAAAAATTAGCCAGGCGTGGTGGCGTGCTCCTGTAGTCCAAGCTACACGGGAGGTGGAAGCGGGAGGAGCAACTGAGCTCAAAAAGCAGAGGTTGCAGTGGGCTACAATAATGCCACTGCATGATTCTCTGGGTGACAGAGAAGACAAAAAATAGCTGGGTGTGGTTGCCACACCTGTGGTCCCTGCCACTTGGGAAGCCAAAGTAAGAAGATCTCTTGACTCCGCGAGGTTGAGGCTACAGTGAGCTGGGATCGCACCACTGCACTCCAGCCCAGGCAACAGAGCAAGATTGTCAAAAAGAAAAAAACAAAACAATACTGACTGTGGTAACAGTTGCACACATTTCTGAAACAGACTAAAAGCCATTGAATTATAAACTTCAAATGAGTGAATTATGTAGTTTGTGAATATCACAATAATGCTGTTATATTAAAAAAAAAAAAAAAAAAGGCTCTGTCTTAAAAAGTGAAGGAAAAGATCAGGTGTGGTGGCTCATACCTGTAATCCCAGCCCTTTGGGAGGTTGAGGTGGATGGATCACCTGAGGTCAGAAGTTTGAGACCAGCCTGGCCAACAGAGCGAAACACTGTCTCTACTAAAAATACAAAAAATTAGCAGGGATGGTGGCAGGTGCCCACAATCCCAACTACTTGGGAGGCTGAGGCAGGAGAATTGCTTGAACCCGGAAGATGATTGAGGTGAGCCAAGATCACACAATTGCACTCCAGCTTGAACGACAGAGCGAGACTCTGTCTTAAAAAAAAAAAAAAAAGAAGAAGAAGAAGAAAAAGAAAAAGAGATGGGAAGAACTTTTTTTTTTTTGAGATGGAGTCTCGCTCTGTTGCCCAGGCTGGAGTGCAGTGGCATGACCTCGATTCACTGCAAGCTCCGCCTCCCGGGCTCACACCATTCTCCTGCCTCAGCCTCCTAAGTAGCTGGGACTACAGGCGCCCGCCACCACGCCCGGCTAATTTCTTTTTGTATTTTTAGTAGAGATGGGGTTTCACCGTGTTAGCCAGGATGGCTACAATCTCCTGACCTTGTGATCCGCCTGCCTCGGCCTCCCAAAGTGCTGGGATTACAGGCAGAACTTTTTTTAAAATTAAAAGAGAACTGAGATCTAACAACCACATGTATTATGTGATATCCTGTTGGACTCTATTAAAAATGATTTATAAAAATATTTTAAGACAATTAGGGAAATGTGAATATGGCCTACTTAGTAGATATCAGAACCTTATTAATTCTTTGGGTGTGGTTAAGAGACTGTCCTTATATTTAGAAGATACAATGTGGTCTAGAGTTTGGCTTTAAGCAAAAAGAAAAAAAGTCAAGTGAAAGACATAGATACATGTTAGCTACACAGCAAAATGTTAGCAATTGTTTACTCTCAAGTGGCTGGTATATCTTGTACATCCTTTTTACTTCCTAATGTTTGAAAATATTCCTAGTAAAGTTTTAAGAACTGGTCTTACCTGGGTTGTCTGATGGCTGGCTGGCAAAGTCAAGTATCTCCTGGCAGAAGTGCTTGCGCTCCTCTTCAGTGAGGTGGTGGTCACTGGCTAAGAGGCTGCTGGTCTGCAGGTAGCTGGAGTGGAGAGGTAAGGAGCGTGGAGAGGCTCATACTGAGGAGTGTGGGGCAAAGTGGATGCAAAGCCTCCTACAGCCTTCACAGAGCTTCAAAAGCCAAAGGGCTTTTTTTTTTTTTTTAAGTTACTAGGACTCAAAATTAGATTATAAAAATTGACTAGATATTTCATTAATTCTCTATACAATACATATGTATAAGGTAGGACTTTTCTCTCCTTAATAATAGATGAGAATGAAACATTTGATTGTGGGCAATGTTGCTGTATAAATAGAAAATAATTTTCCTGCTTCATGGAGACATTAAAGGATACTTTTCAATTTGTCCAAGGTGCTTTTGACATTCAGCCAGCTGCTTCCTTGTGTGTGTGATGGGGAGTGCCCAGCCCTCAGCCAGGTAATTTTTCAATGCTCCTTGAAGATAGATTTCTGCCTTTTGTGGAGCCTTTTTCCTCCTTGCAAAATCAACAAACAGTAGCTTTCATTACAGCTAGGGATAATCAACACACTGAGACCCCACCTCTCCCGCCTTGGCCTCCATCCTCCAGACTCCATGCCAGGACGGACTCAGCATCTCCAGAGAGCCCTTTTCCACCCACCCCGCTCCGTGAGAAAGAGCACCTACTCAGGACGAATAATTAGACTCCCAGGCAAAGATCTGAGAAATGAGCGTGTGGTGATAAAAGCACAACACATTGTTGGTCTGGCTTTACACACACGTCGACGAACTTCCATAGCTGAATCTCAGGATAAGAAAGTGAGTGTATCATTAATGATCTTGAGCTGACAGGCAAGAGAGTCAAGGTTAAGAGAAGGTGAAGGAAGGGCTTGTCCACAAGTACAGTGCTAGTCAGCAATGAAGCCAGGAAGTCCAGGTATGGGTCTACACTATCTACTATAAAGGCACAGAAACACAGAAGCAGTCTACAGGGCGCAAGCGGAAGGGAGCACAGAGTCACTTGGAAACTCAGGCAAAGAGCACTCCACAGGCTCCGGCTTCCAGAGAACACCAGAGAATTAAAATAGCAACACTTGGCCCCCGCAAAGCAAAGTTTAAAGCACAACTATTTTGTAAGAGATGGGGTCTTGCTCTGTCACTCAGGCTGGGATACAGTGGCGTGATCATAGCTCACTGCAGCCTCAAACTCCTCAGCTCAAGTGATCCTCCCGCCTCAGCCTCCTCCACAGTAGCTGGGACTATTGGTGTGTGCGGCCTTGCCTGCTTTTAAAATGCAAATTAATCAGGGCTTGTCAAAGCCTCAGGAGTAACAAGGATCCTCTCCCCTTCCCGAAGAAGCCTCTTTGCTTCATTAAGGAGCACCTTCCTCTTTAGATACACTACATGGAAATTCAAGAGAACTATATTCTAGCTGTAACTCTGCTGTTAATTAGTGGGTAATTGGCTAAGCTGCTCCAACCACATCTGGAAAGCTAGAAAGTTCACTTAGCTGATCTAAGAATCCCTTTCCAGCCAATTCACGTCAGTTCAAATCAATTCTCATTTCTTGCTTCACCTATGAAATTACTTGAGTACAGATTTCAAGATCTCATTTCAATCACACTTTTTTAAGAAAATGAAAACAAGCATCGTTTTCCTTACACTTGTATCTCCTTTCAGTACTTTGAAATAGTAACCACATGACCCACTGGGGTTTCTTCTCTTTTATAGTCTGATTTTATGAAACACACTAGAAATATGCTAAATTTTGAGTTTTTCTGGAATCAAACTTCAAAGCTGGAGCTGGAATGGAAATCCTCCAGTATCTGTACACACCTTCTTCCAGTTATCCCGAGACCATCCCTCTTTCACGAACCTGACACATGCAGTAGCTTTACATCAATGGCTTTGAGGTTTTTCAATTCTCTTAATACTTGATAAAACGCTATATAACAAAATACGTAAGATCTATATGCCTATTTACTCACCATTATGCTTTCTTACAATTATTTAATTAAACTTAGTTACAAAAATTTATATATTTAATTAAATTAAATAATCTCCAAGACCAATAACAGTTTTTAAGAGTAACAAGCAGAAAAGCTCTCCATCTGGTTTTCAGAAAAAACTAAAAAACAAAATTATGAGGACTGGGTAAGAGAATCTACACTTTTCAATCTACACATTTACGTGCACTTTATATTAACTCCATATATAACAAATCTTCTCATGTGTATGTTTAGAATTCAAAGAAAAAGTACAAAATCAATTACATGTAAAACTCTGCCAGATCTTTTCCAACAAACTTGGCAGATCGAATCCTCCCAATGCTCGTATACATTTCAATGGTAGCGTGGGACAAATCCTGTGGGGAAGTAAAAAAACAATTACGGACTTGAACTTTTCATGACAGACAAATACTACATTTATTTACCTAAAGCTGACGCAAAAGACGTTGTTGGGTTTTTTGTTTTGAGACAGACTCTTGCTCCATCACTCAGGCTGGAGCACAGTGGCAAGATCTCTACTCACTGCAACCTCCGCCTCACAGGTTTAAGTGATTCTTGTGCCTCAGCCTCCCAAGCAGCTGCGACTACAGGTGCCACCACGCCTGGCTAACTTTTTGTATTTTTAGCAGAGATGGGGTTTCGCCATGTTGGCTAGACTGGTCTCAAACTCCTGACCTCAAGTGATCCACCCGCCTCAGTCTCCCAAAGTGCTGAATTACAGGCGTGAGCCACCAGGCCCAGCCTGCAGAAGACATGTTATTAATATAACATTATTTTTTCCTTTGCATCTATTTTTGTGTTGAGCTTTTCTGTTATAATCAAAATTGGTAACCTGTGTAAAAATTATGAAGCATAATAATAAAAGAAACCCACAAACTCATCCAAAACATCTAACTTTTCCAAGGACTTTCTGCATGTGGGTGACGTGCTGGATATTTTTCATACCTGTGTGTGTAAGAGGTACGGCCATTATGGGCAGTCCAAACGCTTGAGTTGCCCATGACCCCGGGGATGATGCTGACCCACCACACTTCTACCTACACCGTTTTTTAAAGTTTCGCTAATTTAAATCGTTCAAAATCAAATACAATAGCTCTGCCCAAGTCCAAATTACTCCTTTTTACAAAGAAAAGTATTCATTATCCTCTCTTATAATTTCTGTGTGAGAAAACCCAATTTGAACAAAACTGTAAATATTCAAAGATGATTCCATGCCTAATATGGTACCATGGGTACTAATACGCATTTGATGAACAACTATTCCATGTTTTGTCCACAACTCCCCAGGTACCAAAGAAACTAAAAAAACTAACAAGAAAGGGCCCCCAATACCAGCTCCTTCCCAACTCAACAGGCCTTCTAGAGACAGGTATTCATGGAACAGACATTGAACACTTGTTAATACTTACTAAGTAGTGTTTTTCAAAAGCTTCCACTGATGATAATGCTTCTTTCAGTTTCTTATAAGGACTCTGAGCTGTGTTGGCTTAAACAGAAAGAAACGAGAGTCCCTCTTCATCTTCATCATGTCCAGTCACATGACTTTACATTCACCTTCACATACTGCAGGTGGATGACCCCACCAGACTCTTGTGAAATTATAAACATGGCCAATGCCAACTGAAACTACATGATTATGTATATTCTCTTTCAATTCACATATTCATAAAATAGTCAAAACACTTTTGTGTCATGCTTTTCTCTGATCTTTAGAACTAGACTTTTTAGGAACATATTTTACAAATACTCTAATGAATTAAAATTACTTTTGAAATGATCTGAAATGGTCTCAAGTTGAAACAGTGAAATATAAATACTAAGTATTTTTTCCCTTAAACACTTAAAACAATGAGTAATGCTCCTTTCAAAGAGCCTTATTAATCAGGAGAATTTTTTTCTTTTTTTCGTTTTTGAATGGAGTTTCACTCTTGTTGCCCAGGCTGGAGTGCAATGGAGCAATCTTGGCTCACTGCAACCTCCACCTCCCAGGTTCAAGCAATTCTCCTGCCTCAGCCTCCAGAGCAGTTGGGATTACAGGCATGCGCCACCACGCCCGGATAATTTTGCATTTTTAGTAGAGACGGGGTTTCTCCATGTTGGTCAGGCTGGTCTCGAATTCCCAACCTCAGGTGATCTGCCCACCTCGGCCTCCCAAAGTGCCGGGATTACAGGCGTGAGCCACTGTGCCCAGCCAATTTATTTTAAAAAGTTTGCTGGGAGGCCAGGGCAGGAGGATCGCTTGAGGCCAGGAGTTTGAGACCAGCCTGGGCAATACAGCAATACTCCATCTCTACAAAAAATAAAAAAAAAAATTAGCCAAGTGTGGTAGCACACACCTGTAGTCCCAGCTACTTGGCAGGATGAGGCAAGAGGATCCCTTGAGCCCAGGAGGTCAAAGCTGCAATGAGCCAAGATTGCACCACTGCACTCCAGTCTGGGCAAGACAGTGAGACCCTGTCTCTTTAAAAAAAAAAAAAACCATCAGGCTGTATTGTTAGAAAAACAGATCATCTGTAATTCGGAGAGAGTGGTGCATTTGAACATGAGCTATAAAGTCCCTTAAGCCCAGGAGAAACTCAGCTACATTTCTCAAACTCCTTCCAATTCCTTCAACTATTTCTAATATTGCATTATGCTGTTAAAAGGTAAAATAGCAGGTGCTTCAATCCAGTCAGCTAATAATGGGTATAATTTTCCAAATGGTGAGTAATATGATTACTATTAGAACCTGGGTTAAATGTGCCAACTTGCAAAGGACATTTTCATTATTGTCCACCTCACCACTAACATAGGTACACACAAAAAAGTACCTGTTTCTGGTCGCTCAGCTCCCAAACCTGCCAAAAGGTCAACTGTCCTGTTGAGATCCTCTGAGTTAGGTCCTTTCTCTGACACAAGTCCACACAGATAGCCCAAGGACTTTAACTGTTAAGATAAATTCACAATTTCAATTAATTTGCCATAAGAGTCAGCAGGGAATTCAAGAATTTAAATATAACAATTCAAATCCAGCTAACTTCTAGAAGAAATTTAGCTTTCCTACCCAGATGACTCAAATCTGGATAAAACTACATCCTACACAACAGCTCCCAGTAAGACCTGGATAGCGGGAATCCTCTGCTTCTGCCCTTCAGCTCCCTGAGTTCCCCAGACTCCGCCTGCACCTGCAGAAGCCACGCCCGGGCAGCCTACCTGCTGCACACACCAGCACAGCTCTGCCTGCTGAGGTGACATTTCCGCACCACCCTCTGTGTCCCCCGACTCAGGGTACAGAGTCACTCTCACGGGAGCACAGCGAGTGCTTGCTGTCCGCTGACTACATCGACATGTGGTAGGGAACTATGACTTCTTTGGCTGCACCTAGACACCTCCTACGGCCACTAAAGTGGATGCATCATGATCTAAATAAGCAGCAGGAAAGCAGCTCCAAACAGCAGACTTCCTCCGCCACCCAGGCATGGCTGCAGAGACAACACGAGCGTTCCACACTTGGGCAGGTAGGCACCTTTTCTGTGGCATAGCTCCACAGCCCCACAGTGTGGGCAATGTTTGAGTCGATCTGCGCCCGGTCACAGCAGCCTTCTATCCTCTGCAACACCTCCAGACAGCTCAGAAACACCCAGCAGTCCAGAGCACCAGGCGGGACGGAGACCTGTGGGGGTGCAAGTGTGAACGTGTGAGGGGCGCTTCAGGAGAGCTGTAGCTTGAACAAACCCACATGCTCTAGCTTGAATGTGCGAAACCCTCCCCCCTCAAGCAGCCACCTCATCTCACAGTGCTGTGATCTGCAGAGCTCCAGGAGAGAGAAACTAATCACCTACACTCACATGGGAAGAGAAAAGCAGTGTGACCTATATTCAAATGTGTTACCAGGTTTTAGGTATAACTTTCAATTATTGTATTTTTGAAAACCTTATTAAGAAAAAGCCTCCGCAGGTCTAGATCTGAAAAATATATAGAGAATTTTTTTTTTTTTTTTTTAAAAAGGAAAAGCCTAGAAAAAGACCAAATATGATCATTTACTTTAGGAGTGAGGATTGGCCACACATCAGTGTCACGTGGGGAGGGAAAACTAAGACTTCAGATGACTGTTTGCTCACATTTAAGAAAGATCACATTCAACAGCAGAAACTGAATATTGAGTAGAAATATCACAGGAAGACTTACAGTTCACTCTTCAGGCGTGATAAAGACAGTACAATTATGTCTGGGAAGAAGAGCTCCCTACTGCTCCCGATACACTGCAGTATTTACAGGAGAAACCCAATGTCTGTATTTGAAAAACGTCCCAGGGCAAGTGAACAAGGACGCAGACGAATCAGAGCTGGCCAGGTGCCGCGCCTACTCTGACTGCTCCTGGGTCCCACGCACGCATTACGCTACCCTCTCTGCTTCTGTATTTCCTTGAGCCTTTCCACTTAAAAACAAAAAAGAAACACCATCGGAAAAGCAAAAGCGCCTGCTCTGTAAGATGCAGCGTCCCCCACATTCTAGCACCTCTGAAATAGAAACGTTTCTCTTAATCAAGTGGCACCTCACACTCTTCAGTGGCAATGCTGGCTTTTTCTCTGGTGGCACTAACTTCATGACGTGTCTTAGTTTTGGTGAAATGTGTTCACCGGTGCTCTTCAAATCACCAGTCAACAGGTGATGAGCTGCCACTACCGGGGAAACTGACTCCCATAACAACTCTTGCAAGGCACCCTGAGCACAAATAAAGGACCTAGAACCAACAAGGAAGGAACACACTGCCATCAAATGTTCCCATAAAAGCTAAAATGCCCAACTTTTTAAAAATAAGATAAGCTACTTAAATCCTGTGGGGAAAAAAATCAGCATAGGACAAAAACTGCGTAATCGGAAGCCACTTTCAGAAAGCTGCACAACTCTCTCACCCAAACACACCCCACTGAGGGAAGGCACAGAAAAGCGGGGCAGCCGGACGCAGCTTTGAGATCCTGGACAGAGCGTGTCCCTCTGACTGATAAGCGTCCTCATCAGTCAAACCAGAGCAGACCTGGAGCAGGCTGACTGCACCTTGCAGGCCCGCCTGGTTCCCAGGTGCCAGGAGATCTGGGATACTTTTCATCTCCCAAGATGATACCACCACCAGTACCCACTGCACAAAAGCTTCTGTAAACATGTGCCTCCCCTGGGCACACACTGGTGACAGAAAGACCTCCTAGGAGAGGCCAGGTGTGGTGGCTCACGCCTGTAATCCCAGCACTTTGGAAGGCCGAGGTGGGTGGATCATCTGAGGTCAGGAGTTTGAGACCAGCCTGACCAATATGATGAAACCTCGTCTCTACTAAAAATACAAAAATTAGCAGAGTGTGGTGGCATGTGCCTGTAATCCCAGCTACTCGAGACGCTGAGACAGGAGAATCATTTGAATCGGAGAGGCGGAGGTTACTGTGAGCCAAGATCATGCCATTGCACTCCAGCCTGAGCAACAATAGCGAAACTCCGTCTCAAAACAAAACAAAACAAAACAAAACAAAACACCTCCTAGGAGACCACGAGAGACTCCTACAAAGCAGGAAGGCGTACAGGGCTTGTGGTCAAGATGCATCCACAGAGAAGGGAGATAAAGCCCAAGGGCCGCGGCAGGGGAGCCACGGCAGAGGAGCCACGGCAGAGGGCGCTGGATGCAGAAGCAGGAGCAGCCGAGGCACCAGGCGCTGACTGAGTCAGCAGGGAAGAGCAGCAGCCGAGAGCTGAGGAGTCGCCTGACAGCACAGGTGCACCTCAGAAAGGCTCCCAAATGATACACCAAAATGCCAACGGTGGCATTAATTACTGCGTGGCATGATTATAGAACAGTTCTTGGTATATTTTTTTCCTGCAAAGAGCAAGTCCCGCTTTGGTAAGCTTGAACGACAGTATTAAAAAAGTAGCAGCATCAGGTAACAGCAGCTTTTCTGGGGTAAAAACAACAAAATCCAGTGGCAGCCATTGGCCACTGACTGCTGAGACTTCACCTTCAACTTCCACCCCGGAAGAGGAGGGAGAGAGCAGGCAGGTCCTGCACACACCCACGCCAAGGTACAGGGCAGGCTGTCACTGAATAACAGAAACCTGAAGGTGAGCTCGGCCACCCCTCCCTCTGGAGCTCACACCTCCCACAGTGCGAAGCCTCCCCGGGGCCTGCTCTGGTCTTGGCTGCGAGTTCTGCCTGGCTTCGTGCTCTAAGTGCCTCTGTTTCCCAGGAGAATCGCAGCTCCCTACATTTCCTATCACACATCATTTTAAAACTTCAGTTTTTATGGAAAAGAAAGACATGCATATGAATTGGGCATGTGATGTGGCATACACAAGCCTTTCTGCAGTGCCGCCTTGAGGAGCCGCCTGTCTCCTATGTTACTACTTACTGTGTGTGTCTCTTAGCTCCCACCCAAACCCCAGGTAACACCCCAAAAGGGGCCGGGCACTCTGCTTCTTCTCTATACTTTCCAGGGCCTGACAGAGGTGGGCTCTGCAGCAGCGAGACCTTCCACAGTGGGACATGGAAGACTTCCAGACATGTTAACAAAACAATTTATTTATAACTTCATTGCAGCGATACTTTTTCATTGCTTTGAAAAAACAAGTGGCAAAATACATACAACAAGGTATGTGAGGGGCTCAAACCCTAAATTTAGAGGTCCATGATTTTTACAAATGTAACCACCCCCTAATCAAGCAACAACATTATTCTAGAAGGTTCTCTCAAGTCCCTTTTCCTAGTCAAGACCCACCCCAAAGAGGCACCCCCTATCCTGACTTCGGCCACCATCAATTCCTTCTGGCTGATTTGTGAACTTCACATAATGAAATCACGCACGTCCTCTTTTGTACATGGGGCTTCTTTAATTCAACACAGTCTCTTTAAGATTCAACCTTGCAGAGTCTGTCAGCCTGTTCTTTTTCACTGCTGCTTATTAAACCTTTCTACAAGTTGGCCACAGTTTATTTATCCACTCCTTTTAAGTGTCTGGGTTGTTTCCAGTGTTTGGCTACTATGGGTAAAACTATTTGCAATGTTACCCCTGCCTCAACTGAGGGACGCCTTCTCAGACTCCGAAGACGGCCCCAGCCCCGAGTGCGCCAGGCTACTCACAGCAGAACACAGGCAGCGCCAGCACTCCTTCTCCCACCAGCATCCCTGCAGCAGAGACGCAAGAGCGCGGGGGAAGGGAAGAGAGAGTGCCAGAGCCATCCGGGCTCATTTTACCCACTATAGTGCAGCTTGAGAATAAAACACAAAAGTCTCACAAACTCTGGAAGAGAGCGACTGTTCTGCAGCCATGGCTTCACGGCTTTGAGTCGTCCAAACCAGTGCCAGCCCCTTGCTCCTAAACAGCGGTCGACACAGAAAATGGGCACTTCAGCCAACATTACGAAAGCCGTGTCTCTGTGGTGGCATCTGCCACCCAGCACGCCACAGCACCCAACACAACAAAGACCAAGCCTCCGCTCTGCCCCGAGAGCCTGAGACTGAATGGCAGAGCGTGCAGCTTGGACACCTCACTCTGGAACCAGGTGGTGGCTTCACCGTCTCCAGAAAACTCACATTTCCCTAATGGGCCGCCAGACACTTCTTGGCCATTTGGATATCATCTTTTGTGAATAACAGACTTTTTAAACTAATTCTTAATTTATATTAATTTTCCTTAAAGCCCCTCCTCCTCTCCTGATCGCTGTATTAGCAATGGCAAGTGCCATTTTGCCACTTCCAAGTATAAAAGTAAAGGCACTCTTGTTCTTTCTTTAGATACCCCTACCATCTGAGTGCAGCCCACACACTGGCAGGTGCACGAGTCCCAGATGAACGTCTGATATGCCTCCCATGAAAGCAGAATCAGAGCCGTAGCTCCTGCAGGAACTCCCTGCCAGTCACCAGCCCTCCACCTGCCAGAGAGCTCACAGCAGACTGGTGTGGCTTCAGTGCGAACTTTAGATACAAGGAATCAAAAAGTATGCCTTCTCTTATTGCTTGAATCCGGGAGGTGGAGGTTGCAGTGAGCCAAGATCACGCCACTGCACTGCAGCCTGGGCGACAGAGCAAGACTCCATCTAGGAAAAAAAAAAAAGGTATGCCCTCAACTTCTTTAGCCCAACCTGAGGTTGGTTAGAGTCATCCACTACGACCCAGTCACGTTCACCACCGTACCCTAGCGCACTGCAGGGCCACGGTGCCGTGTCGTCATCGCTTGGACGAGATGAACATTTGGGTTCTTCCCCGTTTCTAGCTCTGATGACTCACAGGGCCACAAATATCTCTGTACTTGCCTTTTGATGCGTGTGTGTGTGCATGTGTCTGCACATACCAGGGCTGATCTGCTGGGTCATGGGGCATGTGTCGCGATGGCGACACCCGCTAGATACCGCAAACAGCCTTCCAAAGCACTTCCAGTGGTGCACACCATCATCAGTGAACGATCGCCAGTGTCTCCACCCTCCCACCAATACCCGAGGAAAGCCTTTCCATCCTGGCCATTCTGCTGGTGTGTGCTGGTACTTCATCAACAATGGTTTCAGTTTGCATTTCGCTATGATTCATGAGACTGAGCCCCTTTTCATATGTTTATTGGCCATTTGGATTTCCTCTCTTGCCTGTTTCTCTATTGGTTGGTCAGTCTTTCTGCATTGATGTATGTGAGTTCTTCACAGTGCATGCTGGATAAGGGCCCTTTCTTGTCTGCATATACTGTTCGTACTTCCACGCTGTGGAAGGCCTTCTTGCTCCTTCAGAGTACCTTTCGGGGAAGAGAGGCGCTGATGTTTATGTGGTCTAATGTAGGGCCGGCTTCCTTCACGGCTGGTGCATAACCATAAGGGTTTCATGTTCTATTTAAGAAATACTTGCCAACCTTAAGGTCCCCAAGATATTTTCCCATGTTATCTTCTAGAGTTTTCTTATTTTATTTTTCATGTTTACACCAAAACTACACCTGGAATTAATCTTGTTTATGGGTGAGACCAAGATTTGTTTTTATATATGGATATCCAGTGGACCTAGAACCACCAATTCACTAAATTTTTCTTGAACCCATTTATTTAAAATCTACCGGCTGGGTGCTAATCCTAGCCCTTTGGGAGGCCGAGGAGGGTAGATCGCTTGAGCTCAGGAGTTCAAGACCAGCCTGGACAACATAGTGAAACCCCATCTCTACCAAAAAATACAAAAATTAGCTGGGCATGGTGGTGCGTGCCTGTAATCCCGGCTACTCTAGTGGCTGAGGCAGGAGAATTGCTTGAACCCTGGAGGCAGAGGCTACAGTGAGCCGAGATCACACCACTGCACTCCAGCCTGGGCGACAGAGTGTCTCAAATAATAATAATGATAAACAACAAAATCTACCTCAACTGCTTTTTGGAACTCCACCTTCTCCCTTGGACTATGGCAGAAGTTTCCAAATTCTTCACCTCTCTCTGTCCTCTGCCTCCTCACTAGGTCCTAACCTTTCATGGCTCGCTACTGGCTACAGGACAAAGGGCAACCTTCAAGGTGACACACAAAGAACTTCAGAATCTCCCTTCATTGTCACCAAAGCCTGCCTCGCCCCTGAAGTTCCAGTGACACCAGACTCCTTCAGAGCACCTTCGGTAACACCACCTTCTCTGCCTGAAACGCACTCTCCCGTGCCACCAGCAGTCACATCTACCTGGTGAATTCTTACTCCCCCACTCATTCCCTAGCATGTAAGCTTCGTAAAGGCAGGAATTCTACTTCACTCTGCTGAAAATACAGTGCCGACCACAATGGTTGGCACAAAACAGATGCTCAGTGAAGATATGCTGAGTGAATGAACCCTTTTTTTTTTTCCTTTTGAGACGGCGTCTCGCTCTTTCACCCAGGCTGGAGTGCAGTGGCGTGATCTCGGCTCACTGCAAGCTCTGCCTCCCGGGCTCAAGCAATTCTCCTGCCTCAGCCTCCCAAGTAGCTGGGATTACAGGTGCCCGCCATCATGCCCAGCTAATTTTTGTATTTTTAGTAGAGACGGGGATTCACCATACTGGCCAGGCTGGTCTCGAACTCCTGACCTCGTGATCCGCCCACCTCAGCCTCCCAAAGTGCTGGGATTACAGGCGTGGGCCACTGCGCCCAGCCTGAATGAATCTTTTTAACGGAGTTCACACAGGGCCTCCTCTAGAAAGCTTCCCTAGCACCTATCGGGCACCTGCAAATGTTTACCAAGCTGACCTGAGGCACCCGGCAAAGCTGCCTTTCCCTCCCTTACGGTCCCCTGTGCACAGACAACACTTCGTCACTACTTGGACACTGTGCTGATGACCCGTGGCAGCCTCATGCCGGTAGGTGAGGCCCTTTCCTCTTCATTTATGTGCACCCCCTATCTATCCCTGTCTCCCACAGTGCCTGGCAGGCAAGGAAATGTGTCTTGAATGATTCTTGACAGTCCTCTCTTTCCTTTTGTCCAGGGAGCCATCAGTTCTTCAGCAACAGCTCTCACAACCAACTCTCCTCCAGCTCAGGTCCTCATGGCTCAGGGGCACACAAGATCCTCCACCTCCCCATGAAAGCACCCACCCAGCAGGGTGTCGGGTACACTGTAAGCCCTCAGTAAACACAACCTACATCCCTCCACTACATCTCTGCCTTTGTCCTCTGCCAGGCCTGCCCCTCAGAATACTGATCCCAACCGGCCAGCTTTGACTGTAAACCTTCTTCCTCTGGTTCAACCTGCAGGTTGGCCACACACAGCCTCTGTTCACAAACCGGCCAGCTAACTCTGATGGCGTGCCATGCGCGGTTCCTCCATGCCACAGGCTAGGCTGGGTGACCTTCCTGGGGTCAGGAGGAGTCCTGACCCTGCTAGGCCTACACAGTTACCAAACCAGATTCTACGCTGATAAAAGGTCAAATAGTGCTGAATGAAACACATTCCAAACCCCCTAAAAATTCACTCGGGCAATCACTGTAACAAACACATTATGGCCTTCCAGAAAGTATCTTCCTCATTCTTCTAATTTGGCAACAAAATGTATACGTATCATACTTTTTTCTTACCAAAGGTGCAGGAAAACAGGCATCACCAGCATGACTGGAAATGGGAAGACCTTTCTGGTGGACGAATTGACAACACATATTAACAGCTTTAAAACCATGTCTATCTTCGACCTTCCAATTCTACTTGTATGAATTTACACACAAAGATGTATGTATAAGGATACAAACTACTGCAATGGCAAAGAATTTTGAAGAATTCAAATGCCCAAATAGGAGCAAGGAAATCATTGCAGTTCATCTATACATAAGGCGGCCACGGACACAAAAAAAAGGGAACCTCTTCCCGCTAGCAAAAGCAACGACATTTTCTTCTGTGTATTTGTCTGTATTTTCCAAATTTACATAGAGAAAACATTCAACTTTTGTAAATGGAGGGAAAATTAGAAATTGTTACGGAAAAAAAAGAGGAAATATTCTGTGAAGGAGGATCCTGAACTCATGTGCAACTGGCCTCACTTCACGGGTGTTACCGCTCACCCCAGCAGGTAGGCACAATCTCCATTCTTAACACATTTTCCATAACGGGAGTGGGCCAAGGCTAGTAAGCGGCACCCACAGGGTAGACGCCTCTATCCGGCCATCTTGCTCTCTTTCTCAGCCCCCGTCGCCCCTGGAGTGTGGATCGAGCCCTACTATAGAGGCAGTGCTGCTTTCCATCACAGTTGGCCACTTCGGTGCCCCCTGTTCTCTTTAAATAAATGAGGTACTTCAAATCAACTGATAAAGGAAGCAGGATGTTAGCAGGACATGTTTTATAAGCCACCCACTCAAAACTGGGACGTGGGATCTGCAGCTGACCGTGGTGCACCTACCCCCTGGCCTCTGCTCAATTGTGGCCCTAAAACCCGACTCTCACCACTAGACTGGAATAAAAACTACTGCACGAGAGAGAAAACCACAGCCAGGGGCGGTTCAGACCTGTAATCCCAGCACTTTGGGAGGTGAGCAGGGAGGATCACTTGAGCCCAGGAGCTCCAGACCAGCCTGGGCAACACGGTGAGACTCATCTCTACCAAAAAATTCAAAAATTTAGAAAAAGGGAGAGAAGGCCGGGTGCAGTGGCTCATGCCCGTAATCCCAGCACTCTGGGAGGCCGACGCAGGCGGATCACGAGGTCAGGAGACGGAGACCATCCTGGCTAACACGGTGAAACCCTGTCTCTACTAAAAACAAAATTAGCCAGGCGCAGTGGTGGGCACCTGTAGTCCCAGCTACTTAGGAGGCTGAGGCAGGAGAATAGCGTGAACCTGGGAGGCGGAGTCTGCAGTGAGCCGAGATCGCGCCACTGCACTCCAGTCTGGGCAGCAGAGTGAGACTCCATCTCAAAAAAAAAAAAAAAGAAAAGAAAAAGGGAGAGGAAGAGAAACACTTCTGATGTGAAGTTACTGGTGAAGCCCTCTAAGTAAACAGTGTGAATCTCAGTGTTGATCAAACTCAGGAGCAAAGTGTGCAAAAAGGACTGTGTGCGCTTCAACACAAGTGACAAGGGAGGCTGTCCTCTCTGGCCTGGGAGTCTGACAGGCACAGCGCATGTAAGGAGGCGCAGCCAGTTGTGTGCATCAGAAGGAGGTGAGGAAACAGGAAGTGGGTTCTTAGAAGGAAAGAGACTGAGAGACTGTGAAAAAGTCATCAGTGGGTGGCATGTCCTTGCCTCAAATCCAGCATTCAGTTTTGGCCACCTCCTCTCACTGGAGACACAGAACTCAACAGTGCAAAGAAGTGCAATAGCTATGACTAAAAGCAATGGGGACAGCTTCCACTCAAGGAAAGGCCAAGGAGACAACTTCATTCAGTAAAGCAAAGGGTTCAGAAAATACACCACAGATAAGAGGCTCCTCACACAATACAAAGCCTTGAAAATACCTCAGTGACTTCCCGGCCCTGCAGACGAGCGCCCAGAGGAGCCAACAGACCCCGTGTGGCTCCTGTGAACCCCGACGCTCCAAGGAACTCCAGAACCCACACCCTCTATTACTTACACATTTCTCCTTCCAGCCACAAGGTAATAACAGACCTACTTCCACCTCCTTCTACAATGGCCATAGGCATTCCAGAACCCAGGAGAACCGCTAGGAAGTCCCTAAGAACCTGCTTCACAGGAGGACAGCCCACAGGACGAGGTGAGCATGCAGCTCTGTGGGGAGTGAGTGCAGCGCTACGCACCATGCCGCTGCTCCTCCAGGCCTCCATGGCACCTGCGCACGCCCACAGGAGGGCAGCCGTGGTGGGGCAAGCACACTAGTGAGCAGCGCCAGAAGAGGAAAAGGGATCGCCATCTCCACGCAGTACCGGACCTCTCTGCTTGGCCTCTCAGATCCACTTTCCATACCCTGCCGCCCTGTTCTCTGCTGGGGGAGCTGTATGTAACACATCAGTGGGCTCCCTGGCCTCTAGCTTCCAGAGTGCCCGGAGGAGTTCAGAGGGAAGGGTGGGGGGGTGGAGGTGCCCGCTTCCCTCCTGGTGGAGCTGCTTTGGGCCAGTGGCCTCCTCAGTTGCAGGGCACAGTCCCCCCCGCCGCCACCCCAGGTCAGCCTACTCTGCACTGGCCCCGCCTGGCTGCGGGGATTTTTCTCCTCCCTCTACAGGCTAGTAGTCACGCTATTCCCAGGCAACCTTCTGAAGCTGGAAAAACAACTTGAGATTCTTAAATCCTGGTGTTCATGAATTGGCGGAGACCAGCAATAAAGGGACTGGGTCTGTGCCATCCTCCGAGGTTTCCTACGCCTGTCCCAAAATGGGCAACAGCTCTTTCCAATCAGCCCTCCTGGGGTCGTCTCACTCAGAAGACGTCACGTCTGAATCATTTGGACTTGAATACTTCAATTTTTTCCCCAATCGGCTAGTAAGACAAAAATCTCAACATCAGGCGAAAGCCCGAGGCACACGTGAACAGAGCGCCCGGCTCCAGGAGTGCATGGTCCCCCGCAGCCCCGTCCCCAGCCTGCAGTAGGGCTGAGCAGCCCAAGCAGAGTCTCTCGATCCAGGGGATTACAGGCAGCCCAGAGTGCCATTTCGAGGTGGAAAATGTTGCCTTTCCTCATTTGCTTCGTTAGGTGAAGAAAAATCATTTGATAAAAATTCCTAAGTTTCTGAGTTTGTGACTTGGGCTAGGTACTAATGAGCTGGGCTCTGAAATAAGAATTTCTCCTTTTGAAATTAACTAAAATACATTTATCTTCATTAATTAAATTTAAATCTCTTAAAATTATTTCAAACCAAGTACACAAAAATAAGTTCCTATATTATGAAACACCATCCCCATCAATGGCTTATACTCTTCAGACCTAATCACTTCCAGACTCTGTTTTCTTGTTTACAAAACAGCATCAGACCACTCACTCAGGAGATCTTAACCAGGGGATGGGTGGCAGGGGCGTACACGAATCCTCAAGTCATAAGTATCATTTCGTTTGTGTGTGTGAATTATTCTGGATAAAGAGGACCCTGAAACAAGAATCACCAGACTAGATACAGTCTCTACAGTCCTTCCACCTCACTAGAATGTCCATGGTTATACAGACAGTAAGAGTTTAGTGCTTGGGTGAATTTATCTCTAAAGGCAAATGTTTTACTAACTACATTCACACACCCAATAAGTGAGCACGCGCCCGCACACACACACACACACACACACACACACAATTTATGACATATCTTCCACGAAGCTTCGTACTACTAATCAATGGGGCACAGCCTGCTGTGTGTCACTCACATTGCTACCTGCATGGCCATGTGCAAAACTATTTATCTGAAAAGAAAAATAACATAAATGTCTACATGAAATAAATGTCTGAGATAAAATAAATGTCTACCTGCAAAACCTAGCTCTGCGGGTCTCTCAGGTGAGTGACACTTCTTCGTGGAGACGGCTCACGCAGTAGCGCAGGCCACAGTCAGCCAGTGAGCTCCACTGAGCTCATCTAAGAGGCTTGCTCTGGACCGGCACAAACTTCATGTTGAGAACAGAGTTCTATTTTTGAGCAATTAATCAATGTAAAAAGTAACTAAGCAAATAATATATTGAAAATAAAAGACATTCAGAAAAGAAAACTCTTTCTTAAGCACAAACAGTTCAATGCCTGGAACCTCAAGGTTCAGAGATTTCTCCTGGAACAATCAAGAAACGGGTAAATTGGGAAAAGAGCCAACTCACTTCTAGGAGCTTCAGTTCCTGCACACAGTTGTGCAGCAGCTCTAGGGCGCGCTGGGCCACCTCCCACGGCCTCTGCAGGAAGAGCAGCAAGGTGCACTGGCGAGAGAACAGGTAACTGCGCAGATCTAACAGCGTGGCTTCTCGCCTCTGGATCGATTCCCGCTTCTCCATATCTATGGGCTTTCGGAGGATCAATCCGTTCCAGCTCTTCACTGGCTGGCAGAAAAAAGTCAGCCAGTTGGCACCATCTAAACAAACACACATCATGAAAGGTGCTGATTGCAGGTACTTCACCTTCCTGAGCTTCCTGCTCAGGCTGAGGATGGTGAGCAAACAGGCAGCTTCAGAACCAGTTGTTCTAAGAACACTGCCCACCCGCTGTGGTCTAGTGATGCGCACCATTCGGCTCTCGGCATTGACAGCCGAGATGAGGCTAACGTGACTCAGGCAACAAGGCACTCCACCCTACCATGCCCAGAAAGCCATAGGCGGGAGCTGAACAGGTCGCGAAGCCGCCCAGAGACCACAGGCTACATGGTTAGGGGAGCGCAGGCTCTGTCTCAGACCGAGGGAGGGCTCTAGTCTTGGGCTGCAGCGGGGCTGGGCTTCCTTATCTTTACCTGTGGGCTGGAGTGCTGCCTGCTCTGACCATCCTGGTGCTTTTGGTCTTCCTTAGACTACATATTCTTTACTTATTTCCCTAACTCAACCACGTCACCTCCCTGAGTCAAGCTCCTAGAGGAAGGGACAGGGAGGACTTGGTAGCAGCGCACAGAAGAAAAAAGAATGACTGCTTGTCACAAATTTCAGCAAGGCTCCCAGAGGTTTACTTATACCCCTAAGACTCAAATATGATCTTAAAATAAGCGTAACAATGTATAATAACAAGTCCATCAATCATTATGAAAAAACTTTTGAATCTATTTTTCTCACTCCAACAGAGAGGTGTCATAACCAGTTCGTTCCTACGTGGCATCCTGACATGGTTAAATGCTGCACAACTGTGTGCAGGAACTGAAGCTCCCTTCACTGACGGGAGCTTCTCCTCAGAGCCGAGGAACACACAGCAGTGTGGCGCGGACCTGCCAGCCCAGCCCTGTACCAGCATCCTCAGAGCTGCTGGAGCACACAGCAGTGTGGTGCTAGCCCACCCCGGCCCCTGCACCAGCATCCTCAGGGATATTGGAGCACATGGCAGGGTGATGCGGACCCGCCCCAGCCCCTGCACCAGCATCCTCAGAGCTGCTAGAGCACATGGCAGTGTGATGCGGATCCGCCAGCCCCTGCACCAGCATCCTCAGAGCTGCTAGAGCACATGGCAGTGTGATGCGGACCCGCCAGCCCCTGCACCAGCATCCTCAGGGCTGCTGGAGCACACAGCAGTGTGATGCGGACCCGCCAGCCCAGCCCTGTACCAGCATCCTCAGAGCTGCTGGAGCACACAGCAGTGTGGTGCTGGCCCGCCCCGGCCCCTGCACCAGCATCCTCAGGGCTATTGGAGCACAGCAGAGTGATGCGGACCTGCCCCAGCCCCTGCACCAGCATCCTCAGGGCTACTGGAGCACACGGCAGTGTGCTGCGGACCCGCCAGCCCAGCCCTGCACCAGCATCCTCAGGGCTATTGGAGCACACGGCAGTGTGGTGCGGACCCGCCAGCCCAGCCCTGCACCAGCATCCTCAGGGCTATTGGAGCACACGGCAGTGTGGTGCAGACCCGCCAGCCCAGCCCTGCACCAGCATCCTCAGGGCTATTGGAGCACACGGCAGTGTGGTGCGGACCCGCCAGCTCAGCCCTGCACCAGCATCCTCAGGGCTATTGGAGCACACGGCAGTGTGGTGCAGACCCGCCAGCTCAGCCCTGCACCAGCATCCTCAGGGCTACTGGAGCACACGGCAGTGTGGTGCGGACCCGCCAGCCCAGCCCTGCACCAGCATCCTCAGGGCTACTGGAGCACACGGCAGTGTGGTGCGGACCCGCCAGCCCAGCCCTGCACCAGCATCCTCAGGGCTACTGGAGCACACGGCAGTGTGGTGCGGACCCGCCAGCCAAGCCCTGCACCAGCAGTTCCCTTGGTTAGGCTCCCCTCCCACCAGGATTCTCATGGGGCACGCCCACATTTCAGTCAGGCCTCTGGTGCCAGTGCCACCCCCCCCAGAGAGGCCACTCCAGTGCCCTATCCAAGCTCCAACGGCACATACTGCCCCACCCCTCACGGGAGCCCCTTTCTACAGCCCAAACTTACTACTACGGACGGCAAGTGACAGATTTACTTTTCGGCGCCTGTTTCCCCTTCATGTAAGCACCATAAAAAAAAGGGATTTTGTTTTATTCCTCCCTGTATTTAGAACAGTGCCTGGCACACGGTGGTCCCTCAGTAAGTACTTGTTGAATGAAAGAACAAAAACGAATCGTCTTATTCAGCAGCAAAACTTCGTCCAGGCTTACTTTTGGATTTTAAATTGCCCCAAATTTTAAAACTGATAGAAAAAATAAATAAATTAGGTGAAATATAAGAAGTATGTCAGATATTTCAGCCTTGAAGGCCCCTCCCCTCCCACAGGCACTGACATCCATTCAGATGCCTGGTCCCTGAAGCTGCCCAGCCCCTATTCTGCTGCCAGGGACCATATGGTCTTTATCTTATAAATGACACCTTATTACTCAATGCTGTGTATATGGTATCACAGGCACATGGACCTGTGATTACCAGCCTGCCTGAGGCTAACAAATGCCCTCAGTTAGAATATATAGCTTCAACACAGCTTTTACAAGCTCATATGATATGACCTCAAGGTTGTTAACTTGGTCATCTCATGGTAATTTGAAACTGTGATTGGCAGTTTTAGATTTCTTGATTAAAAACCTAAATAAACAGATTAAGTTCTAGGCATTCTTTCAAAGGAGTTCTCCACGAAAACACTGAGAACTATTTGGTGCTCAGTGAAAATATTTTAATTTTTTCAACTAATGGATGTACCAGTTATTGCCATTTCTTTATTAAATTCAAACATTTTTTGCTAAATAAATCTATTTTTCAAAAAAAAAAACATGTAAGATATTTAAAAAATATAGGCTGGGTGCGGTGGTTCACACCTGTAATCCCAGCACTTTGGGAGGCCGAGGCAGGCGAATCATGAGATAAGGAGATACCATCCTGGCCAACATGGTGAAACCCTGTCTCTACTACAAATAAAAAAATTAGCTGGCCATGGTGGTGCGTGCCTGTAGTCCCAGCTACTCGGGAGGCTGAGCCAAGAGAATCGCCTGAACCCAGGAGGAGGATGTTGCAGTGAGCTGAGATCACACCACTGCACTCCAGCCTGGCAACAAAGTGAAACTCTGTCTAAAAAAAAAAAAAAAAAAAAAATTGTGTGTGTGTGTGTGTGTAGGTAGGTAGGTATGTATGTATGTAGACTGGACATGGTGGCTCACAACTGTAATCCCAGCACTTTGGGAGGCCGAGGCAAGAGGATCACTTGAGGCCAGGAGTTCGAGACTGGCCTGGCCAACACGGTGAAACCCCGTTTCTACTAAAAATATAAAAATTAGCCAGGCATGGTGGCGTGTGCCTGTAATCCCAGCTACTCCGGAGGCTGAGGCACGAAAATCGCTTGAACCTGGGAGGCAGAGGTTGCAGTGAGCAAAGATTGCACCACTGCCCTCCACCCTGGGGACAGAGTGAGATACTGTCTCAAAACTAAATAATAGATATATATGTATAATATGGACACCTAAGACCAGGCATGGTGGCTCACACCTGCATAAAATATAAGAAATAGAGTTTTACCTCTTCTGTTTTTTTTACTGAGTAAACACTTCGCTTTGGTTCTACGTCTACACTGGCATCTCAGGAGACTGAGATCAGACCCAATCTTCACTATGAGCCAGTAGCCATTGGCGCCACTGTTGATTTCCAGAGTGAGGACCAGTGCCCACAGCTAGAGCTGACCATCCCCACACTTCACCTCCCTCCAGGTTCTCCAGCTGACACCAGGGCTCCTTGAAATTACCCCTTCCTTCACACATGGTGACAAGGGTTCTCAAAAAGGAACCTGGCAAAGATGCCCACGACAGCCCTGCTTGTGGTGGCAAGAAGCAGGAAAGAACCCAATGTCCAACACCAGGGAGTAGAATCGAGCCAGGAATATACCAACTCTAAAAACACAGCTCCAAACCCCACCTGTTAACCTGGAGACTCCAAACCCCACCTGTTAATCTGGAGAGACGCTCACGACGGGCTGTGAGTAAGAAAAAGGAGCGACAGAGAAACAGCTACATAACATGATATCACTTTCATCAAAATAAGCATCAGCGAAAAACACTGAGGACAGTAACCAATGTTTCTCTTTGTATATGGTTTCACTGTGCTAATTCTTTAATTGTAAAAGAGCTTAAGATACTGCTTAAAAGTGCAAAAGAAAGATGAACACCCAAGGGTGTTACATAGGCTCACAGCAACGAGCACGCGAGCATTCCAAAGACAACCCCCGGATGGAAGGGAAAGGAACGTCCACTCTGACTCTAACGAGGGACAGCATCGAAGCACCACCAGCAGGCCACTGAGTTGTGGAAAGGACATTTTATACTTGGAAAACAGTTTGTTTGTTTTTATTACTTCTGTTACTTAAGATTCTTCCAAAAGTGAAAATGACTAATTCTTAATTCTCATTTCATTTCCTCTAGGAATCATGAGAATATATCTGATACAATGCGTATAAAGACAACAGCAAAACATGCATACTCATGAGGTAAATAAATGGCTGCTTCAAGACCATCTGCAAGTGGAGAAAGCCACACTAAGAAAAGCATGCGTTACTGAAGTGCCACTACTCACCCCCGGCCCCGAAGTTGACCACATACTGAGAGAAGAGGGCGTCCAGCTCGTCGTACTGCACCAGGGCATCCTCAAACTGCTGCAGCATCTCGAAAACAAAGGCAAGCTCCTCCTATTCGCCCAAGATACGTTTTTAAAAAAACAAAAACATAAATCAACATATTGAAAAAACAGTATGTAGCCATTAAAAATTACAACAGAGAAAGGCATGCAGCACTATGAACAACGCCTACACTCCGCTGAGTAAAAACCAGTGTCCTGAGGACCACACGCGTCAACACTCACACACGCACGAGAAGCTAGAAGAGGCCAAGGTCACTCCTGAACCCTCCCTGACCTATTGGCAGCACCGGATATAACCAGCCACCCCTTGTCCTTGGGATGTTTCCTGCTGTCCAGGACCCAGCCACCTGCTCCCCTCATCCCTCACTCTGGCTCCCTCTGGTCAGACGGCTGGTTCCTCTAGTTCCCCCAGGATCTCTGCTGGAGGCCCCAGGGCTCAGCCCTTGGACTCCCCTGTCTACACTCACTATTCCCTCTCCGAGATTGAGCCTATCTACACAGCAAAACCACACACATTTAGGACTCCAGCTCAGACCTGACTCTGGCTCCAATGGCAAGCACAGCACGCTTGCGTGGACACCTAACAGACAGCTCAAGCTTACACATGGAAACCTGAACCCCAAACCTTTCCCACAAAGTGCTCCACCTACCGTCTTCCCCATTTCAGTCAGCGACTGCTCATCACATTCAAGAGACTCCTAAGTCCTTCCAAGGCATCTCCAAGCCCTGCAAAATCTATGTCCCCCAGCACCACCCCTTTGGCCTCAGCTCCACCACCAAGGCCTCCTCACTGCTGCTCACATGTGCATGGCAAGGAGCTGCCTCGGGGCCTGTGCACTGTCCCATTCCGTGGCCTGGAACACTTTCTCTTCCTCTAAACATCCACATGGCTTGCTCTCCAACCTCCTTCAGCTCTGGCTAAGTCCCCAGCCCAGTGAGGCCCTTCCTCCTCCTGCCCCTGCGCAGCGCCCCACACCATCTCTGCCTCGTGTCTCTCTCTCGCCCTAGCATCTGCGTCATTTCCTTTCCTGTGTCTCCTCCACTGTCACACAAGCTCACAAGAACTGTATAGTGACGGCGTCCCAGCATCAAGGAGGGCCTGGCCCTGTTCGTGCTCGGTAACCTTTATCCAATCAGAAAATGAAAAGAGACGGCGACAGGTGATTGCTTTCCGATCTCCATTACTGTACATTAAAAAGTAAAGACCAGAAGAATGTGCACGCACATAAACCTCCCCACATGGTCAGGTCTTGGGAATCCAATTCCACCCCACGTATTTGTGGACATTATTCCCAGACCCCAACAGGCCCACCCAGGTCCCACTCACTAGGTGAGACTGAGGGCGCTCCTTTGTATCCTGTTTCCCCTGAAAACAGTGGTGGGCTGTGTTTTGCAAGAGAAACTGCGAAGTTACACTGAACTTCATTTTCTTTGTGAAGTATTTTCAAGACTGAACACTATAATGTTTTTCTTTTAAATTGTGATTAAAATGTATGTAATAGAAAACTGACCATCTTAACCATTTTTAAGAGTACAGCTCAGGCCAGGCGCAGTGGCTCACACTTGTAATTCCAGCAGTTTGGGAGGCCGAGGCGGGCAGATGACTTGAGGCCAGGAGTTTGAGACCAGCCTGGGCAATACGGCAAAACCCCATCTCTACTAAAAATACAAAAATTTGCTGGACATGGTGGTGCGGACCTAGAATCCCAGCTACTCAGGAGGCTGAGGCAGGAGAATCGCTTAAACCTGGGAGGTGGAGGTTGCAGTGAGCTGAGATCGCGCTATTACACGCCAGCCCTTGGTGACAGAGCAAGACTCCATCATAAAAAAAAAGAGAGAGAGAGAGAGACGAGTACAGCTCAGTAGTGTTAAATGCACTCACACCGTTGTGCAATCAATATCCCAAACTTTCTCACCTTCCCAAACGGAACCTCTGTCCTATTAAACACTCACTCCCACTCTCCCTCTGCCAGCCCCTGGCACCCCCCATTCCACCTTGTCTGTGAACCTGAGCACTCGAGGACCTCACAGAAGCAGACACAGTCTGTTCCTATGTGTCTTTGTGTTATTTCACTCAGCATCATGTCCTCTAGGTCCTTCCATGTTGCAGTGTGTGTCAGAATTTCCTTCCTTACTCATTTTAAATTCTGAACTTAGACTTACAGAAATATTGAGAAAAAAAAAAAAAGGATCTAGTTTCCATATAGCCCTCACTCAGCTTCCTGAACACTGCCGTCTTACATGACCGTGGTATAACTGTCACAACCAGAAAATTAACCTAAGTATAATACTATTAACTAAATAGCCCTCATTGGAATTTCAGTGGTTTTTCCACTGATGTAGTTGTTTCTGCTCCAAGACCCCACCCTTGACCCCCAACTAGGCTGGAGTTGCTGCTTCCTTCAGCTCCTGCAGTCTGTCAGTTTCTCAGTCTGTCTTTCACTGCCGTGGCACCCTTGAAGAGTGCTACGTTGTCTAATGTCCCTCTACTTGGGTTCATTTGATATGTTCCATGACTGCCGTGAGATGATCATTTTTTACAGAGAAAAGATGCTAAGTATTCCTCGGCACATCTTACCAAGGATTTCATGAGATGGACACAACTTCTCACGGGCGGAAGCAGCCTTATCATTTCCTTCAGGCGGTATGTACCTGGTTCCCCCACGGTGGAGTGGCTACTGCTCCCTCGGTAGCTGACAGACATCTTGGGGGGCCACCGTGAGACTGTGCAAGCCCACCTCTTCTCAGCCCTTTGCCCACCACCCTGGACATCCATCGTTAATCCTGCCTCCAACAGTTCTTGCTGGGACATTGGCTTAAAAGTGATTTTCTGTTTTTCTTTCCTTCTGCGTTTAAGCAGAATTCTTCTGTGTGGAAGAGTTGACCCTTCTCCGCCATTTATTTATTTAACCGATGATTTCTTTCTACCGATACAGACTCAAGGATATTAATTTTATTCCATGGGTTAAACCCTGACTCTATCCTTATTTATTCTGTTGCTGAAACTGCTCCAGCTTTGACCCCCGGATGCTCCTCGGGGCAGTGTGTGTCCTATACATGCCCCATCTGCTTCCATGCACTTCCTGACTTTCTAGTCCTAAAGATATTCCAGGTTTTTTGTTTTTAAAAACTCTGCCAATGAGATTACCACGAGAGGTGCCTTACTTAGAAAGAAAGGAGGAAAGAGGGAGGGCACAAGGGAGGGAGGGAGAGAAGGGAACTGTCTAATTCTGTAATGAGTCAAGTACCTGAACCATGAAATATTCACAAAAGCTCCAGCCTGGCTCAGTCCTCTTCTCCCTCAAGGTTCTCATGTCATCCTCAAACTTGCCTAGGTTTTTGGTAAAAGACATAAGAAGCAATGTCCTGAGTTTGGTCAGGAAGGCATTCCAGGATTCCTGAGTTCGAGAAGAGTCCTTCAAGGGGTCGGAGAGCACAACACACCTGCAAAGACATGAACAGACTATCTGGGAAAGACCCTCCATGCACAGCGCCACGGCTCAGCAGCTGCCATTGTCTTGGGCGGCAATTTCGTTCCGTCCTTCTCCCTCTTTTTTTTTTTTTTTGAGACAGAGTTTTGCCCTGTGGCCCAGGCTGGAGTGCAGTGGCACAATCTTGGCTCATTGCAACGTCCACCTCCCGGACTCCAGTGATCCTCCCCAGTAGCTGGGATCACAGGCACACACCACCATGCCTGGCTAATTTTTATATTTTTTTGTAAAGATGAGGTCTTGCTATGTTGCCCAGGTTGGTCTCGAACTCCTGGGCTTAAACAATCCTCCTGCCTCGGCCTCTCAAAGTGCTGGATTATAGGCATGAGCCACTGCATCTGGCTTCTTCCTTCTTTAAACAGTCAAAAACATGAGGCAGGCGGTAAGAAACCAGGTTAGGAAAAGGCTTCATCATAAACTGGTCATGAACATGAGCAGTAAGTTCTACAGAAATTCAAAGGAGAGTTTGCTATAGAATCAACTGGAAAGGGGGAAAGGGATTTACATGAGCCCTGAGCCAAAGACCCAGCTCTGAGTTCTCTGTAAAATAATGTGATCACGCCTCACTCAGTTCCCTGCCTCCTTCAAAATCCATTTTGGTTCCTTGGGATCGACAAGATAAATTTAGATTTCTCAGCACGGCACACGAGCACCATGATGTCTCACTTTACTTCCTCTGCTTCCCAGCTCAAGCCTGCTGACCTTCTCCCGCTCTCCTCTCTTCATGAGCACGTTCCTTCCACCCAGGCGTGGCATCTTCACGACCTCCCCCCATCACCATCCCAACTGCTCTGCCCACACTGCTGCTAGGCTGCGGGCCTCACAGGAAAACACTCCCCTTCTCTGTACCTCTATCCCTCCCACTAGCCTGTGAGCTCTTCAAGGGGAGGGTTAATAAACAATTTAACAAATAAAGGCTTAGAACATGGCTTAACACATAGGCCAGAAGAGTTTAATTACAAAGAGCCTGAACCCATGATGTAAAAAGGTCAAACACACAAAATTATACAAAGTTCCCAACAGATTTGGACAAGGCAATGTATTTGATAGGCTGGAAATGGTAAATTTCTTTAGCCTTGGTAATAGTAATTAATCTAGGAAGATAATGCATAAATCTGAACTCAGAAATAATTTTAAAACATCGATTCTGTGAGCTTCACCAGTTCTCCTTAGTAAATGTTTTACTTGAATTACCAAAAAGTAGCAAAATGAACTGACTCTAAGTTCCTTTTCTCCGTGCCCCAGCATATCCTTTGGAGGCATGGCTAAATTCATGGAATTATACCTCAGTGAAGCAGCACACACTCTACATGTTCCACCATGTGAACAACCAGAACCAAGAAGAAAACTTAAAACTTGGTGGCTGGCTACAAATCCATTGAACCCACCCCCCTGCACACTTCCCTCCCTCAAAGACAAAGAGGCCAGAGCCGCTCCCTCCAAAGGTCCCCCAGAGGACTAACATGTATTTATCCACAGTAGGAGCTTGCTGGAACCTATGAGCTTGGTAGTTTATCCTTCAGGCATTCTCAAGGATTATAATTACCCACATTTATTCCCGACCCGACGTGAATTCTCCTGTGCACCTACAGGGGTGAATGGAAACAGAAACTAAACAAGTGCCAACCACCAAAACAGTAACCGTTTCCAGAGATCAATCAGATACACAGTCATGATATGTCCCATCTCTAGTAGATCCTGTTCTACATCACCATCCATTTTTTTTAAGTAAAAAAGAACTATGCTTCAGAAGTTCACATCAAGCCTAAGTTGTTAACTCAGAAAAGGAGAGCCCAAAACAAACGAATGAAGTCAGGGATGGTGGGGCCAAGTTGGAGAGAGGCGCAATCCCCCAAGGCACACAGACTGCAGGGGCTGGAGGCACATGTAGAACAAGGGGCTCCCGGCTGCAGCCTCAGCAAGTCACCACGACGGCTACGGCCATCACAAGTCACACTGCTGATCACAAGTCAACCCTTGTCTCTACCAGCCTCGTAGCAAAAGCCCGAAAAATGCGCAAAATCTGTTGCCAAGCTATTTTCCTTCAGGAAGGTATCCTGAAATAATTAAGGATGTTCACAACATTTGAGCTAGAAAAGGTGTTCACAATATTGCTGTTTATAACAATAAGCAATAACCTAAGCCCAGCAGCAGAATGTATAAATAACTTATGGCACATTAATACTACGGAATATTATCCACTCACTAACACCGAGAGTCTGGAAATACATTTGTTTGTGGAAAATCTTTACCATATATTGAGTGAAAAAAGCAAGTATAAACAACACACAACGTTATATTAACTTAAAATACACACACGTATTATGCATGCATAAAGAAAAAAAGTCTGAGAAGATACATACCAAAATGCTAAGAGTTAATATGCATTTTCTTTTTGCTCATTACCTTTTTCTAATAATTCTACAATGAGCATGTAGTGTGCATAATCAAAATTAAACACCAGTCTAATGTTAAAAAAACAGTAAGCCACTTAAGGGTCAAGTGTTACAATATTTTCAAAGGCCAGAAATTATACTGGGTGATAAAACAATTGTCAAAAAAAAAGTAAAAAAACAAAACAATTGTCAATACAGACTCTATTAAATTCAAATTTATGAAAATCTCACCAAACTCTTTACATTTTAAAAAAAATAGATTTGTTAAGAAGTGGCTTTGCAAATTAATAAAAACCAAATGGTAGAAGGTATATTTAAACCTACTGAAGACGAAATGTTGAAAATTTTAGTAAATTACATTTAATGTACAAAAAACAGTCATTAAAAAGCAAGTTAGTTTTAAATAGGCTCAGTAAAAAACATATTATTGGAAATTAAAGATTATAAATGCAGACTTAAAAGTAATCAATAGGTACTTTGAAAAATTATACAATTTGAACATTTCACAAGGTAAGACTAATAGACCTCATTAACACTAACATGTTTACTTAATATAATCCCAAATAAATGTGATTTCTTTTGTGATATTAAGAAAAACCTCCAAGGCCACTTGGTTTTGATTCCTAGCGCTGCCTCAGTGGTCTCCCCGTCAGCGTGACCCACACTCCCGTTAGGCTACAGAACACACTGCTCCTCCTGCCAGGCTTCATAGCTGTCTACTCTCTTTTTCAGAACAAAAAATGTCAGTACTTGAACCACATAGAGGGCACGGACATTCAATCACGTAGCATCTTCTTAAATGCTAAGCTGATTCCTTTTGATTAACTAATTTATAAGTAACACACGTTACAAAGAAGTTTCCGTAAGCCCAAATTGAATGAAACTTCTCTAAGATAAACCATAAGCTCAACTACCTAATTACTTAATTCAAACCATTAAAAAAGCAAGTCTGAACATTACTGTGTATCCAGTATTGTGTGGAACATGAAAAAGGCACCCACCCTAGTTCCTCCCGCTGAAGAACTACCACGGAGGCCTGGAGAGTCACATGACAGAATAGTGCGGGGCCCCGTCTGTTTGGGGCTACAGGCTGCACTCGCACCACCTGCCCCTGCTCCTCCTCCCTTACCCCCCGCACCGCGCATCCTTTATTTCTCAGCCCATACCCCCGTGCATCCTTTATTTCTCAGCCCATACCCCCCGCGCATCCTTTATTTCTCAGTCCATACCCCCCGCGCATCCTTTATTTCTCAGCCCATCTCTGCTTTCTCAGTGAGCCTCCGTTGGCCCCAGAGAAGGCCAGGTGCCCGGCTGTAGGCTCTCGTAGTAGTCTGGAGTCCTCCATCTGAACCCTTGCCACCATAAGCATGGTGACCATGGCTATAACGACCTGCTGGACCAGGGCAGGGTCCAGGTTCGCTGCTGAATCCCCAGGCCCTGGTGAGTTCTAGTGTAAACTATGAGATAAAGACCATCAATTACAGAGGAGTTAACATGCTGACTGGCTCAGCTGGCTACGGCATCACTGAAGAGAAAGGGAGCGACCTACCCCAGGAGAGAGAGCAGGGCAAGGCGGAGAAAGCCCATAAAATCTATTAACCGCCAAAGTTTCAGGATTCCCTTTCACAGTTTCTGAAGGGGTTAGGTCAGCATTTTACAACTTAGGAACGTTCTTAGGAACTTCTCAGTAGGTGTTAAGGTAAAGAAAGAAACACAGGTGCCATCATTTCAAAAAAAAAAACCTTTAAGGACCTCTGTTCTAGAGAAGAACTGCAAGAGTTACTGCTGTCAGTCTTCAGAAAGGACCCACCAAGAGGCCTCCCAGGACCATGGGTCCAAGACCCGCTCTCCCAGGCGGCACACTCGGAGATGGCTGCTTAGAGTTCTTTGCCTGCCTGAACAGGAACTCCACAAGGACAGGCACCAGGTCTCCTTGACAGCACCCCATGGACGCTCACTCGAGATTGCTGAGTAAATAGTTATTACTACCCAGGAAGCCAGCAATCCGTATCATGTCAAGTATTAACCAAATGAGGTAAAATTAAAGATACACTTACCTGTCACTCTGTTTATTACAAAAATCATTTCTTATTTTGTCCACAATAGAGGTTCGGGGAAGGATGTTGGTTTTATTTTTTTTCTTGGCATCATTTTCAACTATCACTATTAACCAGTCCACAGAGCTATGAGCCTTCAGAACATTCTGCCACTTGGTGAGGTCATCTTTCACTGTAGCTTTATACACTTCAGTATCCTAAAAACAAACAAGTCACTGTGAAAGCAGGTTAACTAATGCCCTTTAGTTTATACAGCAAAATATGCCTCATAACAGCCTGCAATGGCCGCAATGTTTTGAAGCGTCGGGACAGGCTCAGGACTTAAATGGAATAAAAAGCCCAGTGGCCCAGCAAGCCTGCAGGCGAGCTCTGTCGGACTCAGTGCCACACACGGCCACGCACGATCCCCACTTCTCACAACCCCAAGGGCTGTGAGCGTCCCAATGATCCAGATGAAGAGACTGAGAGTCAGAGGGGTGAGTGAGCTGCCCACAGCAATACCATCTGTTAGGCAAGCTAGGGCTTTAAAACTCAGGTCCACTGTGGCCACCAGCTCTGGACCCAAGCACTACATGACTGCCATCCTGCTGTGGGCCACGCCTTGGTCTCACGGCAAGAGTCATGGCACAGCCCAGACTGCCCACGGGAACCCCAGGCCAGCCTCCCGCCAGCTTCTAACACAGCCTCTGAGCTCTGTACCCCAGGAACCACCCCAACCGGAAGTCTGCGAAGGCCATGTCAGAGGCAAGCAGCTACAGCTGTGAGGTCCCAGACAGAAGGCGACCCGCAGCTTCCGCAATGTTGCTCTACTCCCCGACAGGCAGCAGGGAGCCGCGCCACCCCAGAAATCAATCCTGCTTCTCAAGCAGATGCCCAAGCACGAGCCTGCCAGAGAAAGGGCCCTTCCCACATACATGCCAAGGCCTTCAGCTTGGTTCTCTTCCATAAAGAACCACGAAAACCCTTTGCCTGGTATCCCTTCTCCTTGCCCTTCTATTCCATAAATCTGCTCACAAGAGTCCAATTGCATTTAGATTTAGAAAATCTAAAACCAAGATACTTAATTCATTTCCAAGTTAGGCACTGAAAATATCTGCAAACAGTAACTCACAGCTACCATCTAAATCGCTACTTCCTCCTCTTTTGCTAGTTCCTCACTGTCCTGCCATAATTCCTCTGGACTTTCAAGTCACTCTTGAATAACACGCAGAGAGAAGCCAATCAGAGTATCCACAAGTGAGTTAAATCTTAAATCCTGGCTGGGCACAGTGGCTCACACCTGTAATCCTAGCACTTTGGGAGGCCAAGGTGGGCGGACTGCCTGAGCTCAGGAGTTCAAGACCAGCCTGGGCAACACGGTGAAACCCTGTCTCTACTAAAAATGGGAAGATTAGCAGGGCGTGGCAGTGTGCACCTGTAGTCCCAGCTACTCAGGAGGCTGAGGCAGGGGTATCGCTTGAATGGGGAGGCAAAGGTTGTAGTGAGCTGAGATTGCACCACTGCACTGCAGCCTGGGCGACAAAGAGAGACTCCATCTCCAAAAAAAATCTTAAATCCTAAATTCTGTATCCAGCCTCTCTTTTGGTTTAATTAACTAAATAGAAAGTTAAAAAGGCAGTACTTCTCATTTGTATCCTGATTTTAAAACCTGCTACGTCCTGATTTAAATTACAAATATTGTACAATCTGAAAAGATCTTTTACTTTGAAAACTGAGGTTAAAACCATCTGGTAAACTCAATTTTCTGCAAATAAATATCCGACAGTAACTTAATTATCTAGTGCACATTTTACATAGCACGGCAGCTCCTGGGACTTGAAGCACAGATTTTACAGCACTGGTGAACTGCTCTGCTGGAAGCCCCAAAGCGCCATGCCTGGAGAAAAACCAAAGGCTAGGAGGGACCAGAGCCCGTGACTGCCAAGAAGAGACACACAGCACCTGGCTGCCCCCATCCACACGTCACAGGTGAGCCATCCACTCTCTGCCCCTCACAAGGCCACCAGGAGCCCTTTACCTGGACTCCTCCCCACCCCCACCCAAGAAGGAGTCCTGGCTCCAGGTTGTTCACACCGGGCAGGGGCTGCCACATCCCGAGGGGACACTAGAGCAGATCTGCTCAGTCAATTTGCAGGAACTCTCCAGAAGAAAGCTCACAGAGCACGAGGCAGGACAGAGAGAGTACAGAGAAGTTCCACATAATTCTGGGGCAAATGGGTTGGCAAGATCCAGCCTATCACTCATCCCAGTGAGCAAATAAAACGACGCGATAAAAACAACTCTGTGACTCTGAAGAGGACCAGTGGAGCCAGTGAAGCTAAGGGTCTTTAAAGAAAACAAAGTCCAAGTATGGCCAAATAGTGAAACCCCGTCTCTACTAAAAATACAAAAACAGCCATGCGTGGTGGCGGGCACCTACGGTTCCAGCTACCCAGGAGGCTGAGGCAGGAGAACTGTTTGAAAATGGGAGGTGGAGGTTGCAGTGAGCCCAGATCATGCCACTGCACTCCAGCCTGGGCAACAGGGCGAGACTCTATCTCAAAAAAAAAAAAAAAAGAAGAAAACAAAGTCACTACAGGAAAACCCATGAGCAGTGCAGGGGACACATGCAGGACCCAAGAGCCAAGCCAGAGGGGAAGGCTCCAGCTCCACGACAGAGGCAGCAGCCAGGGGCAGGGCATCAGGGCCACGGGGGGCAAGCACAGCAGGCCGCCCCAGGTACCAGAGCTCAGCAGTGAGGAGGGCGTCCAGGTGGCAGAAGAGGGAAGTACAGAACAAGATGTGAGCCCCAAGTGAGATGATGAAGGATTCTGGGGCTGGCACAGGGGAATAAGGGTATAAGGGTACAAGGGGCCAAGCAGGGCACAAAGGGCATCCCCCAGACAGGGATGCCCTCACAAGGGTACTGCAGATCAAGTGAGGTGAGGAGGAAGTCTGTGCCAGGCAAGTGCGGGAACGGGCATCCACCTGCTGGGAGTAGAGCAGCAGTGACAGAAGGATGGTCATTCACAGAGGGATTACTCCCATCAGAAACACAGAGGAGAACCAGCACCCAGCTCCTCCATGTGAAAAAGGGAGTTACAAACACAGATGGGAGGAAACCAGTATCACCCTTGCAGTGCTGGACTCGAATGGGCTCACGTGTGTACACGTATGTATGTACATACACAAGCAGCTACCCACGAAATACAAATGTAAACGTGTGCGCGTACACGTGTGGGCATACACACGTGTTCTCTAGCCATGCCGAGAGCTCACCAGCAAAGCTCTCCCCTAGCTCCAGGTCCTGACTTCTTTTTTTTTTTTTTTTTTTTTTTTTTTTTTGAGACGGAGTCTGTCTCGCTCTGTCGCCCAGGCTGGAGTGCAGTGGCCGGATCTCAGCTCACTGCAAGCTCCGCCTCCCGGGTTCACGCCATTCTCCTGCCTCAGCCTCCCGAGTAGCTGGGACTACAGGCGCCCGCCACCTCGCCCGGCTAGTTTTTTGTAGTTTTAGTAGAGACGGGGTTTCACTGTGTTCACCAGGATGGTCTCGATCTCCTGACCTCGTGATCCACCCGTCTCGGCCTCCCAAAGTGCTGGGATTACAGGCTTGAGCCACCGCGCCCGGCCGGTCCTGACTTCTAAATACAATTTCCCACTGGAAGGAGCCAGGGCTGAGCCCTGAGATGAAGCAAAAGGAGGGGATGAGCCCAAAGAGTACTCCAAGAATCAGTACATTCTCAGTACATCAGTACAGAAGCCAAATTCAGAACAATCTGCACATCAATGATATTAATTATTAATACGATAGTAATAGATTACACTCCATCAAAAACTAGAAATCAATGAGTGAACTACTTCTAGCCAAGATGAAGTGACAGGGACTGGATTTACACCACTGCCTAAACCAACCGGAAAAAAAAAAAAAAAAAAACAAGGTGGGCATGGTGGCTCACGCCTGTAATCCCAGCACTTTGGGAGGCTGAGGCAGGCAGATCACTTGAGATCAGGAGTTCGAGACCAGCTTGGCCAACATGGTGAAACCCCGTCTCTACTAAAAATGCAAAAATTAGCTGGGCATGGTAGTGTGCACCTGTAATCCCAGCTACTTGGGAGGCTGAGGCAGGAGAATTGCTTGAACCCAGGAGGTGGAGGCTGCCGTGAGCTGAGATCTCACTACTGCACTCCAGCCTGGGTGATAGAGCAAGATTCTGTCTCAAAAAACAAACAAACAAAAAAACACCAAAAACCAAGAAACATGAATCAATGGTTTTCAAGACCATGGACCCCAAGGAACAAAGGACAATGATTTCTCCCCTCAACCCCTGGAGATGGGAAACAAGCCCAGCAAGCCCCCCGGGTGCCGACCAGAGTGGGGGAGGGCAGGGGGTTACAGAGGGGAAGCTGGCAGACTCCCTGAGCTGAGGACACAGAGCCAAGGCCAGGGAGATCAAGACAGCTAGACTTCCTAGGACTGTGTTGGGAGAGGAGAGGGACACAATGAGTCCTGTAGATCGGCACAGGGCCCTCGAGTATTCCACAGGGAACTAACGAGTAAGTGCGTGCAGGAACCACCCATTGCCGGAACAGAACCCGCAGACACGATCAGAGGCACCCATGCTTGGCCGTCACACAGGGCAGGGAACAGGGCTGTCCCCATAGGCCAGTCTGGAAAACCAGAGGAACTCAAGACCATCTTGCCTCGGCTGTAAGGAATAATTTGTCCCGGACTGATCACTGCTCCAGACCTATCATATCATAAAGCTATATTCGAAAGAAAAAATCAATCAATAGAAATAGCCCCAGTAATGACACAGAAAGCAATTAAAAGAGTTACAGTAACTACTGTCACTTAGTTATTTCATATGTTGAAGAAGGTAGTGGACTGAAGTGAAGCAGACACATGGAAGATACTTAATTAAGAAAAAGACCCATATGGAACTTTTAGAGATGAAAACCTCAACATCTAAAATGAAAAATACACTAAGTGGAACAAGAGCCGATTAGACACTGCGGAAGAAAAGGTTAACATGAAGACAGAGCAGCAGCAATTACCCAAATGAAACACCAAGAAAAAGGGCTACTAAAAAATATCAACGGATTATCAGTGAGTTATGGTACTTCATGTAGCATTTATACACATATATATACATACGTACAAACATACATACATAGAATCCCCAGAAGAGGGAGCAACAGAAAAACAATCTGAGGAAACAATGACGAAAAATGTTCTACATCAGGCCACATGCGGTGGCTGATGCCTGTAATCCCAATTAGGCCACATGCAGTGGCTCATGCCTGTAATCCCAGCACTTTGGGATCACTTGAGGCCAGGAGTTCGAGAACAGCCTGGCCAACACAGCGAAACCCCATTTTTACTAAAAATACAAAAATCAGCCAGGTATGGTGGCACACACCCATACTTTGAGCTACATGGGAGGATGAGGCACAAGAATCGCTTGAACCCAGGAGGCAGAGGTTGTGGTGAGACAAGATGGAGTCACTGCACTCCAGCCTGGGTGACAGGGTAACACCCTATCTCAAAAAAAAAAAAAAAAAAAGAAAAGAAAAATGTTCTAAATTAGATCAAAACTATAAACCCCAGGCAGTCTGAATCACAGTGCGACGAAGGAGTAGGTGGTGGGATCTTGCCGTGGGTCTGATCAGTCCTTTCTCTGCCTTGCTTGCTTGAGCTTCAGCAGAATTCGAAATGGCTGGCAGCAAGGCGGGGAAGGACTCCAGAAAGGCCACGACAAAGGCGGTTTCCCGCTCGCAGAGCCGTCTTGCAGTTCCCAGTGGGCCGTATTCATCGACACCTGAAATCTAGGATGGCCGGTCATGGACGTGTGGGCACGACTGCCGCTGTGTACGATGCCGTCATGCTGGAGTACCTCGCCACAGAGGGGCCTGAACTGGCAGGAAATGCATCAAAAGACTTAAAGGTGGCTGGGCACGGTGGCTCATGCCTGTAATCCCAGCGCTTTGGGAGGCTAAGGCGGGAGGATCACCTGAGGTTGGGAGTTCAAGACCAGCCTGACCAATATGGAGAAACCCTGTGTCTACTAAAAATACAAAGTTAACCGGATGTGGTGGCACATGCCTATAATCCTAGCTACTCAGGAGGCTGAAGAAGGAGAATCGCTTGAACCTGGGAGGCGGAGGTTGCAGTGAGCCAAGATCGCAGCACTGCACTACAGCCTGGGCAACAAGAGGGAAACTCAATCTCAAAAAAAAAAAAAAACAGACTTAAAGGTAAAGTGTATTACCCCTCGTCACTTGCAAATTGCTATTCATGGAGATGAGGAATTGGATTCTCTTGTCAAGGCTACAATTGCTGGTGGTGGTCACTCACACACCCACAAATCTCTGACTGGGAAGAAAGGACAACAGCAGACTGTCTAAAGGATGCCTGGATTCCTTGTTTCTCAGGACTCTAAATACCAGCTGTCCAGTGTTGGTGATTCCAGTGGACTGTATCTCTGTGAAAAACACAATTTTACCTTTCTGCAATTCTATCTGAGAAAGTTAGAAGTTTAATCAGCTTTCTAACTAACCAAATTTCTGCATTCAAGTCTTAACCATATTTAAGTGTTACTGTGGCTTCAAACAAGCTATTGATTCTGAAGCAGTGGGTTTTGACTGAGTTGACTGTTTTTAAAAAACTGCTCGGATTTTAATTGTGATGCAGAAGTTATAGTAACAAACATCTAGTTTTGTACAGACATTATTTCCACTCTGGCAGATAAGCTCAATAAAGGTCATATCCACCCCCACAAAAAAGAAAAAATAAATAAATAAACCCTCAAACCCCAAGCACAAGAAATACAAAGAAATCTACACCAAAGCATACCGTAATCAAACTGTTAAAAACCAATATAAAGAAAAAAATCTTGGCCAGGCGTGGTGGCTCACGCCTGTAATCTCAGCACTTTGGGAGGCCGAGTTGGGTGAATCACGAGGTCAGGAGTTTGAGACCAGCCTGGCCAACACGGCTAAACCCCATCTCTACTGAAAATACAAAAAAAATTAGCTGGGCATGGGGGTGGGCACCTATAATCCCAGCTACTCAGGAGGCTGAGGCAGAAGAATCGCTTGAACCCAGGAGGCGGAGCTTGCAGTGAGCCGAGATCACGCCATTGCACTGCAGCCTGGGCAAGAGAATGAGATTCAGTCTCAAAAGAAAAAAAAAAAAGATTTTAAAGAAAAGGAAGAGACAGCGATGGAAATGGAAACTGGGTGGGTAAATATGCACAGTGGCTCACACCTGTAATCGCAGCATTTTAGGGAGTCCCAGGCTGGCGGCTCGCCTGTGGGTCAGGAGTTCGAGAACGGCCTGGCCAACGTGGCAGAAACCCCATCTCTACTAAAAATACAAAAAATTAGAGGGGCGTGGTGGCGGATGCCTGTAATCCCAGCCACTTGGGAGGCTGAGGCAGGAGAATCAATTGAACCCAAGAGGCAGAGGTTGCAGTGAGCTGAGATGGCACCACTGCACTCCAGCCTGGGCAACACAGCGAAACTCCGTCTCAAAAAAAAAAAAAAAAGACATTTTTCTATTTTAATCTCTCCAAGGCATAACTGACTGTTTAAGGCAAAAACAGTAACAATGTACTATGGGGTTTTAACACATATAGAAAATGTATGACAACAATAACAAAGGCTGGGAGGGAGAAAACAGAAGTCAATGATACAAAGCTCTTATACATCAAGTAATATAATTAATATTACTTGAAGGAAGAATTATGGTAAGTTACAGATGTACTCTATAAATCCTAAAGCACCTACTCAACATAACAAAGAGTTTTACTTTTAAATCTAAAATCCTAACTATTATCAACTTACTCCTTTTTTTAAATAGATGATAATCAAGATTTAGAATAAAGGCTCTCTATTAGAAAGTGATTTTAAGGAAAAAAAGTCTCATTCAAAATGGCCACAAAAGCTAAAGCTAACAATAAAAATGTAAAACTTTTATGAAAAATAAGGGCAGAAAAAAGTCATAAAGAATGGAGAAACATACATACCACATTCCCTGATTCAAGAAGACTCATGATTAAAATTATTCTCAAATGAGTAACTTATTCAAGGCAATCCCAATCAAAATGCCACCACCCTTCTCTTTTTCGACTGATATTCCAGTTATCTACTGCTATGTAACAGGCCACCCCAAGCTGTAGTGGTATAAAGCTTTCTTTTGCTCATGGACCTACAACCTCGAGAGGATTTGCTGGGGACCAAGGTCTCTGCTCCACCTGGTGTCAGCGGCATGTCGAGGCTGGAGCTAAAACACACAGCGGGACTCAGCTGGGGCAGGCTGAACACCTGGGGCAGGCAGAACACCTGCGAGTGGCCTTCCCACGGGGGCTGCTTGGTTTCCTCACAGCATGGCGGCTGGGATCTAAGAATAAGCATCCCGAGAGAATCCAGCAGAAGGCACGTTCTCTTTTATGACTTCCTCTTGAGTATCACAGTGTTGCTTCTGCCACAGTCAGAGGCCCACCCAGATTCAACTGGAGGAAACACAGGCCCAGCCTTTCAACAGAGGAAAGTCACTGTCACACAGAGAGGAGCATGCGGGATGGGTATGCTGCTGCAGCCATCTTCAGAAAATACATTTGGACACTCAACATGTGGAAGGGAAAATGTAGACAGCCACAAGGTTTATTTTAAAAGAAAGATATTGATACATATTATAAAAGTATAATAGGCCTGGAGTGGTGGCTTGGGCCTACAATCCCAGCACTTTGGGATGCCGAGGCGGGTGGATCACGAGGTCAGGAGTTTGAGACCAGCCTGGCCAATATGGTGAAATGCCGTCTCCACTAATAATATAAAAATTAGCTGGGGGTGGTGGGGGGCGCCTATAGTCCCAGCTACTCGGAAGACTGGGGCAGAAGAATCGCTTGAACCCCGGAGGTAAAGGCTGCAGTGAGCCAAGATCGAGCCACTGCACTCCAGCCTGGGAACAGGGCAAGACTCCATCTCAAAAAAAAAAAAAGCATAATAATTAAAAGTCTGATTCTAGCACAGGATAGACAATCATCAATAGAACCGAAGTGTCTAGAATATTGTGCATACAGGATGTGGGTGTAAAATAAAGGTGACATTCCCAGTAAGCGGAGAAAAGACACACTATTAGGAAATGGTGTTAGGCCAATCTGCTATGCATTCAGACAGAAAAATTAGACCCTCAACCCCCACAGCTCCTAACTATACACAAGTAATTTGAAGTTATACAGGTCTCAGTATAAGACATAAATTACAAAATTATTAAAAGAAAATACAGAAAATCAGTTCTCTTCAGACACACAAGGCCTCCCTAAGCAAGATACACTACCCAGAAGCCATTCTGTAAATGACATATGTCACTCCATAAAAATTGTAAGTTTTAAACACCTAAGCACCAAATAATACATCAACCACCTATACAAAACAGAAACTACAGGAGATGCAAGAGAAACAGAAACACACCACTAACAGAAGACTTTACCATACCACTGTCAGTTAAAGATAGGTCAAATGGACAAAATTTAACACTAACAGAAGACTTAACCAAACCACTGTCAGTTAAAGATAGGTCAAATGGACAAAATTTAAAATATAAATGACCTAAACAACACAAGCAGTAAGATAGGTCTTACGGACATTTAACATTACAATCTGGAAACAGAAAATACATTCTCAAACACACATGAAATGTCCAAAAACACTGATCATTCATTAGGTCACACAATAGTCAAATTCATAAAATTTTTAAAATAAGTTTTATAAAGCAAAAATATAAACACTTTCTGACCACAATGCAATAAAGCTAGAAATTTCTAAACAAAAAATTTTTTATCTCTTTTTTTTTCTGTAAACTAAAAAGCTTTCTGTTAAACAACTATTTAATGAAAGGGGAAATTCAAATCAAAAATAGAGAATTTCTGAAAAATAATGATAAAACAATAGGATATATTTAAAGTAGTAACCAGAGAAAAATTCCTAACTTTAAAGACCTATATCAATAAAAATTTAAGAATGAAAATAAGTGCATTTCAAACTCCCAAAAACTAGAAAATGAACAATGTAAACCATGAGAAAACAAAAAGAAGGAAATAATAAAAATGAAAGTAGAAACTGAGTAGAAAACAGACTAACGGTAAATCAGATGAATACGTTAAAATCCTGGTTCTCTGGAGGGGGTAAAAAAAAATAGAACTAGCTAATTTAATCAAGGAAGAAAGAGAGAAAGCACAAACATACAAAATAAGAAATAATGATGGGAGCCGGGCGCCGTGGTTCACGCCTGTAATCCCAGCACTTTGGGAGATCGCCTGAGGTCAGGAGTTGGAGACCAGCCTGGCCAACATGCTGAAACCACATCCCTACTAAAAATACAAAAATGAGCCGGGCGTGGTGGCGGGCACCTGTAACCTCAGCTACTGGGAGGCTGAGGTAGAAGAATCACTTGGACCTGGGAGGCAGAGGTTGCAGTGAGTCAAGAATACGCCACTGCACTCCAGCCTGGGTGACAGAGCGAGAGTCCGTCTCATAAAAATAATAATAAATAAATAATGATGGGAAAATAACTGCTGACAGCACGTTTTTAAAGTCTAAAAAGCTGGGCGTGATGGCTCACACCTATAATCCCAGAACTTTGAGAGGCTGAGGCAGGCAGATCACCTGAGGTCAGGAGTTTGAGACCAGCCTGACCAACACGGAGAAGCCCCGTCTCTAAACTACAAAATTAGCGGGGCGCGGTGGCGCGCCTGTAGTCCCAGCTGCTCGGGAGGCGAAGGCAGCAGAACCGCTTGAACCCAAAGGGCGGAGGTTGCCGTGAGCCAGGATCACACCACTGCACTCCAGCCTGAGCAAGCGGAGCGAAACTCCATCTCGGGGGAAAAAAAAAAAGTAAAGAAAGACCACTTCATACACCTCAATGAAAATAAATTTTACAACCTAATTGAAATACATAATTTCCAAGAAAATATAGTTTATCAAAATTAGCAAATGGCTGAAACAGACCAATTTTCATCAAAGATACAAAAACGTACCTGGCCCAGCTAGTTTCCCAAAATTCCATCAAACCTTACAGACCAAGCAGCTCCAGTGCTACATAAATTACTTCAGAAACAGAAAGTAAGTAAAAACTTCCAAATTCTTTTAATGAATTACGTAGAACATCAATACCTAAACCTCATAAAAAGAGCATAAAACAAAAGTTACCGACCAACCACTTGTGAATTATAGATGCAAAAACTCCTAAATAAAATTGAAGCAATAGACTCCAATACCACATTAAGAAAATAATACTATGACTAAGTGAGATTTATACCAGGAATGCAAATACAGTTCAGTATTGAACTACAGTGGCCAGGCGCAGTGGCTCACATCTGTAGTCCCATCACTTCAGGGGACTGAGGCTGGAGGATCACTTGGGGCCAGGAGTTTGAGATCAGCCTGGGCAATATGGTAAGATCCCACCTCTACTAAAAATACCAAAAAATAAAAAAATAAAAAAAGCCAGGCGTGGTCCCAGCTACTTGGGAGGCTGAGGTGGGAGGATGGCGTCAGCCTAGAGGGGCAGAGGTTGCAGTGAACCAAGATCACACCACTGCACTCCAGCCTGGGTGACACAGCAAGACCCTGCAAGGCACCATGGCTCACATCTGCAATCCCAGAGCTTTGGGAGGTGGAGGCAGGTGGATCCCTTGAACCTAGGAATTCAAGACCAGCCTGTCCAACATGGCAAAACCCTATCTCTACAAAAAATACAAAAAAATTAGCTGGGCATGGTGGCACATGCCTGTAATCTCAACTACTCAAGAGGCTGAGGTAGGAGAATCACTTGAGCCCAGGAGGTTGAGGCTGCAGTGACCTGAGTGACAGAACAAGACCCTGTCTTAAAAGAAGAGAGAGAATTTTTAAACATCTCTAATAAAGTGTAACACAGAAGTAGACTTGCACAAACGGAAAGGCAGCCCTTGCTCTTGAGTATGTCTCAACATGATCAAGATGTTAGTTCTGCATATGGGAATTTATAAACTTACTTTGATCACAACAAAAATGCCTAAATTAAACATGCAAGAGTAACTACGAAAACCCTGAAAAGGATGAAGCTGAGGGAGACGTTCATAAACACTATGATACATACTGTCCAAAAGGAAAAGTTTAGTTGCAAGCAAATTTGGAGCTGTTCTCAGTAGGCTTGTTCCTAGTTGTGGCGTGGGTGTAGCAATTCTGAAACTATCTTATGCACGTTGTAGCACTGAGCAAATACAGAAATGTGTTGATGTTGGTGAGAGTAGAAATAAATGAGAGGCAAGAAAGAGCCCTCCAGGTTATAAAATTGGACGCATCAGTATCAGTTCATGATTTCTTCTTTTTTTCTTTTGAGACAGTCTTACTACTCTCCCAGGCTACAGTGAAGTGGCGCGATCTCGGCTCACTGCAACCTCTACCTCCCGGGTTCAAGCAATTCTCCTGCTTCAGCCTCCTGAGTAGCTGGGACTACAGGCATGTGCCACCACACCCGGCTAATTTTTGTATTTTTAGTAGAGATGGGGTTTCACCATCTTGGCCAGGCTGGTCTCAAACTCCTGACCTTGTGATCCACCTGCCTTGGCCTCCCAAAGTGTGGGGATTACAAGCGTGAGCCACCGCGCCCGGCCCAGTTCATGATTTCTAAGGCACATCCCCATCAGCTCTGTCTGCTGAAAGGGTGGAGAAGCAGCAACGCCCCCACAGCAGCAAGCACACCTGCTGCCAGAGGAACCAGGGCTCTGTGGAGATGCGGCTGGTTCCAGCACAAGGGCGACGAGCTCCCAGAACCTAAAACATCTTGGTATGCCACAAATGATTAGAAAGTGCTCAAAAGAACACAGGTGCCAGTCTGAAGTGACTCTTGATGGCTAAATCTGGGACAACCTGAGCATCAGTAAAGGTGACTGACTCTTAACCACTGCCTGAATGGAAGGCCCTGCGGACGCTCCCCAGCCTAGGGGATGGGCTGACAGAGGTGGGTAGAAAGGTCAGCACCCTTAGTCAAGACTGGCTCAGGAAAGAACTGCCACTGGGTAAGGGCGGGACACTCAGGTGGTCTCACAGCGGCTCCCCAGAGGTAGATCACTGATGGCAAAGGGACAACAGCCCCACGCCAGGGAGACACCAGACAACTCCTGGAAGGAGTGATCAAATCCAACATTACAAGCAGGGGCTATGGAGAGAAGAGCTGGCACAGCAGGCCAGGGACAGCGTCCTTCTCGGGCACGCCAGGCAGAGGGGGCCTGTGGAGCAGCCTGGTGAAAACCACGGGCAGGCTTCCCTGGTGGAAAACACCTCACGTGTGTCCTCACTCACTGCTGGGGAACAAAGCCCCGTCCATGTGGAGCCCCTGGGAAAGGAGGCAGAGCAAAGTCAGCAGAGAAAGGGTACATGAGGTGAAGTCTGAGGAAAACCAGGTGCAGACTTACAGTTCCTGGCTCATTAACCTCTGTGCCTCAGATTTAGGCTACGATGTCACAGTGTGTAATCATCTATGTACTTTCTATGCTGCTGAATCTTGCTTTACTTGAGTCAAAATACACAGGAAGAAATGGCTCACAGAATTTTCTATTAGTTCACAACAGAAGAAGTGTATCAAGAATGAGAAGGTTCTTTCTGGATTCATGAATACACAACTAGACAACACAAGTGAAAGCTGTGGCGGCCACAGGGCTGAGGCCCACTTGTTCCACGGAGAGTCACAGGGCGCCTCCTGCCCAGGCATGGCAACAGGGAGGAAGATCATGGTCCTGGCCTCAGTGGGGTCACAAACAAGCAGAAGAAACAATAGATGACCAAGGACAACGGAGCCATGATGGGAACACGGGGATCATGAAAACAAAGCTGAAAGTCATGATCAAACACAGCTCAGACTAAGGCTGGCAGCCATGGGGCACAGTGAGACAGCTCACAAGACTGGAGACACGGGCACACAACCGCGCTTGGGGCCACGGTGAGCACAGCACGCCAGACGAGGGCGCAAACACGCAACAGCAAGCCCCACACTTGGCCAAGGAATGAAGGGACAACAGAGTATGTTAAAAGGTAAATTTGAAAAATTACAGCTGCCTCAACAAAGCCTAGACTCATACATTTTCAACCCTATCCCACCGCGCGTCCTCTTCCCCTCACTGGTACTCACACAGCACTCTGTCCAGTAAATATGGAGGAAGGGAAACGTGAGCAGAGCTTTGTTTCCTTCTTTGGGCAGCAGCTCCTCTTTGAATTGAACAAAGTTAGACTCTAGGTGAATCATCTTCGGAGCCCGGCCATAGGACCTGTAAACAATTGTTTGAAGTCACTGAGAAAACAACTAAACAGCATTCATCAGAAGAGGGGAAACAGAACAACAAACAATGTAATCATAGCCATGAGTTCAGAGCACATATATAAACCGCAAATCATAACTATACTATTCTGCTCAAAAACATTCTATGAATTATTTTAAACACAGTTCGCATGTACAGGTCAAAGTTCCATTTCCACAAAATCTTTCATTTTCCTCAAGGATAAAGGCACAGTAATACATTCTTCCAAGTATTGCATTTAACCAGGGCCACTACAGACTCAACAGCCAGTTTCAGTGTAACGGAATCTATAATTATGTCACCATAAAAGAAGAAAAGTGTGTCCCAAATGTCCAAAGTGCAGTTTTAACTTACGAAAGCTTTAGGGTTGCATTCGTATTTTTGGAACAACTTGTGTTTTATCCAAGAAACAAAGTTATTTGGTGAAAAGATAAGAGATTCTTGTTTGCAGAGCAAAAATAAAATAGCAGTACAAACCTCTATTTTATTCTCAACCCAAGAAGAAGGAACCCATCAAGAAATCCCACACGCCCCCTGCATCTCATCCAAGGCTCTCGGTGACGGCCCAACAATGCTTCTAACAGTGAACCACACCGCATGGATCTCTGTGCCATGCCTGTACTTCTCGCTTCTAGCAGCTGCATCTCTTCTGAATGTTACAGCTGAATTTTGTTTTTCATCCAATCTAAGGATGCTGTGTTTAATAACTTAAAACCAACCATCATTAATGTGACTATGCTGATGCTCAAGTATGTGCATTTTCTATTTGCCGGCTCTATTTTTCCCTGTCCTTTGGGAGATTAATCAAGTTTTCTTTTTCCATCTTTTCTCTCTGCTGCTTTGAAAGTCTTATCATCTATTTCTATTCTACCTTTGGTTACATTTTAATTCTTAGTATGTAACTTAAGGTTTTACTACAAAGACTAAAGTTAAAGTCGATCTCCCCTTCTCTCTGTTTTCCTTCACACACATCTGAAATTTTAGATTTTTAATTTTTTTAAAAAGTGACACCTTAACTTCAGCAAAACATGTCATGTTGCTGGCAGACGCTGCTATCACCCTGGATCCCTGGGTTCACTTGCCTTCATATTGGGATGCATTCTTTAATCACTCAGAGGGTGGCAAGGCTTCTGATCTTATAGATGTCTGAAAATATTTTTATTCACTTCAGTGCACCTATCTCCATAGCATGACAAGCAATAAACACGTTATCTGAATGGGACTCTGGGGTAGACACGAATGGTTTTCTGCACACAGAAGTGGTGGAGCAGAACTCCTGGCCATCCTGGGCCCCACACGGCCACCTGGAGGCCTAGAGGAAAAACCGCTCAGCACCTGTGGCTCACGCAAGGCCCTCAGGGTGGGAAGCTGTGACACGGTCTTCCATCTTGACGACACTGTGAATGATAAAGAATTCTAGGGTCTGGGGTACTTTCCCTCAGGACTGTGGGGAGGCTGCTCGTAAACGTTGTTGTTGTTTTTTTTTTTTTTTTTTGAGACGGAGTCTCGCTCAGTCGCCCAGGCTGGAGTGCAGTGGCGCGATCTCGGCTCACTGCAAGCTCCGCGTCCCGGGTTCCCGCCATTCTCCTGCCTCAAATTCCCGAGTAGCTGGGACTACAGGCGCCCACTGTCGTAAATGTATTTTATGTTGCATTGTAAGTGGTTCTGTTAGAAACTGCATACTTGGTTCTTCTTCCGTTTCTCTCTGATGCCCTGGCATGATTTTCTGTTTGCTTTGTTTTCTTCATTCTGCTTGACATTCACTAGGCTCCTGCAGTATCCCGACTCCCTTCTGGGAGAATCTTGACAGCCTTTCTTCAAATGTCAGCTGTCCTCTGTTCCCTCCACTTTCCTTCTGAAAAGCCCCTCAGGTGGATCCTGGAGCTCCTGGATTTATCCTCTGGAGCCAGCTTTTTCTCCGTGCTCTCCTGCTCCTGCTTTTAGCAATGGTATCCGGAGTCTCTAAGCTCGGTTATTGCAGCACACTGATTTGATTTTCAGCTACACAGCTGTTCAGTGCATCTGGGAAACTCTGTTTCAATTGTTTTCATTTCCTAGATCCAATCAATTAATTTCAAATTTCTACTTTTTATCAAAGTAATTATTTTATTTTGTTTTATTTTATTTTTTGAGCCAGAGTTTCGCTCTTGTCACCCAGGCTGGAGTGCAATGGCGCGATCTCGGCTCACTGCAATCTCCTCATCCCACGATCAAGCAATTCTCCTGCCTCAGCCTCCGGGTAGTTGGGATTACAGATGTGTGCCACCATGCCCGGCTAATTTTGTATTTTTAGAAGAGACAGGGTTTCACCATGTTGGCCAGGCTGGTCTCAAACTCCTAACCTCAGATGATCTAACCGCCTTGGCCTCCCAAAGTGCTGGGATTACAGGTATAAGCCACTGTGCTGGGCTGAGATAAGTACTTCAATACGAAGAGTACTGAAAAGCTTTTCTCTCTCTCCCTCTCTTCCCCCTCACCGCCCACCAATACACACACATCCATGTCTTGGTCTGTTTCCCGCTGCTATAATAGAATATCACAGGCTGGGTAAATTATAAGCAACAGAAGGTTATTGCGCTCACAGTTCTGGAGGCTGCGAAGTCCAAGATCAAGGTGCCAATATCTGGTGAGGGCCTTCTTGCTATGTCAAAACATGGCAGAGGGTATCACATGGTGACAGGGCCAGAGCCAGAGAGCCAAAGAGAGCTCACTTTGATAACAAAGCCACCCACATGATAAGGAGCCACTCCCGTGACAGCAACATTAATCCACTCACGAGGGCAGAAATTAAGTTTCCATGGCAAGAATCTTTGGGGGACACATTCAAACTATAGCAAGTACCTACCCCCTCCTTCTCAACCTGCCCTCCTGCATGAGTTTCAGGGCTGCTGTCACAAACTACCACAAACCTGGAGGCTTAGCTTACTCTTGCATATTTCATGAGGCCCGAAAGTTGAAATCAAGGTGTAGGTGAGCTTAGTTCCTTCTGGCTGCAGTGGGAGGTTGCTTGCCTTTCTCCCAGCTTCTGGAGGCTGCTGGCATCCTCAGCATTCTTTGGCTCATGGCCTCATCACTCTAATCTCTACCTCCATCTTCACAAGGTCTTCTCCCCCTGTGTCTTCTCTTCTGCCTCTTATAAGGACACTTGTCATTGGATTTAGGGTCTACCCTAATTGAAAATGATCTCACATTGAGGTCCTTATCTTAACTATATCTGCGAAGACCCTTATTCCAATAAAGCCACATCCTGAGGTTTCAGGTGGACGTATCTTCCCTAAGGTAACACATTTCTTTCCTAAATTTCAAGGTCGTTTCTGAAAAATGTAGTCTTTTCCCTGGGCCGTACAATTTTCCTGAGATAAGTTCTCCATTCTCTTGCCCAGGAAGCATGGATCTGGCTGCAGGGTTCCCAGAGCAGAGCTGTGCCCTGTTCAGAACCTAGGCCAGCTGGTTTTACAACGGCCCTTCTCCCTTGCCTTCTGCAGTGCCTCAGATCCAACGGTCTGGAGCTCTTCTGTTCACAGAAAGACTTTCCTGCTTCCTAAGGGGTGGAGGGGTGGGTAATGACAGCAATCACTTCACTACAGACAGGAGTGGGGACCCTGAGTCTAACTGCCCCTGTCCACACCTCTGCCAACTCCCATCCCCAGCCCTGCTTTCACCCAGGCCTTTCAAGATCTGGCACTTTGTCCCTTGTCAGAAATTCCCCTCCTCTCACGGAGCCACAAGACACAAACTTCCTCAGCTTTCTCTCCCAATTCCTCCACCTGTTTCTCTTTCTCCCAAAAACATAGCCACATCCCCCTGCCTCCACTGCCTCCTCCTTTCTCTGTCTTTATGCACGTCCGCCTTTTTAAGTTCTTTATGTAGGGTTATTTGTTTAGCTTTTGTTTGGTCAATTTTTTTCAGTCCATTTATTTGTTTAGTATTTACATAGTCCATTTAGTGGAGCTTCAGAAAGCGGAAGCGATGAATACAAATATTAAATCTACACAGTTTCTTTTTATTTGTTTATTTTTGAGCCAGAGTCTTGCTCTGTCACCCAGGCTGGAGTGCAGTGGTGCAATCTTAGCTCACTGTAGTCTCCAGCTCCTGGGCTCAAGTGATCCTCTCACCTCAGCCTCCCAAGTGGCTAGGACTACAGGCGTGCACCACCACGTCCAGCTAATCTTGTTTCTCCTTTATAGAGACAAGGTTTCACTATGTTGCTCAGGCTGGTCTTGAACTCCTGGGCTCAAGCGATCCTCCCACCTGATCCTCCTAAAGTGTTTGGATGACAGGCGTGAGCCACCACTGGGCCTACATAATTTCTCTATTTAACTTTTCTCTCAAAATTATCTTGTTTCATGGACACACTTTTTTTTCCCTTTATCTATCAGAATGCCCTTACAGATTACTTACAGATTACTCCATTTGCTAAACTGTTTTCTCTCTTTCACAGCACTGGGCCTCCTCACATGTTAAGCAGTTTTTCTTTTACACTCTGTACACTCTTTCTATTAAATATTAGCAACTAAATGCATATCTTGTGAGACACTATAATCAGCACAGAAATTAGACTGTATTCACCTGGTAAGTCATCTCCAGAAAGCCACCTTAATCCCTCATGTTACTAAGGCACAAACTGGTGGTCAGAAAGGAATAATGCTGTGAGAATCCGAATTACATAAACACAAATAACAGGAAATTCTGTATACCCTGGTTAAAATTAGATTACCTATGTTACAAGATAAAATCCAACCATTTTTTACAAATAACATCTGGTCTTACCAGAAATAAGTTTTCCAAAAAGAGGATTCCCAGCCCATGATTTCCTATGAGTATGTCACCAGACGACTAACTATAAACATGCGACAGAGCCTGTGATGGCCGATCTAACCTCGCTCCTAAGTTTTAAACACCATCTTTCTGTTTACCTTCTTGTCCTTAAGGAAAACACACAAGAGCCAGGGTGGAGGGAGGGTCTTGTAAGATGGCTGATACAGCCCAGTTCTTCTTTTTTTTTTTTGAGACAGAGTTTCGCTCTATCACCCAGGCTGGAGAGCAGTGGCGCAATCTCAGCTCACTGCAAGCTCCGCCTCCTGGGTTCCCGCCATTCTCCTGCCTCAGCCTCCCGAGTAGCTGGGACTACAGGCGCCTGCCACCTCGCCCGGCTAGTTTTTTGTATTTTTTTTTTTTAGTAGAGACGGGGTTTCACCGTGTTAGCCAGGATGGTCTCGATCTCCTGACCCTGTGATCCCCCCACCTCGGCCTCCCAAAGTGCTGGGATTACAGGCATGAGCCACCGTGCCCGGCCTCTTCTGCTTTAAAGTCGAGTCTGAGTGAGGACATGTCGCCTTTGCAAAATGCCTGTGCCTTTAAGACGTTCTGGTTAACCACGAAGAATCACAGATCATTCCTATAAAAGTGAGTCTTGGGCCGGGCGCGGTGGCTCAAGCCTGTAATCCCAGCACTTTGGGAGGCCGAGACGGGCGGATCACAAGGTCAGGAGATCGAGACCATCCTGGCTAACACGGTGAAACCCCGTCTCTACTAAAAAATACAAAAACCTAGCCGGGCGCGGTGGCGGGCGTCTGTAGTCCCAGCTACTCGGGAGGCTGAGGCAGGAGAATGGCGTGAACCCGGGAGGCGGAGCTTGCAGTGAGCTGAGATCCGGCCACTGCACTCCAGTCTGGGCGACAAAGCGAGACTCTGTCTCAACAACAACAACAAAAAAAAGTGAGTCTTTAACTCAAATTAATTGTCTTGTTTCTACTTGCCAATGTCTCGTTAAGAAAACCATTGTAGTCTGGGCACAGTGGCTCACGCCTATAATCCCAGCACCTTGGCAGGCTGAGGAGGGCGGGTCAGTTGAGGTCTGGAGTTCGACACCACTCCGGCCAACATGGCAAAACCTGTCTCTACTAAAAATACAACAACTAGCCAGGTACGGTAGCGCACACCTGTAATCCTAGCTACTCGGGAGGCTGAGGCAAGAGAATTGCTTGAGCCCGGGAGGTGGAGGTTGCAGTGAGCCAAGATCGCGCTACTGCACTCCAGCCTGGGCCTGTCGACAGAACAAGACTCTGTCTCAAAAAAAAAAAAAAAAAAAAAAAGAAAACCATCGCTTTCCATAAAGAATAAGACCCATAGATTATATGAGGTCACTGTTTCTTTAGAACTGAGGCTTTTAACTTGTGCTACTTCACTTGTTCACATAAATGTTTAAACAACATACACTTATTTAAAAACATGTACTTCATTTTAAACAATGAAGAGAGGGATACAGTCAAAAAATACACAACATACCTTCTCCATTCCATCGGTTCTCTTGGAAGCTGCTGAGAGAGCGTTGGATAAACAGAGGTAAATAAATTCTGATCTCCAGCACCTATGAAGGGAAGAAAAAAATTCAGTTACCATATTTTTAGGTGAATACATGCAAAATGGGCTCTAGAGCTTAATAAATTGGTGTTTTTAGGTAATTTTATGTTTAATAAAACAATATCGCAAGACTCTTCTGTACCTGTGCCTCTACATAACGAGTCTCAGGGAAACCCAGCACGGGACAGATGTGATGAAGCTGAACCCTCATGACACCTCCATGGGGTGGGTGTGATTTTCCCCATGAGGAAAATGGGGATCAGAGAAGGTGACGAACTTGCCCCAAGGACACAAAGCTAAGGAGAGAGGGAGCCGGCTCCACCTCACCCAGTTTTGCTGTGTTCTACAGCCCCCACTTTCTCCCAGACAGCCAAAATCCATGGAGAAAAAGAAACCAAAACTTCACCAAAATCAACTCGCTGTTCAACCAAATGCCAGGAGAAGCTAAAATTTATAGGTGGCTCCCCATGTGCGAGTATTACACAAGGCACTTGCCAGCCACCCTCTCATTCTGTCCTCCCCATAACTCCTCGGAGGAAAGGCACAAACATGACCCACATTCATGGACGAGGAAAGTCAGCTTTGAGGGTCAACGTGTTCAGAGCACAGAGCTGACAGTGGCAGACGCGAGTCAGGAATCTGGCTGCGGCCGACTTTACACTGCACGCTCAGTGTTAATTCAGCTCTTTTATCTTCGCTTTAATGTAAATGAAAAATCCATTTTGTTCTCATAAAATGATGAGACAACTGAATTACACTTAAGCGAAAAAAGAACCTTTTAATACAGATGACTAAAATTCTTATACTCAGAGGATCCTCTTTACTTTAGCAAACTATTTTCCAAATTGCTTTTATATTGATCTTTAAGAAATCATTGGGAATTGATGTGTGCCATTAACACATCTGCTTATTTTGCTATCAAAAGCCTAAAAATAAAAAACCTCCTGAAACTCATATAATAATGTCAAGTCACTAAGGAAGGGTAATGACATTTCTGAGCAGATGGCACGGTGAGTGGGCAGGGTGCTGGGAACCTCACTGCCCGGTCCCCATCTCAGTTTCATCACTGACCAGCTGACTACACCTGGGGAGACGATTTAACCTTCCTGTGCCGCGGGGACATGGGCAATGGGAAAATGGGAAGAGCTCGGCCAGAGGAGCTCTGCTGAGAATTAAATGAGACCACGCGTCAGTCACCTCAAACAAGGCACGGCACACAGTGGTTAAAAAGGGACTACTACTACATTTTGATAACACAAAAACAATGTTCGTTTGAAGTTATCACTTTTCATCTTGTTCATTTATTTGGTAGTCATCTCGGAAATCAATAAAAGAGGCCGGGCGCGATGGCTCACACCTGTAATCCCAGCATTTTGCGAGGCCGGGGCAGGCAGATCAACTGAGGTCGGGAGTGTGAGACCAGCGTGACCAACATGGAGAAACCTTGTCTCCACTAAAAAAATACAAAATTAGCCAGGCGTGGTGGCACATGCCTGTAATCCCAGCTACTTGGGAGGCTGAGGCAGGAGAATCACTTGAACCAGGAGGCAGAGGTTGCGGTGGGCCAAGACTGCACCATTGCACTCCAGCCTGGGCAGCGAGAGCGAAACTCCATCTCAAAAATAAATAAATAAATAAAAGAAATCAATAAAAGAAGAAAATCTTTAGCCTCTGGTTTCTTAACTTTACCAATTTCTGTTGTCTTGTTAAACAGTTCCAAGATTAGTATATAAAAATCATTACTCTTTGCTAAGTGGAAAGTAAGCCAACTAAATGGAAGCTTTCTTCTCTTCCACTTGGTTTTCTATATAAAACTACACACACACACAATCACTCTCTCCTCTCTCACACTCTGTCCTTGCAATACAGTAACTTCACATAATTATACAAACAACATCCACACAGAGTAAAAGAGGAACTGCCTCCAACACCTGCTCCAAGCTCTTCTCCCGGGGAACCTGCGGTACAGTAAGACTCGTCTAAATGGAGACTGCCAAGTAGCAATGTCTCTCGCATTCCGTCACGGACTAACTCTCTAACCTGTGTTCACCTGGAAGATGACCGGTCAATCAGCACATCCAACAGTGGCAAAAGTGTCACCTGACGTAAGTAGGGATCTGACCTGTGACCATCTGACCTCAGTACCTGTTATGGGCTGAACTGTGTCCCACAAAAATCTACCTGTTGAAGTCCTAAAATCCAGTACCTTAGAATATAACCATGTGAGGATAAGGTCTTCAAAGTTCGTAAGGTAGTTCAGTTAAAATGAGGTCTTCAGGATGGGCCCTAATCCAACTGACTGGTGTCTTTATAAGAGAAGATTTGGTCACAGACAGGAGGAATGCAGGAAGGCCCCATAAGGACACAGAGGCCCACGCTGTGGATGCCTGGACCTGGTCTCCTGAGCTGTGACGCAATGCATTTCTGCTAAGCCACCCAGACTGTGTGACTCTGCGGCAGCAGCCCGAGCACACTAAGACAGTACCCCTGATGCAGATGTGAAGGCCAAATTCTAACCCACTGAAGCGCTGCATTAAGAATGTGAAGAAAAATCACAATTTCATCAGCATATACAACCATTATTTTAACACACTCTTAAATCTTCACATCAAGTCTTATGAAATTAGAGATGCCTTTGAAAATGAGGTATAGAGAACGAGCACATGAAAGATGGTGAAGAGAGGCTGGGCGTGGTGGCTCATGCCTGTAATCCCAGCACATTTGGAGGCCGAGGTGGGTGGATCACGAGGTCAAGAGATCGAGATCATCCTGGACAACACGGTGAAACCCTGTCTCTACCAAAAATACAAAAATTAGCTGGGCAAGGTTGTGCGGGCCTGTAGTACCAGCTACTCGAGAGGCAGAGGCCAGGGAATCGCTTGAACCCGGGAGGCGGAGGTTGCAGTGAGCCAAAATCGCACCACTGCACTCCAGCCTGTAGACACAGCAAGACTCTGTCTCAAAAAACAAACAAACAAACAAACAAACAAAGATGGTGAACAGCTTAAGTGTAAGAGCCCAAAAGAATTCAATTGTGGCTCACACGGTAGGTAATTAAATTAACAACACAGACTTTGTAGTTTCCTGAACTAATCCAAACATTAAGCAGAAAAGTCACTACAGCTCTGAGGGCTGAACTGCAAGGCAGAGCACCTTCCAGGCTGATTTTTCATTTTAATCCCACAGGCAACAGAGGCATGAGCAAAACCCAGTAAGAACTCAGCTGTTGGCCGGGCGCCGTGGCTCAAGCCTGTAATCCCAGCACTTTGGGAGGCCGAGGCGGGCGGATCACGAGGTCAGGAGATCGAGACCATCCTGGCTGACACGGTGAAACCCCGTCTCTACTAAAAAATACAAAAAACTAGCCGGGCGTGGTGGCGGGCGCCTGTAGTCCCAGCTACTGGGGAGGCTGAGGCAGGAGAATGGTGTGAACCCGGGAGGCGGAACTTGCAGTGAGCTGAGATCCGGCCACTGCACTCCAGCCTGGGTGGCAGAGCGAGACTCTGTCTCAAAAAAAAAAAAAAAAAAAAAGAACTCAGCTGTTAATAAGGTAGTTCCTAAGAGCCAAAACGGGACTTGAGATTGATGTGGCCATGTTCAGAAAACTCTGTTCACAAAGTCACCAAGTTTACTGTTCTGACTCAAGAGGCTATTTATTAAGAGTCAACTCAGGCCGTTTACTCCAATAACTAAGGTCTCCTTTTTTTGGTGACAGAGGAGACCTACCAAAATAATTTATAAGAGCAATTCAAAACACAATTTCATTACATACACCCCTCTCCCTGTGTGCCTCCACATCCACCATCGGCTCTCATGCCAACTGGGGAGACAGGGAGAGAAGAGGGTGCAGCAGGTCAGGGAGCTGGGGCGCCATGGATCCCCAGAGCCCATGGGAGCACAGCATCACCCTGGATGAACAGCAGGCACTGGAGCCCCCAAATGGGAAGAGACATGTAGAGGGAATGGCAAGCAGCAGCCACCCGGGGGACATGGGCACTCTTTTTAGGGTGCTGCCTGTGCCCGCTGCATGGGCCCCCAGGCTCAGAGAATCCCCAGGAAAGGGGGAGCAGGGCTCTGGGGTCCGATTACATGGACCAGTCAGTTTTCTGATTATTTATGCAGTTGCAATTGGATTTTCTGTTACATGCAATCAGATTACTAACATAGGCTTGGCTATTTCCTGAATTATTACCGTATTCCCTGAGATTTTTACAAGCACGTATTCACGCATTACTTGTGTAATTTAAAACCTTTTATGTTCACAGCAAATAAGAATTAAACACAGTGGGGGAAAGAATTCAAAAAGATGACTTCAGGCCAGGCGTGGTGGCTCACGCCTGTAATCTCAGCACTTTGGGAGGCCAATGAGGGCGGATCACGAGGTCAGGAGATCGAGACCATCCTGGCTAACACGGTGAAACCCCGTCTCTACTAAAAGTACAAAAAAATTAGCCAGGCGTAGTGGCGGGCGCCCGTGGTCCCAGCTACTCAGGAGGCTGAGGCAGGAGAATGGCGTGAACCTGGGAGGCAGAGCTTGCAGTGAGCCGAGATCACACCACTGCACTCCAGCCTGGGCAACAGAACGAGACTTTGTCTCAAAAAAAAAAAAAAAAAAGACGACTTCAGTGATTTAGTGTAACAGGTAGCGTTTCAATAAATTCAATGTCTTAGTCTCTTCAGGCTGCCATAACAACATACAATAAACTAGGATGGCTTATAAACAGTAGAAATTTATTCATCATTTCTGGAGGCTGTAAGTCTGAGCTCAAGGCTTCAGCACATTGAGTACCTTGCTGTGCCTTCACGTGGGGGATCTCTGGGGCCCTTTTTTTTCACAAGGGCACTAATCCCTTTTGTGGGGACTCCACTCACATGACCTAACCACCTCCCAAAGGCCCCACTTCCTAATACCATCACATTAGGGTCCCAGAAAAATTGCTAGGTAACAGAGTCAAGAGAAGGGCCGCCTGTTCACTGTCCCTCCAGACAGCACGGTGGGCATGGTATGCCCCAGCCACCTCACGTGTACTCACTCTCTGAACCTTCATGTGGAAACCAAGGCATCAAGAACTGCCCTAACTGGTTCAGCATCAAGCAAATGAACACCAAGGCTGGGATTCGAACCCAGGGAGCTTAGCTTGGGACTCAATACTGCCCTGTGCTCCTTCCTAACTTCTTAATTCTAACCAGTTTACTACTTACTCTGCAGCAGTTGTTTTAACAATGGTTGGCTGAAAATACGGGTTCCAAAAGGACTTCTGCAGACAGAGTGAACATTTCTGTCATCTGTTTTTTACTGAACCAATTCTTGAACGCGCAAAGCCGTGATGGTCTTACCTATACAAAAGTATAAAAGGATCCCGAAGTTGCAACCAAGAGAGAGTGGCAAAGAAAAACAATGTTCAATCAGTTTGTGGCTTTCCTAAATACCTGACAGGATATATTTTCAAAGCTAATACTTTTATTTGGAGATTTATGTTGGGAAAAAAAAAATTGACATAAAGAGTCTGAATATTTGCTGATACTCTGATACAGGACAACTTTTCTTCAAATTCTTTAGTATAATCTTGGTAAAAGGAACAGTAGGTTTTCTAATAAAATACATCTCACTTTATCTTAAATTGTTGGAGACATTTAGAGTGTTCCAACCTGTTAACAAGACACTGTCCTCAGCCATCTAAGAGGCTGTCTTATTTTAAAAGGCTGGCTTTATTCTGTAGGGCTTCGTAGGTCTCAGAGCACTAATGAGTGGGAAAGACAGAGAAATGGATTTAACTCAACCCAAGAAGCGCTATGGCCTAAGAGAGAAGAACCTGAAGGTGGAGGTGGGTGAACAATGACAGAAAGCGTCCCACAGCTAGGGGCCTCAACCAGGGGCTGGGTCATATCCCAGTTGCGACTAAAAGCAGTGGAGTGGCTGGACTACGACAAGAGATGAACTCATTTTAAGGCCCTTCCAAGCAAGTTTCTACGTTTCTATTTTTTAACAAAAAAGTCAAAGGAAATGTATAATTTATCTAAGATTTGCTTTACAGAAAATTTTGCAGAAATAATGATTCTTTAAGCCTATTAACAAAAGAAAGCTGCAATCCACTATTATGCAGTCCATTTTTGAACACAACGGATCAGAGAGGGCACTATCTTCAAGCCTAAGAATGCATGTGCTTGTCCATAGACCATACACTAATTTCTCCTCAATGGCTTTCGGTAAAACGGGCTTTCAAATGGACGATAAAAATATCCAAGGTTACAAACTGGAAAGTCATCTCAGCCTGTTCAATAATGCATAAAGTAGATTTGCTATAATTCGTGTATAATGTCAAGGCAGTAATGAAAATTAATGCTTCAGATTGGGAGCTCTTTCATGGCGAAAACTAACATCAAATTCATAATCATAGGTATGGAAGCCTCCCCAGTGCTCCTCCCAAAGTATCTGTCTGTGAAAGGCCTTCGCAGTCCGGGGTGGGGGCAGGGAGTGAAGGTCAACGAGAAAGCAGGAAAAAGGATCCAGATGTTATCCAGATTCTCTAAGTAGAAAGCAAGGTTGAGTTATCCCCTAAGATGACTAGGCCACTGACTCCACATTTCTAGCATAGACACGGTCCTCCCTTCATTAGAAGACACATATTTGAGAAGTAGAGCAAATGAACCCTCCCACAATTCTGCACCTCCAAGTTTAAAGGCCAAGTTTAAAGAAGTACTCAGTACACCCCGTCATTTCATCGCTGGCTTAACGTTACACCCATTTGGCCTGGCTCTCCTCCGGGTCCTTCCTGTGGTCTCTACCTTCCCTCTGACACACACACACACACACACACACACACACACACACACACACACCCCTGCCCTCTGCTGCTCTCTCCCAGCACCCAGTCATATGAAAATACTACCCACTGTAGGTGGGATCAAAAGAAAACCCATACATTAGTGTTCATCAAGTTTCCTACCGTGGAAATTTGCAGAAAAGGAACTACTACACATACAGACTAGTCAAAAGACAGAAAATCCCAAAGTCTTTTTAACTTAAAAGACAAGAACACACAGGCCAAGAATGTTAAGTTGAATGAACTCTTCTAATCAAGGAAACAAGTTGCTTTCTCTGGCCCTTGGAGAGCAAACTTAAAGTTCAAGAGTTTAAAAACAAAAAGATTGGATAAATGCACATGAATATAAGAATACTGAGGAATCAGCCTTTAACAGTGTGTACTTTTCTAAAATAAACACAGCGTTCCTGTAGCAGTTTGAACCACAGAACTGTACTTACAAGTCAGAAAGAAACACTCCTGTTCCTGGCACCCCAATGCCTTAAGGCTTCAGACAGAAGGGCTCCCAAATTGGTCTTCCCCCGGACCTCCCCTTCCCCACAGCTTTTGTTCAAGGGCTGGCTTCTCCGTGAGGCTACAGGCAGCTTCCCAATGGTGCAAGCATTCAGGAGGGAACTGAGGCAGCATCAGCACAGTGACATAACCATCGACCTCAGCCCAGCAACCCGCCCTGCAGGGCTCCGTCCCAGCAGGCCCATTGGAAAGGCCACAGACAGGCTACCTGTGCACAACGACTGGAAACAGCAAAAGACAAAACAACTCAAATTCCACCAAGAGGCGACTGGCGGAGTAAACCACAGAACATCTACACCATGGACTCTACACGGCCAGAAGGAATGAGAACGATCTCAACACACTCCCAGCGTGAGTGAAGTCCGGGGGAAAGTGACGTGGGACAGTGTGCGCAGCTGTCAATGTCTAAGCTAAGAAAGGGAAATACAAATATGTTTTTCATGTGGAAGGAAAACCATGAAAACTGTGATGGAGTACTTAGGAAGGGAGGAGTTAGCATGGAGAGGACAGAATGTACACAAGACTTCTTTAAACAGATCTCATTTTGTAGATTTAATTTTGGAAGTAAATATTTTATATAATTATAAAGCGATTAGATTTTTTAAAGGTTTTCACTCAAAATAATCAGGAAAAATAAAACAAGTGAACTTAAATGTATACATATACATTTAGTGGTATAATCTCAGAGAGGAGCTATGACAAGTAACTTTACAACTTCAGTAATTTGACAGTTCATTCCTTGTGGGATACGTCCAGATGCCAATAAGAACCGTCAAAAACACTCCTAGCCCTAGTCCATCACTAGTCCTGTTGTTGATGGTGGAGTTAATAGTGTTACTCAAGAGACTGTGTAGTGAGGGATAAAGCAACTGAAGGCAACTGAGCAATCACGTGATGCTCTATTCAGGGGCCCCTGGCCCTGCAGCATCAGCACCACCCACGCATTTGTTAGAAATGCTCATTCTCAGGCCCCACCCAGGCACTTGTTAGAAATGCTCATTCTCAGGCCCCACCCAGACCTGTTCATTCAGAAATGGGGAATGGACCCAGCCATCTGTGGGTCCACAAGCTCTCCAGGTGACTGAAACAGCATGAGCTAGGGAACCTCTAACTCTAGCCTCCTCAAGTACCCATGAGAATTAGGATTTTCAATGTGGAAAACAGAAAACACAGAGGACGGAGCTGTTAATTAAAACCCTGCAGCCCTGAGTTTTCATCAAAAAGGTGAACTTACGATGTATTTTATCTTAAAAATACAAAAAACAAAGAACAATTCCTAGGCCAGTGCAGTGTGGTTCACACCTGTAATCCCAATGCTTTGGGAGGCCAAGGTGGGTGGATCACCTGAGGTCGGGAATTTGACACCAGCTTGGCCAACACAGTAAGATCCTGTCTCTACTAAAAATACAAAAATTAGCCAGATATGGTGGCATGCACCTGTAATCCCAGCTACTCACTACTCGGGAGGCTGAGGCACAAGAATCTCTTGAACCCGGGAGGCAGAGGTTGAAGTGAGCCGAGAACGTGCCATTGCACTACAGCATGGGCAACAGAGTAAGAGCCTGTCTCAAAACAAAAACAAAAAACAAACAAACAAAAATTCCTATACCTATTCCTAGCTCTGTCCATTGAAAAGGCCTCACAGCAACTAGGAGCCCAAGCTTGCAGACTATGGTCTTGAAATACTATTTTTCACTAAAAGGAATCAGGACTCCCTGACGATTGCTAAGTGCAGATCAGGGCATTAAATGTTCAAAATGAGCCCGGAACATCTTGTCATGCTAGATAAGAAAGAATCTGACAAAGACGCCTCCATCTTAGACCCCAACATGAAATGAGACTCTCCCTGGCCAAAGGGAGAACAACCTGCTGGCCAACGAGGCAACAATGCAATGGACTGAAACACACCAAGTATGTTCGTAATGATTAAGTTCACAGTCACAATAAACAAACAACAAAAACACGCCAACTGATCACCTCTGAAGGATGCCAGTGAACCAACTCACTTTGAAAATGGTTACATAAAGGGAAAGAATCGAGTATATAATGCCTCTCTGTACCACTGGGTAACCAATGACTGTAAATGTATGCATGTACATGCATGCACATATGTGTACACACACGCATTTTTCACAGAAATAGTTCAGCTAATAAGTGAAAAAGAGCCGGGAGCGGTGGCTCAAGCCTGTAATCCCAGCACTTTGGGAGGCCAAGATGGGCGGATCACGAGGTCAGGAGATCGAGACCATCCTGGCTAACATGGTGAAACCCCGTTTCTACTAAAAAATACAAAACACTAGCCGGGCGAGGTGGCGGGCGCCTGTAGTCCCAGCTACACGGGAGGCTGAGGCAAGAGAATGGCGTAAACCTGGGAGGCGGAGCTTGCAGTGAGCTGAGATCCGGCCACTGCACTCCAGCCTGGGTGACAGAGCGAGACTCCGTCTCAAAAAAAAAAAAAAAAAAACAAACAGAAATAAGTGAAAAAGAAATAGGGAAATGAGAATATCACCATTTTGCAACCTTTAGGGAATCAGTGATGTGAAAATAAATGGCTGCCAACTTCCAAAAGGAGAGGCAATCAGACACCACGTACCTGCTGGAAGAACAGCACCACCCATGAAACAGACCTGTCAACAAAAAATCCAGCCTGAAGCCGACCCAGCCTCCAGCTCCAACTACCAAAGTCTAGGCAGTGGGTCCTCTTCAGGACAAACGAGCCAGGTTCATCAAGTCATAAAGAAAAAACAAGAGACAGGGCGAACATGAAGATTTTAGGAGACGTAAAGGATTTATCTAAAAACTACATTTGGATACTAATTCAAACAGTTTTAAAAACAGACATTTAAGACGCATTTGAAACTTAAACACTGAATATTTGGTATTAAGAAACATTTTAGGGCCGGGCGTGGTGGCTCACACCTGTAACCCCAGCACTACGGGAGGCAAAGGTGGATCACCTGGTTCGAGACGAGCCTGACCAACATGGAGAAACCCCATCTCTACTAACAAACCCCATCTTTGTAAAAAAATAAAAAATTAGCTGGGCATGGTGGCACGTGCCTGTAATCCCAGCTACTCGGGAGGCTGAGGCAGGAGAATCGCTTGAACCTGGGAGGCGGATGCTGCGGTGAGCCGAGATCGCGCCACTGCACTCCAGCCTGGGCAACAAGAGTGAAACTCCATCTAAAAAAAAAAAAAAAAAAAAAAATTAGCCAGGCGTGGTGGCGTGTGCCTGTAATCCCAGCTACTTGGGAAGCTGAGGCAGGAGAGTTGCTTGAACCCAAGAGGCGGAGGTTGCAGTGAGCCAAGATTGTGCCACTGCACTCCAGCCTGGGCAACAAGAGCGAAACTCCATCTCAAAAACAAAAACAAAAAAAAGAAAGAAACGTTTTAGGTGTAATTAAAAAATACCATGAAAGAGAAAAAAAAGAAATAAAAAAATTTTTAAAAACAAAAAAAAATGCCATAGACTGGGTGGCTCAGAAAACAGATTTTTTTTTCTCTGAAAGACCCTATGAAAGAAAAAAAAAATTGCAATGTATTTTCTCATAGCTCAGTAGGCCAAGAAGCCCAAGATCAAGATGTCAGTAGATTCAGTTTCTGGTGAGGCCTGTGTCACAGACTGCAGACAGCCACTTCCTCGCTGTTATCCTCAGACGGTCTTTCCCTGTTTCAAGGGGGAGGTGTCCTCTCACTCTTCCTCATCTAATCCCATAATAAAGGGCCCACCCTCCTGAACCTCATCTAACCCTGGTACTTCTCAAAGGCCCAACTCCTATTCTTAGCACACTGGGAGTCAGGGCTTCGGTGTGTAGGAAGGGACATAAATGTTCAGTCCATAACATCCATTTGTGGATAAATTATATGTCTGAGACTTGCTTCAAAATAATATAAGACTGCGGAGAATGAGGGGTATAGAGAAGCAAGACTGGGCAATTCACCTAACTATTCAAGTTAGGTGAAAGGTTTGTAGGGTCTGTTCATAATATTCTGTCTACTTTTATACATATTGCAAACTTTTATAATAAAATATGTGAAATGTTATAGTTCTTCCATTTCCCTTATCCTTCTCTTTTTCTTTTTCCCATAGCACTTGTCACCTAACATAATTTGTCTATCGTCCATCTCTTCTTGCTAGAACGTAAACTCTCAAAGGGTTGGGATCTTTGCTCTCTGACATAACCCAAGCCCCTTCAGCAGTAACTGGCATGTAATAGGTGCTCTGTAAATGTTTGCTCACCGATGAAAACAGCCCAACTCCTCCATACTCCACGCTAGACAACCCAGGATCCCCAAAGGACAGAACAGACTACAGGAGAAGCAGAGACAGTGCTGGGTATCAAGTTCTCAGAATAGGAATTTAATTTTGGAATGAGTAAGACTATGCTAAAAATTTCTAGTGTATAGTTGACTTACTCAATTCTTAGAATGCTAAAGTAACATTTTTATTTAATTATATGGCAAAGGCTTTCTCAGAGGCATAATTTTAGGGACAAACCTCCCTGCTTCCATGTGAACAGATGGTGTCTGCCTTCCCTAAGTACTCGGTAAAGCAGCAGTCATCAGACATGCTAATACTGGTCCGAGCTGTGCTACTAAACAGTTACACTGATCATGGCCAGTCACAGCAAAACTAGCCCTCAGCAACTCAATTTCAAAATGACTTCTGTCGGCCCTTCTCATCAACCTGGATGTTTAGAGCTTGCTGACTGGTCTAGGTGAACTGACAGTGCCGACAAATGGCACTGTCATTTCAACCCACTGACAAATTTCAACCCTGAAATTATTTATTTTATTTATTTATTTATTTTTGAGACAGGGTCTCACTCTGTTGCCCAGACTGGAGTGAAGTGGCACAAACATTGCTCACCACACCCTCAAATTGGGCTCAAGCGATCCTCTGGCCTATCTCCCAAGCAGCTAGGACTAGAGGTATGCACTGCCACACCCAGCTAACTCTGAAATGTATACAATGGCTTCAAACTGCTAACAGATCTCAGTTAAAAAAAAGAAAAATGTCCAAACATACAATAGTCCCCCGTCACTGTTTAAAAAAAAAAAAAATTTGCAAACAGGGGCCTAAAATAACATTCAGAAATGAAACACCAGGTAAAAACGTCGAAAAAGCCACATGAGAGAGAGAGAGTACAGAAGAGGTTGGACTTTTTCTAAGGGGTCACCCCACCTTGTATCCACATCTAGAACTCCAAAGCCCAAATGTCAAGATAACATTCCCTTGGTCAGGAGTACAGGAAGGACAAACCTCCACAGACAGACGCAGCTATCTAAAACCACAGACGCTTGGTGGATGCCGGCCACTGCGCGCTTGGTAGCTAACACAGACTGGTGCGGCAGGTGGCATGGCGCCCCACGACGTCCTAACCCTCAAAACCTGTGAATGTCATCTTATTCGGGAAAGGGGTCTTTATAGACTTAATTAAGTTCAGGAGCTCAAGATGTGATTATCCCAGATTATCCAGGCAGGCCCTATATATAGCTGGATTCTAGATATATTTCAAAGAAAATGTCAGTTGTGAGAGAAAAAAGGAGTCACAAATGACTCCAAGGTTATCGATTTTTAATTTAAAAACAAATATTCTCTAAGGCCAAAATACTGTGACTATATTTGAAATTGATGTTAAGAGCAGGTAGAGGAAAGATTTGAGGAAGAAAGAAGGTGAGACACAGGAGAGGAAGCCACAGGGGGCTCTGAGGCAAACTCAACCACAGAGGCAGGCACTGAGGCGGGAATGTTTTGACTGTTTTAAGACCCTGCAGCAGTCCGGGCACAGTGGCTTATGCCTGTAATCCCAGCACTTTGGGAGGCCAAGGAGGGCGGATCACTTGAGTCCAGGAGTTCAAGACCTGCCTGGGCAACACGGCGAAACCCCATCTCTACTAAAAATACAAACAATTAACTGGGAATGGTGGTGCACAAGCAGCTACTCAGGAGGTTGAGGCGGGAGAATCACCTCACCCCAGGAAGTCAAGGCTGTTGTGAGCCAAGATCATGCCACTGCACTCCAGCCTGGGTGACAGAGTGAGACCGTGTCTTAAAAAAAAAAAAAAAAGACCCTGCAGTCTTCTGCCATTGCTGGTCTGTAACTCTAGATCTAAAGCCACTGGATCCAGAGATGGAGCATGGGGGTGGGAGGTTCAGTGCCTGGAGATCAGTGTGCGACCTTCTGAAACCACACACTTACACGCTAAAGCATGCGACTCCAGTGAAGACACTCTGTCAACTGGCAACACACTTTTCTATGACAAAAAATCCTCAAGTCAGTTACTTGTATTTCCACTAAGACAACCAGCTTTCAGCAGGGGTGAGCCACACAATCACACTGTCAGCTGGCAGGCCTCTGGCGGAAGCACACAGTAAAAACTCTCTAAGTAAAGACTGGCTCGTGGCCGGGCGCGGTGGCTCAAGCCTGTAATCCCAGCACTTTGGGAGGCCGAGACGGGCGGATCACGAGGTCAGGAGATCGAGACCATCCTGGCTAACACAATGAAACCCCGTCTCCACTAAAAATACAAAAAAAAAATTAGCCGGGCGTGGTGGCGACGCCTGTAGTCCCAGCTACTCGGGAGGCTGAGGCAGGAGAATGGCGGGAACCCGGGAGGCAGAGCTTGCAGTGAGCCGAGATCGCGCCACTGCACTCCAGCCTGGGCGACAGAGCGAGACTCCGCCTCAAAAAAAAAAAAAAAAAAAAAAAAACACTGGCTCGTATGTTATGCCTGTCATACTTTTTTTTTTTTTGAGATGGAGTCTCATTCCGTCGCCAGGCTGGAGTGCGGTGGCATGATCTCGGCTCACTGCAACCTCCACCTCCCAGGTTCAAGCGATTCTCCTGCCTCAACCTCCCAAGGACCTGGGACTATAGGCACCCGCCACCACACCCAGCTAATTTTTGTATTTTTAGTATAGACGGGGTTTCACCATGTTGGCCAGGATGATCTCAATCTCTTGACCTCGCAACGCAATCCGCCCATCTTGGCCTCCCAAAGTGCTGGGATTACAGGCGTGAGTCACTGCGCCCAGCCTTTTTTTTTTGAGACCAGATCTTGCTCTGTCACCCAGGTTGCAGTGTGAGGTACAATCACAGATCACTGCAGCCTCGACTTCCCAGGTCCAAGTGATCCTCCCACCTCAGCCTCCCAAGTAGTTGGAAGTACAGGCGCACACCACCACACCTGGTTAACTTTTTTATTTTTGTTTTTGTAGACATAGGAATCCTCTATGTTGCCTAAGCTGCATCATACTTCATTATTTCAGAGATTCATCAGCACTTAAGAAAAAAAAAAGAAAAAGAAAAATCAGACCTTTCCATTTCATTTGCATAAGCCAGAACTTACTAGAAACTCTTCAGAAACACATCTTGTAGAAAACTAGGTATGTGAGCTGAAAAGAAAGGAAGCTTTTCACTTCTAAAGTATCAGTTCAAATCCACCCTGGAGTTGGGCTAGTAACACTAACAGCACGGGCTACCAAACCGTGTATCTAGACTTCCCACACACTACGCAGTCACAGAGGCACCAAGAGATGTTTTAGATTCACGAGGAAACAGCAATGTTTGTGGTGTAGGAATCCCACATAAGGGATTCACAGTGTCAACATCAGATCAGAGCTCCACTCTTTCAATGGCATCATTATCATTGCAAAACAGGGTGGCTGCTCTGATGAAAAGCAAGTACCACCAAAAAGCAAAAAAAAAAAAAAAAAAAAAAATCTAAGGGAGCAGCAGCATCCAATCAGAACCCCAGGTGAGAGGCGCCACTGAGCTGCTGCCAGGCCTGACCTCCCGCAGCACACTGCTGTGGTTAGGAAGAATGATGAAAATATTTTTTTCTTCCAACTAATGTATATGTTTTTTTCAAATAGCTCCTGTTAGTACATAATATTTAATAAATTACTGGAACCTAACTACTTAATAAATGGAATTTTTAAGTATTCCTTTTAGTCTAGAGGTGCCATGAAAAAAATTACTGAGACACTAAAAGCATTGTGAACAGAGAAAACTGAGGAATCTCTCCTTAGTAACTTTTTTTGCACACTGACTATAATCCTGACATTCTCCTGAGTGCTTTACACACCCCTTCTCAACCCAATGAGGTTAGTACTCTACCCGTTTCACAGCCGAGGGTCTGTGAAAGTATGCAAGAACCGAGGTCATGCGCACAAAATGGAATGGTTTTTAACCATGCTCGGGTAGAAATGACACAGTAAGCACATTTGTTAGTGCCGTTAGTCCCTGCCTCCAAATATATACTCTATGTGACAACTGAGGTTTCCTAAGGAGAATGTTCCTCCTACTTTTTCAAGCTTTGGTTCAACATCACCTTGAGAATTCAATATGGAACAAGATCTGCATTTATTATATGTTCACCCATTTAAACAGACATTTCAAGTGACTTTTATGGTAGTAAAACTGGTGGTGGTTAAATCACAAGCACCACACTTTCAGGTTTAGTAGAAAGTTTCAATGTGCAAATTTTAAAACTTTAACCTGCAGAGGAAAATCCCAAAGCCCAACCAGATACGAAGCTCTACAAATCTGCTCATTTCTGTTGCCTGTTTTCCCCTTTAAAAGTTTCTAATATCGGACCTGGAACCCCAAATACAGAGACTCAGAAAAATGAAACAGGCAATAGATGTGACTAGTGAAAACAGATTATCTAGAGGGAGGGCACTATTATTGTTCAGATACTATTCAATTCCAAGGTAATAACAGGTATGTGCTATTGTAGCTATGATGACAGTCAACAAAGAAAAGCCACAAATCACTGGAATTACATTAACTTTGTCACTAACTGAATGAGATAGCTGGAAAAGGAACATGTCTTTCCTAATACACCCTTGGGCCAGAAACCCAAGTTCTTATTTCAAAACAGAAAACTGACCCTGTGGCTGAAAAAAAATCTACGCTAAAATTTAAATTTAGACCAAATGGATCTGCTGGATTTGTTTCAGTTTTGCCAGGCATTTTTCATGATTAATAAATTATACTACAGGTTTTCCCATTGCTATGATTCAGTCAAAGCATTAATTCCACTAACTGTTCAGCTCCCATCCCTGCACATTTCACATACACACTTCCATATTTACAAGCTTTAACTAGTTCTGAGTTTAAGAAGGCCTCTGCTGAGGTAGTCCCTCTTCACAGGAGCCCATTAGGCAGGAGGTTTAATCAGGACTAAAGTCTACTAAAATATTTAAGGCCAGGTGCAGTGGCGCATGCCTGTAATCCCAGCACTTTGGGAGGACAAGGCGGGCAGATCACCTGAGGTCAGGAGTTCGAGACCTGCCTGGTGAAACCGCATCTCTATTAAAATACAAAAATTAGCTGGGCTTGATGGTGTGCCCCTGTAGTCCCAGCTAATCAGGAGGCCAAGGCAAGAGAACTGACTGAACCCGGGAGGAAGAGGCTGCAGTGAGCCAAGATCGCAACACTGCTCTCCAGTCTGGGCAACAGAACAAGACTCTGTCCCAGGAAGAAAAAAAAAAGCCATTTGGAGAGCTTCAAAATATTATTAAAATAATTCAGGCCGTTGAGGTGGGTCCTACCTGTAGTGCTACCTACTGGCAGGCTAAGGGACGGTACCACTTGAGCCCAGCAAGGCTGCAGTTGGCTATGACCATGCCACTCCATTCCAGCCTATAGGTGAAAGAGCGAGACCTCATCTCTAAAAACAGTAATAATAAAATGAAGCAAAATAATCAGCTAGGTTTTAAAGTAATAATCTAGTCACCCTTAATCTTTGGGAACTTTTCATTCTTCTATCCCTACCTATAAACAGTTTTTAAATTCACCTGAACCAGTTACATTCTATATTCTTCCCAGAAAGGTCTAAGCAGAATGCATTTTCACTGAAGTAAAATATTAGACATTCTATTAAAAAAAAAATTCAACAACATGCATAAACTCTACTTTCATTTTAAAATGAACAGATCTGAGGTAATAACATTTCAAGTGAGAATTAAAAAGATTTTTGGCCGGGCACAGTGGCTCACACCTGTAATCCCAGCACTTTGGGAGGCCGAGGCGGGAGGATCACGAGTTCAGGAGATCAAGACCATCCTGGCTAACACGGTGAAACCCCGTCTCTACGAAAAATACAAAAAATTAGCCGGGCTGGTGGCGGGCGATCGTAGTTCCGGCTACTTGGGAGGCTGAGGCAGGAGAATGGCATGAACCCCAGAGGCGGAGCTTGCAGGAACTGAGATCACGCCACTGCACTCCAGCCTCGGCAACAAGACTTCGTCTCAAAAAAAAAAAAAAAAAAAATTAAAAAGGTTTTTGAAAACAAAAATGTTGCTGACTAAGAGAACTATGTATATAATAGTAAAAAGTTAAGAGTTAATTAGCCTCTGGGTGGATTTTTTGAAAGCAACTGTTCATACTACCTTCTTTCAAAACATGTATAGCTGAAAGAGGGGAGCAAGATGAAGGTATGAAGTGAAACCAGGCCAAGTGCTTCCTAAAGCTTCAGTCCCAGATATACCACAACATAATTTCAAGTGTGAAATATGAAGTCAGCTTTTTTAAAAAAAACCTTCACTTGTAAACTGATCATTTTTCAAGTTAACTAGTTAACTTTGAAAGTCTACCGAAGCCCCTTTCTCTTCTGAGACTCCAATGAATGACAGTTTGCACCTTCTAAGACAGTGTAGTATCAGTGCAGAGATTAACACTCACTATGCTGCTGGAGGCCGAGGGTGGTGGCTCACACCTGTAATCCCAGCACTTTGGGAGGCTGAGCAGGTGGATAACCCAAGGCCAGGAGTTCGAGACCAGCCTGACCAACATGGTGAAACTCTGTCTCTACTGGGGAAAAAAAAAAATCAGTCGGGCGTGGCCACGTGCGCCTGTAATCCCAGCTACTCGGGAACCCGAGACAGGAGAATCGCTTGAACGCGGGAGGCAGAGGTTGCAGTGAGCCAAGATCATGCCACTGCACTCCAGCCTGGGTGACAGAGCAAGACTCCAACTCAAAGAAGAAGAAGAAGAAGAAGAAAAAAAACAAAAAACCATTCACTCTGCTGCTCAAAACACAGGAAAAAACCTCCACCAAGATGACAATCCAATAAATCTGTAAGAAAGAAAACTGCATCCTTCAGCTGTCCGTGATGCACGCATGTACAAAACTAAACATTAAATATCTCCAACACTGACTATCGAGATAATAAATTCTACCCCTTTAGTTACAGTTGAATCCAACAGAACTTAGGAACTTTCTCCTCAGAAATGTATTTACATAATGCCTATAAATACATATTGCTATTGAAATGTAAGCAAGCTAGGAGGTAGAAGATATAATTAGATGTGTGGATGTCCACACAGGCAATTAATATGTATCCAGCACTCACAATGTGCACAGCACTTCAGGAGAAAAACGTTCAACATTTGGAAGACAGTGAAACTTAGTATGAACTGCACATGGCTTCATCTTTCCCCAGCACTGGGAAAGCACTCGGGAAATTGCAGGGCTTCCAGACCAGCTCTATCCACATCTGCCCTCTGGGGCTGCAAGTGCAGGGTAGGGAAAGACCTCCAGTTCACAAACACTCTGGGAAGGAAAAAAGACGGCTACTGCTTAACTATGCAAGTCTCCAATTTTAAAGGAGACACAGTCCACTTCCCTAAGAAAAGTCTATTATCTCGTCCAGGTCTCTGTAGAAAAAAAAGAGGGAGCGAGGAAGAGAAAAAAATAAAGCAAAAGGAAGGAAAGAAAGAAGTCTATCATCTAAAGCTGAAGCAACAAAATTCAACCTTAAATATACAGTTTCTCAGGGATCTAACAGGAAGGAACAGAGCAGGTGCATCCCCACTGACAGAGCGAGAAGGAAACAGGAGTTCTCAAGACATACTCTACTGTGGCCTTGGCACCCAGATTTTGCAATAGGGAGTGCTTCCTTTCAAAGCATGAAAGGCAATTAGAAAAAACTAACTGCATACATGCATGAAAATACAGAATACTGTCAAAGGTCAAAAATCGTAATAGTTTGAAACACCTCTCTGAAAGTCATCAAAAAGCCAACCAACATTTCATAAGCTCACTGTTCCTAACCGTATTTAACTCCGGAGAGTCACACTTGTAAAATTTAGGGAATATTTTTCCCCTAACAGAAAAATAGTTCCTTTGTGTATGCATTAAAAGAGGGGTGGGGGGAGGACACGACACCCAAGAGGCACCGGGTGTCCCTAGTGTAGACTCGAGCGGGACGCCGTTCACGGGGAGCAGCTTGCATAAGCGCCCGAGCCTCGGCTTTCTCATCCGTAAAATGGTTTGAGTGCGCGGTAGGGAAGCGTCAAGGAGGCAAAGCAGTCCCGGCGGCTCTGCCTGACGCTTCACCCCGCAACAAACTGTTCCTACTTCACCAACGCTTGCAACTCTGCGAGCACCGAAGGACTTCCCCGGAGTCAGGGAAAGGGGGCCCGCAAGGAAACCGCCCGGCGGAAAAGCCCGGGGCCCCCAGGTCCCGGGTGCGCGGCTCAACGGGGGCGGGACGGGGCGGCGGCAGCCCCCTCTCCTCACCCTCGACGCCGAAGCGCGCCCAGTCCCGGGCAGAGTCCGCCGGGTTCCACCGGCTCCAACTGCAGCCGGCTCGCAGGGCGCCCCCAGGGGTCAGAGGTCGCCCGGCGGGAAGGTCAGAGGGCGTCACCGAAAAGTCGGAGGGCCCCGCCTCAGCCGCAGCCCCGGTCACACCTCCAGGAAGCGGCCCAGCCCGAAGCGCGCCGGGAACTGAAGGTCTGGGGGCGCCGGGTGCATGACGGCCGGGGCCCGTGCCAGCCCAACGACCGCCGCGCCCTCCCCGCCTCCGGGCACTCACAGGTGACGATGGGCTTGTTCTCCATGGTGTAGATCACCGGCGGCAGCGGCTCCTCAGAGGCGTCCATGGGCGTCCGGCGTCACCGGCCCGGCCCCCCGCGCCCCATGGGCAGCCCCGAGGCCGCGCCGGGCCCAGCCCGAGCCCGAGCCTGAGCGGCGCCGCCCGCCCGGCCGCGCTAGGCAGCTCCAGAGCCGGTCGCACCTCCTCTGCCGCCCGCTGCCGCCGGCCGCAGCCACTTCCGGCCTCGGCGCCGCGGCATGACCACTTCCGGGGCGCGCGAGGCCTCACGGGGCGGGCCTTCGCGGCGCCTGGCCTCCGACGGAAGGGCGCCCGGGCAGGCCGCGCGGGGACCGGGAGGCGGGAAGTGGGAGGCGGGGCGGGGCTCCCGGGACGCGTCCTTCCTCCTCCCTCGGCAGTGGGCGCCCCGCGGGGCCCTGCGCCAGAGCTGCGCCCAGGACTCGGCAGGCGGGCCTCGCGCACGGTGAGGGAGCCTGGATGCTCCCGGACTGGAGACGCCGGTCTCGCGGCCCTCGCTCTCCCGGCAGCTCGGGCGTCCCGCGGCGCGGTCGCTGCCCTGCGATCGGGCCCCTTCTCGCGCTGGAGGCTCCCGCAGGCCCTCGCCGCTGAGTGTCCCCGGCGCGTGCCTTCCGCCTACCGCTGGGCTCTTCCTGTCTCCCTCACTCCGCACAGGTTTTTGTGGGGACCTGGCCCCCGGCCGTGTCTGCACGGGCAGGCGGCGGGGCAGCTTTCGGAATACCACAAAATAAACCTTACACTTAACTGCACATGGACTTCTTGTGCACGTAAATGGCGGGGGCGGGTGTTTCTTTTTCTTTTTCTTTGGAGCAGGGTCTCGCTCAGTTGCTCAGGCTGGAGTGCAGTGGCGGGATCACGGCTCACTGCAGCCTCGACCTTCCAGGCTCAAGCGATCCTCCCCCTTCCCCCCGCCCCCCGGTAACTGGGACCACGGGGGCAGCCAGCCACCACGCCCAGCTTTTTCTTTTCTTTTGTCGGGGTCTCACTATGTTTCCCAGGCTGATCTCAAACTCCCAAAGTGTTGAGATTACAGGCGTGAGCCATCATGCCCAGCCATAAACTGGGTTTGAGGTAACATGTACGAATAAAATGACAAAAATTGTCCACCAAAAATCATCAAAAGTGTCAGAATCTAGAGTTTAGTCAAATGCGCAGCTTGATGTGCCGCCCAGGAAACATTACAAAGAATGGAAGTCAGTGTTCTCAAACGTAGAAATTTGGGGTCGTTTCTATAGCCAACGTTTCGGGAAGCCTAACAATTTCAACATCTTTCTGTATAAGGCCTAATGCATAGTTACAACGGTCTGATTAGTCGAGGTGGTCTTTTTCTTTTGGGGTCCACCGAAGATGAAACAGTCATGGGGTCTCTGTACTATCAGGTCTGAGTTGGGTACAGGAAATGAAGCAGACAGCTAATCTGTAACAAAAATCAGCAAATGGAAAGGGGGAGGCCTGGTCTCTCTTAGTCATTTACAGCAGCAGTCCCCAGCCTTTTTGGCACCAGGGACCTGTTTCATAGAAGGCAGTTTTTCCAGACATAGTTGGGGTGGTTTCAGGATGATTCACACACATTTCATTTATTGTGCACTTTATTATTTTTATGTTGTAATATAGAGTAAAATACAACTTCCCATAGTGTGGAATCAGTGGGAGCCCTGAGCTTGTTTTCCTGCAACTAGATGGTCACATCTGGGGATGATGGAAGCCAGGGGCACATCATGAGGCATTAGATTCTCATAAGGAGCATGCAACCTAGTTCCTCCAATGTGCAGTTCACGATGGGATTCACCCTCCTAGGAGAATCCTGTGCTGCTGCTGACCTGACAGGAGGCAGAGCTCAGGCGATAATGCGAGCAATGGGGAGCGGCTGATAATACAGATGAAGCTTTGCTCACTGGCCCGAGGCTCACCTCCTGCTTGTGTGGCCTGACCAGTAGCTGTCTGTGGCCCTAGGGGTTGGAGAACCCTAATTTACAGAACAAGAACAATGGGGAAGACAATTCCGCTCAAGAACAAGGAGGAAGAGCATGAAACTGTAATCGAAGAAGCAGAATTGCAAACTTGCTACTGACTCAGTCTCCAGGGCTTAACTTCACCCTTGGCATCATAAGTTTAGAGAGTCCTGAAGTTTTTTTTAACAAAATGTATATATGAGATAGTTTGAGTGTGAACACAGCTGCTAAATGCGTGAACATAGTGTAGTGTGGTGCGCTGTAATGGTGTGAGAGGCAAGAGACCAGACTTCCGGGCAGCTCAAGTGGCAGGCCAGCAAAGCAGGGCACTGGAGGGGAAGAAACTTAGCAGAAGTGGGGAGCCAGAAGTCAGTGTAGGGTTCCCTGAAAGTCCTTGGCCTAGGCTGGACTACACATGTGGGATGACTCCATGGGGTTTACCAGGAAGCAGCTGTTACAGTTGAGGACGGCACAAAGACTGGAAGTCCAGCAGTGCTGCAGGAAAGGCCTTTCTGTTTTGTTTTGTTTTATTTTCAGACTCTCTGTCACCCAGGCTGGGGTGCAGTGGTTTGATCATATCTCAGTGCAGCCTAGAATTCCTGGGCTCAAGTGATCCTCCCACCTCAGCCTCCCAAGTAGTTGGGACCACAGGTGAGTGCCCCCACGCCCGGCTAATTTTTCCTTTTTTTGTAGAGAGAGGGACCCACTCTGTTGCTGGTAAGGTAAGGACAGCGTGAAGGATGGGTGGAGAGAGGTCATCCACTGATAAGCTCTGCACACTGGTGAAGTGTGGAACTCCAGGTGTGAGGTGCAAGATGCGAAGGGTTATGTATGAAGAGGGAAGACTGAAGTGATACAATACTGACCCTACATTAAATTTGGTGTGTGAGGCATACATAGTCAGTGCCCTAGAGAAAAAGCACTAGGGAAAAAATGAACAAAAGAGGTTTGGCTAAGAAGCCAACAAAGAAAAGAGAATGAAATAATAGAAAATATCTGACTAATCCAAAAGAAGGCAGGGAAAGAACAACAGAAGAATCAAAGACAGAAAGGACCAGTTATGTCAGGAAAAGACACTCAGCGCTCAACAGACATCAGGGAAATGCAAGTTAAAATGAAAATGAGATGCCACTTCACGTGTACTCAAATCGCTAAAATTGAAGTTTATAATTAAAAACCCTGACGAGGCCGGGCGCGGTGGCTCATGCCTGTAATCCCAGTGCTTTGGGAGGCCGAGGTGGGCAGATCACGAGGTCAGGAGTTCGAGACCAGCCTGGCCAACATGGTAAAACCCCGTCTCTACTAAAAACACAAAAAATTAGCCAGGCGTGGTGGCGGGCGTCTGTAATCCCAGCTACTCAGGAGGCTGAAGCAGGAGAATCGCTTGAACCCAGAAGGCGGAGGTTGCAGTGAACCGAGATTGCCCCACTGCGCTCCAGCCTGGGGAACAGAGCAAGATTCTGTCTCAAAAAATAAAAAAATAAAAACCCGGACAATACCAAGTGTAGATTCCAAGCCAAGGAATACCTATGTCTTTGCTCTGTTCTCACAGACAACTGGGTCCACCTGCTCTGAGAAGACAGACACTAGCCCTTCCCCTTCCCGAAGACGTGGACACAGTGTTGTGTGGCTGGACGGGCTCCCACATTAGGGAGTGTTCTTTCTGGAGGGAGGGAGGCAAAGGCAGAGTCCCCGCCTCCAACCCCACCGGCTCGGGTCCAGGCAGCCCTTGGTGCGTGGGCAGTAAGTGGACTGCTAGGCTGTTTTCCCTCTGAGCAGACCTATAAGAGATTTTTATTTTGTTTTTCCACTTGGGAATTTAGAAAATGCTTGAATTCAGCACAAACACTGGTTTGGCACTTTATTTTAATGAATCATGGTGAAATGATGCTATTCCTGTGAATCGATGTTCATTCTTTTTTTTTTAGTACCCTTTTTCATGAGACAGCATTTGGGGTGTTTTTTGTTTTGTTTCGTTATTTTTGAAAAGTTGCTGGAACTTGAACTCAAATGGTTTTTCCTGGTAACCCGTTACATCATCTCCAGGCTGCAAAGAGCCTGTTAAATTATGTATTGGGACATTGTGTCTGCCTTATCTAACCAGAGGGACTACTCGGGTCCTCTGCACAGAAGGCAAAAGGAAGGGCCAGTCAGTGAATGTTCACAGCAAGCTGCCCAGAACCAGACACAATCCAGATGTCCCTCAACCCCTGAATTGTCAAACAGTGTGGTCCATCCACACCCAGAATACTACTCAGCAGCAGAAAGGAACAAACGATCCCCTCCAAGGCCTGGAGGAACCTCCAGAGAAAGGTGCTGAGTGAAAACCTTCCAGGCTAGGCGCGGGGGCTCATGCTTGGAATCCCAGCACTGTGGGAGGCTGAGGCAGGAGGGTCGCTTGAACCCGGAGTTCAAGAACAGCCTGAGCAACATAGGGAGATCCTCGTCTCTACAAAAAATACAAAAACTAGCTGGGCCTGGTGGCGTGTGCCTGTAGTCCCAACTACTTGGGAGGCTGAGGTGGGAGGATTGTTTGAGCCAGGTTGGCTGAGGTTGCAGTGAGCTGTGATTGTGCCACTGCACTCCAGCCTGGGCAACAGAGAGAGACCTTGTCTCAAAAACAAACAAAAGAAAAGACCCTTCAATCCCAAAAGGTTACACGCCGTGCAGTTGCATTTATACAACATTCTTGAAATAACAAAATTATAGAAATGGAGAACAGACAAGTGTTTGCCAGGGGACACCGGGGCGTGGGGTAAGGAGGGAGGGGAGTGTGGCTAGAAAAGGGCAACAGGCCGGGCGCGGTGGCTCACGCCTGTAATCCCAGCACTTTGGGAGGTGGAGGCCGGCGGATCACGAGGTCAGGAGATCGAGACCATCCTGGCTAACATGGTGAAACCCCGTCTCTACTAAAAATACAAAAAAATAGCCGGGCGTGGTGGCAGGCCCCTGTAGTCCCAGCTACTCGGGAGGCTGAGGCAGGGGAATGGCATGAACCCGGGAGGCGGAGCTTGCAGTGAGCCGAGATCGCGCCACTGCACTCCAGCCTGGGCGACAGAGCGAGACTCTATCTCAGAAAAAAGAAAAGAAAAGAAAAGGACAACAGAACAGCTCCTGCGTAAACAGAATGTTCTGGATCTGGACTGTGTCCATGTCAATACCTGGCTGTGACACTGTGATCCAGTGTTAAGAAACATCACCACTGGGGAAACTCAGTAAAGGTGCCCAGGACCTCCCTGGATTATTTCTTACACTGCATGTCAATCCATTATCATCTCAAAATTTTTCTTTTTTGAGACACAGTCTCTCGCCCTGCTGCCCAGGCTAGAGTGCAGTGGCATGATCTCGGCTCACTGCAACCTCTGCCTCCTGGGTTCAAGCAATTCTCCTGCCTCACCCTCCTGAGTAGCTGGGATTACAGGTGCCCACCACCATGCCCGGATAATTTTTTGTATTTTTAGTAGAGATGGGGTTTCACCATGTTGGCTAGGCTAATCTTGAACTCCTAACCTCAGGTGATCTGCCCACCTCGGCCTCCCAAAGTGCAGAGATTACAGGCGTGAGCCACTACGCCTAGCCTCACATTTTAAATAGAAAGCCAAGTGACTTCAAAGTAATCACATGTGAGTTTTCACATTGTGTGTGGCTTTCAGTGTTTCACAGAGCACTTCCTCCTCTTGCACTCACCACGTATTCTAGAAGCTGCTCCAGGTGCAGGGAGAGCCAGGCCTGAACCTGGTACAGTTTTTGGTTTTTGGGTTTTTTTTGAGACAGGTTCTCACTGTTGCCCAGGCTGAACTGCAGTGGCGCGATCTCAGCTCACTGCAACCTCTGCTTCCTGGGTTCAAGAGACTCTCCTACCTCATCCTCCTGAGTAGCTGGGATTACAGGCACAACAACCACACTCGGCTAATTTTTTTATTTTTTTGTAGAGATGGGGTCTCACCATGTTGCCCAGGCTGGTCTTGAACTCCTGAGCTCAAGCAGTCCTTGCACCTCAGCCCAAAGTGCTGGGATGACAGGTGTGAGCCCAACACCTTGGTGCGGATATTTTTTGATGTGCATTTTCATCCGTCCATTTAACCAATCTCTCCATAAATAATATCCCGGGTGAGCAAATAGTCCAAAAAAGGGAAAATACTGCCTCTGGGGCTTGGTGGGAGATTCTCTAAGATGCCACCTTTGTTTGTTTGTTTGTTTGTTTGTTTGTTTGTTTGTTTGTTTTTGAGACAGAGTCTCCCTCTGTCGCCAGGCTGGACTGCAGTGGCATGATCTCTGCTCGCTGCACCCTCCGCCTCCCGGGTTGAAGCGATTCTCCTGCCTCAGCCTCCCAAGTAGCTGGGATTACAGGCATGCACCACCACACCTGGCTAATTTTTGTGTTTTCAGTAGACAGGGATTCCCCATGTCGGCCAGGCTGGTCTCGAACTCCTGGTCTGAAGTGATCTGCCTGCCTCGGCCTTTCAGAGTGCTGGGATTACAGGCGTGAACCACTGCTCCCGGCCAGGCATCGGTTTTTTAAAAAGCAGTTCCAACCTTTCATCCTTTGAGCCAGCAGTTCTACATCTAGAGCTCTTTGAAGAAGCAGAATCTCTCCCAAACCTTTATGGATAAAAACACACGTTGCAGCATTTCAACAACTGGACACAACCTGCATGTCGACAACTGTTAGCTGGGACCACAGGCGCGGTCTGTGTCACATAAACCAGGCTTCGTCCATTTGATGAGCTGTCGTGTCACTGTCAACACGGTGTTTAGAACGGGCTTCTGAATGTTTGTAGAATTGCTTGTTGAGCACGATGTTCGCTATGTGGGTGACAGGTGCACTAGAAGCCCAGACCTCAGCACTACACAGTATATCCACGTAACAGAACTGCACTTGGACCTTCTCCATCTATAAACACTTTTTTTTTTTTTTTTTTTTTGAGACGGAGTCTCGCTCTGTCACCCAGGCTGGAGTGCAGTGGCTGGATCTCAGCTCACTGCAAGCTCTGCCTCCCGGGTTTACGCCATTCTCCTGCCTCAGCCTCCCGAGTAGCTGGGACTACAGGTGCCCGCCACCTCGCCCGGCTAGTTTTTTTGTATTTTTTTTTTAGTAGAGATGGGGTTTCACCGTGTTAGCCAGGATGGTCTCAATCTCCTGACCTCGTGATCCGCCCGTCTCGGCCTCCCAGAGTGCTGGGATTACAGGCTTGAGCCACCGCGCCCGGCCTATAAACACTTTTTAAAGGGGCTTACAATAATCTGGGAAATACTTAAAACGTGAATTAATAAAAATCTTGAAAGTGAAGGCTAGGCCTGGTAGCTCACACCTGTAATCCCAGCACTTTGGGAGGCCAAGGTGGGAGGATCACTTGAGCCCAGGAGTTTGAGACCAGCCTGGGCTACATAGCAAGACCCTGTCTCTACAAAAAATACAAAAATTAGCCAGGTGTGGTGGCTACAGCTGTGGTCCCAGCTACTCGGGAGGCTGAGGTGGGAGGATCCTGAGCCTGGAAGGTAGAGGCTGCAGTGAGCCTAGATTGTACCAATGAACTCCATCCTGGGCAACAGAGCAAGACCCTGTCTCAAAAAAAAAAAAGTGATGTGATATAATAACAGCTACATAAAAGCAAAAATCTCCACCCCATTATCATTACAAAAGAGACTGGAGGGAAATTCATCAAAACGTTGTCAGTGACAGTGTCTGGGTCACAGACTCAGCAGCTCCTTCCCCCTTTTACCACACATCTGCATTTTCCACTGTTTTTTGTTTTGTTTTATTTTCATTTTGTTTTGTTCTGTTTTTAGACAGAGTTGCTCTGTCACCGACTCTGGAGTGCAGTGGTGCATTCATAGCTCACTGCAGCCTCCATCTCCTGGGCTCAAGTGATCCTCCCACCTTGGCCTCCCACAGTGCTGGGATAACAGGCGCATGCCACCACACCCAGCCCACTCGGTCCATAAGGAGCTTACCGGTTTGCAAAAAGTGAGGCCGCACTGTGGTTATGCAGCAGATCCTGGCACAGGGCCGCATGGATTCTCAGTTACTCTTCATGTCTCCTGCGTCTGTTATCTCATCTGAAAGCAGGGATTATGATAGAATTTCCCCCCTTTAAAACATGTATTCTATGCAATCAACACACCTGGATTTGTTTTTTTTTTTTGAGACAGAGTCTGGCTCTGTTGCCCAGGCTGGAGTGCAATGGTGCAATCTCAGCTCACTGCAACCTCTGCCTCCCGGGTTCAAGCAATTTCCCTGCCTCAGCCTCCCGAGTAGCTGGGATTACAGGCGCCCGCCATCAATGCCTGGCTAATTTTTGTATTTTTAGTAGAGATGGGGTTTCAGCATGTTGGCCAGGCTGGTCTCGAACTCCTGATCTCAGGCGATCCTCCCACCTCAGCCTCCCAAAATGCTGGGATTACAGGCGTGAGCCACCGTCACCCAGCCTTGGATTATTTTAATGCCTACAAAAAGCCTGGGAGGAGGTATCCTAGCTCCATGTCACAGATGAGAGGAGAGACAGACAGAGGCCCAGGGCTCGCCCCATAGCTGTTTAGGGGTCAGGCCCACTGGGGCTTGGCAACGCCCAGAACACAGTTGCCAGGACTGCAGCTATCAAGCCATTTTATACAAGAGGAAATGGCAGGTTCCCGGCACGGTGAGGGTGTGCCCAGCCTTCAGCCTGGCCCCTCTCCTCTTGCTGAGTCTCAGGCTTGTGTGTGGCACACTGTCAACTGCTGCCGTCACTGTGTGGTGTCTTCAGAAAGAACCTGCTGCCATGTGAGCTTGTGCAGAAACAATACGCTCTTCCCAGGTTTTAGGCTGCATAGTGTGATGTAAATAAGTAGCGCTGATGGAATCAAGCCTGGCGCTGTGGACGGCTGCTCCAAACACTCTGCCTCGTGCTCCTATTTTTAACTCAGTTGCATCTTTCTTGGCTTCCTGACAGCCTGGATTCTCATGCTCCCTCTCCAAGCAGAGGTCACTCCCCAAGAGGCCTGTGTGTGCCTTGGCCTCATGTCCCCCAGTTGTGTCCCTACACGGTGGGTTTCGGGACTGGGGTAGGAGCAGCCACTCTGCTGGAGGCCCTCGTCTGTGCCCCACCTTTTCCTTGATGTTCTCAGGGATCAGGGAGCCGCCCTCTGCCCAGGTGGCAGAAGCCAGTGCCTCTCATGCCAACCCCTGGCACACCTAACATCGAGTAACATGCACAGAAGAGGCCGGGCGCGGTGGCTCACGCCTGTAATCCCAGCACTTTGGGAGGCCGAGACGGGCGGATCACAAGGTCAGGAGATCGAGACCATCATGGCTAACACTGTGAAACCCCATCTCTACTAAAAATGCAAAAAATTAGCCGGGCGAGGCGGCGGGCGCCTGTAGTCCCAGCTACTCGGGAGGCTGAGGCAGGAGAATGGCGTGAACCCGGGAGGCGGAGCTTGCAGTGAGCCGAGATCGCGCCACTGCACTCCAGCCTGGGCGACTAAGCGAGACTCTGTCTCAAAAAAAAAAAAAAAAAAAACATGCACAGAAGAAGGTGGCAAGAGCTGGTTGAGGGCTGAGCTGCCAGTAAGCAAACCTCCAAAACATCACTCGAATAAAGGTGCTGTCAGCTAGCCCAATGTCTACATCTCTTCCTACATAACTGGTACAATGGGAAATTGTCCAACCACAGTGGCCTGAGTGGTGACAAGAGAACTGCCCTCCCTGGTGCACTCAGACCCTAACAGACGCATCAGGTACCCCAGGCCACATGCCTTCAGCTCACTCCGATTTCAGCTGCAGCTGGGTGGCACCAGACACTGTTAGGGTCCCTCCTCTGAGACTAGTTGGGGCCCCTACTTTTCTGCCCCAGGCCTAGAACCTTCTCCGTGGGCTCAGAAACAGGCTCAGCCAGGAAGTGTTGGAAAATGGACACCAGCAGGCCCTCTCTCCACGATGGCCACCCTGGGGTAGGTGGGTGGTCATGCAAACCTCCCTCTGCTCAGAGGAGCTTCGTTCACAGCCCTGGCCAGGTCAAACCCATGGCAGGAACCAGCTCAGTGACAGTCCCTGTCTCACCCCCTGTCCTCTCCACCCCACCATCCCCACTCCCTTCCCCCTCTCTCTAGGCCCAAATAAACCACCTGCACCCCAGTCCCTGCACACTCTCTGCCTCGAAGGCAGACTGCTCGGTGATGGACGCGTCTCTCCTGCACCCCTGTCGTCCAGCCCCCAGCCCTTAGAGGGGTCCCGACGGCTGCTGGAATTCTAGGAGAGAAGTACCCACAGCCTGGTACTGAAATCAAGAGTTCATCTCATTACCTAAAGGTTACATGTTTAATACACTGGCTGGAAGCTTAGCTGGCTCAGAAAATTGCAAGTAATAAGTGTTCTGTTTTGAACATGAAGAGTACTTAATTGTTATTAATAGAAAACCAGCTCCTCCCTGCATCCTTTAAATAAATGTGGAAACAAGTCTGAGGACGAAGGGTCTGCAGGGCATCCCGTGGCCTCAGCCCAGCTTTGTTGGGAACCAAAGGCCTCCCTCCAGGCAGTCTTCCAACTGTCCCTGGCAGGATGGGCTGTGAGCTGCAGACCTAAGGTGGCTGACTCCTGTTGCGTGAGGCTGGCGTGGTGTCGGTGGGAGGCTTGCCAAGGCCCATCTGTCCTGTCCTGACCCAGGCTGGTGGAGGGACAGCAGTGGGTTTTCTGAGTAAAGGGACTTGCTTTTTTCCACATGGCTCTTGCCACTGCCTGGACCCAAGGGAGGCTCCCCAAGGCCCAGCTCCCACCTCTGCCCTGGGCTCAGTCCCGGCTTCCCTCCCCTCCTCCCTTTGCAGAGATCACTACAGAGGTTTGCACAGACACATTCAACCAGAGGCCATGGGGAGGCGCAATCCGCAGAAGGCAGGGGAAAGGAAGAGGTGCTGATCTCCTGGCAACTGCAGCCGGAGCGTTTTGGCCCTTTGCAGGCATGGGAGAGGGAGGTACGTCTTTATTTAAGATGCATTCTCATGTCAGGAGAGGGAGAGGCCAACACCTGCTAGTAATAGGAGGTTTTTCCCTCTCTTAGTCCAACCCAGCATGAGCAGAAAAAGTAAACCCTTCAAGACGCCAACAGCATCAGCAAAAAGGTGGATGAAGGACGCGCTCCTGACCCAGCAGTGGGGGTGCAGCGCCACATGGCAGTGGAACATTTCTAAACACTGACATACACTAAGATGCCAAGGAAGCTTCCAGAGAGCCACCCAGCCAAGCATGTCCAGTTTTCAAAAAGAAAGACTAAGGCCAGGTGCAGTGGCTCACACCTGTAGTCTCAGCACTTTAGGAAGCCAAGGCAGGAGGATCATTTGAGGCTAGGAGTTTGAGACCAGCCTGGACAACACAGAGAGACCCCAAGTCTGCCAAAAAATAAGTTAGCCAGTGTGGTGGCACACATCTGTGATCCCAGTCACTGGGGAGGCTGAGATGGGAGGACTGCTTGAGCCCAACAAGTTGAGGCTGCAGTGAGCAAAGGTTGACCACTGCACTTCAGCCTGGGCAACAGAGTAAGACCCTTTCTCAGAAAAAAAAAAAAAATTACTGGAAACATACACTAATATAAATATTTATCTACAAGCAGGGGTAAGACTTACAATACTTGCTGGCCAGTATAGCACAGCAATTGACCAACTGAGACAGACCGCCTGCCACTCAGAGTAGGCATCATAGGCACCACACCAGCCAAGCTACAGGGAGGAAGGGGTGGAGGACACAGGCAGACAGGGCTGGGGGAGACTGAGGCCTCTCCTTGTGCACTGGACTGGATGGCTACAATGTCTGAATGATGGGAGTGTGTTCACTAAGAAAAAGAACAGTATCTCTAACAGTTAGTGCCAGGGAACCTGGATATCCACATGCAGAATGAAATTGGACCCTTATCTCATACCATATACAAAATTCAACTCAAAATGGATTAAAGCCTCAACACAAGACCCGAACATGTGAAACCACTAGAAGAAAACACAGGGAAAGAGTCCATGACAGTGTTCTGGACAAGGATTTATTTTTGGATATGACCCAAAAGCATAGGAAACAAAAGCAAAAATAGACAAATGGGATTACATCAAACTAAAAGGCTTCTGCATAGCAAAGGAGACAATCGACAGAGTGAAGAGAAAACCTGCAAAATAGGAGAAAATATTTGCAAACCATGCATCTGATAAGGAGTTAATATCCAAAATATATAAGAGGCCGGGTACAGTGGCTCACGCCTATAGTCCCAGCACTTTGGGAGGCCAAGGCAGGTGGATCACCTGAGGTCAGGAGTTCGAGACCAGCCTGGCCAACATAGTGAAACCCTGTCTCTACCAAAAATCCAAAAAAATTAGCCTGGCATGGTGACAGGCGCCTGTAGTCCCAGCTACTTGGGAGGCTGAGGCAGGAGAATCGCTTGAGCCCGGGAGGCGGAGGTTGCAGTGAGCCGAGATGGTGTTGCTGCCCTCCAGCCTGGGTGACAGAGTGAGGCTCTGTCTCAAAAAAGAAATATATATATATATTATTTATATATTCATATATATTATCATATATGTATATGTGTATATATGTATAAATATGTTATATACATATATACATATATTTATTTATATGGAACTAAACTCAACAGCAAGAAGCCAGGCACGGTGGCTCACACCTGTAATCCCAGCACTTTGGGAGGCCAAGGCAGGCAGATCACAAGGTCAGGAGATCAAGACCATCCTGGCTAACACGGTGAAACCCCATCTCTACTAAAAAAATTAGCCGGGCATGGTGGCCGGCGCCTGTAGTCCCAGCTACTCGGGAGGCTGAGGCAGGAGAATGACGTGAACCCAGGAGGCAGAGCTTATGGTGAGCCGAGATCGTGCCACTGCACTGCAGCCTGGGCGACAGAGTGAGAGTCCATCTCAAAAAAAAAAAAAAAAAAAGAACTCAACAGCAAGAAAACAACCCAGTCTTACAAATGGGCAAAAGGAATAGCCATTTCTCAAAAGAAGACATGCAGATGACCAACAGGTATATAAAAAAACACTCAACACCAAGCATCACTAATTATTTGCATTGCAGGAAAATTCAAATTAAAACCACAGAGCATAATGTCATCAAGGTGGCTGACTAGAGACCCCTGGCACTTGTCCTCCACAAGAAAGGACCAAGACAACAAATAAATAGCTGAGATTTGACTGGAATGTCAGAGGGAGAGTGCTGTAGTGCAGCAGGGAGAAGAGACACACCTTTGGTGATTGGAAGCCCATCAAATTGGAGGGCAGTGTTGAGGCACCTGGCCCTGCAGCCCCATCTCCTCCACCTAGATTGAATCTGCTGGGAGTCAGGAGGGCACCCCCTTGTGGGGCAAAGTTAAGCAGAAGATCCTCATCAGCCCCCATTGCCACCGCCAATACCTACAGTCCTTACAACAGGAGAATCCCACGGTCCTTGCAAGCCCCGAGCCCAGCTTGGAGAGCTGCCGGGAAGTCACACAGCAGCACTGCCCTGGTCTAGGAACACAAGGTGCACACTTCCCACCTCCCACCCACGCCCCCCCCGACACACACCCCGTGAGCTAAACTGCTGCAGCTCAGAGCCATGTGAGACTGGAGCCGCCTCTGCAGTGCACCTGCTCTGTGTGCCAGAAGCCACTGCCCCTCTCCAGCCCTGGGGCTCCATCTCCATTCCACCATGCCTGCACCGGGGGCTGAATGTCACAACCCCAGCTCTGTGGAGCCCAGGCCAAGGCTCGGCGGTGACTCTGCTCCTACACAGAAGAGAAACCAGCTCCTGGCCGGGCGCGGTGGCTCACGCCTGTAATCCCAGCACTTTGGGAGGCTGAGGCAGACGGATCACAAGGTCAGAAGATCGAGACCATCCTGGCTAACATGGTGAAACCCCGTCTCTACTAAAAATACAAAAAACTAGCCCAGCGAGGTGGCGGCATCTGTAGTCCCAGCTACTCGGGAGGCTGAGGCAGGAGAATGGCGGGAACCCAGGAGGCGGAGCTTGCAGTGAGCTGAGATCGCGCCACTGCACTCCAGACTGGACGACAGAGCAAGACTCCATCTCAAAAAAAAAAAAAAGAGAGAGAAACCAGCTCCCATCGCCCTCTCTTCCAGCTGGAGGAACAATCTGGCAAACCCACCCAGGACGAACCCACCCTTGGGCCAGCCAGACTGCTGCATGCCCTCCCTCAAGCAGGAGAGGCCCCTGAGCTTCTGAGCAGCCTGACATACTCCTGGGCCAGTGGAGAGGCCATGTGCCCTGGCCCAAGTCCTGGGTGCCCCCGCCCCTACAGATAAGCCCCTGGCCTGCCCAATAGCTCTGTGCCCACAACAAGGGCCTGAGAAACAGCTGAGGGCCGCCCCTGGCAGACATATCCCCAGGTTGACTGAGGAGCTGCGCGCCCATGTCCCAGGCCAAGAAACAGCCCCATGGGCTGCCCCCAGCAGACATGTCCCTAGACCAGCCAAATAGCGTTGTCCTCTCATCCCAGGCCTGAGAAGCAGCTGCGTGGGCCACCCCCAGAAGACACACACTAGTGCCAGCCAAGAAGCTCTGCAGTGACATCCTAGGCCTGAGAAACAGCCCCGTGAGTGGCCCCCAGAAGACACACACCTAGGCCAGGCCACTGAGAAGCTGTGTAACCACATCCTGGACCTAAGAACCAGCCCCATGGTTCCCGTCTGGCAAATGCACCCCTTCCCCCAGGCTGGCCAGACAGCTGTGTGCCTGAGTCCTGGGCCTGGGAACCAGCCCCACCAACCACTGCTGGCAGGCATGCCCCAGGCCAGCGGAGCAACTGTGTGCACAGGCTCCCAGCCAGAGTAACAGTCCCACAGCCCCTACCCCAGCCCCAAGTTGGTTGACCCCTGATGCACACACGTACCCAAGACCTGAGAAACCGTCCAGCAATGGCAAAGCCATGACACTGCCTCCACCACGTCTCTTAGCCTAGGCCACTGAGACACTCACAGGTGTCATTAGCCTGGATTACAGCTGAAGAAACTACGTGGAGACTACGTTGTGTCCACCTAGAACCAAGGCGAATATACCCCTACCATAGTGACACCCCAAAACCCATTCATAGAAATTAGTCTTTCCCTATGAAACCTACTCCATAAAACCAGAAAAGGCTAGTTTTTCACCAGATGCATAGAAATCAATGCAGGGACACATCAAACATGAAAAAGAAAGAAAAAATTAGCCCAGCTAATTTTTTTAGTAGAGACAGGGTTTCACCGTGTTAGCCAGGATGTTCTCGATATCCTGACCTTGTGATCCGCCTGCCTCAGCCTCCCAAAGTGCTGGGATTACAGGTGTGAGCCACCGTGCCCGGCTCCTTGCTATTGAGTTCTTTTAGTTCCATATAAATAAATATGTGTGTGTGTGTGTGTGTGTGTGTGTGTGTGTATAGATATATATATATATATATATATATATTTTTTTTTTTTTTTTTTTTTTTTTTTTTTTTGAGACAGAGCCTCACTCTGTCACCCGGGCTGGAGGGCAGCAACACCATCTCAGCTCACTGCAACCTCCGCCTCCCAGGTTCAAAGGAACACAGGTAATTCTCCAGTATCAGAGTCCAATCATAAAGAAATATTTGAAGTGCTGGAAAAAGAATTCAAAATAATAAGCTTAAGGAAACTCTGCAAGACACAAGAGAATACACATAGGCAATTCAATAAAATATGGAAAATAGTTCATGCTCTGAATGAGAAATGCAATGAAGATATAGATATCACAAAAAGAACCAAACAGAAATCTTACAGCTGAAGAATTCAATGAATGATATTTGAAAAGCAATTGAGAGCTCTGACAATAGGCTAGAACAAGCAAAAGAAAGAATTTCTGACCTTGAAGATAGATCATTTGAAATAACACAGGCAGATAAAAAAAAAAACAAAATAAACCCTACGGAGTTTATGGGACACCATTAAATGAACAAATATTTGCATTATGGGCATTCTAAAAGGTGAAGAGAAGGGAAACTATTTAGAAAACATATTTAATGAAATAAAGTTGAAAACTCCCCAAGTCTTGGGAGAGAGATGGACATTCAGGTCCAAGAAGCTGGAAAAAAAAAAAAAAATCCCAAATAGATTAAACTAAAACACCTTCTTTCTGAGACACATTACAGTGAGAGTATCAAAAGTCAAAAACAAAGAATTATAAGAGCAGCAAGAGAAAAGCAGCAAGTCACATATAAGGGGACTCCCCCTTAAACTAACAACACATTTCTTAGCAGAAAGCTTACAGGCCAGGAAAGAATGGGATGATATGCTCAAAGTACTAAAAGAAAAAAAAAAAAAACTGTCAGCTAAGAAAATATACTCAGCAAAATAATTCTTCAGAAATGAAGGAGAAATCAACTATTTCACAGACAAGCACAAACTAAGAAAATTCATCACCACTAGACCAGCCTTACAAGAAATGCTCCAGATCTTACATATCTGGAAGTGAAAAAAATGACAACTGTTGGGAAAACATGAAACTATTAAAGTCACTGGTAGAAAGGATAAAGAAAAAGGAGTAGAAACTTATCTCTACAGAAAACCAGCCAATCACAAAGATAAACAAAAAGAGAGGAAGTAAAGAATAAAGGATATAGAAAATAATCCAAAAACATCAAAAACATGATAGGAGTAAATCCTTACCTATCAATAACAACCCTAAATGTAAATGGATTAAATTCCCCCATTTGAAAGATATAGACTGGCTGAATATATTTACTCATTTATTCATTCATTCATTCCTTCATTCATTCAAGATAGGATCTCACTCTTTCACCCAGGCTGGAGTGCAATGGCATGATCACAGCTCACTGCACCCTCAACCTCCCAGGCCCAAGTGATGCTCCCTCCTCAGCCTCCCAATTAGCTGTGATCACAGGCATGCACCACCACACCTAGCTAATTTCTTAAGTGTTTTTGTAGAGATGGGGGTCTCCCTATGTTGTCCAGGCTGGTCTTGAACTCCTGAGCTCAAGCAATCATCCCTCCTCAGCCCCCCAAAGTGCTGGAATTATAGGCATGAACCACTGCACCTGGCATGAATGGATCTTTAAAAAGACCCAACTATACACTGCCTACAAGAAACTCACCTCGCATGTAAAGAAACACAGAGGCTAAAAGTGAAGGGATGGAAAAAGTATTCCACAAAAACGGAAACCAAAAGTGAGCAGGAGTAACGGTACTTATATTAGACAAAACAGACTTCAAGTAAAAAGCTGTAAAAAGAGACAAAGACTCTGTATAATAATAAGGGGGTTAATTTGGCAAGGGAATATAACACTTATATATGCACCCAACACCAGGGTACCCAGATATATAAAGCAAATATTATTATTATTATTTTTTTTTTTTTGAGACGGAGTCTCGCTCTGTCGCCCAGACTGGAGTGCAGTGGCCGGATCTCAGCTCACTGCAAGCTCCGCCTCCCGGGTTCACGCCATTCTCCTGCCTCAGCCTCCCGAGTAGCTGGGACTACAGGCGCCAGCCACCTCGCCCGGCTAGTTTTTTGTGTTTTTTAATAGAGACGGGGTTTCACCGTGTTAGCCAGGATGGTCTCGATCTCCTGACCTCGTGATCCGCCCGTCTCAGCCTCCCAAAGTGCTGGGATTACAGGCTTGAGCCACCGCGCCCGGCCAAAGCAAATATTATTAATAGATCTAAAGGGAGAGATAGACCCCAATAGAATAATAGTTGGACTTTAACACCCCTCTTTCAGCATTAAAAAGATCATCTAGACAGAAGATTAACAAAGAAACACTGGAATGAAACTACACCATAGACGAAATGGACCTGACAGACCTTTACAGAACATTTCACTCAACAGCTGAAAAATACATTCTTTTCATCAGCACATGGAACATTCTCCAGGATTGACAATATGTTAAGACACAAAACATGTCTCTACAATGTTTTAAAAATCAAAATCATACCAGGTATCTTATCTGACCACAGTGCAACAAAACTAGAAAGTGATAACAAGAGGAACATTTGAAACTCTACAAATACATGGAAATTAAACAACATGCTCCTAAATGACCAGTGGATGAAGGAAGAGATTAAGAATGAAAATTTAAAATTCCATACTCACTTTGGCAACACAGATGCTGTTGCAGGCCGAAAGAGTGAGGGTCGTGATCAACTCAGTATACCACTGGAGGCTATGTGAGTAGACAGCAAACTGTTTTCATAAAAGCAGAATGTTGGCAAACTGGTAAACTGACAAACTGCTTCTGCCACCCCCAAGGAATACTGAGGGGAGTCACGATCCAGGCACAAGTGTTTCTTGTGATTATCTACAGGACACATCTGAAGCCAGTTAGTAATAATATGAACCTGTGATCAATTAAGCAGCTGGCCAATCGTTACTTCCTCCTCCCTGCTCATTCTACTCGATAACTAAGAAGGGCTGTGGAAGCTCGGGGGCTGCCCTTGCTCACCAGAAGCTGGGAGTGCTCATCTTCTTCCCCGGCCCCTTCCTTTCAAATAGTTACTTTTGTTTTAAGTTTTCATTTCTGCATGTTGGTCCCCTTCATTCAGTCCAGTCCCTTAGTAACTGTGGCAAACCGTGGCAATATACTAAAGTTGAAATGATACAGAGAAGATTAGCATGACCCCTGCACAAGGGTGATGTGCAAACTCATGAAGTGATCCATATTTTTAAAAATGAAAAAAGTTTTAAAAATGTTAAATTCCAGCCGGGCGCGGTGGCTCAAGCCTGTAATCCCAGCACTTTGGGAGGCCGAGACGGGCGGATCACGAGGTCAGGAGATCGAGACCATCCTGGCTAACACGGTGAAACCCCGTCTCTACTAAAAAAAGTACAAAAAAACTAGCCGGGCGAGGTGGCGAGCGCCTGTAGTCCCAGCTACTCGGGAGGCTGAGGCAGGAGAATGGCGTAAACTCGGTAGGCGGAGCTTGCAGTGAGCAGAGATCCGGCCACTGCACTCCAGCCTGGGTGACAGAGCGAGACTCCGTCTCAAAAAAAAATGTTAAATTCCTTGAAACAAATGAAAATAGAAACATAATGTGCCAAAACCTATGGGACACAGTAGAAGCATTAAGAGGTAAGTTAGGGCTGGGTGCAGTGGCTCACGCCTGTAATCCCAGCACTTTGGGAGGTCAAGGTGGGCGGATCACAAGGTCAGGAGATTGAGACCATCCTGGTTAACATAGTGTAAACCCCGTCTCTACTAAAATTACAAAAAATTACCCGGGCATGGTGGCGGGTGCCTGTAATCCCAGCTACTCAGGAGGCTGAGGCAGGAGAATGGCGTGAACCCAGGAGCCGGAGCTCGCAGTGAGCCGAGATTGCACCACTGCACTCTAGCCTGGGTGACAAAGGGAGACTCCGTCTCAAAAAAAAAAAAAAGAGGTAAGTTAACAAACGCCTACATCAAAAAACTGGAAACCTGCTGAGTGTGGTGGCTCACGCCTGTAATCCCAACATTTTAGAAGGCAGAGGCGAGTGGATCACTTGAGGTCAGGAGGGAGCACTTACAGGGTTCTGAGGATGGCACATGAGGATGGCACGCCCAGCTCACTGTCTCCACACCTTAACTTGGGCTGGGGGCTGCTCCTTGCTGCCCAGGGGTCTCTACCCACGTGAATCCTGTGGCCTACGTGACAATCCGCTTTTACCCCAGGCACTCACATTCCTTCCATCCATCAAAGTCAAGATCAAGTTCTGAGCTCAGCCGCAAAGCCCTGTGAACGAACAGCAGTCCCCAAAGCACCCAGCTGTCCCACACCAGGATCTGGTGCCACTGGGATGTGGCTCTCTGTGCTCCCGCCCTGGTTATTTCCACTTGACTCTGAACTAGCTGGACGGCTTGTGCGTGGTCAGTGTCGTGGGTCTGGTCCCCGGCTTCCTCATCGTGTAGCCTGTGGGCTGCTGTTGGGAGTTTCGAAGATCACTCACAGTTATGTACGTAGTCCTGGGACGCGGCAGTCAGAGAGCACCGTGTGGCTTTGTCTCTGTTCCTTTTTATTATTGTTGTTCTTCTTATTTTAAGACAGAGTCTCACTCCATTGTCTGGGCTGGGGTGCAGTGGCACATTTGTGGCTCACTGCAGCCTTGAACTCCTGGGCTCAAGCAATCCTCCCACTTCATCTTCCCGAGTAGCTGGGACTACAGGTATGCACAACCATGCCAGACTTTTTGTTTGTTTTTTTTTTTTGAGATGGAGTTTCGCTCTTGTTGCCCAGGCTGAAGTGCAGTGGTACAATCTCGGCTCACCGCAACCTCCGCCTCCCGGGTTGCAGCGATTCTTCTGCCTCAGCCTGCCGAGTAGCTGGAATTACAGGCATGTGCCACCATGCCCAGCTAATTTTGTATTTTTAGTAGAGACAGGGTTTCTCCATGTTGGTCAGGCTGGTCTTGAACTCCCAACCTCAGGTGATCCACCCGCCTCGGCCTCCCAAAGTGCTGGGATTACAGGCATGAGACACCACGCCCAGCCAATTTTTAAATTTTTATTTATTTATTTTTTAATTTTTTTTTTTGAGACGGGGTCTCGCTCTGTCGCCCAGGCTGGAGTGCAGTGGCTGGATCTCAGCTCACTGCAAGCTCCGCCTCCCAGGTTTACGCTATTCTCCCGCCTCAGCCTCCCAAGTAGCTGGGACTACCGGCGCCCGCCACCTCGCCTGGCTAGTTTTTTGTATTTTTTAGTACAGACGGAGTTTCACCATGTTAGCCAGGATGGTCTCGATCTCCTGACCTCGTGATCCGCCCATCTCGGCCTCCCAAAGTGCTGGGATTACAGGCTTGAGCCACCGTGCCCGACCTAATTTTTTTATTTTTATAGAGACAGGGTTTCACCATGTTGCCCAGGCTGGTCTTGAACTCCTGGCCTAAGGAGATCCTCCTGCCTCAGAAGTGCTGGGATTACAGGTGTGAGCCGCTGCGCCCGGTCCCTCTGCTCCTTTCTTAGTGGTTGCTGCAGAAAGGGAGGGACAAGCTCCCGTCCAAGGTCTCCTCGTGAACCGCTGCCCAGGCCTTCGTACCCCGGGCCCCCACTGCGGGCTTCCGGCCCAGGTACCCCGGAGACCCCCAGGGCAGGGCAGTGGCTTTTCCCCACACCCCAGGTTGTGCTTATGGCCCAGTGAGCTGTCGGATGGGAGCCCGGCTCCTTTCCCTCAGCCTCCTGGGGAGCTCTTAGTTTGCGTTTCATTTTCTGACGAGGCTGAGAAATGACTTCGGAGTCAGGATTTTCCCCCAGGTCTGACTCTGCAGCCTGCAGGTCCCATCTGCACGGGTGGGAGAGATGGAAGAGCCACCTCAGGGGGGTGTGGACGGGCCCACCCTGAAGAGGGAAAAGGCCTCGGACCAGAAGATGGAGTGAGATTGCTTCCTTCCCCCACTAAGGGCAAAGCCTCTGATGGATATTCCTTCCTGCTCCTTTCGTGTGCTGGTGGGCAGGGGAGGCGCCACGGCAAGGCTCTGTGGCCTGACAGGTGCTGGGCACACAGGACCAGAAACCGCTGGTCACCTCCCCACGCCCCACTTCCCACAGCCCCAGGGAGCCCAGCTGTCTTGGAGGGGATGGGAGGCCTGACTCTGCCAGCTGTGGCCGTTCTCTGAAGAAGGCGCTGCCTTTGACCTCAGACCAGTCTCCAGCGCCGGCTGGGTCTGGGAGGGGACATGCAGGAGGAACGACCCAGGCGGCTCACAGCAGGTTCCCTCCTTCTTCTCAGGAATCTCCTGGGGGGACCTTCAGGACGACCTATTTCTACATGATTGCGCCCTGAGGACAGAGTCCTCTCATGCCAAGGACAAGGGAAGGGTTATTTCGGGCAAGTTGCCCCAAATTCTAAGCAGAAACAGAGTTTAGGATAATAACAGTGAGTTTCTGTCACTGAGGGCAGGGAATGTGAAGGGCCACCCCCCAACCCCACCCCGGCTCGTGCTCACCGGGGTGCAGCTTCACTGTCAACAGAACTTAGAGGCGCCAGGAATCCACACCGCGGGGCCAGGAAGGCACGCTTCTTCTCTGTGCATGGTCACCGCTGAGACCCCATGCAAACCTACCCGGGAACACCTCAGGCTTCGTTCTCCGACCGGTCACTGCCCAGGCCTCCGCGGCCATCTGCTGACCTCGCGTCACTGTGGCCACTTCCGCTCCGGGAGCACTCCTCCCTTGCTCCGAGGATGCTGGAGATGTTCACGGGTGTCCTGGAGAAAGCGGCCAGTGGGGGCGAGGCAGGTACAGACCCCACACACTCAGAGGCAGGGCGTGGCAGGGCCGCTGGTGACACGGCAGGGACAATGAAGTCCAAAGGGGGTGGCATGCCCCAGAGAGATGGGCACCAGCATCGTCATGCCCGCCTCCCTGGCCCCCAGAGACCCCACGCCTCCCCTCCAGATCTTTCACTGGCAAAGGAGGGGTGCAGGCTGTCTCCACCCTTATTTTCTGGTTAGGAGCAGCAGAAAAGGGTTTGAGCAGGAGACATGGCGTAGACCGTTCACAGCTGCCCTGCTCTCTTCAGCCACCCAAGGCTGCATCCTGCGATTGCACAAGTTCTGCCGTGAAGCCACTGGAGGTGTCAGCCACCTCCCTGTTTGTTCTGGGGAGAGGGCAGATCCAATGGCTTTGGGCCAGCCTGAGGGGTCAGGTTTCTTACAAAGTCCTGGGCAGGTGGAACTGACCATGTAATCATAGCTGTGTGAGTTGGAATTTTGGGGGGCGGAAAGTGATGCATTTAAAAGCTGCTTGAGCCAGGCACGGTGACCACGCCTGTAATCCCAACAATTTGGGAGGCCAAGGCGGGTGGATCACCTGAGGGGTCAGGAGTTCGAGACCAGCCTGGCCAACATGGTGAAACTCTGTCTCTACTAAAAATAAAAAAACTACCTGGGCATGGTGGTGAGTGCCTGTAATCCTAGCTACTTGGGAGGCTGAGGCAGAAGAATCGCTTGAACCCAAGAGGTGGAGGTTGCAGGGAGCTGAGATCATGGCACTGCACTCCAGCCTGGGAGACAGAGTGAGACTCTGTCTCCAAAAAACAAACAAACAACTGCTTGAGGAGAAATTATGCTCTAGAATTCCTTCTGGTCCTGATGGGCGACTGAGAATCGCAGAGAAGCTGAAGGGAAGCCATGGGGACAGGTGTATAGCCCCTTCCCAGATACACTGTGGGCAAGGCCCACCCAGCTCTGCAGGCGCCCAGGACAGACAAGATGTGGGTCCTTCTAGATCCTCTGACCTCTAGCATAGGTCAGGGCTTCAAGTCCCTCCATGACAAGTGGCACATGGGAGCTGAACCCCACGCTCATGATGTCTGTCCCCTGGATGTCCTTAGATCTTACAGGGGTTTTGCAAACAGGCTGGACATGCCTGTCTAGAGCCGACTCTCCCCTGCCCTATCTCCAATCCCAGTTTCAGATCATTTAGCATTTGCTTGTCTCCAAGGACCTCCCTTGCCGCTGCTCACACTCCCTGGCTCCAAGCGCCCGGGAAGCTCCACCAGCCCTCGCTCTGCACGCCACAAGCCGAGCCTGGCCAAGGCCTGTGGGCGTCCCAGGCATCCCGGGTGCAGAATCTACTGCCTGCTGCGTGGGCAGGGGAGCACAAGCTGGCACAGCCCTGGGGCTTGCTCCCCTGGCACAGAGCAGCTCGTCTGCTTACGCACCCTGCCCTGCATGACAATCCTTCCGGAAGGCAGCTCAAGGTCTTTGTGGGCCCCACACATGGCTGGGTCCCGGGTCCCTCCCACCACACGCGGACTCTCCCAGGGAGAGCTCTGCAGCTGCCATGTTCCCAGCCTCCTGCCTCTCCGGCCAGCTCTGAACACCTTGGACTTGTCCGCCTTTGCTCATCTGCTTTTCTGGCAGCACAGTCCCATCCCACTTCCTGGAGACACGTGCTGCTCCTGTGGGTCGAATGACCTCCCACTGGTCTGAGGAGCTGCAGCCAGAGGCTTTGGGTGTGTTGCTCTGGTGGGCACAGTCCTGCCGAGGTCAGTCAGGAGCCCACCCTCCTTGTGTGCCCTGACGGAGGGGGATGACGTCGGTTCACATGCCCTGTGCTATCAACTGCACAAAAGCAGCATTATCACAGCAGTGTGGATGGACACGGGGGCGGCGTACGCACCTCAGAGGTGCTAAGGGATGAACTGCACCGCACCCGCAAGGGAGGCCCAGTCCAGCAAGAACGGGTGTTTTTGTGTTTTTTTGAGAGAGAATTTCACTGTGTTGCCCAGGCTGGAGTGCAGTGGCACAATCATGGCTCACTGCAGCCTCAGCCTTCTGAGCTCAAGTGATCCTGCCATCTCAGCCTCTCAAGTAGATGGGACTACAGGTGCACGCCACCACACCTGGCTGATTTTTTGTTTTTGAGACAGGATCTTGCTCTGTCACCCAGGTTGAAGTGCAGTGGCACAATCTTGGCTCACTGCAAATTCCGCCCGCTGGGTTCAAGTAATCCTCCTACCTCAGTCTCCCAAGTAGCTGGGACCATAGGCGTGCACCATTATGCCCGGCTATTTTATATATATATAATATTTAATTTTTATTTATTTATTTTTGAGATGGTGTATCATTCTGAGGTCCAGGCTGGAGTGCAGTAGCACAATCTCAACTCACTGCAACCTCCACCTCCCAGGTTCAAGTGATTCTCCTGCCTCAGCCTCCCAAAGTAGCTGGAATTACAGGCTCCCGCCACCATGCCTGGCTAATTTTTGTACTTTGAGTAGAGATAGGGGGTCTCACCATGTTGCCCGAGTTGGTCTCGAACTCCTGAGCTCAAGTGATCCTCCCACCTCCGCCTCCCAAACTGCTGGGATTACAGGTGTGAGCCACTGTGCCCTACCAAAATATATATATATTTTTAATTGGCCGGGCACCATGGCTCATGCCTGTAATCCCAGCACTTTGCGAGGCCGAGGCGGGCAGATCACGAGGTCAGGAGATCGAGACCATCCTGGCTAACACGGTGAAACCCCGTCTCTACTAAAAATACAAAAAATTAGCCGGGCATGGTGGCGGGCACCTGTAGTCCCAGCTGCTCAGGAGGCTGAGGCGGGAGAATGGTGGGAACCCGGGAGGTGGAGCTTGCAGTGAGCCGAGATCGCGCCACTGCACTCCAGCCTGGGTGACAGAGTGAGACCCTGTCTCAAAAAAAAAAAAAAAAAAAAAAATTTTGAACTCCTAGGTTCAAGTGATCCTCCTGCCTTGGCCTCCCAAAGTGCTGGGATTACAGTTGTGAACCACCACGCCCAGACGCAAAGGGTTTAAGAAGTGACAGGAAAAGATGAATCTTGGGGAGGAGGAGCCCCTGGGGGCTCATGAAAGGTTCCAAGGGGAGAGGAAGCAAAGGCTACTGCCACAGCCCCTCCCTTCCAGGCTGGCACAGGCAGGGCTCAAGACAGACACAGGCCAGGGATGCCCCTGGGTCTGCCAGGACAGCAGCCACTTGCTCAGCACCTGTCACGGCCTAAGCTCAGGATGTACGCTGATCGTCCCGATGACCGTCCCCATCTTACAGGCGAGAACACGGAAGGGCATGGAGGCTAAGAACCTTCTTGGCCTGGGCCACACAGGTCCTAAGGAGTGAGTTTTGGGTTTTCATCTAGAGGCCTCCAGGCCCCCAAATCCAAGCCTCCCCCGTAACACACTGTCCCACGGAAACACACTTCTCCCCATCTGTGATCAACAGAATGCGCCGATTGAGACGGTAGAGGCATGCTGGGATCTAGCTGGGTTTAAGCAGAGGCTGCGCCAGCAGCTGTGAAGTGAGCTCTCACATGTGATGGGCGTTTGGACGGCACGACCTTGCTGGCATTACCCATCCCTGGATCCTAAGACTTCGGCGTGGCTCCACCTGGCAAGTGCTGGGAGGCTGGGACCGACTGCAGAGCAGCAGCTGAAGCCACCCGGAGCCCTCCGTGGCCTTGTCCTCTGGTGCCTTCCCCTGTGACTGGGCTTGTCCCTCCCCCAGGGGTTCAGCGGCAGGGCAAGCACCTGCTGGTGTACCTGCACGTGTATGTCTATGTGTGCATGTGTGTGTGCACGTGCACCCTCAGAGGCCGCCTGGCCACATGTGGGATGGTCGAGGCTCACGTCCAGAGTACCTGCGGTTGGACTTGTTCCTGCCCAGCCCAGGTGCAGGCCGCCTGCAGCGGAAGAGCTCACGTCCAACAGCAAAGCAAAGCTCGGGCCACGTTGCCAACTTGCTAAGACTTCACAGGACTGTTTGATTTCTTCATCAGGTTCCTCAGCCCTGGGGGCACTTTCTTCCAGAGGGGTTTTCTCTCCATGAACCCTGCTGCTGTGTGAGCCACCTGGACGATTCCGGGTTCTCAGGCATCATGCTCAGAAGAGTCATGAAGAGGGCCGGTGCGGGGGCTCACACTTGTAATCCCAGCACTTGGGGAGGCCGAGGCAGGTGGATCATCTGAGGTCGGGAGTTCAAGGCCAGCCTGACCAACATGGAGAAACCTTGTCTCTACTAAAAATACATAATTAGCCGGGCCTGGTGGTGGTGGGCGCCTGTAATCCCAGCTACTTGGGAGGCTGAGGCAGCAGAATCGCTTGAACCTGGGAGGCGGAGGTTGTGGTGAGCCAAGATCGCACCATTGCACTCCACAGCCTGGGTGACAGAGTGAAACTCCATCTCAAAAACAAACAAACAAACAAGAAGAGACATGAAGAGGAGGGTTCCCCAAGCCCACTTCCTAATGCTTCCCCTTACTCTTCAGGTGTGCCCGTGTGTGTGCTGGGACGTGCACACGTGTGCATGTGTATGGCTATGAATGTCCCCACACACACAGTGTGTGCATGTGCATCTATACACACTCACATGTCCCAGAATGTCAGGTGGCAGGGTCTGACTCCTACGTACTGAGCTTCTGGGTGAAGCGGAGGTGGGATCTGGGCCAACAAAGGCAGGCAACGGGCCTCACGGTTAACCTTGGCCCCTCTCCTGGGTGAGCCGGATGCCTGTGATGCTCAGGGTGATGAAGTCCGCAGGGGTCTGCATGGCTGCCCCCCAATGCCCCTGAGCACTTGTGTTCAAATAGGCGAAGTGGGGTTCAGGCAAGTCAGTCCCTCTTGTTAGAGGGCCAGGCCTGACCTGCCCACGACATCCCCATACCAAGTGGCACCAGGCACTTCGCTTTCATCTCCCAAGAAAACAACAGAACGTCATGCCAAATTCTGTGTGCTCTGAATTCAGGATATATTTTTAAAAAATAAATGGCATCTGGACGCGGGACTTTGAGCCAGGCCTTCCCAGCTTCTCAGGAACTGGGCTAAGCACCAGCACGGACCGGTCACCCTCACCGACGCCATCGGGGAAGGAGGCAGCCCCGGAGAAGACAGCATGTCACCAAGGTTGCCAGGGCCATTCCCAGGAGCACGTGGACACCCAGACTCTTCAGCTTAGCTTATTTTTAGAAGACACGAAACGAGAACCTGGAATATCTTTTGGTCCTAACGAGAGTTTTTGTTTTGCTTTTTAATAAAGAAGAGAAAGAGGTTCCTTGGTTTTCTCCACAGACGAGTCTGTTTTTACAAAAAAAAAAAAAAAAAGGTTGTTTTGGATGTGTATATGCCACTTAGGAAAACCTTTTGTCCTTGATGGCTTTTAAAACCCTTTTTTGGACATCATCGGATCATTTCGCATGTGGACTGCCTGATTTTCCCCTGTGTTTTTGCTAGGTGACCTCTCTCCTTTTCAATTTTCCCTTCCAGAAAGCAACTCGTAGGGAATGGAGGGCCTTGAAAAGTGCCATCGGCAGGATGGCCTCCAAGGAAACAGAGCCCGTGGGAGTGGGCTGTGCAGGTGGGTGGCCCCATGGGACAGGAGTGCCTGGTGGCCCTGGTTTCCCCTTGGAGACATCTATGCAGACTGGAAACAAAGAAACAGAAGGAGGCACGGAGTCGCTTTCTCTTATATTGTGGTTTTTTATCCCTCTCTTTCACAGCAGCAAATTTAATAAACAGATGCCTGCAGCATTTCACCAGTACACAAGAGCTACTCGCGCTTGGGCAGGCGCACACCTGCCTGTGTACACAGGTCCTCGCACAGCACGGCAAACGCAGCCAGGCCTTCGGGACACAGGCCTTCGAAGAGTAAGTTAGCAGCCCTCACCCCAACAAGCTTCTAAAGACCAAAAATACCTCTATCCTCCACTACATAAAGCTTGTGAGTAGCAAAACTTGTAAAAATGAAGCGTACAAAAGGAAACATCCATATAATACATTTGCACCCTGTATACAATGGGTCCCTTTGAAACTGGCCAACAGTCAGCGATGGCAGATTTTCAATTATAGAAAAAGAAGCCAGTGGCTGTCATGTGCACTCAGGTCAATGGTTTGTGTGAGTTTTCCAGAGAGATTTTCATTTACAGTTACAGTACTTGCTGGCGATCTTGGTGATTAAGAAGCCAGTTGAATTTCCTGGCATTTAGGCAAGTAACATTTGATTGTCACAACGTACAATTCTGAGACAATAAATACAAGTAGATCAGATGCATTTCTTCATTGTATCAAGTAACTCCAGTTTAATTTAATACAATTTAGTGCATTTCAGTATCTCATTCACAGTTCGACTTCTGTCCAAATACTTGTGCAACAAAAAGTTAAGAAATGGAAAAGAACTCCAGGTGACATTGTCATTACACAGCTTCAGATTCTAAGACAACTCAATGATGTTTGAAAAGCGTACGCTGCTGTTGCCTAGGCCGACTGACACCAGTGTCTCTGGTAACTTCCTGGGCTCCCTGAAAGCGTTCCTGTCATTCTATTTCCCGAGCACTTTGTAAGAATGCCACCGTTATCCCTGAATTAACAAGCAGCGAGTGTTCATGATAAAACTTAACTCATGTGTCCACCCCACTCGAGCAGATCAGTGTGACATCTTTTACGCAAAAACTGTTTTTGCATCCTGGCCCCGAAAGGCAGGAATACGGAGCTGGATGTCTGCATCCCCCGGGTCGGCCCCACGGCAGGGGTATGGGGCAGAGCCAGGACGGAGTCAGGGGTGTGGCCGGCCCCATCCCCCCAGGCCCGAGAGGGCTTGCCTTTGGTTTGGGGACTAGTTCAGTAGAGAAAGGGGCAGGCACACGGCCGGGACGTGCTGTTTCCAGAAAGAAGGCAGGCAGGCGTTTCGGGCTGGCCGTTGGAACCCTGAGCCTAGGTGCAGTGCAGAAGGGCTAGAAGCACATCGCGCTGTGGGGCACTAGTGTTGTATGCCAGGGGCTACATGCAGTGAGCCTCAGGCCAGAGGCCTGCAGCGGGGGTCTACGCGTGGGGTTAACAAGTCAGGTGAAAATCTCCAGGGCTGGAGAGATTATACTCAGCTTGTTGTAGAAGTGTCTCAGAGAGAGACAAAGCATGCAGAAAGTTACTTATTCTTCACCCCAAATCTGACCCCAATCGGTAGTCACAACAGGCGTGGACAGCCCGGCAACGGCTACTGAATCGCACGTGAGTGCCACACACGGCTGGGTCCAACCACTGCTTTTCCTTGAGGTCAGTGTCAATGCTCAGCAATACCTTAACAGCGTGAGGGAAGATTCTCATGCCGTGGTGCACGAAAGGGAGTCAGGGGACAGACGAGGCAGAGAGACTCAAAATTGATCGACAGGACCTGTTTTTTTTTTTTTTTTTTTTTTTTAAATAAGTGCTGCTTACATTGTTGTTTTGTGTATTTAGTGATTTATTCAGCACTCATCTCTTCCACCGGACTCTGCGCTTCCTGAGGACAGGGACCTGAAAGCACCTCACATAGAGTGTGCGTCTGGCACGCTGTCACTGAGTACCGGACAACCAGTGTCTCACACGGGGGAAGATGATGAAGACAGCAATGGCATCCTTGGGAAGACGGGCAGGACACCCCCTGACACCTGGGCCTAAGCTGAGAGTCAGGCCAGCGGCATCCCCAGGAGACCACGGCCCGGGCTGGGAGCTTGGCCTGCCAGACGCCCATGGGTGGGCCTGGGTCCTCTCGGCTGGGAGCCTCCAGTGGGGAGCCTGGCTCCGGGTGGGCAACAGGAGCTACAGGCCAGCAACGCCCTTCCTGTCCTCAGCCTGGCTCGAGGACCAGGTGTGGAGGGCATCAGCGACGCCAGGCCCAGCAGCTGCCTCACCCCGACAGCGGCCAGCACGGACTGTGGGCTACAGAGTTGCTTCAGCCTGAACATTCAGCCTGAATTTGGACATAACATTAACTGAATTCAGCTCAGAAGTAGAGTGTAAAGGAAAAAGAAAAAAAAAATACTACTCTGGGATTTATGAATTTAATTTAAAAATGTAAAGGAGCTCTCCTCCCCTTTTCCTTCTGAAGTGGATGAAAAGCAAAATCCACCCTCCTCCAAAAAAAAAAAAAAAAAAAAAAAAAACCCCAAACATTCATGGTGTAGTTTTTATTGCTCTTAAAGGCTTGGTGTTGAGAAGCACAAGCTAAGCTGTGAGATGGGAAGGAAACCAGATGAGGTGTGACCCCTGGGCCTGGGCCTCCATCTCCACTCTAACCGAGGGGCTGCCCCGCTCCGCCACGACTCAGTGCAGAATTTATACATTATATATTACTTTCAAAGGGAGGGAACTTCTATGGGAAACAATAACTATTAATTAAATCATAAAAGATCTAAATTTGCATTTTCCAGGTCACATATGTGCATGGTCGTGCCCTTCAGCTTTCCTCCTTTAAGATTCTGCGGGTGTTAGTGAGTCAGTGAATGGCGTGGATCTAAACACACACGGAGACGGATGAGCAGTGTGCAGCGTGAGGAAGGTGCAGGAGAATCTCCGGGGTGCTCAGCCAGGGGAGTGCACGCCCTGCTCACAGCACAGCTGCCCGAGTGGGCAGGTGGATGGATGAGATTTCAGATGGAGGGAAGCACATTTCCAAAACAACAGTGTCTGCAAGCGTGTCTCGTCTGGTTTCCTTGGTCTCGTCTGGTTTCGTTGGTCTGCCCCTTCACCCCCGTGAGGAGCCGTGCTCTGAGCAGGTGTGCGCAGCTGGCATCCCACACACGCCCCGAGAGCACAGCCCCCACAGACCCGGGGCCCGGCAGTGCCTCTGTCATGCAGAACGCTGCCATCCCCATCCAATCTCCCCAGGACACTTAGGCCTGATGCCTAATTATGTTCTCGGTTTACTTTTCTTCATGCCTCTTTTCTCCATTTGTTTTCCCCTAGAAAACTCAACCTACCTCTGTTCAGAATGCTGGTTACAATATATCAGAGATAACACCCATTTTTTTTCTTCCCTTGCTAAAAAGATGAGGGGGGTGTGACTTAGAACAAGCAAGATGAAAGCCAAATGCAGGTGGGCTGATGGTACCAAAACCGAGTTGAGCTTTCTACCACTGCCACTGCTCCAGGGGCTCCACCCGGCCGCGCTGGGGGAGTGGACATGCTGTAGGGAGAAGCATCCCTCGCTTGGCGTGGGCCAGGGGCTCGCTGCGAGGCTGAGGGAGCCAGCATGTCCAGCCGAGCGCTGCCCTCGGCTCTGCCTGGACTCTCAGAGACGTCCAGGAGGCAGGGAGCTGGGCGCTCAGGGGTGGCCGGGCCACAGTGACACCAGCCAGGATGGGGGCAGGTCCTCCCCAAGGACACAGTGTGAGGCTGGGGGGTGGGGGCCCCACCTCTAGTTTCCAGCAGTAAGTTAAAAACTACCAAGAGATCAACCAGTAAAAATAAAATCTCTAGAAGCCAATGAGCTCAGTGTTAACAGTCTCCAACTACCTTTAAAAAACAGAGGGTTGACGGTGCCCTCGCTTCTTCTGAAGCACCCTAGAGTCCCACAGGCCGCCCCGTCCTCCCTCCTTGGCTCCTGATCTGTGGGATGGGCGGGCGCGCGGCAGCCCCGAGGGTCCTCCCTCCCCAGCACCCAGTGTGGAGGGACCAGGGTCTGACAGCCATGAGAGGGACAGAGGAGCTTTAGGTGCATGGAGAACTCTGCATTTCACTGAGTTCTCAGGGGTCCATCCACTTTAAAAACAGATGTACGTATTTACACACAGGGTCAAATAGGAGCTAGGGCAGACAGGGCTCTGGAAAGTAAGGTGGGGCGTTCGCCCTCAGCCAGCCCCAGGACAGGGCAGAGTGAGGGCTCCGACTTGGAGGAATCGACCTGATGTTCGTGCCGGTGTGCTTATCGCTACGGGCGCTCTCCACGGGGCCCCCACTGGGAGCCAAGGTGCTGAGCCAGGCGAGCTCCCCGGGGGACGGACCCGGCCGTCCGCTCCCAGGAGGACAGCAGAAATTCATTATGAGACAGTTTCTGGGGGGGCGGGAGGTGCAGAAGAGGTGAAGGGCCAGGTTAAGTTCCCAAAATAACTGATTAAAAAACAAAACATTTGATCTAAGTTTAAGGAGAGAAAGCAGCCAAAGGCTCCCTCTTGGAAGCGGAGTTCTGGAGAGAGGCGTCCGCGGGAGGCCTCTCCGCCGGGACCCACCTCCCACGGGCGCGCTCGGAGATGCGGGACCCTGCGCTGCGGGAGGCTGAAGACTCCATCTGGCAGGCCTTCTGAATTCTTTCCTCTTGGCTCAAGTTTTGTTAATATTAGTCACCAGTTAATAAGAAAAATAGTTTCTAACTGTCTTTTCCTCCACTCTGTGTGTTGCTCTGGTTTTAATTGAGTTAACTGGATACCACCGTCAGGCCACATGTGTTCAGTCACAGCCATTAATTATTCCTTTTTCTTAAACTCTTGGTTTCCGTAGCTGGAGCCTTTTTCTATCTCAGTTACTCCTATCAGTCTGCGAACTCCAAAGGAAGCTTTCGAGACAGGAGAGAGAGAGAAGAGGTGAGTCAGATGACTTTGCCTTTTTGCTGTAAAACATGTTACGGGGGCTTCCTTCCTCTGCCCCAGACCCTCTCCCTCTGCCCCACACCCAGTGGCGTCTGCTGTCAGAGAGTAGGTGTGGCCTGCGGGGAGAGAGCCCTCAGGCCATGGCCTGCTCAGGCAGGGGTGACGGGCACATCTTCTGACCGGCTGGGTCCGAGGCAGGTGGACACGTGGACCTCACCCTGCCTGCCCCTCTGGGTCTTTGGCTGGTGGGAGTAGAAGGGTTTCAGGGCATTCTAACAGCTCAGCCTCGCAAACCCAACAGGTGGCAGAAGCGGACGAGCAGGACCCTCAGATGTAACCATGTCACATCCTGTCCTCTGTGGGTGACCTCAAGTCATCATGTAGTCCCATGGGAGAGGCTGATGGCAGTCACTGCCTCTGGGGATCCCTCCCCGCAAGGCCCCTGGCAGGGGGCAAAGGCAGGAGCAGGGGAGGAGCTGACCCGGGGCCGGGCCTGGGGAGTCGGCTCACGGGGCGATGCACACGGACTGCGTCTCCCTGGACAGAGACCCCTCGATTACAGGGAGCGGGTGGGCTCCCGAGTTCACTCCGGAGACAGGCTGGGTGTGTGTTCGGCCCCAGGCTAGCCGACAGGTTGTGGTGGGTGCAGCATCGTGCTCGGGGTGGGCACGCAGTGGGGAAGTCGCTGGGGGTCAACGGGGAGGAGCTGAATGCTGATGTCCTGCTTAAACCTCCTGAATGGCCGTCCCAGCCTGACCCCCTAAGAGCCCAAAAGCAGACAGGGGGACTGGGGACCCTCTCGTCAGCATCCTCAAGGGCACCAGCCAGTGGGGCTGCAGTGGGGATGGTGCCAGGGTGGCGGCCGTTCGGCTCTCTGAGGCGACCCTCAGCTCGGTGCAAGAATTCAGGCTCTGAAGCCTGCAGGCTGTGGGGGATCCTGGGTCCAGGGTCCATAACAGCCAGGTCCCCGCCTCCCATGGCCACTGTGATGAGTCACCGGGTCCCGGACCCGTGGCCAATACTGTGAGGCCCGCCAGAGTGTGAGCCGTTAGCGACAGTGTCCATTACCTGCTCCCACAAACCCTAAGAACGTCAGGATGAGGAGAGGTGATCCGCTGGCAAAGACACCCAAGACGAAACTGAAGAGGGGAGACAGGAGAATGGTGGCCCAGGACAGGAAGTTCAGGAGGGTCCACGGCCTCCGGGCAGGCTTGAACTGCTCCCCTGGAAACATCCCCTTCTGATTGTACATCTCCTGGAGCGCGTCCTGGAAGAGCCAACAGAGAAAAAGGAGGCGTGAGGCTTCTTTACAAGCTATTATTTCAGTGCAGGAGAAAATTATTGGCAACGAAAAACGACTCCATCTAAAAAAAGCGCCACATCAATTAAGAGGACAAATCAGAAGCTGCAGGTGGGAGGCGAAGCTGGCTTTACATTTTTGGAGAATCTGATAACGTGCATCAAGAGCTCGCAAGTGTATCAACCCTTTGATTGAGGAAGTCTCCCAGGAGCATAGTCGGTCAAGAAAGCAACGTTGTGAATAGCAGGGGCTGCCTGCCCGGCACAGCCCAGGCCACCCACCACATCCCACACCTCGCATGAGGCAGAGTCCGTGGGGATGGCAAGTGTGGCCTGTGTGTCCTGCAGCCTGGACGCAAATCCCTGCATCCCGCAATCTCAGCTGCACGGCCCACAGAAAGTTCCTTAACCTCCCGTAACTCGGTTTCCTGGCCTGGCGAAGGAGGCTAATGAAGAGCTGGGAGGAGAGAGGAGCCTGGCCAGGGCCACCTGCAGAAGGTTCTGGCCCTGGTGGAAATCACCACGCCTGATAGAGCAGACACTGCAGCCACTGCCATGGGCGGGGCAGCCTGTGGGATTCTAGGATGCTTGGGAAGTAGGGAAGGGGACCATCGACCCTCTCTCTTTTTTCTTTTTTTTTGAGACGGAGTCTCACTCTGTTGCCCATGCTGGAGTGTAGTGGTGTGATCTCGGCTCCCTGCAACCTCTGCCTCCCAGGTTCAAGTGATTCTCCTGCCTCAGCCTCCTGAGTAGCTGGGATTACAGGTGCCCACTACCACGCCCGGCTAATTTTTGTATTTTTAGTGGAGACAGGGTTTCACCATGTTGGCCAGGCTTGTCTCGAACTCCTGACCTCGTGATCCACCCACTTCGGCCTCCCAAAGTGCTGGGATTACAGGCTTGAGCCACCGCACCTGGCCGACCCTCTCTCTTTTAAAGGTGGTTGGAGACTGTTTAACGCTGAGCTCACTGGCTTCAAGAGATTTTATTTTTACTAGTTGATCTCTTCATGGTTCTCAGCTTCCTGCTGGAAACTGGGGTTGGGGTGCCCCCTGGCAGCCACATACTGTGTCTGTGCGGAGGCAGGTGTCATCGTGTCCTGGCCACCCCTGAGCACCCAGCTCCCTGCCTCTGGAATGTCTCCGAGTGTCCTGGCACACACATTCTGGCTGTGTGCTTCCTGAACTATGTTGTTTGTATAAATTCAAACCTCAAGCCTGCTGGAGGGCAGGCCTGTAATTATGAATTCTCAGGGCAGACTTTCTTGAGCCCAAGAGGAGAAAGGCAAGTTTCAAGGCCACTTCTCTGTGCTGGGAGGTAATTTTCCTTTTCAGTTTAACCTTTCTGAGGGCCTGATTCTCAGAGCGTCCCAGCATAATGTGGGGTTTTCGGTTCTAACGTCCTGCCTTGAACGAGGGGAAATCTTTATCTTCTGTTTCCATGTAGGCATCACAGCTCGAGACTTCAGGGGATGGGGCAGGCAGAAAGCACTAGCCGGACATGGCGCTGCTGGCCCCCAGGCCCAGGGCCCTGTTTCAGCCCCACATCCCTTTTCAGTCCCAGGAGATTTCCCTTATTTTCTTTTTCGTTTTTTTTTTTTTTTTTTTAAAACGGAGTCTCGCTCTGTTGACTAGGCTGGAGTGCGATGGGGCGATCCTGGCTCCTGCAACCTCCGCCTCCCAGGTTCAAGCGATTCTCCTGCCTCAGCCTCTCAAGTAACTGGGATTAGAGGCACGTGCCACCATGCCTGGCTAATTTGGTGTTTTTAGTGGAGACGGGGTTTCACCATGTTGGTCAGACTGGTCTTGAACTCCTGACCTCAGGTGATCTGCCTGCCTCGGCCTCCCAAAGTGCTGTGATTACAGGCATGAGCTATAGCACCCGGCCGATTTCCCTTACTTTGAGAGCCCATCAATGCATTTACAGTATTTTTTACATCCTGGGAGGATTTCCTGGTTATCTCCTCTCCCACAGGGCCAACAGTGGAAAGCGAATGCCCCACGCATTTGTGTGTATAAAACAAAGGGAAAGTTGGGCTGAGCAAGCCGTGGGGGAAAGAAATAAGGACTGAGTGTGGTTTTCAAAATAATCTTCTAACATCCCTAATTTGTTTCTATTACACAAGGAGTCTAGTGACCATCTATGTTTGTTACATACCTGTAATTTCTTTTATATAAGAAAATGAGGCCGGGCACGGTGGCTCAAGCCTGTAATCCCAGCACTTTGGGAGGCCGAGACGGGCGGATCACGAGGTCAGGAGATCGAGACCATCCTGGCTAACACGGTGAAACCCCGTCTCTACTAAAAAAAATACAAAAAACTAGCCGGGCGAGGTGGTGGGCGCCTGTAGTCCCAGCTACTCAGGAGGCTGAGGCAGGAGAATGGCGTGAACCCGGGAGGCGGAGCTTGCAGTGAGCTGAGATCCGGCCACTGCACTCCAGCACAGGCGACAGAGCGAGACTCTGTCTCAAAAAAAAGAAAAAAAAAATGAAACAAATGTGACCAAATGTCACCAGCCCTAGTTATACAGGCATCATGTTACCCTTCATACTTGTCTGTAGTTTGTTAATTTCTCAAACATTAAGAAAAGGGGCCCAGGTGTGGTGGCTCATGCCTGTAACCCCAGTACTTTGGGAGGCTGAGGCGGAAAGATTGCTTGAGCCCAGGAGTTCGGTACCAACCTGGAAACATAGCGGGACCTCATTTCTACAAAAAGAAATTGTTTGAATCATTCGCTGAACATGGTGGCTCGCACCTGTAGCTCCAGCTACCCAGGAGGCTGAGGCAAGAGAATTGCTTGAGCCCAGGAGGTCAAGGCAGCAGTGAGCCAGGATCGCACCACTGTACTCCAGCCTGGGTGACAAAGTGATACCCTGTCTCAGGAAAAAAAAAAAAAAAAAACAGAAGAAGAAGAAATGAAAGAAGGATCAGGAGTATTTGGGACCTGGGTGTCACTCCTGTCCTCCAAGGAGCTCCCACGTATCACCTGCCTGCTCGCCAGCGCCCCTTCCACAGCCTCTTCAGGAGACCAGGACGCTGAGCGGGAGCAGAGCCTGCTTACCTTCTCCTGGTACAGTTTATGAAGCCACTGAGCTGCCTCCTTTTCATCCAGCGGGATCTCTTCCAGAGGAAATCTCCTGTTTTATGAAGAAGATTCAAGGTAGGGTGAATCATCACGAGTTCACACTAAAAAGAGGGCACAGGGGAACATGGCGTGCGCCAGGGTGGCCTGTGGGCCCCACTCGTTCTATCACATCTCACTCTCAATTTCTTTCTTTTTTTTTTTTTTGATGAAGTCTCACTCTGTCGCCAGGCTGGAGTGCAGTGGCGCTCTCTGCTCACTGCAACCTCTGCCTCCCGGGTTCAAGTGACTCTCCTGCCTCAGCCTCCCGAGCAGCTGGGACTACAGGCGCGTGCCACCACGCCCAGCTAATTTTTTTTTTTAATATATATTTTTTAGTAGAGACGGGGTTTCACCATGTTGACCAGGATGGTCTCGATCTCTTGACCTCGTGATCCGCCCACCTCGGCCTTCCAAAGTGTTGGGATTACAGGCGTGAGCCACCGCGCCCGCCCTCACATTCTCAATTTCCAAAAACAGACATCAAATGAGCCTCTCTTCAGGCATTCGCCCTCAGTACACGGTCAGCCTGGCATGGCGGCGAGAGGCCACAAGGTGGCCTTCTGTGCAGAGATGATGGCAGCGTTAACCCCAGGGTGCCTATGAGTGATTTAACCGGGCAGGCCCCGCCTCTGGTCCCATGAGAAGGGCGGTCATGTGTGAGCTTCTGAGAGTTCTGGTCCTTTGTAGCATGTTCAGTCTTTGGAGTCAGTCATGACTCAGAGTGTCTTTCATAAGGCAAAGAAGATTTATTTCACAAATGAAATCCACTTGCTTCAAATATGAAAAGTATTAAAAATGTAGACATTTTAATCTCAATAAAGAAAGAGCTGATTTCAGGTTGGACGCTAATTTATTTACCTACGTAATCTACCAAGTGGATTAGCAGCCCACAAGTTGACATGTCTACTTGGTAAGATAAGCAGGGTCATTACCTGACAAATCTAATTGGAAAATTTTAAATAAGTAACATGTCACGGCTCTTATTTTGAAAGTCAGTTGGAATTTGAGTAAGTAGATGGGGTAAGCCACTCACATATGATATATTAAAATCTTTTAAAATTGAATAAGAACACCAAGTTCGCCAGCTAGGATTACAGCAGTGATTCTTTTTTTTTTTTTTTTTTTTGAGACGGAGTCTCGCTCTGTTGCCCAGGCTGGAGTGCAGTGGCCGGATCTCAGCTCACTGCAAGCTCCGCCTCCCAGGTTCACGCCATTCTCCTGCCTCAGCCTCCCGAGTAGCTGGGACTACAGGCACCCGCCACCTCGCCCAGCTAGTTTTTTGTATTTTTTAGTAGAGACGGGGTTTCACCGGGTTAGCCAGGATGGTCTCGATCTCCTGACCTCATTATCCGCCCGTCTCGGCCTCCCAAAGTGCTGGGATTACAGGCGTGAGCCACAGCGCCGGCCTACAGCAGTGATGCTAAGGAAACAGCAATACTGTGTGTATGGGAGCCGGGACTCAGGGGCTGCCACGTCCACGGCACCCGTCACTGAGCCACACAGCAAGACTTTAGGTAGGCGTGACCTGTTTTCACTGGTGCCCAGTTCTCCCTTCCCTCTGAGCAGTTAAGAAAAACACACATCCGAACAAGTTGGCTACCATTCAAAACAGGCTATTCAGGCTATTAATTTATATAAACAGGCTGTTTATATAAATTAAGCAATAAAATTTAAGACACACTGATATGAGAACACAATTTGGCTCACGTGTCTGAAGAGTCGAGTTTTCTTAGAACATGAATGTACTCTTTCATTCAAAACAATTATGAAAGTTATAAGAAATTCAGAAAATCTTGCCTTATAGTCAAACTGATTAAAATTAAATTCATTTTCGGCCGGGCGCGGTGGCTCACTCCTGTAATCCCAGCACTTTGGGAGGCCGAGGCAGGCAGATAACAAGGTCAGGAATTCGAGACCAGCCTGACCAACATGGTGAAACCCCATCTCTACTAAGACTACAAAAAGTAGTCAGAGGTGGTGGAATGCGCCTGTAATCCCAGCTCCTTGAGCAGCTGAGGCAGGAGAATTGCTTGGACCAGGAGGCGGAGGTTGCAGTAGACGAAACTGTACCACTGCACTCCAGCCTGGGTGAGAGAGCGAGACTCCATCTCAAAAAAAAAAAAAAAAAAATCATTTTCTATATAAAATTTTATTGAAAATTAACTTTAACATTAACAAAAATAAAATGTGGTTTTCTCTTAAAAAAAAAAAAAAAGGAGAAGAAAAACACATATCCCTGCTCCCACAAGTCGCTTGCGTTAGGGAGCATCTTAGCGGGTGCCCAGCGCTGCCTCTTCCCCGCGGGCTGCCAGAGTCACCTTGCTAAGCAAGGGCGGCCCGACGCCATCACGCGGGGACAGCGGGGCTGCCCTGAGCACCGTCTGGGCTTATTGTGGACCTTTATGAGGGAGAAGCAAATCGCTGCGTTGTAAGCCAAAAAAATAAATAAATAAAAATAAACAAAAATAAAAAGACAAACAGGCAGGAACCTGCCGTCCACAGGCAACCGCAGTGCTCCCCAGCGCCCAGGAGGGGGCGACGGCGCACCTCAGAGCGGCAAAGACGCGGCTCCAGCTGCCGGGTCCACCCGCGAGGGTTCCACAGCCGGGCAGGTCTCCACGCTCGAGGGTCACGCGCCTCACACTTCAGTCTAGAAACCGAGGAACCCGAAGCTTCGGTGTCTGGGGATTCCACCTATGGATCCTCAGCCCATCAGAAGTGAAAGCTGAGTCTCGTTACGACACAAGCACACGCCAGCACCCGCCACACACCAGCACCCGCCACACACCAGCACCCGCCACACACCAGCACCCGCCACACACTACCCCTCAACACACACCACCTGCCAGCACACACTACACACCAGTGCACACACTGGCACACACCAGCACATGCCAGCACATACCCCACACGCCACATGCGAGCACACACCACACACCACCCCTCAACACACACCACCTGCCAGCACACACTACACACCGGTGCACACACCGGCAGCACATGCCAGCACATACCACACACACCACATGCGAGCACACACCACACGCATCAGCAAATGCCAGTATACAACAGCACACACTACACACCAGCACACATGCAGGGTTCACAAGGCTCGGCTGCCCACTGGTGAGCAGATGGCCGTGAAGACAACATCACGTCCCGGTGAACCAAAACAGCTTAACGTTGGCCCCACGTTCAACTGGCGTGGGGAGGATTTGCCACAGACGCCATTTCAGGAACAACCAAGGCGCAGAGGCTCCTGTCTACAGTGAGGGGAGGGGCCTGCCCAGAGGCCCACGCTGGCTGACTGGTCCCTGACACACACAGTCCCACGTCATACACACCACACCACACACATCAAACATATCTAATTTATACACACCACACCACACACACACACACCACTCCCACATATGATTCGTATATACACACCACACACACACGCACATTTGTAATTTATGCACACCACCCCCACATATATGATTCATATACACGTACCACACACCACACACCTTTACATACATGATTTATATACACACACCACACATATATACTTTATACACACATATAATTTATACATGTGTATAAATGACACATTATACCACACATACCCCACACCAAACCCACATTTTGCACACACATGCATTTATAATTTATACACACATACCACACACATAGTTCAACACACACACACCACACACACATAATTTACACACACCATACCCCACACACCACACACATTTATGCACACCACACACATCACACACGCCATACACATATGTAATTTATACACACACCACGCTATACACACACTCCCACACTACCCCACATGAATATACAAATTTTTACACATACTACACACATATAATTTATACACACTTATATACACACTATACTGCACGTACCACACCCACACACAACACACACAACACATAATTTACACATAATGCACACACATACACCATCCATGCACACATAACACACCATGTGCACATCACATGTACCACATACATAATACACACCACACATACACACCCCACATGAACACACACACACATACCCCACATACGGGTTTTATTATATGTCTGTTATATACATTATGAAATATATAAACATAAGAATTAAAAATGATAAGATAAAAAGTAAAGATAAATAAAAATTCTACTTTTTTCTGCACCCCAGGGTGTCACCCTGAGCATCTGCCTCCTGGAGCTGACTCAAGTCACTTGAAGGCCCTCAGCCCAGAGGCCAGCCCTGGGGACAGAAGAGCCCTGCAGCCATCCTGCACACACTGGCCCTGCTTCCCTGAGGCCCCAGGCATCACCACCCATGCAGGAGGAAGGAGGACCAGTCCCATGTGGTGCAGAGCCTGGCGTTATGATGGCATGGCCACAGGGGCGCGCGGGGACACTGCTGCTCCTCCAACAGCAAAGCGGTCAGTGACCTGAATAGCTGAAGCCTTAGAAGTTCAAAGCGAGTATTTATTAAAATACGATTGGGCAAAATAAAGGCAGCGGCAGGGAGGATGGCTGATGAGAAATCTCTCCGTGGGGAGCTGCATGGCACCCGAGGTGGAGGCGCTGTGCGGCTTGGCAGGCGGCCCAGCTCCTCCACGGCCAGTGCTGACCTTGGGCAGCTACTCTGACCGCCCAGTCTTGGGCCACCACTAACCACCCAAGGATGAGAGCGAGATGTGCCTCAAGGGCTCCTCTCGTGAAGATGACTGAGGCCAGCTGTGGCCAGGATCCAGCACAAGGCCACCAGCTGCTATTATCCCACCTCATGTCCTGTCCCAGCCTGCCATCTGGACCGTCCAGGGTCTCGGTCAGTCACCGCAGTCTCCACGGTCCACAGTGGCTCAGAGCTCCCTCCCAGGGGTTTTAGGCACATAAGGGAGAGAACTCTCCGCTCGCAGTCCCACTCACACCAGGTCAGGAGAAGAGCGCCTCCACCTCTAATCAGCCAGTCCTTGAACTTCAGAAGGGAGTGTGACCTAGCTTGTGTTTATGTTCACAAACCCTTCCTGGAAACCTTCTAGAGTGTGGCCAGAAGAACTGGGTGGTGGTGTGTTTTGCTTTGTTTAATTTGTATGTGCTCAGGTTCTCGCGATTAGAATGTAGAGGGCCTGTAGCCACCATGGGCAGGCTAGGCTGACCAGGACACACGCCCAGTAAGCTGTGGTTGGACTGCAAATATGGAAACGCATATAGTGACAGCTCTGTGAAGCTTTACCAGGCAAGGAGGGCCTTGCCTTTCTGCACACACTTGAATGAAACCAGAGACTGACAAGCTCAACAAGGGCCATCCAGCGCAGTTTCTTCGTGCCTCAAAAGTCTGCCTGAAATGATGATTTATGCTGGAATTAAGGTCACAACCTCAACCTGGGCTTTAAGTCAATAGGATTTCTGGGTGGATTTTCTCTTCTATGTAAGCCAGAGAAGCCTGGAGAGTCCAAGGGCAGCAATGGCTCAGTGGCGGCACCCACAGCCCTGACTGTGGGGAAAGAGACATGCTGCCCGGGGGAAAGCCGCTAGTACCCTTCAGAGCAAGCCCCAGGCTCCTCCTGGGGTCTGGACACACCACTCCTGTTTTATTTCATTGGGACAGGACTGGCGCCCCATAGCACGGAAGCCCCAACTCTCAAGACGGGGTTTAAAAAAGGCTCTTTGGCCCAATGTGGTGGCTCACGCCTGTAATCCCAGCACTTTGGGAGGCCGAGGTGGGCAGATCACCGGAGGTCAGGAGTTCAAGTCCAGCCTGGACAATATGGTAAAACCCCGTCTCTACTAAAAAAAATACGAAATTAGCCAGGCGTGGTGGTGGGCACCTGTAACCCCAGCTACTCAGGAGGCTGAGGCAGGAGAATCGCTTGAACCGGGGAGGCGGAGGTTGCAGTGAGCCAAGATTGAGCCACTGCACTCCAGCCTGGCTGACAGGGTGAAACTCCGTCTCCAAGGAAAAAAAAAAAAATCAAACAGGTTCTTCCTCTCCCTTCACCACTGTCTCCTTCAGACACTATGGTCCCTCGCGTGCTGGGGCTGCCATCGCCAGGGCCGGCAGAAAGCCACTCCCATCACCAGTGCTGCTTCAGGCCAGAGGCTCTGCAGGGGGTCCCGTCCTGCCCACCAAGAGACCTGCCTGGGTTTCACCCCTGGGTGAGAAGTCAGCACCGCATGCCCCCCAGGTCGTGTGACTGCGGGACCCAGGAGACTTATGGAGCCCAGTGGGGTTTGAGACCAGGCCCGGGAAGGGACAGAGCGTCTTACAGAGGGAACTGCAGGGGCTTCCCAAGAAGGCAGAAGGAGAGGACGGAGGTGGCCCCCAATGCCAGGTCAACGATGTCCCCAAAGGAACAAAACACACTGTGGGCAACGGTGAGTCTCCCCACGCATCCCCCGTGTCTCCGTGTCCTCTCTGTGGCCTGCATCCCGAGCCCCGGACGAGTCCTGCAGGGCCTCTCCCGTGTCTGTTTAGTGGGGCAGGGCTGCAGACGGGCCTTCCGTGTGGGTTCCACCCCGTGGGACTGTGGGACATGGTGCCTGGACCCAGCCGCCCTCCTGGCCTCTGCCCAGTGCAAACTCAGGAAGGTATGGGGGGTGGCCCAAGAGTCGCAGGGTCTGGCCTCACCTCACGCACATGTCCGCCTCGTACTTCTTCCCGTAGAGGATCCCCAGCAGGGACGGGTTCTTGTTTCCTCTGAAGTTCAGGGTTACGTCATAGACAGCTGCGACTGTGGGAGGAGACGGGAGGGTGGGTGACCCAGCCCGGGCGGCTGCACGGTCACTGCCAGAGGGAAATGCAGGTTCCACCTGGGACCCGGCCCATCCTGGAGAGAATATGCCAGGGGCCTGGCCCCGTCCTAGGGAGAACACGCCGGGACCTCTTCTCCGAGTTTTCTTTCCCTCTTTTTGCCTCGTTCTCCTCTGCTGGGGAAGGCACTTAGTGGCTGACGTTTCCCACGGGTACTGACGCTGTGAGCGGGACCCTGCTGTCTGGCCTCTGCTGTCTGACCTCTGCTGTCTGACCCCTGCTGTCTGACCCCTGCTGTCTGGACCCTGCTGTCTGACCTCTGCTGTCTGACCTCTGCTGTCTGACCCCTGCTGTCTGGACCCTGCTGTCTGACCTCTGCTGTCTGACCTCTGCTGTCTGGACCCTGCTGTCTGGACCCTGCTATCTGACCCCTGCTGTCTGGCTGTTTTCTGTTCTTTGTCCTTTTCTTTTATTTCGACTCCTTTTGGATTAATAGGATATAATAATGATTATTTCCCCTTCATAAGGTTTTACATTATGTATTTTTTATTATTTTAATTGTTTCTCATGAATTAGCATTTTATCACCTCAAAACCTGACGTGGGAACCTTGTGGTGCCAACCCCCTCACTTGATTCCTTTCTCACTTTCGCTCTCCTGTGTTTCACATGGAATGCACTATTCTTTTTTTTTTTTTTTTTTTTTTTAAGAAATCACTATTTTCCGTGAGCACAGCGGTGGCCCCGGCTCGGGCAGTCTGGGGCCTACCTGTCCCCCGGAGGCACTTGACCGCGGTGGTGAAGCCCTTGGTCCGCGGCAGCAGGTGGTACTTGAGGACGGGAAGCCCCTTAGCAGCCGCCACCTCCATGCTGACACGGTGCTTGGTCTCTGTGAAGCGCGTCCCCTCGCAGTACAGGAGAAACTAGGATCGACACGGAGACAGAGGGTCACCCTGCAGAGCAGCTGGGGCAGGCGCATGTCCAGGCCACACCTGCCTCTCTGACAGGTAGCAAAGGTTGTGGCTGAATTTGTGGAAATCTTGCTTTAGCGAGCAGCATGGGTTAGGACTGAAAGGTTCTTTTATTCTAGGGCCAGAGTCTGCACTCCAATCACACATGTTCACTCACACAGGAGAGATCTCCAGAAAGAACTTTCCAGAAAGAAGTGAGACATGAAGGTGTGTCGGGGCAGCAGCCTCTGATCAGTGTGAAAACAGAGAGGGTTTCATCCACTTGCCACAGCGTGAGTTAGAAATGTTAACAGCAGGCCAGGCATGGTGGCTCAACCCTATAATCCCAGCACTTTGGGAGGCCAAGGCAGGTGGATCATGAGGTCAGGCGTTCGAGACCAGCCTGGCCAACATGGTGAAACCCCATCTCTACTAAAATACAAAAATTAGCTGGTCGTGGTGGTGTGCGCCTGTAATCCCGGTGCGGGGGCTGAGGGAGGAGAACTGCTGGAACCCGTGAGGCAGAGGTTGTGGTGAGCTGAGATCATGCCACTGCACTCTAGCCTGGACGACAGAGTAAGACTCCATATCAAAATAAAAAAAAAGAAATGCTAACAGCAGGCTGGCAAGGTGGCTCATGCCCATAATCCCAGCACTTTGGGAGGTTGAAGTGGGTGGATCACCTAAGGTCAGGAGTTTGAGACCAGCCTGGCCAACATGGTGAAACCCCATCTCTAGTAAAAATACAAAAACTTAGCCAGGTGTGGTGGTGTGCACCTGTAATCTCAGGTATTTGGAAGGCTGAGACAGGAGAATTGCTTGAACCTGGGAGGTGGAGGTTGCAGTGACCCGAGATTGCGCCATAGAATTCCAACCTGGGTGACAGAGCAAGACTCCATCTTAAAACAAAACAAACCAAAAAACCAAAAAAAAAAAAAACAACCCAGAAATGCTAACAGCACAGGCAGCCCATTTTCCAATACAGACCAGGAAGAAGGGACAGAAAAAGGGATGGGGACGCATACTGAGCAGGGCAGGCACAGCCAGGGCTCGCTGGGGGCACCCTGCCCTGCCCCTCCCCCGCCAGGTCCCCTTAGGATGGCCTGGTCAGAGCTGGGATTTCGGTGAACAGCAGGGAGGTGGCCCAAGAGAAGCCTCCACGCGGCGGGGCGCGGTGGCTCACGCCTGTAATCCCAGCACTTTGGGAGGCCGAGGCGGGCGGATCACAAGGTCAGGAGATCGAGACCACGGTGAAACCCCGTCTCTACTAAAAATACAAAAAATTAGCCGGGCGCGGTGGCGGGCGCCTGTAGTCCCAGCTACTCAGGAGGCTGAGGCAGGAGAATGGCGTAAACCCAGGAGGCGGAGCTTGCAGTGAGCCGAGATCGCGCCACTGCACTCCAGCCTGGGCGACAGAGCGAGACTCCGTCTCAAAAAACAAAAAACAAAAAAACAGAGAAGCCTCCACGCCTGCAGCTCAGATGGGGAGCTCTGGCCCCATGGAAACAGTGCCCCGTGTGCAGAGGCTCTCCTGGGGTTTCCCAGCCTGGGACGCGGGCAGCGGTGCGTCAGGAGTGGGCGTGGCCGCCTCCCAGCACGCAGGGTGTCAGGCCGCTCTGTGCACTCACCCACATGTACTCAGGGTAGTCGGACAGGCGCTTCAGCCCTTCGATGACTGTGTCCCGGTCCTCCTCCCACTTCCGCTTGCAGAACACGATCTCCAGAAAGTACCACGTCCAGCCGATGAGGGGCACGTAGAGCAGCTCCTTCTTAGCGAGGACCTTGGAGCTCTGGAGGGAGGAGAAGGAGGGGCACCGGGCACTTCAGCATCAGACAGAGGCCAGGGGCTTGGCCAGGCTCCCGGCACACCCAGCTCCTGCGTGGTGTTGCTCTGGGAGTCACGGCTTTGTGGCTCAGGGGGTCTGTTGTGAATGAGGACTTGGCTTCTGAGAGTGAGTGGGCCGCCGCAGAAAAGAGGAAACTGAGGCTCAGGCTTGGCTGAGGGGGCCTCAGGGAGGGTGGGTGAGCCCGATGCAGAGGGTACCAGGCTTCCTGGGGGTGGCCTGGGGGTGCTGCCTCACACAGGGGCTCTGACTGCAACGAAATTCCTCTGCCAGCATCGGGGAGTCGTTTAGGCTTCATCCGAGGCAGCTTAGCTAATGGAAGTGGTTCTGCGGGGATGCAGGTGGGGTCATCTCAAAGGCAAAGGCCATGATGAGAAAGGAGGGCACAGCTCGGGGACAGCTGAGGCCCTGCGGGCCAGAGCCTCTCAAGCAGCCAGGCACCACTGCCCAGCTCAAAGAGACTCCCCAGGAGGAACACTCAGGGACTCGGACCCCAGGGGCCTCTCCAGCACCTCCCCAGGGACTCCCCTGCTCCCCCAGCCCTTTCCCTGGGAACCCCAAGTCTCCCCCAGCTCTTCTGATGGGACCCCCACTGCTCCACCCAGTACCTCCCCCTGCAGGGCCCTCCTGCTCACCCCTGGCACCCCCCTACTCCCCTAGCTCCTCCCTGGGACCCCTGCCACTCTCAGCAACTCCCCTGAGACCCCCATGGCTCACCCTAGCCTCTCCCTGGGACACCCCCCGCTCACCCCCAGCCCTCCCTGGGACTCCCTACCCCGCTCACCCCCAGCCCTCCTGGGTCCCCCCTGTTCACCCCCAGCCCTCCCCAGGACCCTTGCTCAACCCCAGTCCTCCCCAGGACCCCTGCTCACCCCCAGCCCTCCCTGGGACCCCCCGCCACTCACCCTTAGCCCTACCCTGGGACCACCCCACCCCGCTCACCCCCAGCCCTCCCAGGACCCCCTACCCCACTCACCCCCAGCCCTCCCAGGACCCCCCCTCGCTCACCCTTAGCCCTACCCCAAGACCACCCCACCCCACTCAGCCCCAGCCGTCCCGGGACTCCCCCTTGCTCACCCCCAGCCTTCCAGGGACCCCTCCCCCCGCTCACCCCTGGCCCTCCCCGGGCCCCCGCTCACCCCCAGCCCTCCCCGGGTCCCTGCTCACCCCCGGCCCTCCCCGGGCCCCCGCTCACCCCCAGCACTCCGAAGCGCTCACACATGGTCCACCCACAGAGGAAGTCGATCTCGAAGTTGTGGTTGAGGATGATGACCGCGTGCTCCTTCCCGAAGCGCTCCACCGTGGCCTGGTCCGTGAACAGCGTGCACTCCGTGCAGGACCACCACTCCAGCAGCATGACCAGCTCTGTGGACAGAGGGAGGGCGTCGGCACCGGTGGGACCCCTCCTCCTGGGATGGTCGGGGAGCGCCCGCAGGAGACACCTACGCTATTTTCATCCAGAGCGGAAGTCTCTGCTAAACATGAGTTTTGATGACTTACATTGAGTATGTTTTACGAAATTACAACGACCTTCTCTAAGCAACTGTTGGGAGGAGACAGACAGAAGGTAGCAGCAGAAAGGGGGAGAACTGCCACTCTGCACGGAGACACTGATCTTTACGCCCAATTACGATGCTCACGTGCGCCTTGGTGTGGCTGAGTACTGCACAGCCACACCCCCGAGACGCGCGGGAAGATGAAAAATGTTGCTAGATGATTAGGAAGCAGAATACAACCACTCACGTCCGCAGAACAGACGTGGGAGAAAACGCAAAGCGCTGGGTGGAATGGAATTATAGATGATCGAGTAATAGGAATTACACTTTCTCCTAAAACTTGCTTTGGGGTTACACTGGTTTTCCATATTTTAAAAAAGGTCATGTGAGGTCTAGCCCACCCCCAGGAAGGCTGACTGGGAGTGCCCTACGGGGCTTGCTGCTGGGCAGGCGGCCAGAGGCCTGCAGGGCCCCCAGAGACAGCAGGGCGCACCTGACCCCGTGGGTGCTGGTATGTGAGGGGTGCCAGTCCCTGCTTTGGGTGCTTGTCCCCCGCCCACCCACGGGGTCTTGGAGCCTCCTCCCTCGGTCCCTTCCCCTGGCTCCGGCCCCGTGGGCTTCCCAGGAGTGCTGGGGGGGGCCCGTGGCTGGGAACTCTGTTTGCAGGCAGGAGACCTGCACGCCTGTGGGGACTCTGGGGACGCTGGGAACACGGCATTGTCTGTCTCCTGATGGGGACTCCGGGACGCCCTCATTCACCTTCAGGAGAACTGCAGGGCTGAAGGGTTCCATGGTGAGAACCACACATCTTTGTCACACGCAGGCCTCAGAGGGAGACAGTCCCGTTCAGAGGGCCGTGTAGGGAAGGACAAGAGGGAGGCCAAGCAGGTGGGCGTGTTGTCGGCTGCCGGAGTCTCGTGCCCCCCAGCCAGTCGTCCGGGAAGGACGGCCTCACAGAACCAGGATGCGGCTTCCTGCTCAGGACGGCCGCAGGTTTCTTGTGCTGGACACCAGCCCAGCTCTGAAGTGTGGGCTCTCTGCAAGGCCATCGCCCTGGGCTTCTTTTATACCAGTTATTTATAAAGGACACTAGAGACCAATTCCAAAGACATCCTGTACGGGTGAACAAGGGGCCGCTACCCGAGATCACGCAGCTCAGCCCAGGATGGCCAGAGACGCCTGCAGACAGTGTGCAGATGCAGGGAAGTGCCTTCCCAGAGGTCACGGTGCTGTGTGCACACGCAGGCAAGCAGAAAGGACGCAGAAAGGAGAGAGGGAACTCAGGGTTTGTGGGGGCACCAAGGTACCCCAATTCCTTTAAAAGAGAAAGGTCGCCTGTGGGCAGAGGCAGTGGGCGGGAGGAAGTCCTGCGTGTGGGGAGAAGACCTGCTAACCAAGCCCCACAGCAGGCCTGGCCTGGCAGGGGCGCCCCCATCACTGGCTTGCCCCTGGCAAGTGCTCGAGACCTCTGCCTTTAGGGTCAAGCCCGGTGAGGGCTGGAGAGGAGGAATGAACTGAACGAGAGCCCACACAGCCAGCCAGACACAGGCACACTCCCCATGAGTGTTCCGGAGGGACAAGCTGTGCTGTCTGGACAATGGTCCCATCCAAAGGTCACCTGTGGCAAGCCCAGGGGCAGGCAGCCCTTTTCCCTTGCCGTTGGCATGCGAGGGCAGCCTGCAGCAGATCTCAGGACCCCTCGGCCGACGCTGGCTAACTGCAGACAGCTGTCAGAGTGGGCATCTGTAAACTGTCTTGCAGGGTGGGCGGCTCCTGGGCCCGACATGAAATTCCTTTCATCATTTCCTTCACTCAAATATATGCTTCCCTAAAGCACAATGAGTAAGCCAGCCGTAGCCTATTTTTCAACCGCTGATTTTTAAAAATCTAAAATTCTGGCCAGGTGCAGTGGCTCAAACCTGTAATCCCAGCACTTTGGGAGGCCAAGACAGAAGGATCACTTGAGGCCAGGAATTTAAGACCAGCTGCGGCAGCATGGCAAAAGCCCATCTCTACTTACAAATACAAAAAGGAGCTGGGTGTGGTGGCAGGCACCTGTAATCCCAGCTACTCGGGGGACTGGGGCATGAGAATCACCTGAACCTCAGAAGATGGAGGTTGCAGTGAGCCAAGATCACACCACTGCACTCCAGCCAGGGCAACAGAGAGACTCTGTCTCAAAACAAACAAACAAAAAAAACAACAAAAAAAAAACCAGACAACAACAAACAAACCAAAAAAACCCTAAAATTCACCCAATAATAGTAACAATTTATCACGCATTGCTGTGCACCTGCTGTGCGTGCTGATTTAGGCTTTATAATACAGCTCAAAGGCAGGTGGTTTTGTCTGTGCTCTGCAGATGAGAAAGTTGAGGTTTAGACACTGAAGCCCTGACCGAGGTCCGCAGGGAGGGAGGAGCCTGGGCCAGGCTCTTTAAACGGCTCCAAACCTGCACCCTTCGCCCCAGCACCTATAGCTCTGCAGGTCAGATGACAGCAGAGACACACTGGCAGTGAGTTCAAAATGGGCAGCAAGAAAGTACCCGGCATTAAAGAACGAGAATAGGAATGAAGAAAATAAAACAGTGGTTCAGAGTCATTAAAAACCACTGTGGCTGGTGCGGTGGCTCACGCCTGTAATCCCAGCAGCCCAGCAGGCTGAGGCAGGAGGATCACAGGAGCCTAGGAGGTCGAGACCAGCCTGCGCAACATGGCAAAACCCTGTCTCTACAAAAAGTACAAAATTAGCTGGGCATGGTGGTGCGCACCTGTGGTCTCAGCTCCTCAGGAGGCTGAGGTGGGAGGACTGCTTGAGCCCAGGAGGTGGAGGTTGCAGGGAGCCAAGATCACACCACTGCACGCCAGCCTGAGCAACAGAGCAAGACCCTGTCTCAAAAACAAACAGCGACAAAGCCACTGTGATGTCTGCTCTCACCATACACCACTGAACTGGAAAAAGCTTCCACATAGCTCTGACTGGAGAAGGGCTCCCACAAACGTATTCATGGAAATACATCTAAGTGGAGAAAATCCCAAATCCAACGAGTCATAGAGGGAATTCACACACCCACGCAAGCCCAGCAGATGGAGAGGCTGATTACTTTTGTTTTTACTGAGGTGCTTTTCTTGTGTATTTGTGGTCATTCCAAATATCTGGGAATTTTATATTGATCTTCTTAATGTATACCTCAATATTCCTTATTTTAACGCTCTTTTTCTATTTTCTATTTTCTTGCATTAAAAACAAAAGAGATTTGCCTTTTCTTTCTTCATCTTTTTCTAATACTTTGGAAGTTATGTTTGATCTCTCTTTTTTCCTATCCTATACTTAACAAAGTTACCATTAAAATCTGAACCTGGGCTGGGCGCTCACGCCTGTAATCTCAGCACTTTGGGAGGCCGAGGCGGGTGGATCACCCGAGGTCAGGAGTTTGAGACCAGCCTGGGCAACATGGTGAAACACCATCTCTTATAAAAATAAAAATTAAAAAAAAATTAGCTAAGTGTGGTGGTGGGCACCTGTAATATCAGCTACTCAGGAGGCTGAGGCAAGAGAATTTCTAGAACTTGGGAAGTGGAGGTTGCAGTGAGCTGAGATTGCACCGCTGCACTCTAGCCTGGGCAACAGATCAAGATTCCACCTCACAAAAAAAAAAAAAAAATCTGAATGCGCTTCCTGACAAACACAGAACATGAATCCCCACCTTGGATACTCTGGTCCTGATACCTGGGCTATGCTGCCCACCGTTTCAGACCTGCCTTTCTCCAACCTCACAATTTGGGCATTGTTGTTTATTTATTTATTTATTTATTTATTTATTTATTTATTTATTTTTTATTTTTTTTGAGACGGAGTCTCTCTCCGTCGCCCAGGCTGGAGTGCAGTGCCCGGATCTCAGCTCACTGCAAGCTCCGCTTCCCGGGTTCATGCCATTCTCCTGCCTCAGCTTCCCGAGTAGCTGGGACTACAGGTGCCCACCACCACGCCCAGCTAATTTTTTGTATTTGTTGTTGTTGTTGTTGTTGTTGTATTTTTAATAGAGACAGGGTTTCACCATGTCAGCCAGGATGGTCTTGATCTCCTGACCTCATGATCCGCCTGCCTCAGCCTCCCAAAGCGCTGGGATTACAGATGTGAGCCACCGCGCCCGGCCTGTTTATTTATTTATTTATTTATTTTCTTTTTTTGAGACAGAGTCTCGCTCTGTCACCCAAGGTGGAGTGCAGTGGTGCAATCTCAGCTCACTGCAACCTCCACCTCCCAGGTTCAAGTGATTCTCCTGCCTCTGCCTCCCGAGTAGCTGGGATCATAGGTGCCCCCCACCATGCCAGGCTAATTTTCATATTTTTAATAGAGATGGGGTTTCACCGTGTTGACCAGGCTGGTCTTGAACTCCTGACCTCAGGTGATCCACCTGCCTCGGCCTCCCAAAGTACTGGGATTAGAGGCGTGAGCCACCACACCCGGCCAGGCATAGTTTTTATTTTACATAGGGTTTAGATTCATCCACCTCCTAATTTCTTTGGCTACTATTCTTTCTTGAAAATTAAACCCTACTTTTATAATTTTTGTTCTTACTGAAACACATCCTTAAAAAATATTTAAGTGAAGATCTATGGGCAGTAAAAGCTCTCATTTTTTTGGAGTGCACCACTTTTTATTTCATTTGCACTCTTGAACGACACAGAGTGCTAGGTTGGCCATTTTCCAGCACATTGAGGACCTTCCACCGTCTCCCACCACTGCTGCCTGCCATGAGAAATCTGCTGTCGGCCTCACTGCTGACCATCTAGCGTGGTTCTCCAGCTTTCCTCTCTGGGGATTTGAGGACCTCCTCATCTTTTTTTGAGACAGAGTCTCACTGTCACCCAGGCTGGAGTGCAGTGATGCAATCTTGGCTCACTGCAACCTCCACCACTCATGTTCAAACGATTTTACTGCCTCAGCTGCCCAAGTAGCTGGGATTAGACATGTGCCACCAGGCTCAGCTAATTTTTGTATTTTTAGTAGAGACAGGTTTTCACCATGTTGGCCAGGCTGGTCTCAAACTCCTGACCTCAAGTGATCCTCCTGCCTCAGCTTCCCAGATTGCTGGGATTAGAGGCGTGAGCCACTGTGCCGGGCTCCTCCTTGTCTCTGATGGTCTGTGATGCCCCAGGGCCTGCCTAGGTGTGGATTTCTGTGCATTTGCCCTGGTTGGTGTACATGGGCTCCCTGTAACTGCAGAATCGTACCTTCCTTAGTTCAGGAGGTCCTCAGGCATCCTCTCTTCCTACGTGGCTTCTCCTGTTCTCTCCTTTGGGGGCGGGGGCCAAAGCCCTATTTTATGAAGCTGCTCATTCTGTCCTTACATCTTTTCAGTCCTATTTCACATTTTTCATCTCCTTTGTGGTCAATGGATGATTTCTTCACATTGATGTCTGGTGTACCCATTCTTCTCTCATTAACTGTGTCTAATCTGATACAAAATCCATCTGTAAGTTTTTGCTTTAAAATATCTACAGTTTTCATTGATAGCAGTTCTACTTGGTTCTTTTTCAAGTCGGGGCACTTTTGGTGGTCTTTGGTCTACATCTGCTGTTTACATTGTCATTCTCGATTATGAACTCCTATTTAATTTTTCTTAATCTGTGGGATTCTTCAGGCCTAAATGAGAGACTTTCCCCAGAGTGTACTTTTGTTTGCCTCTGCTGAGACCCATGGTGTTAACCTAGCTTGTCTCATGCCCTCGCTCAAGAGTCCTGGTTTAGCTTCAGCTCCCTCTGTTACAGCTGCCCAAGGGTTAGGCTCCTCAAAGGCAGTGCTGACGTTCCATTTTCGCACACACACCCTGTTTTTTGCTAAAGGGATTTGGTGGAAGGGTGGAGCTAAGAGGTTTTTCTTTCCTTACTGCGAGCCCAGAAATGCATTAAAAAGCCAGTTTCATCCAGGATTTAGCTGTTTTGTAGTATTTTAGCTTCAGAATATTGCTAGAAAGTAAGAGTCTGTAATTTAGTTTTCATTAGTTAATATTTGCCCTTTTTGTATGTATTCATCTTATCCAGTTATACTTATGAATAACTCATTTGTATATTTTATATTATAGCATTTCCAATTCTTCCTTCCCACAAAAAAAGCAGTCTTTTATTTAAAAAAACAAACAAACAAAAAAAATCAGGAACTGAAGCTATAACACATTTGTTTTTATTTTTATTTTTTATTATTTCTTTTTTTGAGACAGGGTCTCGCTCCGTTGCCCAGGCTGGAGTGCAGTGGTGCAGTCTCGGCTCACTGCAAGCTCCTCCTCGTGGGTTCACGCCATTCTCCTGCCTCAGCCTCCCGAGTAGCTGGGACCACAGGCACCTGCTACCATGCCTGGCTAGTTTTTTGTATTTTTAGTAGAGACGGGGTTTCACCATGTTAGCCAGGATGGTCTCGATCTCCTGAACTCATGATCCACCCACCTCGGCCTCCCAAAGTGCTGGGATTACAGGCTTGAGCCACCGCGCCCAGCCGGTATAACACATGTAAGACAAGCTGGTCTAAAGACTCCACTAGTCTTTCTGCAGACGGTGGAGTGTCCTAGGCATAGAAAGTTAGCTGACATAGGCCGGGCGCAGAGGCTCATGCCTGTAATCCCAGCACTTTGGGAGGCCGAGGTGGGTGGATCACGAGGTCAGGAGATCGAGACCATCCTGACTAACATGGTGAAACCCCGTCTCTACTAAAAATACAAAAAAAATTAGCCGGGCGTGGTGGCAGGTGCCTGTAGTCCCACCTACTCAGGAGGCTGAGGCAGGAGAATGGCATGAACCCAGGAGGCAGAGCTTGTAGTGAGCTGAGATCGCACCACTGCACTTCAGCCTGGGTGACAGAGCGAGACTCCATCTCAAAAAAAAAAAAAAAAGTTAGCTGACATAAACAGCCTTTTCAGCAGTACTACCGGCTCCAGAATTGGAAGGAGATCGTGGAGACAAGGTTACAGGCCTACCATTTCCCATATGAGACAAAGTGCGTATGTGCTCACTGTTTCCCATAGAAACAAAGTGTATCTGGGACCCAGGGTTTCCCATATGAGACAAAGTGTTTATAGCTGGGCTCACCGTTTCCCATATGAAACAAAGTGTACAGGCACTCATGCAAAAACATGGAAACAGCATGAGAGTGTGAAATAAAATGTAAGAATCCCCTCCTTTCCCCACTCCCTGGATATCAGCACCACGCAGTTTTCTCGGGCATCCTTCTGAGATTTTTCTTTTTTTCTTTTTAAGACAGAGCCCTGCTCTGTTGCCCAGGCTGGTGTGATCTCGGCTCACTGCAACCTCTACCTCCCAGGTTCAAGCAGTTCTCCTGCCTCAGCCTCTCGAGTAGCTGGGATTACAGGCGTGTGCCACCATGCTCAGCTAATTTTTAAAAATTAATTAATTAATTAATTATTATTATTTTTTGAGACAGAGTCTCGCTCTGTCGCCCAGGCTGGAGTGCAGTGGCATGATCTCGGCTCACTGCAAGTGCCGCTTCCCGGGTTCACGCCATTCTTCTGCCTCAGCCTCCCGAGTAGCTGGGACTACAGGCACCCACCACCGTGCCTGACTCATTTTTTTTTTTATTTTTAGTACAGATGGGGTTTCACCATGTTAGCCAGGATGGTCTCGAGCTCCTGACCTTGTGATCCACCATCTCAGCCTCTCAAAGTGCTGGGATTAATTTTTTGTATTTTTAGTAGAGATGGGGTTTCACCATGTTGCCCAGGCTGGTCTTGAACTCCTGACCTCAGGAGATCCACCTGCCTCAGCCTCTCAAAGTGCTGGGATTACAGGCATGAGCCACCGTGCCCAGCCCCTTCTGGGATTTTTCTACACATGTACACACCACACACACAGTGTCCTTTCTTAAGAAACAAAATGAATCATAGCATACTATGGACTTTGTTGTATACTTTCTTTTTCACTTAAAACTGTACGTGTAAGATGAAGGCTCTCCATGATGGCCGCAGTGGGTCCCTGTATGGGTGCGGCATAATTAGTCTCCAGTGACAGGTGCTTAGGTTGCTGCCAGTTTTGTACTAATATAAAAATAATACAATAATGAGGATACCTGTGATAAAATGAGAACACCTGTCCCGTTGCACACTTTTGCACATGTCTCTGTAGGTTGCATGTCTGTGGAATTGCTGAGTTGAAGATTGCAACCACTTAAACTGTTGACAGCCACTGCCAAACCACCCTCCAGAGATGTGGCTGTTCACATCCCCACCACACCTGGCGTGAGCAGTTACCCGTCCACGGTGGGTGTTGTCACCAAGCCTCTGAGTCTCTGTCCACGTGACAGGTAAAGACTGGTTTCTCTATGTATAAATACACACACACCCACAGAAGCACATACGGACAGACACACAGCTACACATGTGTTTGATGTGCAGGGAGGTAGGACGCCTTTTCTTTCAGGGATGCATGCTGAAATACACTTCAGCATGCCCCGGTGTTGGTGCAGTGTGAGCAGGACACACGAGGGGCCGTGTAGGGAGCTGCTGGAGCTTGGTAATGGGTGAACAGAACTCAACTCTCTCTTTACTTTTGTTTGTTTAAAGATTCCCATATGCTCTGGTAAACCGTGGGAAGCTGCCATTGCTGTGGGTCAGAATGGTCAGACTGGCACATCACACAGCTCAAGCTAAGGAAAAGAGGTGGCCTTTCTACAGCCTGCCAGCCAGATGGCCTCAGCGCCTCCCGCACAGCCCTCACTTCCGGCCTGAGAGCCCACGACTGCCCCGTCCATGGTCCCGCGCCACCCCTACGGGAGCCCCAGGTGGCGGGGACTGGCCCAGCAGACACTCACGGCTCCAGAGCGAGTAGGCGAGGCGGCAGTTGAGGCGGCGGTAGAGCTGCTTGCTGACCGGCCAGAGCGCCAGTGTGCACAGTTGGACGAAGTTGATGACCAGACCGCTCACCACGAAGACGAAGCCAACCAGCAGGTGCAGCACGAACTGGGTCTTCAGGAAGGCCAGCAGGCCCATGGCGCTGCTCAGGAGCGGGTGCACGGCCCCTCACTGAGGACAGCCGTCCTGCAAAGACAGGGACAGGGACAGCGTCAGGGTGGCCACGCCTACACCCCCACGGGAACACCGGGGTACTGCTCACTGCACACCCTTCACATGCCTCACGCTCAAACACACATGCTGCACAGCACACTGCAAACCCCACACACCACACAACACAACATACCGCAAACCACACACACACCACACACCACAGCGCACCACAAACCACACACACACCACACACCACAGCACACCACAAACCACACACACCACACACAGCGCACCGCAAACCCCACACACACCACACACCACAGCGCACCGTAAACCACACACACACACACACGACATACCACAGCGCACCCAAACCCCACACACACCACACAACACAGGACACCGCAAACCCCACACACACCACACACCACAGCGCACCGCAAACCACACACACCACACACCACAGCACACCACAAACCACACACACCACAGCGCACCACAAACCACACACATGCCACACACCACACACATGCCACACACAGCACACCACAAACCCCACATACACCACAAACCACACTGCACCACAAACCCCACACACCACACACCACACCACAAACCCCACACACGCCACACAACGCAGCGCACCGCAAACCCCACACACGCCACACACCGCAAACATGCCACACACACCACACACACACTATATATACCACACCACACCATAAACCACATACACCACAAACCACACACACGCCACAAACACAGCACACTGCAAACCACACACATGCCACACACACACACTTTGTACCACACACCACACACTGCAACACATCCCCCCACCCCAAGCACACTCATATGCACCACAGTCTCACACAACACACACCACAGGCATAAACATGCCACGCTCACACACACACACTCTTCCATGCAAACCAGAAAGAAAAACGAAAAGACTAGAAGAAATATACCCAAATATTGAGAGTGATTAACTCAAGGTGAAGGCACCATAATTTTTATTTGATTTAGTATCTCATTTAAAAGATCCAAATTGCACAATAAATCTCTGCAAACAGAGCCAGGAGGCCTCACGAACCCCTCAGTGTGGGAATCAATGCTTTTCACTCCCACGCTCGTGTGCGTATTTTAAGCTTGAAAGATTTCTGTTCTGGTTTCCCGCACAAAAGGAGCGACTCCCCAGGGGCTCCACGGGCTCCCCCTTTCCTTCTACGCAAGTCTCAGTTTCGGCGGGGAAGCTGGCAGACCCCCACCCTCAGCAGCACTGCTACTGAGCGGCCCTGTGACCCCCATGTGGAAGAGGAAACCTGCGACCCCCGCGTGGAGGGGGAACCCGCGGCCCCCGGGTGGAGGGGGAACCCGCGGCCCCCGGGTGGAGGGGGAAACCCGTGACCCCCGCGTGGATGGGGAAACCGGCGACCCCCGTGTGGAGGGGGAAACCGGCGACCCCCGCTTGAAGGGGGAACCTGCGGCCCCCGGGTGGAGGGGGAACCCGCGGCGCCCCCGTGGAGGTGGGAAACTGTAGCCCCCGGGTGGAGGGGGGAACCTGTAGCCCCCGGGTGGAGGGGGGAACCTGTAGCCCGCGGGTGGAGGGGAAACCCTGGCAGTCAGGCTGGCGGTGCTGCCAGCCCCTGGCTTGGCCCTCTGGAAGGGCACCGAGTGCACTCCCATGGCCGGCACAGGGGCAGGCTCTGGAGTGGTGCCAGCTGGCCCTCTACATTCCCAGGGCGGCCCCTGTTCCACGCCGCCGGCTGCCCCCACTGCGGCCATTCTTACACCCAGAGCAAGGCTCTCCATGGACGCCCACCCTAACCTCCTGGGAAACCCACTGTCCCGACTCCATGGAGCGCCCTCCATGGAGACCCCCGCCCTCCGCCTCTCAGGGATTTGCGGGCACTGCCTGAACGGCACTCAGGGGCCACCGATGCCAGTGTCGCTCCCACCACCCTTGGACGTTCTCAATCTGGAGCATTAAAAGTCACCTTTCCCGGACACTGGGCCCTTGGCTCCCCAGACACCGTGGGGACAAGAGCTCTGGTCGTGGTTTAGAAATGGGCCCAAAACAGTTCCGCCCCTCCCCACAAAAGGTGGAGGGGTCCTCCTTCCCTTTCTGACTGTGGCCTGGACTTGGTCGCTGCATCTGATGAACAGCCTTGCAGAAATGTGCTATGTGATTGTCAAGGTTGGGTCACAGAGAGGGCGGCTTCTGCCTGGCTCTGCTCCCAGGATGGCCACATCACAAGGACGTGTGAGCGGCAGGTCCTGCCTGTGTGGAAGGGGCTGACCTCATGCCCCTGAGGGGGCCACCCTGGAGGCAGGCCCTCTGGCCCTGGTCAAACCTTCAGATGAGCCCAGCCCTGGCATCAGCTCACCTGCAACCCCAGGGCACCCAGCTAAGTCGCTTCTGAATTGCTGACTCCACGAACTGTGGGGTGGAGGAGTTCTACTGTTTTATGCCACCACACTGTGGGCTCGTTCATCAAAGCGGCAACAGGAAATTATTACCCCACAGAGAAAGGACAGAAAAGATAAGGGGGCAACAAAAACACTTTTTAGGGGCTTAACTTGTTCCACGGTCTGCGTCGAACACCGCTCACGCATTCCCACACTCAGACAACCCCAGCGGGACGCCATCACTGCCCCAGTTGACAGGTGAGCAAACAGAAGCACAGAGAGGCTTAGTGCATCATATGAGGCCACACAGGGAGTCAGTAGTAGAGCCAGTGCCAGTCCAGGCAGCAAGGCTCAGAAGTCAGTGCTCACCCAGACACACTGCAGCCCCCCAGGGTAGGCAGGGGCCCCTTAGAGCAGAGCCTCAGACACGTGGGACGGACCAGGCTTGCTGTCTCAGAACGCCTTTCTTGAGCTAGAGATGATGTATTCAACCAGACCTTGGGTTTCACAGGGTGGGGGCCGCCCTGCAGTCCATCACCTGCCCCACCTGGCACACAGCAGAGCCCCAGGAGACCAGGTAGTTCTCACCCAGGGGCACACATCACTTCACACTGGCCCAGAAGAACCGGGGTCCCGAGAAGCCCGCTTGAGGGCCAGCACATCAGCTGTGATGCTCTAAGAAGCAGATGCCCGGGCTCCACAGCAGACCTGCGCTGATTCCATTGCTAGGGCGCAAAGTAGAAGAATCTGACTTTTCTTTTTTTTTTTTTTTTTTGAGACAGATTCTCACACTGTTGCCCAGGTTAGAGTGCTGTGGCACCATCTCGGCTCACTGCCGCCTCCTGGGTTCAGGCAATTCTCGTGCCTCAGCCTCCCGAGTGGCTGGGACCACAGGTATGCACCGCCATGTCCAGCAAATTTTTGTATATTTAGTAGAGACGAGGTTTTGCCATGTTGGCCAGGCTGGTCTCAAACTCCTGACCTGAGGTGATCCGCCCAACTTGACCTCCCAAAGCACTGGGATTACAGGCGTGAGCCACCACGCCCAGTCACGAAGTTTATTTTTAAAAATCAGATTCTCAGCCGGGTGCGGTGGCTCACACCTGTAATCCCAGCACTTTGGGAGGCTGAGGCAGGCGGATCACTCGAGGTCAGGAGTTGGAGACCAGCATGGCCAACACGGTGAAACCCCCTCTCTACTAAACATACAAAAATTCGCCAGGTGTGATGGTGGGTGCCTGTAATCCCACCTACTCAGGAGTCTGAGGCAGGAAAATCGCTTGGACCTGGGAGGTGGAGGTTGCAGTGAGCTGAGATCACACCACTGCACTCCAGCCTGGGTGACAAGAGTGAAACTCCGTCTCAAAAAAAGAGAACTTCGCCCAGGGACAATTCACACAGGACTCAGACGGGCTTGCTACTCCGCGCACAGCATGATGGGTGTTGACAAGCTGAGCCACCTGTGACCCCACCACACTGCAACAGGGAACATTTCCATCCACGTCCTTCCCCACCCAGCACTACAACGCGGATCAGCTTTCCACCTCTATCAGTTAATTTACCTTTTCTAGAGGTTCACAAACACAGAATCCCACGGCATCTGGCCCAGCCGGTCCAGCGCAGTGCTTCTGAGACGGCCCGGGACAGCACCCAGGGGCGCATCCGTGGCTGCCGAGTGACCTCCAAGGCATGGACGTGCCACGGTGATATGCTCCCTGCTGACAGGCAGCCAGCACCCAGCCTTTGGGGGCCAGACAGAGCCATGACACACATGCATGTCCCAGCCTCTACGTGGATGCAGCATCCCCTCGAGAATCCACTTTATCAACCATCCTCGGTGTCACAAAGCGGCCAGTCCCTGGTCCATCACCTGAACCTCTGGGCTAGAAAGTCTACACAGACTCCCTGGAGAGCCCACGCCTGCCCTCTGGCACACGTTTCTCCTGGCCCAGGTGCCACACAGCACTCACTGCCCCCGGAACTCTGGCGTCTCGGGTCCAGCTCCACTCACGGAAGTCTCTGCAGCAGGAAGTCTCAAAAAGGGTGAATGGAGCCGGCCAAGGCCACATCAGAGGGGCTGGCTTCAGCCCAGGAGCCCAATTCTAGCAGCAAGTCCACCACCCTGCTCTGTGGCCCATGGTCACACCTGGGACAGTGTCCCCCAGCGGTCTGCATGGCCCACAGCTTTCTGACGTGCTCCCTCGCTGACGGCCACCTGGCTGGATCATCAACCTCTACCTCCTGGAGGTCCTAGATACGGAGTCAAAACACATGTCTTCATCACTTACTGTGGACCAGGCTCCATTCCAAGAAACACCTGCTGTTCACCTGCTTAATTCCAGCCAGCAGAACTCAGGGGGCTCTCCCGCCTGCCTGCCCCAGCAAGAATGCCCAGCACAGTTTCCCTGGGCCATCGCCCCATGTCTGTCCAGCCAGCAGTGTAGTCGCACTCACAGACCTCGCAGGTACCCTATTCCGCCTCCCTGCACGCAGCCCACCTGGACCTCCTTGATAAACGTGACTGCGCAAACCTCCAATGGCAGTGGGCAGAGGCCGCCTCCCTCCCTGCAGAAGGGTGATGGTGAGGAAGGTGCCCTGCTCGGCCACACGGGTCCCCGTCTCCAGCTTCAAAGTCCTTCGGGCTGGCAGAGCAGGAGAGCATTGGGAGGGGCCTGGACGCAGTGGCCCCCAAAAGCTCGTGAGCCCATTAAGGTGATTTTTAGAAAATTATATATCCCCAGGCAATGTGAAGTTGACATCTAGATTTTTTAAATTTATTTATTTATAGAGACAGGATATCGCTCCGTCACCTAGGCTGTAGTGAGGGCAGCGATGCCATCATGACTCATGCAGCCTTGATCTCCTAGGTTCAAGTGATCCTCCAGCCTCAGCCTCCCAGAGCACTGGGATTACAGGCATGAGCCACTGCACCTGGACAACTTCTACTTTTTTTTTTTTTTTTTTGAGACGGAGTCTCGCTCTGCCGCCTGGGCTGGAGTGCAGTGGCCAGATCTCAGCTCACTGCAAGCTCCGCCTCCCGGGTTCACGCCATTCTCCTGCCTCAGCCTCCGGAGTAGCTGGGACTACAGGTGCCGCCACCTCGCCCGGCTAGTTTTTTGTATTTTTAGTAGAGACGGGGTTTCACCGTGTTAGCCAGGAATGTCTCGATCTCCTGACCTCGTGATCCGCCCGTCTCGGCCTCCCAAAGTGCTAGGATTACAGGCGTGAGCCACCGCGCCCGGCCAACTTCTACATTTTTAAGCCCAAGTTTAAATATGCAAGGGGTGTAAAGTCTGACATATTGTAGATTTTGACTTTGTAAAGCGTAGCTTTTTTCTTTCTCTCCAATGTAGCTAGTAGAACCTAAACGCCATCATGATTTCACAGCCACCACTGGCACCGATTTTCAAACCCCACAAAAAAAGCTCTTCTGAACAGCTGGCTTCATTCCATTTGCTCCTGGAATCTGCATTCCCACTGCCCTTCTTCCACGGGGTTTTATCATTGTGGAATATATTAAAAGTCTCTTTTGCTTGACATTAGGGTTGAAAGTCTTTTATCGATCACCCTAAACTAATATTCTGCAATGAAATATGTATGAACATCTAAATTCACTTGCATATTTCTTATGCACAGGCTTTAAGCTAAAAAGGTCTCCCGGGCTACGTCACGACACTTCCTCCCATGTCCGTCCACATCGCCTACGAATCAGGACAGCCTGCTCACTAGGACACCATCAGCACACCCAAGAAACCAACGCCGACAGAACACTGCCAAACATCCCCGTCCCTGTTCCCATTTCACCAACTGTCCCCAGACGACCTTCCTAGCTTTGGGGACGCAGGGCCCCACGGGGACACACATACATTTGGATGGCGTGTCTCTCTGCCCCCTTTCCCCGAGACACTCCCCGCCTATTCTGGCCTGACGGTGTTGAAGAGGCTGAGGCAGCTCTCTGCAGCGTGCCCCACACCCTGCATTTGTCCGTTTCCTCATAATTAACTCGGATTCAACATTTCTGGTCAAGAATGCACGGCAGAGCCACTGGGTGCTTCCTGCCACATCCCATCGGAGGCACATAAAGCTACTTGGCAAGCGACGCGGAACCTCCTCTCACTTGGTGATGGTGGCACCACTGACACCCTGACTGCAGCAGGCAGCCCAGGCAGGCCCCCAGCACCCCAGGGCCCTTGGAGAACGCCTGGGAGAGAAGAACCACACAGGGTGGGACCTCCAGGGGCCCGTGGACCTCTGGGGCTCCATCTGATTTCTGGGGTTGGATGCCTTAGCCAGGAGGTGGGACAGTGGGCCTCTCCAGTCCCCATGGCACTTTCCACGGCTGCTCAGACACCACCAAGATGCCGAGGACACTGAGCTGCTTCTGAGTCCCTTCATTAAACAACAGGTTTGGGTCGCCCGGAAGCCTGGCGTCAGCGCATCTCAGTCCTGGGGTGTGATGGCTGCTTCTTGGGTTTCGTCATGGCCCCCGCACAAGCTACCAGGGTCTGCACCTTCTTAGATCAGGGGAGCAAAGGTGAGGGACGAGGCCGCCTCTGTCTGGGCAGGGGCAGAACACTGCTTGCCAATCAGAGCCCAGCCCCACACGCCCACACCCAACTCTGTCACCTTTTGTTAGGGTGAACTGGGTTCCTTCCACAAAGGTAACACCCAGGTCCTTGAGATGTGACCTTATTTGGAGAAAGGGCTCTTAAAATGGTAATTAAGTTAAATGATATCATTAGGATGGGCCCTGATTCCACGTGACCAGTATCCTTATGAAAAGGGGAGACTGTGTGCAGTCAGAGCCCAGGTGAGAAGCCTCGGGAGGAATCCTTGACCTCTCCAGGACCTCCAGGACCGCAGGACGACCACAGGCCTGCAGCTGCAGCCCAGCCTCTGGTGCCGTCACACAGCCCAAGCGCACTCACAGGCTGCCTCATCCCAGATCCGTAGCTGGAGAGGTACCGGCCCATCCCCGTGTTCCGCCATCCAGCCCACCCCACCCCCAATCCCAGGTCCTTCGCCGCAGCATGTGACCCTCCTCCCGTCGCTGGTCCCTGCGACCCTCTTCCTCCAGAACCGGCCAGGCAGAGGCTCTCACCCACACGCAGTCTCCCCAGGGACCCCCCTTCTTTGCCAAAAACCCCAACCTTTCCGACGACACCTTTTTATGGAATGGAAACTACAGTTCCAAGCCCACCACCTCCACGCCGCTGCCAGGCCCACCAGGCCCCGCCATTTCTTCCTTCTGAACAGAGGAGTCCCTGGTTTTCTCTGCACACATGGGATGGTGACTTCGTTTCTATGAGGGGTCAACACCAGTTCCTCTATCCGTGAGCCTTTCATGCCTCTGCCACCAGCACCGAAATCCCCCAGAGGAGATGGCACTGCCTCCGAAATACAGCACCATCTTCCCAAAATGCCACAGAATGCCCACCCCAACCGGCGTCCTGCTCTGTGCAGGGGCAGGAGCTGGGCAGAGCTGGGGTGGGACCTGCTATCCTTGGGTCCTGGGGTCCAGGGAGAAGGTGTCGCTACTAACAACTATTCTGGGATCAGCAGACGCTCCCAAACCCTGGAAGCCTCCCTTTGCCCTGCCCGAGCCGCCCTTCCGAAAGAAAGGCTAGCTCTCAGCAGACAGCAGTTGGTGGAGGAGAAAGACATTTCAGGATGCCAAAAGTACATCATTTCTGATGCTCTAGACGGGAGTTTTGAATTGTGGGATAAAGATAACTTTTTAGTTCCATATGGATTTCAGTGATCCAAATCCAAGTCCATAATGGCAAACTGAGAAACGGCTGTCAGCTCCCTCCTTCCCCCCTTCTCCTTCTCTGTCCCACCCACCCTGCACCTAAGTGCTCTGGTGTAGTGGGCTGAGCAGACCTGGCCCCTGGGAGGTGGTGGCATGGGAGGGCCTTGTGTGCCGGCTGCACAGGAGGGGACCGCAGTGAGCCCTGGCTCTCAGCGTGCTGGGGAAAGCTCCGCTGTATTGTCAGGAGACGCTGGAGGAGAAAGTCCACCATCAGGAACAGTAGAGACACGGCGATATCTCAAAGGGTCTTCATTTAGGTGGCAATGCTTACTATTCAGAACACTGCCAAGAACCCGGAAATAAACCAGACACACTTTCTGAGCAGCTAGCCTAGGTGTCCCATAAGGAAAGAGACTTCACTCACGGTGGACTTTTCGGGCCCCGCATTGGGTCCTCCTTCCTCCCACTTTAAATGCAGCGTGGACAAGTGTGACGGGCTGGTTTCCTGGCCCACGGCTCATTGGAAGTGTGGGCTGGGGAATGGGGATGAGGGGCTTGCAGAAGGCAGTCATGCTGCTGACAGCACCACCTGGGGCAGAAACGAGCCCAGGACGTGAGGCCCCTTGGAGGCCACTGAGCACCGGGGGCATGGTTGTAGGCTCTCAACGACATCACGTGTGAGGGCACAATGCGGCCACCGTGGCCCGCATTGACCTCGCTGGAATGCTGAGAGACAGCGGTGTCATAGTCACCACATTATCTGAGAAGTCTGGTGAGCAGCAAAGGTACTACTAAGCATTCAAGTAAAATTTTAGATGAAATAAACACAATCCTATTTTGAGGTTTAAAGGGCAAACTTCAGTTCTTGGGTAAATTCACTTAGAGAGACCACCTTATCTTTTCATAAGCCTGAAAAATATGAAATCGTTGCCAGCCCAACCTCATCAGCATTTGGAATTAGCAGGATCCTAAAAGTCTGGTAGGAAAAGGTGAAACTGTCAGTCTGTGCAGACAATTGTGTGGCCTCAATACCCAGGAGAATCCAAATCCACTGCAACAGGAACAAGAGTTGATAGTGATGCTGATGGGAATAACGTACAACATGCAGACTGCAGTGGCCTCTAAATCAGTCAGAAGAGACCAAGATGATCACAGAGTTTATCTCTTGCTCCCTTAATGGTTCCAGGTCACTGGTGGCTCTGTCCCACGTGGTCATCTGGGCCCAGGCTCTGGGGGCTCCACCACCTTCATTCAACACATGGCTTCCGAGACTGCCTGGCTGGTGCCTTTCAGGCAGGCGGGAGAGGAGGGAACTGGAAGTTTAGGGGCGGGGCTGCCTTCTACAGCAAGTGGGATGCAAGTTCGCAGCCCAGTGCAAGTGCTTACAGCTTGGGAGGACACGGATATATCATCTCCTTGTGTGTTCAGGAGCCAAGGAGAGGGACCCAGCAGACCACACCTCCACAGGAACACACAAAAGCAGGAGGTATCTTGAAGGAGAGTGCAGATCGCAAAAACAAAGAAAAAATACCTAAACACAAGCTTCAGAGGAAATAAAGCCTCTATGAGGAACACAGAACATCTTGAAAGATACAAAAGCAGAGCTGAACACATGGAAAAACCCCGTGTGACCAGGCTGCAACCATCCCTTCCCTGCACACATGCCCTTGGCAATGTGCAGCTCTTCCTGTCAAGACACAGAGTCTACTCCCCACCCTTCTGAACCCAGGCTGGCTTCAGAGCTCACCCCATCAATAGAATGTGGTACGAGTGGTGTCACAGGATTTCCAAGCCAGTCTTTAGAGCCTTGCCACTCTCTTAGACCCTTGTGGCCATCAGAGGTGGTGGCTTAGGCCAGCCTGCCAGAAGGTGGGCCCACATGGAGCAGAAATGAACCAGAAATTGACCATTCCACCTGAGGTTCTCCAGGCAGCATTAGCTGACGGCAGCTACTCCAGTGACCCCAGGGGTAACCAGCAGAAGAACCACGTTGCTGAGCCCAACCCAAATTGCTGACCCACAGAATTGAGGGCCCCCCACATGGCGGTTGTTTCAAATTGATACATTTTGAGGTGGTTTGTTAGATAGTAATACATAAATGATAAATTTAAATATATAATTGAATCCTAATTAAAATAGCAAAAGCTTCCCCTCAGCCCCAGAACTAGACATGCTGATTCTGTAGTTCATATGGAAAACTAAACAGGAAAGAAAAGCCAAGAAAATCATGAAAAAGAACAAGAAAATAGCCTTAAAATGTATTACAACATCTAGAAAGCCTCAATAATTAAAATAGCACAGTAATGGCTTATCAGCAGACATGCAGACCAACAATTGAGACTAAAGAGTCGATGCTCCACTGACTAGGAGCAGCTGTCTAGAGCACCTTGGCACCTGGAGCAGGGTGTGGATCTGCAGCCACTGTATGGGGACTTGGATCCCATGTGCACTAAGCACTGACTACAGGTTAGTCAACAACACACATCTCACATGATCCATTCCATTTCTATTGTATTTATATTTCTACTGTATTTAGATACTGATAAAATAAATAAAACACAAAATTAACTTAAAACCACTGCTAGATTCATGAGAATCTTTTAGCATTGCCTATTTTCTCAACCAATGGATTTAAAGGCACAATTATATGACATACTTAAAACCACTCCTCCAATTCTGGATAACAGAACCCTGCCTTTTGCAAATCACTGTGGGTCACCTACCTGCCACCACCCCCTTTGCTGGTAACAGAACCTCCTGCTATTATGGCAGTGCACACACTTGAATATGGGAGGGAAGCCCAGCCCCAGATCGAAGCCATAAAGGTAATCCCATCCCCTCTTTGAGCAAGTGATCCAGGGATGGGATGGGCATGTGCCCTGGGTCCAGCCAGGGAGAAGTCTGCAGGGGTTTTAAGGGAGGCTTTTGCTTTCCTAAGACAATAAACAAATACCTCTGGTCATCCCCTTTGTTGTTCTTCCCTCCCTCAGTAAGGAGATGGCGTCTGAAGGTACAGGAGCCACTATGGGAGCGTGAAGCCCATAGGCGTGAGGACGGAAGACCAACGCTGTTGGTAGAAGGTGGAAGGTCCCAGGTCCCCTTAGGGTCTGGGGAGCAGCTGAGGTCACACCAGCAGCTGCCCTCTTCAAGAGGTGGGGAGGACAAGAGGTAACAGTGTTTAAATCACTATCTCTGTTACCTTTGGCCAAAAACACACCTTACATCATCGACAGCTATGACTCTTACTCACGTGGGCCTGGCATAGAACACAGATGCTTGATCAATGCTTTCTAAGTGAATGGCTCATATTCAACATACATACATTTGTGAGAAACAGCCAGCACAGGCCAGGCACAGTGGCTGACGCCTGTAATCCCAGCACTTTGGGAGGCCAAGGTGGGCAGATCACTCGAGGTCAGGAGCTTGAGACCAGCCTGGCCAACAGGGTGAAATCCCATCTCTACTAAAAACACAAAAAATTAGCCAGGTGTGGTAGCAGGCGCCTATAATCCCAGCCACACGGGAGGCTGAGGCAAGAGAATTGCTTGAACCCGGGAGGTGGTTTTTGTTGAAACTCCGTCTCAAAAAAAAACACAAAGCAACAGCAGCATATGGCTTCTTAGTCCACACGCGTTACGTGCCACCTCCGTTTAAAGTTCCTGAGAGAACAATGGCACCCCTGAAAGACAGTCCATGCAGCACTTCAGCAAACAGTGTCGTCTCAGAATCAAGGCCCCGACAGACGCTGGATGGGCCCGAGGTGGACGTGACTCTGGACTCAGTGAAGAGGAAACTGCGATGTTTCCAGCAGGCAAAGGCCAAACAGAAGCTCCGCCTGGCAGCCCTGGTAGGTCTCTCTTATGAGACCCACACAGTCGCACGTTCTCCTGGCTGCAGCTCTGGGCTGGATCAGCAGCCCTAGACCCCCAGGCCACTTCCGAAGAGGGGGAGAAGCTCCCCCCCAGGTACTGTCTCACCGGGAATGGGAACTAAAGACCAGGGTCCTAGAGTTATTTCCCCGAGTCGTGCTTGCCACTGCATCACTGCCAGTGTAAACTGCAAACCCTGGCAGGAAGAGGGCAGGGAGGAGGGTGGAGCTGGGCAGGATGAGGGGAGGATGGGGGTGCCGGTGGCCCGGGGTGGGAAGGCTGCTGGCTAAGGACCTCCAGCCTCCCACCCTGCCATCACTTACCCCAGCTCTCTGAGCCCCAGAATTTGTCTCCTCTGGGGTGCTGTGACGGTCTCACTGGCCTGAGAGTGGTGATGTTGGTGGGAGGTGGAGGGATGTGGAAAGCTCCCAGGGCCTGATGACTACACAATAGACTTGTGACAAGTCTGCGGGCCTGCAGGGCACAGCAGGCGCTTCCCACATCAGGGCACGGCCATGCGCCAGGGCAGAAGAGCATTTTCCAAGGGTAGGGGCAGATTTGTGGGGACCACACTCCAAAACACACACACACACCCATGTACACACACACACGCACATGCACGCACACATAAAACAGTCACAACTAAGTTGACCTGGACATAATTTTCTTACAATGAACTATGCATTATAATAACAACTTTTACTCTATAGAAACAGACGGACATTTGCTGCATACTTGCTCATTAAACTGGTCATCAATGTCTCATGCACCTTTTTTTTTAAGACTGAGTCTTGCTCTGTCCCCAGGCTGGAGTGCAGTGGCGTGATCTCAGCTCACTGCAACCTCTGCCTCCTGGATTCAAGTGATTCTCCTGCCTCAGCCTCCCGAGTAGCTGGGATTACAGGCGCAGGCTACCACTCCTGGCTAACTTTTGTATCTTTAGTAGAGAAGGGTTTTTGCCATGTTGGCCAGGCTGGTCTCAAACTCCTGACCTCAGGTGACCCACCCACCTCGGCCTCCCAAAGTGCTGGGATTATAGGTGTGAGCCACCGCGCCCGGCCTCATGCACTTTTCATTATATTTTGTAATTTACCAAGCTTTGTAGGAGGTGAAATTCTGGTTTCTGCTGGGGATGTAGCGAGCTTGTCACTCCCACTCTCACAAGAATAAAGCCAGACAGGCCGGGCGCGGTGGCTTAAGCCTGTAATCCCAGCACTTTGGGAGGCCGAGACGGGTGGATCACGAGGTCAGGAGATCGAGACCATCCTGGCTAACACGGTGAAACCCCGTCTCTACTAAACATACAAAAAACTAGCCGGGCGAGGTGGCGGGCGCCTGTACTCCCAGCTACTCGGGAGGCTGAGGCAGGAGAATGGCGTAAACCCGGGAGGCGGAGCTTGCAGTGAGCTGAGATCCGGCCACCGCACTCCAGCCTGGGTGACAGAGCGAGACTCCGTCTCAAAAAAAAAAAAAAAAAGAATAAAGCCAGACAAACCATAAGTTCTCGACTTTGCTTCATCCCATCAGAGACCTGAGGTTGCAGGACAGCCAACTGGAAGCTGGGGAGAGACGGGGCCTGCAGGCGGATGGGACTGAGCTGGGGAGAGACGGGGCCTGCAGGCGGATGGGACTGAGCTGGGGAGAGACGGGGCCTGCAGGCGGATGGGACTGAGCTGGGGAGAGACGGGGCCTGCAGGGGGATGGGATGGAGCCTTTCTGTCCCTGAGGCAGTCACGGGGCACGGTTGGTAAGAGAAGCTCGGCTGGAACCCCTGAGTCCCGGTGGAGGCTGAGTGTATCTGGGGAGAGCAGGGAGTCCTGCGGGGACGAGGTGGAGGGCCCACCCTCCTGCTGGCTTCTCCTCGTGACCCCCGTCCAGCCCCTACCAGGTGCCCACAGGGATGCCTGGGGATGAGCCCTGACAAAGCCTTGCTTCTGTGCAAACCTGAGATGATGTAGGCATTCCACAAGGTTTTAAACAAAGAGTGTATGGACCTTAAAGGTGTACTCGTTATTTACAGATTCAAATGCCACATTGGTCATTCAACAGGCACCCTGAGCCACAGATTTGAAAAAATGCATTGATTCAAGATGGAATAAACTGAGTATGTTTCAGAACAGCCACCTTGGCCTGCACAGCGCAAGAGCTGCGGAGTGTCACCTCAAAGGGCCAGCGGCGACCCGAGACACGGGTGCCTGGAAGGGGGCTCTCTTTGGGTACGGGGCTCAGAAAGGCCAGACCTGTCCTGAGCCACAGAACCAGGGTTCCCTGCACCTCGGCCGTCGTCTATCATTACGGCGCCCTGTCCGGATATAAACTCAGAAAATCTCAGCGGCACAAACATTTTGAAGTAAAAGATAGTTTCTAAACCATTACTCAGACCAATAAAACGTGAAGTGAAATGAAATGTGTAATGAAGACAGTCTCCAGTGCACAGAGTTCAGCCGAATTTTCTTTAGGGTGACAGCTGTCAGGTGTGCGATGGGCTGTGGGTCTCCCCTGGAATCGTACACAGAACCCCCAAGCCCGGTAGCTGAGGTGCGACCCCAGGGATGACCCCAGCACCCCGTAGGCCAAACCGCAGGCTTTTTACTTCCTGTCACCATAGTCCCCAGACTGGAAAACAGAGCTGGCTGGACGTGCACATACGCAAACCGCCACCCGCAGGGCCACCCACGCTGCCCCACCTTATCACAGGTGCTGTTAAAACTTGCGCTAGCCCAGCAGATGCCTCCAAACTGTGGCTGCGGCTCTGCCTGCCCTCTGGGCTTCCGAGAAAGGGCCTGATTTGGCGTCAATCCCAGTGGTGGACCCTGAGAGACCCTTGCCTGCCGGAGCTGAGTCAGTGACGATGCCTCCAGGCGGGCTGGGGAGGGGAGCCCTTGAGGGCATGTGGACGCACCTGGACGCCTCCTGCATTCACTGTTCTAGAGGTAAGAGGTGATTCATGGAAAAGCGCTGACACTGCACATCTGAGCTTTTCCTCATTTCCTGGCACCGTGTACTGACCTCCTCCTGGGCTTCCTCTTTTCTTCTGCTTTCCCCAAATCCCCAGAAAGCTTAGATGAAACCCAAGTTTTGTTCTGGAATTTGTCACTAATAATCCCACTGCACAGAGGCCGAGCGCAGACGTCCCCCTGCCTGCCTCCTGGCACATCCGTCTCCTGTCTGAGGAACAAGCCTGGTTTTCTGTGCTTTTCTGGGGAACAAGCCTCCATCTTTCTCGCCTGTCAATCAGTGCCACTAGGAGGAGGGACGGCCTTGCCGGCTGCCCGGATCTGCCCGCGCCTACTCCCGCGGCCTCCTCTCCAGGAAAGAGGGCCCTAGAGTCCACAGGCAGCGTCCGGGGACAGCAAGGCCAGTGCCCGCAGGCAGGAATGTACAGGCCACGCTGTTACCTTCCCTCTCTCTCTCTGCTCCAGATTCCAGGCAACCGGGGCCCAGGGGGAGGGACGTGTGGCCCCTGCCCAGCCGCAATGCAGGGCCAGCCCGAGAACCACTCTGCAGCCTCCTGGAGCCTGAAATAGCCATCGCTCCAGAGCGGCAAGGGCCGGGGCCTCCACTCAGCCTGCATTTCCGAGGGGGGAGGCTGTGACATTCGGAGCAGATTCTGCCACGTGGGTGAAATGCTGGGGCCCTGGCACACGTGATGCTGCGGCTCGTTTTCATACTTGACCCGAGAGGGAGGTGTGGCTCCTTAGAGAGGCAGCGCCTGAAGTGGATGCTGCTGTCCTCAGGGCGCCCAGGAGAACGCCCAGCTCCGCCAGGACCCCTGCTTCCTGAGGCAGCCTCACAGAACCCTCCTGAAGCTGCCACCACTGGGCCCAGGCACTCGCCCCTCCACTCCAGGTGAAAGACGCACGTGGCGGGAAAGTGGTTCAGGCAGTGGAACGCTCCCTCCCTGTCTCCCTCTCACCCTGATCTTAAACACGGCGCAGGCTTCTGGCCTTGCTGTAAACGCGCTGGCCTCTCCTGATGTGGCAATAAGCTGCCTCTACTGCTATCGCCCATCCTGCACCAACAGCACGAGGCCTGCCCCACCCCGACTCCAACCTCCTGGGGTGCAGCTGCAGCCCCCTTCCTCCAGGATGCAGGCGGTGGCAGCTGAGGCCTGGCAGGACGGGCGCAGGGAACCAAGGCGCCCCAGCAGACTCTCAGCGTGGCCTGGAGGCAGGAATGGCTGAAAGCCGAAGCCAGCAGACTCTCAGCGTGGCCTGGAGGCAGGAATGGCTGAAAGCCGAAGCCGAACGTGAAACTTGCTGACACCTGAGGACTGGCTTTCTCTTGAGGGTTCTGGGAAATTGGGCCCCAGGAGGGTGGGGACTGCCTGCTCACCACTGTGTGTGCAGGGCTTAGCCAGTGCCTGGTATACAGTAGGCGATCAATAAAATCCTATAGGAGGGCAGGAGGGAGGAAGGAGGTTTCTGGTTTACAAGTAGAAAATGATGTCCCGGCCGGGTGCAGTGGCTCACGCCTGTAATCCCAGCACTTCAGGAGGCTGAGGTGGGCGAATCACGAGGTCAGGAGATTGAGACTATCCTGGCCAACACAGTGAAACCCTGTTTCTATTAAAAATAATGTTGTCTATTAAAAATACAAAAAATTAGCCGGGTGTGATGGTGGGTGCCTGTAGTCCCAGCTACTCAGGAGGCTGAGGCAGGAGAATGGCCTGAACCAAGGAGGCAGAGCTTGCAGTGAGCTGAGATCGTGCCACTGCACTCCAGCCTGGGCAACAGAGCGAGACTCCATCCCACAAATAAAGAAAAAAAGAAAATGATGTCCCAGGGTGACCACGCACCCTGGCCACCTGGCCCTGGGGAGCGGGCCTCCCTCCCTCCACTGTGGAAATGCCAGATGAACGGGGCCCCGCGGCCTGTCTTCCACCATCTCCAACAGGCAAGGGGCTCTGAGGGCTGCCAGGATGGCTGTTTCTCTTTATAAAACGCAGGTGATGGGAGACAGAACAGAGGTCCTGCCAGGTCTCCCTGAGCCCAGACGAGGCAATGGCACCACCCCACCACCCTTCTCCTGCCAAGTGAGCCGCCGAAGGGGGCTACAGAGAAGACCCCACCTGACCCCAGCAGCCCAGGGTGACTGCTGCACCCTGGGGCGACCGCTGGCAGGCGTGGCTGCAGGGCCGGGCACCCAGCCGCCGCCTGTGGGGTTTTCTCAGCATTCGGAGCCCCTGCTGCCCATTAAGAGCAGGTCTCAGAAGATGGACGAGAAGCCGTTCGCCATTCTTCTCACCGTGCACCGAGCACATAGGGCTCCTGGTCTAGAACCCCATGCTCAGAGAGTTCTTCTCACCGTGCACCGAGCACAGAGGGCTCCTGGTCCAGAACCCCATGCTCAGGGAGTTCTTCTCACCGTGCACCAAGCACAGAGGGCTCCTGGTCCAGAACCCCATGCTCAGGGAGTTCTTCTCACCGTGCACCGAGCACAGAGGGCTCCTGGTCCAGAACCCCATGCTCAGGGAGTTCTTCTCACCGTGCACCGAGCACAGAGGGCTCCTGGTCCAGAACCCCATGCTCAGAGAGTCACACACTGGACACCAATGGCCACCGCGGGGGCAGGCGTCTCCAGGAAGAGCTGGCATCACGGGCTCCCTGCTGTCCGTCGCCTGGTGCCTGGGCACGTGTGGCGAATGTAGGGTGGGCAGCCAGACTCCCAGGCTCCTGGCGAGTGGAGACCACATGGTGGCCAGCCCTCCTTCCTGCTCTGGGAGGGCCTGGCGAGGCCTCCCCGGACCCGTGGTGCCACCTATGCAGAATCGCCCCTATTATAGGCCCAGCACCCACCGCGAGGCGCAACATCTCTGTCCCCACAAAAAAGCCAAGCCACCTCTGTGGCCCTCCAGGTCAAACGGGATCAACAGGGACCTCACAAGCCCATAGGTTCCGGAAGCTCCCAGGTCGCACTGCAAGTGCAACTAAATGGCACCTGTGGGTACGCTGCCACGGCGCAGGCCACCACGCCTCGAATTCCACAGGTGACTTACCGAAGACCTGACGGCAAATGAGAAATGCGCGTCCTTGGAAACGCCGTGGGCGAGGAGGTGGCCCAGCCAGTCCCCTGCCACCTGGTCAGCAGGCTGAAGCTGAGAGGCTTGGCATAAGCCAATTACTAGCAGCTGCTCAGGTGCAAGGCCGCACTTTTCCCAGACAGAGGCGCTCTTTTCCCAGCATGTAACAGGTCTTCCATCATTTTGAGCATTTGCAAAACTGCACAGCTCAGCCATGAATCCCAAGAAAGGACTTGATACCATGCCTCTGCCCAGGTGCCGGGAACAGCCCGTGGAAGCCGCCAGAGTCACCCGCTCACCGGGGCCAGCCTGCCCTGTGTACGTGGCCCCCGTCACACTCGCGGTGGCCCCAGGTTGAGGATGAGTGAGTGGTTGCTCCTGGGGCTTGGGAACCCTCAACAATGACCGCCCCCTCGCTCAGACTCTCAGACGCCCCAGTTCCCGGGCTAATCCGTCTCCTAAATTCCACCCTTAGGTTCTGTTTGTTTTTTAGAGATGGGGTCTCGCTCTGTTGCCCAGGCTGGAGTACAGTGGTGCAATCACAGCTCACTGTGGCCTCGACCTCCTGAGCTCAAGGGATCCTCCTGCTTCAGCCTTAGGATTTTGTCTTTTGGCTCTGGGTAAACCTCTTTGTAAATAGTATCAATCGTTTTCACATAAACTGAGTAGTGGGGAAGACTGGGCAGCCTCCTGCCTGAGCCACCTGCAGTGACCCTCCCCGCCGTCAGCAATGGAAGTGCATTAATCGGATCTATAGAAGAGAAAGCTTCCAGGTCAGAGAGAAGCAGCTCCTGGCCAAGTGTGCACCAAGAAAAACAAACACAGTCTAGAGTGGAACCTCCAGGGGAGCTGTGGTCTCTTCCTAGGAAATCACCCCTGTTCTCTGGCTCTGGAAAATAAAGTCGGCACCCAGACTTGGGGTTTTGGGTCCCTCCAACTGCCCCCTGCACCACATGGCACCATCATCACACATCCCACAGACAGAGACTGACATTCATCCTGTGCCCTTTGACCCTCTGCAGAAACAGGGCAGGTGGCATCAGTGTCCCGTTTTACCAATGAGCACTGGAGGCCCGGAGCACAAACACCCCGTCTAATCCCAGCCTGGAGACACAGCGGGGCTGGGACGGAGGCTCTGAAACCCTAGGCCAGCGTGATCTGTGATCTGTGACGCCTGCTGATTCTCAGCTTCTGCAGTTAGAGCCGGGAGGGACTCTGGTCAAGGGCAGCCGGGAAATCGCCCGCGATCACCATAAACCAGCCCATCAGGCGATGGGTGTGACACAGCAGTGCCACTTTGATGGGAACGACGCATTTTCTGCTCAGGGTGCAGATCACCATGTAAATCAGCCACCGCTACAGCACCTGCCTCGGGAGGCAACGGGAGTCAGTGCCCATGCATCAGGCACTCGTCCTTCCCAGGCATCTACCAACACCGCCCAGATGGTATGAAACCTCTGAGCTCCTTCAAGAATGTTCCAAACAAAAAACCCTTTGCAGAAGTATGGGAAAGCCGCCCAAGGACCCCAGGCGGGATCAGAATGAGCTCCTGCCATCCCCTGCTTCCCTACCTCCCAGGAGTTCCCCTGCAAAGGGCTAGGCAGGGTTTGTTGACACGTGGAGAATGGTCCAGAGCTGGAAGAGGAGGGGAGCACACAGTAAAAGCCCCCAGGACGGTCCAGGCCCCCAGGCCCCAGCCTCGCTCACCAGTAGAAGTAATAGGCCAAAGCCACCGCCAGCAGGGCCACACAGATCCCTGAGAAGAGGCAGGCCGGGTAGCTGCTCAGCATCTTCAGCCCTTGGTCCTGTGCTGCCTGAGGCCGGCGAGAAGGGCCTGTGGGGAGCAGGTGTCAGCCTGGCCAAAGGGTGAGGAGCCGAGTTCAAGCGGAGGGATTAGGAGCTGGCCTGAGCTGCCCAGGCTTGGCAGGGGCCGTGGCCACCCAAAGCATCTGCTCAGCAGGAAGTGGGTGCCGGGCACTCCCGGGTGCCCCCTGTGTGGTGAGCACTGTCAGCCACAGGGACCAACTCAAGGGACCCCAGGAGCACGCGGAAGCGGGACATACACACGGGTCCCTCCTCCTGTGCACGGCCGCGGGCTCTGCCGTTGGGGCACCGGCTAATCCAATAAGCAGCTTTCAGCCCGGAGCTGCTCGCTGTAAACAGGCAGAGTCAGGGGCCAGCCAGGATGCAGGTCAGCGAGCCCCGCCCAGCACGGAGCCCTGGGACCGGGGACCTGAGAACGCCCACATCTTCCTCCCCACAACACCAGTGTGCCCAGGAGCCAGGTTGGGGGCGAGTCGGTGAGGCTGACCCTGTGCTCAGCCGTGGGCTAGAAAGATCCCGAAAAGGTCTCCAAGAGAGAGGCAAACGCCCTGCATGTGGGGCTCAACAGGGAACAGCCACCCAGCCTGCCGCACAGGCCAGGCGCCCGCGAAACTCGCTCCAAACTGCAGCAAGGTTTGCTACACGGTGGTGCTCCCGGTCCCACCCATGGCGGTGCTCCGGGTGTTTGGGGCCCCCATGCTGGAAGAGCTGTGGGGTGGGCCAGTCTCATCCTCCAGGAAGTCAGGCACGTCCCTCCACATCTCTCCAGCCTGAAACCCACCCATCTGAAATGAAGGAGTTCAAAGGCGAAACTAGGCAGATGAGATCAAAGGACCCAGGGACAAGAGCGTCGCCCTAGGAAACCTCCGGGGGGCAGGAGGCCCCGACAACACACGTCACCCTGGGAAACCTCCGGGGGGCAGGAGGCCCCGACAGCACACGTCACCCTGGGAAACTTCCGGGGGGCAGGAGGCCCCGACAGCACACGTCGCCCTGGGAAACCTCCGGGGGGCAGGAGGCCCCGACAGCACACGTCGCCCTGGGAAACCTCCGGGGGGCAGGAGGCCCCGACAGCACACGTCAAACCTCCAGGGGGGCAGGAGACCCTGACAACACACGTCACCCTGGGAAACCTCTGGGGGGCAGGGGGCCCCGACAGCACACGTCGCCCTGGGAAACCTCCGGGGGGCAGGAGACCCCGACAACACACGTCACCCTGGGAAACCTCTGGGGGGCAGGGGGCCCCGACAACACACGTCAAACCTCCAGGGGGGCAGGAGACCCCGACAACACACGTCACCCTGGGAAACCTCTGGGGGGCAGGGGGCCCCGACAACACACGTCAAACCTCCAGGGGGGCAGGAGACCCCGACAACACACGTCACCCTGGGAAACCTCCGGGGGGCAGGAGGCCCTGACAGCACACGGGGACAGGGGTGGAGTGTTACTAAGGGGGGGCCCCTGGAGACCCTCGACAGCACATGGGGATGGCGGTGGGGTGTTACTAAGGGGGGCCCCTGGGGACCCTCGACAGCACATGGGGATGGCGGTGGAGTGTTACTAAGGGGGGGCCCCTGGGGACCCTCGACAGCACATGGGGACGGGGTGGGGTGTTACTAAGGGAGAGCCCCTGGGGACCCTCGACAGCACATGGGGACGGGGGTGGAGTGTTACTAAGGGGGGCCCCTGGGGACCCTCGACAGCACACGGGGACTGGGGTGGGGTGTTACTAAGGGGGGGCCCCTGGAGACCCTCGACAGCACACGGGGACTGGGGTGGGGTGTTACTAAGGGGGGGCCCCTGGAGACCCTCGACAGCACATGGGGATGGCGGTGGGGTGTTACTAAGGGGGGGCCCCTGGGGACCCTCGACAGCACATAGGGACTGGGGTGGAGTGTTACTAAGGGGGGGCCCCTGGAGACCCTCGACAGCACATGGGGATGGTGGTGGGGTGTTACTAAGGGGGGCCCCTGGAGACCCTCGACAGCACATGGGGATGGCGGTGGGGTGTTACTAAGGGGGGGCCCCTGGGGACCCTCGACAGCACATAGGGACTGGGGTGGAGTGTTACTAAGGGGGGGCCCCTGGAGACCCTCGACAGCACATGGGGATGGTGGTGGGGTGTTACTAAGGGGGGCCCCTGGGGACCCTCGACAGCACATGGGGATGGCGGTGGAGTGTTACTAAGGGGGGGCCCCTGGAGACCCTCGACAGCACACGGGGACGGGGGTGGGGTGTTACTAAGGGGGGGCCCCTGGGGACCCTCGACAGCACACGGGGACGGGGGTGGGGTGTTACTAAGGGAGAGCCCCAGGAGTCCCGACCAATGCACTCTCACTCAGGGTCACGAGGCCTCAGTGGGATGAAGTGAAAGTCACTGCTCATGCGTCTCCCATGGTACCAGACGCAAAGAACGTGTCACCAGCAGTTTGCCCAGGACGCTCCCCCAGCCTGGTCGCAGCCCCGTCCCAGACCTGGTGCGGCCCCTTCGTGCTCTGTGGGAAGCTGTGGACTGAGAGGCGGGAATCATTCGCCCAGCTCAGTCCTGACATGCTCAGCCTTTACTTCTGTGAACCTGGTGGAGGAGAGAGCGCAATGGGGCAGCCACACCCTTCCCAGGCCTGGGGGAGCCCTCCTTCCCCCTCACAAGGCTTCAGGTGACTGCACCCCCGGCCAACACATTGACCCCATGTGACTCCATGTGACACCCAGAATCGCCCGTTAAGCCACTCCTGGATTCCTGACCCTCAGCAGCTGTGTGACATAATAGATGTCTGTTGTTTTCACTGCTAAGTTTGTGGGTAACTCTACACAGCAACATAACAAACACGGTAAGGCAACCAGGCAGATCAATATGAGACGCACCATTTACTGGAAATATTGGAAATATTGGATGACTATTTATAGGACTGGAGTTAGTGTCTAAACAAAATAGAAGATTTGCAGGCTGGGTGCGGGGGCTCATGCCTGCAGTCCCAGCAGTTTGGGAGGCTGAGGCGGGTGGATCACCTGAGGTCAGGTGTTAGAGACCAGCCTGGCCAACACGGTGAAACTCCGTCTCTATTAAACATACAAAAAAAATTAGCATGCCTGTAATCTCAGCTACTCAGGAGGCTGAGGCAGGAGAATCGCTTGAACCGGGGAGACCGAGGTTACAGTGAGCACTCCAGCCTGGGCAACAAGAGCAAGACTCTGTCTCAAAAAAAAAAAAAAGATTTGCAGATTCAAGAATTCTGACTTCTAACCCTCAGTACGTTCCTCAGTACGTTCCTTCTATCCCAGTGAGCAATGTTAACCAACTTAGCTCTCTAGTGTGAATGCACACCATGGAACCAAGACATTCATTTAATCCTGTCAGCAGGCCAAGAAACCCAAGAGAACGTGTGTGTGTGTGTGTGTGTGTGTGTGTGTGTGTGTGTGTGTGTGTGTGTGTGTGAGAGACAGAGAGAGAGAGAGAGAGACAGAAAGTCGGGGAGGGAGGAGAATCGCAGCCCTCCCACCAGGCAACAGCAAAAGGAGAGCTGCTTCCTCCTCCCTCTGCAGTGACGACCCACACAACTTCCTTAGTCCAGCACTGTCTGCACAGTCACCCCAAAATATGCAAAAACGACCGGCTGCCCACACAATCTCTGCCTGGCACTTTGTTGCGGGAAGTCAGGGACCCTGAACGGAGGGACTGGCTGAAGCCGCGGCAGAAGAACATAAATTGTGAAGATTTCATGGACATTTATTAGTTCCCCAAATTAATACTTTTATGATTTCTTACGCCTGTCTTTACTGCAATCTCTGAACATAAATTGTGAAGATTTCACGGACACATCACTTCCCCAATCAATACTCTTGTGATTTCCTATGCCTGTCTTTACTTTAATCTCTTAATCCCGTCATCTTCATAAGCTGGGGAGGATGAATGTCGCCTCGGGACCCTGTGATGATTGCGTTAACTGCACAAATTGTTTGTAGAGCATGTGTGTTTGAACAATATGAAATCTGGCACCTTAAGAACAGGATAACAGTGATTTTCAGGGAACAAGGGAGATAACTTTAAAGCCTGACTGTCTGTGGGCCAGGCGGAACAGAGTCATATTTCTCTTATTACCGAAAACGGGTAAGATAAATATCCCTGAATTCTTTCCCCAGTAAGGAATATTAATAATTAACAGCCCTGGGAAAAGAATGCACTCCCAGGGGAGGCCTCTGAGTGGCCGCTCGGGGAGTATCTGCCTTTATGCAGATGTAGATAGGGATGAAACTCGCCCCAGTCTCCTGCAGTGCCCCCAGGCTTGCTAGGATTAGGAAATTCCAGCCTGGCAAATCCTAGTCAGACCGGTTCTCTGCTCTTGAACCTGTTTATCAATGACAGTGCGTGCACAGCTGGACGTGGAAGTTAACTAGCGATTCTACTTTCGCCCTGACCTTGTGATCTCCTGACCTCCTGTCTTGTGATCTTTTGTCGCCCTTGAAGCATGTGATCTCCGTGACCCACACCCGATCCGTACACTCCCTCCCTTTTGAAAATTGCTAATAAAAACTTGCTGGTTTTATGGCTCAGGGGGCATCACGGAACCTGAGGACATGTGATGTCTCCCCTGGACGCTCAGCTTTAAAATTTCTCTTTTGTACTCTTTCCCTTTATTTCTCAGACCAGCTGACACATGGGGAAACAGAAAAGAACCCATGTTAAATATCAGGGGTGGGTTTCCCTGATAGCACTTCTTCTAACAAGACCCTGCCTGAGGTACAGAAGGCAACGGCTATGCAGAAGTCATCGGTTTCATGGGATGCATCCTAATGACTGCCTTAGAGATAGTTAATGAGAGAGAGAGGAGTCTATCGGAGCTTCAGAAAGGTTTCAGTCCCTGACAAAAGGCTGCAAAAAGAAATTTCCCTTTTCCTGTCCAGGCACGGTGGCTCACGCCTGTCATCTCAACACTTTCGGAGGCAGGAGGATCACTTGAACACAGGAGTTCAAGGCTGCAGTAAGCCACAATTGCACCACTGCACTTAAGCCTTCGTGACAGAGGGAGACCTTGTCTCCAGAAAAACAAAACAAAACAGCCGGGCGCGGTGACTCACGCCTGTAATCCCAGCACTTTGGGAGGCCGAGACAGGCGGATCACGAGGTCAGGAGATCGAGACCATCCTGGCTAACACGGTGAAACCCCGTCTCTACTAAAAATACAAAAAATTAGCCGGGTGCGGTGGGTGGGCGCCTGTAGTCCCAGCTACACGGGAGGCTGAGGCAGGAGAATGGCATGAACCCAGGAGGTGGAGCTTGCAGTGAGCCAAGATTGCACCACTGCACTCCAGCCTGGGTGACAGAGCAAGACTCCGTCTCAAAAACAAAACAAAACAAAACAAAACAAAAAAACTCCCTTTTCCTGACATCAGACTTCACTGTATCAAGATGTGATGGCTGGTGCAGAGGCAGCCACGATGTCACCTCAAGGAGACAGGCCTACAGTGGAAAGCAACCCGGAGGGTGGCCCAGAGGAGGAACGGAGATAGCCGGGGCCTCGCGTGCCTCCGCCAAGCCAAGTAAAGGCCAGCACGGAGGAGCTGACCTCTGGGGCTTCCCACCTAGGTCAGCTCAAGGCAGATTCTGCTCCTTTCAGCTCATCCATCAGCGCCCCATCGAGTGGGCCTTTGGGACTCACACATATCTAGGGGCCAACTTCTTATCTACATGCTTTGCATTTCCCCAAATCTGAAAGTCACCCATGGGTACCCCTGTGATAACAGCAAGCCTCAGTTTTCTCCAGGGCCACGGGAAGCCACAGGGTCAACGTTCCCCCACCCAGGAGGGCCAGCCTCACTCAGGTTTGCAGGTGGGGGTGTTCTTTTATCTTAAAGCAGACATGGCTACCATTCAGAACAGTACGTGAATGGAGAACTCCTTTTAAAAACAAAACCAAAGATTTCTATTAGAGAAAAATGCTTGGGGGAACCAGCATCCCAGGGACCCACAGCCTATTTTAATATGTTTTTTTTTTTTTTTTTTTTTTTTTTAGAAAGAGGAAAAAAGCGTGTTCACATCATGAAGATTTTAGCTCATTTTAGGGCAAGGAAACAGGCCGTGCAGTTGCAGATACACACGGAAGCCCTTTTTGCTGAGGCACAGAGGCCTGAGAGCCACCCCAGGCGGAGCTGACGCTGGACAGCCAGGCTGGCGCCAGGCATGGCTCCACTCAGAAGCACTAGGCCTCCGCGCCTCCATCCAAGAGCTGCGGTCAAGGAAAGGAAAAGATGTCTTGTTTTTGCCAAGGTGTCTGAAGTCTTTGTGGGCAGCAGTCGGGTGAGCGTTTCAGCTGTGATAGAACAGAACTGTTACGGGGCAGAGCTCATTCACAAGCAGGTCTTTGAACACAGACGTTACCAGCATGCCACCTGATTCTCTCACTGTGTCTTCCTCTGCTGGAGAAAATCCTTGTACATGAGGAGACAACTAAAACTTACAGCTCTGATTCCCAGGCCATTCTTCTGGAGGGAGGCACTGCGGCCGTGTGCCAGGAGGGCAGAGGCACTGGCCCCACGGAAGACAGGAGTCCACTCTCAGACAGATGAACACTGCAGGTGTGCCCACAGAAAAGTCCACAGCCCTCGGTAGACAATGCCGCGCTTGCCACTGCTAGGGGAGGCTCAGGAGCCCGGCTGGGGTTGCAGGCCTGGTGCCAGGCGGCACGACGTCAGGCACAATGGGCTGGGGCCGCACTGTCCTCCCCTCTCTCTGCTTTTGCTTCAGTCCTGGCCTGTTTGGGCTGCAGAGCTGGGGTCCCAGCAGGTCACCTGACCTCCCTGGCCTTGGCTCCCCCTCTTTGAAGTGAGCGGATTGACCCCACCGGCTGTCCCAGGGGCGCCCGAGCTGCAGGTGTGGGAGCCAGGGCCAGGGCCGCAGCATGTGAGCATTCCGTGTGACCCTGCAGTGGGGCCTAGACCTGGCTTAGGAACAGCTGGGCGGGCTCTGCTACCGTTCAACACCCTGGCTTCCAACTCGAGCCGCCATCAGGGAAAAAGCCTGGCATGATCCGTGTGCTTAACGCACTTGGAGAGCCGGGGCATTGCCCCAAGCCCCGAGCCGTGGCTGAGGCTTCTCCACTCCTTAATTTCCAGAGTAGGAGAGGTGCTGTGGGCCCGAGGCCGAGCTCCTCCGTGGCGGCCTGCGACGATGAAGCCAGGTTGTCGGAGCCTGAGAAGCAAGGCTGTCCTTCCTGCCCCACGCCTGGGTCACTGTCTTTCTCATCATAAAGAAAAAAAAAATGCCTTCCTGGGAGAGTCATTCCCTTTCCATGTCTGAATAACAGATTCCCCAGATGTCAGGCGGACCCAGCCTGAGGCCCCAGAACACCCCTACCGAGCGGTGAGCATCTGTGGGCCCGGCCTCAGGTCTCTCCAAGCTCCACGGAGGCGCCAGTGCCCAGTACCGAGCGGTGAGCATCTGTGGGCCCGGCCTCAGGTCTCTCCAAGCTCCACGGAGGCGCCGGTGCCCAGTACTGAGCGCAGAGGCCGCCCTGCAGGCCGCTCCGGGATGTCAACTGACCTCTAAGGCCACTTCTCACTGTAAAAACTGCAGGGTCATTGTGGGCTATGCTGGCCCTGCCCTCCTCCTGAACGGCTTCATGCCTGCCAGGGCCAGGCGCTTGGGTGCACTCCCAGCTGGGGACCCTGGCTCAGCCTCCCTGGGGCTGGAGGGAGGCGGGATCTGGGTGCTGCTACTGGGGGGCGCTGCCCCTGGGAATCCCAGCTCTTACACTTGCTTTTGTGGTGTGTCCCGAGCCTGCCTCCTGCTCCCTCACCACTCAAGGCCACCACATGGCCCAGTGTGTGACATCAACCAGTGCCCACACAGCAAAGCGTGCTAGCATAGCACAGCACTTTCGTGACTTTGCTGAGCTCTCCAGAATTGGCAGGTGCTCCCCACTGCTTCCTCATGCTCTCAGCTGAGAAGTCCCTCTGTCCAGCCTCCACACTGGTTCTGTGCATGGCATGTGATTGGCATGTGAGTGGCATGTGTGGCATGAGTGGCGAGGTGGTGTGGGTGGCATGTGAGTAGCGTGGGTGGCGTGTGAGTGGCATGTGAGTGGTGTGGGTGGCATGTGAGTGGTGTGGGTGGCGTGTGAGTGGCTTGGGTGGCGTGTGGCTGGCGTGGGTGGCATGTGAGTGGCATGGGTGGTGTGGGTGGCATGTGAGTAGCGTGGGTGGCATGTGAATGGCATGTGAGTGGCATGTGAGTAGTGTGGGTGACATGTGAGTGGCATGTGAGTGGTGTGGGTGGCGTGTGAGTGGCGTGGGTGGTGTGTGAGTGGCTTGGGTGGCGTGTGGCTGGCGTGGGTGGCATGTGAGTGGCATGGGTGGCGTGTGAGTGGCGTGGGTGGCATGTGAGAGGCATGTGGTATGATATGGCAGCACGTGGGTGGCACGGTGTGGCTTGCTCTGTGCTGTGGCTCCTCCACCACAGACATGTGGCCTCCTCATGCTCCCAACTACCTGAATGTCGTCCTGCTCACGACCAGGGCTTGACCCCGCCCATCCGCAGGTTTCCGCTGTCCCCTCCTCCGCCCCACCATTGCCGCACACCTCCTAGTCTTACCTTCCGGTTACCCTGCAGGGTCTAAAGGAAACAGTTCTTTTCTTCCAGGTCCTTTCCTCTCTCTGACACCTAAGCCATGCTGACTGCATAACCTCCTAGTGGAGGCCCAGCCTCCTGACTCTACCAATGAGGTTGCGCTGCCACGCAGGCCAGGGCCAGGCAGCCGACGGCCTGGGGACTTGCGGAGTCTCTATGGCCTCTTATGAAGTCACCATCCCTGAGCATGGGCACAGCAAAGGAAGGCAAGGCCTGGAGGCCCCTCCTTCCGCCCTTGGGAGGTGGGGACGGGCACACTGCGGCGAGAGGGCTGGCATGTGGGAGCTGGTGCTTGGGGGGCTGGCACGCTTGAGGAGCTGGTTCTCAAGGGGCTGGCATGTGGGAGCTGGTGCTTGGGGGGCTGGCACGCTTGAGGAGCTGGTTCTTAGGGGGCTGGCATATGGGAGCTGGTGCTCAGCGGGGGCGGCTGGTGCTCGGGGTTGGGGAGGAGCTGGTGCTAAGGGGAGCTGGTGCTCAGGGCCTGGTGCTGGGATGGGGAGCTGGTGCTTGGGGGGCTGGCATGCCGTGCGCCTATGTGTGCCTGTTCTCCAGCATCCAGGTCTCAAAACCTCATCACCCAAACCACCAAGGATGAGCGATGTGGGGCAGACACCTGCTCCATTGCCCCTGCCCCGGTACAGCAGCCGGTCACGACTGAGAAAGGAAGCAGCACACCAGGCGCGGCCGGCCCACACCAGGCCAGCGCATGGGGCCCCCAGGCTGTTCCAGACCAAGGGCCTCCTGCCTTGCACCCACAGACCCTGCCCAGCTACTTAGTTCTAACCCTCTGGCATTTCGATGCCACCATCCACTCTCCACGTGAGGCTTGCAGCAGGCGTGGGAGCGCCGTCCTCTGGCTCTTGCAGCTGGTGCTTGGGCCTGTGCTTGGATGGAGGCCGCCGGGGCCTCTGGGTATCTGGTATGCGGCGTCCTTCTCTCCTGACTCTCCCCTCACCCTTCCCATGTGCTGCCCCTCCCTCACTCGCTGCTACATGCCGAGACTACTGGAGTCTAACACCAGCGCCCAACTGCTTCCAAGCTGTGCCTCAGTTTCCTCAACCATAAAGAATAACAACACACGGACGCCAGCAGGCTGTGGAGAGCCAAAGACCCCCGGGGTGCACTGAGAACAATGCTGGGCATGGAAAATGCCAAGAAGCAGCCAGGAGTGTGATGACATCATCGATACTCCCAAACCTTTCCCCACGGAGGAAACAGATGGCAGAGCTTTAAAAACTACATGACGAAAGCAAACACAGACCACTGGGATTGCGGCAGACTAAATAGCTTCTGCATGACAAAGGGAGCGACAGGGTAAAGAGACGACCCTCCAGCGAGAGAAGACCCTGCAGACCACATGCCCGATGAAGGCCCAGCATCCACGGGATAAAGGGGCTCAGACTCACTAGCAAGAAAGCAAATGACAAAGGACCCAAACGGCTGTGCCTCGGAAGGAGCCACGCCGATGGCCAGCAGGTTAACGAAGAGCTGTTGGGCATCACTAACCATCAGGGAGAAGCAAATCAAAGCCACAGGGAGGGGTCGTCTCATGCCGTTCAGATGGCTATTATCAAAAAGACGAATGTAACAGGTGTTGATGAGAACACAGAGAAAGGGGACCTGGCACACTGTGGGGGAGAGAGAGGGTCCATCAGTGGGCCACTACACAAACTGTCTGGAGGGACCTCCAAAAGTCAAAAATGGAACTACCGGCCAGGCGTGGTGGCTCACGTCTGTAATCCCAGCACTTTGGGAGGTCGAGGTGGGCGGGATCACTTGAGGTCAGGAGTTCGAGACCAGCCTGGCCAACATGGTGAAACCCGATATCTACTAAAAATACAAAATCAGCCAGACATGGTGGCGGGCAAATGTAATCCCAGCTACTCGGGAGGCCGAAGCAAGAGAATCGCTTGAACCCAAGAGGCGGAGGTTGCAGTGAGCCAAGATTGCGCCATTGCACTCCAGGCTGGGCGACAGAGCGAGACTCTGTCTCAGAAAACAAAAGGAACTACCGTAAGGTCCAGCAATTCCCCTTCTGGGTATGTATCTAAAGGAACTGAATCCAGTGTGCCGAAGAGACACCTGCACACCCTCGTTCACTGCAGCACCACCTGCAACAGCCGCACGATGGAGGCAGCCCAGGTGCCCACCAACAGACGAATGGATAGCAAGCGTGTGGTGGTAACAGTGTTATTATTCGGCCATAAGGAAGAAGGAAGTCCTGTCACTGGCAACATCACAGACGAACCAGGCAGACTTGACACTAAGTGGGTAATCAGCCAGTCACAGAACGACAAACCCTGCATGGCCTCACTCACACGAGGAGTCGGAAACAGAGATCTGGCTGGAACTGAGAGGAGCACGGCGGTTACCAGGGGCTGGGGGCTTGTGCAAGGATGGGCAAGGGAGGTGCTGATCAAAGGGAACAGTTTCAGTTAGACCGGAGGGACGTGTTCGTGATCAGCCGTGCTGTGTGGCGACCAGTTAACAATAACGTATTGTATTTCAAAATCGGGAAAAGAATAGATTTTTAACATCCACACCACAAAAAATGATGTTGGTGAGCTGATCGACACGTTAATTAGCTTAATTAATCTTTCTACGATGTACACATAGATCACACGGTACTCCATAAATATACGCAATTATATTTTGTCAATTATAGATAGATGACAGGTAGGTAGGTAGGTAGACGGACAGACAGACAGACAGACACACACACACACACACACACACGAGATCCTCTTCAGGTAAAAAGCAGAACCTGTATGGAACACTGAGATAGTTGGAGCTTTTCACCATGCTCTTTACAGCAAACCTAGAATGTTTAGAATTATGGTTTTACTTATTTTGAAATAACGGATTTTGGTATAAGACCTTTGCCAAAATCCCCTTCCAGTGGTGTTTCTGATGAATGGGAGCTGCCCTGTCTGACTCCTGACAACCATGCTGGTGGCTGCGGACGCTCAACGTCAATCAAAGCCGAAGCACGTGGCAGTTCTCTGCCTGGGAGTCCCGCTAACGTGGCCGATGTGGTGTCCTACTTCCATGTGGCTCTTCAGTTTTTACCTCCACATCTCTTTTTTAAGGTTAAGAAGAATAAAGCTCATGTGAACATATTACACCCAAGCAAATGTCACAGGAATACAAAATCTCCAGATTATTTCCCTGGACCTGAAAACTGAATGATTTATACAAAACTATTACAAGAGAAGAACCGAGTGTCTGTTGATGCAATTTCCTGGAGGCCTCCTCTGAGCCGCAACATAAAATAGCATGTTTTTAGGATGTCAATGAAATCTTTCTTCAGATAAACCCCATGAAGATTCCTCATTCCCTTTCTCACACAAGTGACTGAACGAAACTCCAGGTGTGATTAACCTCCCCTCACCCCAGCAGTGGGAGGTCACTAGCACCAGACGCGGGGAACATGGGAGGACCAGCACGCAGGTGTCCCTGACACCATTTCTAAAAGGTCACTGTTTCCCTCGCTGACACTCCGCCTCGTCCAGCATCCGCCCGGACCCCGGGTCTGGACGGAAAACCAACCTGCAGAGCAGCTGGGCTGTCCAGTCATGGGGCCGTCGAGAAAAGGCAACGGCAAATCCACCCAGGGCCCCACGCTGAGTCCCTGACGAGCCTCAGACGTGCGTTCACCCGAACTCTAGAGCCCTCACAGCCCCTGCCCCAGGATCTTACGTAGGGGGGGCCATAAAAACAACCTGTAATGCGGAACAGGAACATGCAGGAAGGAGGTGGCATCCACCCGAGGGGAGAGGGCAGCAGGCCCCTTGCATCTGTCACCAGCAGCTTGAGCACGCCAGCCTGCCGTGGGCCACCGCGGCGACCATGAGGAGACGCCTCCTGCCGCCCCAGGGTGGGGAAGCTGGACCCTGGAGCGGCCCCCTGGGAATGTACCAGCAAGCCCTGCTTCCCTCTGCCCCCTCAGCCCAGGTGTGCACCCCCACCTCATCCCCGCCTTCCCCTCATCCCAGCAGAAACACCCACCCACCCTCACCCCCCCAGGCCTGCCCACTGTGGACACCCACAATCGGGGGCTGCAGCCTCTGAGTTCACTGGGCAGAGCTTGGTGCCCCCAAGGTCTGAGAGAGGCCCAGAGAACAGGGACAGTAAGAAAGATGATGTTGCTGAGACACCACGGCGAGGTCCCATGGGCCACGCTGAGGTCGCACGGGCAACCCTGAGGTCACACTCAGTGGCAGGTGCTTTACACAAATGATCCCTCAGCACTCAGCACAGCTCTGTCCCGCTAGCTCCACTGCCTCTGAAAATAATCCTGCCCAGGACCACAAAGTCACTGGCAGGCCCAGGACGGGGAACCGGGCTGCACTGGTGTTGGTACCTGAGCCTCCCACCCCACTGCACGGCGGCTCTGCCCCAAGACCTCCCATGACTGCGTCCCCAGAGGCAGGGTACCCTGGAAGGGGAACCTGACTTCTCTCTGCCTCAGACTCTCTGTGGAGTGATGGTTGACAACTATTCCCCACTTTCTTCAAAAACACTGTGATTCGTGACTTCCTGAACCTGAAAACATGGCTGGACGACGCACATAGAACCACCAGGACAAGGCACCCTGGGTTCCAGGAGGACAGACACTCAAGTCCTCTCTCTCCGGCACGCCTGGGCTGTCGCCTGGGCTGTCAGTGCTCCAGAGAACGCGTCTGTCACCTGCAGCCCAGACAGCGTCCGTTGCATTTATGAGGTTAATGAGACGCTGGGAGCCCGCTGGGAGCGCCATCTCACCAACCCGTTTATCTGGATTTAGCTCACGCTCAGCCAGGCGGGAGCCGTCTCCAGGCCAGTGACAGGGGCGGGACCTCAACACGGAGAGTCAAGGCCCAGCATTCGCGGGCCCCACAGCCCCTGCTGCCCATCCTGCCCACCCTCTCAACTGAGGAATGCAGGCCGCACCTTCTCCCTCCATCCCAGGGAGGAGCAGCGTCCACAGGCCAAGCCCCTGCGGGTGTCCCCTGTCCTGCCACGCACACTGGCTCTGGCAGGCCACGTCCAGTTCCGCAGGGACCAGGCCTTGCCCAGGACAGTGGCGCCCGGGGGGAGGCGGCTTTGCCGTGGCCAGCAGGCAGCACCGTCTTGTTCTGTGTGCCAACCCCACTTGCCCTTCACATCTTTCAATAAACAAATAAGGACACAAATAAAAATAGAAGTCCCACCATGGGAAGGCTCCTGGCTTTGACTCGCTCTGGGGTCAGCGCGGGCTGCGGTGGCAGAGGCTCCAGGAGTGTGTGGTGACGGCAGGGAGTGGCTGACAGGGTGTCCTTCCAATCCACACAGGGACAGGGCGCAGGTTACTATGCAAACCAAACAAAGCACACACAGCCCGCGTGTGACCCGGAGCCAGGCCCGTCTCCTGTGCTCTGGAGCCCGTCGGAACCGTCTCATGCTGCCACTGCCGCACGGTACATGCCCTGCTTCCATGAAAGGTGGGCACACAAAGCCCCCCGCCCACATGAGGCACCCGCTACAGGAGCAGCGGCCTCCTTCTGAGGTCACGGGGGACTGGCCATCGGGGCCCTTCCACTCAGGCACCTCACACTGAAATAACGAGAACGCACGTACTTTTCAAAATGTGGTATGTCTGGCCAGGGTGGCACGCTCTGCTTCCTGAATTGTGTGGCCTCCTAAAGACAGTCACAGTCACGTGCAGACAAGGTGGGGGTGGTGGGTACACACAGCTGAGGAACCTGCCGGAGCCACCCAGGGCGGGACCAAGGCACAAGCTCCGTAGGGCAAAAAAGAGGATTGGCGTGGGGATACAGTTCAGCTCATTGTGAAACAAAATTAGACAGCGTCGTATCTGTAGTATCCGTAGGTGGCCAAACACACGCAAACACACCCTCCTCAGTCAATCTGATGACGTTTCCAGTAACGAGTGCCCCAGCTTGAAATGCATCCCAGAAGGAAAACTCCTACATGGAAAGTGATTTCTAAACAAGATGTAGTTTCAGACGTGAAATCTGTTGGAACAATTATCACAATTCTTAAAATGCACATGTATCAGCTTGCTCTGAGTAAAAACACTTAAAACCTAAGTCAAACCTTAAGACAGAGCAGTGAACTGCACGGATCACTGCAGCCTACAGTCGGGAGAAGCAGAGGCCTCTGTCCCGAGGCGGGAGGCACTGACCCCTCCAGAGTGCTGCCCACGCTGGTTTGCAGAATCTCTTGATGAACCTTACCCTATTTCACTCCCTCCCTCGGGGTGAGGGGAGTGGGGAAACAGAACTCGGCTGCTCCCCTGAAATGACGGGGCTTGCCACCTTGCCTGTGTGTATATTCCTTAACGCTGTGTCAGCGTTTCTCAGCAGGCATTTTCAAAACAGTGACCGTGTCAAACTCAGGGCAGGGGTACGCCTGGAGGCCCCGGAGAAGACGGCCCCTGGGGCTGGAGTTGAAAGCATCGTGCCCTTGGCCTGCCCCAAATCGTTCCTTCTTATTGTGCAGAGGAGCCTTCCGCATCCGGCAAGGATCACAGCTTCCGGTGGGCCGAGTGGTTATTCTATTTCTGCTGCGTCCGGGAGCCGTGTCCAGCTGGTTCAGCTTCCCAGGGCACCGGGCAGCAGGCGCCACATCAGCCCTGCCAGGACGCAACAGGCCCAGCTCCTTGGAGAGGGAGCGTGCGAGACCAACAGGAAGAGTTCCACAATGTGGGGCAAGGCGTTCTAACTTGAGCTGGGGTGCCTGCTCCCAGGGACGTCAGTCACCCTCACCAGGACCCTCTGCAGGCCAGGCCCAACCTGGCAGCTCTGTGGCCCCGCACATTCACTCCTCACGTCAGCTTACAGATGAGGAGACCGAGGCACAGAGAGGTTCAGCAACTTGCCCAAAGCCACACAGCAAATCCGTAGCAGAATCAGGACTCAAATCCAGGCCATCTCACCATGAAGTCACTGCTTCTATAGATAGGAGCCAAGGATCACAACCCAACCAAAGTGCTTATCTCGCATCTTCACTGGAAAGGAGGTTTCCCATCAGCTGAGAGCACTTGAGCCTCTAGCTGGAAAGAAGCCTACAGCGATTTAAGACAGGAAAAGCAGAGAGGCGCCGGGCATGTGACACACGTGAGGCGGAGCTTCCTTTTGCTAACTTCTAAAATCAGATCTCAATGGATTGGGAAGAAACAAAAACTCAGTCCTCCAATCCACCTGGAGCCCCAGCCCTGACAGCCTCACGGCCGGGGAAGACAGACCCACCTACCCCTTCAGCTGCAGTAAAACATTTCAAGCAAAGAAACACTCCAACTTTTGAACTCTGTGGGTTTTTTTAAAAAAGATTTTGTAAATTTAGAAATATATATACCTACTATGTACATACCACAAAAATTAAAAATACAAGATTTTGTAAATTAATGGTATTTTATAAAACAGAGTAATACACCTTGCTGTAGAAATTTTAAACCAAGACGAGGTACATGGTCAGAAGGGAACGCTCAGCCCTCACCCCATCTCCATCCCCAGGACTGACCACTGTTAAAATCTGGTATTGGCTGGTGGCTCATGCCTGTAATCCCGGCACTTTGGGAGGCTGAGGCAGGCAGATCAGGAGTTTGAGATTAGCCTGGGCAACATGGCAAAACCTGTCTTTTTTTTTTTTTTTTTTTTTGAGACACAGTCTTCCTCTGTCACCTAGACTGGAGTGCAGTGGCGCGATCTCAGCTCACTGCAACCTCCACCTCCTGGGTTCAAGCGATTCTCCTGCCTCAGCCTCCCACGTAGCTGGGATCACAGGTATGCGCCACCACGCCCAGCTAATTTTTTTGTATTTTTAGTAGAGACGGGGTTTTGCCAGGTTGGCCAGGCTGGTCTTCTTGAACTCCTGACCTCGTGATCCGCCCACCTCGGCCTCCCAAAGTGTTGGGATTGATGGCATGAGCCACTGTGCCTGGCCCTCATTTTTGTTTAAAAAATAAATAAATAAGTAAAGCCTGCATAGCTCACAGAAGCCGCCCCAGCAGCACGACGCAGAGCGCTTTTCTTAAATGCTGCAGCGTCAAAACCTAGGAATGCACAGCGGGGCCGGGTTCCTCTCGTGCACACGTGGCCCCTGAAGCTGCCTGTTCTCCGGGAGAATGAAACACCCGAGCCAACCCTGGGCCACCCCAGGGGATCCCAGATAAAATCACCCCCAGTCCTGCCACACAGACGCGCACACACCCTCCCTGCTGGACCGCCCCTGCTGTCCTACACGTTACCTGACGTGGTCCCCAGAGAAACAGCTTGTGCAGCCAAGGACAGGGGAGTGAAGGCTCAGTACCCCCTCGCCGCCAGTGCGTTACTCAAGAATGCTCCAGACTTCACTGCTGCCGGAGGACAGGGCTGCAGGGCTGGAGTCCATGTCCCAAGCAGGCATCTGTGTCTCAGGCAAAAGGCTACAGATGACCTCTACCATGGTGCTGACCCAGCAGGGGAAGGCAAAGCTGCAGCCACCGTGCCACTGAATGTTCCAGTGGCCACAGTAAAACACAGAGAAAGGTGGAATTAACTTTAATGATGTGTTTTACCTAACCCAACATATCCAAAATATCACGGACTTCTCCATTGGACACTGAAATCCAGTACATATTTTCAGCTCCCAGGGCCTCACACGTGGGCCTTGCCACTTCTCCCGGGCAGGCAGCTACATGGAGCCGGCGGCCACCACACCAGAGAGGCCAGCTCTGGGTTTGTTACTCCCAGGACATTTGCAGCGGACAAGGCTTGGCCTGCCCTGACGGAGGAGGCGGAGAGGACTCTGGAGTCCTGCTGTGGCACGCCCTGACAGAGCTCTGTGTGGGAATGTGGGCGCTGGAGACAGGCGCAGGTCAGATGCACGAATGTCAGAGGTGCTCGAGTTGACCCAGGGTTACGGGGTGCAGGGGCAACAAGCCACAGGGCTACAAGGGTCAATGCCCCCTGAGGGGACAGAGCGGAGCTGGAGGCGCTGGGGCTGGGGCTGAGGAAGAGTCCAGCCCAGAGGGCACGGACTTGGAGACAATATGGGGTCTGAGACCAGGACCCCAAGCTCCCGTTCTCCCTCCCCCTGTTGTCTACCCACAATGACTCGGGTGCCTCAAAGTCAACCGGAGAAGACAGAGTTCTGCTCAGAGGCAGCCCTGCTGGCCTTACCTTGTTGGACCCAGGGGGCAGGTCGCTGGCTGGAGTGTGTGAACGGCACAAGGTGGCAGAAGTATGGGGCCCTAGTTTTTATCTGCCTGCCCAGGCTGGGAGGGGCAGGGCAGGGTGGGGAGGAAGGAATCTTGCTGGATCCTCTGTTGCCCGAGGAGGGGGGAGGACTCTGCCCTCCTCCCCGCATGACCCAGAGTCTCTGCAAGCCAGGACGGCGGAAGCAGCCAGCAGCGTGGCTGGGAGCAACCACAGGAGGGCCCAGGACTGTGCCTACAGCCGCCCACAGCAGCTGGACCAGTGCCAGCAAGGGGAGAGAGTCCTGCTAGGGTGGGCGCCGTGGCCGTCTTCCCATTCTCATCATCACAGGGAGACTGACCACGAGGACATGATCGGGCCCCACACCTACAGAAGAGACCAAGTCAGAAGTCGAATGGCCACTTGCTGGCTGCCTGGCTGAAGTGCAGTGAGGAAAGACTTACAAAGAAACAAAAAACGCCTCTTCTTATGCAGCTCAGGTAAAGGGTCAAAGACACACAGGACTTGAAATCCTGACCACTCTGCCAAGCCGCAGGAGGCTCTGGCTGCCATCCCAAAACGCACCCTCTCACACACCTCTCCGACATGTCAGCCCTGGACTCAGCCCACAGGGTGACAGCCCAGGCCCCCTGCGGTGGGGTGGGGCTCAGGGAGAGTCTTCAAAAGGAAAAGCCCAGGTATGGCCTTCTCAACTTTCCTGCCTGGAATGCAGATGAAACAGCCGGGGCAAGGCAGCCATCTTGAGACCGGCGAGCAGCAGCTAGGACAGAAGCCGGGGCCTGAGCACGCAGTCGGAGGAGGCCAGGGTCTCTGGGACACGGCGGGGCGGCGGCCCCCACCCTGACAGCCTGACTGTTAGCAGGAGGAAGACAGATCTGCTACTCCTGAAAGTGCTTGCAAAGGCAGTACCTGCTCCTCACGGGTGCGGGCCTGGGGAGCTGTGTGAGAAGCAGCAGGTATTTGTTGGTCTTAGTCCCTGGTTCCCGACACAAAGCTTGTAAATTCCTTGTCATTTCCTCAGTGGGAAGGGTGGCAGGAGCATCTTTTGTTCTATTTGGTTCTTTTTTTTTTTTTTTCTTTGTTTTTTTTGAGGCGGAGTCTTCACTCTGTCGCCCAGGCTGGAGTGCAGTGGCACCATCTCGGCTCACTGCAAGCTCCGCCTCCCGGGTTCGCGCCATTCTCCTGCCTCAGCCTCCGGAGTAGCTGGGACTACAGGCGCCCGCCACCGCGCCCGGCTAATTTTTTTGTATTTTAGTAGAGACGGGGTTTCACGGTGTTAGCCAGGATGGTCTCGATCTACTGACCTCGTGATCCGCCCGCCTCGGCCTCCCAAAGTGCAGGGATTACAGGCGTGAGCCACCGCGCCCGGCCCTATTTGGTTCTTGTACAAAGTTCTTAAAACCTTACATTTCCTACGGAATGGGAGCGTCTACTGTTACTCCTAACAAGCCCTTCCAATCCCACCTGAGTGACAGGTGACTTGCAGGGCCCTCGACAGCACTCGCTGTCTCCCTGCCATCCTCCAGGAAGGACAGGGGCTGGAGACCAGGCTCCCTCAAAACTCTTGTACAGTGGGCTTCAGGGTTGGTGAACTCACCCACATGCTGGGAGGCCTGTGGACCCCAGCTCCCCAGGGACAGAAGCCCTGGCACCCAGGACCCCCCAGGCCTCACTCGGCACCCGTTTCCCCTTGGCTGTCCATCGGATCCTTCGTAACACCCTCTACAAGAAACCAGCAGACACAGCCAGTGTTTCCCTGAGTTCTGCAAGCCATCCTGGCAAGTGATCAAACTCGAGGGCATCATGGGAACCCCAGCCTCCAGCCATGGGTCATGGGTCACAACCTGGGATTGGCATCTGACAGTGGGGCAGTCTCATGGGACTGAGCCCTGGCCCTGGGGGATCTGACGCATCGGAACTCAGTGGAACTGGGGGCGCCCAGCCGGGTGCCCTGGAGAACTGCTTGGGGTGGGGGAAACACCCACGCATCTCACTGAGGAAGTGTTCTGTGTTGAGCACGAGAGTGGAGTAGGGAGAAAATCTTTCTGTCCTTTTCACAGGGGACAAACTAACGAGTATTAAACTATGGATCCTGACATCCGCGCAGGCTGCTTCCTGAGGTGTTACCCCGTCCCCGAGTGCATGGATCTGGAGGTACATGGAGTGCCCTGCCGAGAGCGGCTCCCCTACCCCCTATTTCATGCCAGTGTACCCTCCTGCAGCACAAGGAGCCCTGCACTGGTGGTGTGCTGGTGGGCACAGGTCCCCGAGGCTGCGAGCCTCAAGGTGCGCCTGGCCTGGATTCCATCCCCTCTGGGAATGAACCCAGTGCTGTCTGGGTTTGTTCTCCTTGTGCCAGCGCAGACACCTGCAGCTGGTTTTCTTTGGGAAGCACACTCTTCACAAAGTCTAAAACCCCTGTGTGAGTGTGGGGAGAAAGAAACAGGGACCCCTGACACAGAACAGACGTTCACACTCCAGAGCCTGCCCCGCTGGGGACAGGCGCCCCATGCCCAGACCCCACGCCAGCTCTGCCACCACCACTGGGCAGCCGGTCACATCACACAGGGAACAAATGCAGCCAGTCCTCACGGCAGCCCCAACGCTGACAGAGTGTCCTGCCTGGCACATGGCTCCAGAGCCGCAGCCCCTGAGCTGGGAGACCCCACACCGACGGAGTGCCCTGCCTGGCACGTGGCTCCAGAGCTGCAGCCCCTGAGCTGGGAGACCCCATTGAAGCCCAGGGCACACTGTTGTTCCCCTCAGAGCAGGTAGCTCCAGCCCAGCCTTCAGCCTTTGGTCACGGGTCACAGCCTATGCCAGGGGGGAACCTATGCCCAGCGTCTCTGTGCCCCTGCCATGCAGGTCTCTCTTCCAGGGACACTCTCCTCTATGCACTGCCTGCCTTGAGGGTGGGGTTAAGGAGGATCCCAGGCCAGCAGCCTCCTTCGAGGAACGAAGCAGGTCCCCGCCTGGCTCGGCCCAGGGTCTTGGGTGCCGCACTCCTTCGCACGCTTCCCCTCGTGCTTCCTGTTTACTGATGTGTTCACCACCCTCGCCTCGCCACCCCCACAAGAACAGGGGCCTCCTCCGTCACATCCACTCATTGTCCCCAGGCTGAGAAGGGCCCTGATAAACGTATCACACATGTGCTCTGTGCGACTCCCCCACGAGCCTGGGCCTCCACACGCACCAAGGCCCTCGGGTGACTCATCCTGTCCCCAAGTGCAGGATGGGGGTCCAGCCTGTGACAGGCCCTGGATGGTGTGTGCAGCTCATTAAACCCCCCTCTGTGACCCCACCACGGCAGAAGCTAGTGCTGCCCGCCCTATGCCACTGGGCCTGGCTGCGGGAGCAGAGCAGAGGAGAGGAGGAGCCCCTTCCTGGAGGAGCCCTGAGGAGTCTCCAGCATCCAGCTCCAGAGACTCACACCACAGAGGAGGGCAGCACCAAGTCCAGGCCCAGAGACCCAGCAGGCCGCAGGAGGCCACGGAAACCCCGGCCCAGAGACCCAGCGGGCCGCAGGAGGCCACGGAAACCCCGGCCCAGAGACCCAGCGGGCCGCAGGAGGCCACGGAAACCCCGGCCCAGAGACCCAGCGGGCCGCAGGAGGCCACGGAAACCCTGGCCCAGAGACCCAGCGGGCCGCAGGAGGCCACGGAAACCCCGGCCCAGAAACCCAGAGACCCAGCGGGCCGCAGGGGGCCACAGAAATCCTGGCCCAGAGACCCAGCGGGCCGCAGGAGGCCACAGAAATCCTGGCCCAGAGACCCAGCGGGCCACAAGCGGCCACAGAAACCCCGGCCCAAGCACATCTGTACTCGAGAGAATTTTCTTTCTCGAAGCACAAAATGGCAGAGTTCCTTGCAAGCAACCTGACTTTTGAAAAAAGCCAAGACACTGCTATTTTGGCGTTTTCTTGCATGGACAACAGTGAGTGGCTGCCCCAGAGCAGAAGCAGTCCCGCTCCTCCCACGAGCATCTCCTGTCCACACATCTGACTGGCAACAGCCTCAAACCCTCCTCCTTATACCAGCCTCATCTCTTTCCACCTCGGTGATGCGATCAAGGATTTCAACTTCCAAAAAAGGAAACCTTTTCCATTATAAAAAATCTCCCCCAAATAAGGAAGCCTGCATTCTCACAATAATCTATCGAGTATTTGCTAAACCTTCACAAAGATTTAGCATCAAGAGACAGAGAAATCAGGAAAAGAATGTCCCAACACTCACACTGACGGTGACCCCTGGGGAGCTGTGAAACGTCCTCTCCACACTCACCCCACGTCCTCTCCACACTCACCCCACGTCCTCTCCACACTCACCCCACGTCCTCTCCACACTCACCCCACGTCCTCTCCACACTCACCCCACGTCCTCTCCACACTCACCCCACGTCCTCTCCACACTCACCCCACGTCCTCTCCACACTCACCCCACGCCTTGGTGGGGGAGACAGGCCCGCCCTCCCCAGACACCCAGCTTGGGGTGGGAGGCTGTCAGGAGGTTAGAATCTTGTTAACAAAGTAATTAATGCTTTATCCCCAGGAAAAAAAAAAAAGAGAGCTCATAGAATCAGCAATGTGGAGCTCATTACTGATTAACAAAAGAACCACCACGAACCCCGGCTTTTTATCGTGGACCGAGGGAAGTGACTGGGAAGTGACCGTCAAAGGCACCGACTGCACAACTAACAAGCGCTCCAGAGTGCTCATTACCTGGTGCAGCCCAGAGTCTCACCCGCGGGAAACAAACTCTTCTTTCCTTCTGTCCCCACATCCAACACTCAACACAGAACGCTCTGCTCTCCTCAACAGGTAGGGATTTCAGCATTAGAAAATCCCACGGTGCCGGGGCTCGCCCTCGAGACTGCCCCACTTGTGACCTGTGCTCCTGACCACCTGGCCGGAAGCTGGGGTTCCCACGGTGCCCTCCTTGAGTCTGACCATTTGCTAGGACGGCTCACAGAACTCTGGGAAACTGTCTGCTGGTTTATTATAAAGGGTGTGACGAAGGATCCGGATGGACAGCCGGGCGGAGAGGGGCACAGGGCGAGGCCTGGGGTGACCAGAGCACAGGGGCATCCAGTGCTTCTGACCGACCAGCTACAGGGTGGGTTTCCAATGACCCCTCCTCGGGTTCAATTAATTTGCCAGAGCAGCTCACAGGACTCAGGGAGACATATTTACTGGTTTATTATAAGGATGTTAGAAAGATACACACAGATGAAGAGATGCACAGGGCGAGGTATGGGGCAGGGAGCTCAGAGCAGGTGTGCCCTCCCCAGGACTCCACCCTCCAGGAACCTCCCCGTGCTCAGCAGCCTGCAAGCCCCCTACACCCTGTCCTTTAGGGAGCCTGTAGAGGCCTCATGACACAGGCACGATTGAGCAGATCACCAGCCACTGGTGATCCACTCCACCTCTGCGGGCTCCCTCCCCTCCCCAGAGGTCCACCGTGGAGTTCCAAACTCTAATCATGTGGTCGGTTGCCCTGGCAACCCGTCCCCCATGAGGCGGTCCTGGAGCCTCAGCTGCAGTCACCTCAGTAGCAAACAAAAAGACACTCAGCAGTAAAGGCTGTAGGAGCTTCGTGCCCGGAGCCAGGCCCAGAGACCAAACGTATGTTTCTGATTACATCACATTATCACACTCACCAAGCATCACATGCCCAGCGCGCTGTCTCCTCTCAGCCCTGAGTCACACACACTCACATTCAACACTCACACCCTCTCACACACACACACTCTCACACTGACACATTCACACTTTACACACACCCTCACACACACACTCACAATCTGTCACACACACACTCACATTCAACACTCACACCCTCTCACACACACACACTCTCACGCTGACACATTCACGCTTTACACACACCCTCACACACACACTCACAATCTGTCACACACACACTCACATTCAACACTCACACCCTCTCACACACACACACTCTCACACTGACACATTCACGCTTTACACACACCCTCACACACACACTCACAATCTGTCACACACACTCTCACACTGACACATTCACGCTCTACACACACACACACTCCCACATTCTCACACTGCCATGTTCATGCTTTACACACACCCTCACACACACACTCACAATCTCTCTCACACACGCTCTCACGCTGACACATTCACGCTCTACACACACACACTCCCACATTCTCACACTGCCACGTTCATGCTTTACACACACCCTCACACACACACTCACAATCTCTCTCACACACACTCTCACACTGACACATTCACGCTCTACACACACCCTCACACACACACTCACAATCTGTCACACACACTCTCACGCTGACACATTCACGCTTTACACACACACACACTCCCACATTCTCACACTGCCACGTTCATGCTTTACACACACCCTCACACACACACTCACAATCTCTCTCACACACACTCTCACGCTGACACATTCACGCTCTACACACACACACTCCCACATTCTCACACTGCCACGTTCATGCTTTACACATAGCCTCACACACACACACACACACACACACACACACACACTCCCACATTCTCACACTGCCATGTTCATGCTTTACACACACCCTCACACACACACTCACAATCTCTCTCACACACACTCTCACGCTGACACATTCACGCTCTACACACACACACACTCCCACATTCTCACACTGCCACGTTCATGCTTTACACATAGCCTCACACACACACACACACACACACACACACACACACTCAGGGCTGGAGACAAGATGAATGCCCCAGCATGCAGTGGGGGAAGAAATGGACTAAAAAGACGCAGCCGCGCGCTCTGGGAGGGATGCAGATGTGGTCACACCCCTGCCTGCAGCGCACTCCTGTCCCTTCTCCAAGTTTCAGGTGACAACCAGGATCCTGTCTGGAGACGCCCCGGGGACTCCGAGCACGGAGATGCAGATGCCCGCACAGCACCCACGCACCAGGAAAGCTGGTTTGAAAACACCACGGAACCAAAGTCCGGGCTCCAAGATCTTTACGCTATTTGGGAAGAAAACAGAGACGCCCATGCTTGCGTCAGCCGTACATGCACTAAAACCGGAGTGAGGCAGAGGAGATGAGTGTGGCCCCTGCAGAAGGGCGACAAGCAAATTCGTGAAGCATTCCATATTTTTTGTTGGCATGGATGTGGGGAAGAGGGAACACCTCTACAATTGTAAATTAGTACAACCACTATGGAAACAGCGTGGAGGTTCCTTAAAGAACTAAAAGTAGATCCACCATTCGATCCAGCAATCCCACTCCTGGGTATCTACCCAGAGGAAAAGAAGCCATGAGAGGAAGAAGACACAGGCATGTTTGTAGCAAGACGATTTGCAATTGCAAGGATACAGAACCAACCTGAGTGGCCATGGACTGGAGAGTGAATAAAGAACACGTGGTCCATACACACCACGGAACACTACTCAGCCATCAAAAGGGACAAATGGACTGGAGAGTGAATAAAGAACACGTGGTCCATACACACCATGGAACACTACTCAGCCATCAAAAGGGACAAATGGACTGGAGAGTGAATAAAGAACACGTGGTCCATACACACCACGGAACACTACTCAGCCATCAAAAGGGACAAATGGACTGGAGAGTGAATAAAGAACACGTGGTCCATACACACCACGGAATACTACTCAGCCATCAAAAGGGACAAATGGACTGGAGAGTGAATAAAGAACACGTGGTCCATACACACCACGGAATACTACTCAGCCATCAAAAGGGACAAAATAATGTCTCGCAGCAACTTGGATGGAGCTGGAGGCCGTTATTCTAAGTGAAGTGACTCAGGAACGGAAAACCAAAAACTCTGTTCTCACTTATAAGTGGGAGCTAAAACATAATGGGCAGGGAAATTGGGAAGGGGGTGAGGGATAAAGACTCTATATTGGGTCTAGTGTACACTGCTCGGGTGACAGGTGCGCTAAAATCTCAGAATTCACCACTAAAGAACTCGTCCGCATAACCAAAATTCACCTGTACCCCATACACTATTGAAATTTTTAAAAAAAGAAAATAGAGACACCGGTGAACTTTTGTGACGTCAAGCATGCATCCTAACATTTAAGGACAATGCTCCAAGAATGTAAATGATTGACAGATGTGTGACTTCTGCAACAGGAGGAACGGAAAATAAAAAAAAAACTTCACCCAGTCCCACAGCAGGCAGGAAAATGAAGGAAAAGAATGTTAAATAATAATGATGGTGATGGTAAAGTAGAAAGTTAACTCAAGACAAAAAAAGGAAAAAAAAAAAAAGAAAGTTAAACACATCAAGAATCACAAGTATAAACGGCATTTAAAAATTTAGCTGTCAGCCGGGTGGGATGGCTCACATCTGTAATCCCAGCACTTTGGGAGGCTGAGGTGTGCAGATGGCTTGAGGTCAGGAGTTCAAGACCAGCCTGGCTAACAGGGTGAAACCCTGTCTCTACTAAAAATACAAAAATTAGCTGGGCATGGTGGCACACACGTGTAATTCCAGCTACTCAGGAGCCTCAGGCAGGAGAATCACTGGAACCTGGGAGACGGACGTTGCAGTGAGCCAAGATCGTACCACTGCACTCCAGCCTGGGTGACAACCCCGACAACACCCACAACACCCACAACCCCTACAACACCTACAACCCCTACAAACCCTACAATCCTCACAACCCCTACAACCCCACACCCACAACCCCCACAACCCCTACAATACCAACACCCACAACACCCACAACTCCAACACCCACAACCCCTACAACAACCACAACCCCAACACCCACAACACCCACAACCCCAACTCCCGCAACCCCCACAACCCCCACAACACCCACCACCCACAACCCCCACAACCCCAAACCCACAACCCCTACAACTCCAACACCCACAACCCCTACAACACCCACAACCCCAACTCCCACAACACCCACAACCCCCACAACCCCAACTCCCACAACCCCTACAACCCCAACACCCACAACCCCCACAACCCCAACACCCACAACCCCTACAACACACACAACCCCAACTCCCACAACACCCACAACACCCACAACCCCAACCCCCACAACCCCAACACCCACAACCCCCACAACCCCAACACCCACAACCCCTACAACACCCACAACCCCAACTCCCACAACACCCACAACCCCCACAACCCCAACTCCCACAACCCCTACAACCCCCAACACCCACAACCCCTACAACACCCACAACCCCTACAACCCCCACAACCCCTACAACCCCCACAACCCCAACTCCCACAACCCCCACAAGCCCTACAACACCCACAACACTCACAACACAGTTCTGCCTGTGAAGACGCCAACTCACCCACCCTGTAGATAAGGCAGCGAAAGGAGTTATGTGGACCCCCACCTGCCTGCCTCCTCCCCTGTGTGCCACACATGCCCACCCTTACTTTAAATGTGCCCACTTTCTGCTCCAAAAGCAAAGTGCCTGCAGGTCACCAGGTGCCGGGAGTGGGGAGAGAGAACAGCTTGGCTCTGGGACAGGAGTGAGGGGCCACATGCTCTGCCACTGTCACTCTTCCTAGAGAAGCAACAGACGTTACCCAAAAAGGAGCCGCCTGAGGATCTTAGACACGGACATGAGCATGAGGCAGCCACAAACAAGACTCCAACTCTCCCAACTATCAGCTCAACAACACCAAAAACTCGACCGAAGTGAAACAAAAACCCAGAAAGGCCAAGAGCAGAAACCACACATGGGACGATGCAGGCATCTGTGATGTGTGTGCGCGAATGTGCATGTCTTTTAACTGCAACTCCCTAAAATACACAAAATGACCATAGCCCTGGTCCAAACACACCAATCATACCTACCGATACAAAGAGACTCCAATCACCTACTAAAAGGACAACATTCACACTAGTTTAAAACAAACCCCAACTCTGCAGATAGAAGAGAAAGACCTAACAGAGAAATTCAGCAGAGGCTGAGCGCGGTGGCTCAAGCCTGTAATCCCAGCACTTTGGGAGGCCGAGGCGGGTGGATCACGAGGTCAGGAGATCGAGACTATCCTGGCTAACATGGTGAAACCCCGTCTCTACTAAAAATACAAAAAAAAAAAAAAACTAGCAGGGCGTGTTGGCGGGCGCCTGTAGTCCCAGCTACTTGGGAGGCTGAGGCGGGAGAATGGCGTGAACCCGGGAGACGGAGCTTGCAGTGAGCCGAGATCAGGCCACTGCACTCCAGCCTGGGAGACACAGCGAGACTCCGTCTCAAAAAAAAAAAAAGAAATTCAGCAGAGTTAAAAATACATGAAATAAATATATATATATACTGGAAAAATGCAAAAAAAATAGGGTCCGATATCATGATATTAGACAATATCAGGCCAAATGAAATAAATGAGACAAATCAGGAATATCACGCTTAAACTAAAATGCTTAGAGCAAATACAGTCATTCGATATATTCACGCCAAATAACCCGACACACTTCATTAAGCAGAAATTCAGAGGATGCCACAGAAACCCATCTCAGCACATGAAGGCAGGAGACACGCGTGTCCCTTCCAACCCGAGAAAGAACACGCGGGCAAGAAATAAGCACACGAGGCTATCAGACACATAAACAACAAAATTAAAGCAGCAGCGCATAAGGAGAAAGAGGCAATTCTGTACTTGATAAGAGAGAACACACTTTTCTGTTTTCAATATCCCATGGAAACATTCATAAACAGCACCCATATATGAAGCAGTAAAGAAGTTCTCGGCCGGGCGCGGTGGCTCAAGCCTGTAATCCCAGCACTTTGGGAGGCCGAGACGGGCGGATCACGAGGTCAGGAGATCGAGACCATCCTGGCTAACCCGGTGAAACCCCGTCTCTACTAAAAATACAAAAAAAATTAGCCGGGCGTGGTGGCGGGCGCCTGTAGTCCCAGCTACTCCGGAGGCTGAGGCAGGAGAATGGCGTGAACCCGGGAGGCGGAGCTTTCAGTGAGCCGAGATTGCACCACCTCGCTCCAGCCTGGGCGACAGAGCGAGACTTCGTCTCAAAAAAAAAAAGAAATTTAAACATTATCTTCTTACATGTTCCTCTTAAAGGGAAAATAGAAGTAAAAACTGAAGAATTGGCCAGGCGCGGTGGCTCACGCCTGTAATGCCAGCACTCTGGGAGGCCGAGGTGGGCAGATCACGAGGTCAGGAGATCAAGACCATCCTGGCTAACACAGTGAAACCCCGTCTCTACTAAAAAGAAAATATAAAAAATTAGCCGGGCGTAGTGGCACGCGCCTGTAGTCCCAGCTACTCGGGAGGCTGAGCCAGAAGAATGGCGTGAACCCGGGAAGTGGAGCTTGCAGTGAGCTGAGATCGCACCACTGCACTCCAGCCTGGGTGGCAGAGCGAGACTCCGTCTCAAAAAAAAAAAGAAAAACTGAAGAATTTTCAGAAACCATACTAATAAAACTAAAGCAGTGCTTTAGAGGAAAATTTAACCCATCAATTACTTTAAATCTTTAGAAATGAAAGCAAGACAATAAGAGAATGAAGCCTCCAACTTAAAAAGCTGAAAATTACAAAGTAACTGAAGGAATTAATAAATATAAAAGGAAAAAAATTTTTTAATCTTAATAGCTAAATTGAAATTTTTTTTTTTTTTTTTTTTTTTTTTTTGAGATGGAGTCTCACTCTGTCACCCAGGCTGGAGTGCAGTGGTGCGATCTTGGCTCACTGCAAGCTCTGCCTCCCGGGTTCACGCCATTCTCCTGCCTCAGCCTCCCGAGTAGCTGGGACTACAGACGCCCGCCACCACGCCCGGCTAATTGTTTTGCATTTTTAGCAGAGACGGGGTTTCACTGTGTTAGCCAGGATGGTCTTGATCTCCTGACCTCGTGATCCACCTGCTTCGGCCTCCCAAAGGGCTAGGATTATAGGCGTGAGCCACCACACCCAGCTGATCTATTTTTACAGAATTAAAATATCTGAGTACTGGGCATGGTGGCTCAGGCCTGTGATACCAGTGCTTTGGGAGGCCGAGCTGTGAGGATCACTTGAGACCAGGAGTTTGAAACCAACCTGGGCAACACAGAAAGACCCTCACCCCTACAAAAAATTTACAAATTAGCTGGGCGTGGTGGGGCACACCAGCCACTTGGGAGGCTGAGGCGAGAGGATTGCTTGAGCCCAAGAGTTTGAGGCTGCAGTGAGCCAAGATCACACCACTGTACTCCAGTCTGGGCAAGAAAGTGAGACTTCATCTCTAAAAAAACAAAAAAAAACAAACAAACAAACAAAAAAAAACAACCAAAAACAAAAAAAAAACCACCTCTACGTGGAATCTAGTATTTTTTAAAAATTGTAAAATAAAAATAATTAAAATATCTATTAAAAAGTTTTATAAAATTTACCTCTAACAAAAATACCAAAGGCAGATGATTTCACAAGTGAATTCTACAAATCCTATAAGAATAGACTATTTTAACATTAATTAAACTTTTCCAGAACATAAAGAAGGAAGACGTCCCAATCCCTTTAATGAAGCAACAGTGACATAAAATTCACAAGGAGAAAGGGTGCAGAGGGAAGGGAAGAAGGAAATGTGCCTGAATCACCGTCTCAAATTGTGGCGTGAGGAACCCGGGGGGGCCCCAGACCTCGCAGGCAGGGGGGTTCTGAGAGCCTTCTTCACGAGCTCATAGCCTTGGGCAGCATAATTTTCTTTCTGAGCCTCAGCCACGACACAGCACAACGGGCTGCCTGCAGAGGCAGAGAGATGTCGGCTGTGGCCGCTGAGGTCAGACATCAAAGAGACATAAAAATAGAAAACAGGGCCACTGTCCTTACTAATTTTGGAAACTATGGGTTTTCCTTACAAAAGCTGGTTTATCCCAGGACACAGGAAAAAAAAAATATTTTTTGTACGCATTGGGCTTTGAAATGAATTATTAAATATTTTTAAATGTTCTTACTGTTAATTTCTTAACTAGCGTCTACCGACACCATATTAGAGGTCTCCTGACCTCAGTACTCCTGGCATTTTGGATGGGATAAGTCTGCTGTGGGGCCGGCTGTGCCCTGCGGGATTCAGCAGCCTCCCTGGTCTTTGTGCATTTGATGCAGGAGTGACTGTCTCCTGGCAGCTGCCAACCAAAAACATCTCCTGCCATCGCCAAATGTCCGCCAGAGGACAAGGGGAGTCACCCCAGTTAAGGACCACAATAGTTGCAACTCAAAAGCAAAATCTCTTTGGGGTCCTCAATAATTTTTTTTTTTGAGACAGGGTCTTGCTCTGTCACCCAGGCTGGGGTGCAGTGGGGTGATCTCAGCTCACTGCAACCTCCACCCCTGGGGCTCAGGTGATCCTCCCATCTCAGCCTCCCAAGTAGCTGGTACTAGAGGCATGTGCCACCATGCCTGGCTAATTTTTGTATTTTTTATAGAGACGGGGTTTTACCATGTTGCCCAGGCTGGTCTCAAACTTCTGAGCTCAAGTGACCCACTCACCTCGGCCTCCCAAAGTGCTGGGATTATAGGCCTGAGCCACCACACCAGGCCCTCAGTAATTTTTTAAGAGTGTAAAGAGCCCATAGGTTTGAGAATCACTGCTCTTCATACGACTACGAATGCAAAAAAGTCTTTAAAATTTAGCAAACAGGGCTAACAGTGCATTAAAAAGTCAACACACACATGATGACCATGTGGATCTGTTTCATGAATGCAAGGATGGTTTGCTATGACGAAACTGACTAACAAAGTTCATCTGATTCCTTAACAAGAAGGCTTGACAGGCAACACAACAAAATTCAACCCTGGCTTCCCAGTGAAAACACTCAGCAAAGCAGCGGCCAGTACAAAATATTACACGAATTCAATGTCTGCCTCCCCTAGGAGAAGACACTCACTGAACTTCCAGTGAGGTGCTCATTCACAGGCCAGTCAGCATTTCACTCACTGGGCAAACACCAAAGGCACCGCAGCCAACACCAGGGACAAGGCAGAGCGCCCTGTAGTTAAAGGCCAGCCTCACGTATGCCCAGCGATGGAATACCCACAGTAAATATACGTTTGCAAACTGACTCCAGCCAGGACTTCACCAAAATATCATGACCATATTTGGTTTATCCTAGGACACAGGAATGGTTTACTATAGAAAACCAATTAACAGGACTATTGACACTAAGTGATAAAAGGAGAAAAGCAACAGGATGATTTGCATTTACTCAGGAAAAGCAGATGCTAAAGTCCATGGCCACGTACCACCGACTAAGAAAGAAGCAGGCACGAGGCCCCGTTCCTCAGGGCACTTCCTGCAGCCAGTGGCATAGGACAAGTAAAGGAGAGAGATAAAGATTGGAAAGAACAAAGCAAGCTTTCATCATTTGTACATGACACGATCATCTGCATGGAAAATCCACAAGTTCCCGGCCACGGCCAGAGCACCCCTGGCGTCCACGGGGGCTGCCTGCCTTCCTCACCAGGTGTGCGCCATGGCCAGTGCCTTCCTCAGGAGAAATTCATCTTCACTTGGGAGGGAAGAGGAAGGGAGACAAAGCCACAATAAAAAGGAGATGTGACTCACATGTGCCCCACCTTTTGCTTGTGTGCCAGGCTTGCCCTGTGGCCCTGGCATCATCCTCTGCCACTCTGGCAGGCTGGACTGAAGGCACACAGTGGTCCCATCCAGTTCGGGCCCACGTGTTGCCATGGACATGCCTCCTGATTCCAATCCACATGGAAGTGACGAGAAGAACACTTACAGCAACACCCAAGTCAAGCCTGTGAGGACAACTAAGATACCTCTAGGCTGCCAGCGCCATCACAACCATGAGTCCGTAGAGTTCCACCGGGACCCCCTGACCTAAAGCCAAACCAGCACAGCAAGACATGCTGGGGCCCGGTCTGGCAGTTCCAGGGGCAGCCTTTGCTTTGAATTACATTCACCAAGAGGTAAGGGCGTGCCAGGCAGGCAGCGTCTGAGAGAAGACGCACCCACAGACACACAGCAGCCTTGTGACCAGGCATGGTCAGACGAACATCACCGCCCCTGTGTCTGCTGCCCTGCACTTCAGACGACTGCAGGGGAGCTGCTAGCTAACGAACACAGGTGACCCGGTCAATAAAACACGCAGAAATATGCATGCATAGAGCCCTTTACCTGTGTTCCAACAGGAGGAACCCCGTGCAGGACGTTTCAGAGCACAGCGGCTCCACAGTGGAAAAGGAGTCTGCAGCCCAGGCCACGGAGCACCTAGGGCCTCCTTGCCACCTTGATGAACTTATGAATGCACCAGATAGACAGACAGAAACAGCAGGCAGGAGGCAAAGTCCGCCTTCCAGCGAGGCGGCATCTGGGCCAGGCGGGGTCACCCAGAAACCGGGGAGCTATGAGGGCCAGTGTCGAAATCTTCCTGGACAGGCCTCACTGCGTTGGCCTGGACAGGCTGCTTCTGACCCTGCCCAGTCCCTCAATATAAGAGCGCAGTTCTAGGACACTTTCCAAATCGCACACACACAGTTCAAGTCTTTAAGGCACACTCTGGTTCTGGGAGACTGATAATCAGGTAACTGCTCCGAAACCATCACACAGACATAATGCATACGTGTGTGTGTCTATAGGTACCTCTTTAGAACATGCATAAAAAAGGAAGTGTTTCTTTAAATGAAGTAGATCTATGTGTAGTGAAAGTTTCCCAAGACAAGTTAAAATCAGGTTTTGCCGAGAGATGTCATGACACGTAGGTGCATTTTTGGAAACCCTGTGTGTGTATGTATGTTCTTACATGTACTTTGTATAAACTCTAGAATGATAAACCACAAACCACTTATAGTGGTTCCCTCCAGGAAAAAGAGTGGGATTTGGGATGGAGTGAAGAATGCAACTTTAATTATTTATTAGATTTGCCTCTGTGTTTAAATTTCATAAACATGTATTACTTTTATAATGAAAATGTAAATATCAAATGGAAAATTAACTTGTGTGCACATTAACCTCCAATCCTCTGTCTCTGCAGTGGCTGGAACAGTATAGCCTTGTCCTGAACACTGATTTGTTTCTTAAGAAAGAAGCTTCCCTTGCAGAATACCTGACTTCACGAGACATAGCTTGGCAGATCAAAGTCTGAGCCCTTTGCTCTCGCCTCATATATATCACACTTTAGAGCACAAAGATAATTCCTCCTCCAACGCACAGCAAAGGTGTAAGAACTGCACAGTGACCTGGAACACCCACCACCTCCAGTCCCCATGTAGCACGCTTGCTTCCAGAGGGAAGGCCGGCCCTCCTCGGCCCTCCCCTCCACCTGTCCTTCACTCACTGTGTTAGGACCCTAGACTGCTGCTGGCAACATGTGCGGCCACAGCCACTGGGAGACACCTGTGGCTCCACTCCCCTCCTCCAGGGCATCTGCCACCAATCTCTGCAGCCCAGCACCCTCTCATGGGCGCAGGACCAGACTGGCACAAACCTTTGGCTGCCGTCAGGGCTGAACACGCATCCCCCAGAAAGAGGCCGGAAGCACAGAGGGAGGCTGTCTCCATCCGCCTCTGTCCTCCGTGTTCCTGAGACAGGTGTGAGTCACACCCTTCAGGCTCCCCTCACTTGAGAACTCACGAACAGGGGGATCCCAGCCACAGGTCATGCTGTGGGTTTTAATCCGGAAAGAACAAGACACCACATACCTGCCTCACTTCCCCAGGATGCGTCCTAGGTCTCCTAAACTCCAAGCCCAGGGTGCCCTGGGGGCTGCAATGTGCCACCTGGGGGCTTACTCCTCACCCCCACCCTCTCCACGATGAGGCCTGGGCCCCCCTCCCCACCAGGCTAGCGTTCAGATAGAACCTGCAGGACGGTGGACTAACGCTCAGGACGGGGGCCCGGCGCTCCCTTACAGCTTCCCCCTGCAGCAGAGAACAAAGTCCCACCCAGTGGCTTCTCAGAGATCCACGGTCGGCCTGCAGGCCTGGGAGCCAGGCTCTCCTACAATGAGGGCAGAGTGAGGAGAGATGAGACCTGAGACAAATACGATGGAACGGCACCGTCCGGATACCTTTCGTTATCCAAGAAAGACTCAAGAACACTTTAAAATCCTCTTAAAATGTGTATGAAAAACGAGTGGCCCACCGCCGGCCAGTCCACTGCCTGCCGTGACGGGGCCGTGGACCGAGGGGCCTGCAGCTTCCGAGGAAGCCACCCCAAGTGATGTCACCGGATCGGCCCAATGGGGCCCTTGCAGCACCCAGACCCACGAGGAACCTTTCTTGAAGTTGGAAGAGTGAAGTCCCTTATCAGACAATGTTTGTTGTACGAAGAAAAAAAAATAGTAAGTAAAAATTAGAATCAACGAATGAAGTCCATTGAGCTGAGGCCCGGCCGCTCTCGGGGTTTTTCCCAGTGGCCTCCCTCTCAGGGCAGGGGTGGCTGTGATGGGGGCACATGAGGACCCAGGAGCAGAAGACGCAGGCCAACCTCAGGGCACAGACGGGCATCCGGGGGCCTGAGAGCTGAGCCTGAGCCTGTATCCTCATCTGAAAAACGCAAACAACAGGGTTCGCTCCACAGGGATGGAAGGAAATGAAATGACGAGGGACTTTTGCAGCCTGGAGCTGGCAGGCCACCACGCTGACGCAGCACGGGCTTTGATCCTCGCCCTCGTCAGCAAGTGTCCTCTGCAATTAGCCTTTTCTTAAAGAACCCAAAGGTTTTAGGAGCTGCTGGCGTTTCAGTCCTGAACCTGGAGCTGGAGGCCATAGGTCCCTTCTCATCCTTCTAGTGCTGCCCCCACGAGCCCTGGCTCCACTCCCCCCACCCCATGCCCTCACCTGCTATCTATGCAAGAGCTGGGCTCCTGTGCCCACTTCCCAGACGGGTCACCAAGGCCCAGGAAAGCAAATGCCTTGCTGTGAATCATGCAGCAAGTCACACACCGGGCTCCACAAGCTCCCAGCCTGTGTGCTCCCCCTGATCCGGACTCTTCCTCTCTGATCGAGAAGGGCCGGGGCTCAACGCACGGGTCAGGCTAGCAGGTGGCTGTGTGTGAACTTGGCTGGTTCCACTCATGACAGGCATTCCTTCCCCGCAGTCCTCAGGGCTGGGGGGTGACCAGCCCCAATAAGGCTACCAGTTCTGGATGTCACCAAATTCACCCCAAGCCTTGGTATTTTGTGCTTTAGGGCACAAATGAAGCTTGCCAAGTGCCTCATACACGCCTTGGAAATCTCACTCCAGCTTTGGGACACACACACATTTTTCCCACGTAATTTAGGCTCTGAAGTGCTCAGGTCTTCCCGCACATGGAATGTGAAAGTGTCCCTGGGGAGCCTGGGCCAGCGGCCTCCTCCGAAGGCGTCATCCCTTTGCTTCGCTGTTACAGGAACATGCTTCCATGCGGGTGGGGACTGCTCTGTCCCCCAGGGTCTCCAGCACACCGAGCCGTGCGACGGCGACGGAGAGGGCGTGCAAACACCCGGCAGGGGAATCGACAGACGTGTGGCTTTAACATGGTACCAGTCGGCTGGGTTTGAGGGTTTGGTTGTTGTTGCTTTTTGAGTCTGCTGTTTTGTAGAAGCTCATATTTTTCACAGAGGGAATCAGATGAAACTGAAAACGCAAGCTCTAACGAAGCTCATGTGGCACGGTTTTTTTTTTTTTTTTTTTTTGTCGTTTTCTGAGATGGAGTCTCGCTCTGTCACCCAGGCTGGAGTGCAATCTTGGCTCACTGCAAGCTCCGCCTCCCAGGTTTACGCCATTCTCTTGCCTCAGCCTCCCGAGTAGCTGGGACTACAGGTGCCCGCCGCCACACCCAGCTAATTATTTGTATTTTTAGTAGAGAAGGGGTTTCACTGTGTTAGCCAGGATGGTCTCGATCTTCTGACCTCGTGATCCGCCCGCCTTGGCCTCCCGAAGTGCTGGGATTACAGGCGTGAGTCACCACGCCAGGTATGGCACGGTTTTATAGGAAACTTTCTGTTAAAGTGTAACAGATACAGAGAAGTACATAAATCTTCAGCGTGGCCGGGCGCGGTGGCTCAAGCCTGTAATCCCAGCACTTTGGGAGGCCGAGACCGGTGGATCACGAGGTCAGGAGATCGAGACCATCCTGGCTAACATGGTGAAACCCCGTCTCTACTAAAAAAAAATACAAAAAACTAGCCGGGCGAGGTGGCGGGCGCCTGTTGTCCCAGCTACTCGGGAGGCTGAGGCAGGAGAATGCCGTAAACCCGGGAGGCGGAGCTTGCAGTGAGCTGAGATCCGGCCACTGCACTCCAGCCTGGGCGACAGAGCGAGACTCCGTCTCAAAAAAAAAAAAAAAAAAAAAAAAAAAAAAAAAAAAAAAAAAAAATCTTCAGCGTGTGGCTGGATGAAATTCCAGAGAGGATCCACTCTGACCAGCAGCACCCAGATCAAGAAACGAATCCCAACTACTTTGGGAGGCCAAGGCAAGCAGATCGCTTGAGCCCAGGAGTTCAAGACCAGCCTGGGCAACATGGCAAAACCCGGTCTCTACAAAAAATAAAAAAGTTAGCCGGGTGTGGTGGCACATGCCCGTGGTCCCAGCTACCGGGAGGCTGAGGCGGGAGGATCCCTTCAGCCCAGGAGAACTCAAAGCTGAAGTGAACTGAGATCGCACCACTGCACTCCAGCCTGGGAGGCAGAGCGAGACCCCGTCTCAAAAAAAAAAAAAAAAAAAAAAAAGGATGGGAAGGGAAGGGAGGGGAGGGGACAAGAGTGGAGGGGAAGGGAGGGAAGGGACAGCAACAGATGCTCACCAGCCCCTGAAGCCCCCCAGGCCTCCTTTGCCTCCTGCCAGGGCAGCTGCGCCTCCTGCTCCCCCTGCTAGGTCTGTCACTGTGCTGCACGCCTTGCACATGTGCTGACCCACTGCGCTTCTTCCACCCAGCATGTGCCTGTCGGCTCGTCCAGGCAGAGCGGGGCTGTTTCCACGCACCTCATTCCATGCTGCTCCCCTGGGCAAGCACACAGCAGTGTATTCACCCAGTCCACCTCCGCAGGGCACACGGGTCTGATGAACACGGAGCTGGTGACACTCTTGGGCTTGGCTGTGGCTTCACGCCCTAGAGCAGAGCGGCTGGGTCACAAGCCATGGGTTTGCTCCGCTTTGGAAGATATCGCCAAAGTTTTCCAAAAAGAGGTCAAGTCACAGCCACCATGAGGAACGAGCGTCCCATCGCACCCCATCGTGCCCCATCCCACCTCCTCACCAAGTCTGGCCTTATCTGACTCGTTGGTTTTAGCCAATCCACTGACTGTGGAGTGATACAACATTTCTGGTTTTAAATGTTCATTTCTCTGATAACCAATGAAGTTGCCTTTTCAGATGTTTGTTAGATATTTGGGCACCTTTCGAGAGGTACTGGTGCAAGTCATGGGCAAATGTTTTGCTACAGATTTCGATGTTAACACTCACCAGCTTGGGCGGGGGGCTGCAGTGCGGCACCGTCAGTTTAGTTCTGCCATCTCTCCTCCCTCCCAAAAGTGATACATGCGGCGCCACCACTGACAGTCATCCAGTTTTGTGAATGTCAAGTTACTCATCCTGGAAGCTTGGTTGTAAATCTGATTTGGGTTGATCTGCAGCCATTACTAGCCCCCAAAGACACAATGTTTCCAACCTGTCCTTCTTCCCGTTCTTTCTCCCAGACCTCAGCTGTTACAGAATCGTAATTCCCTGTCCCCAGAAAGGGGACCAAGGAGGTCAAACTGATTTCCACCTTCATCTTCTCGAAATGTCCTCTTTCTGGGAGAGGTCTGCTGATGCCCGCTGCACCTTGGCCAGTTTCTCCCCTAGAAGCAAAACCTCGTCCACAGCACAAGCCCACGTGCGCCACGTCCTGCACCTGACAGATTGGAAGCCCCCTGGCCCCCCAGCCCTTGCTGGTGGCCTTCCCACAGCCCTGTGGCCATGGCGGAAGCCCCCTGCCCTCCTCTCACCCATGAGTACAGTCCCACAATAGCCAAAGGACACAGAAGAGTGGGAATGCCGGGAATGCCGTGAGAGCCAAACTGGGGGGTGCAACACAGTGCAAGTTTCTTTTGCACAGAATAGCAATTTGCAACAATTTAACAGTTTAAACCACAGGCAAAGTATTAAATCAACAATGAGCAAGTAAACATTTGTGAATTCAGAATGTTAGAGAGGAGAGATCGGAGTGCCACAGCTGGGAGCTGCCACTGTGTCTTTACAGTATCGTTAGTAACTTTATAGTATCTGCTATCAAATAAGCAATCTTAATAAAACAATCCTAAAGAGACACTAGGCCGGGCACGGTGGCTCACGCCTGTAATCCCAACACTTTGGGAGGCCAAGGCGGGCGGATCACGAGGTCAAGCAATAGAGACCATCCTGGCCGACACAGTGAAACCCTGTCTCTACTAAAAATACAAAAATTAGCCGGGCGTGGTGGCGGGCACCTGTAGACCCAGCTACTCGGGGGGCTGAGGCAGGAGAATCATTTGAACCCGGGAAGCGGAGGTTGCAGTGAGCCGAGATCGTTCCACTGCACTCCAGCCTGGGCGACAGAGTCAGACTGTCTCAAAATAAATAAATAATAAAAAATAAAAAGAGACACTAAATGCAGTCATTTTAATTTAAATACTAAGGAGGCATTCAACACCCGGCTCAGACGGTCAGCAGCGCTGTTCGAGGTCAGCCATGACTGCCTCTCTGAAAGCCCGAGCTTGGCGCTGGCCACGTCAATCCTGCTAGTGTTTGTTTTCATCAAATGGCAGCTGTCAACACACCCTGGGTTGTGACTGGGAGGCAGGAGGCTAAATCACCTGCCTACCCAGAACTGGGCCTGTGAGTTACACCTGGAAGCCTCGGAACATCAGGGATGGGATTTGATCTCTGCCGACAGTATTTGGAGGAGAGGCGCCTCCCAGGTCGAAAGCAGCCACAGGGGGAGAAGGACACGGGGTCCAGGCCCACCTGGAAGGGACCTGCAGCCTCATCAGCCGCGGCAGCGGGCCTGGGAATGGGGGCGGAACACACGGGAGCAGTGGGCAGGGGCCCTATGAGGACGGGCCGCAGGAGCACAGGAGGAACTGCCCATCCCCGGTCCCACCCAGTGACTCAACGGCCAGGCAATTCCCTGCTCTCAGCCAAACCCAGGGCTTCCTGAGGAGAGCAGCCCCCAGGAGCAGGGCACCGACCCCCAGGAGCAGGGCACCCTCCAGCAATAGCCAGCTGGGCTCCCCACGGGGATCGTGCAGCTGTCCCCAGGCCACAGGTCTGCCCCATCCCACAGATGGCTCCCAGTCGGTCTCCAGGAGAGAGATGGACTTCCTGGGCTGCTAACAGAGCCAGGGCAGCCCTATGAAGTGACCCCCATGTCAGCTGTGCCCAGGCAGGCACCTCAGCCCAGCGGCATTTGTAGCTCAGCCCCTTTGAGCTCAGCTCACCCCTCGCAGGAAGAGAACAAAGTTACCTGAACTTTACCATCTGGGTTTTGGACAAATGAGAAGAGACCATAATAAACATTCTGTTGGTCACAAGCAAAGGTTAAAATATATACCCTTTAAGAAAAATTAATCAACAAGGTATCAAGGTCCAACACTGACCCCAAAACTGGACACACACACACACACACACACACACGGCGCCTTGTGTCAGGCGGCCTCACTGCCCACTTACCAAGGCACAAGGTCAGCAGAGCCAGTGGGAACAGCTGTCCTCAGGGCTTCCGGCTGGACAAGCCTGAAAGTGAAAGGCACACATGTCAACGTGCTTGCGTAGGACTGGAGAGCCGCCGTGTGACCAAATACGTGTGGCCACTTCAAAACCCGAAAGGCTGCATGCCAGGGAGACTGACAAGCACGCATTAACATCCTCTCCTGATCCGACACTCCGTAACTTAAACATCAGGGTCAAGGCCAGTCAGGGCGTTGCTGTCGCCCTGCTTCCCACTGCCTGGCCTGGAGGCCCAACAGATGGCTCATAAACGAACAGTCCCGGAGCCGCCAGAGGTCACGCCCCAGGACGGACACAGGGAAGCCACCTGCAGGCTCCTGGAAAGGTGGGGCCACCACGGGCCCCTCCGGATGCCACAGCTCCTGCGACAGCTACACCAGCCTTACATGCACTCCTGCTGCTCCCCAAAGCCCTGCCAGCCGCAGCCCTGGGCCCCTCCAAAGTCCAGCCCAGCCACCCCAGCAGACCATTAGCCTGCCTGCCCACAACCGGGAAGAAGCCGATGTTTGCTCATTTGTGTTACATTGTGGTAAAATATACATCACATAAAATTCACCATTTTTAGGTGCGTGGTTCAGGGGCTTTACGTCCATTCCCACTGCTGTGCAACCATCACCCCTGTCCATTTCCAGAACTTTCTCATCTTCCCAAGCAGAAACACTGTCCCCATTAAACACCGACCTCATTAAACACCATCCCCCCAGCCCCTGGCACCCACCATCCCACTTTCTGTCTCTGAGTTAACCACTCTAGGGACCTCATGTAAGTGGAATCATACACATTTGACCTTATGTGACTGGTTTATTTCACTTAACATAATGTCCTCAAGGCTCACCCACTCGGTGGCAGGTGTCAGAATGTCATTCACATTTAAGGCTGGATAATATTCCACTACAGACACTATGGACTGAATGTTTGTATCCCCCAGCCACAAATTCATATGTTTTTTTGAGACAGGATCTCGCTCTGTCACTCAGGCTGGAGTCACCGTGGCACAATCACGACTCACAGCAGCCTCAGTCTTCTGGGCTCAAGTGATTCTCCCACCTCAGCCTCCCAAGTAGCTGGGACTACAGGTGTGTGCCACTGTGCCCAGATAATTTTTTTTTTTTAATTTTTTGTAGAGACAGCATTTCACTATGTTGCCTAGGCTGGTCTTGAACTCTTGAACTCAAGTGATCCGGCCACCTTGCCCTCCCAAAGTGCTGGAATCACAGGTATGAGTCACCAAGCCTGGTCCAAATTCATACGGTGAAATCCTCCCTGCTAATGTGATGAAAATCTGGAGACAGGGCCATTGGCAGGGGATTAGGCCAAGAGGGAGGAGCCTCAAAAATGGGATTGGTGCCATTATGCCAAAAGACACAAGCCAGCTGCTCCTGTCTCTCTGCCATATGAGGGCACAACCAGGGAGAGGCCCTCACCAGGCACCAAACCTACAGGCACCTTGACCTCAGACTTCCAGCCCCTAGAACTGTGAGAAATAAATGTCTGTTACTTAAGCCAGCCAGTCGGTGTTAATTTTTTTATAGCAGCCCAAACTGACAAAGACAGTGTATATATCACATATTTTCTTGTATTAATCTTACAGTTCTAGCTTTCACGTTTAGGTCTATGATCCATTTTGAGATAATTTTTAAATATAGCATAAAGTAGGGTAAAGGGCCATTGTTTTTGTAGATAGGTGTCCAATATTGTCTTTGGGTGTTTGAAAGGCATTCCTCCACTGTCTTCAAATCGTATAGTTTCTGATCAGAAGCCGGCTCTCACTTTTGTCTTTGTTCCTCTGTACGTGATAGCGTTTGCCTCTGTCTACTTTTAGGATTCTCGACAATTGGATGATGGTGTGTGTGTATTGGGGTGAATGTCTTCGTGTTTCTTCTGTTTGAGATTTGTTGAGCTTCTTCAGAATGAGTTTTCATCAGATCCAGCCATTATCGTTCTCAGGTATTTTCTACCACGTGTGCCTCTTTTCTGGAAACCAGTTGCGTACGTTACTCTGCTCAATATGGTCCCATTGATGCTCTGTTCATTTTTTCATCTTTCTTTGTGTTTCATTTTACAAAGTGCTGTGTCTTCAAGTACACTGATCTTTTCTTCTGCAATGTCTAATCTACCATTAATCCCATTCAGCATGTTTTTCATTTTTAGAGGATTTACTTGGGTCTTTTTTCTTTGGGTCTTTTTTCTTTTTGAGACAGTCCCACGCTGTCACCCAGGCTGGCGTGCAATGGTATGATCATGGCTCACTGCAGCCTCAACCTTGCTGGGCTCAAGCCATCCCCCTACCTCAGCTTCCTAAGAGCTGAGACCACAGGTGTGCACCACCACGCCCAGTTAATTTTTGTACTTTTCTGTACAGATGGGGTTGTCTAGGGTGGTCTTGATCTCCTGAGCTCAAACAATCCTCACACCTCAGCCTCCCAAAGTGCTGGGATTACAGGCGTGAGCCATGACGTCTGGCCCTGGGTCGTTTTTTCATATCTTCCCTTTTTTCTTTATTTTTATCATATATTCCCTGACATTGAACACATGGAACATATGCCATCTTAACATCCTTGTCTGCTAGCTCCATCCTCTGGATAGATATAGTTCCCTTCCCTTCGCTTTTCTCTTCTTTTTTTTAACAGAGTTTCACTCTGTTGCCTAGGCTAGAGGGCAGTGGCATAATCATAGCTCACTGCAGCCTCAAACTCCAGGCTCAAGGGATCCTCCTGCCTCTGCCTTTGAGTAGCTGGAACTACAAGTGCACACCACTATGCTCAGCTAATTTTTTTTTTTGAGACGGAGTCTTGCTGTGTCACCCAGGCTGGAGTGCAGTGGCCAGATCTCAGCTCATTGCAAGCTCCGCCTCCCGGGTTTTTACGCCATTCTCCTGCCTCAGCCTCCCGAGTAGCTGGGACTACAGGCGCCCGCCACCTCGCCTGGCTAGTTTTTTGTATTTTTTTTTTTTTTGAGACGGAGTCTCGCTCTGTAGCCCAGGCTGGAGTGCAGTGGCCGGATCTCAGCTCACTGCAAGCTCCGCCTCCCGGGTTTACGCCATTCTCCTGCCTCAGCCTCCCGAGTAGCTGGACTACAGGCGCCTGCCACCTCGCCCGGCTAGTTTTTTGTATTTTTTAGTAGAGACGGGGTTTCACCGTGTTAGCCAGGATGGTCTCGATCTCCCGACCTCGTGATCCGCCTGTCTCGGCCTCCCAAAGTGCTGGGATTACAGGCTTGAGCCACCGCGCCCGGCCAGTTTTTTGTATTTTTTAGTAGAGACGGGGTTTCACCGTGTTAGCCAGGATGGTCTCGAACTCCTGACGTCGTGATCCGCCCGTCTCGGCCTCCCAAAGTGCTGGGATTACAGGCTTGAGCCACCGCGCCCGGCCTAATTATTTTTTTAAACAAACAAAAGAACACATATCTTTTTAGAGACAGGGTCTTGCTATGTGGCCCAGGCTGGTCTTGAACTCCTGGGCTCAAGTGATCCTCCTGCCTCAGCCTCCCAAAGTGCTGGGATTGCAGGTGGGAGCTACAGTGTCTAGCCTGGATGTTTCTAACCGTTGATTTTCCTCTTCTTCTGGGTTTTCCATATGGCAGTCACTTTTGCTTGGCTGCTGGGCACTGTGAGCTTGGTGCCTATGAACTTGGCGCCGGATGCTGGTTTTGCTACTGTCCTGCATCTCTGGGCTTTGTTCCAGGAGCAGTCAACCTAGAACCAGTCTGATCCTTTCGGATCTCGCTCATAAGCTCTGTTTGGTGAGTCCCGAGCAGACCTTTGTAGGACAAACTTGGGTGGTGAGTCTCTCCCTCTGACCACTGAGCACACAGACCCCACCCTGTGAACTCGGGGACTGTGCCACCCCTGCTCTCCCATGCCCCTTTCCCTCACCCAGGCAGCATCCACACGCCACCTGTGGTCAGCTCTCAAAGACTGGAAGGCCCCTCCTCAGCTCTCCAAAGCTGTTTCTTTATGCAACTCCCTCTTCTCCCATATTTTTCTTTGTACATTCCAGCCTTCCTGGAGCCCCTTAACTCCACACTGTCTCCACCAGGTCCTGGTTCCCCTCCCTGCCCTGTGGCTGGAGACTCCGCAGGTAACAAGCTGGGCTATCGAGGCCTCACTCCCCTTATGCCCCTCTCCGGTCACCGTCCACACAGCCTGCCACCAGCGTCTGAGGCCTGTGGCTTCATGCACTTTTGTTTGATCTTCTGGTTGATTAAGGTAGGCTGTGAAATTTGCCCTGTATCTTCCATCATGGCTAGAAGTGCAAGCTGGAATCTTGCATTTTTAAATCCAAGTTCTTGCTCATCCAGAATGGGCTTCTCCAATGGACCTAGCAGGTGTTCCCTCTCCAAGGCACACTGACCTAGGTCTAAAGTGGAACCTCAGCTGCAGAGCGCCTGACTTGCAGAGCCAGCCTGACAGCCAACTCTTGAAGAGAACAAAAGCATTTGCCTTTTCTTTCTATCTCCAGATCATTTACTCTCAATGAAGGCAGCTCATTCAAAGTACATTTTCTGTGTCAGAATGCAATAGCAGGACTATCTGCCTGCTCACATTAAACTAGAAGGCAAGCCTGCAGTTAATCAGCAGAAAGAAGGCAGTGCTCCAAAGGCAGACCGTGTGCTGACAGCACCTGAGACACTCCTCCTCTGTTCATGGCCTCTTCCCAGTTTCTTCTTGACCTAGGTAGGTCAACAGCATCACCAGCACTGGGTTGCCAATCTCCACCACTCCCAGCCACGGGTTCTCCGAGGCTCCTCTCAATACCCGACAGAACTGGGGCCAAGGCAGCCACTGTGCACACAAGGAAGCCTTCCCGGGGGACCAGTAATTCTCAGTCACAGGGAGCAGATGGGAGCGGGGCTCTGCACAGGGCAGGAAGGCAAGAGCCAGAACCACAGCGTTGCTGCTGCTCACTGCGGCCAGCCCAAGCAGCAGGGCTCCCTTTTCCCCGTCTGCCAGCCCTTCCCAACGCACTCAGTAAGGGCAAGGGGGTCCCGAGGGTTCGGTCACGAGTCACTCAGGCTTCTAAGAGACCTTTAGAGGCTCTGGATGCACGTCCCCAGCCAGATCTGTGATTTACAAACATCTACCTCCTTCCTGTGGTCGTCCTTTCACTTTCTTGATGGTGTCCTTTGAAGCACAAGTTTTAAATTTTGATCTTAGAAGCAACCTGAGAAAAAAGGGAGATTACCTTCAAAGGAGAGACGTCCTGACAAGGATTTCTTCACACAAAAAGATGCTGAGGCCAAGCAGAGGCTGACATCAAAGTTCTGAAAGAACACCACTGCCAACCGAGAGTTCTGCAATCAGCAAGCACGTCCCCCAAGGAGCAGGGAAAACCAGCATTTCCGGACAAACACAAAAAGGGTGGGTTCACCACCAGCACACTCTGACTAGAGGAATTTCTCACGTACGTGCACTTCAAGGAGAAAAAGTGATCCCAGATGGGAAGTCTGAGATGCCAAACATAAAAGCAAAGAAAGCGGCAAGTGTGTGCAAATCTAACACAAAATGTAATCAGGCCGGGCACAGTGGCTCACGCCTGTAATCCGAGCACTTTGGGACGCCAAGGCACAAGGATCACTTGAGTTCAGGAGTTTGAGACCAGCATAGACAACATGGCAAAACCCTGTTATCCACAGAAAAAGAAAAAAAAAAAAAGTAATAATCCAGCAATGTTTTGTGATATTCAAAAGTAAAAAAGAATTTGAATACACAGGCCGGGCGTGGTGGCTCACGCCTGTAATCCCAGCACTTTGGTAGATGCCAAGGTGGGCTATCACCTGAGGTCAGGAGTTCAAGACCAGCCTGGCCAACACAGAGAAGACCCATCTCTACTAAAAATACAAAAATTAGCTGGGCATAATGGCGGGTGCCTGTAATCCCAGCTACTCGGGAGACTGAGGCAAGAGAACTGCTTGAACCCAGGAGGCAGAGGCTGTAGTGAGCCAAGATTGTGCCACTGCACTCCAGCCTGGGCGACAGAGCAAGACTCCGTCTTGGGGGGAAAAAAAAGAGAATTTAAATATACAGCCTACTAGTTGTAAAGGGCATTAATGAAGGTAAGGATGCTCGCAGGTCCTTGGATATTCCCAAGTGTAAAAGGTACAGGTTAATTGCAGATTTGTTTAGTAAGAATGTTGTGCTTGTGGGGAAACCAATAAAAGAACAGAGTTGGCCGGGTGCGGTGGCTCACGCCTGTAATCCCAGCACTTTGGGAGGCCGAGGTGGGCGGATCACAAGGTCAGGAGATCGAGACCATCCTGGCTAACACGGTGAAACCCCGTCTCTACTAAAAAATACAAAAAACTAGCCAGGCGAGGTGGTGGGCGCCTGTAGTCCCAGCTACTTGGGAGGCTGAGGCAGGAGAATGGCGTAAACTCGGGAGGCGGAGCTTGCAGTGAGCTGAGATCCGGCCACTGCACTCCAGCCTGGGCGACAGAGCGAGACTCCGTCTCGGGGAGAAAAAAAAAAAAAAAGACTTAAAGACACAGAAAAATTAAAAATAAAAAAATAAGAGACATGCAAAGCAAACAGTAAACAAAAGGCAGCTGGTGCCGCTATATTACTTCCAGACCAAGTCTGAAAGGCAGAAAGCATTAAAAAGTTAAGAAGATCATTTCACAGTCATAGTCACTTCATTCATAAGGAAGATATAAAATTTTAAGTCTTTATCACCTAATAACATAGCTCTCAAGTATATAAAGCAAAACTTGATACAATTGCAAGAAAAAATAGGCAAATCCACAATGCAAAAACAGCTGTAGACAAGACATAAACAAATGGGTATGACTGTGATCCAACAAAACTTTATAAAAGCAGGTAGCTAGCCAGGCTAAGCCTATGGGCTATGGTTTGCTGACCCTTGGTATAGAAGATTTGAACAACACGATGAATAAACTTGATTCAATGAAACTACACACAACACTGCCCCTACCACTGCAGAACTAGAATCTGTTCAAAGACACAGAACATTTTAAAATCTGACCATGTGCTGAGCCATAAGGCAAAAGCCCTAACAAGTTTCAGAAGACAGAGATCAAGCAGAGCAGATTCCTTCACCCCAAAGACACTTAAACTAGGGAAAAAAAGTAACAAAAAGTTATCTGCAAAAATCCTAGTCTGTTCAGAAGTTAAAAGCAGTTATCATGGCCGGGCGTGGTGGCTCACGCCTGTAATCCCAACACTTTGGGAAGCCAAGGCGGTGGATCACTTGAGCTCAGGAGTTCGAGACCAGCCTGGCCAGCATGGTGAAACCCCATCTCTACTAAAAATACAAAAATTAGGCCGGGCGCAGTGGCTCATGCCTATAATCTCAGCACTTTGGGAGGCTAACGCGGGTGGATCACCTGAGGTCAGGAGTTCGAGACCAGCCTGACCAATATAGTGAAACTCTGTCTCTACTAAAAATACAAAAAATTAGCTAGGCATGGTAGCAGGTGCCTGTAATCCCAGCTACTTGGGAGGCTGAGGCAGAAGAACCACTCAAACCAGGGAGGTGGAAGTTGCAGTGAGCCAAGATTGTGCCACTGCACTCCAGCCTAGGCAACAAAGCGAGACTCTGTGTCAAAAAAAAAAAAAAAAAAAAAAAAAATTAACCAGGTGTGATGGCAGGCGCTTGTAATCCCAGCTACTTGGGAAGCTGAGGCAGGAGAATCACTCGAACCTGAGAGGTTTATGTTGCAGTGAGCCAAGATCACACCACTGCACTCCAGCCTGGCTGACAGAGACTCTGACTCAAAAAAAAAATTTTTTTAAGTGATCAACTGTCAAAAAATTCAAAACAGGAATTCAAAAATATGTTGAACAAAACAGTAAAAAAAAGAAATTCATGTCACAACATATAAGCTGCATGATGCAGCCTAAATAGTTCCTAAGGGGAACAGCAACCTTAAGTGTGGACTGCATTAGAACATTTTAAAATGCTAATAACAGGCCGGGTGCAGTAGCTCACACTTGTAATCCTAGCACTTTGGGAGGCCAAGGCGGGCGGATTGCCTGAGCCCAGGAGTTGGAGACCAGCCTGGGCAACATGCGGAAACTCTGTCTCTACTAAAAAAATACAAAAAATTAGCTGGGCTTGGTGGCATGCACTTGTAGTCCCAGCTACATCAGAGGCTGAGGCAGGAGAATCGCTTGAACCCGGGAGGTGGAGGTTGCAGTAAGCCGAGACTGCACCACTGCACCCCAGACTGGGGGACAGAGCAAGACTCTGTCTCAAAAAATAAATAAATGAATAAATAAATAAATAAAATGCTGAAAACAAATGACACAAGATGTATCTCAAAAAATTAGGAAAACAAATTTAGAAGAAGGAACAAAACAATCTAAAACTCAGAAATTAATAAGATAGAAAACATACAAAAAGCCACAAAGTTGGTTCTCTGAAAAGATCAATAAAATCAAGAGTTTTATCAAGAGAGTTGATGATAAAAAGAGAGGAGGCGCGAATCAGGTCAGGAAAGAAAGGGGAACAGGGTCCACTGCTTCAGGTCTTTTAAAATCAGAGGCTACCGATGCCTCTTTATAGCAATGAACTTAAAAATGTAAACTTAAATGGACAAATTCCTAAGAACGATAATGGACAACAATATCCTCAAGAATAAATCAGAGGCAGAGAGGAAGAGAGGCTGATTAGCGGGTACAGATAAACACTGGATAAAAGAAGCAAGACTTAGAAATAAGACCCAGTGTTTACAGATCAGTACGGTGACTACAGTTTACAATAATCTATTGCATATTTCAAAATAGATAATGGAGAAGAACTTGAATGTTTTAAGCTTAAAGACAAGACAAATACTTAAGGTGACAGATGTGCCAATTTATACCAAATTGACCTTTACAAATTATGTGAATATATTAAACTATCACACTTATCCCCTCGAAATGGGTGAGTCATATAGTGGGTGAACTATATCTCCACAAAGCTGTTACCAAAAAAAGAAAAAAGAAAACCCAAAGAATACCATAATCGTTACAAAACTGAAACAGAAGTCGAACATCTACCACCAAAAAAATGATCATGCTAAGTTCAGAACAGTTTCACCAGTGAGATCCTACACTCTTGCTGTAGGGATTCCAATCGTCCATAAACTCTTTTAGAGAAGTAAAAAAAAAAAAAAAAAAAGAAAAGAAAAAAGAAAGAAATACCTGGCCATGCTCAGTGCATCTTGAAGCTAATATAATCTTTTTGCCAAAACCTGACAAAAACAGGACGCGAAGGATAATTACAGAGCAGTCTCACTCACGAGCATGGATGCCAGAAGCCGGAAGGAAGCCTGTTCACTGTGCCTGGCTTCAGTGCACTTCCAGACACTGAGTTTCTGCAGCGTGAAGGTTCGTGGCAGCCCTGAATCCAGCAAGTCTATCGGCCGCCTCTTTCTAACAGCCAGGGCTCACTTCCGGCGTCTGTGGCACATTTTGGTAACTTTTGCAATCGTTCAGACTTTTTCAGGATTATTATACCTGTCATGGTGATCTGTGGTCAGTGATCTTTGATGTTCCTACCGTAATTTTTTCAGTGCTGTGAACCGGGCCGCTATCAGAGGAGGAACTGAGTGGATAAAGGTCGTGCATGCTCTGAACTGCTCCGCCGTCTGGCTATTCCCATCTCTCTCCCTCTGCCCCAGCTTCCCTATTCCCTGTTACACAGCAGTGTTGAAATGAGGCCACTTAATAACCCTCTGATAGCCTGTAAGTGTCCAAGTAAAAGGAGGAGTCGCACGGTTCTCACTTTACATCAAAAGCTGGAAGTGACTAAGCCTGCTGAGGAAGGTGTGTTGAAAGCCGAGACAGGCCAAAAATTGGGCCTCTTGTGCCAAACAGTTGGCCAAGTGATGAACGCAAAGAAAAAGTTCTTGGAGGAAATTAAAAGTGCTACTCAAGTAAACACATGAATGATAAGAAAATGAGGCCGGGCGTGGTGGCTCAAGCCTGTAATCCCAGCACTTTGGGAGGCTGAGACGGGCGGATCATGAGGTCAGGAGATCGAGACCATCCTGGCTAACACAGTGAAACCCCGTCTCTACTAAAATACAAAAACAGTTAGCCGGGTGTGGTGGCGGCGCCTGTAGTCCCAGCTACTCAGGAGGCTGAGGCAGGAGAATGGCATGAACCCGGGAGGCGGAGCTTGCAGTGAGCCGAGATTGCACCACTGCACTCCAGCCTGGCCGACAGAGCGAGACTCCGTCTCAAAAAAAAAAAGAAAGAAAATGTGGTTCTCATACACAATGGAGTACTATTCCGCCATAAAAAAGAATGAGATTCTGTCATTTGCAACAACATGGATAGAACTGCAGCTCATTATATTAAGTGAAATAAGCCAGGCACAGAAAGATAAGTATAACATGTTTCTACTTATTTGTGGGATCTAAAAATCAAAACAACTGAACTCATGAAGATAGAGAAGAGAAGCCTGGGAAGGATATGGGGGGTAGAGGGAGGTTAATGGGTACAAAAATTAGTTAGAAAGAATGAATAAAACCTAGTATTTGGCCAGGTGTGATGGCTCATGCCTGTAATCCTAGTACTTTTAGAGGCCGAGGCAGGTGGATCACTTGAGGTCAGGAATTTGAGACCAGCCTGGCCAACATGGTGAAACTCCATCTCTACTAATAATACAAAAACATAGCCAGGTGTGATAGCATACAGCTGGAATCCCAGCTATTCGGGAGACTGATGCATGAGAATCACCTGAACCCGGGAGGCAGCGGCTGCAGTGAGCCAAGATCGTGCCACTGCACTCCAGTCTGGGCGACACAGCAAGACTCCATCTTAAAAAAATTTTTGGCCGGGCACGGTGGCTCAAGCCTGTAATCCCAGCACTTTGGGAGGCCGAGACAGGCGGATCATGAGGTCAGGAGATCGAGACCATCCTGGCTAACCCGGTGAAACCCCGTCTCTACTAAAAAATACAAAAAACTAGCTGGGCGTGGTGGCGGGCGCCTATAGTACCAGCTACTCGGGAGGCTGAGGCAGGAGAATGGCGTAAACCCGGGAGGCGGAGCTTGCAGTGAGCTGAGATCTGGCCACTGCACTCCAGCCTGGGCGACAGAGCGAGACTGCGTCTCAAAAAAAAAAAAAAATTTTTAATAAAAAAAGACCTGGTATAAAGACCAAATATTTGACAGCACAGCAGGGGGACTGCCAGGAGGAACAGAGGTGATACTGGCTCCTCCCTCCCCTAACCATCAGCTCCAAGCCCTGCCAGTCTCCTCACCAGGCACCTCCATGCTTAGCCACCAGTCTCTGGCCACAGGTGCTGCATCCACCCAGCTGTGCCCTTTGCAGGCTTTGGCTTCCTATGGCATCGCAATTGCCATGTCACTGCCCCGGCTTTGCAAAAACCCCTACCTGTATTTGGAGCCCCTGACCTGGCAACCTTCCCTCCTGTCAGCTGCTGCCAAGGAACCCCCTTGCCAGCACTGGCCCGCTCCTCAGTGCTCCTGAAAATACTGCTCGCACGTCCCTGAGCCATGGTGCCCTCGCCCACAGGAGCCCTGCGCACCTGCACACCTTCACCTGTGGCTCCCCTCGCCTGTGCAACGAACTACGGCTGTACACTCCAGGCTGGGCCTGGGGCCACAGTCATCAAACAACAGGCCCTTTTCTTCCTCCAAATGAGCTTATATAAGAAACTGGCGCTGGGAGCGGTGGCTCACACCTGTAATCTCTGCGCTTTAGGAGGCCAAGGCGGGTGGATCACTTGAGGTCAGGAGTTCAAGACCAGCCTGACCAACATGGTGAAACCCCATCTCTACTAAAAATACAAAAATTAGCTGGGCGTGGTGGCACATCCCAGCTACTTGGGAAGCTGAGACAGGAGAACTGCTTGAACCCGGGAGGTGGGGATTGCAATGAGCTGAGACCGCGCCACTGCACTCTAGCATGGGCAACACAGTGCAACTCTGTCTCAAAAAAACAAAAAACAAACAAAAAAAAATCTGGCAATCATAAATAGAGAAAAAAATTGCAATTGAAAGTTATTTGTTCAAGAACTGGAGACCAACTAGGAACACAGGAAGCAGAGAAGTGAGTCTCTGCGTCTGCATCAATGACACAAAAGCAGCTGTGCAGGGAACCCATCCGGCCCAGGCCCAGGCCTCCTGCACCCAGCCTCTGCGAGTTCCACACTACCAGAGGGGTCACGGTTGGCTGAGGGAGGTGGGGACACCATTTGAGGTCTAGCTGCAGGGTCACGGGAGCACGGCCGGCCAGCGTAGACAGGTCAGGCGCCAGTTCCCTGCCTTGCTCAGCACCACGCGTCACTGTACTGAAGCACATCTTCAGTAAAACCAGCACTTCCCTTAAAGAGAATGCCACAGGGCATGAGTATGATGCTTTTGACAAAAAACAAAGGCATCACTGTTAACTCCGAGCTATCCCAGGTGAGGGGAGAAGGGAGACAGCAGAGACAAGGAGACAATTACACAAACAGGAGACAATTACACAAGCAGCAGCCCAACGTGTGCTTTGCAAAGCTGACCCGGCTCGCCCCACACCCAAGGTCAGACCCACAGATAGCCCTGCCTCTGCATCCACCACCAGAGCACCCAGCACCCAGCACCAGGCCACCCAGCACCCAGTACCAGGCCACCCAGCATCCAGCACCAGGCCACCCAGCACCCAGCACCAGGCCACCCCAGCAGCCAGCACCAGGCCACCCAGCACTCAACACCAGGCCACCCAGCACCCAGCACCAGGCCACCCAGCACCCAGCACCAGGCCACCCCAGCATCCAGCGCCGGGCACACAGCATCCAGCACCAGGCCACCCCAGCACCCAGCACCAGGCCACCCCAGCATCCAGTGCCTGGGCACACAGCATCCAGCACCAGCGCACCCAGCACTGGGCCACCCAGCATCCAGTACCAGGACACCCCGGCTCCGCCTGCCCCAGGCCTCTGAAGGAGCAGGAGGCTGGGCCCCACATCCCGCAACAGCACAGCCAGCTGGGCGAGACCAGAGGCAGCACAGGAAGGGACTGTGTGGCTCCTTCGGATTAGGAAAGGGCCGAGCTCCGCACAGCAGAAAACAGGGACAAGGCTGAAGAGGCAGCACAGAAAGCCCAGAGTCACTCCCCACCCGCCATCGGAAACCAGTAAGCTCATTAGAAACCACTTATCTATGAGGCCAAATGCCCTCGGCAAGAGGGGAGGAGGAGGTGGAAGGAGGAGGGAGGAGGAGGGGGAAGGAGGAGGGGGGAGGAGGGAGGAGGAGGGGGAGGGAGGAGGAGGAGGGAGGAGGAGGAGGGAGGAGGAGGAGGGAGGAGGAGGAGGGGGAAGGAGCAGGGGAAGGAGGGAAAGGGGAGAGGAGAATGACGTCAAAGGGAGTGGCGGGGCTACACCTGTGACAGGCCCCCAGCCCTGGGGACTATCTGGGGAAGTCCAGGAAGCCCTGCGAGCTGAGACAGGGTGACTCATCTCTGGTGACAGAGGTAACCACCTGGCCAGATGCACCTCTTTAAAGAGAGAGATTCTTACACCCATCACAAACAGACCAAAACACTGGCTGGGCACGGTGGCTCACACCTGTAATCCCAGCACTTTGGGAGGCCGAGGCAAGCGGATTACCTGAGCTCAGGAGTTCAAGACCAGCCTGACCAACATGGAGAAACCCGGTCTCTCTACTAAAAATACAAAATTAGCCGGGCACAGTGGCTCACACCTGTAATCCCAGCACTTTGGGAGGCCGAGGCAGGTGGACTCTCTGAGGTCAGAAGTTCGAGACCAGCCTGGCCAACATGGCAAAACCCTGTCTCTATTAAAAATACAAAAATTAGCCAGGTGTGGCAGTGTGCACCTGCAATCCCAGCTACTCGGGAGGCTGAGGCAGGAGAATCACTTGAACCCAGGAGGCAAAGGCTGCAGTGAGCCGAGATCGTGCCACTGCACTCCAGCTTGGGCAACAGAGTGAAACTGCATGTCTCAAAAAAAAAAAAAAAAACAACCAGCCAGAATACTGACCAGAAGAAAATACCCGGGCTCACTATTCCGTATTGAGGACATTCTGGGGAAAAACTCAAGGACTGGCTGGGCTGAGTGACAAGGAACAGAAACGGCTCCCAGGGGCCCAGGGCCCAAGCTATGTCATCTGCAGGGGTTTTCCCCCAACTCATTTATGCAAGGAGTTCCTGCTTGTAAACAGGAGAGAAAATGTTATCCAAGAGGCTCAGAACCGGCCTCGGAGGCTCAGCGAGGACAGGCCCTCACCCTGGGGTCCCAGAGTGGGCAGGAGGCCACACCACCATGGACTCCGGGCTCCTCCGGCTGATCACGGAGGTCCAGGCCATGAAGCCCTTGAGGCTCAAGGAGGAGGGTGTCTGAGGCAGGTCAGCCTCACGGTGGCCGTGGAGCACACGCAGCGGAGTGACCCGGGCAGGAGGCGCCGCAGGCCAGCGTCCCAGCCAGGAAGGGAAGAGCAACTCTGTATCACAGCTTCACAGTCTCCAGCAATTTAGTATCTGCCCTCTTAAGTTTCTAGGTGCTGATAATTCACAAATAAAGGAGGAGAAAGGTTGCTCTCTCCTGCCTTCCAGGCCTGTGTGGAGGTGTGGACCTGGTGTTGGGGCTAACTAGGAATCCTGCATCTCACGGGTGGCCCCACAGGACAAGAGAGGGGCTGTGACACTGGACACTACTCGGTGGCCAGCAGTTGCCCCCAGGCCCTTGAGGATGGAGGCAACAGGCAGAGCTGAGCAGCTACCTCCTTAAGCCCACCCAGGGGTACCACCCTAAGAGGCCAGCACCACCCCCCAAGACCAGGGCACCCGTGGCTGGAGGAGACCCAAGGGCTCTCTGACACATCCGGTGAGACTCGTGGAGGGGTGTTTGCTGTCGCAGTGATGGAAGGCATTGCTGGTTCTAAGAGAGGGGGCTGAAATGCACCCTTCACGGGTCTTACCAGACACCTGACCCCCAGGCTGAGAGCTGACTCCAACTCTGACGCAAATGCATGTACCTTGGTTTCACAGACACTGGATTTTCCAGGAATGAAACCTCCCATAACACACACCTCAGGGAAGAAGAGGAAGCCTGCCTTGGCCAACCCCAGCGAGGGACTGAGGCTACCCCCACCACCCTCTCACTGCAGCTTGAGCCAACAGGGACCACTTTATCTCCCAGTGCAGACGCGTGCAAGAGTTTCCAGATGGAAATACATGTCCATCTGAAATCCTGGGTGCAATCTACGAAATCTATTTCCATACTGAAAAAGAGACGTCACAATGCTTTATTAATAACATGAAGCATTAATAACACATTCGCCAGACCCTGCTCTAAGCATTTTCCTGCATTACCTCCATTATGCAAAGGAGACTTGGGGCCCAGCAGGGCAGAGAATGACAGGCTGAGACTGACCACTCCCTCAGCCTGGGGCACAGGGCCCCCACATGAGGGACTCACCCAAGGCACAAGGCTCTGCCCCTGCAGTGGCTTAGACCCTGGACCACGCCAGCATGGCGAACAAACGTGAGCTGCAAATGCCAGCCTGTGTGCAACTTCACATGGCTAGAGGCCACATTCAAAAGTAAAAAGAGGCCGGGCGCGGTGGCTCAAGCCTGTAATCCCAGCACTTTGGGAGGCCAAGACGGGCGGATCACGAGGTCAGGAGATCGAGACCATCCTGGCTAACACGGTGAAACCCCGTCTCTACTAAAAAATACAAAAAACTAGCCGGGCGAGGTGGCGGGCGCCTGTAGTCCCAGCTACTTGGGAGGCTGAGGCAGGAGAATGGCGTAAACCCGGGAGACGGAGCTTGCAGTGAGCTGAGATCCGGCCACTGCACTCCAGCCCGGGCGACAGAGCGAGACTCCGTCTCAAAAAAAAAAAAAAAAAAAAAAAAAACAAAAGTAAAAAGAAATTGGCAAAAAAATATTTTTAATAGGCCCGGCATGGTGGCTCACGCCTATAATCCCAGCACTTTGGGAGGCCAAGGCAGGTAGATCACCTGAGGTTAGGAGTTCAAGACCAGCCTGACCAATATGATGAAACCCTGTCTCTATTAAAAATACAAAAAATTAGCTGGGCGTGGTGGCGGGTGCCTGTAATCCCAGGTACTCAGGAGGCTGAGACAGGAGAATCACTTGAACCCAGGAGGCAGATGTTGCAGTGGGCCGAGATCGTGCCATTGCACTCCAGCCTGGGTGACACAGCAAAACTCCGTCTAAAAATAAAACTAATAATACATTTTATTTAACTCAGTATATCCAAAATATTATCATTTCTACATGTAACAATATAGAAAAATATGAATGAGATCACTTACATTCTCTTTCATATTAAGCCTCTGAGATTGGCGTGCATTTCACGCCAGGAGAATATCTCAGTTCCCACCAGCCATGTTTCCAGCATGCGTGGCTCATGCTGTCTGCCCCAGACAGCACAGGCTGAGATATGACAGGTTCTCTGAGGGCGACATCCTTCCCACATCCCTTTTCTGTTTGCATGTTAAGAATTTTAGAAGTTTTTAGCTTCACCAACCCTTTGCCTTCTAAAGTATTTATAGTGGTTAATTTCTCCACTTGAGGCAGGTGCAGGGGTTCAATACTTTATGTATGTGTTTTCATATAAAGTATTTCTTAATTTAAGAAAAAGTTGACCCACTCCCCAAAATACAATGTAATCACAAGGCACAAAATAAAAATTATGACAAAGTTATTAAATACTTCCAGTTTTCTTCTTCTTGCACAAAATTTGGAAGGAGAAAAAACTGATCCTTTGCTGGAAATAAATACATAAGTGACAAAGTAAAAACTATTAGCAATTACTATCACTTCCTTCTCAATTTTCTTTTCTTCCAAAAAAAGTTCTTACATTTATTCTCATTCATTCTCTCTCTCTCATTTTCTCTCTCTTCCCCCTCCCCGGCATTAAGAATGACCAACTTGTAATCAAACCACCAGCCTCAAACCAAATCTTCCTTGCTACGAACAGTTAACATACTGCCACCTGTCATGTGTTCAATTCACCACCACGTCAAACACAGTTGACTGGAAACATCCAGGGACCAACACCCAGCAATAAGCCACCTGCCCACTTAATGCCAGTGGGCAGGAGACGTCCAGCACCTGTCTCTAGGCGTGTCCTTGTTTCCACTTTGGGGAGATATATGTGAGTGGAAATAACAAGGGTAATTGGCAAAATCATTGTGAAATGAATCTGTCCTACCATAAATGTGATTGCAAATTCTGAAGTTGATCTGCAAAAGGCCACAGACATAGCTGTGACCCATCCCACACTCAGGGGCAATACCACGGGGAAACGGGCAGCTACTGTCTCTGAGTCGTCAGAATCCCTGCCAGGGAAGCTGGACAGCCCCCGGCACTCAAGATCAAAGCTGAGCTCCTGGCAGTAGAGACCTGCAGAGGCCCTTTCCCATCTTCCTGCCAGTGACTCACAAAGGCAGCCCTCGCATACCTGAGAAAGTGGCACCAGAACAAGACAAGAACAGGCTGACCAGGAGCCCCACCCCGCCCCTGCAGACGCCTCTCCGGTGTGCTCCGCAGGAACGGCAGCCGCCCCTGCCACTCCCAGATCTCGGGCTCTAGGGGATAACAGATGCTGCCCTCAGCTGTGCTGAGCCATGAAGTGATTCAGCAGCAGGGGAATCGGATGCTGGTCCAGGAACGCAGCGCCAGCCTGGGAGGCCACAGACAAACACCAGTCTCGTGGGTGCAGAGGGCCGGTGCCAACTGATGTCAAAGCTCAAGTCCACACCCTGAGTTTCCACAGCGCTCCCGAGATGCCTGGGCAAACAAGAGATGCAGGGCTGTGTCCTCAGCCCTGGGGTCGTGCTACCCTGTTCTTCAAGAATAAACAGTGAGAGAGATGGGCAGAACCCACGTCTTCTCAGCTCCACCCCAGGAGTGTAGGGAGAGGCCCACACGCCAGGATGCAGGGACATGGGAGCTCACGGGAACCAAGAGCACCAGGTGCCCGGAGGTCCTCAGGCCAGCTCAGGACAAAGGCGTAGAGCTCAGGCTGTTGCTTCTAGATTGCTCTGCTTTTCAACGGGGGGCTCACTGATTGCAGTCACTCTTCCCTAAGTGCCATCGTCCCCGGGCAGCCCAGCCAGGACTCAGAATGCACGAAGCCACACACAACACGGCTGCCCCGACACGCACATGGCACAGCAGTTCCACGTGCCACTGTGCCATCGACAACGCATTTTCACACGTGCAGCCTCACAAACTGCTGAGGAAGAACAGACAAGGAGACAAATGGGAAGGCGAGCAGTGCAACGGGAACTGAGGCGGGCAGGCCACAGAGACAGAGCCACAGCGTGACTCCGTTGTGTGTTAAGAGTGTGTATATCTAACTCACACTCGGGATAGGAGCAGGCCACCTCGGCAAAGTGACATCCAGGTCAAAGTCACCAGGCAAAAGGAGAAAGAGTGTTCCAGGCAGGCTAAGGTCCCAGGCAGAGTGTGGCCAGTGGGGCAGCTTGAAGACGGGGTGTGGGGGTGCATCAGCAGGCGTCATCACGGGGGGCTGAGCAGGCAGTGGCGGGGAACGTGCGGGGCTACCGAAACACTGCCTCTTGTGCTGCAGGGAACGAGTGTGATGGGAGCTGAACTGAAGCGACCCTCACGCAAGGTCATGGGCAGACCCGGTCGAAGGTGAGGCTGGTGGTGGGGTGGGGGGTGGGCAGGAGGAATCATGAGGGTCAAGGAGCCATAGATGGGGAACGGGGTGAAGGAGATGGAGGAAGGGGGTCATTTATAGGGCCCGGGTTTCTGTCCTGGACGCCAAGGGAGACAGAAGACAGAGCAGACAAGATGGTGGTACCGGAAGAACGGATGGGAGTGGGCCTGCTGGGAAGATATCCTCAGCCAGATCTCAAGAATAGCACCCTTTTCAGCCAGGCGCGGTGGCTCACGCCTGTAATCCCAGCACTTTGGGAGGCCAAGGCAGGCGGATCACCTGAGGTCGGGAGTTCAAGGCCAGCCTGACCAACATGGAGAAATCCTGTCTCTATTAAAAATACAAAAAATTAGCAGGGCGTGGTGGCACATGCCTGTAATGTCGGCTACTCAGGAGGCTGAGGCAGAAGAATCTCTTGAACCTGGGAGGCAGAGGTTGTGGTGAGCTGAGATGGTGCCATTGCACTCCAGACTGCGCAATAAGAGCGAATCTCAAAAAAAAAAAAAAAAAAAAGAATAGCACCATTTCAGGTGCTTCCTAGTCTTTTTCTTCACATTTATTTTCTACTTTTGAAGCCTGACATGCCCTTTAACTATTACTGGCATATGCCATGTATATGTACAGCGGTTCTTCAGTTACCAAATAAAAGTCATCTGAAGAAAGCCAATTGAAAGGGCAACCTAGGCCAGGCGCGGTGGTTCACACCTGTAATCCCAGCACGGTGGGAGGCCGACGTAGGCGGATCACCAGGTAAGGAGATTGAGACCATCCTGGCTAACACAGTGAAACCCCGTCTCTACTAAAAATACAAAAAAAATCAGCCAGGAGTGATGGCAGGTGCCTGTAGTCCCAGTTACTCGGGAGGCTGAGGCAGGAGAATGACATGAACCCGGGAGGCAGAGCTTGCAGTTAGCCGAGATCGGGCCATTGCACTACAGCCTGGGCAACAGAGCCAGACTCTGTCTCAAAAAAAAAAAAAAAGAAAGAAAAAGAAAGAAAGAAAAAAGAAATGGCAACCTAGTCTGCCTATCCTAAAGTAGCAGAAAGCATCTCAGGTGGGATGGGTGACAGGGAAGTTGACAAAAAGTTAAGTTTTTAAGGACAAAATCTGAGTCACATTTTGCAATTGTTAAAACTGGTGGGCTGGGCATGGTGGCTCATGCCTGTAATCTCAGCTACTCAGGAGACTGAGGCACAAGAATCACTTGAGCCCTGGAGGCAGAGTTTGCAGTGAGCCGAGATCCTGCCACTGCACTCCAGCTTGGGCTACAGAATGAGACTTTGTCTCAAAAAACAACACCACTACCAACACCACCACCAAAACTGGTGAAAAGCATTTGATAATGATGTACTCAGCGGGGAGGCTTCACAACCTTAAACACCCTGGAAATTACACGTTGTCCTCCACCAGGCAGTTTTAGAGTTAGATGAAATTTCCCCCGAGACAGTCGGGTCATTTTGGTATACCTAATCTGTGACACTCTTTCTACTGTCATTACGGTTTCATTCATCAGGATTGATGTAGTTCCACCTACACCATCAGCAAGTTCTTCAATCTCAGATTTCTGCTATATGATCACTTTCCATCTAAGTCAATTACATCTTTAGACAGCCCTTTTGTGAGCCCAGGAAATGAGCCTAAAGTAATTCGAGATCAGTCCCATTCCTGGACTCCTGGCAGGAGCAGGGTTTCTCCAGGGAGGCTTTGCTCCCTTCAAGTCTTGCAGGAATCTACAGACAAAGCCCACGTGAAATGAGCCCACAATCCAAAATCCAAAGCGTGTGACAGGCAAACATCAGTGAGCAAGAGGCAGCAGAACAAGTAGCAGGGTCCAACCCTCAAAAAATTCAAATTTTAGTATTTGTTAATACTATTATCCTTTGGTATTATCAGTTACAGTATAGAAAATAAGTATGTTTAGACATAAAGAGAAAATAAAAATAAGTGTAAGGAAAAGAATACCAAACAAGAGGAGAGGCAAACTTGGAAAGAAACAAAGAGAACTTTCAGGAATGAAAAACATAATCATTAAAAAAATGAAAATTAAAAGAACAGGTTAGGCTGGGCATGGTGCCTGTAATCCCAGCACTTGGGAGGCTGAGGTGAGAGGATCATTTGACCCTGGGAGTTCAAGACCAGCCCTAGCAACATAGCAAGACCCCATCTCTATCAAAAAAAAAAAAAAGAAAAGAAAAAGAAGAAGAAGAAGAATGGGTTAAATATTAATAGTACAGAGGCCAGATCTCAAGAATAGCACCATTTCAGCCAGGCGCGGTGGCTCACGCCTGTAATCCCAGCACTTTGCGAGGCCAAGCCGGGTGGATCACCTGAGGTCAGGAGTTTGAGACCAGCCTGGCCAAATGGGTGAAACCCATCTCTACTAAAAATACAAAAATTAGCCAGGCATGGTGGTGCCCACCTGTAATCCCAGCTATTCATGAAGCTGAGGCAGGAGAATCACTTGAACCCAGGAGGCAGAGGTTACAGTGAGCCAAGATGGCACCACTGCTCTCCAGCCTGGGTGACAGAGCAAGACTCCATCTCAAAAATAATTATATATATAATTATTATAATATATAAAATATATATATATATACATGGCACAGTAGATGGAGATGAAGATAGAGTTGCTAAACTGGAGAACAGAGCTGAAGAAATAACCTGGAATGAAGCATAAAAAGACTGAAAGGTAAAAACATGAACGAGAGTTTAAGTGGCTGGGAGGATGGTACGAGAAAGCCAAGCATAAGGCAGATGCTATATGGTTGACCCTTCATATCTAGGGGTTCCACATTTGCGGATTTGACCACGGATCAAATACATATGGGGGGAAAAATTCCAAAAAGCAAAACTCAAATTTTCTACTCTCTACTATGTTAAATCCACATTAATGAAGTTATATATAGGCATTGTATTAGATATTATAAGTAATTTAAAGATGATTTAAAAATACATGGGAGGGAGGCCGAGGTGGGCAGATCACGAAGTCAGAGTTCAAGACCAGCCTGGCCAACATGGTGAAACCCCATCTCTACTAAAAACACAAAAATTTGCCGGGCGTGGTGGTAGGTGCCTGTAATTCCAGCTACTTGGGAGGCTGAGGCTTGAGAATTGCTTGAACCTGGGAGGCGGAGGTTACAGTGTGCTAAGACTGTGCCACTGCACTCCAGCTTGGACGACTGAGCGAGGCTCCATCTCAAAAAAAAAAAAAAAAAATATATATATATATATATATATATGAGAGGATGTACACAGGTTATATACAAATACACCATTTTACATCAGGAAATTAAGCATCCACTGATTTTGGTAACCATGTTGGGTTCTGGAACCAATCCCTAGTGGACACTGCAGAATAACTACATTCAACAAAATAATGGCTGAAATTTTCCCAGAATTGCTGAAAGACATGATACTTTATCTTCAGGAAGTACAATGAATCCAAAACAGGATAAATAAAAAGAAATCCATGCTAGAAAGACCACAGTGAAGTTGAAAAACACCAGAAATAAAGAGACTATAAAAGCAGCCAGACAAAAAGCTTACTACTGACACAGGAAGGACAATCGAAATGACAGCTGACTTCCTAACAGCAACTTTATAAGCCAGAAGATACACAATAGAATTAAATCCTTAAAGAAATGCCAGAGACTCAGTGCTATACAGACTATATCCTCTTCCCGTGAGCCTTTCAGCTGATATCATAATAAAAACATAACCTAAAATCCTCAATGGCTTTGGACATAAAAGCATTCATGGGTCATGGAAGAATAAAAAAATTGTAAAATGCTGAACAATGAAAATATTACATATCAAAATAAACAAGACGACAGTACAGCAGAACTAAGTAGGAAAGCTATAAAGCCTTAAACGCTTATGACAGGGCCGGGCGCGGTGGCTCATGCCTGTAATCCCAGCACTTTGGGAGGCCAAGGTGGAGTTCAAGACCAGCCTGGCCAACATGGTGAAACCCCGCCTGAGGTCAGTAGTTCAAGACCAGCCTGGCCAACATGGTGAAACCCTGTCTCTACTAAAAATACAAAAGTTAGCCAGGCATGGTGGCACATGCCTGTAATCCCAGCTACTCAGGAGGCTGAGGCAGGAGAACCACCTGAATCTGAGAGGCGGAGGTTGCAGTGAGCCGAGATCACGCCACTGTACTCCAGCCTGGGTGAGAGAGGGAGACTCTGTCTCAAAAAAAATAGCGAAATACTTATGACAGAAAGTTGAAAATTAAGAACCTAAGCTTAGAGAAAATAAAAAATTTAATGTTTCAATTCAGTAACCTAGAAAGAGAATGCCAGAATAAACCCAAAGAGTGTAGAAGGAAACCCTGACAATGAAAGCAGAAATCAGTGATGCGGAAACAAAGACACAGTGGAGAAAATCAGCAAGACTAATAGCTGGTTCTTTGTGAACACGAGTAAAACAGATGAGCCTCTGTGAGATGAATCTAGAAAAGAAAGGTAAAACCATTTTAGGAATGAAAAGGGTGATTTACTGTCAGATATAGTAGAGATCTAAAAATTAAGAAAATATTCTGACCTTTGTATTAAGAAACTGACAACTTGGGCCGGGCACAGTGGCTCATGCCTGTAATTCCAGCATTTTAGGAGGCCGAGGTGGGAGGATCACCTGAGGTCAGGAGTTTGAGACCAGCCTGGCCAACATGGTGAAACCCCGTCTCTATTGAAAATGTAAAAATTAGCAAGGTGTGGTGGTACGCGCCTGTAATCCCAGCTACTCGGGAGGCTGAAGGAGAATCGCTTGAACGCGGGAGGCGGAAGATGTAGAAGCACCCTGTGTTCTCCTTCCAAGCACTAGAGCCTGAGTCCTCATGGCACCTGGGTTTTGCTGGTGCACGTGCTTTATCTTGATGGAGTCTGGTGCCATGCACGCTTCTGCGGCTCACTCCTTCCTCCCAGCGTTCTGCTCCAGAGGCGCACACATGTTGCTGCCTGGAGGAGCTACTTCCTTCCCCTTTCCATGGTGAATGTCGCACGAGGTTATTTTTCATTTTATTTGGAGACAGGCATTGAGAGAGCTCCCAGAGTCTGACTCTAACACATATGCCGCTATGAACACCTTAGTACGTCCCCTGGGAAGCAGATGGCAGGTGCACCCCACACTCGATGCCATCTCCCTGAAGCTCCTGCCATTCTCTAGAGCAGCCACGCTGGCACCAGTGCTCCATCTGCCCCCACATCTTCTCCAGCACTTGTCCCCACGGTCTTTTAAGTTTCGCCATCCCAGCAAGGGGAGGCCACGGCTCTCTGTGGTTTTGTTTCTGTGTCTCCCTGGTGACCCATGACAGTGGACCTTCCATCTCTCCAGCTCCTTGCTTTTGGGTCACTTCGTTTGTATTTCTCACACCAGGCCTCCTCTGCTTCGAGGAGGCAGAGTGGGACGATTCGGGACTAAGTGGCCACTGTTTGTACCCACACCAGAAGGCAACATGGCAGAAGCGTTTCCCTAAAATCAGGAACGGGACAAGGAGGGCCTGTCACGCTTCCATCCAGCCCTGCTCAGGGCCTGGCCCAGGCAGCAAAACAGGAAGAAAAAATATGAAAGATACAAGGAAGAAACAGTCTTCACCATTCCCACATGACATGAATGTCTACTGAGAAAACCCCCAAAATCTACAAATTTTAAGCAATGGCAAGGTGATCAGCTATTGAATCAATACCCAAAAGCCAACTGCTTTTCTGCAGAACAGCAGCAAAGAATTAGAAATCAATAAAAATAGGCCGGGCGCGGTGGCTCAAGCCTGTAATCCCAGCACTTTGGGAGGCCGAGACGGGCGGATCACGAGGTCAGGAGATCGAGACCATCCTGGCTAACACCGTGAAACCCCGTCTCTACTAAAAATATAAAAAACTAGCCGGGCGAGGTGGCGGGCGCCTGTAGTCCCAGCTACTCCGGAGGCTGAGGCAGGAGAATGGCCTAAACCCGGGAGGCGGAGCTTGCAGTGAGCTGAGATCTGGCCACTGCACTCCAGCCCGGGCTACAGAGCGAGACTCCGTCTCAAAAAATAAAATAAAATAAAATAAAATAAAATAATAAAAAATAAAAATACAAAAATTAGCCAGGCATGGTGGCACATGCCTGTAATCCCAGCTACTTGGGAGGCTGAAGCAGGAAAATCACTTGAACCCAGGAGGCAGAGTTGCAGTGAACTGAGATTCTGCCACTGCACTCCAGCCTGGGCAACAGAGCAAGATTCTGTCTCAAAAACAAACAAACAAACACCATTTACAAAAGCGAGAACAATAATAAGAGCACCTGGGAATAAACGTGAGCACAGAGTGTCCGGCGGAATGTGGAATACCACAGTGCTTTATCAAGACACCGAGGAAGACCTGCACAGCCAACTCCAGAGGGATAAAGGGCTTAAGCAGAGAAAGCAAACTTTACAACTTTTACCAAAAAATACAGAATACAGGCCAGGCATGGTGGCTTACGCCTGTAATCCCAGCACTTTGGGAGGCTGAGGTGGGCGGATCACGAGGTCAGGAGATCGAGACCATCTTGGCTAACATGGTGAAACCCCATCTCTACTAAAAAATACAAAAAATTAGCCGGGTGTAGTGGTGGGTGCCTGTAGTCCCAGCTACTGGGGAGGCTGAGGCAGGAGCATGGCATGAACCTGGGAGGTGGAGCTTGCAGTGAGCCAAGATCGTGCCACTGCATTCCAGCCTGGGCAACAGAGCAAGACTCCATCTCAAAATACTACTACTACTACTATTACTACTACTACTAATAATAATAATACAGAATACATTTGTGACCCAAGAATTGGGAAGAACTTAAAGTAACATGCAAAAGGCACTACCTAGAAAAGAAGGATGGATAAAATTATACATTACATTAAACTATCTTTTCACCAAAACAAAAAAAGTGCAAAGATAAAACTCAACTGGGAAAAGTATATAATGCACACATTACAACCAAAGATGAACATCCTGAATCTATAAGGAAATATATAATATGGAAACTATATACAAGGAATAGGTGAGAAAAAGATATAACCCAAAAGAAAAATGGATGAAGCACATGAACATATTTCACAGGGAAGGACACTCATGACCCACAAATACACAGGATGCTCAATTTCATCCAGCAGGGAGGCATAAAGCAAGACCACAATTGCACAACAGTTTGCATCGACTATCTTTGCAAAAATCAACAGCAATGCCGAGTGCTAACGAGTATGTGGATCAACCTCACACATTGCTGGTGGCTGTGCGACTTGATGTCATTCTGGGACACAGCCCACTCAGAGGTAAGCATGCAGGACATTAGAGGGCTACACACGTGTGCCCAGAGACACAGACACAGAACATTCCATATAAACAGGTCAAGATTAGAAGTGCTTCTGGTGGCCGGGCGCGGTGGCTCAAGCCTGGCACTTTGGGAGGCCGAGACGGGTGGATCACGAGGTCAGGAGATCGAGACCATCCTGGCTAACACGGTGAAACCCCATCTCTACTAAAAAAAAAAAAAAATACAAAAAACTAGCCAGGCGAGGTGGCGGGCGCCTGTAGTCCCAGCTACTCGGGAGGCTGAGGCAGGAGAATGGTGTGAACCCGGGAGGCGGAGCTTGCAGTGAGCCGAGATCCGGCCACTGCACTCCATCCTGGGCCACAGAGCGAGACTCCGTCTCAAAAAAAAAAAAAAAAGTGCTTCTGGTAAATGTATGGATGCATTCTGAAAACATTATTTTTTTGCAGGCTTCATCTTTGCATAGATCTTATGGGAGGGTCTCCTGTAGGCACTTAAAGACACGTGGAGTTACTTTGTTTTCCAATTGATGTTTATTCTCTTAGTACCCTCTTCTCCTTTCCTCTAAGCATCATCAGAGAATGCTGTTTCCAGCAGCCATCCCTGAGACAGAGGCAATGATTCTTTTGGTTTCATCTGCACATAAATTCTTGGGATTTTTTCCCCTCTCTTCCTGCGTTTTGGAAGTGCCCGTTTTGTCCTCATTTAATTAGTTCAGTTACTTTGTTTCAAGAAAGAAACAAATACTGTAGCCCAGAGGCTGTAAAAATAGTAGCCCTGGCTGAATTCAGGTGGCAACATTTGTAATTTGGCATGTGCAGTGTGTTAAAAATAAATACATTGCACATAAAACTCCAGATACCTGGCTTCTCTCGGAAGACTAAAGATGGAGTCACTCTGGTCCTATACCCACCTAGCCCTGCTCAGCTGGGGGTCAGTGGCGGGTGGCCAGGTGAGCTAGACCCCATGGAAGAGGCCTCAGTTTCTCACTCATATTCACCACCGCCACCCCCCCCTTCCTAGGCCTCATGTCTGCATTCTCACTTACCTTTCTGGTTGGACCCTGTCAGAATCTGTGTTTACGATTTTCCTGTATAGCTTTATTTATATATTTATTCATTTATTGAGATGAAGTCTGGCTCTGTCGCCCAGGCTAGAGTGCAGTCGCACGATCTCAGCTCACTGCAAAGTCCGCCTCCCAGGTTCAAGGGATTCTCCTTCCTCAGCGTCCTCAGTAGCTGGGACCTATGCATGCACCACCACACCCGGCTAATTTTTTTTTTTTTTTTTTTTTAGTAGAGACGGGGTTTCATCATGTTGGCCAGGCGGGTCTCGAACCCCTGACCTCAAGTGATCCACCCGCCTCAGCCTCCCAAAGTGCTGGCATTACAGGTGTGAACCACCACACAGGGCCCCAATAATTCACTAACATTTAAAGAAAAGAAATAAAAGTTACAAAGGCTTTGGGGTTCCAGGAAAATGCAATGCTAGCCTGGAGCTGGAACTGAACTGCACGACAAACATATTTTCTAACCAATGTTCTAGAACTTTAGTCGTAGTAATAAGCTCCTGATTTAGAAAACTGAAAATAACCTGTGTGCACTGAAACACGTGTGTTCTGATCGCTGGAGTGCATTTGAAAATTCCCAGAACACCAGCACTTCGCCTCCCTGCGCCAGCTCACTGCCAGCCACGGCAGGGAGTCCAAGGAGGACGGCGGTGGTTCACTTTCTAAAACTAATCCAAAAGCCCGCCCGCCCATGCGGCATAGTGAGTCACAGTTGGGACTGTCTTTACTGTTCCTTTTGTTTTTGTGCATTATCAAAAGTCACTAAACTTAGTCAGGCGTGGTGGCAGCACCTATAGTCCCAGACACTTGGGAGGCCAAGGTGGGAGGATCGCTTGAGCCCAGGAGTTTGAGTTCACCCTGGGCAACACAGCAAGGCCCCATCTCTAAAATAAATGCATAAAATTTTAAGTCCCTAAACTTTGTCTCTGAGGCTGCCATGGAGCTCTGCCAGAGAGAGTAGCTTCAAGGTGACAGGTGAGGAGGCAGGTGAGCCACAGCCTCCTTGCTGAGACACCTTTGGGACTCCTTCAGGGGTAATGACCAAAGGGGGTGCCCATGCAGGGCCACCCTGGGGGTCCACTTGGCACTGGGCTGGCTGTGCCTAACTCAGGGCTGAGTCTGAGGCTCCTCCTCTCCAGCCCTGCTCCCTCCCGCCTCCTCTCACGGGGGTCAGACCTGCCTGGAGGTCTGCATGCTCCCCCACCATCCTCTGCAGGGTTTCTCCCTGCACTCCGCATCTCATCTTGGCACCTGCTTCCCAAACTGATAACCGCGCAACCCAAACTGACGGGGTCTTCCTCTAACAATCTGACTTCTGTCTATTTGGGCAAAAATCAATGCTATTACACCATATTTTACAAAGTCTAACAACTAATTAATTTCTCAACGCAAAGATTATGTGTAGCTCCCTAATAAAATGCACATTTGCTCACTCAATCAATCACTCCAATTAGACTAGGACAAGGGCCTAAATCAGAAATCAATCAATGAAAAGCTTAACCCAATCATCAGCACATTCTTCACACTAGGAGTCAATAAACAGCTCTTCATTCTACTCCCACCAAGTGTACCATAAAAAGCTCAGCGTAGATGAATTTACGTCAATTGAATTAATTTTCTTCTTGATTCCATACCATATCCAGCATGTATCTGTGTCTATCAATTCAGATGGAGATTTCAGAGCCCCCAGTCCAGCAAGTGAAAAGTGTTTAAATGTATAATATGTACATGTGAAGCCAATGACTTAGTCTCTGTTTCAGAAATGTAGATTTTCATCTATTGGATCTTACGAGCATCAAGGTGGTTTGGTGGAAAGAATCACAGCTTTGGATTCTATCAGACCGTTGTTTAAATCTAGATTTGCACAAGCTGAGATGCTGGCCAGGCTTCCCCATTCAGTTTCCCCTGTCAGTGTCTCTGTCAGTTTCTGTGTGATGGGGTAATACCACTCTCTTTACAGGGATATAGAGGAGCTTATAAAATAATAAGGTAAGCATGTCATAAAGCAGGTGACAGATTTAATGTCAGGTCAGCAAGTAGGATAGGAAGAAGAGAACAAGAACCACCACGGCTGCAGCACTGGTACTCAGCTCCCGGCACCTGGCTGAGAACCAGGAGGGCAGACAGTCAGGGGTGAATAATCGATCTCAGGACAGGTACTTCCTTGTACAGCTTGTTAGTACGGCTCATTTTACAATTCATCATTATTGTTATTTATTATGCATTTCATTCCCTACCCGCTTTCGGAAAGGAATCGAGACCATCTCCGTCAATGATGCATGGCCTTCCCAGTCACAGGGGACAGGCCTCTGGGCTGCAGGCACACTGTCCCACCAAGAGCACCCAGCTCCACTTTGAGTCCTAAGTGACAGGGCACGCCAGCCAGGAGGGAGATTTCTGCCTGTCACGCACTGAAGGGTACTTGTGTTGCTTTCAATTCACCACCAGTAACATTTAAAACATATCCCATCTGCAATCCTTCTACTTAGGCTTGGGAAAAGATGTGGCCAGTTTAACCCCAGCATCCATGTAGCCTAATGGCCAGGTAGACTTTGGCCCTGCAGAGAGAACTAATGCCAACTTTCACCATTGACTTGGCCTTCCCGCCTCCAAAACTAAACACAGACACTGTCCCAAGGTTATTAGAGTGACGTCTCCTGCACTTTGCTTGACAAAGATAATCAAAACATGGCCACTTCAAAATGACTAAATGAAAGCCTGTCAGAAGGTGAACCACTAATGCATTTGCCTAAAATGCAGCACTTTGAAACTGGTAGCTTAGAACTCATCTTGAAATTATTATGAAGTGGTTTTAGGAAGGACAGACGGCTCATTGTCATGTTACTTTACCACTTGAAACGACCCTTTTAAAACCCCAAACACTCTTCGGTTAACCAAAAGTAAATTCCCATGGAATTTCTGAGCAACCGTCTTTAGAAAACTCAGTCCAACTTTACCGTCTTTAGAAAACTCAGTCCAACTTTACTGTAACAAAAATCTTGCAATGAGATGGAGTAGCTAAAGATCTCACATTAAACAAGTCATTAAAAAGGAAGCAGTCAAATGTAGCCAATCACGTCCCATGCTGTGCTCTAGAACTACCAGTCTACCAGCGATAGCTTGTAACAGGGAAATCACAAGAGTTTTTGACAAGGCCAGAGAGGGAGGGAAAATGTGGAGGCAGAAGCCATTTACCAGAGGTGGGTTTTGATGGTGACAAGGGGCCTGCACTGGCTCTTCAGTGCCAAGCATTAGGGGCTTCAGCGTGGGGTCCACACTGTGAGAGCCTAAGCGGGGCGAAAGGTCGATGAAGAGGGTAAATGTGACTGGGCGAGTTAAGGACACCCCTCTGCCAAAGGAATCCAGGAAATCAGGCTCTTCTCAAACACACATTCTGATCTTCCCCTTCCCTGTTTAGGAGAATTTCAACATTTCCCACCTACCTCTGATTTGACCAGGGATAGCATCCGCCGACTTTCAGCACCAGGAGGGGTCAGTGGAGGTGGGAGTTCCAAGGATGTAAGCCTCAAGTCGGCCCTGCCATTTGGTGACATAACCTCCGGCAAGTAACTCAAGCCCTGTTTTGTCAGACCATTTGTTTAGGAGGTCAAAGTGCGGAGGGGATGGGAGGCATGTGTATCAGTCACGTGTCTATGGCCTGGAACAGATTACTTTGGTGAATGTTCTTTTTCTAATTTCCAAAATAAAACCATTACTTTCAGTTTGCTTCCCCAGCCCTGGCACACAGATGCGCGTGCAGGCGCAGGGTGTAGCTCCCCGGCGCGGAGTCTGCACTGGGGCCCGGCCTGGGGCGGGGCAGCACCCTCCCTCCAGGAAGGCCTTTTGTAGAATCCACACCCCTGGGGACTTTCCCACCCGGCCACACTGCCTTTAACCCAGCAGTCTTCAGGCTGCTGCAGCGCGTTCCCCTGGCAGATCCGCCAGGACAGGGCCACACACAGGTAGGGTGACCACAGAGGGCGGCCACTCCATGAAGTCAGCTTCAGAACATTTAAGGCCCCTAACCTTCCAAGGCCAAGGGGCCCTGTTCGGTCTGAATGTCAATGGCATGTAGCTGCTTTTTAGACAATGTCCTCAAGAAGATACCTAAGAGTAACAAGAAATGGATACAAGAAGAGAGTTGTAACAGGGACAGGCTAACTCCGAACTCTGTGGAGGAGGGGGGACTAGTTGGAAAGGGGGAGGGGGAGCAGCAAAGAAGCAACCAAATTAAGAGAGTGCCCAGCACCCCCGGGAGACCTCTCTGAAGCTTTTACACTGAGAAGGTGAAGATCAGCAATTCCTAAGCGAGTCGGAGCAGCCGCGCCTGCAATTTAAAAGCTGCAGGATCCTGGGTCCCTCTAGCAGCCTGGGCCCGCCCCACCTCCCAGCCCCCAGCAGGAGCCGTGCACTCTGTTCTCGGCGTTGGCTTTCATTTTTAATGGGAGCCGCACGCTCATCACCCTCTGTCTGGAGGCCAACAGCCCACATCTTTCCTTCTAAGATCATGTTTCCCAAGAAAAAGAACCCAACTGCTCAAGTATTTTCTTAGACAAGGTTTTTAAAATTGTGCTTTAAAAAAAAAAAAAAAAGGTCTGGGAAACCATTTATAAAAGCATTTTCCCCATGTCACTAAACTTCTCTCAAAGTTAAAAAAAAAAAAAAACTGCACCATTTTCAACTAGCTTCAAATACTAATAACCCTCCTTTGATAAGTACTTGGGACCCACTGTTCCAAGAGTCCTGCGGCGGCGGGGTGGGTTTTCGCCCCCAGGGCTCTGGTTCCCGGACTGACCCCATCCCGTGACCCGCCCGGTGCAAACGCGCCGCCGGTCTCCGGGCCGAACGCACAGTCAACCCTGGGCCCCGCAGCCCTCCCCGCGCGGAGCGGCAAAAAGTGAAACTGCCCCCACGGTCTGGGCGCGCAAGGAGGAGGCCCCTGGGGGGGTCCCGGGTCCGCCGCACCCCGAAACCAGGCGGCGGGCGCGTCCTGTCCACGGGGGAGCCGGGCGGGGCCTGGAGCAGAGTCCAGGACGGAGGGAGGGGACGTCCCCGCGGGAACCCACTCGCCCTCCCTCAGCCCCAGCCCGGGCCCCTCCCGGGCGCCCCGAACCCCCGGGCCTCCCGCCGGGCCCAGCGCCACCGAGGCTGCTGCGGGAAGTGGCCGGGGCCTCGCGCGGGACCAGGCCGCCCGGAAGGCCCGGGTTGCGGGGGATGCACAGGACCCGGGCCCAGACCCCTCCCGGCCCCGCGCCTTCCCAGGCCCCGCGCCCCGCGGAGCGCGGCCGGCCCATTGCGGCGCGGGGCCCCGGGCGGCCCGAGGTCGGGCGGCGGGGACAGGGGCGACCTCCGGCGGCGGGAGGGCGACCTCGGGCGGCGGCGGGGGGTGGGGGACGTGGGGGGCGGCCCGACCTCGGGCGGGGGCCTCGGCACTCACCTGCAGCCGCCGCCACCTGCTCGTCGCGCGGGCGTCCCCGGCGTCACCTCCGCGGCCCCGCTCCGGCCGCTGCGCTCCTCGGCCCTGGGCCCGGCCCGGCCCTGCGTCGGGGCCTCAGCGAGTGCGGCGCCCGCCGCCCCCGGCCCCCATCCCGCCGCCCTCCGCCCTCGGCCGCGCCGCCGCCGCCACTTCCTGTGCGCGGCGATCCCACAGTTCCGCCGGCGCGCGCGGGGCGGCCGAGGGACACGCGGGGGGGACGCGCGGGGGGACACGGGGGGAGGAAGCGGGGGGGCGACGCGGGGGGAGGACGCGGGGGGGCGACGCGGGGGGAGGAAGCCGGGGGGACACGGGGGGACACGCGCGCGGAGAGAGGCGTGGGCCGGGTGCGCCGGCGGGGCCGGGTGCGGAGCCTGGGTGGGATCCGCTAACGGACGGGGCTGGGGACCGGGTTGGGGGAGGGGTGCGGACGGGCCGGGGCCGCGGGAGGCGCGGGGATCAGGGAGGTCGGGACTGAACGGGGGGAGCTGGCGAAGGACCAGGCTGGGGTCCCGCGAGGGCTCCCACGGACGGGGTCGGGGGCAGAGGAGGCAGAGGGGGCCGGGGCGCGGGGTGCGGCCGGGAGGGGCCTCCGAGCTCTGCCTGGGCCCCGGCATCTCCCCGGCCAGGGTCTCCTGCGGGCGCCGGGAAGTTTTGGGCGCGAGCTCCTCCCCCCGTCGGCCGGGGCTTAGGGTCGCCGTCAGGGGTCGCCGCGCGGCGGGCTCGGTGAGGACGGCCCTGCGAGCAGCGGCTCCGCGGAAGGATCGCGTTTCGGCCCACGTGCTGCGCCCTTGGACTTATTCATAGTTGGCACTGGGCTGGCAACATCGTATCGACACTTGACCCTGGCGGGGGTGGGGGTCGCCGCGGAGCTGCCTTGAGAACCCACGCGGGTGCTGACGCCGTCCCCTCCGGACCGCGGAGCCGCTCAGCCCCAGGACAGCGGCTCCTGTGCCCCCCTCGCCTGCACCTGGTCAGCGGCAGGTCCCAGAACCAGCCCGGGGAGGCCGCGCAGGTGCCGCTGTCAGGGCAGGGGGCGCTGCGGGCTCCGTCTCCTGCACCCGGTACCTCGTGTGACCTGGCGCCTGCTCAGGTCCTCAGGCCCGGGCTGGACTTCCTGAGCTTGGGTGGGCTTCATTTGAAAACCATTTTAAATACCAAGTACTGGTACTGTCTACTGTGCCCCTTTTTTTCCTTTTATTTTTATTATTGAGACAGGGTCTTGCTCTGTCGCCCAGCCTGGAGTGCAGTGGTACAATCATAGCTCACTGAAGCCTTGATCTCCAGGGCTCAAGCGATCCTCCCACCTCAGCCTGCCAAGTAGCTGGGACCACAGGCACACACCACCATGTCTGCCTACTTTAAAAAAAATATTTTTTGTAGAAATGGGGTCTCACGGTGTTGCCCAGGCTGATCTCGAACTCCTGAGCTCAAGTGATTCTCCCACCTCCTCCTCCCAAAGTGCTGAGATTACAAGCATGAGCCCCCGCACGCAGCCTGCACCTCCCTTTAAGCCTCCTCAAATTATTTCGGAAAATACTTAGATACTTAGACTAAAATAAAATGAAAGTACCGTGCACCTGTCCTACTCATAGTTCCCTTATTCTTGAAAAAGGAGTTAAGCTTTGCAAAGCTCGTGGAATTCACCATTTGTAAAACCTCTTACCCCTCATGTCACTTTGGGTAATCTGTGCCGCAGATAAATTCCCACAGGCACCCGCGGGATATGTGGATACAGGGATGTGCTGACTTATATCTCCACCTATAATCACAGGAAGCCTGAAAACAACCAGACACTTGGTTAAATAAACTCTAGAACATTCATTTGGCATTTTTAATTTAAAACATTTTTCTAAAGTTTTAATGTGATAATATGTGTACGCTGATAGGATATAGTCTCCAAGATCTGTTAAACTAAAAAATAAAAATAGTGCAGAGCAATGAATATACAATGATGTGCTTTATTTAAAACAAAGAAAAAAATGGCCGGGCGCAGTGGCTCACACCTGTCTGTAATCCCAGCACTTGGGGTGGCCGAGGCGGGTGGATCATGAGGTCAGGAGTTCAAGACTAGACTGGCCAAGATGGTGAAACCCCGTATCTACTAAAAATACAAAAAAAAAAAAAATTAGCCTGGTATGATGACAGGCGCCTGTAATCCCAACTACTCGTGAGGCTGAGGCAGAGAATTGCTTGAACCCAGGAGGCAGAGGTTGCAGTGAGCCAAGATTGTGCCACTGCACTCCAACCTGGGCGACAGAGTGAGACTCCATCTCAAAAAAACAAAAAAGACTGGATGCTGTGGCTCACACCTGTAATCCCAGCACTTTGGGAGGCCAAGGTGGGCGGATCACTTGAGGTCAGGGGTTCCAGACCAGCCTGACCAGCATGGTGAAACTCCACCTCTGCTAAAACAAGATACAAAAATTAGCTGGGCGTGGTGGTGCTCTCTTGTAATCCTAGTTACTCAGAAGGCTGAGACAGAAGAATTGTTTGAACCTGGGAGGCAGAGGTTGCAGTGAGCTGAGATCTAGCCATTGCACTCTGGCCTGGGCGATAGAACGAGACTCTGCTCAAAAAAAACAAACAAAAAAACCAGAAAACAATATGGTCAGATACAAGTCCAGAAAGCTCTTTGAAGATATGATACTGAATGGGCAGGGGTAAATAAATTTTATTACAATAAAATTTCTATGTATGTTAGGTAGTAATGTTTGGCTTTATCATGAGCACACATTTTATAATTCATAAATTTTATAATTTATGATTATGATTATTATTATTATTAGAAAAAGGGTATCCCCCTGTTAGCCAGGCTAGGAGTGCAGTGGTATGATCATAGCCCACGGCAGGATCCCTCAAGGGATCCTCCCACCTCAGCCTCTCAAATAGCTAGGGCTATAAGCATGCACCGCCACGCCCAGCTAGTTTATTTATTTATTTATTTATTTATTTATTTAGTAGATATGGCTCATCTACTCATCTACTCAGGAGGCCTAGGTGGGAGTCGAGGGTGCAGTGAGCCATGCAGCCCTGCACTCCAGCCTGGATGACAGAGACAGACCCTTTCTTCATTAGAATCTGTGATCACTGAGATCCGAGCCCAGCCCCTGCAGAACTGCAGGTGCGCAGACACTCAGAGAAACATTTAAAGGGAGCTGGAAGTCGGCCACCCACCCTTAACTGTTTACAGGGTTCCAGCGCGCAGGTGCTCAGATTGGCAGCAAGCGTCATCACTAACCTTTATTGAGCCCTTGTTATGTGCGTAGATTAGTTCATTAACCAAAACCAGGCCACAAGGTAGAGATGATTGACACCCCATTTTACCTTTTTTTTTTTTTTTTTTGAGACGGAGTCTCGCTCTGTCGCCCAGGCTGGAGTGCAGTGGCCGGATCTCAGCTCACTGCAAGCTCCGCCTCCCGGGTTCACGCCATTCTCCTGCCTCAGCCTCCCGAGTAGCTGGGACTACAGGCGCACGCCACCTCGCCCGGCTAGTTTTTTGTATTTTTTTAGTAGAGACGGGGTTTCACCGTGTTAGCCAGGATGGTCTCGATCTCCTGACCTTGTGATCCGCCCATCTCGGCCTCCCAAAGTGCTGGGATTACAGGCTTGAGCCACCGCGCCCGGCCCCCATTTTACCTTTAAGGAAACCGAGGCATAACAAACCTCCCTACCTTATCCACCAGCACGTGGGGCAGCAGAGGCAGGCAGCCCAGCTCTAGGCCCTGATGCAGCCACAGCACAGCAGCTTCTCCTGACCCGGTAATGAGGTTCGTTATTAAGAAAGAGACTCGTGGTGAGCCAAGATCATGCCATTCTACTCCTGTGTGGGCAACAGAGTGAAACTGATCTCAAAAGAAAAAAAAAGAGAGAGAGACTCAGATCCTCAACCTCCTCAATGAAAAACTGGGGGCAAAGGGAGATTCTGACCTTGAGAAGTATTTGTCCAGAGAGGAGATTTCTGCAAGGAATGAAAAGAGGAAAAGTAGTTTTTTTATTTGTTTGTTTGAGACAGAGACTTGCTCTGTTGCCCAGGTTGGAGTGCAATGGCACGATCTTGGCTCACTGCACATCCTGGGTTCCAGTGATTCTCCCGCCTCATTCAGACTCCCGAGTAGCTGGGATTACAGGCGCACGCCACCACCCCTGGCTAATCTTTGTATTTTCAGTAGTGATGGGGTTTCACCATGTTGGCCAGGCTGGTCTCAAACTCCTGACCTCAAGTGATCTACCCACCTCGACCTCCCAGAGTGCTGAGATTACAGGTGTGAGCCACCGTGCCCAGCCTTTTTGGCATTTGTTGTCCACGGTGCGTATGAGCCAGGCCCTGGGAAAGGGGTTCCCTCTTCATTATTTGCTTTAATTCTCAGCCTGAACTTGCCGACATCTGGCCTCACAGATAAGCAAACTGAGCCACAGAGGTGATCCCAGGGTCAAATGGCAGATTGACGCCCACCTCTACACCCAGAAGGAGGCTTTCCAGTTCTGAGGGGGCCTCATTGGACAACTTTCCCACCCAGCCCTGCCCAAGGCCCAGGGGGCCCAGTCTGGCTCAAGGCCGGTCAGGGGAGAGGACAGGCAGTGGCTGGCAGCAAGGAGGGCCCTGGGGCAGCTGGGGTTGGGCGCTGAGTCACGCGACTGACAGGGGAGCTGAGAGCCAAGGCTCGGCGCCAGCCTGTGACCTTAAAGGAGGATGTTACCCATTTGGTCTGAGTTTCTTTTTTTGTAAAATGAGGAGGTTCCCACCCAGACTTCCCTGATCTCCAAGAGGATGCCGGGAGGGCCAGGGGCCCTCAGGAATTCTTAAAAGCCCAAAGACAACTCTCTGTTTGTCTCAGATGTAAAAGTTCACCAAAACGAAAGATGGTAACTGTGTAAATACACGAACTCCAGCGTGTGGATGCTAATCTCTGCTGGATGGACGTTAACTATTTTTGGCTATATGTAATAGGAAAACACTGCAAACAAAAGCATTTTTTTTCCTAGGAGACACATTATTTTTTAAACATAGACTTCTGGCCGGGCGCGGTGGCTCAAGCCTGTAATCCCAGCACTTTGGGAGGCCGAGACGGGCGGATCACGAGGTCAGGAGATCGAGACCATCCTGGCTAACACGGTGAAACCCCGTCTCTACTAAAAATACAAAAAACTAGGCCGGGCGCGGTGGCTCAAGCCTGTAATCCCAGCACTTTGGGAGGCCGAGGTGGGTGGATCACGAGGTCAGGAGATCGAGACCATCCTGGCTAACACGTGAAACCCCGTCTCTACTAAAAAAATACAAAAATTAGCTGGGAGTGGTGGCGGGCGCCTGTAGTCCCAGCTACTCGGGAGGCTGAGGCAGGAGAATGGCGTGAACCCGGGAGGTGGAGCTTGCAGTGAGCTGAGATCCGGCCACTGCACTCCAGCCTGGGCGACAGAGCGAGACTCCGTCTAAAAAAAATAAATAAATAAATAAATAAAATAAATAAACATAGACTTCTACAGAGGCAAAAATTATAAACAAGATATTTCACAGCAAAGAGACTGGAAACCCTGGGTGCACTAAGACCTTGCCCCTGGAAATGATTCTTGAGAAACAGTTCAGTCTGGAGGCGCTGAGTCAGATGAGATGGTTGCCGTCTGTCAAAGGCATGTGAACCAGAGCAACTCCATCTTGAACAGGGGCTGAGTAAAAGGCTGAGACCTACTGGGCTGCATTCCCAGACAGGTAAGGCATTCTAAGTCACAGGATGAGATAGGAGGTCGGCACAAACACAGGTCATAAAGAACTTGCTGATAAAACAGGTTGCAGTAAAGAAGCTGGATAAAACTCACCAAAACCAAGATGGAGACAAGAGTGACCTCTGACCGTCCTCATTGCTACACTCCCACCAGCACCATGACATTTTACAAACGACAGGGCAACATCAGGAAGTTACCCTATTGGTCTAAAAAAGGGAGGCATGAATAAGCCACCCCTTGTTTAGCATATCATCAAGAAATAATCATAAAAATGAGCGACCAGCAGTCCTGGGGCTGCTCTGTCTATGGAGTAGCCATTCTTAATTCCTTTATTTTCCTAATAAACTTGCTTTCACTTTATGGACTTGCCCTGAATTATTTCTTGTGCAAGCTCCAAGAACCCCCTCTTGGCGTCTGGATCCGGACCCGTTTCCTGTAACACATCCATCCCCCATCCCAGGGGTCAGCAGAGAGTAGAGAGCAACTGCCAGAGGAGCCTGGCCTCATCAGCCTGGAGGTCAAAGTCAAGGTCACAAGAGCAGGCCAGCGCCAGCCGGTGGGGAAGTGTCTGCACAGAGTAGCAGCCCTGGGTGTGAGTCCAGATCTTATCTCTCCTGCAAAGTGGGGCAACAGTAACTGCACTGTGCAGTGGCTGCGTGGTGGAGATTGTGGACCTGCAAAGCCCAGTGCAGGGCCTGGGCAGGTGAGAGCTGTGAGCTGTGGTCCATGCTTCGCACCCTCTCAGCAAGTGTCAGAGTCTGAGGAGCTCCAAGGTCCTGGCTGAGGAAGGAGCAGAGACAGAGAGAGACCAAGTGGAGGCTGTTGGGATGCAAGCCGAGGCTGCCCTCTTCAGGCATCCCAGCCAGTCCGAGCAGGCAGGGTACGCGGCCCCATGCTCCTGGCCACCAGCCTTTGCTTGGGGCCTGGGTCTGAGGCTCGCCTGCCAGTCCCACTCCCCTCTGGTGTCTTTCACAGGAGTTACAACGCCCTGCATACCCTGTGCACCCAAACCCCACTGAGTGTCCACCGCCTGGAGGCCTACGTGACACAGGGGACTGCAAAGGAGACCTCAGCCTCCCCCTTGCTTAGAAATGCGGCTTTGACCAGAGCACCTCCTGGGACCCACACCCTACTCTGCAGGCCTGTTTCCGAACTGAAGACCACCGGCCCCTTAAAATCACGAAAGCCTCCTCATGAAGGCAGGAACCACTGCCCTGAGCAGGCCCCTGACACAGGGAAGGGGACAGACCCACTTCAACTCCCCAGTGATGTGTTTCCCCCTTAGAAACCACGGGGTAATGTCATCTCTCAAAGGAAGGCCTCCTTTCCTCCCAGACGCCTGCACCCCAGGACACAGGCCATGCGCACAGGAGCAAGCAAAAACTTTAGTGTCTCTCTTTTACACAAATATTTTTTCAAATTGCACTCTGGGAAAAACAAAACAAAACAAAAATACATACAATTTCTAAAAATTCACAGCCAGGTGCGGTGGCTCACGCCTGTAATCCTAGCACTTTGGGAGGCCGAGACGGGCAGATCACGAGGTCGAGAGATAGAGACCATCCTGACTAACATGGTGAAACCCATCTCTACTAAAAATACAAAAAATTAGCTGGGTGTGGTGGCAGGTGCCTGTAGTCCCAGCTACTCAGGAGGCTGAGGCAGCAGCATGGCGTGAACCTGGGAGGCGGAGCTTGTAGTGAGCCGAGATCGTGCCACTGCACTCCAGCCTGGGCGGCAGAGCGAGACTCCGTCTCAAAAAAAAAAAAAAAATTCACCCGTTCAAATTTTGAGTTTATTTGTTTTGAGACAGGATCTTACTCTATCACTCACCCTAGAGTCAAGTGGTATGATCACTGCATTCAGCAGTGCTGCTCACTGTAGCCTCAACCTCCTGGGCTCAAGTGATTCTCCTGCGTCAGCCTCCTCAGTAGCTAAGACTACAGTTGTGAGCTACCATGCTCAGCTAAATTGTCTTTTTTTTGGCAGAGACAGGGTCTCACTATATTGCTAGGCTGCTCTTGAACTCCTGGGCTCAAGTGATCCTCCCACTTTAGCTTCCCAACAGATTTGGGGTTTTTTGTTGTTGTTTTTTGTTTTTGTTGTTTTGTTGTTGTTGTTGTTGTTTAAAACAGAGTTTTGCTCTTGTCTCCCAGGCTGGAGTGCAATGGCACAATGTTAGCTCGCTACAACCTCTGCCTCCCAGATTCAAGCGATTCTCCTGCCTCAGCCTCCTGAGTAGCTAGGATTACAGGAGTGTGTCCTCACTCCTAGCTAATATTGTGTTTTTAGTAGAGATGAGGTTTCACCAAGTTGGCCAGGCTGGTCTCGAACTCCTGACCTCAGGTGATCTGCCCACCTCGACCTCCCAAAGTACTGGGATTATAGGCATGGGCCACCAAGCCTGACAGATTTGTTTCCTTCCTTCCTTCCTTTCTTCCTTCCTTCCTTCCTTCCTTCCTTCCTTCCTTCCTTCCTCCCTCCCTCCCTCCCTTCTTTCTTTCTTCCTTCCTTTCTTCCTTTCTTCCTTTCTTTTTGAGACAGAGTTTTGCTCTTGTCACCCACGCTGTAGTGCAGTGGCAGGATCTCGGCTCACTGCAATCTCCACCTTCCGGGTTCAAGCGATTCTCCTGCCTCAGCCTCCCAAGTAGCTGGGATTATAGGTGCCCACCATCATGCCTGGCTAATTTTTGTATTTTTAGTAAAGATGGGGTCTCACCATGTTGGCCAGGCTGGTCCTGAACTCCTGACCTCAGGTGATCCACCCGCCTCAGCCTCCCACAGTGCTAGGATGACAGGCGTGAGCCACCGCGCCCCCACAATTTGGTATTTTAAGGGCGTGCAGGAGAACCCAACAGCTCACAGATCCGATTTACCACCTAATTCCTGAGAAACAGGGAAAGGAGCAGCTCAAGTACTGATGCTGGTGGGGCCAAGGAAGTCTTCCAGAAAAAAGCCCAGTGAGTTAGCATGAAGTGAAGTTTTCTCGGAAGGCTATTCAGTGCTTTAGGCAGGGCGATTTAGGCGTAGACGTAGATCGTGATTATAAAATATTTCACTGAGCTATCACTGCAGGGAGAGGTCCCACAAAGCTGAGCAGTCAAGACGTGCGACTTCACCGAGGACCAGCGCAGAGTTCAAGGCTGCCTTTGGCTGTTTGACTGAACAGGTGATGGCAAGGTCCTTCCAGCCCCTGTGGGGACGTGACGAGGGCCCTGGGCCAGAACCCCACCAACGCCGAGGCGCTCGAGGTCCTGGGGAACCCCGAGAGTATGAGGTGAATGTGAAGGTGCTGGACTTTGAGCACTTCCTGCCCATGCTGCGGACGGTGGCCAGGAACGAGGACCAGGGCACCTACGAGGATTATGTGGAAAGACTTCAGGTATTTGACGAGGAAGGAAATGGCACCGTCATGGGTGCGGAAATCCGGCACGTTCTTGTCTCACTGGGTGAGAAGACGACAGAAGAAGGAGGAGAGATGCTGGTGGCAGGGCATGAGGACAGCAGTGGTTGCCTCGACTCTGAAGTGCTCATCTGAGGGTCTCCCCAGCCTCCCAGAGCCCGGGCCTTTCCCTGGGTGACATTACATATCTAGCCTGAGGCTCCCTCGGGCCTCTGGTGGTAGCACCTTTCCCATCTTGTCTCTCTTGGATGATGTTTGCCATCAGCGTTCACCAAATAAACTTCCTCTCTGTGCACCCTCCACCCAAACAAATTTCAAGGCTGGGCACAGTGACTCACGCCTGTAATCCTAGCTGAGGCGGGCAGATCATTTGAGGTCAGGAGTTCAAGACCAGCCTGGCTAACATGGTGAAACCCCATCTCTACAAAAATACAAAACTTCGCCGGGCTTGGTGGCGGGTGCTTGAAATCCCAGCTACTCAGGAGGCTGAAGTGGGAGAATCGCTTGAATCCAGGAGGTGGAGGTTGCAACAAGATGAGATAAGATCACGCCACTGCCCTCCAGCCTGGGTGACAGAGAGAGGCGCTGTCTTAAAAAAAAAAAAAAAATTCAGAACTGGGAGTAACAGAAGAGTTATTTCTGGGAGAAAAGAGAGCATTAGATAAGGGCACTCAGACCACACCCCTCCTGCCTGGGGCCACCGCGGAGGAAGGCACCACAGAGGCCGCTAAACACAAGCCGAGCTTCACTTCTTGGAAACACTAGAGGAGGAACTTCAGGGCCTTTCCCTCAGTTTCAGTTCTTATCTGGTTAATTTCCTAACGTCCCTGGTCCTGTCATTACACTAAAAAATAAGCCCTCCTTCAGTGTCAGGACAGGCCACAGACTGAACCCGGTCTTGTAAAATGAGTGTGGTTTTGTTCCTCTTTTTCGCCAGGGCTGGAAGGGCTCAGTCCCTGGTGCCTCCTGAGCGCGGTGCAGTGAGGGGCAGGAGGCATGGGTTCTCTGCCACCACAGGCACCCCTGCCTTTGGACATGGCCTTGTTGGGAGGGGTGGCCATGCTGGAGGAGTCTGTGTGCCTGCCATCGCTGTGGGGGTTCTGCTGGGGGCAAATTGTCTTGTCTGGACCCTCTGGGGGTTCTGCTGGGGGCAAATTGTCTTGTCCGGACCCTCTGGGGGTTCTCTTGGGGGCAGATCGTCTTGTTCAGAGCCTCTGCTTCCTGCATGGTCAAAAGTGGTGGTGGGCGCTGCCCAGCTGGCCTCCCAGGTCTCCGCGAGGATCAGGTGAATTTGCACTGGCGCTGTCCAGCTGGTCTCCCAGGTCTCTGCGTGGATCAGGTGAATCTGGGGAAAGCCACCGACGGGTTTCTCTGAAATTCTGTCCCTGAGTCTCTCCTCTACAAATCCACCTCCTTGGAGGCCTTTCCCCGACAGGGCTGTACCTGGCAACCCCACCTGGGCCCTGATACAGGAGCCCCGCCCTGCCTTGGCCCTGCTGTGCACCCAGCCTGAGCAGCGCCCGTCTCCTGGAAGGCTCCACAATGGAGGTGTTGTCTGCAAGGACAGACATGGAGCAAATTCCTGACAGCAGGGAGTCTGCAGTCCCTTGCTTGTGTGGTGGCGTCTGCCAGTAGGAGCCACAAAGACAAGCGTATTCTCAGCCTTGCTGATGTGCTGGATTTGCCTCCTGGGCTGCTGTGCACAGAACACAGGGTGCAGGGCCTCAGCCACAGACACGGATCCTCTCACATCCTGGGGGCTGGATGCCCAAGATCAAGGCATCGGCAGGGCTGGTTCCTCTGAGGCCTCTCCTTGGCATGTAGACGCCATCTCCTCTCTGTATCCCCACAGGGCCGTCCCTCTGTGCGTGTGTGTGTGTATCCTCATCTGCTCTTCTTACAAGGACACCAGTCCAATCAGGGCCCACCCTAGCAACCTCATTTTACTCTAATCACCTCTGTTTGGACCTCATCTCCAACACAGTCCCCTTCTGCAGTGCTGGAGGTTAGGGCTTCGACACGTGAATCCGGGGTAGGCAAACCCACCCGAACGCTCAGCGTTCTCTTTTCCTCTCTCTCTTTCTGCAATACACGAGTGACTTATGTAACGCTGAAAGTCACTCTACAGTAATATACGCCTTACAGATGCAAAGCTGCCAGGCTGCCAGGAGGAAGTGCCGCATCGGGAGCCGCCTGGCCTGCATGGAGAGACGGAGGTGCTGACTGGCCGGATCGATGAAGGACACGGCTCGCTCACTTCTCTGTTGGTGGCAGCTGGGACTCACAGGTTCGTGCCACCTCTTGAGAAGGGAATTTGGAATCTGGTAGGAAAAAGAAGACAAGAGCACGAGGGGGAACATTGTGAGGTGCAGGAGTGTTTCTCTGAGGCGGTTCATTGAATCATGTTCAGGAGGAAGCGCCCCAGCCCTTCACCGACCCAGCCAATCAGAATCAGGGCAAAGCACCATCATCACCATCGTCGTCGTCATGACTATAGCCCCCGTTCATTGCATGCTATACCTGTGCAGCGGAAGCACCTTCGAGACAAACTTGCCTGAGGTCACACAGCTGCAGGGAGTAAAAGCTCAGTCTCTTTAGCTGGAGAGCATCTTTGCACAACCCCTCATAAATAATTGGAACAAAATAGGAGGGGCAGGCCGGATGTGGTGGCTCACACCTATAATCCCAGCACTTTGGGAGGCAGAGGTGGCAGGATTGCGTGAGTCCAGGAATTCGAGACCACCCAGGGTAACATGGCGAGATCCTGTTTCTACAAAAAATAGAAACATTATCCAGGCATGGTAGCACGAACCTATAGTCCCAGCTACCCGGGAAGCTGAGGTGGGAGAACCACTTGAGCCTGGGGAGGCTGAGGCTGCAGCCCTGATGGTGCCACCACACTCCAACCTGGGTGACAGAGTGAGATCCTGTCTCACAAAAAAAATTAAAATAGGCCAGGTGCGGTGGGTTATGCCTGTAATCCTAGCACTTTGGGAGGCTGAGGGGGGCAGATCACCAGAGGTCGGGACGGCCAACTTTGAGAAATCCCCGTCTGTACTAAAAATACAAAAGTAGCTGGGCATGGTGACACATGCCTGTAATCCCATCTACTTGGGAGGCTGAGGCAGGATAATTGCTTGAACCCGGGAGTCAGAGGTTGCAGTGAGACGAGATCGCACCACTGCACTCCAGCCTGGGCAACAAGAGCAAAATTCTGTCTCAAAAAAAAAAAAAATTAAAAATTAAAATTAAATAGGAGGGGCAGCTCATCCTTCCCCCGACCACAGTTAAGCTGTCAGGGACCCTTGCTCACACAGACTTTGAGCAGAGAGCTGCTTGGGAGGGAACAGGAGTGGAAGACCCCTGCAGGTAGGAGGTCCCCCTGGATGATCTTGAAGCTCCTCCCTACCTCATGGTTCCAGATGTGCTGATTCCTGGTCTGCAAACTGGATGCTTTCCCATCTCTTTGGAAGCCTCTGGCTCCGTCCACAGCCCCCTCCCTGCAATGGTCAGGTCCCTGCCAGGTCACTCAGCTTCCCAGCCTTGTTTGACCTCTGGGGAGACTTGGAATCAGAATTGACAGCAGAGTTGTCGTGAGGCTAAAATGAGAAACAAATGTGAAGCACCTATCACTGTGACTGCTGAGGGACTTGGGCAAACTCCAGCTCCCCCCGCCAGGGTTGTGTGCGTGGAAATGGTCGTGCCGTCCACGAAGGAAGCTTTCTCCTTGGGGATCCAGTAGATAGACCCCCAGGTGTGGACAATTGTCACAGCACACACCAGCCCAGCTGGGACACGCACAGACGCCAGACGGTCTGTAATTGAACTCTGATTAATACACACAGCAAGCAGCCTGCTGACAGGCAAGCCATTTCACAGCCAACCTGGCAACAGTGTATTTTATAACCTGTATAATGAAGAGGTCGTGGTTTAAGTGAAATTTAAAAACGTCTGTCCTGAGGAGGGTTCAGTTCAGATGTGCACGATTCCCCTGTGGCCTGGCTGCCAGTACCAACTGCCTGCACCTCCAACAGCCCCCCTGGACCAGTGAGTACAGAGTCTGCTCATGAGGTGGGGCCTCACCCCCTTCCGATGCTTTTGGGGCCCCAGCTGGCTTTGCTCATGTGTGGCATGTCCCCATCTCTTTCCATGTACCCATGCTCATGACTAGGCATTTGCCCTGGTCTTTGATATGAACCCCGAATATCTGAGACAAGTCTCAGTCAATTTAGGAAGTTTATTTTTTCCGAAGTTAAGGGCACACATCTGTGACACAGCCTCAGGAGGACCTGGCGACCTGTGCCCAAGGTGCTCAGCACACAGCTTAGTGTTATACATTTTAGGGAGGCATGAGATGTTAATCAATATATGTAAGACATTGATATGGGTAGGCTTTGTGTCCCCACCCAAATCTCACCTTGAATGGCAATTCCTATATCCCCACACATTTAGGTCAAGACCTGGTGGGAGGTGACTGGGTGCCAGGGTTCCACCTTGCTGTCCTTGTGATAGTGAGGAGGTTCTCATGAGATCTGATAGTTTTATCAAGGGCTCTTCCCCCTTCACTCACCAGTCTCTCGCCTGCCACTATGTAAGACATGCCACTTCCCCTTCCACCATGATTTGTAAGTTTCCTGAGGTCTCCCCAGCCCTACAGAACCATGAGTCAATGAAACCTCTTTTATTTCTAAATGACCCAGTCTTGGGCATGTTGTCTTTATAGCAGTGTGAAAATGGACTAATGCAGAGGACATTGGTTTGGTCTGGAAAGAGGACAACTTGAAGTGGGGAGGGGCCTTCCAGGTCACAGGTAGATAAGAGACAAATGGTTGCATTCTGGTTTTTTGTTGTAGTTGTTGTTGTTTTGTTTTGTTTTGAGACAGCCTGTTACCCAGGCTGGAGTGCAGTGGCATGGTCTCAGCTCACTGCAACCTCTGCCTCCTGGGTTCAAGTGATTCTCCTGCCTCAGGCTCCCAAGTAGCTGGGATTATGGGCGCTTGTTGCCCACCTCCATGCCCGGCTAATTTTTGTATTTTTAGTAGAGACGGGGTTTCACCATGTTGGCCAGGCTGGTCCTGAACTCCTGACCTCAAGTGATCTGCCCGCCTCGGCCTCCCAGAGTGCTGGGATTATAGGCGTGAGCCACGACGCAGGGCCAATGGTTGCATTATTTTGAGTTTCTGATTAGCCTTTTCAAAGGAAGCAATCAGATATGCTTATCTCAGTAAGCAGAGGGATGACTTTGAATAGAGTGGGAGGCAGGTTGGCCCTAAGCAGTTCCCTGCTTGACTTTTCCCTTCAATATAAATAACTTAGTAATTTTGGGGTCCCAAGGTTTATTTTCCTTTCACATTGACTATCATTAGTCAATAAAACAGGGGCTAGTGTTTATTGAGTGCCTCTAAAGTGTCTGCTCCGGAACAGGTGGGCGTGCCCTCCCAAACACTGGTGCTCTGGGCTGCACCTCAACCCCTGCCACACCCTTCCTTCCTTGCTAGGTCTGTTCCAGGATGCTGGACAGAGCCCACAGGTCCAGCCCCTCCCGGAGTTCCTGTTTCCTCTCTGGCTGAAGCTCCTGCAGCCCCGTTCCTGCCATCCTCGTGTGGCCCTGTCCCCATCAGATGTGCTAGTGGGGGCACCCATAACACCTTTCCAGATAACTGCCCCGCTCCCCGGTCTTCCAGATAACTGCCCCCCTCCCTCCCCTGCACTCAGGTGTCAGCTCCACAGCCCTCAGGCCCTGCCATTTCCTAGCTATGGTCAGTTGCCCTAACAGCCCCGATAATCTTCAGCTCCTGCTACTGTCAGAGGCATTTGAACCAGAGCAACTCCTTCTTGAATCGGGGCTGGGTAAAACGATGCTGAGACCTGCTGGGCTGCTGCATTCCCTGGAGGCCAGGCATTCTTAGCCACAGGATGAGGTAGGAGGTCAGCAGGACTGGTATCACAAGACACAGGTCACAAAGACCCTGCTGATAAAGCAATAAAGACACCCGCCAAAACCCACCGAAACCAAGACGGTGACCAAAGTGACCTCTGGCCTTCCTCATTGCTCATTATACACTAATTATAATATATTAGACACTAACGTATTATAATAAAAGACACTCCCACCAGTACCACATGAAGAAACAGTCAACACCAGTAAGCTTAAGGCAACGCAAATCAAAGCTACGATGAATCATTACTTCACACCCACTCAGATGCTTAGAGTAAAACAGGCAGGTCACAGAGAGCACTGAAGGGTACGCTCATGGGAATGCAGCATGGTGCAAACACTTCTGGTAGCAGGGCAGCAGCCTCTCCAAAAGTTCAACATAGAGTTACTGTGTGACCCACAGTTCCACTGCTAGGTAAAGCTGCCAAAGAAATGAAAACGTGTTCCCACAGAAACTCATACACGACTGTCCTTAGCATTAATATTATTATTATTATTAGAGATGGAGTCTCACTCTGTCACCCAGGCTGGAGTGCAGTGGTGTGATCTCAGCTCACTGCAACCTCCGCCTCCCGCGTTCAAGTGATTCTCCAGCCTCAGCCTCCCGAGTAGCCGGTATTACAGACGCCCACCACCACACCTAACTAATTTTCGTATTTTTAATAGAGATGGGGTTTCATCCTGTTGGCCAGGCTGGTCTCAAACTCCTGACCTCAGGTCATCCACCCGGCCTCCCACAACGCTGGGATTACTGGTGTGAGCCACTGCACCCAGCCTACTTGTGTTGTACATTCTGTGGATTTTCACACATGCATATGGCATGGATCCATCATTACAGTATCATGCAGAGTATTCTATGGCCCTAAAAGTCCTCTGTGCTCTCCTTATTCATGCCTCCCTCCTCCTACCCCAGCGAATGCTGATCTTTTTACTGTCTTCATAGTTTCGTCTTTTCCAGAGATCATATAGTCAGAATTGAAGGGAATATGCCAGCCAAAAACCTGCCACTATGGTATAAGAATTATTTTAGCTAAAGGCACTAAAAATAAAAGTAGCTGCAAGAAGTACGCTTAGACCCCCCGCTTTTCTTCCTGAAAGTAGATTAAATTCCCATGTAAGAGCCCAGTTCCCTACACCAGGAGGAAAGAAACATTTTTATCACCAGAGATGGGGATTCGAGGCAGAGAGAAATCTGTACAAACAGATCTTGTTAAAATAATTCTTGTCTTCCTTTAGTCGCCTCATATATTTTAGTGACTTTTCCACAATTTCCTCTCTTTGCTCAACCTAATCTATAGACATTTAGGCCTGGCTTTGGGTCTTCATCTTCTTGTGGGGACTTCCATGTACCTATAAAACAAAATCTGCTTTTCTCCTGTGTTGTTTTTTTGTTTGTTTGTTTGTTTTTGAGATGGAGTCTCATTCTGTTGCCAGGCTGGAGTGAAGGGGCACAATCTCGGCTCACTGCAGCCTCTGCCTCCCAGGTTCAAGTGATTCTCCTGCCTCAGCCTCCCAAGTAGCTGGGACTACAGGCACCTGCCACCGTACCTGGCTAATTTTTGTATTTTTAGTAGAGACAGAGTTTCACCATATTGGCCAGGCTGGTCTCGAACTCCTGACTTCAAGTGATCCGCCCACCTCGGCCTCCCAAAGTGCTGGGATTACAGATGTGAGCCACCGTGCCCAGCCCTGCTTTTCTCCTATTAATCTGACTTAGGTCAGTTTGATTCTCAGACCCAGCCGAAGACCCCAGGAGGGTAGAGGTACGGCTTTTCCTCCCATACAGAATCACCTAGTAGGTAGGATTTTCAGACTGCTTCTGTCACCTGGCAACACACATCTAAAGTTCCTCCACATCTTTTCACAGCTGACAGCCCATTTCTTGTCAGTGCTGGATAATAGTCTGGACGCTGTCTGGATGCATCGCCGTTTATTTATCCATTCACACACTGAAGGACGTCTTGGTTGCTTCCAAGTCTTAGAAGTTATGAATAAAGCTGCTATAAATATCCAGGTGTAGGTTTTTGTTTGGTTGGTTTTTTGGTTTTGTTTTGTTTGTTTTTTTTTGTTTTTTTTTTTTTTTTTTTTGAGACGGAGTCTCGCTGTGTCGCCCAGGCTGGAGTGCAGTGGCCGGATCTCAGCTCACTGCAAGCTCCGCCTCCCGGGTTTGCGCCATTCTCCTGCCTCAGCCTCCCGAGTAGCTGGGACTACAGGCGCCCGCCACCTCGCCCGGCTAGTTTTTTTTTTTTGTATTTTTAGTAGAGACGGGGTTTCACCATGTTAGCCAGGATGGTCTCGATCTCCTGACCTTGTGATCCGCCCGTCTCGGCCTCCCAAAGTGCTGGGATTACAGGCTTGAGCCACCGCGCCCGGCACTTGTTTTGTTTTTTGAGACAGGGTCTTTCTCTGTCGCCCAGGCTGGCATGCAGTGGTGCGATCATAGCTCACTGTAGCGTTGAACTCCTGGCCTCAAGCCATCCTCCTACCTCAACCTCCTGAGTAGCTGGGACCACAGGTGTGTGTCACCACACTTGGGTAATTTAAAAAAATTTTTGTAGAAATGGGATCTCGTTTTATTGCACAGGCTAGTCTTGAACTCCTGGGCTCAAGCGATCCTCCCACCTTGGCCTCCCAGTGTGCTGAGATTACAGGTGTGAGCCACTACATCCAGTCCTGTGTGCAGGTTTTTGTGTGGATATAAGTTTTCAGCTCATCTGGGTAAATACTGAAGAGTGTGGTTGCTGGGTCCTGTGGAAGGGGTGTGATGACTTTTGTAAGATGGGGCCAAACCGCCTTCCAAAGTGGCTGCACCATTTTGCATTCACACCAGCAATGAATGGGCGTTCCTGTGGCTCCACGTCCTCACGAGCATTTGGTGTTGTCAGTGCTTTGGATTTTCACCATTCTAATGGACGTGTAGTGGTATCTCATTGTTTTTCCTTCTTATTTATTAATGCAGGTGTTTACAGCTATAAATTTTCCTCCAACTACTTCATTTCTGCATTCCATAAATCTTGATATGTTCTGGTTTTATTTTCATTCATCTCAAAGTATTTTGTAATTTATTTTGTGATTTCCTCTTTCATTCATTGGTGATTTAGGAGTATGTTACTTAACTGCCACATGTTTGTGAATTTCCCAAATTTTCTTCTATTAGTGATTTCTAATTGCTAGATTCCCGGGAACAGGTCAGCCTTTCAAACCCCCTGTGGACATCCCATTCCCCAGCTTTTCCTTTTAAGGTTTTGATCTCCTTGTTTGCCCCTCCTGGTAACACCAGCTAGGCTGCTGTGATGCGAAGCAGTTTCCACGGACGGTTCTCAACAATCATCCCAGGGAAAAAGCTGTTCCGAATAAACAAGGTCTGAGTCAGGTCAATAAAACCAAGCCCTTCAAGGGGTGGTGGTGTTGGGGTGTTGGGGATGGGGTGTTTCTAGGAAGCTGCCAGATGGGTCAAATTGTGACAATTAACAGGGGGTGGGGCTTCTGGGAGCTCCAAACCCACCCTAAGTCTGCCAGTGGGTGCCAGGAGGCTGGTTTTCAAGGCCGCTGCAGGGGTGGGTGGGGGGATAGAAACAGTGACAGCTAAAATGCCCCAACACTCATTGTTCCAACGAGATTCAGCTGTTTTTTGTTTTGTTTTGTTTGTTTTTTGAGACGGAGTCTTGCTCTGCTGCCCAGGCTGGAGTGCAGTGGCACAATCTTGGCTCAAGCTCCGCCTCCCGGGTTCACGCCATTCTCCTGCCTCAGCCTCCCAAGCAGCTGGGACTACAGGTGCCTGCCACCTTGCCAGGCTAGTTTGTTGTATTTTTTAGTAGAGATGCTCCTCAGAGGGTTGCAACCCTTTGGTGAATTTCCAAAGCTCTGAAAAAGTTCACTGTTACAGTTTTTGCCAGTATTCTCATTGCTTTTATGGAGAAACAGATTTGGAGGGGGCCTTACTCTGACATTCTGAAATCGGCTATCCCTGATGGTTGATTTTTGAACATTGAATAGTATGAAATTCCAAGACATCTTCTCTCTCCTCCCCACTGCCTCTTCTCTCTCTCCCCATCTCCCTCTCGTTTTGATGTCTGGTGAACCTCCCTGTCAGGGCTTGGCCCTGGTGGGGTCCTAGCTCCTCAGTTCTATGTGGCCAGTGATGGTCGTCCTGTGGGGCTGGGGTGAGGGACCAGGGTGAGGAGATGGCCGGGACTGCTGTGTCTGGAGGGCTGGAGTCCCTGTGCCTCCTGACCCTGCTCTCTTCTTGGGGGTGGCCTGTAGCCATGGTGTCTGGGCCATAGTGGTCCCATGAAGGTCTGTCTGTACGGGCCCCCTTCTGACTCCCTTAATAAAACCAAACTCTGGCGCTCAGGCTGGCCTGGGAAAGGATGTGTCCCCAGGAGGTCTATCCCTTGTCCCCCAATGTCCCTTGCCCTTCAGGGAGGGGCAGGGCCTGGAACTCGGCCCACAAGGAAAGGCAGTGCTTGTTTCCTTCCTGAAGATGCTGAGGAAGACCCGTCTGCACCCACCTTGGCGCTCAGAGCATGAAGCCGGCAGATCCTCGAGGGGCTCCCTGTGGCCCGCAGCTTGCTCCGAACAAGCCAGGGCGCTGGAGCCAAGCAGTGGCACTTCTTCACATGCAGTGTGAGAAGGACCTGCCATTCACTTTTATCGTCACATCAGTCAGAGAACAGTTTTGCACTGGGTGTGCTTTCCCCACAGGGGTCAGGCCTGCAGCCCGGCTGCCCCCTCCTGCGTTCAGGGAGATGAAGAAGACACAGCCGGGCACTCCCTTCCTCTCCTCCCACTGCAAACATCCGGCTCTGGAGTCGTTCTTGAAACAAGCTCCAGGGGGCTCCAGTGTTCTCGTCTGCAGTAGACAGGTGGCATCACTGCCCGCCCCGGAGTCAGGGGACCCCAGTGTTCTCGTCTGCAGTAGACAGGTGGCATCACTGCCCGCCCCGGAGTCAGGGGGCCCCAGTGTTCTCGTCTGCAGTAGACAGGTGGCACCACCGCCCATCCTGGAGTCAGGGGGCCGCAGTGTTCGTTCTCGTCTGCAGAAGACAGGTGGCATCACAGCCCGCCCCAGAGTCAGAGCCAGGCCCAGCCCTGGTCAGAGGCACAATGGAGCAGGTCTCCACGCCCCACTACGGCTCCCCCAAGGGCTTCCCGACCACCACGCCCAGTGGTCTGGGTGTGGAGAGCAAGCTTCCTCTTGTCTTTCCTTATAGGAAACCTGCTTTTCCCGCAGTTCCTCTACCGCAGCCCCGCTGTGGTTTGGGGTCTGATCCGACAGCCTCTGCAGAGGTTTGTGAGGGTCAGGAAACACTAGAGTCACCAGGATGTTCATTTTGCAACATTTTCAACATTTGTAATCCAGTGAAATATCAATAAAAATCCCACAGGGTTCTGGCAATAGGAAGAGTACGCTTTCCTCCGGAGACCGATCCTTTCTATTCAGACCATTTCCAGACCTGTGAGCTCACCTCTGAGACAGGCCAGGGCCCTCTGCCCAGGCGGGTCACACTGTGCCCCTGCCCGGTAACCACTCCACCTTCACACCTGCAGCCTTCATAGCCCCTGCACAGCCAGCTCCCTCCTGGTGAACAGCTCACAGCAAGGCCTGCGGCCCCAGCAAGCAGTTCCCTCTCATGGATGCGCTGGCTTTAAATAATTCAGCTGTCTTTTCAGAGATGATTCACCAAAGCTGCTCATTGAGAGGAAAGATCGTGAGCGTGGCGGCTGCGCCAGTCCCCCCTCTGAATGAGACTTGGGGACTCAGCCTGGCCACATGGAAGCCGCAACAGGAAGGACTGACTGCCATGGGCGCCTTGAGAGACACGGCCCCGGCAGGCACAAGCTTTGAGCCCCGAGAACCCAATGCCACGGTAGACGATGGCACCAGACAGCACCCGGGCAGGCTAGGAGGCGACGGGCGCTCCTGGGTGTGCACAGGCTCCTCGGCAGGGCGGGGAGGGCAGGCTCCTCTGCAGGGTGGGGAGGCGCTGGCCCACTTAAGACTCCTCAGCCCATCGCCAGATGGAATGTGGAGGGCGGCCATGAAAACCATAGAAACAGTGTGTGGACCCCCAGCCTTGCAGAAGGAAGGGAGATGGGGGTGCACCCAGTAGAGACACCTCCTCACCCCCAGACCTGCTGGGCCCTCTGCAGGCTCCTCTCCTTTAGCCCAGCCAGTGTCCACGGTGGGGGCAAGCTTGCTGAACTCGAATGGCTTTCTCTCCTCTCCCTGTCCCCCTGGGAGCTCCCTGTCTACCAAGTGATACAATGCACACCTTCAACTTAGCATATTCCACCCTGAAACAACATCACTGCACTTCATGTGTGTCTAAGGGCCTACCACAGCAATTCCATCGCACCTTCCTGTTCTTGGCACTGCTTTTTTGTTTGTTTGTTTTGAGACAGAGCCTTGCTGTATCACCCAGGCTGGAGTGCAGTGCTAGACACCCATTGACAAAAGGTGCAGCCCAGGCCGGGCGCGGTGGCTCAAGCCTGTAATCCCAGCACTTTGGGAGGCCGAGACGGGTGGATCACGAGGTCAGGAGATTGAGACCATCCTGGCTAACACGGCGAAACCCCGTCTCTACTAAAAAAAATACAAAAAACTAGCCGGGCGAGGTGGCGGGCGCCTGTAGTCCCAGCTACTCGGGAGGCTGAGGCAGGAGAATGGCGTAAACCCGGGAGGCGGAGCTTGCAGTGAGCTGAGATCCGGCCACTGCACTCCAGCCTGGGCGACAGAGCGAGACTCCGTCTCAAAAAAAAAAAAAAAAAAAAAGGTGCAGCCCGCACAGGAGCCAAAATATGTTCAGTAGACCGGGTGCCACTCTGAGTTTGCCCATTCATTTGTCAGGGAACCCCAGATTGATTCCACCTTTTGGCATCGTGAGCACCGCTCTGAGCCTCCTGGGGCAAGCATCTCTTTGAGTCCCTGATTTCAGTATTCTGGGTCTGTCCTAGGAGCAGAATTGCTATGTCACATGACAACTGTATGTTTCATATGTTTAAGCTTTTGAGGAACTGTCACACATCTTTTTAAAAAAACCTGGCATCTGATATTTATAAACCATCATTGAAACAGTCATCATGGAAAACTAAGGCCTGAGTGGAGTGGGAAGGTGGCCAGTGGTTGCTGACATTTCCTGCCAGTCACAGGGAGGCCCTGGGAAAGGGTCATTGCCACTGCCCCCGACCCTGTGGGGGGAAGGGCTGTCTGGGGCTATCAGTCAGATCTGGCCCAGAGAGTGGAAGCCACTCCAGGTGTTCCGAGAAGGGTTCAGACGCAGGTGCTCAAAGGCTCTCGCAGCTGCTGGACGGGACCCTAAGGAAGGCCAGGAGCAAGGTGACAGCTCTCAAGCAATCTCAGGAATCTCAGGAGTCCCTGCTGTGGCACTCCCTGGGAGCTGCTGCCAGCCTCACATGTCACCTGCCCGGGAGGCCAGCTGCCTCATTGGTGACGAGGGACTCAGAAACGTTGCCTTCTCTGCAAAGCTGCAGGGCTGCAGGGAGCCACGTGCACTGGGGATGTGGGCACAGGGAGTGTGCAGGCCTGGGTGAGGGCAGCCTGGAGGGCAGGTCAGATGCTGGAAACATCGTCCAGGTGGGGCCAGCATGACTTACTAATGGACTTGTGGGGGCACAGGGTGAGGGGAGGAGAAGGGCCTGATGTTTTGTCATCGACACGTGTTGGAAACCCTTGGCGGGGCCTCGGATGCCCGAGGAGGCCACATCATGCAGCATATGGGAAAATAAGCCTTAAAAATGGAAAGCACGTATGCTCTAGGCACCCCGAAAATCCTGAGCCTGGAAGGGTCAATGAGAGAGAGAGAAACATTCACACAGGACAGCTTGAGGCAGAGAGGGGCTGCGTTCTGTGCCCGCAGGACGGCTGTGACTTCACGCCCAGCTGCTCAGGGCTGTGGGGCGCTCTCTTTGGAGAAGGGGCTGACTCCAGGATGGGGCAGGGGAGGTCCTGGTGTGCCTGGCACCTGGTCATGCCAGAGGTGAGGACACTTGCCCACGCCTGGCAGGGTGGAGGGCTGGGCCGCCAGGGGCTCCCACTGTCCAAGTGTGGGTCATTTGGAACATTAAAAAGAGCAATCGATTATTTTGATTGTAAACTATTACTAAATGAAAATCTGGCTCGAGCCTATAATCTCAGCATTTTGGGAGGCCGAGGCTAGTGGATCATCTGAGGTTAGGAGTTCAAGACCAGCCCGGCCAACATGGTGAAACCCCGTCTCTAATAAAAATAAAGACATTAGCCGGGCGAGGTGGTGGGTGCCTGTAATCTGCTACTCGGGAGGCTGAGGCAGGAGAATACTTGAACCTGGGAGGCAAAGGTTGCAGTGAGCCAAGATTGCGCCACCGCACTCCAGCCTGGGTGACAGAGTGAGACTCCAATTCAAAAAAGAAAAGAAAAAATCTGTAAGTCCACAGTGACACCAAAGAGAGAGTGAGGAAGGAAGCAAATGTCATTTGTCACCGGGAGGTGACATCCTGCGAATCCCTCCCTCTGAAGACTGGCTTTGAAAGGAAAGGGATCACCAGTCACCCAGCCTTTTCTAGTTAATGAGGAACAGCTTCTCCTTACAGAAAATGCCAGCTAAGAAGTATGGCAGGAACAGCCGACTGAGAATGTCTCCAGACACCAGCCCCCTCGGGGAATGGCTGATTCAGGCGGGGGTGAGGACTGGCTGCCGAAACCCCGGGTGTGTGTGGGAAAGCCGTGTCCACGGTGCTGCTGAGCCGGCGACTTGCTCACTGCCAAGGGCCCTCATGAAGGAGAGCTCTCAAGGTCACTGCCCCAACCACGTGGCCCATTTGGTGTCCCCACCCATGGGATGACCCACACCGTGGCCTCACATGAAGGCAGCGTGAACTCACAGATCATCCACAAGACCCTGCACACATTTTGACCAGGATGGCTCCAAAATCCTCCAGACCAAGGTTGTTGGGGTTTGTTTTGTTTTGTTTTTTGAGACAAGGTCTTGCTCTGTCACCCAGGCTGGAGTGCAATGGCGCAGTCACAGCTCACTGCAACCTCAAATTCCTGGGCTCACGTGATCCTCCCGCCTCAGCCTCCTAAGTAGCTAGAACAGCAGGCTTGCACCATCACACCCAGCTAATTTTTTATTTTTAGTAGAGACGGGTCTCCTATGTCGTTCAGGCTGGTCTCAACTTCTTGGCCTCAAGCAGTCCTTCTACCTTGGCCTTCCAAAGTGCTGGGATTACAGGCGTGAGGCACTGTACCTGAACGTACTGAATTCCTGACTTTTTTTTTAATTTGCTAATCTTCTCTGTATCGTTCCAATTTTAGCACATGTATTGTCGAAGCAAGCACGTTCTTAACATGTTTATGCCATGGCCCACCTGGTTATCTGCTGAGCCCTATGGACTTCTTCCCAAATGATGTTGACAAATCCGTAAGATAAAACACATCTGTTTGCAAAGAAAATCAATTAAAATGAAAAAGTTATCGAAATATTAAAGTAATATGTTGGTGCATTTAATAACAAGACAGTGCGTGCACACATAGGCAGGTTAGAGTTAAATTTTATTTCCTGAAGGGCAGCTGCGTGAAGGCCGTTGTGTGGCTGGATAAGAACTCTGCATCATCGGGTGGTCCTTGGTGAGCTCCCTTCATGCGTGATGAACAAGGGCCGTGGCCGAGGACACCAAGAAGCAAGGCCGGCTCCTGAGCTGACCAGCTGGCGTGGGAAGGCAGTGTGGGTTTGCGGTGACCAACCAGCCTGGTGCAGGCAGCCACCCGTGAGAAGCCAATCCCACCACGGGGCCACAGCCCAGTGACCACCGAGTGACTCCTGGCGGTGAAGGTGGGTGACATGCGGGATTTTCTAACAGCCTTCCTGGCATGTGGAAGCAGCTGTGTCTCATGTTGCCTGAGGGTCATGGGCACCGTCCACACTGGGGTGGTTCCCTGTCCACGTCCATCACCCAAAGTAGCACGAAATCCGAGATGGAAGCCAGCAGCCAGGTGGCTTCTCCTCTCCTGCCGAGACACCTGCTGTAGACAGCACTGCCTGTTTCAGGAGCACTGGGGAGGGCTGTTCAGTGATGGGCCCGGGGTGTGCCTTCTCTTCTGAGTCAGTGTCCTCAAACCGCCACGGAGAGGGAAAAGTGGGGAGGGCTGGGGGCTTCTGCCACAATAGGGACAAGAAACCTGCGGCCAAGGACAGCGCTGGTTTGGAAAAACACTGCATGTGACACGCTGGCACAGCCGGGAGCCTGAATGTGAACTGGATATCGGGCTCCAACAGAAAGACACCGCTGTGAATTTCCTTAGTGCAGCGTCAGCACTGTGGCTTTGTGGGAGAATGTTCCTGTTTGAGTAGAAGTGGGGTGATAACTTCGCTTGAGTCTGTCCGTGTAGAGGCCACGGGGTGCGGGGTTCTCCTGTGTGGACTCATTTGATGCCCTGGGGGGTCTGGGAGGTCAGAACTATTTTCATAGTGCTGACTAAGATGTTAGAACTATCTTATGGCAAGACTAAGATGTTCCTCGAGATTTTTTTTTTTGAGACAGAGTCTCACTCTGTTGCCCAGGCTGGAGTGCAGTGGCGCCATCTCAGCTTACTGCAGGCTCCACCTCCCGGGTTCAAGCCATTCTCCTGCCTCAGCCTCCCAAATAGCTGGGACTACAGGCGCCTGCCACTACGCCCAGCTAATTTTTTGTATTTCCAGTAGAGATGGGGTTTCACCGTGTTAACCAGGATGGTTTCGATCTCCTGACCTCGTGATCTGCCCGCCTCGGCCTCCCAAAGTGCTGGGATTACAGGCGTGAGCCACCGTGCCCGGGCAGATTTTTTGTTTTTTAAGAGACAAGGTCTTGCTCTTTCGCCCAGGCTGGCGTGCAGTGGTGTGATCTCGGCTCACTGCAACCTCCACCTCCTGGGTTCAGGCGATTGTCCTGCCTCAAGCCTGGGATTCCAGGTGCATGCCACCACGCCCGGCCTCTCCATAAAAATTCGATAGAGCAGTTTCCAGGTTATAGGGTAATTGTATATTTAGTTTTACAAGAAACTACCAGATCTTGTACCAAAAGGATTGTACCATTTACACATCCACCCGCAGTGTGCAGGAGGGGTTCTGGGGCCCACACCACAGCTAAACACCCCATCACTCTAGCTTTAGCCTTTTTGATGACGTATCTCATGTGGTTTTAACTTGTATTTCCTCAATGTCTGATGACGTCAAGTACTTTTTCGTGTGCTTATTGGCCATCTGTGTGTCATCTTTTGTGACATGCCTGTTCAGATTGTTTGCCCATTTTTAGTTGCCTTTTCTTTTTATTGACAAATGTGTATTTTATAAATATTTTTCTCTCAGTCTATGAATAACCTATTTATTTTGTAATGATGTCTTTTAATAAGCAGAACTTTTCAATTTTGATGAAGTCCAATATATCCAATTTTCTTTTATGGTTCTTGCTGTGTCCTTTCTTTCTTCTTCTTCTTTTTTTTTTTTTTTTTTTTTTTTTTTGAGACAGAGTCTCACTCTGTGGCCCAGACTGGAGTGCAGTGGTGTGATCTCGGCTCACTGCAACCTCTGCCTCCCAGGTTCAAGGGAGCCTCTTGCCTCCGCCTCCCAAGTAGCTAGGATTACAAGTGTGTGCCACCATGCCCGGCTAATTTTTGTATTTTTAGTAGAGACAGAGTTTCACCATGTTGGCCAGGCTGGTCTTGAATGCCAGACTTCAGGTGATCTGCCCACCTCGGCCTCCCAAAGGGCTAGGATTACAGGCGTAAGCCACCGTGCCCAGCCAGCCATGGCACCTGACCTAATTTTTATATTTTTTGTAGAGTTGAGGTCTTGCCATTTGCCCAGGCTGGTCTTGAACTCCTGGGCTCAAATGATCTGCCCGCCTCAGTCTCCCAAGTAGCTGGGATTACAGGCATGCGCCACCATACCCAGCTAATTTTTGTATTTTTAGTAGTGATGGGATTTCACCATGTTGGCCAGGCTGTTCTCAAACTCCTGACCTCAAATGATCCGCCCACCTCAGCCTCCCAAAGTGCTGGGAATACAGGCATAAGCCACCACGCCCGGTCATCACTGTATTTTTTTGTTTTGTTTTTTATAATGTTTTAAATTGAGACAGGGTCTGGCTCTGTCATGCCCAGGCTGGAATGCAGTGGTACTATCTCAGCTCACTGCAACCTCTGCCTTTCAGGCTCAAGCCATCCTTATACCTAAGCCTCCAGAGTAGCTGGGACCACAGATGAATGCCACTACACCTGCCTAATTTTTTTTTTTTTTTTTGGTAGAAATGGGGTTTCGCTATGATGCCCAGGCTGGTCTCGAACTCCTGGATCAAGAGATCTGCCCGCCTTGCCTCCCAAAGTGTGGGATTACAGCCATGAGTCACTACACCCAGCCAATTACTGTAATTTTTTTTTTTTTTTTTTTTGAGACGGAGTCCTGCTCTGTCACCCAGGCTGGCGTGCGATGATGCTATCTTGGCTCACTGCAACCTCTGCCTCCCGAGCTCAAGCCATTCTTCTGTCTCAGCCTCCCAAGTAGCTGGTACCAGCTAAGCTTGCTGCGGCCCTCCCTGAACTGCTGCTCAACCAAGACCCCACCCCATACCCCCCACACCCAGATGCATCTCTCTAGGCTCAAGGGCCCCGTGATGTCCCTCGCGTGGGACAGGCTTCCCAGCTGCTTCTCCTCCCCCAGGGAAGCTCAGGGATGCCTAGGCCTGGAGGGCCGCCTTCTCCAGAGGGCAGTTCAGGATCCAGCCCACAGGTCTGACCCTCGCAATGGGTGGACACGGCCACCTCACACGGTCACTTCCTGGTCCCCATCCTGGGCCACCTTGTGCTAATTTGCTGCTTCTCCTTCTCTTCTCCTCTCAGGCTTTAAGCCCCTCCCAACCCTGGACCTCAGCACCCCCAGTTCTGCCGCTCTGTGCAGCCGTAAGTTGGGGGCTGAGGGCAAATGCAGCCCTGTGCCAGGGGAGGGGCGTGGTGGGAGGGCTCCTGTCTCCTCCAGCCTCCCCACGCCCCTTCCTCGGTGTGTCCACAGCGGGGCAGGGGGGGTCTGTGCAGGCGCACGCAGTGAGCAAACAAGATAAGGGATGGTGGCCACACTGCAGTCCCCTCAGCGCTAGCTACTGTGATAAAACCCTCTTCTTCTAAGTAGTGTAGCCCTTCCACACGAATCGGAATGTGTGGGACCCGCCATCCTGGCCGTGCCATCAGAGCAGACCTGGCGCTGGGCGCTGGATCATGCTGCCCCTGTGTCCGGGGCTACTGAAATTCCCGTCTTCTCGGGTTACCATATTTGACACCTGCCTTGGCCGGGTTCTCAGCAAGCCAAGCTGGTGTGGGATCCTGCATGGGGACGTCTCACTGTGGCCAGGTGAGCCAGTGGGGGGCAGGGGCCACCTTCCCGCTGGGCACCACTGAGCACCGCGGGCAGCTCACTGCTGGTGCCCCTGAGAACCCTGCCAAGAGGCCAAAGGAACCCCTGAGCCTGGGGACAGCCTCTCCCAGGGCAGGATGGGAGAGGGATGGAAAAGGCTGAACCCCCAGTTCCTGATGGATGAAGTTCTGCCCTAACCACCAGGTGAAGCTCTGGGGACCGGGAGTCTCAGCGCTGGGTGTGCCTTTGCTGAGCTGATCTCCCCATGGTGGGGCCAGTGGGGAGACGCAGGCTGTGGGAGGCACCCAGCCTCCTCCAACCCGGAGGGCAGGGCCGTCGCAGGGCCCAGGGAACATCTGCCCAGAGTGCCCCACCCTCACCTTCTAGACCACATTCCAGGGCCCCGGATGGAGATTTCTCTGCCCAAAGACCCCCAGCCGGCCTCTGGGGTCTGCATGAGCCTCTCCTGGGTTCCTCCTCCAAGGGCACCACCCCAGGCCCAAGAGGCGGCCAAGGACAGCTATTTGCTGAGGGCTGTAGTGGTGCCGGGAGGGTCCCGGCTGGGAAGAGGAGGCTGCAGGCTGGGGTTGAGGCAAGAGCTCCCGATACCACCTTCCAAAACCCAACTCGGGGCGGCCCGTTTCCGAGTTCTAGCGGGCCTTCCAGGTCTTCGTGGAAATACGGGTGTCCAGTAGGAGGACAGAAAAGATCTCACGAACAGTTTGTTAGCTCATTTAGGACTTTCATGGATTTAGACATAGCCGGTGGTCTGCAGCCATCGGGCCATCAGACAGTGGCACCAACCTCAGCTCCACATGGCCCTGAAGAGCAGCTTGAGAGGCTCTTCCTGGTCCGTAGCTGGGAGAGGTGGAGCCGCGCCCTCCCGGACTCGATCCAGGGGCCTCTCCTCAGTGGGCACGATGCCTGCAGCGAATGCAGGGCACTGTCAGGGAGGCGCTCAATAAACGTCCAGAAGGAGGAGGGACCTGCACACATGGAGTGCCTGCTGTGTGCACACTGATCCCTGCACACATGGAGTGCCTGCTGTGTGCACACTGATCCCTGCACACATGGAGTGCCTGCTGTGTGCACACTGATCCCTGCACACATGGAGTGCCTGCTGGGTGCAACCCGCTCGTGTGTCATCTCTTATTCCTCAAAACAACCCTGAAAGGTAAGCATTGTGATTCTGAGGCAATTCTCATCCTCACTTTGTTGATAAGAAAACGGGGATGGATTGAATGAAAGCACTGCCCAGTCCCTCACTGCTCACAGGCAGGGGCTACTCTGGCCCTTGGCTTCCTGTCCCAGGGATGGAGGCGATGCTAGGCACTGTGGCCAGGGTGGGGTGCAGGGCTCGGGATGAAGGCCTCCTGAAAACAGCACAAACGCGACTGTGGCTTCCACGATGACCACTTCCATACTCCAACTGCCTGCCTCAGAAAACCTCCACGATGCAATTAAACATCTATCAATGCAAGGGGCAATGATGTGGAACATAAGTGACTTTGTCTTTGATCACTGGGAGAGCTCATCATTGCCTTTGAGCTTCAGGGGAGTGGCTGCAAACAGCGCGCCAGATACTCCGGACAGAACCACTGATGGAACATTCCAGTGAAGACAAGATGCTGGAAGATCCAGGTTCCCTGAACTCCGCACACAACCAAGCTGTCTAGAAATAGACCCAGCAGCGTGGGTGCGGAAGAGGAGATGCTGGCTGGGCTGTGAGTCATCTCCAGCTCTTGACTGCCAACACTTCTAGAAACAGATATTTTGGGTTCCCTTGGAAAGCAGTTTTAAGGAGTCTGACTTGTGACACTGTTGATCCAGCGAGAATCGAGGACCCAGAGGGAAGGCGAGCCTGGCTTCCCCGTCCGCCAGCGAGGGGAGAGGACTCCCAGCCTCGCTGATGGGACCTGGGTGTGGGGGACAGCCCCACCACTCTCGGGAACCTTGGGAGCAGGCTGGGTCCCGGTGACAACAAGAGCTGCTGGAAGACCCAGGGCCTTTGGCCGGGGACCTGTCTGCACGGCCACTCCAGGCTCAGGTTTGCTGACTCATCACCGAATTAGAAAAGGAGTTGAAATGGGATGAGAACCTCCCAGGGGCAGGGTTTTGCTTTCTGACCTCTGTGGGGTCACAGTTTATCCAAGATGAAGCAGAGGCCAAGTTACTGGGGATAGGATGGAGACCAGGGAAGAGGTCTCAGGGACATGGGGTTTACTCCCAGGCCCTGTGGTCAGCAGGCCCAGCCTGAAATCAGCCTGTAAACACCCGACCCTCAGCCTATCTCGGCCCTGATGACCCGACAGGACCTGAGGAGACCTACGAGGACTTGGGCAGGTGTCACTCCCGGCTGCTTACGTCGTGTATGGAAGAAAGCAGAGGCCAGTATACTGTGGCTGTGCCTGCGGTCCCAGCTGCTCGGTAGGCTGAGGAGGGAGGATCACCTAAGCCCGGGAGGTCCAGGCTGCAGTGAGCTATAATCACACCTGGGCCACAGAGTGAGATCCTGTCTCGAAAATAAAAAAAAAATAAAAAGGAGCAGAAATTGGAGCTTTGGGGCCTTGAAGATGAGCAGCCAAAGCCACCTGGGCCTGAGGCCGGGGTCCTGCGGGGGCAGTGGGTCTGGCTGGGGTCCCGCGGGGCGGTGGGTCTGAGGGCCGGGGTCCCGCGGGGCGGTGGGTCTGAGGGCCAGGGTCCCGCGGGGTGGTGGGTCTGGCTGGGGTCCCGCGGGGCGGTGGGTCTGAGGGCCGGGGTCCCGCGGGGCGGTGGGTCTGGCCGGGGTCCTGGGCTTCTGCTTGGGTCCTTACTGTGTAAACTCCTGCGGTTAGGATGAGTCATTGGTCCGTACCTGCTTTCCAGGCTCCTGTTCTTGTAACAAAAGAGCTTATTCTGTTCAAAGCAGCCTAAAAACAGAGAGACCAGCCGAGAGGAGGTGGTGCCGGGCAGGAACTCCTCCGGAAGATGCTCTCAGGCCCCCGCCAGGACACCCTTTGCCTTGGAGCGGGCAGCATCACCGTGTCGGCGGGAACCACAACCTGCCAGCCCCTGCCAACCTGGACACCGAGGCCAGCAGGCCTGGGACCGCCAAGGGAGGCCTGGACACACGCACCTTTGGGATCCATGCCTGCTCCCCCTTTAGGCACGTTAGTGTGAGGTTCTAGAAGCCCATTTCTCAGCCTCCGAGCTGCCTCTCCGAAATGACATGTTCCCATGTCCCTGACTGCAGCCTTCTCTCGCCCCAGAGCTCGCCGCTGAAGACAGCTCACCATGGACAAGGGTTTATCCAACAACCAGAGCTTGGGGCTGTGGTAACTCAGTGCCAGGTGGGGACAGGGTCCCTGCTGGTCACCAGGAGCCTGTGCCAGGAAAACTGGGACACTCCTGCGTCACTGCTGGCCCGGGTGGGACCACCTCTGTTCCCCACTGGCAATGTCCAAGCCCGGCCAGGGCATGGTGGGCTCCTCTGCTCTCAGCGCCCAGGCTGCCCTGGCCCCGGTGTCAGTTACGCAGCCACTGCATCCTCCCTCTGTCCCAGTCATGTCTACCCAGGTTGCACCCATGCGTCAGCCCCCTACCCTCCTACAGTCCCCAGACAACACGGCTCCCTTCCTTCCACGTGTGGCCACTCTCCTACTTCTGGCACCACTACCTCCTCTAGCAGCCCCGCAGCCCCTCCCCTCCCTTCTCCTATTGCTGGGGGCAGGGAAGCTCCAGGGGCATCCCCAGCACCCAGCGAGGAGCCCGGCAGACAGTCACTGTTCAGAGAACAGCAGACACATGCATTATTAAAGCAAGAATAGAAAACAAAGTCTGTTTTACAAACTAGTGGTGTTCTTAAAAATTGAGGGGCCAGGCGTGGTGGCTCACACGTCCGCTGCGGGTGGGACAGAGGTGCCTTCTCTGGGGTGCCCTTCTCCTTTCTTTCCTTTTTCTCTCCCCCAGCTCCAGTGAGCTCCAGCTCAACCACATCTGGAGGGAAGGCCTGGGCTTCCTCCTAACTTACAAGAAGCCCCTCTGAGCTGGGCACGGGGGCTCACGCCTGTGATCCCAGCTACTCGGAAGCTGAGGCAGGAGGATCACTTGGCAACACAGCAAGACCCCATCTCTCTTTTTTTTTTTTTTTTTTTTTTTTGTGAGACGGAGTCTTGCTCTGTCGCCCAGGCTGGAGTGCAGTGGTGCGATCTCGGCTCACTGCAAGCTCCGCCTCCCGGGTTCACTCCATTCTCCTGCCTCAGCCTCCCGAGTAGCTGGGACTACAGGCGCCCGCTACCACGCCCGGCTAATTTTTTGTATGGTTAGTGGAGATGGGGTTTCACCGTGTTAGCCAGGATGGTCTCAATCACCTGACCTCATATTCCACCTACATCGGCCTCCCAAAGTGCTGCGATTACAGGCGTGAGCCACCGTGCCTGGCGCAAGACCCCATCTCTTAAAAAAAAAAAATATTATGTTTTTTTGCCATCAAGCGTTTTCTGTAGATTTTTGGAAGAAAATTTTTCTCCTGTTGAGGTCATTGCTTTGTTGAATTTTACTGAGTATCAGCTATGAACCAGCTGAGACAGGCACACGTCTTTTCTCCTTTAACTGGTGAGAGTGGTAAAAGGTGCATTATCTGGGTACCTTTTGTAATGTTTACTAAACCTGAGTTCCCGGGACAAAATCCATTGCTTGATGAATTTTGCTGTTATTTTCTTTGCTGTTTTTAAAAATATTTTTCTTTTTTTTTTTTTTGAGACGGAGTCTTGCTCTGTCGCCCAGGCTGGAGTGCAGTGGCGCGATCTCCGCTCACTGCAAGCTCCGACCCCCTGGGTTCACGCCATTCTCCTGCTTCAGCCTCCCGAGTAGCTGGGACTACAGGCGCCCGCCACCTCGCCCGGCTAGTTTTTTTGTATTTTTTAGTAGAGACGGGGTTTCACCGTGTTAGCCAGGATGGTCTCGATCTCCTGGCCTCGTGATCCGCCCGCCTCGGCCTCCCAAAGTGCTGGGATTAGAGGCTTGAGCCACCGCGCCCGGCCTAAAAATATTTTTCTAATAATAAAGATTGACCAGTAATTATCCTTTCCGGTAATGTCCTCGTTTGTTTGGTGTTGAGGCTACATTATCTCATAAAATGTGTTGGTCACTTCTTTTCAAAAAGAGAGGCCAGGCGGCTGGGCGCAGTGGCTCACGCCTGTAATCCCAGCACTTTGGGAGGCTGAGGCGGGCGAATCACGAGGTCATGGGGATCGAGACCATCCTGGCTAACACAGTGAAACCCCGTCTCTACTAAAAAATACAAAAAGCCGGGCATGGTGGTGGGCACCTGTAGTCCCAGCTGCTTGGGAGGCTGAGGCAGGAGAATGGCATGAACTCGGCGGGTGGAGCTTGCAGCGAGCCGAGATCGCACCACTGCACTCCAGCCTGGGCAACAGAGCGAGACTCCGTCTCAAAAAAAAAAAAAAAAAAAAAAAAGGAGGCAATTAGGTTAAAAATAGGTCATAAATCGCAAATTGTATCTTAAATATATGATCTTTGTGTCACAAATACCTTAATTAAAAAAAAATTTATTGAGAAGCCAGAACATAAAAACAAATTTTATAAGTTAAAATAAGGCTATTTGCGTGGACCCCACCCAACCTGCCTGTGTTTTTTTAAGCAGCAATAAGGACACAGACACATGGGAGGACAGCCCTGCGAGGACACAGGGAGGAGGCGCTGGGTGGCCGCCCAGGGGAGAGGCCTCAGGAACCAGCCCCACCGCACCCTGGCCTCAGGCCCCAGCCTCCGGGACTGCGGGAGAATCTGTGTGGGTTGCTGAAGCCCCAGCCTGAGGTCCTTTGTCACAGCCATCAGAGCAAACTCACACAGGGGTCTGAAGAATGGAGCCACTTGTTCTCTCTGCCGCTGCCCCCCTGCCCTGCCCACCTTTCCCCTGCAGCCACAGCCCCCTCATCGGTCTACACATGGGTGCACCCCCGCACGACCTTGGCACTGGCTACTCCTGTCGCCGACTCCACTCTGCCCCAAATATCCACTTGGTTCCTGGCTTTGCCTCTCATCTTTGCCCAAAGGAGCCCTCCCCTGACCACACGCTCGCCCTCCTCACGGCCGATCCTTCACCTTGCTCTGTTTTCTCCACTGTACTCACTGGGGGCTTCGTGTAGTCTTCCTGCTTCCTTCCTTCCTCCAAAACAGGCTGAGCCCGGCTGTTGGGGACCCTTGCCTGAGGCGAGAGGCAAGAGTAGGACATTATGGGCCAGGTACGGTGGCTCACACCTCACACACATTCACCTTGAACAAACCTCATCAAGGTTTGCCCTGCATCTCAATGGAAGGGCAGCCCACGGCTGACTGACAGGTTGGAAGGGTGCCTGAAAGACAGCCCTCCTGCCCCAGCCAGCCCAACTCCAGGCAGTTTGTGCTCCAGGGCTCACCTGCGGCTCCCTCCCTCTCCACAGAGCGCCGTGATCACCCCACACAGGCCCCAGCAACTCCGACCTAAACCCCAAAGCCAGAACACGGTGTCATCATCCACCCAACCTGACCCAGGCTGAGAGAGCCGGAGCAGAAACTCAGGATGTGGAGGTGCGGGGAGCGGAGGCTGGATTCAATTAAGCCTCGTTTCAGTTGGGAGAAAAGTGAACTTCCTCTGGGCTGGCCTGGAAGCCGTTTCCTTGGGAACCGCAGGGCTGAGAAACAGCCTGGCCAGTGAAAACACAGCTCCTGGCGGGCAGCCTGGGACAGCCATGGGTGTGCAGACCTCGGCCTCTGTGGGCAGCGGAGAGAAAGGCCAGGTGGCGGGCTGTGGCTTCTCCGTGTCCAGGGGACCCGAACGGCTCAGAGCCTTTGGGCAAGAGCAAGACATAATGGGCCAGGCGCAGTGGCTCACACCTGTAATCCCAGCACTTTGGGAGGCCAAGGCGGGAGGATCATGAGGTCAGGAGTTCGAAACCAGCCTGGCCAACATGGTGAAACCCTGTCTCTACTAAAAATACAAAAATTAGCTGGGCATGGTGGTGCGTGCCTGTAATCCCAGCTACTCAGGAGGCTGAGGCAGGAGAATCGCTTGAACCCAGGAGGCAGAGGTTGCAGTGAGCCGAGATCGCGCCACTACACTCCAGCCTAGGCGACAGAGTGAGACTCTGTCTCAAAAAAAAAAAAAAAAAAGGACACTGTTGTCTGTCCAAGGGAGGGACAGACCCCAGGGCAGGTGGCACAAAGCAGGAGGCGCCCAAGGGCTTCCGGGGGCAGTGTGAAGACCTGGTGCTCAGACTCAAAACCTGCACTCAGGCTAGCTCCAAGTCGGCCAGCCCAGGAGCTGCCCAGGCACACCCTAGGGGAGGGGACGGGACTGCCTGCTGCCTGCGCCCTTCACTTCCCCAGGGAATGGGACCTGTGTCCCACACCCTAGGGACAGGGCCACTGGTCCTAGGACAGACCAGGCAGCAGACAGGCCACGGCACCATAAGCCCTATACTCATTCCTTGTTACCCACCTGCCTCTGGCCAGGCCCCACACTTGGGGCCTGAGGGCGTCACGGGGGCTCAGGGGGGACCATGTGAGACATAGCTTCAGCTGAGGATGAGGACGAACATGGAAGCCTGACTGTAAGGCAGGGCAGGGGGCAGGGGTCTGGGCCTCGCTGGGTCACCTGGGATGTAGGTCAAGGCAAGGAGGGAGGACCCGGAACGCCCCTCCCCTGCCCCTGCCTTGCTCGCCAATGCCCTGGCCATGGGGATCAGGTACTGTGGCACCAGGGTGGATGGTCTGGGCGTCCAGGGAATCTGGAGCCACTTTTGGAATGTGCCAGCTCCTGCCACATACCAACGTTTTCAAATCCTCTCACTCTCTGCCAAACCACCCAGAGCAGAGTTTTCCAGGGACAGGAGAGGCAAGGGGCTGCCCACTGCGCTGCCCCTGGTTCAAGCTCTGAGAGGGGTGCAGGACTTGGGGGCTGTGGGGGCGGGTTCTGGGTGCATCACGGAGTGCGCCCTACTGTGCCCACCCGAGCGTGGGGCCTGACCTGACCAGGTGAGCCCTTCTCCGAGGAAGCTGATGAGAGAGAATTTCTCCTGCTGGCACTGAAGCAGCAAAGTGTGGGGGTGGGGAAGCCTCAGGGAAGAGGGCTGTGGGTACCTCCAGGATCTGAGGGAACCCCAGGAAGAGCCCATGAGAGAAACGGGAGGCCTACAGTCAAGAGGGCATCCTCTAGAAGACATGGAAGAAAAAAGAATGCACTCTCCCAACAGCCAGGGAGTGTGGGAGAGGCCCAGCCTCCAGTGCCTGGCAGCCCCAGCACCTGCTTCAGCCTGGGAACCCTGGGCGGGCCCAGCCATACCTCTCAAACCCTCAACTACGGCTGGGCGCTGACCTGCAGTGGTGGTGAAATCACCAAGCTCAAGGTAATTTGTTGCACAGCACGGATACTTAACACAGGAGGGACTGGATAAACATTTAGGCAGGAAAAGAAAGAAGAACAAAGGAGGGAGGGAGGAGCCACCAGGAAGGAAGGAGGGTGACTGCAGAGACCGGCCCTGGGCAGCGGTACCAGGGGCGCAGGGAGCCTGGCCCGCCCGGCCTGTTGTCACTGGAATTCATGCCATGCAGCCTTCTATGTCAAAGGGAAACGAGGTCGGGAGGACCGAGGGGTCCACAGCACTTCGCACCCACGGGGCCAGGCTGGCACACCCCAATGCTGCAACCCTGGGAAGAGTCACACGTGCCCTCCCGGGACCCACGTGACTGTCGAGGGAGCCTGGTGTGGGGCAGACACATCTCTCAGGGGTGACGCCCCTGCAGATGGAGTTTCCCCATCTGTGCCGCCCTTGTGAGGCCTGGAAAAGGCTGCAGGGCCAGGCGGCACCGGGCAAGCTGAGTGCCAGGCAGTTGTTGCAACATGCTGGGAAAATCTGAAACCCTGGGGACGGACGAGCTGCACCCCTGGGAAAGAGGACAGCGGGAGGCCGGTTATCAACGCCCTCCTGTGCCTCAGTTTCCAGAAATAAGTCAGACTCAGTGCCCCAGGGAGGCCCCGTGTGGCCTCTGGAGAGCGCAGGACCTGCCCTTTGTGCAGGTGAGGAAATCAAACCCCAGAGCAGTGAGGGACTGGCCTGGAGACCCCGGCTCAGCCCCAGGTGCCTTCCCTCTGCCCATCTCAGACAGGGGCACAGCCAGCACCGCCTCACCCCACACGCCTCCAGATTGGCCCTCAGGGGCCCTGGGCACACTCCTCTCTCTCTCCTCCTCAAGCCCCCACCCTTCCCCTTCGCACCATGACCCAGGGGCTGCTAGCAGCTGGGCGAGACTCCAAGACTTGAAGCTGCTTTTCCAAGCTGCCTCTCTTTCCAGGGGGCTGCAGGTGGCTGCTCACTCAGGGACGCCGGCACCAACAGGACGGGGCCCATGCGCAGGTCTGACTTTCCTCCCAGGCTCTGCCTTCACCCAATGGCCCTGTGGGGCAGCTGGGGCTCCCGGCTGCCCTCCCCCGCCCACAGCCGAGAGGCTTCTTCCCAGGGTTCTGTTTTCCCCACAGTCAGAACTGAGGTGCTTGGAGGCTCCAGGAGAGGGACAGGGTGGAACGAGTGGCCTGGAGCCCCCCAGGGCAGACCCCAACGAGAAGGGTCAGAAGTGCCCTCTGGGGCCTGGGCAGCTGGGCAGAGCCCGCAAGCCTGAGACCCCGTGGGAAGGAAGTGCCCCCACCCCATGGTGAGGAAGAGGCTGGTACAGGCTCCTATGTGGCCCCCTCTGCCCCCTCCCCACCTCTGGTCAGGCTTGAGATGAGCCCTGAGTGGACACAGGGGCCACAGTGGGGTCTCAGGGGTGAGGGCTAAGGAGGCTGAGCCTCCAAGGACCCCAGGGTGCCTGTCCCTACTGCACACCCACCAGGGCACAGGGTAGGGACAGTGCCAGGAGGGCCACAGCTGCAGGGTCCATCCCAGGCCGTGGCACACAGGTAGAGGTGGGTGCCAGCCTTCGCGAAGCACCTGCAGAGGCTCCACTCAGGGAGAGAACAAGGCCCTCGCCCAAAGGGATCCTGGGTCACACGGGGCAGCAAGAAGGGGTCGAGCCAGAGGCCTGGAGGAAGGGTTGGACAGGCCCTGGGTGGCATAGTCTCCCCGAAGCCCATTCCAGGGCCATGGGCACCCCCCAGAGGCAGCCAGTGGGACTGCAGCAATGCAGGTCCTAGAGGCAGGTGACAGGGGAGGTGACACAAGAGGGCAAAGGAGCAGCAACATCCCTGGGGGAGGCACAGAGAGGGCCAGGCTGCCCTCTGTGGACTGTGGAACCCAACGGCCAATCCTCCCCATAGGAGGGGGCCAGGGCTCCACGCAGTGAGAACCCACAGGTGATGCCACACGGGGGAGAGGCCACGACGGGGAGCGGTCACATAGGGGAGATGCCACATGGGGCAGAGGCCGCGCGTTGGGGAGACGGCCCCTACCGGAAGACTCCGAGGCAGTCTGCGGCAGCTCCTTCCGGCTGAATCCGGTTCAGGAAATAAAACCAGCCCTGTGTGCACCTAAGAGATGCCTGGAGGGATGATCTCCGAGCGGCTCACCTCGGTCCGGCCGTTCTCTTCACATAAGAGATGCCTGGAGGGATGATCTCCGAGCGGCTCACCTCGGTCCGGCCGTTCTCTTCACATAAGAGATGCCTGGAGGGATGATCTCCGAGCGGCTCACCTCGGTCCGGCCGTTCTCTTCACATAAGTGATGCCTGGAGGGATGATCTCTGAGCGGCTCACCTCGGTGCCGGCCGTTCTCTTCACATAAGTGATGCCTGGAGGGATGATCTCCGAGCGGCTCACCTCGGTCCGGCCGTTCTCTTCACATAAGAGATGCCTGGAGGGATGATCTCCGAGCGGCTCACCTCGGTCCGGCCGTTCTCTTCACATAAGAGATGCCTGGAGGGATGATCTCCGAGCGGCTCACCTCGGTCCGGCCGTTCTCTTCACATAAGAGATGCCTGGAGGGATGATCTCCGAGCGGCTCACCTCGGTCCGGCCGTTCTCTTCACATAAGAGATGCCTGGAGGGATGATCTCCGAGCGGCTCACCTCGGTCCGGCCGTTCTCTTCACATAAGTGATGCCTGGAGGGATGATCTCCGAGCGGCTCACCTCGGTGCCGGCCGTTCTCTTCACATAAGTGATGCCTGGAGGGATGATCTCCGAGCGGCTCACCTCGGTCCGGCCGTTCTCTTCACATAAGTGATGCCTGGAGGGATGATCTCCGAGCGGCTCACCTCGGTGCCGGCCGTTCTCTTCACATAAGTGATGCCTGGAGGGATGATCTCCGAGCAGCTCACCTCGGTGCGGCCGTTCTCTTCACATAAGAGATGCCTGGAGGGATGATCTCCGAGCGGCTCACCTCGGTCCGGCCGTTCTCTTCACATAAGTGATGCCTGGAGGGATGATCTCCGAGCGGCTCACCTCGGTCCGGCCGTTCTCTTCACATAAGTGATGCCTGGAGGGATGATCTCCGAGCGGCTCACCTCGGTGCGGCCGTTCTCTTCACATAAGAGATGCCTGGAGGGATGATCTCCGAGCGGCTCACCTCGGTCCGGCCGTTCTCTTCACATAAGTGATGCCTGGAGGGATGATCTCCGAGCGGTTCACCTCGGTCCGGCCGTTCTCTTCACATAAGAGATGCCTGGAGGGATGATCTCCGAGCGGCTCACCTCGGTGCGGCCGTTCTCTTCACATAAGTGATGCCTGGAGGGATGATCTCCGAGCGGCTCACCTCGGTCGGGCCGTTCTCTTCACATAAGTGATGCCTGGAGGGATGATCTCCGAGCGGCTCACCTCGGTCCGGCCGTTCTCTTCACATAAGAGATGCCTGGAGGGATGATCTCCGAGCGGCTCACCTCGGTCCGGCCGTTCTCTTCACATAAGTGATGCCTGGAGGGATGATCTCCGAGCGGCTCACCTCGGTGCTGGCTGTTCTCTTCACATAAGTGATGCCTGGAGGGATGATCTCCGAGCGGCTCACCTCGGTCCGGCCGTTCTCTTCACATAAGAGATGCCTGGAGGGATGATCTCCGAGCGGCTCACCTCGGTCCGGCCGTTCTCTTCACATAAGAGATGCCTGGAGGGATGATCTCCCAGCGGCTCACCTCGGTCCGGCCGTTCTCTTCACATAAGAGATGCCTGGAGGGATGATCTCCGAGCGGCTCACCTCGGTGCGGCCGTTCTCTTCACATAAGTGATGCCTGGAGGGATGATCTCCGAGCGGCTCACCTCGGTCCGGCCGTTCTCTTCACATAAGTGATGCCTGGAGGGATGATCTCCGAGCGGCTCACCTCGGTGCTGGCTGTTCTCTTCACATAAGTGATGCCTGGAGGGATGATCTCCGAGCGGCTCACCTCGGTCCGGCCGTTCTCTTCACATAAGTGATGCCTGGAGGGATGATCTCCGAGCGGCTCACCTCGGTGCTGGCTGTTCTCTTCACATAAGTGATGCCTGGAGGGATGATCTCCGAGCGGCTCACCTCGGTCCGGCTGTTCTCTTCACATAAGAGATGCCTGGAGGGATGATCTCCGAGCGGCTCACCTCGGTGCCGGCCGTTCTCTTCACATAAGTGATGCCTGGAGGGATGATCTCCGAGCGGCTCACCTCGGTCCGGCCGTTCTCTTCACATAAGTGATGCCTGGAGGGATGATCTCTGAGCGGCTCACCTCGGTCCGGCCGTTCTCTTCACATAAGAGATGCCTGGAGGGGGCCGGGCGCGGTGGCTCAAGCCTGTTATCCCAGCACTTTGGGAGGCCGAGACGGGCGGATCACAAGGTCAGGAGATCGAGACCATCCTGGCTAACATGGTGAAACCCCGTCTCTACTAAAAATACAAAAAAACTAGCCGGGCGAGGTGGCAGGCGCCTGTAGTCCCAGCTACTCGGGAGGCTGAGGCAGGAGAATGGCATAAACCCGGGAGGCGGAGCTTGCAGTGAGCTGAGATCCGGCCACTGCACTCCAGCCTGGGCAACAGAGCGAGACTCCGTCTCAAAAAAAAAAAAAAAAAAAAAAAAAGAGATGCCTGGAGGGATGATCTCCGAGCGGCTCACCTCGGTCCGGCCGTTCTCTTCACATAAGAGATGCCTGGAGGGATGATCTCCGAGCGGCTCACCTCGGTCCGGCCGTTCTCTTCACATAAGAGATGCCTGGAGGGATGATCTCCGAGCGGCTCACCTCGGTCCGGCCGTTCTCTTCACATAAGTGATGCCTGGAGGGATGATCTCTGAGCGGCTCACCTCGGTGCCGGCCGTTCTCTTCACATAAGTGATGCCTGGAGGGATGATCTCCGAGCGGCTCACCTCGGTCCGGCCGTTCTCTTCACATAAGTGATGCCTGGAGGGATGATCTCCGAGCGGCTCACCTCGGTCCGGCCGTTCTCTTCACATAAGTGATGCCTGGAGGGATGATCTCCGAGCGGCTCACCTCGGTGCTGGCTGTTCTCTTCACAGTAGAAGAGTCCATTTGGGGAAAAGGTTCCCATCAGAGATGGAGATGTTCCCTTTCAGACTCCAGGCTGTGGCTGTGGGGCTGGCTCCTTACCGTGCGGGCTGGGGGCTGGGCACATGGATGTCCACTCCTGGGCCCTCTTCTGGTAGACCGCAGCACCACACACACTGCAAACCAGGCCTCTTCATCCACCACCACCGTCCAGGCCTCAACAGTCACCGCATGGGGTCTCGTGCCCTTCAGGGGAACTTCTGGGCTAATGAGGGGGACAGTCCCCATTACCCATCTATCTTTATCAGGCAGTATACACAACCGTGAAAGTTCTGGGAGACATGGGTCCATGTTCCAGTCCCAGGGCTGCTCCAGAACTGTCCCCAAACTCACCCTCAATCCTACGGCCAGACAGTGGGTCCAAAATTGCCTGGCCAGGTCACACTCCTGCGTGAACTGCCCCACAGCACCCAGGGCGCCACCTGACTTGCCGTCCACCCCTCAGCACCTCCCCTCACCCCGGCTGCAGCTGCAGGGCCCACCCTCACGGGGGCTGCTCCCTGCTTACCTCCCTCGCCCGTGCAATGTTGCCGCTTCCCGCAGGGCCTACCGGGAGAAGTTACAGGTCACGATCATATTTGAGCATGAGCAGCTCATGCAGATAACATTCTGGCTGAGGGAGAGGTCTTGTGGCTCAAGGCTGTTTCTTGGCTTTGCTCAGCCATGCCAGGCAGGAAAATGGGCACCTCTGGAGACCCAGGCTGGCCGACAGCCTGCCAGGAAGAGCCTTTGGCATGTAAGCCACGGTGGGCTGGCAGGACCGCAGCTGGGGTCTCCATCTACCGGTACCAAGGCAAGGAAGAAAAGCAGGGGGCCACCTGGAGACGGCCCCTCTAAGTAACTCCAGAGCTGCTGCTCAGTCCCCAGAATGTCACCTCCGAGCAGAGCCTGTGACAACTGTCAACTGTGAAGCTGCAACGTGGGTTGCTACTGAAGCTCTGAAGTCAGCAAGGACACAGCATGTTTGTTCTAGACCGTTTCGCTGCTGGAGGAAGCTGTACATGCACACACTCGTCTCACCACCCTGCAAGTCCACGGGCCCCTCCCCGGAGTCACCTCCAGGTAAAGGGCGCCCTGCGTGGGGACTTGCTCTGTGGGGCGCTGAGATGCTCTAAGATGAACTGTGCTACGGTGCATAGCCGCCCGATAGTGCACCCACAACAGGGAACTGAACGCTGCATGAATTACATCTTGAAGTTGTTCTTTAAAAAGGCTTAGGTTCCCTGGAAGACCCTCGCCCGCACCCAGCGTGGAGCGTTGTGGCTCACGTGGCCACACCTCTCGGGATGGCTTTGGGTCTCCGTGATGGGTGAGTTAAGAAGTTTCTTTTTTCCTCCTTGTGGGCTTCGAATGGGGAGGTGGGGTGCTGCCTCTTGCCAGGTCCTGCCTCTGAGCTTGGAAGAGGAGTATCCGGGAGACCCCCGCTCACCAGGCACCTGTGAGCTCCCTCAGGCTCCCTCGGGAGCCTCAGATGGGGCCAACAAGGGCAGAGCTGTGCCGTGGGGGAGGGGCACCGCGGCGGCCCAGGCTGGGTGAGGAGTGGATGTCCTGGTGTCAGAGCCACACAGGAACCAGGGTGTGAAAGCAGGTGACCAGGCAAGAGGGTTCCTGCAAGGGCGGCAGAGCCAAGGGTGAGGAGGGCACCCACGTGGGACGGGGCGCAGCACCCACGCCCGGCCTCGGTTCTGCGTGAAATGAGTATCGGGGGTCATGGAAGCTGAGTTCCTTCGGGAAGGAGGTTCAAACACAGAAGGGAAACCCTAGAATACACCCCGGTGTCTCACAGCTGGAGGCACCGCCCCTCCCAGAGCTCAACTCCTAACACGAGTGGGGCAGGCACGGGCAGCAGATAAGACAGTGAGCGGCCAACGCTGCGGCCGGTCCCAGTGCCCAGCTTCGGGCAGAGCACCTCGATGCTCCCGACGGCGTTTCCAGGACGAGGCTGGTTTGAATCGGTGGACTGAGGAAAGCAGGGGGCCCTCAGCGGAGGGGGCCTCGTCCAGTCTGCCTGGCCAAGGCCTTAAAAGACTGGGGTCCCCTCCCCTGAGGACCTTCCGGGGTCTCCAGCCAGCCGCCTGCCCTGCAGAATTCCCAACTGCCAGTCCCAGTCGCGTGAGCCGACTCCTCACAATAAACAGGGCACTCTCCACCCACCGCCACCACACGCGCGCGCCTGCTACGGACAGGACTGTGTCCCCCCACACGCACATGTTGAAGCCCTAACGCCCAGTGTGACTGGAGATGTCGCCTCTCGGGAGGTCATTAGGGTTAAATGACGTCCTTGTAAGAGAGGTCAGGACGGCTGGGCCCAGCGGCTCACATCTGTAATCCCAGCACTTTGGGAGGCCGAGGTGGGCGGATCATGACGTCAAGAGTTCGAGACCAGCCTGACCAACACAGTGAAACCCTACCTCTACTAAAAATCCAAAAATTAGCCAGGCATGGTGGCACACGCCTGTAATCCCAGGTACTCCGGAGCTGAGGCAGGAGAATCGCTTGAACCTGGGAGGCGGAGGTTGCAGTGAGCTGAGATCATGGCACTGCACTCCAGCCTGGGCGACAGAGCAAGACTTTTTCTCCAAAAAAAAAAAAAAAAAAAAGAGAGAGGTCAGGACACCGTGAGAAGATGGCCATTGATTAAGATAAGCCAAGGAGGGGGCCCAGGAAAAAGCAACCCTGCCGACATGCCCTCAGAATCCTCCAGAACGGAAACTCACCTTCCCAGGCCTAAGCTGCACAGTCCCCCCATTCACTGTTCTGTGTTTCCTGGAGACCTGAGTCTAGACAGATGGAGGGTGGCTGGTGGGTGGGCTGGAGGGACAGGTAGAGAACAGGCACGCGCTGTGCACGCAGTGCCCCAGCTCTGCCAGCTGCCTATGAACAAGGAGATCCGACTAGCAAGGGCCCAGCCAGATCGACTTCTAACCACCACCCTCCCCTCACAGGAGCCAGAGCTCTTCAGACACATGAAAGAATCTGAACAAGGGCCCTGGGGCTGTAAAGGACTTCACCGAGACAACTAAGCACTGAGGGTTCGAGGGTTGGACCCAGTGAGGGATCCACACTAATTCTCTGATTTTTTTCTGGTTTGAGACAGGGTCTTGATGTTGCCCAGGCTGGACTCAAAAATTCGCGGACCCAAGCGATCCTCCCACCTTGGCCTCCAGGGTAGCTGGGACTGTAGGCACGTGCCACCACACCCAGCTCTAGTTCGCCATGTGACGGCTGTGCTGTGGTTACGGGACTGTCTCTGTAGGAGGAAATGCACCCCAAAGTATCCAGGGTGCTGGGGCGCTAAGTCAGGACATGCTCTCAAAAGGCTCGGGGGAGAAATGCTCTCTGTATCTGCCACGTTGCTGTAAGGTTGAGAGATTGTTTTTCCAGGAAAAAGCAACATCGTCCTCATCCCAGCCTGTGCTGTTACCCCCACTCCACACAGGTGAGTGGAACCACAGGTGTTTCCTGTCCTGGTCACAAACTCAGAGTGGCTGGGCCTAGTGTCCTGAGAAGTCACCTCCTGGGGTGCCATCAGCCTCACCATAGCAGAACACCCAGACAGGAGCCCATCCCCGAGGCTCAACTCAACACATGCAGCCACTGTGGAAAAGTCTGGAAAGTAGTTGTTCAAGTGACTAGAGACGGGTAGCACAAGACCCAGCCGTACCACTCCTAGGCGTCTGCCCCAGATGAATGAAAGCATCCGTCCCCTGAAAACTCGTCCTCATGCAGCAGCGTGACTCAAGACGGCCAAAGGCGGGAACACCCCAAATGTCCATCAGTGGACAAACGGGCAGACGCAATGCGCTCCGTCTGTACCACGGGATGCCACTCAGCCATAAGAAGTAAGGAATCCACGGTGTGGATGAGCCCTGGAACCACGCTGCTGTGTGAAAACAGCCAGATGCAAAAGGCCACGTGCCGTGTGATCCCACAACATGACACGGCCGGAACAGACACGGCCCACAACCTGAGGCCGGGAGGATCCGTGCGGGTGGCGGGGAGACGGACGAGTGATGGCTGAGGTATATACCCAGTTTCTTTTGGGCTGAAAATGGTCTAAAGTTGACTGTGGTGATGGCTGTACAATTCTGAATATGCTAAAAACTCAAATTATACACTTCAATTGGGCAAACTGTATTCTATGTGAATTACCTCTCAGTGACTCTCTCCTGGGCACAGGCGTTTCTCCCACCTTTGCCTCCTGAGTAGCTGGAACTACCATTTATGTGGGGAAATATAACACCAACTTGGTCTCAAAAAAAAAAAAAAAAAACTCGACTCGAAACTCAGTCTCAAAAATAAAAAAAAAAGAGACTACCAATAGGAGAGGAATTCAGTAATTCATGTCATAAGCACAATGCGGTTATTTAAAACCATTCTGAAGATGGGGAATGTGTACCCAGCATGGCCTGGAAACAGCCAGAGCATGACGGTGCCAGCGCAGTTGTGAAAAACCTCTCCCTGTGAATACACTCGTGAAAGATCCAAAGTCACTGTGGCTTCTGGTTTCACAACTGCAACTCAACGTGACTCATTTGCTTTTTTCCAGAAACTTCTGTTAGCATGCGTGTCTCCTTAGCTTTTGACCAAAGAAACTTCAACAAAAACAACAAAGCATTATTATGTACCCCGTTCCCTTCCAAAGGCCTCCCGACAGGCTCTGCTGGGGGTGAAGAGGCCAGGCCCAAGGAACACTGCCTGGGCCCAGGAGACACTGCCCAGGTCTGACACTTGCCACCAGCAATTTATGTTAGACACGCTTGTTTTTTTTTTTTTTTTTTTTGAGACAGAGTTTCACTCTCGTTGCCCAGGCTGCAGTGCAGTGGCACGATCTTGGCTCACCACAACCTCCGCCTCCCAGGTTCAAGCGATTCTCCTGCCTCAGCCTCCCAAGTAGTTGGGATTACAGGCATGTGCCACCACGCCCGGCTAATTTTGTATTTTTAGTAGAGATGGGGTTTCTCTATGTCGGTCAGGCTGGTCTCAAACTCCCGACCTCAGGTGATCCGGCCACCTTGGCGTCCCAAAGTGCTAGGGTTACAGGCGTGAGCCACTGTGCCGGGCCACGCATCTTTTTGCGTTACTTTGGAGAAAGAACCCTAACCCCCTAAAACAGCATCCCTGGCCTGCCTTCTCCTGAGCCCCTAGCTGCATCCTTAGCCTGCCCCAGCCGCCCAGCTGAGTAGGACTGCAGGAGGTGTCACCAGGCGCCACCTCCCCGGGGTCCGGGGACACTCGAATACAGCAGGGTTTTAGAGAAACGGGTGTGGTTCAGGGTCTGCACAATGCCAGCCACAGCCTGGGGGTCGTTCCTGGTCCCAGGCCCACTCCAAGCCCAGGCCTCTTGCTGGACCCCACACGGCCTGGCTGGCTGGGCACCCATGGAACAGAAGCGGGCAAAACCCAACACAGCAGCCCCTTGTCACCTATGCAGGCTGTGGCCACACCGCTGGCGGCAGATGGGCCCTTGTTCCGAGCAGGTGGCTAGCCCTGGGCTACTGACAGGTCTCTATTGCCACAGTGGTGACCTGCCACCTCCCTCACAGGCTCCTGCAGGCGTGCAGGGGAGAGGGGCATGGAGGATGAGGAGCATGACCTGGTGGAGGGGATGGGGCGCGCAGCCTGCGGACCCACGGGTACCCAGGATGGTGGGTGCGCTCCTGCCTCCAGGGATGAGCCTCTTGCAGGAGCCAGGCCTTCCCATCACACACGCTCACCCCGGACAATCTGGGCCTTACTGGAGCTGAATTCACTGCACAACACGACCCCAGACTAGGGGGGAAGCAACAAAGCCCCGTCCAGACAGCCCTGTTAACAGCTGGGTGGCTCTGTCAAAGGAGAAATGTCTTACAAGATTTTTCCACAAACATGAATATAAACCACCACACTGCTCAGAGGCTGGCGGCTGCCACCTCCCACACGTCCGTAGGACACACCAGAAGCGACACTTCCCCGGCAAGGGCCGCGCACATTTTATTTTCTGAACCCCCCACAGCGGGTTCAGCCAGTCCTGCTGCAGGTGCAGTTTCAGTCTTCAGAGTTTGACCTTTTGACCCAAGGTCATCACAGCCACAGGCGGAGGCTCTGGGAAAAGGTCCAGCTCCTGGGATGCTGGCCCCTAATGACGGGCCCACCTCTCCAGTGCCGCCCTTCCCTCCTGCCTGGCATGGGAGTTCTGGAGCTGCGGTCCTGAGTCCAAGAGCAGCCCAGTCAGCCTCATCCCTTGGTGCAAGAGCGGCCTGGCCTCCCTCCCTGCCTGTCCTGGGCTCAGCCACGTCACTCCCTGCGTTTCTTCTTCTTCTCCGGCTCCTGGACATTGGCTGCCTTTGCTCGGGCACCGGCCGGCTGCCGAGGTGTCCTCCTCCTCTGGTGAGCTCCTCTCTGGCCACGGCCCCCGGGCTGATCTCGGAGCAGGGTCCACTTAGCTGTGCCTGGCTGCTCATCAGCCTCTGCCCGCGCCTTGGGGCCGGCCCCCACACCCCTCCTCCTGCTCCTCTTCCTCTCCATGCCCAGGCTCGGGGGCTCCTTCTCACCTTTCCCTGACAAAACAGCAAGACCCCATGAGCCAGAGAATGCCAGCATGGGCTCCTTCCACTCACTCCAACTCGGGCTGAGACGCCAGCACCACGGACCTGCGAGGGCAACACGGCCACACCAGCCAGCCAGACGCATCCCGTGTCCAGTGTGGGCGCCAAGCTCTACCCACACGGCTCAGGACCCCAGCGAGGGCTGACCTCGGAAGGACCAGCGTGAGGACAGGGTCGCGAGACCCGGGAGCAAAGGCACAGAGTAGGCAGGACTGGGCTCAAGGTAGAAGGGGAGGCGGAAGAAGGATGCTGGGCAGTGCCAGGCCCTGAGCGCCAGGGCCGAGTGTTCACAAAGCTTGCTGCACATAGAGCCACACAGACGGCGTCTGGTACGGGTGCGGGAACCAGGCCAAGGGCCAGCTGCAGAGAGGAGGCTGCTGCCCCACGGGAAATGAGACGGACAGGCCTCAGTGGCACGGGGCTCCGGGGAGGGGAAGCGGTGAATCCCTAGGCCCTAGGGCCGGTTTGGCATGGAGAGAGTAACAGGGAAGGCTTCCCAGTGTGGGGCAAAGCCACTGTCTCCCTCCTATGCACCCCATTCCTGCCATGGGCCCCGTGCCCTGCCCGGCACTGTGCTCAACCCCCTCCACTGCAGGTAGGCAGCTCCAGGCCCTGGGTTGCCCCTGATGAGGGCGACACATGCCAACCACACTTGTGTGGCCAGAGGCCCAAGACGGAAGACAGCCCCTGAAATCAAGGACAGAAGTGGAGAGGCTCAGGAATCTCTGAGGGTGCGGGAGAGCAGGGAACGGGGCTTGGATCTAAGACAGAGGCATGGGAGGAGGCAGCCCAGCCAGGAGGATCGTCTCCACACCAGGAGGGAGGGCAGCGCACACAGCTGGGGGGAGCTGCAGACAAGGATGGCAGGTAGGGGTGGCGGGGAGAGGCCTACAGGAGGGATGCTGAGGACAGGGCATTTCTGGGACATGTGGATAGCAGGCACCCAGGACGGAGGACTCGGCACTCATGCTTCAGGGGGACACTGCAGGTGACCCCCATCCCAGGGACAAGCAAGCAGGTGAGGACGCCAGCTCCACGACTAACACACCAGCCAGTCCTACCTCTCTCGCGCCGCAAGCTGAGCAGACGCTTCTGCTTCTTCGTCTTCTTCTGCCGCCTCCCTTCAAGCAGACGCCTGCAGGCCTTCTCCGGGATCTCGTCCTCAGGGAAGATGCCTGAGAACCAGGGCAGAAGTCAGGGGGCTCTGGGGGGATGGGGGCTTTTGGTGTGAGACTCGCTGCTTCCAGCAGGCCCCAGCCAGCACCACCTCCCGACAACGTGTGTGAGAAAGTGCCCTGTTGTAATACCCAGGAGCAGCGTGTTCAGTGCCGCCACCACAGCTGAAATGAACCAGCTCAGACCCAAGTCCATTTGGAAAGGCCAGTTCCTGGAGCATCTAGGACACAGGTAGAGTATCCACGAACCCACGTGCTTGGGACCAGCAGTGCTTTGGATGTCAGATTGTTTTGGAAAGTCTGCTGTCATATTCACCAGCTCAACATCCCTAATCTGAAAATCCCAAATCCAAAACGTTCCGATGAGCATTTCCCTGGAGCTTCCTGTCAGCACTCAGTTTTGGACTTGGCAGCATTTTGGTTTTGGGGTTTCAGATTAGAAACGCTCAACCTGTACACCAACGTCTACAGCCTAAAAATGTCTATGCTGGCGGCACAAGGGAACTTTGGGCATCAAAACCTGCCAGACACACACGAACCTCATGCACCTCACTGGTGCACGCTGTCCTAAAAACCCCACACTACCAGCCTGGCAACACAGTGAAACCGTCTCTACAAAAACTGAAACAATTAGCCGGCGTGTGGCATGCGCCTGTGGTCCCAGCGACTGGGAGGCTGAGGTTGGAGGATCGCTTGAGCCCAGATCCAGGCTGCAGTGAGCTGTAATCACACCACTGCTCTCCATCCTGGGCAACAGAGCGAGAGAGTCTCAAAAACTAAAAAAAGAAAACAAACCCTGGACTACAACTCATGACACGCCGGCTGGTGGATGCAGCAGGTGTGGCGCTCGGAGAGACGAGCTTAACACAAGACAGGAAGTGCTGATTCTGGAGCCGGGGGGACACGCAGGCATCCCCCATAAAATCCTTCCAACTGAGCTGCAGCTCTGAAACTTTTCTTAAGGAAACACCGGGGGAAATGCTTACATCTCTAACCATCAATCCCCCTAGGAAACCCTCCTTTCGATAACCTATACCAGTTCCATCTGCCACACGTTGCCAGGAACAGACGTGTGCTACACAACAGACCAGCAGCAGCACCGCGGTCAGTGCTTGGGAGCTCCTGCGGCCAGCACCGTCTCTCGGGCTCTGGGGGACTCCAATGGACACTCAAGTCTGAGAATTACTCAGCAAAACCCACAAAAACGAGGGCTGTGGAACCCTGAGCCCTGCCTCCCTGTCCCCCAGAAACACCACCAGGCCTCTCTGCAGAGACTCCACGTGCTATGAGGCCCCTGGAGGCAATCCACTCCCACGAGGATGGAGCTCCACCTCCAAGGCGGTGCCACTGTCGGTGCCCGGCCGGTCCTCACCTCCTGCCAGGTCCTGCAGCCTGAAAGAGCAAGACAGACGCCCATTTACCATGGCGGCAGCTTCCGCAGGGGGAGGAAGCTCCAGCTAGAGGGGCTGCAGGGTCCTAGCCAGGGGAACCCCAGGGGTTGTGCAGGGGTCTCAGGGTCCTAGCGGGGACCACCCCAGGGGCTGCAGAAGGACCCAGGACAAGGCGAAGGCACCCAGATCTGAGGAGGAAAGGGTGAGTCCAAGGGCAGCAGGGCAGACGCAGCCCCTCAGACACTCACTTCCGGATCACTTTGTAGAGACGCTTCCTGTTCTGAGAAGGGGTGCTCTGGCGGCTGGCCATTTCAAACAGTCTGTTAGCAACTGCCTCGTAGTCAAACTGTTTCAAAAGAGAGACGTCACAGAGCCAAGGTCAGTCACCTCTGCCTGCTCCGAGAACGTGGAACCCGAGACCCAGAGGGCACTTGGTTTTCACTTGCAGGTTCTTCACTCGGCTCACAGGAACACAGCCCACCCTCACTGAGGGTCCTGCAGCCCCGCCACTCTACAGCACAGCGGGCACCACACATGCTGCGGGCGCACTGTGGGGCACACACTGCAGGGCACACTCTGCGAGATGCACACTGCAGGGCACACGCCCACCAGGAGCCTGCCTGCAGCTTTACAACTCTAGGAGCCACGCACAAGCACGAATAAAGTAAGTTAATTTGATCGATTTTAACCCAAGATGGCCCTATTTTATTAAGTCTGCAGATAATCATATTTAAAACTTTTTTTTTTGAGACGGAGTCTGGCTCTGTCGCCCAGGCTGGAGTGCGGTGGCGCGATCTCGGCTCACTGCAAGCTCCGCCTCCTGGGTTCCTGCCATTCTCCTGCCTCAGCCTCCCAAGTAGCTGGGACTACAGGCGCCCGCCACCTCGCCCGGCTAATTTTTTGTATTTTTAGTAGCGACGGGGTTTCACCGTGGTCTCGATCTCCTGACCTTGTGATCCGCCCGCCGTGGCCTCCCAAAGTGCTGGGATTACAGGCGTGAGCCACCGCGCCCGGCCAATATTTAAAACTTAAAACATTTCAGTTTCCAATTTGCCTGAAGTCAGACCCCACTGGCTGAGTGGACTCCTCGCTGGGACCCACAGGTCAGCCGCTTGGCACACACCATTTCATTCCAGCCCAGCACCCCAACGAGGGGGCCGCAGGAAATCTGGGGGGCTGCCCATGTGTGAGTCAAGAGGTCAGCGTGAGGTGAGGCCAGCCCTGGACAATGCAGGTCTGCCTCTGAGCCCACCATCCCAGGCCCCAGCCCCACTCTTAATGACCCCACTTGCCTGCAGGTAGGCAGGGTCGGAGCACCCATCCCTCCTTCAAAGCGAACCCGTCTGGGTGACTCTCCATGCTGACGGCTGCCATCCTCCCTCCTAACGCCCCCTTCCTCTTCCAGGGCCAGCGGCAGCAAAGCAGGGCAAAGGCTGAGGGCGCAGCCACGAGCCCAGGGCACTCACCTGGAGGACAGGGCCACCACTGTCCCTGTCGTCACCTGTCTGCTCACCAGCCTCAGGTTCAGCCCTGCAGACAGAGCCTGGAACAAAAGGGACCCCGTGAACTCAAAGACCTGTTCCCAACGTGTGCCGGCCCCAAACACCCAGGAACGGAGAGCCCGCTCCACACCCTGGTCAGAGCGCAGGCACAGGCGGGAAACACTCAGGAACGGAGAGCCCACTCCACACCCTGGTCAGAGTGCGGGCACAGGCAGGAAACACCCAGGAACGGACAGCCCGCTCCACACCCTGGTCAGAGCGCGGGCGCGGGCCCAGGCGGGAAACACCCGGGAATGGACAGCCTGCTCCACACCCTGGTCAGAGCGCGGGCACAGGCGGGAAACACCCGGGAACGGACAGCCTGCTCCACACCCTGGTCAGAGCGCGGGCACAGGCGGGAAGGCCCGCAGCTCAAGGCAGATACTAGGTGCCATGTGACCTCCAATCTCGTATGGACAGGACGAGAGGTGCCACCCCAGGCCTGGAAAGGAAAAAAGACGTCCCAGGGCACAGGTGCCTATACAGCCCTGAGTGGCTGACTACAAGCTGGCATCTCGGGCAACAAAGGCCATGTCAAAAGTTCCAGAAGTGAGGAGGGGTAGCTCAGTCCAGCCTCAAGGTGGCCTGGAACAGAAGCTGTGGGAGGTGATGTTTCAGTCAGGCGCTCAAGCTAAGCTGGGCATTTGGGGCTTTGACGGCACTGTCTGCAGAAGAAAGATTTCTGGGCAACAGGCAGCTGTGGGGCAGCATGTGACGAGGGTCTGCTCTGGAGGTGGCAGCCAGGGGCCAGCAGCAGGCACTGGAGGACCTGCCAGGCGCCTCGGCTACTGAGAGAGAAGGGCAAGGCAGGGACCAGGGAGACACGCATAGGGTGGCCGGGCCAAGTGCTGGGGTGGGGGTGGGGAGAGGGTCTTCTGATTAGTAAGCCAAGGGGCACAGCGGCCACAACATGGAGTCAGGGCACACGGGGGTCCTGGGCATGGTCGAAGACACGCCCTCCACAACACCAGGATGCCACACTTACAGCTCAGACCACCCAGCAGGCTCGGACAACGAGGGCAGCATCAAACCAGAAACAGGCCAGGCTGGACCCCACAGCTGCCCCCAGAGGCCTCTGGCAGGCAGTGAGGAGCGGGTCTACTCCCCAGCAGCCAGGTGCCCTGAGGTCTCAGGCCTGAACCCTGCCACAGTCAGTACGGACAGAGCTTGCTGTCCTCTGGGGAGACGGGCCAGGAACGAGGAACATGAGGAGCAAGTGGTTCACATCCCGTGCCACAGAGTGACGCTATGGGGAGGACTGCCTGCGGGGCTGGGAGAGGCCAGGAGGCTAAAAGAGTCCAGCCCCAGAGAGTGATGGGGGACAGACGGCGGGAGGCACAGGGAGACTCGGCACCAAGGCAGGAATGAGTCCAGGGGGCCAACTGAGCCAGAGGCGTGCTGGATTAGCCCCGGGGTCTGGAGAGGGCATGGAGCACACCAGAGGCTGGGGGGCTTGAGGGGAAACGACACGTGTGCTTGGTGCCCACAGAGATCACTCTGGCTTCTATGCTGAGGATGGACTGTGGGGAGGGGCAGAGACAAGGGGACCAGGTGGAAGGTGGTGGGAGCAACCCAGCAGGAGACCACACTGGCTCGGCCCAGGACAGGCCCCACGGAGGAGCCGGGCGTGCCGTGACCCCCACCTGCAGGTGGCCTTTCAGACCTCTTCTGGGACAGCGCATCTCCGCGCTCACCGTCCTCGGAGGACTCCTCACTGTCCGACGCCGCCTCCTCATCCCGTGCGTCCAGTTCATTCAGGAGGTCTTCAATGGCAAGCGGGGCCTGCTCCACGATCGTCTCAAAGATGCCTCGAGTGATGTTGTTCAAAACCAGGGAACTGAGGGGCAGGGCAGAGGCCGGCGAGCAGGCCCGTTATGCTGGATTCCAAAGCGGAAGCCACCGACTGCCCTGCAGCCTCCCCTCCACCCCCGCCCACCCGCATGGCCAGCGGCCACTCTGCGACAGATTCGTCCCTGGAGGGAGCAGCCCCCCAAAACGGCAGCCCCACGGAAGAACTCAGTGAAGGAGTCAGGTCCGACCAGGCCGCCCACCACTTACTCCTTGGTCCGGGCGGCGATTCTGCAGAAGGGGTCGATGAACTTCAGGTTCTGGTCTGCCGTAAGCTATGGGGAAAGCCAGCGGAGCTCAGTCCCTCGTCCACAAATGCCCAGCTCCACCGCCCCGTCGGAGCCCAGCCTCACCTCCTCAGCGCCCACTTTGGTCAGCTCCTCCAGGAAGATCTCAATGAAGTGGCTCTTCACCCCGTGGGGGGCCTGGCTGCTGGGGTGCAGGATCTCGCTCGTCAGCAGCTCTAGCAGCTCCTCGATCTGTCTGAGGAAAGGAAAAGCAAATATGACAGGCAGCCTCGGCAAGCCCCAAGACAGCCGTGCCCCCACTCTCCGGCGGTTACAAGCTCGGATGGGAACCTAAGTGCGGGCAGGCGCCACTGTCTGCAAACAGGCCGGCCCGAAGTCCACGCAGGTGAAGATCAACGATCCTGGGGCTGTTCCAGCACAAAGCAGTCTTGCAATTAGGGAGTTAAGTGACTATCACCAGCGCCAGAACATATGGCCTGAGTTTGCATGTCAGCTACAAAATGCAACACGTGTAAACATTCAGACAGGCCTTCCCTCTGTCCTCAAAACTGCTACCAGAGAGAAAGTCTTGGCTGAGACGAGACACCCTGCCTGGTGTTCCTCTCCACTGTCTCCACTGGGTACCGCTGGGGAAGACACGTCAGGACGGCACAGACACAGAAAGGAAAGTGGAGGCCCAGAAAGGGGCCGAGGACCATGAGCCACCTTCTGGCCTCCCGGGCCCTGCCGCATGGCACATTCCATCTGTGATGTGCCCAGAGCTCTCCCTGGCAGGTAGGTTTGATGGCATCACAGGCCCGGCTCCGAAGACTAGACGGCCCCAGAGAATAATTTGAAGCATCTAGACGCATCTGGATCTCCTGGGGTGCTCAGTAATGCAGCTGCCTAACTCGGATTTGTGAACTGTGTGATTTAGGAAGCTCCTCAGCAAGGCTGGAGAATTGCTGGTGATGGAAAGGAGAAGTGATGCTCTCTAAGGCTCAGGAAAAAGGAGACAGAGGCAAGAACAGGTGCTGAGACCAAGAGGAAGACATACAGGTGCAAGGGACCGACTTCCAGGCCAGTGACAATGCCATGGATATTAATGACAGCCCGGTTACGCCTGCAGGAGATCCAAGAGGGCAGGAAAAGTGGACCCCACTGTCAGCACTGGGACCCCGGGCACTGGGGGAAGCCACCAGAGTCTTCCAAATGATTCCTGTACTGAATTCTCAGTTACAGGGAGAAAAAATACTCTTGTAGTAATAAGCCAAAAATAGTTAACAAAAGTAAAATCATCCCTTTACCATTTAATTCAGCTTAAGTCATGAGACCCCTACGGGGTAATGCACAATGCTAAGGCCTAGAATGAGTAAGAGACTCCCGGTCAGAGTCCTGCCAGGGAACTCAAGAATGAAAATCCCTCCAAATCAGAGGCACTGCTGCCCTAACTGCAAAATCACCCATGCAACTCAAAGCTGGAGAAACTCAGGCAACCACAGTCCAATTCCTGCTGATTCTTGTTTTTAAAAAACAAAACCAAACCAAACCCAGAATCTCATTCTAGGCTACAGTGCGGTGGCTCAGTCATGGATCACTGCAGCCTCAAATTCCTGGGCTCAAGCGATCCCCTCGCCCCACCATAACTAGCCTGCTGATTCTTTTTTATGTATTAATTTTTGTATCATTAGTAGACATGGGGTTTCACTGTGGTGGCCAGGATGGTTTTGATCTCTCGACCTAGTGATCTGCCTGCCTCGGCCTCCCAAAGTGCTGGGATTACAGGTGTGAGCCACCACACCGGGCCAATTTACATATTTTTACAATTAGGAGCAATTAAAATTGCTTACAACTTTGGGAGGCCTAGGCAGGCAGACTGCTTGAGCCCAAGAGTTTGAGACCAGCCTGGGCAACAGGACAGAACTCGTCTCTACCAAACATACAAAAATTACGTGGGCCTGGTGATGCACATCTGCAGTCCCAGCCAGCTGGGCGGCTGAGGCAGGAGGATCACTTGAGCCCAGGAGGTCAAGGCTGTAGTTGAACCAAGATCACGCCACTGCACTCCAGCCTCAGCAACAGTGAGACCTATTTCAAAAAAACAAAAAGCATTGCTAACGGAGCAGAACATGCCGTGTTTTCATAAGAAGCTCCTCAGCTGGACGCCCTTTCATTAAAAAACTCCCTCCTGACTCCCAGTGAGAACTGGCCTCCAAGCCTGAGGATAAATGGCATCATTTCCACAAACACACAAACTAATTTTTACTTTAAAAAAGATCTTATCTCTAAGCACGACCGGGGGCACGCTTTAATGTAAAGGCTGACATCTCCTTATGACAAAGAATCAAACGACAAACACATGATTGTGGTCCCTGAGAGCAGCATCCCCCAACAGCACGCCCGCCGCGCACCCACCTTTCTTCCCAGCCTCGAATCTTCAGAACCTTCAAGGACTCGTTCAGGACCATCCTCATGAGCTTAGACACAGAAGGAGATTCATGTTAGCAGAAGCCCAGCCCTACTTCACCAGACCACCTTTCCCCATGTACCACGAGCCACTGCAGGATAAAGCCACAGCCGCGGTCACCTCTGCTGGCCCCAGGCACACAGCCGGCCCCCAGAGCTGTTGACAGACAGACGCTGGAGGATACAACACCAAGCCCTCAGAATCCAGGGCTGAGAATGCGCCCCTCTCCCCAGCTCCAAGGCCCTAGCTGGCTGGAAGCAGGCGCATCGGGGGTGGGAGGGAGTAGGGGACAGTCCTATGACTCCAGTCCATAAACCGGGGCTGAAACAGACAGTCCCTGATTCATAAGGGAGAACCAGGAAAGAGGCACAGCTACCCCCACGGGCAGTGGAGCCCTCTGCAAAACCGGGTCTGAAACACGGCTGGCCCTCACCAGTGGGAGAACACAGCTCACTTCCTCTGCAGTGCGCTACGCAGTGAGGGCGCTCCCAAGCCTCACCCGTGAATGAAGCTCCAGATCTGCCCCCCAATGCCATTTCCCTCATGGGACTCAACACCCTTCTGCAGTTGTCCCCGCTTTAGGCTACTGACCCAGCACGCCTACACGCCCACAGCGAGGTCTGAGCCGCAGTCAAGAGCGGCAGAGGACACGCAGACCCCCAGGAGCCCCGATGACAGAGCACAGCCCAGCAGCCAGGACACTGTTCTTGCAGACACGGGAGGCCTATCCCCCAAGCCACCCTGCAGTGCTACCAAGGCCAGCCCTGATGCAAGGCTGTGCTGCCAGACTCAGTCACACAAGGGGCCCGGAAACGAGCCATGGAAAGCAGCAGAACGCATCCATCCAGCAGCTGCATCTCAGCAAACCAGTGGGGTGGCCTCCCTGCAGAGCCCCACTGTCCCTAAGAGTCTGCACTCTGTCGAGTGCATGGCCGGGCCTCTGGCCTGCCCTGGAGCCTCCTTCCTTCTTGAGCTCCAGGCTTTTCCCGCCCTGGTCCCCAATTCTAGAATCACTGGTATGTACACTGTCCGTACAATCCTGGCCCGAATCTGAGCTGGACACTGAAGCCAGAATGGCAGATCAACATCTGTCCTCAGTGAGGCCTAGACATGGCCCCTTTCAGCGTCCCCACGGGGTGACTGACTCCTACACAGTGACAATGTCTCTATATCTCAGATCTGCTCTAAGGTTACAATGGCCACCACCTCAGTAATGAGACCTCACGGTTCAACAAGAGGGAAAGGAGGGAAGGAGAGCAGGTCTGGGCAGCAACACGCTGCACCCATATTCCCCAGCATTCTCAGGGCAAATCAGCACCCTGAATGGGGATACAATGCGGGAGGAGGGAAAGGAAGTCCCGCACTGTGACCCAGCCATCCCAGCCTCGAAGGCTAGGCACTCCAAGGCTCACGCTAGGGCCCAACCGCAGCTCTGGAGTCCGCGCCTCCAAACTCACGGCCTCCTTGGCAAAGTAACAACGGTGTCACCATCGACTCTCCCCAGGAGGGCAATCGTCACTTTCCTTCTCTGAACCAAAAGTTTGTGTGGTGTTTTATGGGTCTGATTCCTTGCCCACTCAATGACCCTCAGAGACCGACAATGCTGCAGAGCCCTGGGCGGGGACTGCCCAGAGCCTCGGCTCCACCTCCCACCCCGGCTTCAGGGTCACACTGCCTCAGGTCGCCTCCCTGCCCAGGAGCTGCCTGTCTCTGCTCGGCCGGGCACTGAGACCCACACTGCCCCCGCCCGCCGGCACCCTGGCGGCTGCCTCACCATGTAGAACTTATCCAGGCGCAGCCTGTCGATGCCCGTCCACTCGCGATTCATGGTCTGCCAGAAGGCCTGAAGGAACAGGTGCTCTGGAGGAAGAATAAGCCAGAAGAGAACCACTGAGGAGCATGAAGCCACTCTGGGAAGTGAGGTGAGAACATGGAGGAACCTTTCTTTACATATTATAAATAATAAAAACGCTGATGCCCAGGCCCTACTCCTAGAACTGGGTTTTGCTGGACCAGGATCTGGACATCAGAATTTTTAGAGGCTCCTCAAGTGAGTCCCACAGACAGGCAGGGCAAGAACTTCTCAACTCCGGTCACCAGGAGTTGGAAAATCAACTGCAGGAACCTCACGTCCATCAGGCGGAATTCAGTCAAATCTCTTGGTGACATTACCCTGGCTTTTCATTTTATTTTTAAAATGTAAGATATTAGCCCATTAGACTCAAAATGAGCGTTTTAGGTAAATGAGCTAATCCATGTTGAACACTTACACCAGCATTTCACACATGCTAAGCACCCACAGACACCAGCTGGTGCGCTCTCGCTCTTAGGCATTCCTTACTCTGATTTGAGAACACAAACCCTCCTGTGTCCGGTGGCTCTGATGCTCAGAGGTTCTGACGTCTACAAATGTACCCAACTATGGCAGAGCATACTCACGCGCCTCCGTGGTCTGAAAAGCATGAACGAGCTGGGAAATGGTCCTTCCTAATTCTTCCTGTGCAGGAAACAACAAAAACGCCCTCAGCCCCTAAAGCACCAGGCTCTCACAATGACACACACACAACCACCCACTCACTCACTCATCACAGAGAGTCGGCTTCCAGGGGGTCTCAGCTCAGTGGACTGGAGGTTTCACCCTTGCTGCAAAACACCCCTCTACATCTGGGGTCAACAGCCTCTCACACAACCATGGCAGGCACTGCCCTCCTCACAGGGGCTGTGCTAAAGCCACAGAGTCATGGTTAAAGAGGGACGTGGGAGAGCAGAAGGGAGCCTTGGGACTCACAGCCCCCTAACCATCAGGAGGAGGAGGGCTGCGAGACCCCATAGATCATTCGCTATCTGCCTACATCACTGCGCCACGCATCGCCCAGGGCACTTGCTAAGAGACATTTCATAGCCTCCCCTTGAATTTAACTAAGTATCCTCACCACCCATGAGATTCTGAAGGAGAGCACAAAATTCACAATTTGAGAAACAATGTTTGAAAAAGGCTAGCGGGAGAAGTCCTTGTCTCAGGAGACTTGAATTCTGCCCCTTGGTTTCCACTATTTCAGCACTTGTTTGCAACCCAGGACAAACACAAAACCCAGTTTTCACCCATATGCCAGTGCGGCTATGGTGCACGACTCAGTCAATCACATCAACGACCTCGGCAAGTGTAAGACTCACCGAACCAAAGGCCCACACCCACCAGCCACGCAGAACCAAGCACAAGGCTACACGACCTCCCCACGGTCTCTGGCCATATTAAAACTGGGAGGACTAGGCCGGGCGCGGCGGCTCACACCTGTAATCCCAGCACTTTGGGAGGCCGAGGCGGACGGATCACGAGGTCAGGAGTTCAAGACCAGCCTGGCCAACATGATGAAACTCCACCTCTACTAAAAATACAAAAAATTAACGGGGCGTGGTGGCGGGCGCCTGTAATCCCAGCTACTCGGGAGGCTGAGGCAGGAGAACTGTTTGAAACTGGAAGGCGGAGGTTGCAGTGAGCTGAGATTGCACCAGTGCACTCCAGCCTGGGCAACAAGAGCGAAACTCCGTCTTAAAAAAAAAAAAGGAAAAAAAAAACTGGGTCGACCAGATGCCCATCCATCCTCCCCCGCTGCTTCTGCACCTTCTCTGCTGCTCACTCTACTCACCTGGAGGAGCGGCTTGTCCTGCATCCACATGCAATAGAACAGTCCTTTCCACACCTTCAGCAGCTCGTCGTGAGTAAAACCACCTGCAGCAAAACAGCAACATTTGGATCAACAGAAACGTGACTGCCTGAATGAGACCAAAGTCCCACTTACTGTAAAGGCAACTGGGGGGCAAAATCTGGCCCTCCCCTTCAAACAATCCTTCTAACCCAGAACCTGCTGTGCCTGTGCGGCTCCTCCAGGTAACTGCCACTTCGTGCACTCAGTAAAACTGAGAATCTACAAGGTATCAGGCACCGTACTCCATTTTGGAAATTCAAAACTGCGAACCTCCACTGTTTCCTAAGCTGATCAGTGGCCACACAGGTTAATCTGTTGGCGATAATTCATCCAGCATTACAATGAGTGTTTCTGCACTTTTCTGTAATGTATCTCAAATATTAAAAAGAAGAAAGTGAACTCAGGCATTCAGACTAGCTAGGGAGAGAAACAGAGATTACTCAGGCCAGGTGCAGTGGCTCATGCCTGTACTCCCAACACTTTGGAATTGAGTGCTGAGGCGGGATCACTTGAAGCCAGGAGTTCAAGACCAGCCTGGGCAACACAGGAATACCCCAATTTGTACAAAAAATACTAAATTTAGCTGGCCTGGTGGCACAGCGCCCCCCGTAGTCCCAGTTACTGGGGAGGCTGAGATGGGAGGCTCACTGGAGCCTGGGAGGTAGAGGCTGCAGTGAGCCATAATGGTGCCAATGCACTCCTCCACCCTGGATGACAGTGAGGTCTGTCTCACTCAGAAAAATTTTTAAAAAGTTTAATTTAAAACATTACTCAGTTGACATTCACTTAAGTCGTATGTCTGGCAAGCTGTTCCTGTAGCAGTGGTTCTCAAGCTGAGTGTGGGGAGCAGTATCACCCGAACAGCTTCATAAAGCACATGCTAGACCTGATTTGGCGGGGCTGGGACCCTAAAACTTGCATTTCTTTCTTTTCTTTTGTAATGAAAACGCAGTCTTGCTCTGTTGCCCAGGCTGGATTCCCGGGCTCCTGCGATCCTCCCACCTCGGCATCCCAAGTAGCTGGGATTACTGGCTTGGGCCACTGCGCACGGCATAGAATCTGCATTTCTAACACATGTCCAGGGGATGCTACTGCTGATGGGGGACCACGCTCGGAGAACCACCAGGTACCACGAACAAGTAGATTCTCGGCCCTCAGAGAGATACCCTGAGTGGAAATCGGAAAACAATCCAATAATTACGCAAACAGAAAACTGCTAACAGTGGGAAATGCTACCACGAGGGAAAAATACTGGGTGCCTAAACAGCAGGGCAGCAGGAGTACATGGTCTACTTGAGGGAGGGGACGTCTGAGCTAGGAAAGGAGTTAGGGGGCTGGGAAGGAGCGTCCTCGCAGAGGGAACAGAAGTCCTCGCAGAGAGAAAAGAAGTCACCGCACCACGAGGGAAAGCGGCCACGGGGACCGCGGACCGGTAGCAGCAGGAACAGGCCCATGGGCTCGGCCTGCCTGGCCCGGCCACGTGGAGGTTCCATAGGACTCCGAGGGCCCCCAGCCCCGGCCGCCGCCGCCCACACCCGCCCCAGCCCAGCCGGCCCCCGAGACGCCAGCCGCCCACACCCCCACCAACCTGCGGCCCGCTGAGTCCTGGCGACGATGTATTTCCGGAGCTTCCTCACCGCCCGGTCCCGGGTCACCTGCTCATTCCCCGCCAGACGCTGAGCCAGCTGGATTTCAGGCGGGAGCTGCAAACGCGAAACCATGACGGCGGCGGCCGCCGAGACGCCCCTGTCTCGGGGTCTCCTGGTATCCAGCACACGGAGCACGCGCCGCCCTCTCCCGCCTCCTCCTGCCCCCGGCGCGCGGCGTGACGTCACAGCCCGCGACACCGCCCAGGCGCACGTCACCGCCGCGCAGTGGCCGAGCCGCGCAACTGCAGCCCCCGGAGGCCTAAGACTGCCGGGGGGGCGCGCGCTCCCTGCCTGTGCGCACGCGCGGAGCTGTCGAGCGCGCGCCTGCGCCTGCGCCTCGCTGGGGCTGCGGCTGGCCGGGGTTGTGAGGCAAAGATTTGTTGTTTTTTAATCTTATTTTATTCATAAGCCCACTTGTATTTTTTTCCTGAGACAGGATCTCGCTCTGTCGCCCAGGCTGGAGTGCAGTGGCGCGATCTCGGCTTACGACAGCCTCTGCCTCGCGGGCTCCAGGGATCCTCCAGCCTCAGCCTCCGGTGGAGCTGGGACCAGAGGCGCCACCACTCTCGGCTCGAAACTTTACTTTTAAACCCAGGGGGTGGCTGGATTTGGCCTAGGACGATAGTTTGCCATCCCCTGAAGCAGAAGAATGTTATTTAATTTTAGAAATAACTGTTGAATTCTTTGGTAAAGGTGACGTGTCATGATGTCTGCAGTTCATTCTGCAAAAAAGTAAATCACTTACACGCACATAGGTGTATGCAGATAAGCAACCAAGGCAAACTGTTAACAATCGTGGAGTCTACAGGCAGGAATACAGGTCTTTTCCAGCACAGAATTTTGTTTCTGTGCTGGAAAATAGATATTGGCCTGGACAACATGGCGAAACCCTGTCTCTCCAAAAAAAATACAAAAAGTAGCCGAGTTTGGTGGGTGTGTGCCTGTAGTCCCAGCTACTGGGTGGGAGGGGATGGGGACTGAGGTGGGAGGATTGCTTTAGGCCGGGAGCTCCAGGCTGCAGTGAGCTGAGATCATGCCATTGCACTCTAGCCTAAGCAACAGGGCAAGACCTTGTCTCCCCACCTGAAAAAAAGAAAATATATACTGTGCGACATACAAGGAACACGTGTCCATTTCCTGTGGCTTTAAATGACGGAAGTTTATTCTCTCACAGCTCTGGAGGCCAGAAGGCCGAGACCACCGAAACATGTTCCCTCTGAAGGCTCCAGGAGAGGGTCCTTCCTGCCGCCTCCAGCTTCTGGCGGGTCTCAGTGCTCCCCGGCCTCATCTCCCCAGACTCTGTCTCCATCTTCTCGTGGCCCCCTCCCTGTGTCTGTCTTCACAAGAGTTCTTCCTGTCTCTGTGGCCTCTCCTTTTTTTCCTTTGTTGTTGTTGTTGAGACAGTTTCGCTCTGTTGCCCAGGCTGGAGTGCAGTGGCATGATCTCGGCTCACTGCAACCTCTACCTCCAGGATTCAAGCAATTTCTGGCTGATTTTTGTATTTTTAGTAGAGATGGGGTTTCACCATGTTGGCCAGGCTGATCTCGAACTCCTGACCTCAAGAGATCTGCCTGCCTCAGTCTCCCCAAAGTGCTGGGATTACAGGCGTGAGCAACTGCGCCTGGTCAGCCTCTCCTCTTCTTATGAGGACACCAGTCAGTGGACTTAGGCCTGCCTTAATGTAACATGGCCTCATGTTAACTAACCATGTCTGGAAAGACCCGTTTTCCAAATTAAGGTCACATTCTGAGGTTCCAGCAGACATGACTTTCTGGGGGACAAGCACGAATGAGAAAAGGCCCTGCACTCACACAGTGAGTATGTCTCGCACACAGTGGGTATGTCACGCACACAGTGGGTATGTTACACACACAGCGGGTATATCTCACACACAGCGCGTATGTCACGCACAGTGGGTATATCTCGCACAGTGGGTATATCTCGCACAGTGGATATATCTCACACAGTGGATATGTCTCGCACACAGCAGGTATGTCGCGCACAGCGGGCATGTCACGCACAGCATGTATATCTTGCACACAGTGGGTATGTCGCACAGACAGTGGGTATGTCTCACGCACAGTGGGTATATCTCGCACACAACGCGTATGTCACGCACAGTGGGTATATCTCGCACAGTGGGTATATCTCGCACAGTGGGTATATCTCGCACAGTGGGTATGTCCTGCACACAGTGCATATGTCTCGCACACAGCAGGTATGTCGCGCACAGCGGGCATGTCACGCACAGCGGGCATGTCACGCACAGCGTGTATATCTTGCACGCAGTGGGTATGTCGCACAGACAGTGGGTATGTCTCACGCACAGTGGGTATATCTCGCACAGTGGGTATATCTCACACAGTGGGTATGTCTCGCGCACAGTGGGTATATTGCACACGCACAGTGGGTATGTCGCACACAGTGGGTATGTCATGCGCACAGTGGGTATGTCACGCACACACAGTGGGTATGTCGCGCGCAGAGTGGGTATGTCGTGCGCACAGTGGGTATGTCGTGCGCGCACAGTGGGTATGTCGCGCACACAGCGGGTATGTTGCGCGCACACACAGTGGGTATGTCGCGTGCACACAGTGGGTATGTCACGTGCACAGTGGGTATGTTGCGCGCACAGTGGGTATGTCGCGCGCACACAGTGGGTATATTGCGTGCACAGTGGGTATGTCGCGTGCGCACAGTGGGTATGTTGTGTGCACAATGGGTATGTCAGGTGCACAGTGGGTATGTCACACCCCACTGCTGAGAACAGGGTGAGAGGGACTAAGCTGTCCTAGGAGGGTGAAGTTGTTCATTGGGGAGCACACCTTCACACCAGGCTTGAGATGCCAGGCTTCAGACAGAAAGGACATGGCAGGTGGTCTCTAAAAATATGGAAGACTAAGATTTGGAAATAGAGTAAAGTGACTTAAAAAATCTCTTCTCGGGCTGGGCACGGTGGCTTATGCCTATAATCCCAGCTACTAGGGAGGCTAAGGCAGGAGAATGGTGTGAACCCGGGAGGCAGAGCTTGCGGTGAGCCGAGACTGCATCACTGCACTCCAGCCTGGGTGACAGAGCGAGACTCCATCTCAAAAAAAAAAAAATAGCCGGGGGCGGTGGCTCACGCCTGTAATCCCAGCACTTTGGGAGGCCGAGGCGGGCGGATCACGAGGTCAGGAGATGGAGACCATCCTGGCTAACACAGTGAAACCTTGTCTATACTAAAAATACAAAAAAATAGCTGGGTGTGGTGGCGGGCGCCTGTAGTCCCAGCTACTCAGGAGGCTGAGGCAGGAGAATGGCGGGAACCCAGGATGTGGAGCTTGCGGTGAGCCGAGATCGCGCCACTGCACTCTAACCTGGGCGACAGAGCGAGACTCTGTCTCAAAAAAAAAATATATATATATCTTCTCCTGGCATGACCTTTGAAGGCAGAAACAAAAACGCTCTCCGATGTAAGCACCCCTCCCCACACACACTTTTTTTTTGAGACAGAGTCTTGCTCTGTCACCCAGGCTGAAATGCAGTAACGCGATCTCAGCTCACTGCAACCTCCACCTCCCGGGTTCAAGTGTCTCCTGCCTCGGCCTCCCAAGTAGCTGCGACTACAGGCGCCCACCACCACACCTGGCTAATTTTTGCATTTTCAGTAGAGACAGGGTTTTGCCATGTTGCCAGGGCTGGTCTTGAACTCCTGACCTCAAGTGATCAGCCCCCCTCAGCCTCCCACAGTGCTGGGATTACAGGCATGAGCCACTGCGCCTGGCCACAGTATAACCCATTTCTGACTGAAAGTCACACTAGGGCTCAACCTGAAGAAAAACTAAGTTTAAACCTCTTTTTCACTGTATTTTCTCTTTTTCCGTTGGGGTAGAGGTGGAAACAAGAAAACATGACCGAGTTTTTAATGAATATTAAAGATAATAATTTCAAATCTTTAAATGGCCTGAAATGTCTCACTACTGTATTTTATTTTATTTTATTTTATTTTATTTTTTTAAGAGATAGGGTCTCACTCTATCTCCCAGGCTGGAGTGCAGTGTTGCAATCACAGCTCACTGCAGCCTCGACCTCCAGGGCTCAAGTGATCCTCCCACCCCAGCCTTCTGAATAGCTGGGACCACAGGTGTGCATCACTTCAGCTGGCTAATTTTTTATTTCTGTAGAGAGAGATATATAAAGGGGAGTTTATTAAGTATTAACTCACACGATCACAAGGTCCCACAGTAGGCTGTTTGCAAACTGAGGAGCAAGGAGAGCCAGTCTGAGTCCCAAAACTGAAGAACGTAAAGAGTCCGATGTTCGAGGGCAGGAAGCATCCACACGGGAGAAAGATGTAGGCTGGGAGGCTAGGCCAGTCTCATTTTTTTTCCATTTTTCTGCCTGCTTTATATTCCAGCCATGCTGGCAGCTGATTAGATGGTGCCCACCCAGATTGAGGGTGGGTCCGCCTTCCCCAGTCCACTGACTCCAGTGCTAATCTCCTTTGGCAACACGCTCACAGACACACCCGGGATCAGTACTTTGGGACACTCAGTATTAATCATCACAGATGGGGTGTCATTACTTTGCCCAGTCTGGTCTTGAACTCCTGGGCTCAAGTGACCCTCTCACCTTGGTCCCCCAAAGTGCTGGGATTACAGGCATGAGCCACCGTGCCTGGCCACCACTATTCATTTTCCTAATTGGTGATATGCTCTCGAGAATTATCAATCAAGGGCTTAGCCTCAGGTTTATCTACTGTGGGTCAAACAATGCATGAACATGTTCAGAGGTGTTTGAACCAGAGCGACTCCATCTTGAATAGGAGCTGGGTAAAATGAGGCTGAGACCTACTGGGCTGCATTCCCAGACGGCTGAGGCCTTCTTAGTCAAAGGATGAGATAGGAGGTCCGTACAAACTACAGGCCATAAAGACCTTGCTGATAAAACAGTTTGCAGTAAAGGAGCCAGCTAAAACCCACCAAAACCAAAACAGCCCTGAGAGTGACCTCTGGGTCATCCTCACTGCTACACTCCCACCAGCGCCATGACAGTTTACAAATGCCATGGCAACATCAGGAGGTTACCCTATATGGTCTAAACAGGGGAGGTGTGAATAATCCACCCCTTGTTTAGAATATCGTCAAGAAATAACCATAAAAATGGGCAACCAGCAGTCCTCAGGGCTGCTCTATGGAATAGCCATTCTCTTATTCCTCTACTTTCTTAATAAACTTGCTTTCACTTTACTCTGTGGACTTGCCCTGAATTCTTTTTTGCGAGAGATCCAAGAACCCTTTCTTGGGGTCAGGATTGGGACCCCTTTCCTGTAACAGTGTCAAGCAGGCCATGCTCTTAGAAGCTTATCCAGTTTCTGGTCTGGTCCTGCTTAGTCATCCTATGGCAGGACTTAGTCACACAGGGAGGTGTTGGGCACCACATCGCTGTGACACAGCCCACAGCGCACTGCACACCCACCGCTGACTGATCTGTCCGTCCGGGTGCCCATGCAGGATGAGTTTGATGTGACTCCTGCCACCATCTTGCTCTTGTGTGTTTCGAATGCTGCTGGGTTCTGAGCAGTTTTCCTTGTATTGCCCGACAGGCAAGTGCTCCGCGGGCCTCCCTCCCCGGCTCACTGGTTGTTTCCCTCTTTTTCTTCTTTTTTTCTCTTTTTTTTTTGAGACAGAATCTCACTCTGTCACCCAGGCTGGAGTGTAGTGGCGCGATCTCGGCTCACTGCAAGCTCCACCTCCCGGGTTCACGCCATTCTCCTGCCTCAGCCTCCTGAATAGCTGGGACTACAGGTGCCCACCAGCATGCCTGGCTAATTTTTTTTGTATTTTTAGTAGAGATGGGGGTTTCACCGTGTTAGCCAGGATGGTCTCGATCTCCTGACCTCATGATTCACCCGTCTCAGCCTCCCAAAGTGCTGGGATTATAGGCTTGAGCCACCGCGCCTGGTCTTCCCTCTTTTTTTTTCTTTTCTCCCCATACTTGCATACTTGCAGTAGGGGCTCCTTAACAGCAAACGTAGACGTATGAGAGGGATGTGTGAGTAAGGCGCACAGCCAGATGCAAGGGTGAATAGTCCATGCCCGGTCTCAGGCCTTTTTCCTTGGAAGCCACTGGCTTTTGGGAAATCCTCAAATAGAAATGTGAGAGTACTGGAATTCACGTTGCATGTTGCAACCTGAGTAGAAGTTTGCAGGGTTTTGGATCTACCGGCAGCTTTTGGAAGAAGGCAGGGCTTGCAGTGGGAAAGAAAGGCAGCTGAAACACAAGCTCAGCAAACAGGGAGGACCTGAGGCCCGCTGGGACATCCTGCAACAGAGGGGTTTTGACCTCAGCGCACCATGTCAGCAGTTTTCCCACCAGGCAGAGCTCCCCGCAGCACCGCCTGCAGGTTCATGAACAGGGGGCTGGGATGGGGCCCGCAGACCCCATCACCTATTGCTTGGGCTGAGACTCTCTGATGTCTAGAATTTAATTAACAACAAATTCCCATGAAACTCTTGCATAATGGAAACACAAACAACTAATTGGAACCAGGAACAGGTGTATTAGTCACCTGCTTACGAGTGTTAACAGGAAGCCCAAAAAAATCCCCAAGAAACCTGAATCAGCATGCTGAGGAAGAAGGCACACAGAAGAAAAATCAAGCAAGTGAGATTCTGAAATAGTTTAAGTTTCAAACTTTGATCCTTCTGAATGCAGATTTCAAATGTGAGTGATGTTCAAAGTCTCTGAGGTGCCCCCCAGGTCTTGTCGTCCTTCATCCTTTCTTCCTTGTTGAAGTTCTTCCTTCTGAGGCAGAATTGGTGTAGAGACTGTGCATGGGCTAAAGTTGAGGACAGCAGGACACTTCCATGTTGCCTTGGGAGTGCTGCTTTTGACCTTCGTTACAGCAGGGCTTTGTTTGAAACGGAGTTTCGCTTCTGTCGCCCAGGCTGGAGTACAATGGCACAATCTCAGCTCACTGCAACCACCTCCCAGGTTCATATGATTCTCCTGCCTCAGCCTTCCAAGTAGCTGGGATTACAGGCACCTGATACCATGCTCAGCTAATTTTTTTATTTTTTATTTTTAGTAGAGACGGGGTTCCATCATGTTGGCCAAGCTGGTCTCGAACTCCTGACCTCAGGTGATCCATCCGCTTTGGCCTCCCAAAGTGCTGGGATTAGGGCGTGAGCCACCATGCCCGGCCGACAAGCAGGTTTTTAAAGCAAAAGAGGGATAAGGAGCAGGCTGATACAAAGTTGTCTATCAGGAATTCTCATTGGTTTACAGAAATAATATTGATTAGTGATTGGCTATACATTGTATGGATTACAGTGTCCTGTGTGCAGCATTGTTAGGTTCACTTCAAGCTGCTTGTGGTGAGAGGAACCAGTTTCCAGAGATGGTGACACAGGTCTAGGAGAAACAGCATGTGATTGCTGTCTTATTTTAATATCTCTCAGGGCTTGACAACTTAAAAGGGTTCGCTTTCAGCCAGGCGTGTTGGCTCACGCCTGTAATCCCAGCACCTTGGGAGGCCAAGATGGGTAGATCACAAAGTCAGGAGTTCGAGACCAGCCTGGCCAACACCAACATGGTGAAAACCCGTCTCTACTAAAAATACAAAAATTAGCTGGATGTGGTGGCAGGCGCCTGTAATCCCAGCTACTCGGGAAGCTGAGGCAGGAGAATTGCTTGAATGCAGGAGGCAGAAGCTGCAGTGAGCCGAGATCTTGCCATTGCATTCCACCCTGGGCGACAAGAGCGAAACTCCATCTCAACAACAACAACAAAAAAAAAAAAAAAAAAAGAAGAAGAAGAAGAAGAAGAAGAAGGCTGGGCGCAGTGGCTCATGCCTGTAATCCCAGCACTTTGGGAGGCCAAGGCAGGCAGATCATGAGGTCAGGAGATCGAGACCATCCTGGTTAACATGGTGAAACCTCGTCTCTATTAAAAACACAAAAAAATAGCCAGGCGTGGTGGTGGGCCCCTGTAGTGCCAGCTACTTGGGAGGCTGAGGCTGGAGAATGGCGTGAACCCGGGAGGCAGAGCTTGCAGTGAGCCAAGATCGCACCACTGCACTCCAGCCTGGGTGACACAGCGAGACCGTCTTAAAAAAAAAAAAGGGGGTTCACTTTTCTCAGATAAGAAATATTCATAATTTTTTTCTTTTTCATTCTCTAAGTGGGGAGACAAGATATTTAGTCTTTCTCCCTTGCCTTTAGTAAAATGAAAAACTCTGGCATCAAAGAATGGGAGGTAAAAGTCAGTATGGTTGGGCGTGATGGCTCATGCCCGTAATCCCAGCACTTTGGGAGGCCGAGGTGGAACTGCCCAACAGGTTCTTCCAGCCTGCTGTACAAAGGCGATGGCATTGCAGTAAAGAAAGTTAATTGCCGGGTGTGGTGGCTCACGCCTGTAATCCCAGCACTTTGGGAGGCCGAGGGGGGTTCATCACCTGAGGTCAGGAGTTTGAGACCAGCCTGACCAACACGGTGAAACCTCGTCTCTACTAAAAATACAAAAATTAGCTGGGCGTGGTGATGCATGCCTGTAATCCCAGCTACTCGGGAGACTGAGGCAGGAGAATCGCTCGAACCTGGGAGGCGGAAGTTGCAGTGAGCCAAGATTGCGCCACTGCACTCTAGCCTGGGAGACAGAGGGAGACTCTGTCTCAGAAAAATAAAATGAATTGATGTGAGGCTGGCCATGCCACAAGGGAGATGGAGTGGTTACTCAAATCAATCTCATCGCAGGCCTGAGGGTTAGGGTTTTTCAAAGGTAGTTTGGGGGAAGGGGTTGGGGTGGCTAGGCAATGGGTGCTTGCTGCTGGCCGAGTGGGTCAGAGATGAAATCATGGGAAGCTGTCCTCTTGCACTGAGTTGCTTCTGGGGAGGGGCCACAGGAGCCACGGTCAGAACAGGTTCTGGACCGAGTTATAACTGAGCATTCAGCAGAAATAGAGTTACAGGCCGGGTGTGGTGGCTCATGCCTTTAATCCCAACACTTTCGGAAGCCGAGGCGGGTGGATCACCTGAGGTCAGGAGTTCATAGACCAGCCTGGCCAACATAGTGAAACCCCGTCTCTATACAAAAATTACCTGGGCATGGTGGCACCTGTAATCCCAGCTACTTGGGAGTCTGAGGCAGGAGAATTGCTTGCACCTGGGAGGCAATGGTTGCAGCAGTGAGCCAAGATCACGCCACTGCACTCCAGCCTGGATAACAGCGAGACTCTGAAGAAAGAAAGAAAGAAAGAGACAGAGAGAGAGAAAGAGAGGAGGCGGGGAGGCAGGGAGAGAGGGAAGGAGGGGATAAGCAGGGAGAGAGGGAAGGAGGGGGGAGGCAGGGAGAGAGGAAAGGAGCGGGGAGGCAGGGAGACAGGGAAGGAGCGGGGAGGCAGGGAGACAGGGAAGGAGGGGGGAGGCAGGGAGAGAGGGAAGGAGGGGGAGGCAGGAGGGGAGAGGCAGGAAGAGAGGGAAGGAGGGGGAAGGCAGGGAGAGAGGGAAGGAGTGGGGAAGGCAGTGAGAGAGGGAAGGAGCGGGAGGCAGGGAGAGAGGGAAGGAGGGGGGAGAAAGGGAGAGAGGGAAGGAGGGGGAGGCAGGAGGGGGGAGGCAGGGAGAGAAGGATGACTGAGTGTTCGTTAGGCTACACTTTAGCCCACTTCCTTCTGAGAGTCACGTAGCACTAGTGACCATCTGCACTCCCACTGTTCCTACAGATGGAATCTCTGACTTCAGAATCATGAGACTTTTGTTCTTTTGTTTAAGAACTCCTGGCCGGGCGCGGTGGCTCAAGACTGTAATCCCAGCACTTTGGGAGGCCGAGACGGGCGGATCACGAGGTCAGGAGATCGAGACCATCCTGGCTAACACAGTGAAACCCCGCCTCTACTAAAAAATACAAAAAACTAGCCGGGCAAGGTGGCGGGCACCTGTAGTCCCAGCTACTCGGGAGACTGAGGCAGGAGAATGGCGTGAACCCGGGAGGCGGAGCTTGCAGTGAGCTGAGATCCGGCCACTGCACTCCAGCCTGGGTGACAGAGCGAGACTCCGTCTCAAAAAAAAAAAAAAAAAAAAAAGATGTTTCAGATCCTTAATTCCAGGCCAACCAGCTTGAAGAGCCCCACAGAGGAAGTGAACCAGCATGAAAACACAGCTTCTTCAACCCCACCCCATGACTTCACCCTGCACGCCTCCACCCATCAGCGGCCCCCGCCCTCAGCCCACTCCAAATCCCTAAAAGTCCCCAGCCCCATACTCCTCAGGGAGGTGGATTTGAGGTCTCCTCTCAGTTACAGCCTTGTGGTCCAAACTGTCTGCTGCAAACCCTGGGTGGCAGTGTGCTGACTTCCCACACCCTGGGCAAGAGACCTGTCGTGGTCACACTCCTAGTGAGCCCCTCTTCCGGCTCCCAGGCCACAGCCTCCCTTAGGTGCACCTGAGCCTCCCCTTCCCATTCCAGGCTCTTCCCTGGCCCTGCCTCCGCCTGCTGAGGAATCTCGGTCAACACAAGAGAGGATGGCGACTCCCTTGTACAGCAAGCCCTGAATAAATGACCTTTTGTTCTCATGTGCGTGGGCTCTGTTTATTTCCACAGCTGTTATCCTCCTATTTGTACAATGGAGGCACCTAGGACCCAGTTCCAGCCTGGAGAGTGAGGATCCGACTCCAGGAGGCACCTCAGGACCAAAGGCCTCAAGGCCAACACCTTCCACAGCACAAGCCCCACAGAGCCGCAGGACCTGTACAGGCAGCGGACATCCCTTTCTCTTGACCATTTTTTCCTCTGATGCTTTGTTTTCCACATAGAAGAGTTTTCCATGTTCGTGGGGTCAAATCTGCCTTCACTCATTCAACAATGATGCAGGTCTCTGCCCAGCTCCCCCCAGGCTTCAACCACACCTGACTGCCTGAAGTGACAGACCAGGCTGTGCCCTGGCAGGTAAGGGAAAGGCCCCCACAACTCATTCATGGGCTGCTCCTGCTTGGGCCTTCTACCAAGGAGCGGACCAGTCCCCCTGAGGGACAGCCCTTGGGTGGGGTGTCTGGTCATTTTGAAGAGCCAGTCACACCAATAGGTGCCTAGCACAGGCCCCACCCCCACCCCAAATAAGGCAAGCGACCCCTCCCTTTCCCAGGTGGTCCAGTCTAACACAAATCGTAAACCAAAGGGCCTGTGTGGTGGCTCAAGCCTGTCATCCCAGCACTTCGGGGGATGGATCGATTTTAGCCTAGGAGTTCAAGACCAGCCTGGGCAACATAGTGAGACTCCATCTCTACAAAAACAGTTTTTAAAGAAATTAGGGGTGCAGGCCAGGCACAGTGGCTCATGCCTGTAATCCCAGCACTTTGGGAGGTCGAGGCAGGTGGATCACGAGGTCAGGAGATGGAGATCATCCTGGTTAACACAGTGAAACCCCGTCTCTACTAAAAATACAAAAACTTAGCCAGGCGTGGTTGTGGGCGTCTGTAGTCCCAGCTACTCAGGAGGCTGAGGCAGGAGAATGGCATGAACCCAGGAGGCAGAGCTTTCAGTGAGCCGAGACCGTGCCACTGCACTCCAGCCTCGGCGACAGAGCAAGACTCCGTCTCAAAAAAAAAAAAAAATTAGGGGTGTAGTGGCTCATGCCACTAATCCCAGCACTTTGAGAGGCCGAGGTGGACAGATCGCTCGGAAGTTCCAGACCAGTCTGGGAAACATGGTGAAACTCTCTGTATATGCGTGTGGTAGGGTGAGCCTGTTACTATAGCAGCTGAGGTGGGAAGATCGATTGAGCCCAGGAGGTCCAGGCTGCAGTGAGTTGTGATCAGGCCACTGTACCCCAGCCTGTCCAACAGAGCAAGACCCTGCCTAAATTAAAAAAAAAAAAAAGAACGAAAGAAAGAAAAAAAAAAAAGAGGTCAGGCTCGGTGACTCATGCTTGTAATCCCAGTACTTTGGGAGCCCAAGGCGGGTGGATCATGAGGTCAGGGTTCGAGACCATCCTGGCCAATATGGGGAAACCCCGTCTCTACAAAAAACACAAACATTAGCCGGGCGTGGTGGCGCGCTCCTGAAATCGCAGCTACTGGGGAGGCTGAGGCAGGAGGAACGCTTGAACCCGGGAGGTGGAGATTAGAGTGAGCCGAGATTGAGCCACTGCACTCCAGCCTGGGCGACGGAGCGAGACTCTGTCTCAAAAAGAAAAAAAAAAGAAAAAAGAAAAAAAAAAAAAAAGAAAAGGAAAAGAAAAAAGAAAAGAAATCCTAAAACTCAAATTCCAATTCCACCAGAGAACCCTGCCTTCTTCTCATCCCTCTGATCTAACCCCTGCCCCCACCCAGCCTGGGGCGCATGGGCGCGTCTCCTCCTCCCTGGGCCTCTCTGTCCACCCGCTTCAGCCTTCAGTGTCCTGGGTCACAAGCGGTGATGTCCACAGCAGCCAGCACACCTGCTTCCGCAGGGCCGGAACCCCTGACCCCTGTAGCGCTGCGCCCACCCCACCCGTGCCCTCCCTCGTGCGCGGCCCGGACCCCGCCACACTGCAGGACGGCTCCCCCTCCGACTGCCCCTCCCTATGGTCCCACCCTGCGCGCCCAACCCACCGGCGACACCCGGCCGCGCCCCCGCCCCAGTCCTTGTGACTCGGCGCCTGGAAAGACCACACCAACCCCGGGAGGGGGGCGCTGCTTCCCGACACCGGCCCTGGGCGCGGAGACGGAGCCCGCGGAGCGTGGTAGCCAGGCTCCCAGCCCCGCGCCTTCCCTGCGCCCCGCCCCGCGCGCCCCTTATTGCGGGGCCACCGCGACCCCGCAGGGGACGCCCAAGCCAAGGTCCCCCCTCCCCGCGCCTTGGTTCCGCCCGCGTGTCACGTGACCGCAGCGCCTACTTGAGCAGAGGAGCCGCCGCGTCCCGTCGCCGAGTCCCCTCGCCAGGTTCCCTCCGACGCCGCCAAGATGATGTGCGGGGCGCCCTCCGCCGTGCAGCCGGCCACCGCCGAGACCCAGGACATCGCCGACCAGGTGGGTGGGCCCCGGGGACGGGGCCGGCCCGGGGTCCCGCCTGAGCCTCAGGGCGAGGCCGCGGCTCCTGGAGCGGGAGAAGCCACTTCGGCCCCGCTGCGCACCTGGGCGGGCGGGTTCGGTCCTGGACCCCCGGGCTGGCCGGGCTGTGGCCGTGAGAGGCCTCCCTCCGCTCGGGCGCTGCGTGCGAGTGTGCAGGGGAGGGGGCCGCGCCTGGGTCGGCGCTGGGGAGACACTGGGCTCCGCTGAATACAGCAAGGGCGAGTGGCAACTGATAGCCCCGGAGCAGGGTGCGGTCCCTGGATGGACAATCCCTGAGGGGAAACCCCAGGCATGAGGCGCTTCAGGTGATCGGGCGTCGCCGGCGATGGCGCAGGTGAGCAGCCGGCTCCAAACTTCACGGTGACCCGATAGCAAGCGGGTGGGGAGGGTCTGGCCAAACGGACTTAGCCAGGCTTCTTGCTAAAATTGGATTTTACAAGGAAGTGCGCAGGTGGCCTAGGCGCTTCAGGAGCCCGACTACAGTTTGGCCAAGCAAGAATCTTTGTCAGTATCTTCAACTAGTTCAGGCAAATATCATGAGAGAGTGCAAGAGGTCCCCAGCGATAAGGCACATGGGTTAAAAACTTAAGCGTATCTGCACAAAGGGTCTACAGGTTTCTTTACACGCTTCTGATTCTAACACTGTTTCAAACTGTAAGTCTAAATAAAAAGCTAAAACACACAAAAAAACAAGATAAAAACCGGGCTGGGTTGCAGAGGGCAACCTTCCCTGTGCCTCGGTTTCCTCGTCTGTAAAATGGACGTCCTGTTGCTTTGCACCTTCCAGAGGATTCTAGAGGGGCTTCAGTGAGCAGGTCCTCTGCAGGAAGCCCCTCCGGTGGAGCACAGGCCGGGCCCGCCTCCCTGTCATAGTTGGTGACCAAGTGGATGCCCCAAGCAGGAACAGGTCCAGGCGATGCTGAGGCCTGGGTTTTTTGTTTTTTGTTTTTGAGACGGAGTCTCACCCTGTTGCCCAGACTGGAGTGCGGTGGCGCAATCTGGGCTCCCTGCAACCTCCACTTCCCAGGTTCAAGAGATTCTCCTGCCTTAGCCTCCTGAGTAGCTGGGATTACAGGCATGCACCATCATGCCCGGCTAATTTTTGTATTGTTAGTAGAAACGGGGTTTCACCAGATTGGCCAGGCTAGTCTTGAACTCCTGACCTCAAGTAATCTGCCCGCCTCAGCCTCCCAAAGTGCTGAGATTACAGGTGTGAGCCACCATGCCCAGCCGAGGCCTGTTTTTGTTTTGTTTTTGTTTTCTTTGAGACAGAGTCTCGGTCTGTTGCCTAGGCTGGAGTGCAGTGGCATGATCTCAGCTCACTGCAACCTCTGCCTCCTGGGTTCAAGCTATTCTCTTGCCTCAGCCTCCCAAGTAGCTGGGATTACAGGCGCCCGCCACCTCACCCGGCTAGTTTTTTGTATTTTTAGTAGAGACGGGGTTTCGCCATGTTGGCCAGGCTGGTCTGGCCTGTGTTTTGAGTAAGGAGAGGAAAAAGGAAACAAATTTCTTTTCCTTTATTTTTATTTATTTATTTATTGACACAGGGTCTTGTTCTGTCACCCAGGCTGGAATGCAGTGGCACAGCCTTGACCTCCCGGGTTCAAGCGATTCTCCTGCCTCAGCCTCCTGAGTAGCTGGGACTACAGGTGCACGCCACCACGCCTGGCTAATTTTTGTATTTTTAGTAGAGACGGGGTTTCACCATGTTGCCAGGCTAGTCTCAAATTCCTGGGCTCAAGCGGCCCTCCAGCTTCACCCTTCCACAGTGCTGGGATTGCGGGGGTGAGCCCCGCCCAGCCTTCTTTCTCACTGGGACTGCAGGCGTGAGCCCTGCCCAGCCTTCTTTCTCCTTTTATCTTTCCTCCCCTCTGCTGCTTCCTGAATGTGATCAGCCCACAGCCTCATCACTCAAGGGTTTTTGACCATCTGACTGCAGGAAGAAGGGCAGAATGAGTCAGTCTCATGACACCTTTGGAAATGAGGCATTTTTGTCCGGCCGGTGCCTGCCCAGGCTGCTTGTGGGAGCCGCACCTGGAAAAGTGGTTCCTCTCCCCGACAGCCACTCATAGAAGCCTACCCAGCTCTTCCTTACCCGTTTCCTGGCTTTCCAGGCCTAAGACATCCCGCATTGTCACCCACTCTGAACTTCGAATGAGTTCTTGTTGCAGCCAGGAGAAAAGAGTCCCTGTCTCAAAAGTGACCTGAGTGGGCCCAGCCATGGCTACTGGGAGGGGCGTTAAGGCAGGCGTATGAACCAGGCAGCCCATTTGCCGGGTGGTCTCTAAGGAAGGGCGGGAGGGAGGGGCAGGGGCGCTTCCTGGACACCCCCTAGTCGGGCCCTGTCTTACCGACTCCTTATGGGAGCGCTCGAGCTGAGTGTTCCTATCATACTTTGCAGACAAGGAAGGTGGAGACCAGAGCCTGACTTGAGCCCTAAGGCCAGCAGAGTTCCTCATTCTGTGCCACTGCATGGGGGACCCTCCCCCAGAGCCACCCCTGCGCCTTCGCAGCCCGTCTGCCCCACTGTCGACACCCCCAACACAGGTGACTGGTCGGTCACTTGCGGCTTTCTAACTCATCCTGCCTTTCAGGGCTCCCCCGGTGAGAGGCCGGCCCCTGCTGCTCCCTGTCAGCGGCGTCAGTGCCCACGTCAGTGCCCACGCTGCACAGGTGGCCTGGCCTGGAACCAGCACCTCCACGGTGCACAGCCTCCTCCACAGCCTCCTGGGGGTTTCCCTGCCATGCCCTGCAGACTTTGCTGCTCCTGCTCCCGAAACAGCAAAGAGAGGGGCCAGTGCTCATCCTCCCATGCCCTAGGGCGGGTCTGTGGGCGAGACACAACCTGAGCCCTCAGTGACTGGGGGTGAGGGCTGCCACACTGGTGTGTCCCCGCAAGCCCACTGGACATTGCTGGGAGAGGGGCACACAGCTTGGTCTCCAGACACAGGTAGCCACTGTGCCCATGCAGCGAGAAGCATGGCGGCCTTGAGCAGAGAACATGGGGGGCAGGAGGGCACCTTCCCTTCCCCACCTCCCCAGCCTTTCCTGCCAGGGCCCCAGGCCTCTCTTCTCCAGCCTGTCCCAGCAAAGGCCCTCCCTGGCGCTGGGAGGTGGTGGGGCCTTGGGCCAGGTTGCCCTGGTGGCTCCGCTACCGGTAATACTGGGTGACTCCCTTTCTTTCCCAACTGGTGTGCTTCCTGCCACTTCCTTTTTGTTTGTTTGTTTTGAGATGGAGTCTTGCTCTCTTGCCAGGCTGGAGTGCAGTGGTGCGATCTCAGCGATCACTGCAACCTCCACCCCCCAGGTTCAAGCGATTCCCCTGCCTCAGCCTCCTGAGTAGCTGGGGCTACAGGCGTGCGCCACCACGCCCAGCTAATTTTTTGTGTTTTAGCAGAGACGGGGTTTCACCGTGTTGGCCAGGATGGTCTTGATCTCCTGACCTCGTGATCCACCTGCCTCAACCTCCCAAAGTGCTGAGATTACAGGCGTGAGCCACTGTGCCCGGCCTGTTTTTTTTTTTTTTAAACTAAACCCCTAATTCTCTGGGACCGGCTTCGTCACTCCGGTACACTCTTGTGCTTACCCGTTAACCTAGGCAGCAGCCAGAGCACTTTTTTTTTTTTTGAGACAGGGTCCCACCATATCTCCCAGGCTGGGCTGCAGTGGTGCAGTCATCGCTCACGGTAACCTCGGACTCCAGGACCCCAGCGATCCACCTCAGCCTCTCCAGTAGCTAGGATCACAGACGCATGCCACCACATCTGGCTGATGTTATTTATTTATTTATTTTTTTATTTTATTTTTTTTGAGACGGAGACTTGCTCTGTCTCCCAGGCTGGAGTGCAGTGGCAGGATCTCGACTCACTGCAAGCTCCGCCTCCCAGGTTCACGCCATTCTCCTGCCTCAGCCTCCCGTGTAGCTGGGACTATAGGCGCCCGCCACCGCGCCTGGCTAGTTTTTGTATGTTATTTATTTTTTAGAGATGGAGTCTCCAACTCCAGGGCTCAAGCAATCCTCTGGCGTTGGCCTCCCAAAGTTTTGGTATCACAGACAGAAACCACTGTGCCTGACCCCAGAGTACTTTTAAACTACGTTAGATTTAATTGTTTTTTTTTTTTTTTTTTTGAGATGGAGTCTCACTCTGTTGTCCAGGTTGGAGTGCAGTGTCGCAGTCTCAGCTCACTGCAACCTCTGCCTCTTGGGTTCAAGCGATTCTCCTGCATCAGCCTCTCAAGTAGCTGGTACTACAGGTGTGAGCCAGCACACCCAGCTAATTTTTATATTTTTAGTAGAGATGGAGTTTTGCCACATGGGCAGGGGTGGTCTCGAACTCCTGACTTCAAGTGATCCGCGTCCTGGGCCTCTCAAAGTGGTGGGATTACAGGTGTGAGCCACCACACCTGGCCTTTTTCTTTGAGACAGAGTCTCACCGTGTCACCCAGGCTGGAGTGCAGTGGTGTGGTCTCAGCTCACTGCAACCTCTGCTTCTGGGGTTCAAGTGATTCTTCTGCCTCAGCCTCCCAAGTAGCAGGGACTACAGGCACCCGCCACCACACCCTGCTAATTTTCCTATATTTAGTAGAGACAGGGTTTCGCCATGTTGGCCATGCTGGTCTCGAACTCTTGACCTCAAGTGATCCACCCACCTCAGCTTCCCAAAATGCTGAGATTACAGGCATGAGCCACCCTGCCTGGCCCAATTTAATTTTCTTTTTTTAGATGGAGTTTTGCTCTTGTTGCCCAGGCCGGAGTACAGTGGCTTGATCTCGGCTCACTGCAGCCTCCGCCTCCCAGGTTCAAGTGATTCTCTTGCCTCAGCCTCGCGAGTAGCCGGGATTACAGGTGCTCACCACCACGCCCAGCTAATTTTTGTATTTTTAGTAGAAACGGGATTTCACCATTTGGCTAGGCTGGTCTCAAACTCCTGACCTCAAGTGATCCGCCTACCTCAGCCTCCCAAAGTTCTGGGATTACAGCCTTGAGCCACCGTACCCAACTGGAACTGTTTTTTTCTACTTTATTATTAGGCTAACAGTTAAAATGTCCCTTCAGTTGTAAGAGACAATTGTGTGAAGAGCCAGTGTCAGAATCATGTGTGTGTGCACGTGCGTGCAAGTTACTCCAGCAGGAGGGAATCCAAGAAGCCGCTGAGACATCCTCATGTCCCCTCTGCCTAGGTGAGGTCCCAGCTTGAAGAGAAGGAAAACAAGAAGTTCCCTGTATTTAAGGCCGTGTCGTTCAAGAGCCAGGTGGTCGCGGGGACAAACTACTTCATCAAGGTAGAGTGTGGCGTGGGAAGGCCCGCCCCAAACGGGTGCTGGTAGAAAGCCGCTTGCACAGGCCTGGGCTCCGTGGTGTGGAGTGTGGCCTGGGAGGGCCCGCCCCAAACGGGTGCTGGTAGAAAGCCGCCTGCGCAGGCCTGGGCTCTGTGGTCTCAGGTGCTGGTGCACCCTGTGGCTGCCCCCTGAGATGAGCATCCTACTGTGTGTGTCCATCGGCCTTTCAGGAGGACTGGGGCTTCCGGGGAGCTAAGAACCCTAAGGGATGTGGGGTGCAAGGCGTCCGCTGCACCTGCAGAAGACAGGCTTGTCAGCGGCTGCGAACGACCTGGAGGGATGCAGCAAGGTGACTCGGGATCAGAGGCTCCTCTCACTCCACTCTCTTCCCAGGTGCACGTTGGCGACGAGGACTTCGTACACCTGCGAGTGTTCAAATCTCTCCCTCACGAAAACAAGCCCTTGACCTTGTCTGACTACCAGACCAACAAAGCCAAGCACGACGAGCTGAGCTATTTCTGATCCTGACTTGGGACAGGACCCTTCAGCCAGAAGACTGATAATTAAAGTGATCCTCCGTGGACCAGAGCATGCACTTGTGATCCTAAAATAAGCTTCATTTCCGGGCTGTGCCCTTGCGGTGGAAGGGGCGGGATTCAGCAGCTGCTCTTGCATTTCTCTTCCTAAATTTCACTGTGTTGATTTCTTTCCTTCCCAATCAGTGATCTTAATTACTTTCAAAATATTTTCAAAATAGATATATTTTTAAAATCCTTACAGATTGCCTCCTTTGTTTTGGATTTTTTTTCTTCGTCTGAACCACGCTGGGCAGGTCCTTCCCCTCGGGGGCATGGAGGCCGGGGAGATTGCCCGGCTCACACAGCAAGCGGGTGGTGGACCCAGGATTCACACCTTGCCGCTCTGGCCCGCGTTCCTAACCACCATCTTTGCATGTTGTTGCTTTGACTCTAGGTCCTGGCCCCAAGCCTCAGTTTCTCCCATAAAATAAGAGTGTGAGTAAATCCAATTCCACAGCGTAACTGGCTCCAGATCTCAGATACATTCACACACTTTATGCTCCAGTACAGAGAGGCAGCAACACTGTCGTGCACATGCGGAATAGCCTGCAGCCTCACCGAGCGCCCTGCGATGCGGGAGGCTTCCCGTGGAGCCATGTGGGCTGCTAAAGGGAGGTATCTTAGGAGAGTGTGTCTATTTAAAAAACGCCGCCTAGTTTTCAACAGGGATTACTTCCCATTCGTGGAATCGGCCCGGTGGCTTCCCACCTGTGATGCTGTGTTAAACAGGACAGAAGAGGGAGCATCATACATGATAAGAGCTAAGACTAGGGGTGAAAGTCTCTGTGCACCGGGGTCATAATGTGAGTGTATTCCTGAGGGTGTCCTGAGCTGCACTTTGCCTCCAAGGTGTCCGACAGCGTACGCCAGAACTGCTGCCGTGGGATTCAGGCTGTCCAGATCAGAGGGCAGTAAAGACTAAGGAGGGATCTACCTGTGAGTCCACAGAGCTTTGAAAGTGACGATAGAAAACTCTGAATCAGGCTGGGCGCGGTGGCTCACACCTGGAATCCCAATACTTTGGGGGGCCAACGTGGGTGGATCACTTTGAGGTCAGGAGTTCTAGGCCAGCCTGACCAACATGGTGAAACCCTGTCTCTACTAAAAATATAAAAATCAGCTGGGTGTTGTGGCAGGCGCCTATAACCCCAGCTACTTGGGAGGCTGAGACAGGAGGAACACTTGGACCCAGGAGGTGGAGGTTGCAGTGAGCCAAAGTTGCACCACTGCACTCCATCCTGGGTGACAGAGTGAGATCCTATCTCCAAAAAAAAAAAAAAAAAAGGAAAAAAAGAAAACTTAGAATCATGGACTGTGTATTCTGTACTCTTAACATGAATTCTGAGAATAAGCTTTTATAACATGCAAAACGGAATCAAGCAGTTTTGCATTGAAAGGAAAACCCGAGGTATTTCCCACTTGAGAACTTCCAGTGGGAGGCAGGTGGGGGAGGTGCCATTTAGGGTGCCACACAGCGGTAGAGCCATCCCCAACAGGAAGGGAGCGGGTGTCTGCAGGAGCAGTGACCAGGAACTCCTATGGGGCACCTGGGTTGGGGGAAGCTGGATTTAGGGTTAGAAGCTTGTATGTAAACAGGAAATATCAACGTAAAACAGAAAATAAAAGATGTAATTAATGCTGTGGTCTGGTTTAAACACAGGTTGACAAAGGGATCAAAATTATTTCTGTGGCTGGGTGCGCGTGGCTTACGCCTGTAATCCCAGCACTTTGAGAGGCTCAGGTGGGCAGATCACTTGAGGTCAGGAGTTCGAGACCAGCCTGACCAACATGGTGAAACCCCATCCCTACTGAAAAAAAATAAAATAAGGCCGGGCACGGTGGCTCACGCCTGTAATCCCAGCACTTTGGGAGGCCGAGGCGGGTGGATCATGAGGTCAGGAGATCGAGACCACGGTGAAACCCTGTCTCTACTAAAAATGCAAAAAATTAGCTGGCGTGGTGGCGGGCGCCTGTAGTCCCAGCTACTCGGGAGGCTGAGGCAGGAGAATGATGTGAACCCGGGAGGCGGAGCTTGCAGTGAGCTGAGATTGCACCACTGCACTCCAGCCTGGGTGACAGAGTAAGACTTCGTTGCAAAATAAAATAAAATAAAATAAAATACAAAAAATTAGCCGGGCAGGGTGGCAGGTGTCTGTAATCCCAGCTACTCAGGAGGCTGAGGCAAGAGAATAGCTTGAACCCAGGAGGCGGAGGAGGTTGCAGTGAGCCGAGAATGTACCACTGCACTCCAGCCTGGGCGACAGAGTAAGACTCCGTCTCTCTCTATATATACATTATTTATATGAAGTTGTCAATTTCATCCACATGCTGTCGTCTGCTTCCTTTTTTTTTTTTTTTTTGAGATGGAGTCTCGCTCTGTCACCCAGGCTGGGGTGCGGTGGCCGGATCTCTGCTCACTGCAAGCTCCGCCTCCCGGGTTTACGCCATTCTCCTGGCTCAGCCTCCCGAGTAGCTGGGACTACAGGCGCTCGCCACCTCGCCCGGCTAGTTTTTTGTACTTTTTAGTAGAGACGGGGTTTCACCGTGTTAGCCAGGATGGTCTCGATCTCCTGACCTCGTGATCCGCCCGTCTCGGCCTCCCAAAGTGCTGGGATTACAGTCTTGAGCCACCGCGCCCAGCCTCGTCTGCTTCCTTAGGAGCATCGGCAGCAGCAGCTTGGAAATCTGATGAATTTCACTACCCGCTGACGAAAGTCCCTTGTTACCGAACCCACTGCTGGTTCAACCCTGCCCTCTGAGAGTGCGTTAGGAGCTCTGATATGGTTTGGCCGTGTCTCCACCCAAATTTCATCTTGAATTGTAGCTCCCATAATCCCATGTCATGGGAGGGACCCGGTGGGAGGTCCCTCAATCATGGAGGTGGTTACCCTCATTGCTGTTCTCGTGATAGTGAGTGAATCCTCGTGAGATCTGATGGTTTTATAAGGGGCTTTCCCCCCTTTTGCTTGGCACTTCTCCTTCCTGCCACCATGTGAAGGAGGATGTGTTTGCTTCCCTTTCCGCCATGATTGTAAGTTTCCTGAGGCCTCCCCAGCCATGCTGAACGGTGAGTCGATGAAACCTCTTTCCTTTATAAATTATACAGTCTCGGACTTTATTAGCAGCATGAGAATGGGCTAATACAGGAGCTCAAAGTGGGTGAGGCACGTGGTAAGGGAAGAATGAAGTCAGCTTGGACTCCCGTGGGGCTCACAGCATGGGGGCGGTGACTGTCACTGTCATGGATGTGAAACTTTACCAAGTGCCCTAAGGAAGGCTCCTGTTGGAGGTAAATGGGGATCTGACAGAGATGCAGAAGGCTTCTGGGCAGAGACCATGCCCAAGTTCAGACCTGAAGCTTGAGGAGGAGCCAGAGGCCGAGGCAGGTGAGACTGTCCTGGTGCTAGCAGCAGAGTGGGGACTCCAGGTTGGGCAAAAGCATGGCGCCTTCTGGGAGGCAGCCTCATAGCCACGACGTCACGGCAGCTGCCCTGGAGGAGCCCTGGGTCCTGGGACAGAGCCCCGGTTGTGCCCAGCAGTCTGGAGGGCAGGACGGGCTACCCTGAATGAATTAAGACACTGGATCCCCAGGACCCTGACGGCTCAGGTCCTTCCCCATCCTGGCACATGAACCAGAAAACAGGTCTACGTGCTGGGACCTGCCATGAGCCACTTCCCCTCCAGACCCCCGAGAGCCAGAAAGACAACGTGAAGGTCTTACTCATGGTTCGTTCAGGCATGGTTCCCCAAAACTGTTTGCCTCGGCAATGTTAAAAATGGCTTGAGCTTTGGGAGGCTGAGGTGGGAGGATCACTTGAGCTCAGGAGTTTGAGACCAGCCTAGGCAACATAGTCTCTACATCTCTACATACAAAAAATAAAAAATTAGTCAGGTTTGGTGACACACACTTGTAGTCCCAGGCTAAGGTGGGAAGATCATATCATTTGAACTGGGAGGTCGAGGCTACAGTGAGCCATCATCACACCACTGAACTCTGGCCTGGGTGACAGAGAGAGATCCTGTCTTGAAAATAATAATAGGCCGGGCGCGGTGGCTCAAGCCTGTAATCCCAGCACTTTGGGAGGCCGAGACGGGTGGATCACGAGGTCAGGAGATCGAGACCATCCTGGCTAACACAGTGAGACCCCGTCTCTGCTAAAAAATACAAAAAAAACTAGCCGGGCGAGGTGGCGGGCGCCTGTAGTCCCAGCTACTCGGGAGGCTGAGGCAGGAGAATGGCGTATACCCGGGAGGCGGAGCTTGCAGTGAGCTGAGATCCGGCCACTGCACTCCAGCCTGGGTGACAGAGCGAGACTCCGTCTCAAAAAAAAAAAAAAAAAAAAAAAAAGAAAAATAATAATAATAAATAAATAAATGAAAATGGCACAGGGCAGCAGAAGCCTACAACCCCCTCCCAGGGCAGCCCCTCTCCTGCAGTCTGCCCTGCAGACTGGGCGCCTGCTCAAGTCACGGGTAGGACAGGAAGGTGGAGGGGTGGGTGTGCAATGTCCAGAACGTGCAGGAGCCCAGGACGGCCTGGCCTGAGCTCCCCGTTTGTAATGCGGGCCCCGTCCTGAAAGGGAACACTGCTTCCACACACTGGACACCAAACGCTGCTTGGGTTGCCCCTGGGAGTGCTGCCTGTTTCCACTGGGGCCCCGGCCGATATAAATGCACAGAGCAGATGCTAGGCAAGGAACCACCCCACGCTGAAAGCCCAGACCCTCACTCTAAAGCTCCTGAGGCAGGCATGGTCCCTGGGCTGGGCAGGCAGCTGTGGGTCCCTAGTCCGCTGTCACTCACTCTTGAGTGACGGTGTCATCTTGGTTGGGTCTCCCACCCTCCACCCAGAATTCTCAGCGAGCATCACTTTTCCCAGAGCTGGTAGGTTGTTGTTGTTTGTTTGTTTGTTTGAGATGGAGTTTCACTCTTATCACCTGGGCTGGAGTGCAGTGGTGCGATATTGGCTCACTGCAAACTCTACCTTCCGGGTTCAAGTGATTCTCCTGCCTCAGCCTCCTGAGTAGCTGGGATTACAGGCACCTGCCACCATGCCTGGCTAATTTTTGTATTTTTAGTAGAGACAGGATTTCACCATGTTGGCCAGGCTGGTCTTGAACTACTGACCTCAGGTGATCCACCCACCTTGGCCTCTCAAAGTGCTGGGATGCCAGGCGTGAGCCACCGCTCCAGGCCTGGTTTTTGGTTTTTGTGAGACAAGGTCTCACTGTTGCCCAGGCTGGAGTGCAGTGGGGCCGTGATGGCTTACTGCGGTCTTGACCTCCCCTAGCTCAGGTGATCCTCCTGCCTCAGCCTCCTGAGCAGCTGGAACTACAGGTGCATGCCACCTCGTTCTGCTAATTATTTGTGTTTTTTGTAGCAACGGGGTTTCGCCATGTTGCCTAGGCTGGTCTTGAACTCCTGAGCTCAAGTCATCCACCCACCTCAGCCCCAAAATGTGGTGGGATTACAGGCATGAGCTGCCGCACCCAGGGCCTGCAGGTTTTGCTGGCCTTGTGTTCCCCATCTGGCAGAACAGGGCAGCCAAGCTGTGTGTTAGCTGAGGTTCTGTCTGTGCAGAGAGGGTCTGGGGGGGAGCCAGGCAAAGCCAACAGTATCCTTACCCGCCCAGAGAAGCTGGGAGATGCCACCACAGCCTCACTTAGCCTCTCCTCTAACTGCTGTCAGGAAACGTGCGTTATGAAGCAGGGCCAATTGATGGAGATGAGATTAGATTTGCACTAGAGACAGAATAACATAATTGGATGCAAATTGTGCATGAGAGAAAATTGTAGGCTTGAGTAATCTAATCATTCCACCACCAGGTAGAGCATCTAAGATGTTCTAATTGAGCTGCCCAGAAGCAGTGTTAATTCCCATTTTCTATCCCACAAAAGGCAGGGTCAGGACTTGAGCATTTGGAAGCTCAGAGCTCCGCGAGCTCTCCACGGCACAACCAGCCCCTGGTTGGGCACCGTCCCTGACCATCGACTGAGCTCACACTCATTCCTTTCCAGGTCGTCTCTCCCTCCTCCCCCCTTCCCACATCTGAATGTCCTTGTGTCAGGCACTCTGCAGGTCTGCTTGCAGAGCGAGGCAGGCATGGCCCCTCTCCAAGAGGCTTACAGTGTCAAAGGTGGCCAGAGATGGGCCGGGCCTTCCCTGCCCAGATCCTTCTCCCCACCTCCCTTAAGGGCAAGAAAAACTAGAATTTCCCACAGATGGAAAAGACACACTTCCCAGGCTCCTCTGCAGCACGTGTAGCCACACCAGGGGATGCTGACGCAGGGCCAGATCAAGGAGCCGTGCTGAGCCGTGGCAGGGACATTGGGATCTGGGGCCAGGGAGCGTCGTGGACAACGTGCAGGGCAGAGAGAGCTACGTGTGCCGGAGCTGCCTTTAGAGAAAGCTGACTGCAGGGCTGACTGCGGGGGTGGGGAGCGGGTGAGCCCCTAAGAGCCGGCTGGAAGGACAAGAGGGGGCTCGGCTCTGCTCTAGAGGCTGCTGCCCAGCCTGGGAGCAGTGGGAGGTGCCATTCAGACTGAGCAGAGCCGACTGGGCCACCGTTGGCCCCTCTTCCTTCCCCATTCTGCCCCATGGCTGCGCGCACCTTTGTGCTCCTTAAGAGCGAGAAAATCACAGGACACAGATCCTAAGGGCTGCTGCGTCATGCCTGCCTGGCCTTGTGTGTCTGGGTCTGGCCCTGAGCCCAGGGATAAGGAAGAATTGCAGCCTGAATGAATGTACGACTGGCTAAATGTGGCCGGCCTCTGCGCCCACACTCCAGGAGTGCACATGTACTTGACGGAGTTTCTGGCATAGGCAGGATGACCTCTTTTGGGAGTACAGGGTGTGGTCTCAGTCAGGGGCCCCCTCCATGGTCCAACCACAGCCTTGCCCAGGAGTATGTCGTGAGGTCTGGGTATGACACAGTGTCAAGGCGGAGGGGGTCTGTCGAGAGGCCAAGATGCTGGTGGGGTCAGTGGCAGCCAGAGACGTAGACAGACGGAGCTCAGGGACGGTGGGGCCTGGCCCCCTCTCTGGATGGAGAGGCCACGGTCTCTATCAGAAACTAGGGTGCCAGCAGGGGAGGGAGTGCAGCCTGTGTCATTTCCATATGGAAACTCGAGGCAGGGCCCAGGGAAGCACATTTCAGGGCTACAAGTAGGAGACAGGGAAGAAGGCAAAGGACTCGCGACTCCCACTCAGGGAAGGACCAGCGTCCGTGTCCCGGCTCCAGGAAGGGTGGCACCGAGGCAGGGAAGGTCACAGGGGCAGAGCTCAGGGTGGCCTCAGAACACTGGGGCACAGAGCGTGCATGGGGGCCCCATCCCCTCCACAGGGGAAAGTGAAGACTGGACCCTCAGAGGCCACAGTCAGGCCGGCCTTGGGGTCGCTGTGCTGCTCCTGAGAGTAACAAGGGCGTGAAGAACTAGATGTCTGGACACATTTGTGCGTGTGTGTGTGCATGTCCACGCATGTGTGCCTGTGTGTCTGCGTAGTGTGTATTCGTGTGTGCGTGCCCGTGCGTCCACGTGTGCATGTGCGTCCGCATGTATATGTGTGCGTTCACCTGTGCGTGCGTGCATCTGCATGTGTGTGTGCGTCTGTGCGTGCATCTGCATGTGTGTGTGCCTGCATGTATGCATGTGTGTGCATGTGTGTGCCCGCAAGGCTCCCATGTACAGACACAGAGAGGGCAGTGAGGAGGCCGCACACACAACTGCTCTCTGGGGACCGTGGGTGTGAACTCACAGCCACTAGCTTAGCATGTGGCCCCAGCCTTCTGCGTCACTTTCACACTGTTCAGGGAAAACCAACCAGGTGGTGTCTGTGTAAACAGCACAGCCGGGCAGACTGGTCCTCCCAGTGAACTCAGGGACTCGGCCCGGCTCCGAGGGAGGCCTATGATGCTGGGTCCGTGGAAAGCGGGTTCCAGCCAGGCCATTCATCAAGACCTGTGCAGTCTTGGGAATCCCATCCGACCCCCAAGAGCCTGTAAAATGGGGGCATCATCCTGGTGTTGCTGGCTTGGCGACTGACACCCGAGCATGCCCAGGGCACCCAAGGCGTGAGCCTGCTCGCACCCCCAGGCCCTCCCCTTTCACAGAAACCTTTCCCGAGCCTGTTCAGTCCTCTCTTCCCTGTGGGGGTCACAGGAGCTCAGGAAATTCACCACTTGCTGGATAAGGCATAATTTTCATGTTATTGAACCCAAAACATTCTTTTGTTTTGAGGCAGTCTGGGACTCAGAGTCCCAGGCTGCCTCTCCAGGTGCTCCCTGGCCTGCTCTCAGTGGCCACACTCCCCTACAAAGACCCTCATTTTGTGGGTTTTTTTTTTTTTTTTGGAGACAGTCTTGCTCTGTTGCCCGGGCTGGAGTGCAGTGGCACGATCTCGGCTCACTGTAACCTCTGCCTCCGGGGTTCAAGCAATTCTCCTGCCTCAGTATCCCAAGCAGCTAGAATTATAGGCGTGCACCACCATGTCCAACTACATTTTGTACTTTTAGTAGAGACAGGTTTTCACTATGTTGGCCAGGCTGGTTTTGAACTCCTGGCCTCACGTGATCCGCCTGTGTCGGCCTCCCAAAGTGCCGGGATTACAGACGCGAGCCACCGCGCTGGGTCCTCGGACCCTTGCTTTGAAGCAGCTGTTGTCTTGGTTTCCAGGGTGTCAGCAGTCCTCTGCCTGGAGCAGCTTCACCGCGATCGATTGACCTCGGGGTCACACGGCCTTGCAAGGCCATCTTCTTACAAGTACACCAGGCCCTGGATTTAGGGTCCTCACCTGGGGCAACTGCATTTTATGTAACTAATGACATCCATGAAGACCTCATTTCCAAACAAAGTCATATTCTTTTTTTTTTTTTTAATTGAGATGGGGTCTCACTCTGTCACCCAGGCTGGAGTGCAGGAGTACAATCTTGGCTCACTGCAGCCTCCGCCCCCCACCCCCACCCAGGCTCAAGTGAACCTCCTACCTCAGCCTCCTGAGTAGCTAGGACTACAGGCACGTGCCACCATGCCTGGCTACTTTTTTTTTTGAAATGGAATTTTCGCTTTTGTTGCCCGGGCTGCAGTACAATGGCACGATCTCGGCTCACTGCAACCTTCGCCTCACAGGTTCAAGTGATTCTCCTGCCTCAGCCTCCCTAGTAGCTGGGATTACAGGCATGTGCCACTACACCAGGCTAATTTTTTGTATTTTTAGTAGAGATGGGGTTTCTCCATGTTGGTCAGACTGGTCTCGAACTCCCGACCTCAGATGATCCACCCGCCTCGGCCTCCCAAAGTGCTGGGATTACAGGTGTAAGCCTCCACGCCCGGCCTCATGCCTGGCTACTTTTTTGTATTTTCAGTGTAGACAGGGTTTCACCATGTTGCCCAGGCTGGTCTCGAACTCCTGAACTCAAGCAATCCACCCATCTTGGCCTCCCAAAGTCCTGGGATTACAGGCATGAGCCACCGCACCTGGCCTAATAAAGTCACATTCTGAAGTGCAGGGTGGACGTGAGTTTTTGCAGGACATCAATGAATTTGGGGGGATACCCGTCCAGGCCTAGGGTGGACGTTTTTGCAGGACATCATTGAACTTGGTGGGGGACACCCATCCAGGCTTAGTGTCCTCAACAGTGAAGCCTTTATAATCACAGCCTGAATTGTACACTTTGAATGGCTGACTCATGTGGAATGAACTGTTATCTCAATAAAGCTGTTACCAGTAAAAACAGAAATAAAAGCCAGGTGTGGTGGCTCACGCCTGTAATTTCAGTACTTTGCGAGGCTGAGGAGGATCACTTGAGCCCAGGAGTTTGCGACCAGCCTGGGTAACATGGCAAGACCTCATCTCTACAAAAAAATTGTTTAATTAGCCGGACGTGGTGGTGCGCCTGTGGTCACAATTACTCGGGAGCTTGAGGTGGGAGGACTGCTTGAGGCCAACTGATTGAACAGAAGTTGCTGTGAGCTGAGATCACACCACTGCACTCCAACCTGGGCAACAGAGTGAGACCCTGTCTAAAAAAAAAAAAAAAAAAGAAGTAAAGAAAGATAAGTCTGGCTGGGCACGGTGGCTCAAGCCTGTAATCCCAGCACTTTGGGAGGCCGAGATGGGCGGATCACAAGGTCAGGAGATGGAGACCATCCTGGCTAACACGGTGAAACCCCGTCTCTACTAAAAAATACAAAAAAGTAGCTGGGCAAGGGGGCGGGTGCCTGTAGTCCCAGCTACTCGGGAGGCTGCGGCAGGAGAATGGCGTGAACCCGGGAGGCGGAGCTTGCAGTGAGCTGAGATCTGGCCACTGCGCTCCAGCCTGGGCGACAGCGAGACTCCGTCTCAAAAAAAAAAGAAAGAAAGATAAGTCTGTCTCCCCTCTCCGGACTCTCTGGCAGGGGCATGGGCTTGGTGGGAGCTGGCACGGATGGGGGCATGAGCAGGGCAGTGTGCAGGGGTCCAGGCTGGCCTCGTGGAGGTGAAGGCTCTTTCAGGGACAGCCTGAGTCCGCATGTTGTGGGGGTATCTCCTCAATGCAGTAATTTAGGCAGAAGTCCAGCTGGGGTGAGGTGTCTGTAATACCAGAGGCCTCCAGAAAGTGCAGACTACCTGATGCTGGCCAGGCCCGGCCTGATCCCCACAAGTGTCTTGGAAAGGTCCTACCAGGGTGGAGAACAGGGGAGGCAGCAAACCCTGAAGGTGGGTCCCTCCCAGCGAGTGTGAGACAGGTGTTTACTGGCACCAAAGGAGGACCCCCAGCCCCAGGGAGGTGTCAACAGCCACGCTCTGCCAGTGGTGTCCCGAGAAGCCCCACGAGCCTAACAGCCCATTGGGTCCCTTCTCTTACTTCCCGGCTCCCCTCCCTCTGCCATCCTCACCCCCACGCCACTGGAGCACAGCCCCTCTATCCTAGGAACCCAGATTTGAAGCCCTAAGCCAGCGTGGCCTCAAGGGCAGGTCCTGGACTTGGGGCTGGCCTTTCCCACCCACTGGGGAAAGCAGCCCCAGCCAGCTGCAGTCCTCACAGGGGCTGAGGCTTCAGGGCCAAGCATGTTGCCTGCTGGATATTTGGCTCAGACCCTTGGGGCAGGAGGTGACTGAGCCAGCAGGTGCCCCACCCCTGGACACGCTCCAGCTTGGAGGCTAACCCGCCGTGTTGGCATCTGATGAACCCCAGTTCCAGGAAGGCCTCTAAGATTTTCAGCTCATCTATTGTTCCTTGTGTAAGAGCAGGTACTTACCCTAAATCCTGCCCTTAGAGCAAATGACTGGGATGCTTATCTGCTTCAATTGTCCAGCACATCCCTGCTGAACCACACAGACCACACCACTCCCCTGAGGTACATAAGCCCTGGGCTTGGCGGTGACGCGTGGGCCCCAGACACAGACGTGGCTTCTGTTCCTAAGTCCCTATTACATGTTTGTTTCTGATAAACCGTCTTTCTGAGAAACCGGATTGGGCAACTTCTTCTTCTTCTTCTTCTTTTTTTTTTTTGAGATGGAGACTTTGCTCTGTCTCCCAGACTGGAGTGCAGTGGTGCGATCTCGGCTCACTGCAACCTCCGCCTCCCGGGCTCAAGTGATTCTCCTGCCGCAGCCTCCTGAATAGCTGGGATTACAGGCACCTGCCACCACGCCCAGCTAATTTTTGTATTTTTATTTATTTTTTTTGAGACGGAGTCTCTCTCTGTCGCCCAGGCTGGAGTGCAGTGGAGTGCAGCTCACTGCAAGCTCCGCCTCCCGGGTTCACGCCATTCTCCTGCCTCGGCCTCCGGAGTAGCTGGGACTACAGGCGCCCTCCACCTCGCCCGGCTAGTTTTTTGTGTTTTTTTGGTAGAGACGGGGTTTCACCACATTAGTCAGGATGGTCTCGATCTCCTCATCTCGGCCTCCCAAAGTGCTGGGATTACAGGCTTGAGCCACCGCGCCCGGCCAATTTTTGTATTTTTAGTAGAGATGGGTTTTCACCATGTTGGCCAGGCTGGTCTTGAACTCTTGACCTCATGATCCGCCCGCCTCAGCCTCCCAAAGTGCTGGGATTACAGGGGTGAGCCACTGCGCCCGGCCAAGGGCAGCTTTCTTTGGCCTCTCTGCCTCTTTGGACTTTGGGATAGGTCTGCATAGGCATCCCCCGCAGCAGAACACACTCCATGCTAGACGTGGTGGGCTGCATCATGGCCCTCAAAGAGGTCCACATCTTCATCCTCAGACCGTGTGAATTTGTGACCTTATCTGGCAAAAGGTACTCAAAGGTGGGATTACATTAAGGATCTTGAAATGAGAGATGACCCTAAATTATCTAGGTGGGTCCAACATCACACAGGGTCCTTCTAAGAGAAAGGGAGGAGGTCAGAGTAAGGGAGAGGTGGAAAGATGTGGCACTACTGGCTTTGTTGATGGAAGGGGCCGTGAGCAAGGGGATGCAGGCGCCCTCCAGACACTAGAAAAGGCAGGAAAAGGATTCAGCCCCTCCAAGCCCCCAGGAGGAACCAGCCCTGCTGACTGCTTTTAGACTCTTCTGGCCTCTGCAACTGTAAGAGAACAAATGTGTTCCTTTAAGCCATTCAGCTTGTGGAAATTTGTCACAGTAGCCTTAGGACACTTTCATGCCAAGCAGGATTAGGCCTGTAGGCCCAGAGTAGCCACCACAGGGGACGGGAGCAGTGCAGGCAGCAGTGTGCCAGACAAGGAGCAAATCCCGTAAACGAGGCAGCAGACACCCTGCCCTAGCCGCCCTGTGCCCTCCCCTGCATGCTCTGTGGTCTGGGGTCTGTGGCTCCTGGTGTCCTCCACAGGGAGGGGCGTCCAGAGGGGAGCCTCGTGGAGAGGGGTTGGTTCTGCAGCCCCCGGTTCCGCCTTCTCCTTGTTCTTGGGACACAGCAACCAGCCTGGCATTGCTGGATATTAGTTTGCGGGTTTATTGCACAGGTGCACATGAGTCAGGGGAACACGAGATCGGCCAAGCCAGAGGCCCTGCAATGTCACCACCCAGGTGTGAAGGAGCCAGGTGGAACCCAGGAGGAGCAGACGCCCTTGGCCAACACCCGGAGCTGGACCTCAGAATCGCGCAGGGAGGGCAGGGAAGGGAGCCCCTGCCTCCTATCCCCGAGGGCTCTGACCTGGGAAGTCCTGCAGGAAGCCCATGCCGGGACACCCAGGCTAGCCCCCCCAGGCAGAGAACAGAGCGCAGGACGAGAGGGGGCCTGGGCCCGGCAGGCAGGGGCAAGGCATGCTCTTTCCTCCAACAGGGAGGTTTCTAGGGAGTCAGCTGCCCCCATTTCCAGCAGCAACCCCTAGCGTGGCTGGCGGGGTACTGGGTGTTCAGCCAATCACAGGTAGGGAGCTCCTGGGATGGGGGGGAACCATCACGCCTCAACACGACCAGCATGAAACAGATGCAGCCTACACAGTGCTGTGGGAATCAAGGCTCACAAACATCCGCAGGACACACGCAGGGCCGGCCACTCCGGCAAACAAAGTCACCCCGAACCTCGCGGGGGCCGCACTCCCTCGGCAGGGGGACCACGGAGGCGACAGGTGCTGACACCTCCGAAGAGCTGAGCTCCATTCCAGGGAGGGGCCAGGCCACGCCGCAGTCCTCCCGTTGGTCCGGTTCTGCAATCACTAGATGAAGCTCCGGCTAAAGTTCTGAATCAGGAATGATGCAGCCATGAAGTTACAGGCATCCAGAAGGTCACCACACACCTCACCCCCTTCAGGGGCCTGCGCGGAGCCAGCCGAGGACTCAGGTCCATTCCCCAGAATGTCAGCACCTCCGCCTCCCGTCACCAAGAAGGGGCTTCAGATACCTCATGGGGACCTACGATGGCTTGAGCTTGACACAGGTCCTCCTAGCTGCTTGACACGCTTTGGGACGCACTGGAAGGGTCTGTCAGGCCTGCTGAGGCCTCTTTTTGTCCCACCAGCCCTGCACCCACCTTCCTCCTGCTAGGGGCTGGGTCTTGGGTTAGAGAGTCACTTGAGGGCAGCCGGGCGCGGTGGCTCACGCCTGTAATCCCAACATTTTGGGAAGCCGAGATGGGCGGATCACGAGGTCAGGAGATCCAGACATCCTGGCTAACACGGTGAAACCCCATCTCTATTAAAAATACAAAAAATTAGCCGGGTGTGGTGACGGGCGCCTGTAGTCCCAGCTACTCGGGAGGCTGAGGCAGGAGAATGGTGTGAACCCGGGAGGCAGAGCTTGCAGGGAGCCAAGATTGCGCCACTGCACTCCAGCCTGGGCGACAGAGCGAGACTCCGTCTCAAAAAAGAAAAAAAAAAGAAAGTCACTTGAGGGCTTCAGAAGCCGCTGACCCAGCTTGCAGCTCAAAATGAGGACAAAGGTGCTTTCATCCACCTTCACGGAGACGCTGGCTTCGCAGGCCGGTGGGCGAGGCGAGGCCCATGTTTTACTTAGGACAGGTTTCCCAGGCAGTACCCAGGCCGTGTGGGGGCTCCCCAAACACAGGCTTAGGATGGCATTCTCCCCTCTCCGTTCCCACCCACCTATCTGCCAGACACTGGGCTCGCCCTTGCTGTCCATCCCAGCACTGATGGACAGGACAGAGATGCGTGGGGTCAGTGGCCCTGTGGCACTGGAAGGCACATCCCACCAGAAATGGGCTTCCTGTTGCATAAAGACCAGAAATGGCCTTGTAGTGAACTGGTGGATGGGAAGAAAGGAGAGGCTGGCATTTGCGGGTGCTGTTCCCACCACAGCCCTGAAGCTGGGGGCCCCCAACAAGGCTTGTCCCAGGCAGGGGGTCAGGGATGGATGGGACATCTCTTGCTCGGGGACAGGGTCCTGCTTGGCTCAGACGGTGGGAAAACTTAAAAACACCTGTTTATTCTGCCAGAATTGAAAGAAAAATTCCAGGAAGAACTTTTTATTAATATAAAGTTTTAAGATATTGACGAGTCAGATCTCAATTACTAATTAAACTCTGTTTTAAACAAATGAACACACTGTGTTACAATGAAAGGCAGGAAAGTGGTTTTAGACGCAGATCGAAAACCAGTGTCTTCACGCACTGAGAACAGGAAACATTCTGCTCTGAGAACGAAGTGCAGAGTCGACAGGAGACACACATGCGACCGAAAGCCCCCAGCGGGAGTGACCGTGCACCCTGGCGGGTCGTGGGATGCCCGGGCAGTGGTTTGGACACAGCTGCCACGCTACGATGCCTGCTGGGCCCTGCAGGAACAGGGGACACACACAGAGCCCAGCCACGCATTGCTGAGCATGGCACAGGCCACACACACCGGCTCCTCCCACCTAACAGAGAGGAGTCGCACACTGGAAAAAGTCCCCTAGAAGGATGGCTCATGTCCATCCTACCGGGGGGATGGACGCAGGGACCCGGCCCTGGCTCTGGCCTGGTGGCAACCCCTGCTGGTAGAGGCAGGAAGTATGCAGCTGGAGTCAGAAACTGAGGTGCTGTCTATAAACATTCCAAGATTCTGCCGGGTGCGGTGGCTCACGCCTGTAATCCCAGCACTTTGGGAGGCCGAGTTGGGTGGATCACCTGAGGTCAGGAGTTCGAGACCAGCTTGGCCAACATGGTGAAACCCCGTCTCTACTAAAAATACAAAAATCAGTTAAGCGTGGTGGCGTACGCCTGTAATCCCAGCTACTCGCAAGGCTGGGGCAGGAGAATCACTTGAACCCGGGAAGCGGAAGTTGTAGTGAGCCGAGATCGCACCATTGTACTTCAGCCTGGGTGTTAGAGCAAGACTCCATCTCAAAAAAAAAAAAAAAAAAAAAAAAATCCAAGATTCCCACCTCCTTCCGCCTGAGACGGCCAGCACCTGCACCTGCCAGGCAGGAACACAGGACAGGCCCAGCTCTGCCCACGGCTACAGGGCCACAGAGGTTCAGGCCTCCTTCCCTGTGCAGGGAGTCCGGAGGGGGAGCGGCGTCCACCCAGACCCACCAGGCCAAGCTCCAGTCTTCCCTGGCTTAGGGCTGACAGACTTCCGGGCAGTGAACCTGGCCTCCCAGAGCCACCCTATCCAGGGCCTGGGGTCCTTCTGGGCTCCCCCTCGGCCTGGTCATCAGCATCCGTCTGAGTGCTTGGTGGATGGACACGGGAACGGCTCTCCAGGGAGTCTCAGTGGAAGCCGCTGGCCCGGCAGCCAGAGGCGGTGTGGAAGGAAAAGGCTCAGCAGGCACATCCCTCTGGCGGCAGAGTGGTGTCGGGGGCCACACAGCTCTCCCCTGGACTCAGAAAGCCAGGTTCAAAGTTCTCGTTTCCCTGTCTGCACATAACATGCTCTGCTCACTCACAAACTCCAGTTCCCCTGCTCTGGGCCCAGGCAGGCAATCCACAGGGAGCGGTGTGTGAAGGAGGCCCATGAGACCAGGCGGGCAGCAGGGGAGAGACCGAGAGATTCCTGGCTACCCGGGCAGCACAGTACAGTGCGGCCACACAGTAGGGGCACCTCCGATCTGCATAAACATGGACCCTGCTGCCCCGACACAGGTGGCCCCATCGGAAGGCAGGAAAGACAAGGAGAAGAGCTCCAGTCACCAGAACACTCTCAACCTCCTCTTTTCACACAGTTAAACTAAAGAGAGAACGAGGCTGGAGCCAGGGCAGGTGGATGGGCAGGGCGGGGAGCTGCTCGGGGCCCAGCAATCTGAGGGCCATCTATACCACCTTCCCTGGCCGGCGCCCTCCCAGGGCCTTGCACCCTGCACCCTACTGCGGGCTCTGCCTTCTCTGACACCAGGCATGACAGAGGCCTGAGCGCAACCACCTCGTTTTTATTTTCTTACCTCGGGTGGCGGTGGGGACTGTTACCCCAGGGGCTTGGCCTCCCACCTGGTGCAGGCAACTCTCTTGCCTGGTGACCTCAAGATGGAGACGTCCCTCACCTACTCATCAGCACGGCTAAGCCAAGCCGGCCTCCGTCCACGTAAGACCAAACGTTTCAAAACTGGCTCTAACGAGCTTAAGAACAGGACATGAAACGAAGCATCACACTGTACCTGTTTACGTGTATTGAAAAAATAGCAGATGCAGATAATAACCTCGGCAGGACCAGACAACAATTTAAAATAGATTTTAAAAAGGATCCTATCGTGGAATTCATCCTTATGATCTACAAGAAGTTTGAAAAACTGGATTAAGAAAGTATTAAAATTCTGTACCCTGACAATAAGCAGGCAATGTTGGACCAATACAGCTCTCCCCTTAAAGTAAATTCTTTTCATTATTTTGCATGTTATTAACTATGGAAAGTGAAAACAAAGATCAACTCTAATTTGGATCCAAGCCATAAGGAAACCCACTGCCAATGCCCATGGTTACCTTCCTGGACGAGAAACTGAAACTCAGGACCACCGGGGGCCTCTGCCCAAGTCGTGAGAGACGAACATGCCCGGGTGGAAATGGCCCGTGGGCAAGGCAGGCTCCAGCAGCTCTGTGGTGACAGCAGGCAGTCTGGGGAGGGGATGCCGGACACTTCCCATAGAGGCTGACAATTTCCACAAAAGCCCTGCACCCACAAAGCCACCGTCTACTCTCAGAGACCCCTGATGTCTTTCTCCTTAGTCACAGCCCAGGCCTCTCCTGGCTCGGCCGACACAGCCAAAGAAAACAGAAGAGAAGTTTCGGATTGTGCCAGAGCGCTCAGGATTTACAGGAGGCGCCTGCGGGGACAGCCATTCTCCTAATTCTTGCTTAATATAGGGAAGTCCAAGAACTAAAGCTGATGTGGGGACTCAGCCTCTGAAACGAGCTTCAAAGAACCAAGAATCAAAGCTTGCTCGCCAGGGCACACCGCCCGTAACACCCACTGCACGGGCAGAAGGGGCCTGACACCGCGTTCTCACGCTGGGCTTTCACCAGCTCACAGAAGAGGCATTCAGGTTCTCTCCCCCGTGCTATATGTGCTCTTGGTGTTTTAAAAAAAAAAGAAAAGAAAAAGAAACGCTTTCCTGGGGGCTGGCAATGTGGCACACGCCGCGGTCTCCACTTGGCAGTGAGGGTATTTCCAGCTGAAGGCCCTACGGAGGCCCAGGTGGCTCTGGCGGACCCCTGCACTCACACAGCGGGAGGCCGCCTCCCCGCCACGCTCTGGCCACAGCCTTCCTCCTTCCTGCTGGTGAGGCAGCGCCCTGCAGGGACCAGTGGCCCTGGGCAGCAAGGGGCCTGCCACCCGTGTCCTCGAAGCCAGGAAACATGGCTGGGAAACCTGTGTCTGACTCACTGGTTGAGGTGAGGGAGCCGGGCGCTCTGACACACACTCATGAAGACATTCAGAACGAACAGAGTGGGGAAGAGTGGGGACGGGGGTGGGGGGTTCCATATAAACCTGCATCTTTTCGCCTTAGGGCATTTTTCAACAAAGAATGCACTCCTGGCAAGCGAGTCTTTCTAGAAGACACTGGAATGGTCTCACAGGAGGGTGTGGGCTTTGGGAGGGGCCCGTCTGTGGGGAAGGTAGTGGGGTGGGGGTACCCCTTGGAGAGTCTGCTTCCTAGGGGCCCCATGGGCCCCCACTTCCTGCATCTCCCTATTTCTCTCCAGCTGTGGCTTCCTTGGAGACACAAACCTCTGCATGACCCAGAGGTGGGGTGCAGGGCTACAGGGGTGTGGTTGAAATCAAGGCAGGCCAGAGATAGGCACTGCTGCCTATAGCTATACCTGGAGGGACCCCAAACTCTGGGCAAAGTGGGGCCAGGGAGGTCACTGCTAAGCAGAGGATGACAGGACTTGTCAGAGCTGGTGCTGTGGCCTCTGCTGCCACCCCAGCCTGCCCAAGGGCCTGGGAACTGCCGTGCCAGCAGGGGCAGGGGGCGGGCACCCCTCTGTCCTGTCTACAAACGCTGTGGCTTGATGTGCTGTCACGGGCAGCACGTGGCAAATGTGCAGTGCTCAGCCTGCTGCAGCACGGATGACTGGAGCTCCCACAAGAAACCTGACAGGGTGGCTCTCTGGAGCTTCAAAGCTGCTCTCGGCCCAGCACGGACCTTACTGCATTAGCATCTTCCTCACGTCGTGCAGCAGATTCCTGGAAGACGGCCATGGGCTACAGGAGGTCCTGCGGATACCTGAGAGGTCTGCGGACCGACTTGAATTTGCTGGGGCCTGGGAAAGTCCCTGTCGCTGCCCTGTGTGCATTCGAGCAAGCTCACATCAACCCTTCCATACGGTGAAACAACAGCCTAAGATCTGAAATCCCCAGGGACTACATGAGCAGCAAAGTAAGAAACAAAAGTTCAAGTGCAAGAACAAAGAGGCTATGATCAGAATGACAGTCAAGATATCTGGCAGAATTCTTTCTGACCCCAACAGTTACCACCCAACTTCTTCTCAGAGATGCAAAGACAGAGGCCACCCAGGCCCAGTCCACGCACAACATGGCCCCTGTGTGGTAGCGGCAGCCAGGGCCCACTCGAGGCTCCAGGCGCAGCAGGCTCGGCCTCACCCACTCACCCTCCCACATGGAACGCCTCTGAGTTGGCAAACAGGGGCCTGTCTTCCTGGAGGCCCAGGAGCCTTGTGGGGAAGAGAGCTGGGTTTTCAGATCACAAATTTCTGTGACCGCTTTGTTATTTTCACAAAGCACGACTGGCACATTTCACAATGAAGACCAGCAGATGCCGGACACTCATGAAAGAAAAAAATATCAAGTTTCGGTCATGGCTCTAAGGCAGACGTTACATGTTTTCACAGGGACAAACATGGAGACACCAACGCGCTGCGCGTCACGGGTGAGTGGCGCGGCCCTCACAGCACCGTGGCCTGGACGACGATCTCCGGGTCCTCGATATCCCTTTTGCTCTGCACCATCCGCAGCTCCAGCTGCATGGGGCTGGGCTTCACTCCTTCCCCGGCCTGGGCTGCGGGGCAGGCAGAGTTCCCATCTCAGAGGGGCTCCCACTGCTGCCTGCTGCCCCCACTCTCAAAGGCAACACCAGCAGGAGACACTGGTCACACCTTCGAAACCAGCACATGCCGGCTCTTCTCTCCCACCCACTTCAGGACCCAGGAGCCCATGCAGCCCACGCAGCCTGGCCACCGTACCTTTTGCACACTGGATGGTCCTCTGCAGAACGTGGTGCAAGGCAGACACGGTCTTCTCACAGGCCACCTGTAGGGAGGAGAGACTTGCTGTGCCCCAGCCCACGCACGACACCCGACGTGCCCATTGCTGCCGGGAGGGGATTTCCAGTGAACACAAAGGCCGTCCTGCTCTCCGAGCCACCGGGGAGCCAGCTCTGCCAGCACACGTGCTGAGTCCTGGAGGACAGGCCACGGACTGTCCACCACGGAGAGCCTGGAGGGCTGGCCACGGACTGTCCACCACGGAGAGCCTGGAAGGCTGAGCGGATGCCTGGTCCCAGTCACCAGCTCTGGACAAGAGATGGCTCACAGAAGGGACAGCCTCGTGACCTGCATAGAACCTGGCAGGCAGCAGGAGCTTGGTAAGAGTGCCCAGAATTAACTCCTTTTTTTTTTTTTTTTTTTTTTTGAGACGGAGTCTGGCTCTGTTGCCCAGGCTGGAGTGCAGTGGCCGGATCTCAGCTCACTGCAAGCCCCGCCTCCCGGGTTCACGCCATTCTCCTGCCTCAGCCTCCCGAGTAGCTGGGACTACAGGCGCCCGCCACCTTGCCCGGCTAATTTTTTTTGTATTTTAGTAGAGACGGGGTTTCACCGTGTTAGCCAGGATGGTCTCGATCTCCTGAACTCGTGATCCGCCCGTCTCGGCCTCCCAAAGTGCTGGGATTACAGGCTTGAGCCACTGCGCCCGGCCGAATTAACTCCTTATAACGAGTCTGCAGGGGGAAGCGCTCCTGCCGAAAGCCTGGCCAGTCATCACTCGGTGATGCCTCAGAATCAAAGGTGCCGGGGAAGCACGGCGAACTCGCTCCCTGACTCCACAAGCCTGGGCTGGCCAAACCCAGAATGTGACCTTGGGTGGCCCAGCAGCGAGGCCTCCTCGGGGCACCAGCTGGCACGTTTCCGCTGCTCTGCACCACCAATTAAACACGGCAGGCCTACTTAATGGCCCTGTTTAATTGCCCTTGAGGGGCCAGAAGGGACAGAATGAGGGGGCTGTGCATTCCAGCTCGGGGTGTGCAGAGGGCTAGTCCCATGGGAGGCGAAGGGCCTCAGTCCACCTCTTCCATTTTACACACCAGCACACTCAGCTGAAACTGACTTGTTCGGGAGGAGGTGCACCCTGGGGGACACATGGCCCCTTGAGGGGCCCGGCAAAGACAGGACAGGTTGAGCCACCTGCAGGTCCTGACCTCTGAACTCTTCCTTCCCCGGCGCACCCAACCGTGACAGAGGCGTCCTGTCTTCCTCCTGCCACTCCCATGGCATCCCCGCCCTGCCCCACATTTCAAAGGGATGGCAGGCCCCTCCCTCCTACCTAAACCCACTGCAGATGCAGCAGGGAGCACCCAGGGGAGTTTAGGGGGCTGAGCCCAGGGGCTGGGGACCACCTCAGAGCACAGCAAGGGTCTGGACAGTGTTGTAGGAAGACACACTCCAAGGGTCTGAGGACTCGGCTGACAAAACCACCCGCCAAGGCCACAATGCAACTTTGCTGCACGCAGCACAGGAGGTCACGAATCTGAGCGCCACAGTTGCAGCGAAACTCCTCTGTCCCCACTGAGCTGTGTGCTTAACCACGGGACACACAAGAAAGGCTCACGAGATCCCACATCCCAACCTGCCATGCCAGTCGACCAGCAGACCCACTCCGCCCAATGTCTAAGCAAAGACGCCTGATCTCCACAAACTTGTAAAGCAGGCAGACACCCCGACAATGCTGGGAAAGAGCTCTCCACACTTGCCTGGACCCTGTCCTCAGCCTCCCACCTACTGTCCCCACCTGCCTGGACCCTGTCCTCAGCCTCCCGCCTACTGTCCACACCTGCCTGGACCCTGTCCTCAGCCTCCCGCCTACTGTCCACACCTGCCTGGATCCTGTCCTCAGCCTCCCGCCTACTGTCCACACCTGCCTGGACCCTGTCCTCAGCCTCCCGCCTACTGTCCACACCTGCCTGGACCCTGTCCTCAGCCTCCCGCCTACTGACCACACCTGCTTGGACCCTGTCCTCAGCCTCCCGCCTACTGTCCACACCTGCCTGGACCCTGTCCTCAGCCTCCCGCCTACTGACCACACCTGCTTGGACCCTGTCCTCAGCCTCCCGCCTACTGTCCCCGATGGGCGGCTCTGGCCTTTCAGTCCCTCAGGTCACTGCCGTGGTCACACTGTGGGAAACGCTGCGGGTGCCACTCCTCCGCAGCAGCCCCCAGGTCACCAGGACACAACAGCTCCATGCACCCCACAGCCCTGCGTCAACGCCAGGCAGACGGCATCTGAATTCAGGTGGGACCCCCGTGGGTCTGTTCTGACGCATCTCTCACCTGAGGCCCCCCCGACTCTGATCATCCCTAGGTCCCAAATAAGGGGAGATGGGAGGCGATCGGAGGGTGACAGGTGCAACTCCGGAGCCCACGGCCCAGCTACTGCCCTGCCCTGCAACTGGGGCCGGCACTCAGGGCCAGGCCCTGTCAGCTCAGCAGGGACCCCCCCAGTAGGACTCTCATACCCTGCTCTCCACGAGGTGCCGTGGGAGTGGGCGAGGAGGGGAGCGGTGGTGTGGCTGACCTTGAGGTTATTGGGGTGCTTGTGTGTCCACGCCAGGAGCATGGCAGCAAACAGGTCCCCAGTGCCCACAAAGACAGCGTCCACCTTGCGAATGTCCATCCGGATGCGTTCCATCACCATGGAGCCAGCGGGATTCCCTAGGGGGAGAAGATGGGCAAGGTCACTGAGATCTGCCGCTCCTCTGCCAGGGCCAGCCTCCCCATCCCTGGTCCTCCCGGGCACAGTGGCAGGGAGGGTCATGGGGCAGAGCACACGGTGGCCCCGCTCAGGTTGCAGGGGCTCTGGGCCTGCATGGGGACCCCACCACCACCGCAAGGGAAAGACTGCAGCCTCAGAGAGCCACAACCAGGCTGGTCTCGGGGGTCGCTGTGCAGCTCCCGAGAGTAACAACGGCGTGAAGAACTAGGAGACGTCTGCACACATCCAAGTGTGTGTGTGTCCGCGCGTGTGTGCGTGTGCCCGCATGTACGTGTGTGCCCGCGTGTACGTGTGTGTGCCCACGTGTATGCATGTGTCCGTGTATATGTGTGCATGTGTCCATGTGCGTGTGTGTGCCCACATGTGTGCGTGTGCCTGTGTGTCCACATGTATGTGTGCGTGTATCCATGTCCACATGTGTGTGTGCGTGCCTGTGTGTATGTGCAGTTGTGCCTATGTGTGTGCCCACAAGGCTCCCATGTCCAAACAGAGAGAGAGCGGCGAGGAGGCCACAACTGTTCTCTCGGGGCCACGGGTGTGAACTCGTGGCCACTAGCTTAGGGCATGGCCCCAGCCTTGTGTGTCATTTTCACACTGTTCAGAGAAAATCGACCTGGTGGTATCTGTGTAAAGAATCAGCACAGCTGGGCGGACGCGTCCTCCCAGTGAACTCAGGGACTCGGCCCAGCTTCGAGGGAGGCCTATGATGCTGGGCCCGTGGAAGCGGGTTCCAGCCAGGCCATTCATCAGGACCCGTGCGGTCTTGCGAATCCCATCGACCTCCAAGAGCCTGTAAAATGGGGGTGTCATCCCAGTGCTGGGTGAGGCATAATTTTCATGCTACTGAACCCAAAACATTCTTGCAGCCCCAAAGGACGCCTTCCTCTGGGAAGAGCAGAGGAGGCCGCGGTGCATAAGGGGGGCACTTACTCCTCCTCTGGCTCCCCAGGACAATCAGGTAGTCGCTGCCCTGCGGGGAGGGCAGGTCGGAGCTGGTGATGACCACGGTGTCAGGGCCCATAGAGTGCAGCATGTCCATCACCTGGCAGCGGCATGGGGAGCGTCAGCCACGCCAGTCACACGCCACTCCCCCAGGGCCCGCCACACGCCACTCCTCTGGGGCCCACCACACGCCACTCCTCTGGGGCCCCTCATACCCCACTCCCCTGGGGCCCGTCACACCCCACTCCCCCAGAGCCCATTCTCAATAGTGCCACTCCCAGAGGGGAGACAGCCACCTGGTCAGCCACCATCCTCCCCAAACTGTCAGCCCAAACTGTGTGGGTCCACACAGGTGACTGGTGAGGGCCTCCCCCTTGGGGGCTGGACAGGTAAGTGGACAGACGCGTGCCTGTCCTGCAGCGGGGAGGAGCTGACCCCTCTGTGCGTTGGTTTTTCTGTAACTCTTGTGGAAACTGTCTCCACTGCACGGCTGCCTCAGAGCAGGCAGCACGCGTGCACACACACGTGCTTCACACACACGCACGTGCACGCGCACACACACATTCATGCACACACACGTGCTGTACACACACACGTCCATGCACACACACACACACGTGCTGCATCGCCACCCAGCACACGACCATAGCAGAATCTGGACCCTGCCCCAGGGCCAGCTGACTGCAGCCCCAGGGCCCAGGACCAGGTCAGCGAAAGGCCCCCGAGTGGGAGGAGTGGCCGCTGCAGGGGCCCATTGCCAGGACCAGGCCCCTGGGCTGTGAAGACAAAACTCAGGGTAGGGTCAGGCTGCTCGGGAACGCAGCCCCAAGCACGTAGACTCCTGCTGCAGTCGGACAGCATCCGCTCTAAAATGCATGTTGAAACATCGCACCCATGTGGCAGTATTCCGAGGGGGTCCTCTGGGGCGTGATTAAGTCACAAGGGCTCCCCTTTCTCTGTGCCTGATGAGAGGGCTGGAGGAAGCAGCATGGGGTCCTCGAGCCCCCTGCCATCCACACATGAGGATGCAGCAACAAGGCGCAGTCGGGGCGGCAAAGCAGCTCCCGCCAGACCCTGAGCCTGCCGGCGCCGTGGCCTTAGACTTCCCAGCCTCCAGAACTGTGGGCAAAAAAGTTCTGTTTTGTTTGTTTGTTTGTTTCGTTTTTTTTGAGACGGAGTCTCACTCACTCTGTCGCCCAGGCTGGAGTGCGGTGGTGCGATCTCCAATCTCAACTCACTGCAACCTCCACCTCCTGGTTTCCAGCGATTCTCCAGCCTCAGCCTCCCAAGTAGCCGGGATTATAGGCGTGCACCACCATGCCCGGCTAATTTTTGTATTTTTAGTAGAGGTGGGGTTTTACCATGTTGGCCAGGCTGGTCTCCAACTCCTGACCTCAGGTGATTTGCCCGCCTCAGTCTCCCAAAGTGCTGGGATTACAGGTGTTGAGCCACTGCATCCAGCCAAAAGTTCCATTTTTCTTTTTTTTTTTTTTTTTTTTTTTTTTGAGACGGAGTCTCGCTCTGTCGCCCAGGCTGGAGTGCCGTGGCCGGATCTCAGCTCACTGCAAGCTCCGCCTCCCAGGTTCACGCCATTCTCCCGCCTCAGCCTCCCGAGTAGCTGGGACTACAGGTGCCCGCCACCTCGCCCGGCTAGTTTTTTTGTATTTTTTAGTAGAGACGGGGTTTCACCGTGTTAGCCAGGATGGTCTCGATCTCCTGACCTCGTGATCCACCCGTCTCGGCCTCCCAAAGTGCTGGGATTACAGGCTTGAGCCACCGCGCCCGGCCCAAAAGTTCCATTTTTCATAAATCATCCAGTCTCAGGCATTTTGTCACAGCAGCCCCAACAGACTAAGATGACTCAACCAAGGCTCAATGCTAGCATGACACCCATGGCCCCAAGTCCCAGAGAAAAAGGACTTTGAAGAAACTGCCCCTTGGGCGGCTGCATCTGCTCCTGTGTCGAGCCTCCAGCCTGCCCTGCAAATTCCAAACATGCCCAGGAGCCTCCAAACAGCTCAAGCCACCGCCTTGCAACATCTCTTCACACACACAGGCACATATGCGCGCACACACGCACACACGCGCACACACGCACACACCCATACATGCACACACATGCGCGCACACATACACACACTCGCACGCACACGTGCACACACGTGCACGCACACGCACACACACGCACACGCACACATGCACACACACGCGCACATATCTGCTGGTCTCTGGAGGCCCGTGACTGGTACAGACGGTTCAGTCACTGCTGGGGACAAATGACGCAATGGTGCCACTCAGGCAGCCCGTCTCCCATTCCCACCGTTGAGTGGCATATCTGCCCCGCACAGGCCCCAGAGGGCCTCCTTACCGCCAAGGCTTCCTCCTGGCTGTGGATCTTCCGGCCACTCAGTAACCTGGAAGACAGGCGGGGGCAGGTGAGCCTCTCCTCTCCAGGTTGTGTGTTGACATTCCCCAAACTACAGCGGCTCTGGAAAGCCTCATCCCCACAGGCAGCTATTCTTCGTCCACTGGCCACCATGGGCCGTGGCCTCTGCAAGATGTGCGGTTTGCTTCTAAAGGGGACACTCATATGACAGGAGTCAGGCAAGGCCCAATCATGGTTGCTGTTTATACATAACCAAGGTGATGGACAGCAGCCACGGCCCCCACTTAAGGCCATGCCATAGCGCAGGGTCTCAGCATGGGTGACTGACGTCCGTACAAAGTCATAGAGCCGCTAACGATTTTTTTTTTTTTTTTGAGACAGAGTCTTGCTCTGTGCCCCAGGCTGGAGTGCAGTGGCGCGATCTCGGCTCACTGCAAGCTCCGCCCCCCCTGGTTCACGCCATTCTCCTGCCTCAGCCTCCCGAGTAGCTGGGACTACAGGCGCCCGCCACCTCGCCCGGCTAATTTTCTTGTATTTTTTTTTTAGTAGAGACGGGGTTTCACCGTGTTAGCCAGGATGGTCTCGATCTCCTGACCTCGTGATCCACCCGTCTCGGCCTCCCAAAGTGCTGGGACTACAGGCTTGAGCCACCGCGCCCGGCCTACAGCTCCACTCTTAATGGCACTGGGGCGCTGGCGGCTTCCCCTTGGCGTCTGATTCTTCAGCTGGGGGGCCATGCACCCAGAGAAAGACCTTTTCAAACTCAGTATCAGACAGGCAGACCCAACACACTCCTCTTCCCCTCACAGGGTGGCAGGTGACCTGGCCGCCTGTGCTGCCCCCACCCTCCCTCCGCCGTGGTGGCCCAGGCAAGCCCACAGCTCCCCAAGTCACCCCTCCCCTTCCTCTCCCAGGGGCCCTGCCGCTCAGGAAGGCACAGGGGCAGGAGAACTTTCCCCATCGCCCATGGCTGCCGCCACCAAAGGGAAGGTGTGAGCCTGGGACCCGGCAGGCAGGGACTTCTCCAACCCAGGCACCCCCACCACATCCTGCTCTAGTATCAAGGGGCACTCGCCCCGCGGCAGGACCTTCCTGAGGACCCCTTTGTAAGCAGAACAGGCAGCCCGAGGGCAGAATGGAGACCCTTCTGGCACGTTCTCTGCAGCTCTCCCTGGGGAAAGACTGGTAGCATTTGCCATTTAAAATGACTTACTCTGCTGGGCACCCTGGTTCACGCCTGCAATCTCAGCACTTTGGAAGGCTGAGGTGGGTGGATCACCTGAAGTTAGGAGTTCAAGACCAGCCTGGCCAACATGATGAAACCCCATCTCTACTAAAAATACAAAAATTAGCCGGGCGTGGTGGCTCACGCCTGTATCCAGCTACTTGGGAGGCTGAGGCAGGAGAATCGCCTGAACCCTGGAGACAGCGGTTGCAGTGAGCTGAGATTGTGCCACTGCACTCCTGCTTGGGCGACAAGAGTGAGATCCGTCTTGAAAAATGAAGTAAAATAAAAAATAAAATAAAATGACTTACTCGGCCTCAAACTGGTTGGGCGTGATAATGTCTGCAACCGGCACCACTTTTTCTTTGTAGACGGGAAGGAGGTCCTCCGGGACATACTGGCGAACAAACGAGACAGGGGGAGAGGCCGAGTCACTGGGAGGGAAGCATGACAGGGGGCGCGGAGGGAAGCCCACCACAGAGTGCTCCCTAAAAAGCCCCCTGAAGTCCAGGCTCAGGGGCCAGGCCAACTGACTGTAGAGACAAGCTGTTCCCACCACAGGGGCACCACGTGGCTGAGGGACACTAGCGCGGGGAACCCTAAGTGCTCCAAGGGGCCGAGGGAGGACTCAGGCCGCACAGTGGGTCCCCGCAGAGGGTCTGGGAGGAGGAGGTAAAGGAGAGAGGGAGGGAGGGAGGAGGGAGACGAGAAAAGGGAAACCTGACGGGTGGATGGAGCGGCCCTGGTCATCTGGGGAGGGCTGAGGGGTGCTGGCCATGCCCATCTGCGACTGGGAGCCCAACCCGCCAGCTCTTCCTGGCTGAGTCAATGCACCCTTCATCTACTTGTTTTTGTCTAAGTTGTCTAACAAACAATTCAACACGTGATTTTTTTGTTTTGTTTTTTAAGACAGAATTTCGCTCTTGTTGCCCAGGCTGGAGTGCAATGGCGTGGTCTTGGGTCACTGCAACCTCCACCTCCTGGGTTCAAGTGATTCTCCTGCCTCAGCCTCCCGAGTAGCTAGGATTGCAGGCGCCCACCACCACGCCTGGCTAACTTTTTTGTACTTTCTTTAGTAGAGATGGGGTTTCACCATGTTGGCCAGGCTGGTCTCGAACTCCTGACCGCAGGTGATCCACCTGCCTCAGCCTCCCAAAGTGCTGGGATTACAGGCCTGAGCCACCGCGCCAGGCAACACAGAGTTTTCTTTAGTGATCAAATTTAAGCTGGAGCCAGTGCGAAGCTCTGGAAGAATTTCACAGGCTTTACGGAACACTTCACCAGTCCCTGCTGGCTGAGTGACCTGAGTTTCCAATCCCTTCACTTTGCTCCCGGAAACCGCCCTTGGAAATCAGAGGCCCCGCAGGAGGCACCTCTGCACCGGGTGCTCAGAGCACGCAAGGTGGTCACGCACCGGCCGCTGCTTCAGACATGGCTTAGGAGGCACTAAGGATGGGTGGGTGGCACCTGGATGTCCCGGATCCATGGGCCAGGAAATGGAAGGAAAGCTCTTTAGAGCCCCATTTTGGGTAGGGAGGCCCAAGCACATCCCTTTAACCTCACGGAAACGGGACAGACAGGGTGACCACCCATCTGAGATAGGAGCTCGTGTTCAGGCCACTCTCGTTCAGGAAAACGAATGTGATCAAAATCAAGGGGCCAGATCCCATCGCTGCACTGAACCAGACAGTGGCCCCAACTCTTCGTGATCCAAACACGAGTGTCTGCTGAGGGTCGGCAGAGCCCACGCCAGGGAGCACCATGAAGGGAAGGCAGAGAGCTGCAAGCCGGGGTCCTGCAGGACGGGTGCAGGGCAGGGAACCTTCCAGAGAACAAGCATGGGAGAAAGTGGACAGACAGACGCTGAGCAGCCCAGCCCGCCCCACCTGGTTAGAGGCCCAACAACAGATATCCTGACTTCAACCACTGACCCAGCGGGGCAGGCAGGGCGCAGGCCCAGGCGTGCCCTGTGCCAGTGAAGAAGCCCGCTATGCTCAGTGAACATACAGCAAGCAAACAGACACACTAGACACAATGACAAAGAAGGCGGATACTGAAATCGCCTGGGCACTGAATGGCTGCGTTAAAAACCCACAGGCAGGATCACCTTTGGGTTCCTTCCGCCTCTAAATTCTAGGCTTCTGGACTGGTCACAGTGGATCTGTTCTCCATCCACTTGATCCGATGTCCAGGCCTGTGGGCTGCAGCTGCTGCTGTTACTATACAGCTCACAGGCTCAGTGGTTTCTAGATTTCCTTTGTTTTTTGAGATGGGGTCTTGCTCTGTGGAGTGAGTGTAGTGGTGCGATCTCAGCTCACTGCAGCCTCCACCTCCTGGGCTCGAGTGATCCTCCCACCTCAGCCTCCCAAGCAGCTGGGACTATAGGTGGGTATCCCCACACCCAGCTCATTGTTTTGTATTTTGATTACAGATGGTAGGGTTTCCCCATGTTGCCCAGGCTGGTCTCGAACTCCTGGGCTCAAGTCAGCCACCCACCCTGGCCTCCCAAAGTGCTGGGATTACAGGCGTGAGCCACTGCACCCAGCCTGGTTTCTACATTTTTAAACGGTTAGGGGGAAAAAATAAAAAAAAAAGAATGATATTTTGTGACACATGAAAATTATAGAAAATTCAAATTTCAGTGTCCACAAATGAAATTTTATTAGAAAATAGTCATGCATGGCTGGGCATGGTGGCTCATGCCTGTAATCCTAGCACTTTGGGAGGCCAAGGCAGGTGGATCACTTGAGGCTAGGAGTTCGAGACCAGCCTGGACAACATGGTGAAATCGTATCTAGTAAAAATGCACAAATTAGCTGGGTGTGGTGGTGCACACCTGTAATTCCAGTTACTTGGGAGACTGAGGCATGAGAATTGCCTGAGCCCAGGAGGCAGAGGTTGCAGTGAGCTGAGATTGTGGCACTGCACTCCAGCCTGGGTGACCGAGTGAGACTCTGTCTCAATAAGAAAAGAAAGAGAAGAAAAAGAAGAAGAAAAAGAAAGGAGAGGAGAGGAGAGGAGAAGCGATCATCCTGTTTGTACACCTCTTACCTGTGGCTGCTTCTGTGCTCTAATGCAAACAGCTGTGGCAGAGCCGTGCGGCCGGCAAAGGCGTAAATATTTATCTACTATCGGGCACTTTACAGAAAACACGTGGGTTCCCTTTTTCCTTCCTAACAAGGTTTGTCTTTTTACCCCTGGACAGAGAAGTACCACCAAGTTAGACACTTAAGAGACGTGGGCCTGTCTTCTGGCTGGATAGGAATAGCTCCATTCACCACGTTTTTAAATCACACACATGAGATTACTCACCATCGAGCCTTCGCCATCCCACTTGTCACCCAAGACTGGATCACACACTGCAGAGACACAAGGACATCTTATCAGCAAAGGCTACAGCTGATGAGTAAGAAACCCTCAACATTTCTTTCTTATTTTTTTAGACAGGGTCTTGCTCTGTTGTCTAGGCTGGAGTGCAGTGGTACAATCATGGCTCACTGCAGTCTCGATCTTCTGGGCTCAGGGGATCCTCCTGCCTCACCCTCCCAAGTGGCTGAGACCACAGGCATGCACCAGCACACCCAGCTAACTTTTTTTTTTTTTTTAATTTAACATCATTTAATAAAAATAGTAGTGCAAACAGGAAAGTAGCATAAAAATAGAGTGTTGCTGTGGAAGGCTGGTGCTTGCTGCTGAGAAGCTGAAGCCAGAGGAGGCCAGGTGTGAGGAAGGAGGATTCTTTAAAGGCAAGGAGAGAGGCCTGCCTTTAAGAGCCGAGAGAGCCACTCATCCATGACCCCCAACACGGAGCTCTGCAGAACTGCTGCCAAACCCCAAACCCCAATGTAAGGGGGTGAGAGAATGAACTCCAGCCACTTCTCCCAACAGGGCCCAACAGAGCTATTCTGGGACATGTATGTTTGCAATCTTGTGTGTGGAGAGCACCCAAAGGCTCATCAGCAGCCTCAGGCCTCCATGCGGTCTGGTTTTCAGACTGGCATCCGCAGGCAGTGCATCTGAAGCACCTTCTGGTTACTGTCCCCATCTGGAATCTTGGTTTTCTCCATTCCATGTCACCTTCTATTGCCAACCCAAGGGTGCCAGTGCCTGTGGGTCCCATTATATGATACTCTCTCCCAGGACCGAATCCACTAGTCTGGGCAAAAAAAAAAAAAAAAGCACTTAGCTACATCCTACTCCCCAATAAATGTCTCTGGGGTGTTCATTTTCTCTTCCGGCTAATCCTCAGTTCATCCAGTTCCTTCTCCATTAAGTGGGATTCAGCAGCGGACTCCGAAAGCATGTCTAACAGGATGTCCACTTTCAGCCGCTAGAGATTGTTCTCTTCCTCCAACTGCTGGTTCCGCCTGCGAAGGCGCTGAACCTCCCTCCGGTCCACACCGCCACTAACCCCTGTCTCTGCTATCCACTGGCCATTTTCAAACCAGGCTTTGCCCTGCCAGGTTCATAGTGGGGGATCCATATTCCAAGCCCAGCTCCACCTCCCGGGCTGACCGATCCAAAGAATGCAGGTTGGAGAGAGATGCCGACTTCCGAGGAGGTGTCTTCTTCGGACTGAACGTATTCCCAAAGAAAGGCATCTTTGGCCTGATGAAAGCAAAGCCAACGCTCCCTTCTCCTTTTAAGTCAGATCTAATAATCCACAAACAGCTCGGCTGAGATCCTGGGATTCTGGGGCATCCGCGTGCACTTGAGGTACAAGCTGTTCCCTTGGCCGATGGCGACCTTCTTTCTAGTGAAACTCCGGGGGGCGAGCGTGCTCGGCACAAAGGAAGTGAAGGGGGAGCACCTGGCTTCCAATGATCACTCTGCTGCTCACCCACAGTGCGACCCCAGCATTTATCCTCCTTGGGCTTCGGCTTCTGACACGTCCCAGAAGCCAGGGTCCAAGCGCTCCCCGAAACCCCCTATCAGGGACTCTGTAGTACAGATATACCTTGACCCACCCGCCTCCTGCCGCCAGCCCGCCACGCGCATGCACCCACCCAGCTAACTTTTAAATGATTTGTATAGATGGGTTCTCACCATGTTTCCGAGGCTGGTTTTGAATTCCTAGGCTTAAGCGATTCTCCCACCTTGGCCTCCCAAAGTGCTCGGAATACAAGCGTAAACAACCACATTTGGTTTTTTTCTTTCTTTTTTTTTTTTTTTAAGCTGCCAAGTGGAAGTAGATATCTTCTCTTTTTTAATTTAACTTTTTAATGTGGTAAAAAATATATACCATAATCTTTGCCAGTTTAAGCATATTTAGGTGTACAATTCAGGGGCATTAAGCGCATTCTTGCTATTGTATAACTACGACCACTCTCCACCTCCAAAACATTTTACCTTCCCAAACCGAAACTCTGTCCTCATTAAACACTCGCTCCCCATTTCCCCTGCCCTAGGCCCTGGTAATATCTAGTCTGCTTTTTTTTTTTGAGACAGAGTCTCATTCTGTCACCCAAACTGGAGTGCAGTGGCATGATCTCGGCTCACTGCAACCTCTGCCTCCCAGGTTCAAGCAATTCTCCTGCCTCAGCCTCCAAAGTAGCTGAGATTACAGGTGCACGCCACCAGAGCTGGCTAATTTTTGTATTTTTAGTAGAGATGGGGTTTCACCATGTTGGCCAGGCTGGTCTTGAACTCCTGACCTCAGGTGATCCACCTGCCTCGGCCTCCCAAAGTGCTGGGATTACAGGTGTAAGCCACCGCGCCAGGCCTTAGTCTGCTTTCTACCTCCATGAATTGGCCTATCATGGATATTTCACATAATGGAATCACGTAACAGTTGTCCTTTGGTGTCTGGCTACTTTCACTGAGCATCATGTCCTCAAGTGTCATCCACACTGCAGCGTGTGTCAGAATTTCCTTCCTTTTCCAGACTGAGTAATACTCCACTGTATGCACGGACATTTTCTTTGTCAGCCATCAATGGACACAGCCTGTATCCACCTTTGGTCACTGGGAACAATGCTGCTACAGACGTGGGAATACGCACATCCGTCTGAGGCTATTTCGGATCTATGCACAGGGCGGAATTGCTGGTCATGTGGTGTCCGTGTTCCGCTTGTTGGGGAACTGCCAACGTGTTTTCCACTGTGGCCACACCCTTTGATACTCCCAGCAGCTGTGTGGAGGGTTTCTGCATCCTCGCCCACACTTGCTATTTTCCGTGTGTTTGATGACAGTCATCCTAATTGCTGTGAGGTGTCATTCATCACTGTTTGTCACCCAAGCAGGTGCAGTGGCTCCCTTCCTCTTCCTGGCCTCGAGCACACACAATCCGGGCCTTGTACATCTGTCCCGACAAGCGCTTTCCCTTTGGGCAACAGTACACAGCGTGGCAAACCATGTGCTGGGCCAGGCCTGCCCTCCGGCCACCTGGGAGACCTGCGCCCCAGAGAGAGCCTGTCTGCAAGGTTGGGTGACGCTGCCCCTTCTCCCAGGCAGCACTGCCTGGCCTCTAAGGAAAGATCGATCTAGGCAGACGCTCCAAAGATTTAGCCACTCCCTAGCCTGGCCCAGCCTGGGTAGGACCCTGTCCTCCCCCACTCCCTAGCCCTGGACCTACCTGGGGTGTGGCCCTCCCCTCCCCTACTCCCTAACCTGGCCCTGCCTGGGTGTGGCCCCGCCCCTCCCTTCTCCAACTCCCTAACCTGGTCCTGCCTGGGTGTGACCCTGCCCCTCCCTTCTCCAACGTCCTAGCCTGGTCCTGCCTGGGTGTGACCCCGCCCCTCCCTTCTCCAACGTCCTAGCCTGGTCCTGCCTGGGTGCGACCCCGCCCCTCCCTTCTCCAACTTCCTAGCCTGGCCCTGCCTGGGTGCGGCCCCGCCCCTCCCTTCTCCAACTCCCTCGCCTGGCCCTGCCTGGGTGCGGCCCCGCCCCTCCCTTCTCCAACTCCCTCGCCTGGCCCTGCCTGGGTGTGGCCCCGCCCCTCCTCACTCTCCAGCCTGGCCCTGCCTGGGTGTGGCCCCGCCCCTCCCTTCTCCAACTCCCTTGCCTGGCCCTGCCTGGGTGTGGCCCCACCCCTCCTCACTCTCCAGCCTGGCCCTGCCTGGGTGTGGCTCCTTGCCCCGCCTGGGTGTGGCCCGTTGCACCCTCCGCCTTTAGGGTCAGTGGAGTCACACAACAGTGCTGCCTGGGCCCCAGGCCTTCACACAGCAGCCCTGCTATATGAGCACACTGACACCCCTTCCTGTCTCACACCAGCCACACAAGACACCAAGGTCACCTGCAAACGCTTCTAGCCCAGTGGACTTCAGCAGGCCCACATCTTCAGAGGCCTGGCAGACATAGCTCACTGCCCGGAGAGGCGGGGCATGGAGGGGTGCAGAGGAGGAAGGAGGCTAAGACGTCCCTTCCCGGGCTCCCACGCCAGCCCTACCCTGTGTGGGGCCACACAGCCAGACCCGAGGGTGGGCCCCTGCCTACCGTATACCAGCCTGGGGTTCTGCTGTTTCAGCTCCCGCACAATGTCCACCACCATGGCCAGGAACGACTTGTCCCTCGTATAACCTTGAGGGGGAGAACCCAGGTTACTCTCAGAAAACAGGAGACTCACCACGATCAACCATGGCACAAAGAAAGAAAAGCACCATCAGACCCTGCATAGGAGTGGCGGGGGAGGGAGGCAGGTGCAGGTGACGTGTCTCCACAGGACTCAGGGTTGGGGGGAGGGAGGTGGGTGCAGGCAAGGTGTCCCCACAGGGCTCGGGGTTGGGGGGAGGGAGGCGGGTGCAGGCGAGGTGTCCCCACAGGGCTCGGGGTTGGGGGGAGGGAGGCGGGTGCAGGCGAGGTGTCTCCACAGGGCTCGGGGTTGGGGGGAGGGAGGCGGGTGCAGGCGAGGTGTCTCCACAGGGCTCAGGGCTGGGGGAGGGAGATGGTGCAGGCGAGGTGTCCCCACAGGGCTCAGGGCTGGAGGAGGGAGATGGTGCAGGCGAGGTGTCCCCACAGGGCTCGGGGGCTGAGGGGAGGGAGGCGGGTGCAGGTGAGGTGTCCCCACAGTGCTCAGGGCTGGGGGAGGGAGATGGTGCAGGCGAGGTGTCCCCACAGGGCTGGGGGGAGGGAGATGGGTGCAGGCGAGGTGTCCCCACAGTCCAAAGATACCGAGGGCAGACCCTGAAGCATTTCCCAACAGAAACGCCGTGCTTCACAGGAACGAGCCCATGGGCGAGAGGCAAAGGAGTAATCTTTCCTTTGTTTATATTCCTACTTTCAGTAACAAGCATATGACACTTTAATTTAGTCTTATTTATTTTGACACAGGGTGTCATTCTGTCCCCTAGTCCAGAGTGCAGTGGTTCAATCACAGCTCACTGCAGCCTTGAACTCCCAGGCTCAAGCTCCCACCTCAGTTTCCCGAGTAGCTGGGACTATGCCCAGCTAATTAATTTTTAAAAAATTTTTTATAGAGACAGGGTCTCGCTATATTGCTTAGGCTGGTTTTGAACTCCTGGCCTCAAGCGAGCTTCCCTCCTAGTCTTCCTGAAGTGCTGGAACTATAGGTTTGAGCCCCTGTGCCTGGCCTTATATATGACCTTTAGACATGTAGAGAGGCTGGGCACCGTGGCTCACACCTGTAATTCTAACACTTTGGGAGGTTAAGTGTTTCCCTTAACTGTTTAAAAATGTAGAAACTAGGCTGGGTGCAGTGACTCATGCCTGTACATCCCAACACTTTGGGAGGCCAGGGTAGGTGGCTGGCTTGAGCCCAGGAGTTCAAGACCAGCCTGGGCAACATGGCAAAACCCTGTCTCTACAAAAAAAAAAAAAGCTGGGCGTGGTGGTGCATGCCTTTACTCCCAGCTACCTGGGAGGTTGCAGCAGGAGGATCACCTGAGCCCGGGAGGTTGAGGCTGCAGTGAGCTATGACTAGGCCAGTGCACTCCAACCTGGGCCACAGAGTAACACCCTGTCTCAAAAATAGTAATAATAAGAATTATTACAATAATAAACATGTATAGAAATACAATTTTTTGTTTAATCAGAAAGTTGACAAAAGATGCCAGTGTACCAGGTAGCAGCCCGTCACCTGAGTGTCCCACCCACCTGTCCTGCCCCGGTCAGCATTCCCAACACCCTGCCTGCACCCTCCCCTGGGCACCGGAACCCCAGTGTGGCCACAGGAGTGGGGGTGACTTGGCACAGCCAGGACAGTCATTGTCCAGGCAGGCACGGCATGGCCAGGACCCCCCAGGCTACCGGGGGTGTGATGGTGGCTTGGGCATGCCGAGGCCCTCTTTGAAGGAGCAGGGACCCGAGATGGGCCCAGGGTGGGGGTGCTCTGGACCTCCCCAAGCCCACCCTGGCTGAAGCGGGGTCTGTAGCACCCACCTGTGAGCACGTAGTCATATTTATTCACGTTGTTCAGCTTCAGGCCTTCGTACAACTCCTGCAGCTCATCTGAATTCAGCACTTGGCCCTTCCAGTGGGCATAGCCTAGAGGCAGAGGAAACCATGGGGGCTCAGACACAAGGGGGCCGGCCGTGGGATCGCGGGCCTCCCTCAACACCCGCCCACTCTCCCTGAGGCTGCCTGGTGGACGGCTCCTCCCCATGGACTGGCACAAGGCCAGCAGGAGATCACCAGGCACAGTGTTTGGCAGGTCCCGACAGCTGTCCAGACCGGACACCTCAAGCCCCCGTGAGCCCCCTGACCCTACACTGTCAGGGATTGTTACTATGGCCTCAGTGGCCCCCACCCTCCCACTGCCAGTTCCTGTGGGAGCTGCGTCCCAGGTACAGGCAGGGTGTGCGGAGACACACGCCAGCTCACGGCTGTGTTGTTCCCCCATTGCTGTCCAGAATGCCCCGGCTACAATCTCCCCACAACGCCACAGCCTCTTGTTTCCCAGAGTCTCCTGCATGAGCTCCCAGCTATTCAGGCCGGGGTGCTCGGCCACCGGCCACTGTCACCCAGACACCCTGGCAGGTAAGGCTCGTTAGGTCCCCACTCCAACAAGCTTATTAAGGTGCAATTAGATCAACTCCTGAGCAAGAGACAAATGTGAATGAGAAAGAGGCCTCAGCCCAGGTGTATACAACCTGCCCTTGGCCCGATGGGTAGCCAGGGTGAAGTGTCCACTCCAGGCAGACAGGCATATCAAGGTGTGAGGACAGATGCATCGGCTTCCTGCAGGCAGGACCACCAGTCCCCTGGGAGCCCTTCCTGCACTGTGGGACCCGACCACAGCTCCAGCTCAAAGCATGCTCAGGGCGCAGCCATCCACACAGGGTGGGGTCCACCATGGACACCCCACATTTGCCCATGAGAAACGCCTCACATCGAGGGGCTCCTGGCCTCCTCCCACGTGCATCAACCTCTAACGCATGCCTTTTTCAGCAAATAAGGAAAATTCTGACGTATGGATTCCTACAACAGCAAAGTCCAAGTATCACGCACTGGTAGGTCACGGCCAGCTCTGAGCCCATGCGCCATGCTCTGTGGCTAAGATCCCCTGAATTCCCACACCAGAGGACGGCTCCATGGCTCCTGCCCCTGAGGGCCCTCCTGCGTACCAGTCACTGGCTCCCACTGGCAGGGACGCCTTTGGCTTTCCCCAGGAGCCGTCGTACGGGAGCACGTGTGGCGCAAAAGTACTGAGACTGCCATCAGAAGCAATGCTCCAGGCACGGTGCGGTGTCTGGGGTGTGCATCTGGGGGCGCCTGCCCTGTGCTCTGCCCGGGACACCAGAGTAGACGCACTGAGGGGTGGGTCTGCCAGAGACCAAGCCCCTGATGGACTCCGGGTTAACAGTCACTGCGGGTCAGGAGGGGCAGGGGGTATCCACCGTGGGCAAGGTCTGCCTCACACAGCAGCCTGCCCCTCCGGTACAGGGTGTGTCCTGGGGAGGCTTCTGCCAGGCCGGGGCGGGGTTGGGGATGAGGGGTAGGAAGAGGGAGGCGAGCAATGGTCCCTCCTGGTCCTTTCTGCCCTCGGATTCTGAGTATCTTTCCAAGCAGGATGGGACTCACCACCGCTGCACATGTGCTCCTTTCCTGGGGAGGTGACATGGCCTGGCTGTGTCCCCACCCAAATCTCATCTTGAATTGTAGTTCCCATAATCCCATGTTGTGGGCGGGACCTAGCAGGAGGTCATTCAACCATGGGGGCGGTTCCCCCATCCTGTTCCCATGATAGGGACTGAATTGTCACAAAAGCTGATGGTTTTAAGGGGCTTTGAAAACCCTGGGCCCCTCACTCAGCACTTCTCCTTTCTGCTGCCATGTGAAGAAGGACGTGTTTGCTTCCACTTCTGCCATGACTGTAAGTTTCCTAAGGCCTCCCCAGCCCCTGCTGAACTGTGAGTCCATTAAACCCTTTTCCTTTATAAATGACCCAGTCTCAGGTACACCTTTATTAGTGTTGGGGACCAGCCTCAACACCACCCGTAGGGTACCCAAAGTCCAGTGGTGACAAAGGAATGAGAAGAGTTCATAAAGGTGGGGCTGGCCACAGTGGCTCATGCCTGTAATCCCAGCACTTTGGGAGGCCGAGGCGGGCGGTTCATGAGGTCAAGAGATCGAGACCATCCTGGCTAACACGGTGAAACCCCGTCTCTACTAAAAATACAAAAAATTAGCCGGATGTGGTGGTGGGTGCCTGTAGTCCCAGCTACTTGGGAGGCTGAGGCAGGAGAATGGCATGAACCTGGTGGGTGGAGCTTGCAGTGAGCGGAGATCACACCACTGCACTCCAGCCTGGGAAACAGAGCGAGATTCCGTCTCAAAAAAAAAAAAAAAGAAAGAAAGGAAGAGTTCATAAAGGTGGGAGTCAGGAGGCCAGTTGCAAAATGGAGGCTGCGAAAGGCACCGAGGTCTGGTGTCCACACTATTTATTGAGTACAATCACTTAGATCTAAGAAGCAGACGTTCAGGGCGAAACGGTGAAAGGGAGGCAGTAGTCACAGGCGTAATCTATAGCAACAGCGGTTTAAAGGAATCTCCTTTGTGCTCAAACAGCGTATCTTTAACTTATCAGAGAGTTAGTGGGCGTGGCTTAACCAGCAGCCTGCACATCTGTCCACATTCCAGCGCTTTCTCCTTGAACACCGTGTTTACAGATAAGAGAGAGGGTCTCGCTCTGAGCATGGGAACATGATGGCAACTAGGAGGCTTTCCTCCTCAGAGGCCTCTTGTGGCTTTCCACAACTTATTGTCCTATATTTTTATGGCCAGTTTATACAGGTGCCCCACAAGCCCTTTTCCCAACAATTAGCAGTGTGAGAATGGACTAATACAGGGTGGCATCGGGAAGGACTGCAACCAGGCGGCTCCAATTCTCCTACTGTCCCGGGCACTGGGTCCAAGGTCAAGGCGTCTCCAAGGCTGGTTCCCGAGGCCTCTCCCCAGGGCTTGCAGACAGCGTCAACTCCCCGTGTCCTCATGGCGCTGTCCCTCTGTGTGTGTCTGTGTCCTCATCTTGTCTTCTTACAAGGACACCAATCAGCTTGGATCAGGGCCCACCCAGAGCCCTGATGGCCTCTTTTAACCTGATGACCTCTGTAGGGGCTCCATCTCCAAATCCAGTCCCACTCTGAGGTGCTGGGGTTAAGGCTGCAACATGAGAATTTGGGGGGATGTAATTCAGCCACAACAGCCGTGAGGAAGGGGAGACATCCAGCACTTGGCCGGGTCTCAGACACAGGCCCCAGGCTCCTCTGAGGCCCAGCTTCCTCTCGAAAGATGGCGCATGGTCTTGCACCTCTCGGTGGTCTCCTGCCCACTGCGGGAGGTGGGATGAGCCCAGAGCCCACAAGAACCTTCTCAAACAGGGGAGGGCACTTGGATCTTGTGTAGAACTCATTCCATTTACAGATGAAAAAACAGAGGCCAAACAAGCGGCTCCTTGGGCAGCCCAAGGAACCTGGTGCTCCTGTCAGACCCCAGCCGGCCAGGGAGTCCGGGCCGTGCCTGGCCCCTCGCCGGTGTCCATCGGCAGGTTCCTGGCCCTGGCCTTCTCCAGTCCTGCAGCTCCTTGCGTTCACACCAGCTGCCCCTTCCCTGCAGCAGGGACCACCAAGCCCAGCAGCAGGTCACCTGTCCCACCCGCTCTGGCTCCACACTCCAAAAGCCAGGAGAGCGCAACCAGTCCACCTGCTGACCTCCAGCTCCACAGGCTCCTTCCCAATGCCCTCAGGCCAGGAAGCTCAGACAGGAAGCTCCAGGAAATCCTCTCAAAGGGGCCATTGGACATGCTGGCCTCAAGGCAGAGGCTCTGCCAAGCCTGGCTGCCCTGGGCTTGGGAGACACAGCTCAGAGTGTGGAAAAATGAATGGGGGTGTGGTGTGGCCTCAAGGAACAGGGGCCCAGTCGGGGGAAGGTGCAGAAGTGTGAGCAGCAGCCCCGAGGCGGCGAGGTCTGCACCAGGTGGGCTCTGCAGGCACTTGGGGGCTCGGCTTTCCCATCCCCCAGCCTGATGGGCGTCACGGAACCAATGACGCAGCTTATGTGGAACACTCGTGTCCCCACCGGGAGTCTGGCTTTGTGGTCCATCCCAGGCAGAAGCTGCCCACGTGACCACCCCAGTAACAACCCTGGGCAGGAGGGGGGCGTGGTGGCGCACACCTGTAGTCCCAGCCACTCGGGAGGTGGAGGCAAAAAGATCGCTTCAGCCCAGGAGGTCAAGGCTGTGGTGAGCTGGCTGCACCACTGCACGTCAGCCTGGATGACTGAGACCTTGTCTCTACAAAAGAAAAAAGAAAAGACTGGGCGCGGAGTCTCACGCCTGTAATCCCAGCACCTTGGGAGGCTGAGAGGGCAGGATCACTTGAGCCCAGGGAGTGCAAGACCACCCTGAGCAACATAGTGAGACTCCGTCTCTATGACAAATACGAAAATTAGCTGGGTGTGGTGGTGCACACCTGTAGACCCAGCCACTTAAGAGGGTGAGGTGGGAGGACCTCTTGAGCTCAGGAAGTCAAGGCTGCAGTGAGCCACGATCGCACAACTGCACTCCAGCCTGGATGACACAGCGAGACCTTGTCTCACAAAAAAAAAAAAAAAAAAAAAAAAACAGAAAAAGGAAAAAGAAAACCCTGGGCAGAGTCGTGAATGAGCTCCCTGGCAGCATCACCCCAGCTCCCTGCCAAATGAATTGCAGCCTATGTGACCCCACCTCCAACTCCTAGGTGCGCACTGGAGAACTGAAAACATGTCTCCCCCCAAAATGTCTAGACACACGTTCACGGCAGCAAGACTCGCAACAGCCACAAAGTGGAAACAACCCGAGTGTCCGCAGGGCTGCCTGTGGCTGAGCTCACGTGGCTGGTCACACAGGGCGTGAGCTGCGTCCTGGGCACGCACGATGGGCCACGTGGCAGGAGGAACAGGACAACGTGGCCCCCCAGACAGCCCGGGGAGCGCAGCCCTGGAGCCAGGGTGCCTGGAGCAGAACAGCCCCTACGATGCGTGAGGCCCGTGGTGCGTGCAGAAGTCTTTCTTTGTGCACGATCAGGCCTAGTAAAATGCTTCCTGGAGGTGAGTTTGCTGAAACGTAAGCACCTCTAGCCATTAGACAGAGGGTGGGGGGAACAAAAAGGAAAAACAACAACAAAAAAACTCAAAAAACAAAGAGCGCCTCCAGCTCCGTCGAGGTCTGTGGAATAGACAGTGTCATCGTGAGCACTGTACTCACAGTGGGCAGCACGGGAGCCCAGAGTGGCTGGGGGGCTGCGTGGAGGAGGCCGAGTCCCCTGTCCTACCACCAGCTCCCGTGGCACCCAGGGCAGGCGCACGATGCACCAGCCTCACTCCCCAGCAGCACAGCGTGGCAGGGGTGAGGGAAGGGGAGCAGGCAGAAGGGCCCCAGTGCAGGGGAGAGTGACGCCTGCCCTCCCTCCGTAGGGAGTTGCCCCTGAGCCACAGAGACGGCGTTAGGGAAGCTACGCGGGGGCCTCCTGATCAGGCCGCACAGACAGCTGACCCCGAGAGTGTAGGTACAGGGTGCCGGGAGCCAGCCCACAGCCACAGATGGAGCTGGCTAAGGGGTCCTAAACCAGCAGGCCCCCCATGGCATCTGGAGGAGGCTGGAGCGGGGGCGCCCAGGAACCTGAGGCCGGACCCTGTGGGAAGGGACGCCCCCAGGCCGTTCATCTGGTTCTGCAACTGTGGAGGCTCCCAAGCACCTGGGGTCCTGTCCTCATCCCAGCCCTCTGACGGCAGGCCAGAGACCCCTTGTGTGTCTCGGGAACCTCGGGTCAGCCAGCCCACCTCCCACTGAGAAGCTTCCACCAAGCCTGGAAGGCATCACCAAAGCCCAGGGCGCTCCCCGCATCCTGGAATCCACGCAAGGGCAGCCAGGTCTGTGAGGATGTTGAACCAGCACTTGCGGAGCACAGCACGGTCCCCAGAAACACACTCAACACCCTGCTTCCGTGTCCAAGCCAGCCAGCTCACTCGCTGAAAAACAAATCCTAAAGGAGGGTGGCGAGAGCAGCCAGGAAGAACATGTGGGTTCAGGGAGGCTCCTGGAGGGCCTGAGTCTTCGGGGACGTCTCCAAATCTCACAGCACCCAGTGTGCCCAGCAAGCAAAGGCAGGAAAGGGTTCCAGCGAGAGCTGGAGCCTGTCCCTCTGCACCACCAAGAGCTGGAGTCTGTCTGTCTGCACCGCCAAGAGCTGGAGTCTGTCCGTCTGCACTGGCCGAGAAACCCTTTCCTCTCACTTAGCATGTGTCACGCCTGCCTCAAGAGAAACCACAGCACTTCTTCCTGCTCCCAAAGGTAGGGGCCAGGCCCTCCCACATATCCCATTGATGCTCTGCCAGGCTGTTTCTGGGACGTTCTGTGCTCCCAAGGTTCCGCCTGGGTTCAGAGAAATTTCAGGGGAAGCGAGGTGGGGTTTCAAAGAACAGAACAGCTTTGTTCTCCTGCCGACTAAGCCGTATAGGGACCACAGAGAGGAGGGAGGACTCCACGCACCTTCACCTCCAGGCCATAGGGCTGGGGGCATGGAAAGCATGGCCTGTGAGGGGCTTCTGAGGCCGGCCACCCTCAGTCCCCTGAGCCAGCAAACTCCTCAGCGTCCCAGTGCGTGGAGACAGATGCACACACAGGCCCCGCAGCACTGCTGTTAACAGAGAAAACCCAGAACCACCTACACATCCCCCAGCACAACCACCCCACGGGGCACCCTCCTCAGCTCCAGGAGGCAGGAACAGGCACCGCACAGGCAGGCGACAGCAGGAGTCACAACGCTGTGCTCTGAGTCAGGCCTTGGTCCAAGCACTTTACGCAATTTACCTATTCAACTCTGGCAACCTCAGGGCAGCTGTTAGGATTGCCCTCCTGTTTTACAGAGAAGGAAACTGAAGCACTGAGAGGTTCTGCCACTGGCACTGGGTCACGCAGCCCCAAAGCAGCCAAGCTGAGTCAATACATCCCCACTCAGAGGTGAGGCCACCCAGGCCTACGCCCTGATGTGCTGTGCAGGCTCTGCCGAGCCACGCCCGGGACTCCAGGTCCCTGTCCACATGAAAGCCCCATGCCTCACACCCACACTCCGCCCCGCCCCTCACACCCACACTCCGCCCCGTCCCTCACTCCCGCACTCCGGCCCGCGCCTCACTCCCGCACTCCGGCCCGCCCCTCACTCCCGCACTCCGGCCCGCCCCTCACACCCGCACTCCGCCCCGCCCCTCACACCCGCACTCCGCCCCGCCCCTCACACCCGCACTCCGCCCCGCCCCTCACACCCGCACTCCGCCCCGCCCCTCACACCCGCACTCCGCCCCGCCCCTCACACCCGCACTCCGCCCCGCCCCTCACACCCGCACTCCGCCCCGCCCCCACACCCGCACTCCGCCCCGCCCCTCACACCCGCACTCCGCCCCGCGTCTCACACCCGCACTCCGCCCCGCGTCTCACACCCGCACTCCGCCCCGCCCCTCACACCCGCACTCCGCCCCGCGTCTCACACCCGCACTCCGCCCCGCGTCTCACACCCGCACTCCGCCCCGCGTCTCACACCCGCACTCCGCCCCGCGTCTCACACCCGCACTCCGCCCCGCGTCTCACACCCGCACTCCGCCCCGCGTCTCACACCCGCACTCCGCCCCGCGTCTCACACCCGCACTCCGCCCCGCGTCTCACACCCGCACTCCGCCCCGCGTCTCACACCCGCACTCCGCCCCGCGTCTCACACCCGCACTCCGCCCCGCGTCTCACACCCGCACTCCGCCCCGCGTCTCACACCCGCACTCCGCCCCGCGTCTCACACCCGCACTCCGCCCCGCGTCTCACACCCGCACTCCGCCCCGAGTCTCACACCCGCACTCCGCCCCGCGTCTCACACCCGCACTCCGCCCCGCGTCTCACACCCGCACTCCGCCCCGAGTCTCACACCCGCACTCCGCCCCGCGTCTCACACCCGCACTCCGCCCCGCGTCTCACACCCGCACTCCGCCCCGAGTCTCACACCCGCACTCCGCCCCGAGTCTCACACCCACACTCTGCCCCGTCCCTCACTCCGGCCCGTCCCTCACTCCCACACTCTGCTCTGTGCCGGCTGCTGGAGCCAACACCTTACCTGTGTGGTTTGAAAACTGGACAGAGTTTACCGCGTCGATCTCAAATCCCAAAACCTGCAAGACAGAGAAGGAACAGGTAGGCATAAGAGAGCCAGGTCTGGGGTTCCACGAACCCCAGCAGGCGCTGACTCAGAAGAGGGGAGTAAATGAGCCCCGGCCGGCATGGGGCCCCCAGGTGCAGGCCGGAGGGCCGACGTGTCAGAGCAGGAGGCTCTCCCCAAGTCACAGGTGACATTGGCACGTCCAGGGCCTCGAATGTATGGAGCTGGGTTTCCCTCTCTGGGGAGCAACCAGCGCGGGAGGGCATCGCCCGGCCCACAGCACCTCCATGGAGAAGCACTTCATGCATCATTCCAGAAATCGCACCCAACAAAAGCCCTCAGTAAGACTAATAAACTAAACAATAAAACGAATACCCGTCTGTCCAGACACTGAACAGAGGCTGCGAGGCCGTCTCTGCTGCGAAAACGTGGGCGTCTACCCCACCCCTTGGAGGAAGCCAGGCCAAGGGCCCCGTGGGCAGCACACATGGCTGAAAAGCCTGAGTGAGAGACAGGGAGTGGGTTCGTGAGGACAGAGAGGGAGGGAAAGGGTGAGGGTTCCAGACAAATGGAGAGGGAGGACAGAACCCACGGAGCGGTGGCCTCCTTCCCATATCTCCAGGGGCCAAGACCGGCCTCTACTAGTTTGGGGGGCCATCCCCACCCTCTCCCGTGCACCAGGAATGCCCCAAACCCTCTCTTCCTACTGCATCTGGACAGCCAATCACCCTTGAGTTCCACCTTCACGTTCAAAGCCAGTGTGTCAGCACTAGGAGAGCGGCTGTTTCCAGGGAGGGGCTTCTGGGGCTCCTCAAATTTGTTTCTTCACTGGGTGGGGTTTGCTTTGTGATAAAGAGTTGAGCTATCTGCTTAGGATTTGTATTCACCAAGGTCTTTCTCTGAAGTTGGCATTATCACTAAACTAAGGAAACACGTTAACAGTCTTACTAATCTAAAAAGTTAAAATTAGCACTTTGCGGCCAGGCGCAGTGGCTCATGCCTGTAATCCCAGGACTTTAGGAGGCCGAGGTAGGAGTACAGCTTGAGGTCAGGAGTTCAAGACCAGCCTGGGCAACGTGGCAAAAACCCTGTCTCTAAAAAAAATAGGGAAATTAGCCGGGCATGGTGGCACATGCCTGTAGTCCCAGCTACTCGGAAGGCTGAGGTGGGAGGATCACTGAGCCCAGGAGGTGGAGGCTGCAGTGAGCCGTGATGGCACCACTGCACTCTAGCCTGGGTAACAGAGTGAGGCCCTATCTCAAAAAACATAAAAATAAACATAAAAAATAAAATTGGCACTTTGCAAATGCACTAGCCCAAATCCACAGCCTCTATATACAGATGGCTTGCAATATTTCCAATCCTTTAAAATTCTAACCGACTGTGAGGAAACAGATATTAAGCAACGATGACACAAATCCTGAAAATCCTGCCAAAATATTCTGCTCCACTGCTTCTGGGTGTGTAGATAATTAATCCTTTGGGGCTGGCAAACGTATCCGAGAATGAAGTCGCTATTTTCTGCTTTTAAATGAGAGCACGAGCGAGCTGAGCCCCTGGGCTGGCGTCTCCACTTCACACACCCCATCAAAATCAGCCTATTCATCAGCATTGCAAGCTGGTCTGGATGCTTCCAGAGTCTACCCATCCAACTTCATGTGCAAGACAAAGTCAGACTCAGAAGACGACAATGCATGGCGGGGCGGGGTGCCGAGGTCCAGGACAGGAGCCTGGGACCCCAGAGAAAGGGGTCTCCCGCTGTTACACTCGTCCTTCAGCTGGAACCCATCCCTCTGTGCGGACCGTGCCTCTGGAACTGGCATCTCTGTAGAGCAGTGGCGCCCTCCCAGGCACCGCCAGGAGGTACCAAGAGTGGGAAACTGAAGCCTGCGAAGAGAATGGGCTTCTGCCAGCAGCACTCTTCTTCCCCGGGGGCTCTTCTCCCCGCAGAGGCAGCGGTAGTGACCGTCCCTTCCCATAGCAGCAGCAGAATCCGCTTTGGGGCTTTCCCACCACCGGCAGAATTCCTCATCACATGCCCCCATAGACCGCCAGCACCCGCCAGCTGGCAGATACCCGCCTTCCCAGCTCCAAGTTCTAAAGAGCCCAGCAATTCTCTCGTATCCCAGGGTCAGCTGTGTGGAGCCGATGCTGGCAGGGTCTCCTCCACGACACCTGTGTTCCCTTTTTGCCTTCTCTGTTTTCTCAATACCTGGCTGAACAACAGCCTCCACAATTGTTGCTCTGGTTTCTGTTTCTGGACTGGACCCTGCCTGATACACCTCATCTTTCCCCACCTCCCAGGGAGCCAAGGACAGACTGGTTCTTGGCCCAAGGTTCAGCACAGCAGGCAGCTGGGCTCTCCACAACGCTCCCCTCCCGCCCGGAGCGTGGGCCCCAGTTCCGTCTCCTCCACAGACATCACAGGAAGCACCTTCAACAGGGACAGGCTGGTGCTCTGTGAGCAGCCCTGCCGACTGATGGGACCAGCTTGGGATCCCCGTTAGGGACAGCATCGCTGGTCTGTGTATGTGAATCACCTTATTTTACAGTAAACCCTGTCCCTACAATGGCCTATGGGGCTCTTCGGTGTCAGAATTCTAATAATGACCTTCAGGGGCCCCGCTCACCCTCAGGCAACCCCCTGAGTGTAGGTGAAACCTGTCAGTGTAATGAGATCTCTCTTCATGAGGATCTTCTTATCCAGGAGAGTCTAAGTGAATGACATGAGCCCTTCAAAAGCACGGTTTTCTCAGGCTGATGGGCAGAAGGAAAGATCAGAGACTGGAAGTTAAAGAAGGACTCAACGACTGTTGCTGGCTTTGAAGATGGATTGGGTCACATGATTGCCAGATGCAATAGTGTAGGTCAGCTTTACATACACTCATTATTAAAAACAGTCATGTGGTCAGGCACGGTGGCTCACACCTGTGATTGCAGCACTTTGAGAGGCCGAGACTAGAGGACTGATCACTTAAGGCCAGGAGTTCAAGACTAGCCTGAGCAACACAGCATGATTCCATCTCTATTTTTAAAAAAAAATTGAGTCATAAAGCTTACAATTATGTAAATTATATTATTATTATTTTTTGAGACAGGGTCTCACTCTGTCACCCAGGCTGGAGTGCAGTGGCACAGTCATAGCTCACTACAGCCTTGAATTCCTGGGATCAAGGGATCCACCATCTTCAGCCTCCTGAGTAGCTAGGACTACAGGTGCGTGCTGTCACACCTGGCTCATTTTTATATTTTTTTGTTGAGACAGAGTCTCACTATGTTGCCCAGGCTGGTCCTGAACTCCTAAGCTCAATTAATTATCCTCCCTTGGCTTCCCAAAGTGCTGGGACTACAGGTACCAGCCACTACACCCAGACTACATAAATTATATTAAAAGCAAACTTAATATTCTAGCCTCACTACTTCCTAGTTTACTAGCAATTTACCCCATCTGTTGTCTACTGAGCTCTTGGTGCCTGTTGAGTCTACAGTGAGGAACGCTACATGATGGCGGCTGCTGCGCAGCTCTTTCCTAAGCAGGCTGGTAGCTTACCTTCAGCCATAGTGGCAGTGTTCACACCACGGAGTTTGGCAATACATACTCTAAATCAGACACGAGGGCTGGGCACGGTGGCCCACACCTGTAATCCCAGCAGAACATACTCTAAATCAGACATGAGGGCCGGGCTCACGCCTGTAATCCCAGCAGAACATACTTTAAATCAGACATGAGGGCCGGGCTCACGCCTGTAATCCCAGCAGAACATACTCTAAATCAGATATGAGGGCTGGGCACGGTGGCTCACGCCTGTAATCCCAGCAGAACATACTCTACATCAGGTATGTGGGCCAGGCACGGTGGCTCACACCTGCAGTCCCAGCACTTTGGGAGGCTGAGGCAGGAGGATCACCTGAGGTCAGGAGTTCGAGACCAGCCTGGCCAACATGGCAAAACCCCGTCTCTACTAAAAATACAAAAATTAGCTGGGCATGGTGGTGCATGCCTGTAATCCCAGCTACTCAGGAGGCTGAGGCAGGAGAATCGCTTGAACGTGGGAGGCGGAGGTTACGGTGAGCTGAGATCACACCACTGCACTCCGGCCTGGGTGACAGAGAGAGACTCCATCTCAAAAAAAATTCAAATCAAATCAAATCACTCAGTTAGGTATGAGCAAGACTCTCTGATGTCCATACCTGCTGTGAGGGTCCACTGAGGCCTGTGGACTACTGCGTCATCCCCCTTCCTGGGATGGTCTTATCAGACCACCATGCAACTGTTTTTGTTTTCGTTTTGTTGTTTTTTTTTTTTTTAGACAAGATCTCACTCTGCTGCCCAGGCTGGAGTCCAGTGGCACAATCTCAGCTCGCTGCAACCTCTGCCTCCTGGGCTCAAGAGATTCTCCTGCCTCCCGAGTAGCTGGGACTACAGGCATGTTTCACCATGCGTGGCTAATTTATTTTTTATTTTTTGTAGAGATGGGGTCTCACTATATTGCCCAGGCTGGTCTTGAACTCCTGGGCTCAAGCGATCCTCCCACCTCAGTCTCCCAAAGTGCTGCGATTACAAGGCGTGAGCCATCATGCCTGGCCTGTGCTACGGTTCTGCTCCGAGCTCCCCTCAATGTGCATTCCCCAGCCCCACCTCCAGATGTACCCCTCTAAACACAGCCCTTGAGGGTCTGCTGTGTCCACAGGATGAAGCCCAGACCCCCGAAGCGTCCCACTCCCACAGCTGATGCCCCTGGCTGCTGGGTCGCCCACCACCCTGTGAACTCCTCACTAGGCTGCAGAGCCCTGGGCACCTTCTGAGCCCCCGAAAGCTCTGAAACCCCTGTGCCTGGCCAGCTCCCCTCTCTCAATTCAGACTGTCCTCCTTTCAGCCTCCAAGACCCTGCTGCAACTGTGCCTACGTGGCCTCCGCCACAGCACACGAAGAACGAGGGTTCTTCAGGATTGGGGCTCCCTGCCAGGCCTGGTCAAAGTCCCTGGTCTCTGGCAAACCCACTGCTGCCACAGAACAGCCTGGGTGTCTCCGCCGAACAGTCTGAAGGACAAGCTTCTGCTCAGCCTCTACCGCAAGGCGTAAGTCCGCTCCAGCCGCCTGGGAAGGACCAGCGGGCTAAAAGGCCACTACGTAAAGGGAACAAGTGCCAAGCACACAGGGGAGCCAGGGTGGGAAAACCCGTGGGGCCCGCAGCCAGGGGGTGGGAAGAGGGGGGCTGGGCTTTGCACCCTCATCTGTGCGAGGTATTGGGGTCCCTCACCTGCCGGAGTGCGCCCTGTCTGCTGCCGGGAGAGAAAGCCGGTCAGATGCCTACACTCTGCCCTGGGGGGTCAAAATAATCCCAGCAGAGTCTAGGCCAGTGGGATGGCTTGGAAAGGGCTCCAACGTCCTCACGGGAACTTCCTGCGGTTGGGGGGTTGGGGGGCCACAGCAGCAATCGCTGGGGCGGGGGAAGGGCTTTCAACCTCGTTAGTCATCTGGTCCAGCCACAAGAGCAGCGGCAGCTGAACCACTGCCGAGGAGCTCTCAGACTCCCTTCTCTCTGCTGCCCACAACACGAGCTCATCCTCTGCCAGGCGCAGCCCCCAGTCCTCCTCCCTCCGCCGGGCCCGTCCTGTGAGCAACCCTCCTCCTGCCCACGTGCGGCAGTGGCTGCCTCGGGCTCCTCCCAGGGCCCACGTGCGCGCCGTAGCGGCAGCATCCCACCCTGCTCACAGTAAGGCAGACAGCGAGACACAGCGAGACACTACGTGAGCGCGGCGGCTCAGCTGATCCTCCTCCTCCCGGGAGGCAGAGTGACTCAGAACGGCAGGAGTGGGGGAAGCTCTGGAACATTCCAGCGCAGCTCCTCCATCCCAGCCTGACCACCCGAGTTCCAGGCGTTCCGGGGAGAGCCGGGTGAGTGCTGCACAGAAGAACCCTCCCTGTAGCTTGTTTTGCAGAGACCTCTGACCACTTTAGGAAATCAGAATGAGGACAAAGGATGGGAGAGATCACGTGACTGCTTCACCCTGATCAACCCGGGCCCGAGCACCCCGTGTCCCTCCCACTGTCAGTCACTGGTCAGTCCTACAATCCAGGTCAACCATGTCCTTCGTCCTACAAACTCCAAGGGGAATTTCTGGTAGAAATGGCCCTGAGCCCCACCCAGAGCAGTCTCCCTTCATCCTTCACCCACCCATGACTCAGTCTTCACAGCTCCAGGGCCCATCACCTGGGCCCCCAGAGCACACGGACACCCAGCCCTGTACTTCCAGGTTCACAGTGCCGCACAGGGACCGTGCACTGGCTGGTCAGGGGCTGCCGGGTGCTGGGCTCACTGCAAAGTGCTAAGGGAAGGCAGAGGTCATGGCTGGGCTCAGAAGTGCCCAGATGGCCAGACAGCTGGGGGCTGAGTCCAGGGACTGCCAAAGCAACATTCCTGACCCAATATGGGCTCCCTGGTGTGACCTCAGGCCCTGTCCACCCCCACAGCATGCAGGAAAAATGCCACCTTATTCTAGCTCCAAAGTTGGCTCCACAGGGCCTCACACCTGCTGCACCTTCCTCCTGGAGGCCGTTCCTCCCTGTGCCCTGGCCGGCAGAGCTCCACCTAGTGCTGGCTCCCTTCCGCCCCTTGGAACTCGCTCCCACGCACAGCAACTGGCCCTTGGGGTTAGCCAAACCTGTGTGCACCGCAGTTTCCTTGTTTAGCTGTCCTAGGGCGACCACATTCCCAGTGACTTGGCAACTGTCACAGGTAAGGAGATGGGACAAGAGGCTGAGCAGGGCTACCCACCTGCTTCAGGAATGGGGAAAGCTGCCAAGAGAAGTGGCCAAGGACAGGGACAGGGACTGGCAGGCTTGTCTTGGCCACAGAACCCTTTAAAACGGAGACCCCATGCAGAGCCGGGGAATAGACGGGCACAGGGCGGCTGCTCTGTGGGCAGGAAGGGAGGCGCTGCCGGCCCCTCCTCGGCGGATCGCACGGTTTTTTGCTCAGCCCATCTCTGACAACTCCTTTCTTCCTTTCTCCTTGAGAAGTTCCCTCTGTTCTTATTCCTCGGTGTCACTCACTCTGTGAACTGGGCACGCATGATTCCATTTCAAAAGCTCTGTGTGGGTGTGCACCCGCAGACACCAAGGCCAAGAAGCCACAAAGCCAGTCAGCAGCCCCAGTGTCCCTGAAGCTGCCCGCTCTGCAGATCCGCCCCTCCCTTTCCAGAGAATGCCAGTCACGCCAAGCCTCCAAAGAAGGGGGAAGTCACTCACAGGAAAGATGGGGGGTCGGCCAACACTGGGGCCTGCAGAGCAACACACTGCACACACACATGTGCACACATGCTTCCCATGACACACACATGCATGCCCAGACGTGCACATATCCCCCATACACATATGCATCCCACATGCACACATACCATGTATGCACATGCACACCATGTACACACATGCACACCATGTACACACACCATGTACATACCATGTGCACACACCATGTGCACACACGCACACCATGTACACACAAGCACACCCACATACACACCATGTACACATAGGCACACCCACACACGCATACCCATACACACACACCATGTACACAAACGCACACCCACACACACACACCTACACACAAGCACACCCACATACACACACCATGTACACACAAGCACACCCACATACACACCATGTGCACACAAGCACACCCACATACACACACCATGTACACACACACCATGTACACACAAGCACACTCACATACACACACCATGTACACACACACCATGTACACATAAGGACACCCACATACACACCATGTACACACAAGCACACCCACATACCATGTGCACACAAGCACACCCACATACACACACCATGTGCACACACACCATGTACACACAAGCACACCCACATACACACACCATGTGCACACACACCATGTACACACAAGCACACCCACATACACACCATGTACACACACACCATGTACACACAAGCACACCCACATACACACCATGTACACACACATACCATGTACACACACACCATGTACACACAAGCATACCCACATACACACCATGTACACACAAGCACACCCACATACACACCATGTACACACGCACACACCATGTACACACATGCACACCCACATACATACACCATGTACACACATGCACACCCACACACAATGTACACACATGCACACCATGTACACACACGCACAACCACATACACACACATATGCACCGATGTGAGCTAGAGCCAGAGGCAAGAGGGAAAAATAGATCAGAAAATGGGACCAATAGGCTGGGTGCAGTGGCTCATGCCTGTAATCCCAACACTTTGGGAGGCCGAGGTGAGTGGATCGCCTGAGGTCAGGAGTTCAAGACCAGCCTGGCCAACATGGTGAAACCCTGTGTCTACCAAAATACAAAAACTGGCTGGGCACAGTGGCTCATGCCTGTAATCCCAGCATTTTGGGAGGCTGAGGTGGCCGGATCACAAGGTCAGGAGATCGAGACCATCCTGGCTAACACAGTGAAAACCCGTCTCTACTAAAAATACAAAAAAATTAGCTGGGCATGGTGGCGGGCGCCTGTAGTCTCAGCTACTCGGGAGGCTGAGGCAGGAGAATGGTGTGAACCTGGGGGGCGGAGCTTGCAGTGAGCCGAGATCACGCCACTGCACTCCAGCCTGAGTGACAGAGCAAGACTCTGTCTCAAAAAAAAAAAAAAAAAAAAAAAGACAAAATACAAAAATTAGCCTGGCGTGGTGGAGCCCGCCTGTAGTCCCAGCTACTCGAGAGGCTAAGGCAGGAGAATGGCAAGCACCCGGGAAGTGGAGGCTGCAGTGAGCTGAGATCACGCCACTGCACTCCAGCCTGGGTGACAGAGTGAGACGCGGTCTCAAAAAAAAAAAAAAAAAAAGGAGGAGAAAAGGAAAATGGGACCGATAAGTTCCTGTTTTTCTCCATGACAGCCAAACAGGAATAACGGAAACCTCAGTCCCAAACTAAGAGAGTCAGAAAAGCAAGAAACTAGCCAAAATTTTGTTCCTTCTTGGAAAAAGAGTAAAGAAAAAGAAGAAATACCAGAAAAAAACACCTGTTTCCTGGATTGGGACACATTCTGGCTCAGACTCAGGGATTGGCAGAGGCCAGAGAGAGAGAGAGAGAATCTCAACTAGATGGGAGGAAAGCCAGCTGTCCAGCGTGGCCCGGAGAGCACGTGGGAACGTTCCAAGGACACTCAGAAGCATCTCCAACCTGCAGCATCAGCATCACCTCTAGGGAAGTTAGCGAGGGCCACTCGAGGCAGGAAGGAGGCACACTTCAGTGCTGGCTCTTTTTTTTTCTTTTCTTTTCTTTTTGAGGCTTAGTCTTGCTCTGTCGCCTGGGCTGGAGTGCAGTGGTACAATCTCGGCTCACTGCATCCTCCACCTCCCGGGTTTAAGCATTTCTCCTTCCTCACCGGCTCCCCCCTCCCCGACCCCCGAGTAGATGGGATTACAGTAGTGTGCCACCACGCCCAGCTATTTTTTGTATTTTTAGTAGAGACGGGGTTTCACCATGTTGGCCAGGCTGGTCTCGAACTCCTGACCTCAGATGACCCACCCACCTCAGCCTCCCAAAGTGCTGGGATTACAGGCATGAGCCACCGTGCCTGGCCCAACGATGGCTTTTTTGTGCTGTTTGCAAATGCAAGTCACCTTGAAAAATGTTAAGGCAAAAATGATGCCTTTTAAAAGGCAGGGTGGTACTCTTCCAGGATCTTACCAGTGCAGTTCTCAAGAAACAGAAAGCTCTTTCTATCCTAGGAGTTCTAAGAAAAAACGTAAAGGTTTTTCAAAACACTAGATTTTTGTTTTGTTTTGTTCTTGTTGTTGTTGTTTTTTTTTTTTTTTGAGACGGAGTCTTGCTCTGTCCGCCAGGCTGGAGTGCAGTGGTGTGATCTCAGCTCACTGCAAGCTCCACCTCCCAGGTTCACATCATTCTCCTGCCTCAGCCTCCCGAGTAGCTGGGACTACAGGCGCCCGCCACCACGCCTGGCTGATTTTTTGTATTTTTAGTAGAGATGGGGTTTCACCATGTTAGCCAGACTGGTTTCAATCTCCTGACCTTGTGATCTGCCTGCCTCGGCCTCCCAAAGTGCTGGGATTACAGGCGTGAGCCACCGCGCCCGGCCAACACCAGGCGTTTTAACCATGTCCCCAAGAGAACCCCCAGCGATGACACATCTCTGAAGAAGAGGCCACCTTGCAGAGCAGGGGATTTGTTTTTTCTTTTTCTTTTTTGAGGCAGGGTCTACCTAGTGCATCGGTATTCTCTGTCAACTTTCTGGTTAAAAATACATTGTATTTCCATACACGTTTATTTTTTATTTTTATTTTTATTTATTTTTTTTGAGACAGGGTCTCACTCTGTCACCCAGGCTGGAGTGCAGTGGCACCATCACAGGTCACTGCATCCTCCACCTCCCAGGCTCAGGTGATCCTCCCACTTCAGCTTCCCAAGTAGGTGGGACTACAGATGTGAGTCACATAGCCAGCTTTTTTTTTCTTGCAGAGATGGAGTCTTGCTGTGTTGCCCAGGCTGGTCTCAAACTCCCGGGCTCAAGTGATCCACCCACCTCGGCCTCTGAAAGCACTGGGATCATAAGTGTGAGCCGCCGCACCTGGGCTTGGGGATTCTTTTTTTTTTTTTTGAGACGGAGTCTCGCTCTGTCGCCCAGGCTGGAGTGCAGTGGCCAGATCTCAGCTCACTGCAAGCTCCGCCTCCCGGGTTTACGCCATTCTCCTGCCTCAGCCTCCCGAGTAGCTGAGACTACAGGCGCCCGCCACCATGCCCAGCTAATTTTTTTGTATTTTTTAGTAGAGACGGGGTTTCACTGGGTTAGCCAGGATGGTCTCGATCTCCTGACCTTGTGATCCACCCGTCTCGGCCTCCCAAAGTGCTGGGATTACAGGCTTGAGCCACTGCGCCTGGCCGGGGATTCTTAAATATTCGAGGATAGAAATTAGCTCCTGACTTGAGGGCCCTCAAGCAACCCCCTTGGGACCCCATCGTGCGTCTCTGGGAGCCCAGGGTAACTTGCTGCTCGCGTCCAGGAGCTGCTAAAGTGCTGAGGTCCCAAAGCTCTGCAACTTCTACTCCTGTCCGTAGAAGCGGGGCCCAGTAAGCAGGTGGGAACCTCGACCTCTGCCACAGCTACTTTTGCCAACGTCACTCAGCAGGTAGGAGTCAGAGCAGGTGCTGACATCCAGGGTTCCAGGGCAGGGAGCCCCCTGCTTCTTCCTGTGGGGTGTCTGAGCCACAGTCCGCCTGCCAGCAGGCATGGCATTGAGGCCCTGGACGGAGCCCGCCACCTCACAGCATCTTGTGGTGGGGGCTGCAGGGAGTCCCATGGTCTTGCCTTCTGGTCTCTGCAATGTGGTATTTAAATGGGTCTTGAGCTAAGGCCCCAAGTTAGATTGACAAAGCCATGGAATTGAATCATTTAATGCCTGAGGTCTACGACCTCCTCCCTAGGAGCGGCCCTATGAGAGCACATGTGCACTGTGGTCCTGCAGCACGGGGGTCACTTATGTCTGAGGCGTCAGTGCCTGGTGCCTGGCCTCAGCTGCTCCAGACGCTGACAGATGAAGGACACGGATGTCACCCAGCCAGCGGGAGCCACTACCTCTCCACCTGGACGGGACGCACAAGGTCAGGACAAGCTTGCCTCTCCCCACAGGGCAGCTACTGGCCTTCGATGTACTCAGGACAATCTCTGCACAGCCCAGTTTGGAGACTCACGGCTGTGCTGCTCCCCTCGTTTCCAAAAACGACAGCTTGACATCATCAACTTCTGGGCCTTTAATTCACCCCTTGATTTGTGCCACTTTCAAATTTCTCTGAAGGCTCCTACTGGAAGGAAGGCTCTTTCCAGACTGAATGCTGGACCCTCGAAGGGTATGTTTAACTGAAACCTGCGAAGGGGATTCTATTTGGAAAAAGGATATTTGGGTTGGGCGCGGTGGCTCACACCTGTAATCCCAGCACTTTGGGAGGCTGAGGCGGGCAGATTACCTGAGGTCAGGAGCTCAAGACCAGCCTGGCCAACATGGTGAAACCCCATCTCTACTAAAAAGAAATACAGAAAAATTAGTCAGGCGTTGTGGCACATACTTGTAATCCCAGCTGCTCAGGAGGCTGAGGCAGGAGAATTGCTTGTACCTGGAAGGGGGAGGTTGCAGCGAGCCGAGATTGCACCACTGCACTTCAGCCTGAGCGACGGAGCGAGACCCTCGTCTCAAAAACAAACAAAACAAAAAATGAAAGAAAGAAAAAGAAAAAGGATCTTTGCAGATGTAAGATTCCAAGGTGAGATCACACCAGATGATCCGGGTGGGCCTGAATCCCACGTCAAGTGTGCTTTTCAGAGAGCACACGGGGCGGAGGCCACGTGAGGACAGACAGAGACTGGAGTGATTTGGCTGTAAGCCCCAGAAGCCTGGGGCCACCAAGAGCCGGAGGAGGCCGGGAAGGACCCTCATAGGGAGGGAGCATGGCCCTGCCCACACCCTGCTCTCAGACTTCTGGCCCCCAGACTATGAGAGGTGAATTTCTGCTACAGCGAGCCACCTGGTTATGGCAGTCCGGGCAAACTCCTACATGATCCTAAGGCTGCCTACGGTATTTTCACTCCAGCAAACTCATACATAACCCTACGGCTGTGTACCTTAGGGTTATGGAAGCAATAGGACAAAGGGGGTTGGGAAGCTGCCCTGAGGGCCCGGGATCTCCCCCACGCAGTGAGGCCCTATAGAAACACGTGAGCTGCTGAACTGATGAGCCGGGAAGGCTTTCCACACATACACACCCAGGGCTCCAAAAAGCCAAACCTCCCAGCCCTAGAAGAGCCTGAGGTTTCCCACACCCAAGAGGAAACAGTCCTACCAATGTGGAAGGGCAGCCACTCGTTCCCTCCACTCCTTCCTGCCTAGAATCCAAGCCAGAGCAGCGGGGAAGTGCCCCACCCCAAGGCGCATCCCATGGCCTGTCCTTGGGCAGGTCTATGCTTGACTCAGGCATCCCCCCGATTCCTCTCCATGCACCCCCAGACCTCGAGCCTGTCAATCTGCAAACCCAAATCATGCTGCCTGACACACTGCACCTCCTGCCAGCACTGGTCATGCCAACACGTTCCCTCCTTAAGTTCTCTGCCACTAAAATGAACCTTGGGCTTAGGCCCAGAAACAAAATCCAAACACAGGCTCAAGGTTTTGCTCTGCCCAGGGAGGGAGGCTGCCTCCTGGCTGCAAAGCGACACACGGAGAGGACCTGGCAGAAAGTGGCTGGGGAGAATAGCCCTGAAGTCCAGACGTGCAGATGGTCCAGTCGTGACAAACCTGTGCTACACTCACAGGGAATCAGTGGGAGCTCCCTGGCAATGGGCATACCCCGAGTCTGGCATGAAGGGCACAAGGAGCCCTGGTGCTATCTTGTAAACAGGTATTGTGCCTAGTTTGCAAGTGAGACTCCGGAAGGCTCAGAAACCAGGGCCAGATCCCTCAGCTGGAATTCCAAGATGAGGAGACACCTGCTTTGAGGTGGGACCCCCAGACACCTGGGTCAGTCCCCATAAGGAGCCTCTCCAGCCACCCTGCTACATGCCACACCCCTGAGGCATTCTCCAGTCTCATTCCAAGTAGCATTGAGGCAAATCTCTGGGGCTCAGCCAGAGGCTCTGTTCTGCCGGTTTCTAAGTTTTCTTTCCCTACATTCAGCCATGTGAACAAGGCTTTGGAGTCCTAAGCCATAGGATGATGATCAAAATCAAGAACAAACTCTTGCAAGAGCAGCTCTAGACTTTGGGGACGCTTCCCCTTGGAACTGCGGCTGGAAGCGGCAAACGCCAGCCCCAAGGCCACTTCCAGGCTCTGTCTCCCAGTCCCTCCTGTGCCCACTAAGGCTGGTCCAGGCTGGTTGGGTTGCGGCCATCTCAGCCCCTCCCTCATCGTATTGTTTCTCCTTGTCCAGCCAGCATTGGACGTCGGGGTATGGGAGCAAAACGCCTGCATGGAACCCTGTGGAGCCCACAGGTAAGGACGCCGGGCACTGGGGAGACCCCAGGTAGGAAGAGCAGCACCATCCTTACGAGGCTCCACCTGAGGTGAGCAATCAGAGGACACCCCTCCCTTGAGTCACTGGGAGTTAGAAAACAAGGGACATTGCTGGGGTATCCCGAGTGAGTCAAAGAAGGAAACAGTTTGCTCAGTGAAGTAGGAGGTGGACGGAAGGAGGGACGGGACAGACGTTGCAGGACCTGCACACTTCTGCCAAGACAGCGGATGCTGTCCTTAGAGACCCTTGGTTCCACACTCCCTGGCTGTCCCCGCTTTAGGGACCCTGCACCTTTATTCCCAAGCCCAGTCCTACTTCTGACTCTGCCCAAGCAATCCACCAGCCTGTGGTGACCTCCCCGACCCGCCTCAAGCTAGGAGTGGCCCACAGCAGTGCTTAATAGCCAGGGCCACAGAACCTGTGCACCCTGACTGTCCCAGGCAGGGTCTGCCAGCAGCTGGCTGGAAAACGGGCTCAAGTGAGACCGCCTGTGAAGCACCGCACCCTGCCCAACAGGACCTCCACTTCACTCCGGACTTGAACCCCCTACCTTTCCACACTCAACTCTGCTCGGTTCTCCTGGGGGCATGCCTAGGTCAGCCCTCAGATTCCACCGAAGCTCTGCTCCCCTCTTCCTGCCTTCCTCCCAGGTTAGCCCGCACCGCAGGCCCCACCGTGCCCAAGTGGCCCTTCTTTACATCCCGCGGGGCCCAGCACACGGACCGGGCATACCTGCTCCCATCCCCAAGGACCAGGCGATAGGTGGGCAGCATGGGCGAGCCACCACCCTGCAGGGCACCCCCAGCCCTCCTGCTGACTCGACAAGGCCAGGAAGTGCCCGTCGTCCTGGTTCTGCCTCGGCTCTGCGTGACACCCATGCCACTGCACCCAGGCCTCTCTTACCCCTCCACGGGCCACTTAGCTGCAACCAGGAAGCCGTGGGCTAACGCGTTTTAAAAAGTGGCTCCCTAAAGCCGATCCGCACAGTCCCGAACTGTTTTCTGGGGCTTTTCCTCGTCAGAGCAAACACCTGCAGGGATGTCGCTCTGCCAGAGGGTGCAAGGCAGTCCCTGCCCCACCATCTTCCCTTTGGCCACCTCCTGGCGTGGTCAGGCCAAGAGTGGAGTCCACCCTCGTGGGCACCGTGACCTCACTCGGCGTCTTCTTCCCTCTTCCCGACCTCCTGACCCACAGGGGCCCAGCAGGTGAGCGCGCTACCGCCTCGAGCTCCACGGCCGCCTCTGCGTTCCAGCGGGGCAAGGTCCCGGCTCGCGTGGCTGCTCCGGGACTCCTCGGGGCTCTGCGGCATTTCTTCGCCTCCGGGAGCCTCACCTCCCCCCCGCCCCCGCGGCAGTCGGCCCGATCGGCGGGAAGGGGCGAGGACGAGCGGCTGCGCCACAGCCGGTGCACAGGGCTCCCTCCTACCCGTGCACCCCGACGCCGGACACTTCCCACCCGCAGGGGCCCCCAGAGCGCTCAGCCCTCCGCTTCCGCCCCCGCAAGCCAAGCAGAGCGGGCGACCCATCCCGCGCCTGTCTCCCGGGCGCCAGGGCCAGGCTCTGCCCGCAGCTCCCAAGCCTCCCTCGGGTAACTGAGGCTCGTCTCGGGCAGCCCCGCCAAGGTCACGGGCTCGGGTTACGTAACCCCGGGCTGCGGGCGGATGCGTACCTGCAGCGGGAACGTGGCCGCCCGGTTGCCCACGTAGCCGCGGACGACGTGGCTCTGTATGGAGAGCACCCGGCACTCCTCCTCCATGCCGGGCCTGGCCGCGGCGGCGCGGGGCCGAGGCGGGGGCACGGTCTCCGCCGCTCGCTCAGGCTCCGGCTCGGCTCGGTTCGGGCTCGGGCTCCGACCCCTGCTTCCCTCGGCTCCGACTCCGGCTCTGGCGTGCGACGGCCTCGGTCGGCGCAGACGCCTCCTTCTGACCTCAGCTGGCGGCTCCGAACCCGCGAGTTCCGCGCGGCGCCGGGGACGGGCCGAGGGCGGGCCGGGGCGGGGACAGCCGCGCAGGCTCCGCCCCTGGGCTGGGAGGAAGCGAAACCCGACCCCCGCCGCGCCGCCCCGCCAGGTGGCCCCCGCCACCCTGCCGCCGGAAACGCTGGGTTTGCACTGTCATTCCACCGGGAGAGGGCTCTGGAGCGCCGTTCGTTCGTTCATTCAGTCAACACGCGTGCTCCGCTCCAGCCCTGCGCCCCGCGCCCAGCCGCGCGCAGGGGAGACTCGAAGGCCCGGGCGCCACGCCCCTGACCTCCGGGCGCGACATTCTCACCACCCGGAGAACCACGAGAGGGCACGCGGGCGTGGGAAGAGTGCCGAGGCGCGGAAGTGACCCCAGACCCCGGATCCCCAAGGGAACCACGCTCTCAACTGCCTGCAGGGTCCGGAGCCCGCATCCAATCCACGTCCCCTCCCACGGGCCGCGGGAGCTGACAAACACGGGGCCGATGGGACCCAGTCTCCCCCCCACCGGCCTGGGGTGGCGGGCTTCTCCGGGGCGCCCCAGACCCTTGCGGACCCTGAGTACCCCCTCCGGTGGCCCGGCCTGCAGAGGCGCCCAGCCCCCGGCCACATGCCCGGCCCTACATCCACAGGTGCCCGGGCCTGGGCCGCGTGTCCGATCCCAGTCCAACCCAGTCTTCCTGTGGAGGGCCTGCCTTCCACGAACCTGACCCCCTAGGGGATCCCACAGCCTTCACTTCCCCCCCCTGCGCTCTCCACAGACACACTCCCTGCGGCTTCCCTGCACCACCCCAGGGAACAGAGGCCTTTGGGTTCCAGACTTGCAGACATGGTGATTTGGGTCTCTGGGGTCAGTATCACCAGACTAAAGTCTTGGTGACCTAACACAGTGCACTTGCGGCTCTGCAGCTTGGTGAGACCCGATGCCCGACCAGGCGGTGCTGAGGACTGAGGGAGGAGGACATTTTAGAGATCCAGGTTTTAAAAAGAAAGTACATCGTGAATAGTAATAATCGTCCATTAATAATAGCTAACATTGGCCAGACACGGTGGCTCATGCCTGTAATCCCAGGACTTTGGGAGGCTGAGGTGAGCGGATCACCACAGCAAGCGATCTAGACCATCCTGGCCAACATGCTGTCTCTAGTAAAAATACAAAAATTAGCCGGAAATGGTGGTGCGTGCCTGTAGTCGCAGCTACGTGGGAGACTGAGGCAGGAGAATCACTTGAACCCAGAAGGCGGAGGTTGCAGTGAGCCAAGATCACGCTACTGCACTCTAGCCTGATGACAGAGTGATACTCCGCCTCAAAAAATAATAATAATAGCTAACATTTAAGCAGTGCATGGTGGCTTATGCCTGCAGTCCCAGCTACTAAGGAGGCTGAGGAGGGAGGATTGCTTGAGCCCAGGAGGTGGAGGCCAGCCTGGACAATATAAGGTAAACGATCTCTGAAAAATAATAGGCCAGGTGTGGTGGCTCACGCCTGTAATGCCAGCACTTTGGGAGGCCAAGACGGGTGGATCACTTGAGGTTAGGAGTTCAAGACCAGCCTGGCCAACATGGTGAAACCCCGACTCTACTAAAAATACAAACATTAGGCCAGGTGCGGTGACTCACACCTGTAATTCCAGCACTTTGGGAGGCCGAGGTGGGCGGATCTTGCAGTCAGGAGTTTGAGACCAGCCTGGCCAACATGGCGAAACCCAATCTCTGCTAAAAATACAAAAATTAGCCAGATGTAGTGGCACGCACCTGTAATCCCAGCTACTTGGGAGGCTGAGGCAGGAGAATCACTGAAACCCGGGAGGCAGAGGTTGCAGTCAGCGAAGATCACACCACTGCACTCCACCCTGGGTGACAAGGTAAGACTCCATCCCCCACCCCCCCCCAAAAAAAAAAAAAAAAAGCCAGGCGTGGTGGTGCCTGTAATCTCAGCTACTCCAGGGGTCTGAGGCAGGAGAATCACTTGAACCCGAGAGACAGGGGTTGCAGTGAGCCAATATCATGCCACTGCACTCCAGCCTGGGCGACAGAACGAAAGTCTGTCTCAAAAAATAATAGAAATAATAATAACAGCTAACATTGAGCACGTACTGTGCGCTGAGCATATTTCATGCATTAACACATTGAATCTTCACACTACTTTACAGAAGAGTGTAAACTAAAATAAAATCCTAAGCCTCCCTCCACCAAGGAAGGGAACACCAGAAAAACCCTAAAACTGAGTTCCTGGTCATGAGGGAACGGGAGGTCAGCTGCATCTTTTTACTCCCTCCCTTTAGGGTTTACACACAACACTGAACAGCACTAAAGTTAAAATAGAAGCCTTAAGACCCACAGAACAGACTCTGTGGCAATAAGATATCAAATTACAAACAGGCCCTCAGGCCACAGCAGGCAAGGGTCAGCCTTGTACCCTACAGTGAGAGAACGGATTCTGCCCTCACGCCACAGCTGCTTTTTCTCCAGCAGCTAAACACACACTGGCCCGGCCATGAGCAAGATTCAAATGACTGCAGCTCATCCACCCGCAGACGCAAACTGACCACGTTCCACAGCCATGACCACAGCTCTGACTGGGCAGAAGCCTGACTTCAGGAACCTCCTCCTGATAAGGGACCCCCGACCATGGACCGGCTCTGGCTGATTTACAGAGGCTGTGCACTGGAGTGCCTTTGTGTCCTGATTAGACCTCTGACATTTAGGGCCTCATTGCGACACATTGACATGTTAAGACTCCACACCAGAGTGAACACAGGTCGTATGCAACATGCATGTTTGTTTAGTACGTGTGCAGCCAGACCCCCTTCATGAATATTCACCACTCCTCCTGTAACCTGCTGCATATGTATATTTAGCCAGCCCTTTCAGCATAGAGCTCCTTCCCCAACCTCTCCTCCCTTGAAGTACCTGTCTCTTTGGGAGGGCCACTGATACAGACAGGAGGCAGGGAAATACTGCATAGAAGAGGCAGTTCCCCAGCAAAGGCCCCTAAAAAAGAACTTCACATCCCTGTTTTCCCACCTGAATGGTGCTTTTTCCAAAACCACCCTGGCCTGCCGCATCCCCATCTTGTACCCATAAAAACCCAAAACGTCACTGACAGAGGAATGCAGTGGCACAGCAGAGAAGGAGAGAAAGAAGCATCTGAACGTGAAGAGGAGTTCGACCAGGGAGGATTATCTTCTCACTCCATCCCCTTTCCAGCTCCCCATCCTGCTGACAGCCACCTCCATCCCTCAATAAAACCTCCACTTTCACCATTCTTCAAGTCCATGTGACCTGATTCTTCCTGGATGCCAGACAAGGACCTGAGTACCAAAAGGACGGGGTGTAAAAGGCTGTCACTCTGACTCTTCACTAAACTGGTTAACACTTAGCAATCCATGGATGACAATTGCTAGAAGAGAATTAATTGGCCAGGCACGGTGGCTCACGCCTGTAATCCCAGCACTTTGGGAGGCCGTGGCAGGTGGATCATGAAGTCAGGAGTTCAAGACCAGCCTGGTGAATATAGTGAAACTCCATCTCTACTAAAAATACAAAAAATTAGCTGGGTATGGTGGTGTGTGCCTGTAATCCCAGCTACTTGGGAGGCTGAGGCAGGAGAATTGCATGAACCCAGGAAGCAGAGGTTGCAGTGAGCCAAGATCGCGCCATTGCACTCCAGCCCAGGTGACAGTGTGAGACTCCATCTCAAAAAAATAAAATAAAATAAAGAGAAATAATTGTAACACAACCCTAGATGCTACCATGAGGCTGGAGTCCAAAAGTGCTTGCCCTGGCCCTCACACCCACTCACCTGCATGCTCCCCCTGCCATAAGGAGTTTGTGACAGGTAAGCAAGCCACAAACTTGTTTGTGAGTCCCGCAAAAGGCTCCAGGGAACTCTCCTGTCACAGCACCTTGAAGGCTGTAACACTTTGTAAGAAATAAAGTCTCCTCTCCTTTCCCAAACTTATAGATTATGAAGTTAATAAACTAAGGAGAAGTCAGAGGTTACAGAGTCGGTGACAAGCAGTGCTGGGTGAGAGCCCCAGGAATCCACAGAGGCAGCACCAGCCACTGCCATTACTACCCTTTGCTCATCCTACTCTGTGAGTCTCTCGCCCTTGGCTCTTAGGAGCACCTGATGAATCTCTCTCTCTCTCTGCAGTGGATTTCATCCTTCTGCACTTTGATCCATCACCCGTGGTCCCCTCCCCATCCTCAGCCCCCGCCCTCCCATCCTATCACACCTTTGGTCCCAGGCACTAAGAGGAAAGAGCAGGGGAGACATGGAAGAGAGCTGACCAGCCTCCAGGCCCGTGGGCTCCAAGAACCTCCTTCTTGACAGAGGGCCCTGATCAAAACTCTAAAAATGACATTGTGGTGAGTACATTTTTGCCTGTGGTTTCTTGGGCTTTAGAAAGATCTGGTTGCCCATTCCCAGCTGTTGTGCAGATGGCCAGTGCCTGTGGTTCTCACACTGGTCATTTTAGAGTCACCCAGGGAACTGGATACACACACCTAGGCCTAGCCCTGTCCTACCTCATTGAGCCTTGCCCTGAACTTCCTTTTAGCTCTGCAGGTGCTTCTGAGACCACCCAAGGGTGAAAGGCACTGTGTGGGCAGATGAGCTAATTTGCTGTTTTTATGAGCACATGTCAGTTGGCACTAATTATCAGTCCAAGAGCAAAGCTTTTTCCTTGATGACTCAGATAGTAAAGACCTTCTAGACACTATGAGTCTACTGAAAAGATGCCCAGTCCTGGCTAGCCAGGAGATGAATGGGATGCCCTGCTTCGACTGGGTGGGCTGCCACCCCATCCTGTACCCCTAGGTCAGCCTTTCCAGGAAGAGGGCTCTGGAGGGGTGGCCCTCAGCTGGGTGGTGCCCAGGGAGGCTCCCCTAGGGAAGCTGGAGAGACCCAGAGCTGAGCTCTGCCTGGGGAGGCAAATGGATGGGGTCCCGGAGATAGTCAGAAAGTCATTCACTGAGAAAGAAAAGAGGGGACCCAAGAGAACTGACACCAAGCTTGTCTTCCACCAGAGCATTCCAGGCATGACCAGTTGAGTTACGGTGGCAACACAGTGTGCCCTCAAAGGACGGTGAACCTTGGAAAATGTCAACAAAAAGAGTCAAAGTCTGTAAAATATTGAAAGAAATTTATTCTAAGCCAAATATGAGTGACCATGGCCCATGACACTGAAATGGTAGAGTTCCCTGATCCCCCTTGTAGGATGTGCAACAGGGGTACAGCTTGTCTATTGAGCCACCATGCATGTTCAAACCCCTTACGGGAGGGGGAGCACACAGATGGGCAGGTGCAGGAGCAGGGGCGAGTGCCCCGGGTTCCAGCCCCACAGCAGCATCCAGGGGGTGTCTGTGACTGCTAAAGCCCAAGTGGGCATGGGTTACAGTGCACTCTTTAGTCATGCCATCTGCAGATGGCTTAAGTCTGAACCAGCCAGTGCCCTCTTGGTACCCAGGTCCTTGTCCAGCATCTAGGAAGAACCAGGTCACACACAGACTTGAAGGATGAATGTGGGGGTTTTATCGAGTGGTGGAGGTGGCTCTCGGCGGGATGGATGGGGAGCTGGAGAGGGGATGGAGTGGGAAGATGATCTTCCCTTGGAGTTTGGCCGTCCAGCGGCTGATTTCCTCTCTGACCATCCCCCAGCTGAACTCGTCTTGGTGTTCAGACACTCCTCTCTGCCCCACCATTCTGCTGTCCTGCTCTTCTGTTTGTCTCCTCGTGGGGATTTGGGGTTTATATGGGTAAGGACAGGGGGACATGGCAGACCAAAAGGCAACTTTTGGGTAAAACCAGGAATGCGTGTTCCCATTTAGGGCTGTGGGTTTCCAGACTTGAGGGTGGAGGCTTTCCCAGGGAACTGCCCTCTTCTACCCGGTATTTCCCTGTCTCCTATCTGTATCAACACGGGCCTCAGGAGGTCGAGAACATGTGCCAAGGTGGTCAGGGTGCAGCTTGGTTTTAGACATTTTAGGGAAACATGAAACTTCAATCAAATACATTTAAGAAATACATCAGTTTTGGGCTGGGCACGGTGGTTCACACCTGTAATCCCAGCACTCCAGCCTGGGCAACAGAGCAAGACTCCATCTCAAAAAAAAAAAAAAAAAAAAATTAACCGGGTGAGGTGGCGGGCGCCTGTAGTCCCAGCTACTTGGGAGGCTGAGGCAGGAGAATGGCGGGAACCTGGGAGGCAGAGCTTGCAGTGAACTAAGATTGCACCACTGCACTCCAGCCTGGGCAACAGAGCAAGACACCTCTCAAAAAAAAAAAAAAACAAAAAAACAAAAAAACAAAAAAACCTGGTATCAATAGAAAGGAAGGTCTGCCTTAAGATCAAGGATTGTAGAGACTGAAGCTCTTATTTGCAAAGAAAGTCTTCAGGTAGCAGACTTCAGAGAGAATGGGTTGTCACATGTTTCTTATCACACTTAAAGTCTGCATTGATGTTAATGCTGGAGAGGTAGAATAAGGCACATCCCATCCCCACTTCCCATCATGGCCTGAACCAGTCTCTCAGGTTAAATTTTCAGAGTTCCTTGGCTGAGGAGGAAGTCCGTTCAGATGGCTGGGGGGCCTCAGAATTTTATTTTTATTTTACATGACCCATGGTTATGTTGACCACATGTCATGTGATCAATACTTTTTTTAAAAACTAGCTTTTGCCTGGCATGGTGGCTCATGCCTATAATCCCAGCACTTTGGGAGGCTGAGGTGTGCAGAGCACGAGGTGAGGAGTTTGAGACCAGCCTGGCCAACATGGTGAAACCCCATCTCTACTAAAGATACAAAAAATTAGCTGGGTGTGGTGGTGTGTGCCTGTAATCCCACCTACTTGGGAGGCTGAGGCAGGAGAATTGGTTGAACCAGGGAGGCAGAGGTTGCAGTGAGCTGAGATCGTACCATTGCACTCTAGCCTGGGCAACAGGGTGAGACTCCATCTCTAAAAAAATAAAAATAAAAATAAAATAAAATAAAATAAATAAAAAAGTTTGCCTTCAGCCAGTGATAGTAGTTCATGGCTGCAATCCTAGAACTTTGGGAGGCTGAGGCAGAAGGATTGCTTGAGCCCAGTAATTTAAGACCAGCCTGGGCAATATAGTGACACCCCATCTCTGCTGGAAAAAAAAAAAAATTAGCCAGGCGTGGTGGCACGGGCCTATGGTTCCAGCTACTTGGGAGGCTGATGCAGGAAAATCCCTTCAGCCCAGGAGACTGAGGTTGCAGTGAGCCATAACTGCGCCACTGTACTCCAGCCTGGGTGACAGAGCAAGACCCTGTCTCAAAAAATAAAATAAGGCCGGGCGCGGTGGCTCAAGCCTGTAATCCCAGCACTTTGGGAGGCCGAGACGGGCGGATCACGAGGTCAGGAGATCGAGACCATTGTGGTTAACACGGTGAAACCCCGTCTCTACTAAAAAATACAAAAAACTAGGCCGGGCACGGTGGCTCAAGCCTGTAATCCCAGCACTTTGGGAGGCCGAGACGGGCGGATCACGAGGTCAGGAGATCGAGACCATCCTGGCTAATATGGTGAAACCCCGTCTCTACTAAAAAATGCAAAAAACTAGCCGGGCGAGGTGGTGGGCGCCTGTAGTCCCAGCTACTCGGGAGGCTGAGGCAGGAGAATGGCGTAAACCTGGGAGGCGGAACTTGCAGTGAGCTGAGATCCGGCCACTGCACTCCAGCCTGGGCGACAGAGCGAGACTCCGTCTCAAAAAAAATAAATAAATAAATAAAATAAAATAAAATAAAATAAAATAAAATAAGGCCGGGCACGGTGGCTCAAGCCTGTAATCCCAGCACTTTGGGAGGCCGAGACGGGCGGATCACGAGGTCAGGAGATCGAGACCATTGTGGCTAACATGGTGAAACCCCGTCTCTACTAAAAAATACAAAAAACTAGCCGGGGGAGGTGGCGGGCGCCTGCAGTCCCAGCTACTCGGGAGTCTGAGGCAGGAGAATGGCGTAAACCCGGGAGGCGGAGCTTGCAGTGAGCCGAGATTGCGCCACTGCACTCCAGCCTGGGCGACAGAGCGAGACTCCGTCTCAAAAAAAAAAAAAATAATAAAATAAAATAAAATGCAAAACAAAATAGAAAGCTTTCCGTTTGGACACAGGAATGGATATGTTACCAACCATGAGTTCCTGGGCTCTCAATGCAATGAAAATTGACAGGGGGCCAAAGGCTTCATTGGAGCTTATGTCCAGGCATAAGGGAGGCAGCTCAAGGGAGAGAAAGAATCCCTGACTGAGTCCTAGAAAGGAACTGGTTGGGACTTTTTGTCAGGCAAAGGGTGGAAACTGATATCAGGGTAGGGTGTGCAGGCTGGGCTAGGGAAGGCCTCCGAGGCCTGGGACAGGCTGGTCAGCACGTCTGGTTGCAATGGTTATTTTGAGTCACAGGCCAGCTGGCTGTCTGACTGGGGCGGCAAGGCGGTAAATCTGTGGCTCAGCATTCCTTCCCAAGGTGGGGACCCTCTACAACCTTGGTTGATATTCTGGATCTTTTAAAGCCAGTTCCTGAAATTGTTTAAGTAAAAGGCCTAGTTAAATATTACAAGAGCACAGAAGAGCAATATAAATGGCTGTTTTCTTTGAACGACCAAAGTCTCAGGGTTAGCGAGTTTGGTGTCAAGCCAGGTAGTGGGGTGGGGTGTGTGATCCGTGCAAGGCATACACTGGAGAGAATGCTCTAGTGGGGGGTGAACTGAGCCAGCCCTGTCCCCACTCGTCTCAGGTATAACTGTGTAAATAAATGGCCGTTCACACCCTGGCAGCGAATGAAATCCCCTCGCCAGGAGACCACGCCCAGAGGATGTTTGAGCGACTGCTTCCCAGCACCACAGGGTTCCTTAATTACCATAAAGGATGTTAAAAGTCATTCAGGATTTGCTTTTGGCCAGAAGTTTGAGCGGTGTCTTCTCTTTTTTTTTTTTTTTTTGAGACGGAGTTTCGCTGTTGTTGCGCAGAGGCTGGAGTGCAATAGCGCCATCTTGGCTTACCGCAACTTCTGCCTCCTGGGTTCAAGTGATTCTCCTGCCTCAACCTCCTGAGTAGTCGGGATTATAGGCATGCGCCACCACACCTGGCTAATTTTTTTTTTTTTTTTGTATTTTTGGTAGAGATGGGGTTTCTCCATGTTGGCCAGGCTGGTCTCGAACTCCCGACCTCAGGTGAGCCACCTGCCTCGGCCTCTGAAAGTTCTGGGATTACAGGTGTGAGCCACTGCGCCCGACCCTGAGTACTGTCTTAGTTAGCTGGGGATGCTTTAAGAAAATGTCATAGCCTGAGTGGCTTTAAGCCAACAGAAAGTGTTTCTTGCTGTTCTGGAGGCGGAAAATCCAAGTTCAGGTGCCAGCCGATTCGGTCACTGGTGAGGGCCTCTTCCTGGTCCACAGATGCTGCCTTCCAGCGCTGTCTTCACAGAACCTCTTCTTCGTGTGTCCCGGGGTGAGGGTGCTTGTCTCTCCTCTTCTTCTGCCCAGGCTGGAGTGCAGTGGTGCAATCTCATCTCACTGCAACCTCTACCTCCCGGGTTCAAGCGATTCTCCTGCCTCAGCCTCTTGAGTAGCTGGTACTACAGGCATCCACCACCACGCCTGGCTAATTTTAGTATTTTTAGTAGAGACAGTTTCACCATATTGGCCAGGCTGGTCTCGAACTCCTGACCTCAGGTGATCTGCCCACCTCAGCCTCCCAAAGTGCTGAGTGTAATTACAGGCGTGAGCCATCGCACTGGCCTCTCCTCTTCTTATAAGGACATGAATCCCATTCCGGGGGGCTCCACCCTCTGACTTCTGTTAAACCATTCCCCTCCCAAAGGCCCCACCTCCAAATGCCACCATCACACTGGGGTTAGGCCTTCAACATATGAATTTTAGGGGGACACAGACACTCAGTCCATAACAGGTGAGCACCTCTGCCAGACCAGCCTGTGAGCCCTGTGGCCAAACACCGTCAGAGCAGCACCCTGGGCTGGGTGCCCCTACTTCACTGGGGTGCTGCCACCTGGCCTAGGAGGACTCTAGTTGGGCCTTTCTCCCATCAGCGTCACTTTGGCTCCGAGGAACATTGCATGTGAGTGGCTCTTACGGCTGAATTATGTCTTCCCTCCAAATGCGTATGTTGAAGTCCTAACCTCCAGCACCTCCGAGTGTGGCCTTATCTGGAAATAGGGTCTCTGCCGTTGTAATCACTTAAAGTGAGGTCATTAGGATGGACCGTCATCCAGCACGACTGGTGTCCTTATCAAAAGGAAGAAAATGTGGGCCAGGTGCAGTGACTCACACCTGTAATCCCAGCATTTTGGGAGGCAGAGGCAGGCAGATCACCTGAGGTCAGGAGTTGGAGACCAGCCTGGCCAACATGCTGAAAACCCTGTCTCCACTAAAAATATATAAATCAGCTGGGCGTCGTGGTGCACGCTTTCAATCCCAGCCGCTCAGCAGGCTGAGGCAGGAGAATCGCTTGAACCCGGGAGGCAGAGGTTTCAGTGCGCCAAGATCATGCCACTGCACTCGAGCCTGGGCGACAGAGCGAAACTCCATCTCAAAAAAAAAAAAAAAAAAAAAAAGGTAAAAAAACAAAATGTGAAGACATGGGAAAAATCTACAAGCCAAGGACAGAGTCCTAGAACAGATTTTCACTCACAGCCCTCAGAAGGCACCAACCTTGCTGATGCCTTTATGTTATACTCTGGCCTCCAGAACCGTCAGAAAATGCATTTCTGTTGTTTAAACCACTCAGCAGTGGTACTTTCTTTTTTTTTTTTTTTGAGACGGAGTCTCGCTCTGTCACCCAGGCTGGAGTGCGGTGGCCGGATCTCAGCTCACTGCAAGCTCCGCCTCCCGGGTTCACGCCATTCTCCTGCCTCAGCCTCCCGAGTAGCTGGGACTATAGGCGCCCGCCACCTCGCCCGGCTAGTTTTTTGTATTTTTTAGTAGAGACGGGGTTTCACCGTGTTAGCCAGGATGGTCTCGATCTCCTGACCTCGTGATCCGCCCGTCTCGGCCTCCCAAAGTGCTGGGATTACAGGCGTGAGCCACCGCGCCCGGCCAGCAGTGGTACTTTCTTATGGCAGCCGCAGCAAACTCAACCTCCACCTCCCAGGTTCAAGTGATTCTCCTGCTTCAGCCTCCTAAGTAGCTGTGATTACAGGCACGTGCCACTACACCTGGCTAATTTTGTATTTTTAGTAGAGACAGGGTTTCACCATGTTGGTCAGGCTGGTCTCCAACTCCTGACCTCAGGTGATCTGCCCACCTCAGCCTCCCAAAGTTCTGGGATTACAGGCATGAGCCACCGTGCCTGGCCGGAATTTCTTACTACTGGCCTGACAGCAAGAAAAAAATAACTTAAAATCAAGGACTTTTCTTAGATCCGTTAGAGCACTGAGGTCACATGACACATGCCACCCTTTAGATCTGGGGAGACAGGTGAGCAGAGTCACAGCCCAGATCTGCGGTGGGCGACACCCCTCTGGAGCCCGGAACTGGTGGGAACTTTTTTTTTTTTTTGAGACGGAGTCTTGCTCTGTCACCCAGGCTGGAGTGCAGTGGCCGGATCTCAGCTCACTGCAAGCTCCGCCTCCCGGGTTTACGCCATTCTCCTGCCTCAGCCTCCTGAGTAGCTGGGACTACAGGCATCCGCCACCTCGCCCGGCTAGTTTTTTGTATTTTTTAGTAGAGACGGGGTTTCACCATGTTAACCAGGATGGTCTCGATCTCCTGACCTCATGATCCGCCCGTCTCGGCCTCCCAAAGTGCTGGGATTATAGGCATGAGCCACCGCGCCCGGCACTGGTGGGAACTTTTAAACCATAACTGACAAGTTGCTGGAGGCTGCCCCTGGCTAGTCTGAGGGTTAAAACCCTCTGGGGGCCCAGCCTTGTAGAGGGGCACGCTTCCTTCCATACATTTTACCTGCTGAAGCCCCACCAGGTTCTAGCACAGAAGGGTGGAGAAAAATCCGCAGTGCTTGGGGAAGGGTAAGTAACTGCAGTTGGCCCTTGGTGCTCCCGAGTTTTGCATTCTCAGATTCAACCAGGATCAAAGCTATTCAGAGACCCCTCCCTCCCCTCCACCAGAATTTCAGGCAAAGGGCGGCCGGCAGGGCCAAAACACCACAAGGCCGGCTCTGCTGAGGCTGTCAGATGACCTTCTGGCCAATTACGACGGGCGGGTGGCCGGTGCGGGACTGGAGGAAGCCAACGCCGTATCACTGACGTCACTGCCTACGCCAAGCTTGTCCAACCTGCAGTGCAAGACAGCTTCGAATGTGGCCCAACACAAATTCATAAACTTTATTAAAACATTTATGAGATTTTACTGTGATTTTTTTTTTTTAGTCCATTAGTATTATTAATGTTAATGTATTCTATAGGTGGCTCAAGACACTTCTTCCAATGTGGGCCAGGGAAGCCAAAAGACTGGACACCCGTGGTCTACACCATCCTCAGCAGGGATGAGAAAAAGCAGGTACCGGCCACTGACCCAGAATCTGGCCCTGGCAGTGCTGGACTGGTGAGTTTCTCCAGTGGAATCCTGATGACTTGGACATCACCAAGTTTTCCATCCTCACGGATGTGGGTCCCAGACACTCTCATCAATGAGTCTGTGGACGTTGGGAAGTCTCCAAATACCCCGTACGTGTACATCCGGTATCAAGGTGAGGTCCGGAACTACAAGCCCCTCCAGGTAGTGGCCGCCTGTAGCCTTGACGTCTGTAACTTCCCCTTCGATGTCCGAGCTGCTCGCTGACCTTCAGCAGCCGCCCCACATCGTCCGTGAAATCAGCATCTCCCTGTGGCGCTTGCCAGAAAAGGGGAAGTTTGACAGGAGCGTCTTTACGAACCGGGGAGCATGGGAGCTGCTGGGGTGCCGCCCTGCTTCCCGGAGTTCATCGTGGAGTCAGTGCCTGCTGTGTAGGAGTGAGGTCCTGCGTGGTCATCGCCGGTGGCCGTCCTCTGTGTGGTCGGCCTGCTGCTGCCCCTCGTCTTCCTCACCGTCATGGACATCATGGGCTCCCACCTGGCCCCCGACAGTGGCGAGAGGTTCTCCTTCAAGATCACCCTCCTCTTGCGCTACCCAGTCTCCCCGATCCTTGTGCGCGACACACTGCCGGCCACGGCCATCAGCGCTCCCCTCAGGGGTGTCTGCTTTGTGGCGTGCATGGCTGTGCTGGTGATAAGTTTGGATGAGACCATCTTCATCTTGCCACTGGTGCACAAGCAAGACCTGTGGCCACAGCAGCGGCAGCAGTTCCTGTCTGGCTGTGTCACCGCATTCTGGAGAGAATCGCCAGCTACTTTGTCTCAGGGAACAACGTTCCCGCAGGCTCCCAGCCACCTTCTGTTACCTGATAAAGTTGTCCAGGTTCTTGGCATGTTGAACAAAGAATTGAACAAAATGTGCAAAGTAACAAAAGAGCCAAGCCATGAAAGAGAAAGAAACAGGAGAAGCAAGGAAAGCACAGATTTACTGAAGACACTTCAGTGTGGGAGCAGGCTCAAGCAAGCGGCTCAGGTGCCTCTTCTTTAGGGTTTTGTTTTGTTTTGAGATGGAGTCTCTGTCGCCCAGGCTGGAGTGCAGTGGCGCGATCTTGGCTCACTGCAAGCTCTGCCTCCCGGGTTCACGCCATTCTCCTGCCTCAGCCTCCCACGTAGCTGGGACTATGGGTGCATGCCACCACGCCCGGCTAACTTTTTGTATATTTAGTAGAGATGGGGTTTCACCGTGTTAGCCAGGAGGGCTCGGCCTCCCAAAGTGCTGGGATTACAGGCGTGAGCCACCGCGCCCAGCCTATCTTTTAAAGAATGTGGTGACTCAGGCAAGAGACATGGGCACCATGTGCTCCATCCTATTTTGTCTTCAAAGCATCTGTCTGGAGAGCCGCACAGTCAGAGCCAGGGGCTCTGTGACGTTTTGCAGGCAAGTGAGCACGCACGGCTCCTTCCGTCTGCTGCTTGTCTCTCAGATAACTCAAGACACCTCTAACCTTCCTTTCTGTCTCAGGTAAGGGGCCGGGGGAGAAAACACTAAGAAATGTTTCTAAGGGTCACCGCCCAGGGAGCACTCCTTTTAACATTTCTTTTTTTTTTTTTTGAGATGGAGTTTCGCTCTTTTTGCCCAGGCTGGAGTGCAATGGTGCGATCTCGGCTAACCGCAACCTCCGCCTCCTCGGTTCAAGCGATTCTCCTGCCTCAGCCTCCCGAGTAGCTAGGATTACAGGCATGCACCACCATGCCTGGCTAATTTTGTATTGTTAGTAGAGACGGGGTTTCTCCACGTTGGTCAGGCTGGTCTTGAACTCCCGACCTCAGGTGATCCACCCGCCTCGGCCTCCCAATAGTGCTGGGATTACAGGCGTGAGCCACCGCGCCTGGCCTCCTTTTAACATTTCTTACAAGGTTGGTCTACTGATAACAAATTCCCTGAGTGAGTTTTTGTTTGTTGAAGAACATTTTATTTCTCTCTCTCTTTTTTTGAGACAGAGTCTCACTCTGTTGCCCAGGCTGGAGTGCAGTAGTGTGATCTTGGCTCACTGCAACCTCCGCCTTCCAGGTTCAAGTGATTCTCCTGCCTCAGCCTCAGTAGCTGGGATTACAGGCGTGCGCCACCATGCCCAGCTAATTTTTGTATTTTTAGTAGAGACGGGGTTTCACCATGTTGGCCAGGCTGGTCTCGAACTCTTGACCTTGTGATCCGCCCACCTTGGCCTCCCAAAGTGTTGGGATTACAGTGTGAGCCACTGTGCCTGGCCGGCACTTTATTTTTTTATTTTTATTTTTTTGTTGTTGTTGAGACAGAGTCTTGCTCTGCCGCCCAGGCTGGAGTGCAGTGGCCAGATCTCAGCTCACTGCAAGCTCCGCCTCCCGGGTTTACGCCATTCTCCTGCCTCAGCCTCCTGAGTAGCTGGGACTACAGGCGCCCGCCACCTCGCCCGGCTAGTTTTTTGTATTTTTTTAGTAGAGATGGGGTTTCACTGTGTTCGCCAGGATGGTCTCGATCTCCTGACCTCGTGATCCGCCCGTCTCGGCCTCCCAAAGTGCTGGGATTACAGGCTTGAGCCACCGCGCCCGGCCGGCACTTTATTTTTTACACCTTTTTCGTATTTAGATACACAATGTCCCACCGCTGTGTCACAGCGGCCCACAGTTTTTGGTGCAGTGACATGCTCTGCAGGTGTGTAGCCTGGGAGAAGCAGGTTACAGCACGGGGCCCAAGTGTGTCGCGGACTGTGCCAGCCAGGTTTGTGTGAGTGCACTCTGTGATGTCAGCACGACAGTAATATCGCCCGAGGGTGCATTTCTCAGGACAGGTCTCCTCACTAGGCAACCGTGACTGTGCTTGCTATAGCAGCCAGCACAAATCGTGACTGTACCAGCACAAATCAAGCCACTTCTGGGAAACTCCATCGCCAAATACCATCCCTCTGGGGATTAGGTTTCGACACAAGCATTTGGAGGCCTCAGACATTCGGCCTCTAACAGCCTCCACGTGGCAGGTCTGGGGGCCCTTCCAGGACCAGAGCTGGGCAGGAAGGGGGAAGGGGGGAAGGGGGAAAGGCCTTCTGGCTGAAGGGTCCTCACAAAGAGGCCAAGGAGCGGGTCAACAGCGTGGAGGTTTGGGGAACTAAAGATAAGCCCGGGGGAGGTGGGGCTGTGACTGGGACTGAGCAGGCAGAGTGGGGACTTTGTCCAGCAGGTTCAGAAAAAGCTATCACACAGCACACACCTGGCTGCCACCCCTGCCCATGCCCATCTTACAGCGTTTTCATCAGCAGATTTCAGCACATAATCATTGAAGATAAAGTTGCCTACTCCACTGTGTTAAAAATAAATAGCACTGCCTGCAGTTGCTTGTGGGGAACAGAAGCAATGTCTCCTTTCACCCGCAGGGAGCCCGTGATGGGGCGGGGCTGAGCGTCAGGGCTGCGCCTCTCCTGAGTGCTCAAGGTCGGCGTGAACGATTTGCCAGGACGTGGCGCTGCGGTGGCGATCAGGGCCACTCGTGGAAGGTACGAATCGAGTAGGAATCAAATCCGGTAGCTGTCAGTTCAGTACATTTTCAACTTTTATTCTTAAAAACCTGGGTGGAGAAATAATGATAGGATTTAAAGATTGACGGACTGAAGGCTTAGTCACCAGGCAGTGGCTAACGCCAGAAAGAGCTGCAGCAATTTTTAGACTGGGTTCAGAAAGGCACCGAGTCCTAGGAACAAAACGCCTGCACAGGGCCCTCGGGGAAAACACAGGGACTGAATCACAACAAGACGCAGGTGACTCACCGTTCTCTCCACCCAGACTCTACTGCCTAAAAGGGAATTGCAGCAGCATAATCTGCAGAGAAGGGGCTTCAGCTGCCGTCTGCGGACCCCCCCACACCCCCAGTCAATGCTACCTCCAGCACCCAGGTAGGGCTGGCCTCCCTGCCTCAGCCCCCACCAGAAACCCGGGGCTGCCCTTTCCTGCAGCCGGGCCTGTCCTCCTGAGACAGCTGCCTGCTGGGCAGCGGCGGCGTGCTGGCCGTGGAGGCAATGTCTCTTCTGGCGTGTGCTCTGAAGAAGCAGTGGAGAGAAAGTCAGAGGCTGCAGTGTGCCAAACCCCAGGGGGCTGGCCCTGGAAGCCTGGGACGCCTGCAAGGGCCAAGTTAGTGGAGGTGAGGACAGAGGTCCTGACTGGCTTCCCAGCTCTTCTCAGAAGGAAAATGTGCCCTTGGAGATGACGTGGGTCAGAAAACGAGGTGGAGAGAGGCCGACACACTCTGGAAGCCTCCCTGTGTTCTTTTCCCCATTCTCCCTGGGCCCTCCCCACATCAACCAGAAGCCCGTCCTCCTCCACTCCTGCCCGCTGAGCTCAGGTGTGGGCCCTGGGCCCGCTGCCCTCCCGCCTCTGGTCGGTCTTGGCCTCTGACCCTTCCTGCCCCTGCTGCCTGGTGGGTGCCCTCCAGTGGCTCCTGAAGTGTGCACAGGACAAAGCCCAAACCCTCCCCACGGCCCCCACAGCCCTCCCTGGCTGGCCCACCTGCACCCTGGCTGCACTGGCTGTTCCCTCCTCTGTGCCTCACTCAGGTGCAGTTCCCTCTACTGAGATCCCCACCCCAACTTGTTCTCTGGACATACTTCCTCTCAGCTGTAGAATTGCCATGGCTAATATCATAGCTGCAACCACATGGGACTCCAGAGTGCCAGGCGACGTGGGCCATCAGCATACACGCCTGGTTTTGGAAACTTACTACAGAACAAAAGCCTGAAAAATATCTCAATACTTTTTCATATTAATTACATGTTGAAATTATATTTTGGAAATTATTTTAAAAGACTGACAGTTTTTTCTTTTTTTTGAGACGGAATCTCGCTCTGTCGCCCAAGCTGGAGTGCAGTGGCCGGATCTCGGCTCACTGCAAGCTCAGCCTCCCAGGTTTACGCCATTCTCCTGCCTTAGCCTCCCGAGTAGCTGGGACTACAGGTGCCCGCCACCTCGCCCGGCTAGTTTTTTGTATTTTTTAGTAGAGATGGGGTTTCACCATATTAGCCAGGATGGTCTCGATCTCCTGACCTCATGATCCGCCCGTCTCGGCCTCCCAAAGTGCTGGGATTACAGGCTTGAGCCACCGCGCCCGGCCTCTTTTTCTCTTTTAAAAAAAACGTGTCTACAGCTGGGTGCAGTGGCTCACGCCTGTAATCCTAGCACTTTGGGAAGCCAAGGCGGGTGCATCACGAGGTCAGGAGATCGAGACTATCTTGGCCAACATGGTGAAACCCCGTCTCTACTAAAACACACATACAAAAATTAGCCGGGTGTGGTGGCGGGCACCTGTAATCCCAGCTACTCAGGAGGCTGAGGCAGGGGGATCGCTGGAACCTGGGAGGCAGAGGTTGCAGTGAGCCGAGATCGCACCACTGCACTCCAGCCTGGCAACAGAGCAAGACTCAGTCTCAAAAACAAAACAAAAAGTGTGCAAGGAAATCGAAAATGACAGCTGTGGCTTGCATGGTGTTGCGGGTTCCTCCATCTCATCTCCTCTCTGGTCCCTGGACTCCAAGCAGTCCCTGTTATCTTTCTGGCCTGTATCCCAGTGCCTGGCATTGCCTGGGCACTCAGTGGGGGTGCCAAGCATGTTTATCAAAGGAGTACCTGGGACTCCTTGATCTTCACCCACCTTCAGTGAGTCAGTGTGTGGGTGCGTCCGAGGATGGGGCCCTCACCTGGCTGCAGCTGTTTGTGCATTTTTGGGGTTTTATTTTTTATTTTATGAGATAGGGTCTTGGTCTGTCACCCAGGCTGGAGTGTAGTGGTGTGATCTTGGCTCACTGCAACCTCTGCCTGCTGGGCTCAAGCAATCCTCCCGCCTTAGCTTCCCGAGGAGCTGGGACTACAGGTGCGCACCACCACGCCCAGCTAATTTTTTGTTATTTTTGGTAGAGTAGGGGTTTCACCATGTTGCCCAGGCTGGTCTAGAACTTCTGAGCTCAAGCGATCCGCCCTCCTCAGCCTCCCAGAGTGCTGGGATTGCAGGAGGAGCCACTGCGCCTGGCCGGCTGCAGCTGACGCATGTGAGTGTGCACGTGCGTGCTGGTCGGGGCACGGGGGGTGGGCGTTCTCCAGCTTTGCAGGCAGCCCCTCCTTTCCAGACTCCCTGGGAACTTCAAAGCAGGAATGGAACATTCAGAGGCAGCAGCAATGTCCTGGTTCCTGCAGGCTTTGTAGGCTCGGAAAACAAACCTAAATCCAGTCATGTTTCTGCAGTCAGCGTCATGTTTTTAAACAAAACTTTGGCTTGGCTCATGTGTCATTTGTAGAAAAGGGGTATGGAGCTGGGGAGGTGGTACAATAATAATTTATTCTCAGGCGCTGCACAAACCAGCCATGTGTCTGCTGCCTGCTGTGCTAACCCTGGAATTTGTTGATCTCTGGGGTCCTAGGTAGATCCACAGCGTAGAGACTAAAGTTAGATGACAGTGTGCGCTTGTGAAGAAGCAGGAGCTCTGGGGAGAAGACGATGTCTTCTTGGAGTCTGCTGTGTCCCCACGGTGCCAGCTCAGCACCCTGGCTGGGTGAGAACAGGCCGCCTCAGGCTGCCCGCCTGGACACACAGGAAGACGCCAGCCCGTGTGCTGCCCTGAGCTGCACTAGGCCCCAGTCAGGGGAACCAGCCTGTGAGCTCTGGATTTGGGTCCTGAGGCTGGGCCGGGGGGTTATCCCTTCCCAGAGAAAGCTGGAAAGCTGAGGTTGGAGTTGTCATAGCAACCAGGCTGTCAATCACCTGGCTGAGCGCCTGTCAGGGGCGTCGGATATCCAGGACTTCCCACACAGGGGTCCCTGTGACAGAGTGGACAGGCCACAACCCTGCTAGACCATCCCCAGTGCCATCAGAGGTAACCCACTGGGCTGTGGGGTCAAAGTGAGACACACTTTTCAAGAATACAATATTAGAAGAAATGAGGGGCAGACGCTCTGGAAGAGAAGCTTTAGACAAGAATCACTGCACATCCTTGGTTATTTCCTGGTGAGGAAAAATGTTTTGAGAACAACTAGGGGGAAATTTGAACATGAACTTGTGTGACGATCTCCTTGATCTAAGTTGGTTTCCTATAACCGTGGTGATGTAGTTACAGAGAGGAATGTCACCTGGTAATGCAGGCTGGAGTGTTTGAGGACAATGCCATGTTGTCCATAAATTTTTAAAATTTTTTCCTTTGAGACAGGGTCTCGCTCTGTCGCCCAGGCTGGAGTGCAGTGGTGCAGTCATGGCTCGCTGCAGCCTTAACCTCCTGGGCTCAAGTGATCCTCCCACCTCAGCCTCCTGAGTAGCTGGGGCTATAGGCACGTGCCACCACGGCCAGCTAATTTTTGTATTTTTAGTAGAGACGGGTTTCAACATGTTGGCCAGGATGGTCTCGATCTCCTGATCTTGTGATCTGCTCGCCTCGGCCTCCCAAAGTGCTGGGATGACAGGCGTGAGCCACCGCACTTGGCCGGGAACGGGACCTTCTAAAACGAAACATGCACATCCTCTGTCAGCCCGGTCTCTCAGGAACCTGAGGGACATCCTTACACCGGGAGGGCAGGGGCGTGTTTGGCCAAACATTAATCCACACAGAGCACGAGTCCACACTCCTGAAATATTTAGAAACACAAAGTGCTGGCTGCCAGGTGCTGGCGGGAAGGGGAGCAGGGCTGACTGCTCAGTAAGTGCAGGCCTTCTCTTGGGGTGATGAAATGCCTGCCGTAGATGGAGGTGTGGTCTCACAACACTGTGAATATACTAAATGTTGGGGACCAGCCTCAAGACCACCCGTAGGGTACCTGAAGTCCAGTGGCAACAAAAGAATGAGAAAAGACAGGTTAAGAGTTCATAAAGGTGGGAGCCAGGGGGCCAGTTGCAAAATGGAGGCTGTGAAAGGCACCGAGCTCTGGTGTCCATGCTATTTATTGAGTACAATCACTTAGATCTAAGAAGCAGATGTTCAGGGCGAAACGGTATGTCACAGGCGTAATCTATAGCAATAGTGGTTTAAAGGAATCTCCTTTGTGCTCAAACAGCGTATCTTTAACTTATCAGAGAGTAGCTAGTGGGAGCGGCTCGGCTTAACCAGGAGCCTGCACGTCTGTCCACATTCCAGCGCTTTCTCCTTGAACACCGTGTTTACAGATAAGAGAGCGGGTCTCGCGGCCGGGCGCGGTGGCTCAAGCCTGTAATCCCAGCACTTTGGGAGGCCGAGACGGGCGGATCATGAGGTCAGGAGATCGAGACCATCCTGGCTAACACGGTGAAACCCCGTCTCTACTAAAAAATACAAAAAACTAGCTGGGCGAGGTGGCGGGCGCCTGTAGTCCCAGTTACTTGGGAGGCTGAGGCAGGAGAATGGCGTGAACCCGGGAGGAGGAGCTTGCAGTGAGCTGAGATCCAGCCACTGCACTCCAGCCTGGGTGACAGAGCAAGACTCCGTCTAAAAAAAAAAAAAAAAAAAAAAAAAAAAAAAAAAAAAAGAGAGAGAGAGAGCGGGTCTCGCTCTGAGCATGGGAACATGATGGCAACTAGGAGGCTTTCCTCCTCAGAGGCCTCTTGTGGCTTTCCACAACTTATTGTCCCATATTTTTATGGCCAGTTTATATAGGAACCCTACAGGCCCTTTTCCCAACACTAAATGCCACTAAACTGTACACTTTAAACAATGATTATGCCACTGGGCATGGCAGCTCACGCCTGTAACCCCAGCACTTTGGGAGGCTGAGGCGGGCAGATCACTTGAGGCCAGGAGTTCGAGACCAGCCTGGCCAACATGGCAAAACCCAGTCTCTACTAAAAATACAAAAATTAGCTGGGCGTAGTGGCACATGCCTGCAATCTCAGCTTCTTGGGAGGCCAAGGCACGAGAATTGCTTGAACCTGGGAGGTGGAAGTTGCAGTAAGCCGAGATCATACCACCTCACTCCAGCCTGCGTGACAAAGGCTGTCTCAGAAAATAAATTTAAAAAAAGTTATGTGAATTTCACTTCAATTTAAGAAAGGTTCTTGGCTTTTTTCTTTCAGCATTTTGAGTATCTCATCCCCGCCTTCAGCCTTTTTTTTTTTGAGACGGAGTCTCGCTCTGTCTCCCAGGCTGGAGTGCAGTGGCCGGATCTCAGCTCACTGCAAGCTCCGCCTCCCAGGTTCACGCCATTCTCCGGCCTCAGCCTCCCGAGTAGCTGGGACTACAGGCGCCCGCCACCTCGCCCGGCTAGTTTTTTGTATTTCTTAAATAGAGACGGGGTTTCACCGTGTTAGCCAGGATGGTTTTGATCCCCTGACCTCGTGATCCGCCCGTCTCGGCCTCCCAAAGTGCTGGGATTACAGGCTTGAGCCACCGCGCCCGGCCTTTTTTTTTTTTTTCTGATGCGAAGTCAGAAAAAATACTTGAATCAGGTTTAAAAAAAATCTTAATCTTACTGGGGTTCTCTTGTGTGTGATGATGAGTCCTTCTTCTCTGGCTGCTTTGAGGTTTTGTCTTTCAACATTTTGGGTGTCATCATTTCAGCTGTGTTTGGGTGTTGGAGGGTGTGGAGTTACTTAGATGTGTGCCGTTTTTGATCAGTGTACACATCTAAGAAACTCCACACGCTCCAAGGAAGATAAACTTAAAGCTGGCAAGTTTTTGGCCATTGAGTATTTTTTCTCCTGCAGTGTGCGCGCTGGGGCATTTGGCGATCCTGCATTTCTGAGGCTCTGTTCATCAAGAAAAATTTTTTTTTTTTCAAAGCACATAATTTCTATTAATCTACAAGTTTGCTGATTCTTTCTTCTACTCCCTCAAATGTACAGTAACTGAAATAAAAACTTCACTAGAGGGACTCAAGTCTAGTGAAGTTTTGGTTTCTCTTACTGTGCTTTTTAACATCTATATCTCTATTTGGTTCTTTTTAAAAATACCTATTGGTATTATTTGATGAGACACTGTCATCATATTATCTTTCATTTATTTTTATTTTTGAGACGGGAGTTTCGCTCTTGTTGCCCAGGCTGGAATGCAGTGGTGCAATCTCAGCTCACTGTAACCTCTGCCTCCCAGGTTCACGTGATTTTCCTGCCTCAGCCTCCCTGGCTAATTTTTGTATTTTTATTTTATTTATTATTTATTTATTTATTTATTTTTTTGAGACAGAGTCTCACTCTGTAGCCCAGGCTGGAGTGCAGTGGCCGGATCTCAGCTCACTGCAAGCTCTGCCTCCCGGGTTCACACCATTCTCCGGCCTCAGCCTCCCGAGTAGCTGGGACTACAGGCGCCCGCCACCTCGCCCGGCTAGTTTTTTGTATTTCTTAGTAGAGACGGGGTTTCACCGTGTTAGCCAGGATGGTCTCGATCTCCTGACCTCGTGATCCACCCGTCTCGGCCTCCCAAAGTGCTGGGATTACAGGCTTGAGCCACCGTGCCCGGCCAATTTTTGTATTTTTAGTAGAGACGGGGTTTCATCATGTTGGCCAGGCTGGTGTTGAACTCCTGACCTCAAGTGATCCACCTGCCTTGTCCTCCCAAAGTGCAGGGATTACAGGCGTGAGCCACCGCGCCCGACCCCATCTTGTATTTCTTTAAATATGATTTCCTTCAGTGATGTGAACATATTAATAATGGCTGTTTGAAGTTTGTCTACTAAGATTGGCACCTGGGCACCCTCCAAGCCAGTGTCTATTGCCTTTCTGCTCCTTGTAAGTCTGCTAAGACCGGCACCCGGGCGCCCTCCAAGCCAGTGTCTATTGCCTCTGCTCCTTGTAAGTCCGTCTGCTAAGACCGGTGCCTGGGCACCCTCCAAGCCAGTGTCTATTGCCTCTCTGCTGCTCCTTGTGTATGTGACACTCTTTTGTTTCCCTGAATGTCTTAACTTTGTTGAAAACTGGACATTTTTAATAATACAACAGATTTCCTTCTTTCCCTAGGGTTTTTTTCTTTTTTCTTTTTTAAAGACAGGGTCTCATTTTGTCACCCAGGCTGGAGTGCAGTGGTATAATCATAGCTCACTGAAGCCTTGACCTCCCAGGGTCAAGCAATCCTCCTGCCTCAGCCCCCTAAGTAGCGGGGACTATAGGTGCACGCCACCACGCCTGGTTATTTGTATTTTTTTTTTTTTTTTTTGAGACGGAGTCTCGCCCTGTCGCCCAGGCTGGAGTTCAGTTGCGCAATCTCGGCTCACTGCAAGCTCCGCCTCCCGGGTTCACGCCATTCTCCTGCCTCAGCCTCCCGAGTAGCTGGGACCACAGGCGCCCGCCCCTGCGCCCGGCTAATTTTTTCTATTCTTAGTAGAGACGGGGTTTCACCATGGTCTCGATCTCCTGACCTTGTGATCCGCCCACCTCGGCCTCCCAAAGTGCTGGGATTACAGGCGTGAGCCACCACGCCCGGCCTGTATTTTTTTTTAAATGTAGAGACAGGGTTTTGCCATGTCACCCAGGCTGGTCTCAAACTCTTGGACTCAAGCGACTTGCCCACCTAGGCCTCCCAAAGTGCTGAGATTACTGGCGTGAGCTGCCGCGCCCGGCCCAGGGGTTGTTTTTGTTTGCTTGCTTGTTCAGTGTGTGGACTTGTCTGGGATCCAAAGTACAGGTGGAAAAGTTGTTTCAGGGAACGTGTGCCTATAAAGACTGCACCATGCCTGTACTCTGCTTGCCCGATACTGACCACACCCACTGCCAACACCCAGAACAGGCTGTGTGCTGGGTACCAGCCCCCCCGTGCCCGCCTCACCCTAACTGCAGCCCCCTATGCCCGCATCACCCTAGCTGCAGTCACCCGTGCCCACCTCACCCTAGCTGCAGCCCCCCTGTGCCCACCTCACCCTGGCTGCAGCCCCCCTGTGCCCGCCTCGCCCTGGCTGTAGCCCCCTGTGCCCGCCTCAGTTTCCGGGCTGCAGTGGGGGATCTCCACCCAGGACACTGGCACTTCTCCACTCCTCGTCACAAGCGCAGGCCTGTGGGTGATGTTTTAGACACAATGATGAGCATGTGTGTGCAGTCAGGCCTTCTTCAAGCACTCAGAGAAGATCCGCCGAGCAGTGCCCCACCGACTCTGGCAGCAGCAGATAGTGATGAAGAGAATGGTACCCAGAGTCTTGTTTTCAAACCCGACCAACACCTTCCGAACTCTGCTGCTCTGGAACAGCTCCCAGAGGCCTGTTTTTGGCGCATACTGAAAGTCAACATCAAACACAAATTGGAGGGCAAAGACTTTTTTTTTTTAATTGGACTTGGCTTTGACGAGTACTGACAAACCCTGCAGACACTAGTACAATTTGATCGTAAACAAAGCCCTTGCCAGCACAGTCCAGCAAATTCGGAGAAAACACATACAAAAGTTAAAAGACAGCTCGATTTTATCGTCCTCCCAACACTTGCAACTGTTTCCAGATTTTCTGTGCAGTCTTCTTTGTGCTTTCAGTTCAGTCAAAATTAGAAAGAACAACAAACTTGTAAAGTCAGACGCCTAACTGTGCAAAACTGACCAGACCATGGAGAAGGGGGAGGCACCATTTTACAAAATATTATTAAGATCACCAGCATTAATTTAAATTATTTTCTTTTCTGGACTTCCAAGTCCACTTGGCAATTTTACTTAGGAAAATATCATGCTTAAATAGAAAACTGGTATTCTAAACACATTTTCTTTATGTGACATATTCTTGTGTGTCTATGTAATGAGAATTTTTAAAAAATTGTTTTCTTCCTGCTGTCAAAACTTCGGCATTAAAAATAAGGGACTGTAAACCTAGTTGACTTACCCATAAAAAGGAGTAAGTTCGGAGAATGAGAGAAGGACCAACAGAATCCAAGCACCCTGTCACTCCCAGCCCGGACCTCTCAGGCGTGGTTTTGACAGGAGGTGCGTTTATGGGGCATTCACTGGCTCCTCAGAATGGACAGATAATATAGAAATGCTAGGAAGAAACATTCCTGCAACAGTCTGCAGAACAAATGTGCCAGTTTTGCCTTAGAATGTCTTAAGACATCTCAGCAATGTTGGATCATATGGCCCCTTTGGCTATATGACCCATCTTTAAAGCTGAAATAAAAATTGTTAGAAAAATATTCTAGGAGGAATGAAACTAAAAAAAAAAAAAAAAAAAAAAAAAAAAAAGAAAAGTTAAAAATATGTGCTCACCTTAATTGTTTCACTGTGTCAGTTTTGGTTCTGAATGTGACGTGAGGATCCTATCCAATGCAGCTATTAAACCATGCAGCCACCACAGGTATGTCGTACGTAAGACCTCATTACAGTGACGATTTAACAGCACAAGTTAATTTTTTCATGGCTCATCATGACAAAACGATTACAGAGTAGGCGAAGAACAGAGTGAGTGCTTTCTTCTCACCAGGGCCTTCATCAGTGAGTCAACTGCTCTTGACGCCAGCAAGTCAGTCTGATGTTCCCAGGTGAAACCCGCCCTTGGCTCCGTGAGCGAATGAGACCGAGGTAAACCCAATGCAGCTCTGCAACCCCAGGGACTGAAGCCACGTTGTCCAAAGCCATAGCTGGGACCTTGGAGAACCTGGGGCCCTCTGCTGGGAGGCAGCAGTGAAGGGGACTGGCCGGCTTTTGGTGAAAAACCAGGACTCCTGTATGGGGCGCATAACGGGAGGCAGGCGGCTTTCACCTCCAGGCCTGAGCAGAGCGCGGCTGGCTGGGAGAGCAGCATGCCAGCCCAAACCGTGCGCCCGTGCCCTCTTGCTGCGCAGGCGGGAGCTGCGGGAGCTGCGGGAGCTGCGGGAGCATGGAGAAGGCGCGCAGCCTTGGCGGCTCTCCTCCGCAGCCGCTCACTCTGAATCTGCAGCTTCTCCAGCTCTCAGGCCCAGGTCAGACGCTTTCTCAAACAGATCGAGCAATCGCTGCTCAAAAGAAGGCCTCATTTCTGTTTCCCCAACGAAAGCCTGAGTGCCTTCCGCCCGTGTTTGTCACGAATTTACAGGAGAATTGTCTAAACTCTTAAGCGCTCGCTTCCGCGTTTGAGAGGAAAGGTCGCGGAGCGGGAGCGCAGGCTCCAGATACGCACGGCAGCCTCCAGGGAAGATGGGGAGCTGCCCTGGAGCCGGTCAGGCAGTGACTCGGCTGGAACGTGGACGGAGAGAGAGAGAGACGCAAGGGCTTGGAGGAATGAGTGTGCTCCACGCGAGGACCTCAGCAGAGGGCTCAGCACGGGGCGGGGTCCTGGGTAAGAGCTGGGGGCTGCGCTGGCCTCCCGAGAAGACACTTTGGGCTTGCCGTAGAGGTAGGAAAACAGGGAGGGAAACCGGGTAGCGGGGAGGAGAAGAAAAAGCCCCCCGAACACAGAGCCTCTTCTTTCCTCACCCCTACCTGTCCACACCCCCAGCTGAGCACATGTAGAAAAACTATGGTATTGCTGATTCTGTGACAAGAATCTTCCCATCGGTAACCTGCCGAACACCCACAGAACATGGCAATCAAGCCCCACATGCTTTGAAAAGAAAACAGATTGTTCAGACTAACAGAAACCAACTTAGTACAGCAAATACAGGAATGAGGACCAAATTCCGCAGAACTGGGAGCTCAACAGGAAGTGCAATTCCACCTCTCATGTACCAACAGCACTGACTGATTTAAAGTTCCGACCAACGCGCTCTCCTCAGCTTCAGGGAGGGTCTCACTTCCCACACCAACGGGAATCACTGAGGTTACCCAAAAATGTAACATCCTGGAGAGCTCGAACACAAACATGGTTTGTAGCAAAAGATTCAACCAAGACGCCCGCAGCCGCTACAGAGGGGCCAGGACGCAGCAGCCCGCGGGCACGTTCAGAACCTCGTGCACACAACTTAGGGGAACGTAGAAAACCATAAAAAAGGCCCCACATTCGGAAAGGTATAATTTATAGCGTATTCTGTACAAAAGCAGTCTTTTACAAGGGACTCTGCTGCCCCTCAGAAGAAATCCACAGCCCTGGGCCGTCTCCTCGGTGTGGCGGTCAAGGGCTTCTTGGCCACCAGGGGCGAGCTGGCCGGTGAGCTGGCGGGGGTCTTCAGCACCCCGTGGAGGGGCCTCTGCTCAGGGTCGAAGGCCACTCGGGAAGGGCCCGTGGGACTGACCAAGATACTCTTGTCTGTCTTCTTGAATTCTGTCCCAAATGAGAGCAAGGCCCCATGTTAAGCAGGTCCAACAGCTGTCCCTCCAACAGCTCGGACAGTGTCCTGCCTGGGTGCCAACCCTGCCCATTTGCTAGGACGAAGCAGGGCCATCTCAAGGCCCTGCAGACAGCAGGCCTGGGAGCCTTCTGAGGGAAGGAGGGCAGTGAGGCCATGTCCCCTGCCTCAACTCACCCTCCCAAGGCCGCCTGTACAGACCAAGCGGAGCTGCTGGTAGGGTGGCTCCTGGAAGGGTGAACATTGAGGGTGGGGGTGTTTTGGACAATGAGTGAACTAGGCATTTGAGTCTGGGACGAATCTGCTATGTGGAGGGCAGGATTCGTCCTGCTCATCCAGTTGTAAAGGCTAGGTGAGCTCCTCAGGCTCTCTGAGAGTCTCTTTTCCCTAAACATACACGCTCACACTTGTGCATGCACACGCACACACACACATACTGGCACATGTACACACACTCACACATACACACACACACAATTATTTGCAGTTCCCAACAAGAGTCAGGTCCTAAACTCGTTATAATACCTTTTTTTTTTTTTTTGCGATGATGGAGTCTCACCCAGTCTGTCACCCAGGCTGGAGTGCAGTGGCATGATCTCGGCTCACTGCAACCTCTGTCTCCTGGGTTCAAGCAATTCTCCTGCCTCAGCCTCTTGAGTAGCTGGGACTACAGGCTCTTGCCACGACGCCCAGCTAATTTTTATATTTTTAGTAGAGATGGGGTTTCACCATGTTGGCCAGGCTGGTCTGGAACTCCTGACCTCGTGATCCGCCCACCTTGGCGTCCCAAAGTGCTAGGATTACGGGCATGAGCCACTGCGCCTGGCCTATAATACTTTTTAAAACTTTGGTTTCCTTTGTAAAAGCAACTCGAATGGATGGCACCGATATGAAAAGTATCAAGATAGGGGTTACCCTTCTCCGTCCCCCAGGAAGCAAGTTGTTCCGAAGTTTCTCAGAGAGACAGCTACAGCTGATGGACCACTACAATCTCAAATGGCCTCTCTGTGGGACGGCTTTCAGTATTTAGAAAGACACTTGGGAGAACGGCTTTTTGGATCACGTCTCTCCGGGTAGCCTCTCTTAAGAGGTCCCAGGCAACTGGCTGCCCGCTCACCATTGGCACCCCACTCACAGCCCTTTGAGGACGAGGGACACACAGGTGCTTCCTTCTGACTCAGAAATGGGCAGTGAGGGGTGGGCTCGGTGGCTGATGTCTGTAATCCCAGCTCTTTAGGAGGCTGAGGCAGGCGGATCACCTGAGGTCAGGAGTTTGAGACCAGCCCGGCCGACATGGTGAAAAAAGACAAAAATTAGCTGGGCGTGATGGCATGCGCCTGTGATTCCAGCTACCTGGCAGGCTGAGGCAGGAGAATCGCTTGAACCCGGCGGGGGACGGAGGTTGCAGTGAGCCAAGATCTTGCCACTGCACTGCAGCCTGGTTGACAGAGCGGTGAGACTCTGTCTCAAAAAAAAAAAAGAAATGGGCAGTGAGGAGCTCGGACCCCACCTCTCTCCTCAGCGCCTGTGGAACCAGGCTGCGAGCCTCGCCAGGAGCCGCAGCTGTGCTCCAGAGAAACCTGCCGCCGGCAAAACCCACTTACCTGCAGTCATGTTTCTGTTCAGCCCGAAGGTGACTTTCTTGGAGCTGGACGGTGTCTTGTTTAGCTGCAGAAGAGAAATAACAGGAACAAAAGGAGTAATGCAAGTACAACAGAGGCACTTAATTTCCCTGTCAGGTTTTTTTGGAGAACCTGCCCTGGAGGGGACGTCGCCCACACTGCTGCTTACTGAGTGGCACATATAGGGAGAGGCCAAAGGGACCACGGCCAAGACTGAAACCAACCCTGCTGTCCGGCTTCACCAGGACCGCCCTCTGTCTTTCCCAGTGTCCCACGCGCCTCCCCCAGCCCAGGGTCAGTGGTGCTGGCACTCTTGGCCCATCTGCTGCGGTCACAGCCTCATCACCACCACAGGGTTCTACGATCCAGGGAAGAAAGGCAACAGTGAAGATGCCTGAACTGTCCAGAAACAGTTCACCACTGAGAACCCATGAGGAAAAATGCCAAGACCCCCCTGTCTTTGGCTGGAGAGTTCTGAAGTTCTAGCTTGAAGACCATGACATCGATGAGACGATGCCTACAATGGAATCTCACTTTAGTGGACAATGGACACAGTTCCCAGCTTCTCGTGCACAAGGACTCCAAGCTATCTGCACATTCTAACCGTTCACCACAATCAACGATCTTCTTCCTACTCACATTCCCGGAAGCGGATCCAGCCTACGTTAGGAAGCACTTCCTCAAGTTCCTGCTCTGACCCACATTTCTAGAAGTGTGGACCTCCTGCTGCTGACCTGTACCACCTACGTATTAACACTGACATTTCACGAGAAAACTGGTTTCTGCACACCCTGAGCTGGAAGCCCTGGGAGGCAGAATGTGTGGATCAGCCGTCCCTCAAAGTCCCCTTTCTGACTGCGATCCCTCAGGGTGGGTCCCAGACCACCCAGACCTCATGCTACCCTGGCTGCGGAACCTGTCTGCTGTGGGCAGGCTCAGAGGGCCACAGTGGGACTCCAGGCCTGGCATGGGAAGCACTGTCAGCTCAAGCCCATCTGTGCCCTTGTGGTGAAACGTGCTTTGTCACTCTGGGGAGGGTGCACACCTGGACGGCTGAGCCTGGGGGGTGGGTGGCAGGGCTGCTCTTGGCTCTTCTGAAGAACAGGGGCTTTGGTAAGAAGGGGGTGTCAAACTTCACAAAGTCGCTTTCTGCCCTCAGCTTCTGCTTCTTCAGGGAACTGAAAGTCCCACTGCTTCCCTATGTGAGCGAGGGGTGAGAAGCAGAGAGGAGGGGTCAGACAACAGAGCCTGCTGTGTTGCCCACGCACACAGCAGGGGAAGGCCGAGCCCCACAGCGGATCCAGCCCACCCCAGAGCCTGCAGTTTTCTGCACTGCGCTTGCAGACAGCCCTTCCATTCGGCAGAGCTCAGGCTTCACATACAACACGACCACCTATCATGGCACCATGCCAAGAGGGGCGATGAAAACGCCTTCTCAGAGTAAGGACCCACTTTTATCTTCATCTTCAAATTGAGGATTTCAGCCTTTCAAAGCCAATCTGTTAGAGAATAATTCACTCTCCCATTTGTAGCTGAATCGTCACTGCCCTGGCAGCCTGGTGTGGAGGGCAGTGATGCCCATATGGGGGCTGTGGGTCCCTCACAGGCAGGCCCAGGACACTCACTGGGTGTGCAGCGACTCACAGCCACCCAGAGAGAGACCGGGTCTCGTTCTGGGCTCTCAGACGTGTAGGAAACCCAGTGCCACTGATGACACACGGGTGGCTCTGGCAGGAGCAAGTGTGCCGCCTGGAGGGCAGGGAAGCCTGAGGAGCTTCTCCTGTGTGCCTTCCCTCCGCCGGGAGAGGTGGCAGGGGAAAGCTTCCCTCGACCCTGGGACTGACTGAGCAACACCCCATCCTCTTTACAACAAGCTGCCAGGGGCCTGAGAAGACGGCAAGAAAGGCAATATCTCTGGCCCTCTTGGTGAGGAAGCAGCACTGAGGGCATGAGGGACAGGCTGCAGTCCAGGGAGATGAAGGCAGTGTGAGGTAGGAGAGACTCGAGGCTAGAAATGGGCCTCCTGCCGTCTGGCTCAGTGCACTGCTTCCCCTGGGTAAGGCTTTCCTGACCATAAACTAACTCACTAGCCACTTGCAGACACTGTTAGCCCCAAACCAGTACTTAACCAGGTCCACACGTGTCCACTTCAACAAAGGAGATGTCACAACCTCCGCAAAGCGGTGTCTGCAAAGCAAGATCTGACCAAGGTGTGCAAACTCTGTGAAGGGCAGAGTTACTTTCTGCTTTGCAAACCACAGGTCCCTGTCTCTACCGCTTGCCCCTGCCGCTGCAGTGTGAAAGTGGCCATGGACCTGCCCATACGAGTGCATGTGGCTTTGTTCCAGTGAAACTACGTTTGCTGGCCCTGGCCTGGAAGCCCAGTGCACCCACAGGTGGTGTGAAAAGCGGATCAGGGCCAAGCGCAGGGGCTCACACCTGTAATCCCAGCACTTTGGGAGGCCGAGGCTGGTGGACTGCTTGAGCCCAGCCTGGGCAACAAGGCAAAACGCCGTCTCTACAAAAATAACAAAAAATTAGCTGAGCATGGTGATGTTGTCTGTAATTCCAGCTACTTGGGAGGCTGAGGCAGAAGAATCACTTGAACCTGGGAGGTGGAGGTTGCAGTGAGCCGAGATTGCACCACTGCACTCCAACCTGGGTGACAGAGCCAGACCCAAAACCAGATCAACAGCTTGGTTCCTCATTTCTATCTGGCTCTAGAGATCCAAGGGGAAGGAAAGTCTCTCCATTAAGAAGATAAGTGGTCCGGCTAGTGAAGTTTCTTTGGCAGGGAAGTGGGGTGGTGGGGCGGGGAGCTAACAAAAGAAAAGAATATAGAAAAGAAGGTAAGTGAGGCAAGAGAATTTTGGGTTTCCTCTTTTGCCAAAGGGGCCTGGACTGGCCATGGGCTGATGAAGAAAACCAGACCCGCCTTCAACAGAGGCCTAGACTGGCCTGAACACGCTGGGGCAGCAGTGCCTGGCCCATGGATAACCTTCCCAGCTCAGAGCGGGCCCTCCCGAACCCAAACATGTGGTCTAGGGGAGTGAAGGTGACCGATGAGGAGAACCGAAGTACTGGTCACCTGTGATTTCCTCCTCAGTGAAGGCTGTTGTGAACATGCCCTATTCTTTTTTTTTTGGCGGAGTCTCGCTCTGTCGCCCAGGCTGGAGTGCAGTGGCGCGATCTCGGCTCACTGCAAGCTCCGCCTCCCGGGTTCACGCCATTCTCCTGCCTCAGCCTCCTGAGTAGCTGGGACTACAGGCGCCCGCCACCTCGCCCGGCTAGTTTTTTGTATTTTTAGTATAGACGGGGTTTCTCTGTGTTAGCCAGGATGGTCTCGATCTCCTGACCTCGTGATCCGCCCGTCTCGGCCTCCCAAAGTGCTGGGATTACAGGCTTGAGCCACCGTGCCCGGCCGAACATGCCCTATTCTAACTGCTGCTGAGTCCAGAGACCTGGCTGCCAGCCCCCACCCTTCCTCTCAGGAGGCAGTGGAGCCCCCCGGACGCGTTTGAGCGCCTCTGCGGCGAGCTGGCCTGCGGGTGCTCCCACCTTACCAGAGCCTGGGCTTGCCTGGCTTCGGACTCCAGCGCCCCGTTGTGCTCTACCAGGTCTGACATCGCTCTCATTTTCCTCCTCTTTTTCAAGCTTGCTGTTTTCTGGCTGGACAGGCCACAGAGCTCCAGGCTGCCAGGCCCTGCCTTCTTCTTCTGCAGCCTCCTGCACTGGGGCAGGGTGGTGTGGCTGTTCGCCCTCTCCGCGGGGCCTGTGGGAGGGCCTCCCTGCTGCAGTGGAGGCCAGGCAGGCGTGGACAGGCCACTGCCATTGACAGGGACAACTCCAAGCTTCCGCTTCCTTTTTAGGAGTTGGGCTCCACCTGTTGGGGACCCTCTAGGTCCCTGAGGATGACTGCCACTGGGGCCACTCTGAGACATGTCCTCTGGGGGCAACCCTGCTGATGCCGACATTTCCCTGTGGGCCCTTGGACTCTTCTTCCGTGGTCGTTTCCTTTTATTGTGCATGGGGACGGCTGGAGGATGCTCGGAGCCACTCTCCTCCCCGGTGCTGGACGTGGCCTCTGCGCCTGGCTCGGCCACACGTGCCTTCAGGGCTTTCGGCTCAGCGGCCTCAGACTCCCTGCCCCTGTTCTGTTCCAGGGACGGGGCTGCATCCCCTGGGCCTGGACTTTCAGGCTGCAGGTGGTGCTTCTTCTTCTTCTTCCTTCTTCTCTTTTGAAGACTGCTTTCACTGTCCTCTTCCTCTGCACAAAACACTCTGCTTCCTAAAAACACAGAAACCCATCAATAAGCCTCCCAGTGCCGGCTGGGCCAGAGTCCTGCTGGTGATTCTGAGACAGTATGATTGGCGGACACAATTTCCTGACATTCTACCACCAGGAGAGTTTCTGTCTCCCTTGAGGTACTCAGTGTGCCCACTACCTTTGTCGTCTGGTCCTACTTCCTCCACTCCCAACTGTGACTGGAAGCCCTCCTTTTGTCCATTTATAAACACACATAGAACTGAAATAGTCCGATTTCCACTAATTTTAGGGCCCAAAGGTAAAAACCATAGATCTAGACTGGTCATCAAACAGCTGCCCCCCTTGTGCTCCTTGCAGCTCCTGCTTCCCTGCAGAGGTGCCCTGGGGAGCAGGCGGACGTGAGCGGGGTGAGGTGGGGACATGGTTCCACCGAAACAGCAGAACACTTGGTAAACCACCTTTACCTCTCAGCCATTACAAACCGAAGCTTTGGGCTCTGCTAATGCTTTGTGACGGCATGAGCTCCAGTCTCTGATGCCTCCGTGGTGCACGCCGCTCCCCAAGGGCTCAGTCATGAGCCCTCAAGAGAAGGGCCCTTCTCTTCAGCTTCACAGCTTACCTTTCTCCTTTTCCAAGTTAGTTTTCTCTAAAAGTTTATTTCCTTTCTTCTTATGCTTTCCTTGACGGAGGATTTGGTCATCTTCATCAGCAGAAATGTCCTCCGCAAAACTCAGTTGAGATATACTGCTTCCTAGATGCCAGAGTGACACACTGTCAGCTTCCCCAGGCGCTCGAGAGTCTGCCCCAGGGGCCTAAGAGCCCCCTCCCAATTTCTGCCTCATCATGATCGTTCCTCACTGTTTCTCCCACCCAAACCTGAGCGCCGCTGACACAGGAATTACAGACTTAAAAAAGCTTTGTGGGTTTCTCAACCAAGGCAAGGGATCACAAGCCCTCGGTGACACCCTCCATGGCTGGACTCTGGGGGCCTGGCTAATGTGGTCTCTGCATTCCAACCAGCTCACTGGTGCCCTTCCCAATTCCAAGTGTCCCTAGTGCATGAGGGGTATGGGGTGACTTCACTGACTTGTCCAAACGTAACAGCAAATGAAAGGGATCCTGAGAAATTACATTTTACCTTCACAGAGTATCCAATTAAAACCTTCCTAGGCCACTGCAAATCCATCTAGTTAAAACAATAAAAACCAAACCAAAACATCGCAGTATCCACACATGAGAGCAGTCTGCCCTCTCACTTTGGCGGTTAGGGGAGAGCCCAGGATAGGAAGGTGGGCAAGCTGCAGGGGGCCCTAGGCTTGTGTCACTTCCCATGGCTGTACTGTGGTATGACTAGGTAAGGGCTAGTCTTTCTTTCTTAAAAGCTGGGGTCTTGGCCGGGCGCGGTGGCTCAAGCCTGTAATCCCAGCACTTTGGGAGGCCGAGATGGGCGGATCATGAGGTCAGGAGATCGAGACCATCCTGGCTAACGCAGTGAAACGCCATCTCTACTAAAAAAAAATGCAAAAAACTAGCCGGGCGTGGTGGCAGGCGCCTGTCGTCCCAGCTACGCTGGAGGCTGAGGCAGGAGAATGGCGTAAACCCGGGAGGCGGAGCTTGCAGTGACCTGAGATCCGGCCACTGCACTCCAGCCTGGGTGACAGAGTGAGACTCTGTCTCAAAAAAAAAAAAAAAAAAGTTGGGGTCTTGCTCTGTCACCAAGGCTGGAGTGCAGTGGCGTGATTACAACTTACTGTATCCTGGACCTCCTGGGCTCAAGTGATCCTCCCCTCTTAGCCTCCCAAGTGCTGGGACTACAGGCTCATGCCACCATGCCTGGCTAATTTTTTCATTTTTAGTAGATATGAGGCCTCGCTATTTTGCCTGGGCTAAGGACTATTATTTCTTATTAGAGGTTTTCAGTAAAGTTCTTTCAATCTTGTTTCTCAGCATTTGGCATCAACGCCCCCAGTGGGGTCCATATTCATGAAAAACACCGTGAATGATGATTCTCGGAGCACCTCACCTTCAGAGAGGTCTTGGAATCTAAAAATAAAAAATAAAAATAAAAAAAATTAAAAAAAAGTATCAAATGTTCATAAAGAAATCCCTTCTGTCTTCTGTAGACATATGTATTTAATTTTTAAAATACAAGCCATAGTTAAATATTTGTTAGTTCACGTTCTCCTCCAGGAGGGGAGGCTAGACAGGAAATTCCGTGAGGGAAAGGTGGTGCAATACAAAGGCCAAAAAGCTCAAGGCCAGTGCCGCCCTCGGTTACTGTCAATACCAGCAAGGACATGGCAGGCCAACGATGCACCTTGGCACACCCAAATCAAACTAAGAAATGCAATTTTTTGTTTTGGAAGGCAGAAGTAGCTTAGATCTCTGCTTATGTTCAATTCTCCAGTGGAGAAAGGCAAAGCTGTGTTTTGCTTTACACAATTTTTGTGCATTAGAACAAACAAGAAGCATCGAAGCGCAGTGTGGGCAGGTGCACGGGGGAGGAGACACTGGATGGCAGGGACCTCGGGCAAGCTAGGACCACCCTGTGCCCTGGGAACCCAGCTGGGAAATGGGCAGAACTACAGGAGTTACTTTCTGGGGGCTTAACATGGAATACTTGAATGTATGCAAAGTGCTCAGAGTAGTGCCCGGCTCCTAGAGTGTGATCAGACAGTTGTCACTGATGACAGCAAGCCACGCATGAGGCCCTCCGTGAATTCCAGGTCATCATGTCACTATGGTCAGAGTGATGTCAACACTGACAGCTGAATTAACTAACACTTTTGGCATAGCCACATGGGAGGGAGGGGAGAGGTAAAGAATTAAGCCTATCTATCTCAGTAGCACACCAGCAGAAGACACCTAAATAGCAGCTTCACATCAGTTTCTGGTTGGTTCATTTCACACATGAATAGACTTCACATCACTCTAAGGCAGCTAAGAGATGAGTATGGCTGCACTGGAAGAATGGAACCTGAGGGGTGGGACTGCTGTTTCCATTAAGCTTTTCAGTTTACATGTGTCTATTACATTGCTATGCACAAATGCATTAAAGGACAAAAAAAGAAGAAAGAAAAAAGATAAGCATGCAGATGGCTTGTCCCACACCAGGAGATGGGAACTAAAGGAATGATGATGTCAGAACCCTCCCTCCAGTCACTGACTTCTTGATGAGTTTGGAGAGGCGCTTCCTGTTGAAGGGGGGCGTGTTCTTCCTGCTGGTCATTTCCAGGAGTCGATCAGCAACAGCCTTATAGTCAAACTAGGCAGGAAGAGAAACTAAACATAAGTCTGCAGCCAAACAACACTGCCTGACTTGGACATTTACATCTGCTAGTAAGAGAAGCCCCTACTGAAGCATTTGGCAACAGACAGGCTAAACAAGCATATGCTGGGACTTGGCCACCAGGAGCACAAGCACTACCTTTGAAAAATGCGTGTTCTGTTTATTCTTGGGAGAAGCTGGGTAAGTAATTCTTTTTTTTTTTTTTTTTTTTTTTTTTTTAATTGTGATAGAGTACCCACAACAAAATTTACCTGGGTGTGCTTTTTTTTTTTTTTTTTTGAGGCGCAGTCTCTGTCACTCAGCCTGGAGTGCAGTGGCATGATCTCGGTTCACTGCAACCTCAGCCTCCCGGGTTCAAGTGATTCTCCTGCCTCAGCCTCCTGAGTAGCTGGGATTACAGGTGCGCGTGGCTGCGTTTTTGTATTTGTTTTTGAATTTGTAGTAGAGACGGGGTTTCACTGTGTTGGCCAGGCTGGTCTCAAACTCCTAACCTAAGGTGATCTGCCCACCTTGGCCTCCCAAAATGCTGGGATTACAGGTGTGAGCCAGTGCACCCGGCCGGAGGGTATGCTTCTTTTTAAACTGAAGCTAGATTTGCAATCTGTACTTGGCAAACTTTTTTTTATTTGACAAGTGCCACTAGAGCTGGCTCCGTGGTAGAGAACAGAGCAAAGCTTAGCCATTCAAAATAAGTGCTACTATCTCTTTCAAAACCCCATTGTATTTACATTTCCTTGTCTCCAATAAGGTTATTCTCAGGAAGGTGACATTTAGTGACTGAAGGGATTAAAAAGGAGTTTACATTTCAGGCCTTACAGCTTAACTAGCTGTGACCCTAATTCTGTAGTCAGGCTACTCCATAGCAAATCCATATTCTATAAAAAGCAACAACTGCCACCCACCTGGAGAAGGGGTCCTGTGTCCTCAAAGGTTCCGCAGTCATCTCTTCCTCTTTCATCACTGAGTCCATCTTTTCTGGAATGATTTTTGCCCAGTGCTGTCAAAATATACCCAGAGACCAAATTCTTGACATATCAAATACATAGAAGTGACTACTTCCACAGAAGCCACTGTCTAATTAGGTGTCTCTTAACAAAAAAGAAGGTTGGGCATGGTGGCTCACGCCTGTAATTCCAGCACCTTGGGAGTTGAGGTGGGTGGATCACTTGAGGCCAGGAATTCTAGATCAGCCTGGGCAACACGGCGAAAACCCATCTCCACTAAAAATACAAAAACTAGCTGGGCGTGGTTGCGGGTGCCTGTAATCCCAGCTACTCAGGAGGCTGAGGCATGAGAATCGCTTGAACCCAGGAGGCAGGGGTTGCAGTGAGCCGAGATCGCGCCACTGCACTCCAGCCTGGGTGACAGCGAGACTCCGTCTCAAAAAAATAAAAAACGAAAGAAAATTTCCTTCAGGAGAAAAACTCTGCAAAGACATTTATAATTTCCCAGGACATTTTGATTGTTCAGGCTATGGGAATGGAAATAAGTCTGGGAAAAAGCACATGTTTTGCCTTTTGTACCCATAAAACCCCAATTCCCTGCTGCCTTCGATGATTCCCTCCCCCACACACTGTCCGGTTAGGACGAAGGCTGTGGTGAATGGGAAGCTCCTGTCCAGGGACGCAGGCAAGCGGATTGGACACTGTATCGCCCTGGACCACCAGGGGTAGGAGCATGGATGCAGGAGTCTGGCCCTAGTCTCAGGTCAGTTTAGGGCCTTGGTGAGAACCTGTCACAGCAGTACGGTCACTTCATGAGCACGCTTCAGGAAACACAAGTCAATATTAACGCAACTTTTAGCACTTAAAACATTCAGAGTGTTACAGCTTATGAAGAAGCAGATTAAACAGACTCAGGAGAACTCAAAATTATCTTAAACATGTACTGTTTCTGGAACCCTCTAAGCTTATTAGTGGTGTGGCATCAGGGCGAGGCCTGGGGAGGATGGGGCAGGTGCAGCACGCATTTGATGAACGTAACTGGGAGGGAACGTCTGGAACTGCACTCGGAAGAGAGTCTGTGTCCAGGTTAGGCTGACAGAAATGTGGGGAGCAGAGGGACCCAGAGACTACTCCCATGTGGTCCCATGACCACGTAACACTTGCTCCAGGTCCTTAGTCAACTCTGTTATCTACACCAAACTTAAAATCAGACTATTTCTTTTTTTATTATTTTGTTTTAGAGATGGGGGGTCTCGTTATGTGGCCCAAGCTGGTCTCAAATTCCTGGGCTCAAGTGATCTTCCCATTTTGGCCTTCCAAAGTACTAGGATTATAGGCATGAGCCCCCACACCCAGACTAGACTATTTCTTTTATTCTTTCTTTTTTGAGACAGGGGCGCTGGTAGCTCTGTTGCCCAGGATGCAGTGCAGTGACATGATCATGATTCACGGCAGCCTCAACCTCCCAGGTTCAACTGATCCTCCCAGCTCAGCCTTCTGAGTAGCTGAGACCACAGGTATGTGCCACCATGCTTGGCTAATTGTAAAATTTTTATAGAGTCAGAGTCTTGTTATGTTGCCCAAGCTGGTCTCCAACTCCTAGGTTCAAGCGATCCTCCCACCTCAGGCTCCTAAAGTGTTGGGATTATGGGTGTGAGCCACCATGCCTGGCCAGAGTATTTTTTCTTTCTTTTAAAGATTCTTGGCTGGGCACAGTGGCTCACGCTTGTAATCCCAACACTTTGGGAAGCCCAGGCGGGTGGAATACCTGAGGTCGGGAGTTCGAGACCAGCCTGACCAACAGGGAGATAAAAATTTTGCCGGGCATGGTATGGTGGTGCATGTCTGTAATCCCAGCTACTCGGGAGGCTGAGGCAGGAGAATCGCTTGAACCCAGGAGGCGGAGGTTGCAGTGAGCCGAGATTGCACCATTGCACTCCAGCCTGGGCGACAAGAACGAAACTCCGTCTCAAAAAAAAAAAAAAAAAAAAAAAAATAAATAAATAAATTTAATTCCTGAAATTACTTCCTGTTGACAAGGTCTAAAAATTAAAAAGAAAAAAGAAATAGATTCTTTATTCTATCTATCTAGCTATCCGTTTATTTATTTTTTGAGACAGGGTTTTGCTTGGTTGCCCAGGCTAGAGTGCAGTGGCACGATCTCAGCTCACTTCAGCCTCTGCTTCCTGGGTTCAAGTGATTCTCCCGCCTCAGCCTCCCAAGTAGCTGGAACTACAGGCACACGCTACCATACCTGGCTAATTTTTTTTTTTTTTTTTTTTGGAGACGGAGTCTTGCTCTGTCGCCCAGGCTGGAGTGCAGTGGCCGGATCTCAGCTCACTGCAAGCTCCGCCTCCCGGGTTTACGCCATTCTCCTGCCTCAGCCTCCCGAGTAGCTGGGACTACAGGCGCCCGCCACCTCGCCCGGCTAGTTTTTTTTTTTTTGTATTTTTTAGTAGAGACGGGGTTTCACTGTGTTAGCCAGGATGGTCTCGATCTCCTGACCTTGTGATCCGCCCGTCTCGGCCTCCCAAAGTGCTGGGATTACAGGCTTGAGCCACTGCGCCCGGCCACCTGGCTAATTTTTGTACTTTTTGGTAGAGACTTGGTTTCACCATGTTGGCCAGGCTGGTCTTGAACTCCTGACCTCAAGTTATCCAACTGCCTGGGCTTCCCAAAGTGCTGGGATTACAGGCCCGAGCCACTGCACCTGGCCAACCCTGTCTCTAAATAAATAAATAAAACATTTTGGTTTATTCTTCCAGATTTTTAAAAAGCACAAACAGTCCTAGCCAGAGCAATCACACAAAAGAAATAAATAAATGGCATCCAAACTGGTAACAAGGAAGTCAAAGTCGGTGTTTGCCGATGATACAATCATATACCTAGAAAACCCTAAAGACTCATCCGAAAAGCTCCTAGAACTGGCAAATGAATTCAGCAAAGTTTCAGGATACAAAATCAATGTACACCAATCAGTAGCACTGCTATACACCAACAACGACCAAGCTGAGAATCATATCAAGAACTCAATCCCTTCTTTTTTTTTTTTTGAGACGGAGTCTCGCTCTGTCGCCCAGACTGGAGTGTAGTGGTGCGATCTCGGCTCACTGCAAGCTCCGCCTCCCGGGTTCACGCCATTCTCCTGCCTCAGCCTCCCAAGTAGCTGGGACTACAGGCGCCCGCCACCTCGCCCGGCTAGTTTTTTGTATTTTTTAGTAGAGACGGGGTTTCACCGTGTTAGCCAGGATGGTCTCGATCTCCTGACCTCGTGATCCGCCCATCTCGGCCTCCCAAAGTGCTGGGACTACAGGCTTGAGCCACCGCGCCCGGCCAAACTCAGTCCCTTCTACAACAGCTGCAAAAAACCCCCCACCAAAACAACAACAACAAAAAACAAAACAAACAACAAAACCTCAAAAACCTTAGGAATATACCTAACCAAGGATGCAGAAGATCTCTACAGGAAAACTACAAAACACCGCTGAAAGAAGTCACTGATGACACAAACTAATGGAAACACAGAAGCACATCCCGTGCTCACGGATGGGTAGAATCAATATTGTGAAAACGACCACACTGGCAAAAGCAATCTACAGATTCAATGCAATTCCCATAAAAATATCATCATCGGCCGGGCGCGGTGGCTCACGCCTGTAATCCCAGCGCTTTGGGAGGCCGAGGCGGGCGGATCACAAGGTCAGGAGATCGAGACCACGGTGAAACCCCGTCTCTACTAAAAATACAAAAAAAAATTAGCCGGGCGCGGTTGTGGGCGCCTGTAGTCCCAGCTACTCAGGAGGCTGAGGCAGGAGAATGGCGTGAACCCGGGAGGCGGAGCTTGCAGTGAGCCGAGATCGCGCCACTGCACTCCAGCCTGGGCGACAGAGCGAGACTCCGTCTCAAAAAAAAAAAAAAAAATATTATCATCATTCTTCACAGAACTAGAAAAAACAATCCTAAAATTCATGTGGAACCAAAAAAGAGCCTGCATAGCCAAAGCAAGACTAAGAAAAATAATAAATCTGGAGGCTGGGAGTAGTGGCTCATGCCTGTAATCCCAGCACTTTGGGAGGCTGAGGCTGGTGGATCACTTGAGGTCAGGAGTTCGAGATCAGCCTGGTCAGCATGGTGAAACCCTATCTCTACTAAAAATACAAAGACATATTAGCCAGGTGTGGTTGCGCCCACCTATAATTCCAGCTACTAGGGAGGTTGGGGCATGAGAATTGCTTGAACATGGGAGGCAGAGGCTGCAGTGAGCTGAGATCGCACCATTGCACTCCAGCCTGGCTGACACAGCAAGACTCTGTCCCCACCCTGCAAAAAAACAAAAAACCCAAAAAAACCCAGAGACATCAGAATACCCAATTTCAAACTATACTGTAAAGCTATAGTCACCATAATGGCATGGTATTGGTACTGGTATAAAAACAGGCACATAGACCAATGGAACAGGAGAACCCAGAAATAAACCCAAATACTTACACTCAATCGATCTTCAACCAAGCAAACAAACACAAAGTGTAAGGAAAGGACACCCTATTCAAAAATGGTGCTGGGATAATTGTGAAGCCATATGTAGAAGAATGAAACTGGATCCTCATCTCTCACCTTACAGAAAAATCAGCTCGGCCGGGCGCGGTGGCTCATGCCTGTAATCCCAGCACTTTGAGAGGCTGAGGCGGGCGGATCACGAGGTCAGGAGTTTGAGACCATCCTGGTTAACACAGTGAAACCTCGTCTCTACTAAAAATACAAAAAATTAGCTGGGCGTGGTGGCGGGCGCCTGTAGTCCCAGCTACTTGGGAGGCTGAGGCAGGAGAATGGCGTGAACCCGGGAGGCGGAGCTTGCAGTGAGCCGAGATCGCGCCACTGCACTCCAGCCTGGGCAACAGAGTGAGACTCTGTCTCCAAAAAGAAAAATCCAAAAGCAAATGCAATGAAAACAAAAATAGATGGGACCTAATTAAATTAGAAATCTTCTGCACAGCAAAAGAAATAATCAGCAGAATAAAACAGAATAGGAGGAAATATTTGCCAATTATGCAGCCAACAAAGGACTAATACCCAGAATCTACAAGGAACTCAAACAAATCAGTAAGAAAAAAAAAAATCCCATCAAAAAGTGGGCTAAGGACATAAACAGACAATTCTCAAAAGAAGATATACAAATGGTCAACAGACATATGGAAATGCAAATGAAAACCATAATGAGATACCACCTTACTCCAGCAAGAATGGCCATAATTAAAAAAATCAAAAAATAATAGATGTTGGTGGCTAGGCATGGTGGCTCATGCCTGTAATCCCTGCACTTTGGGAGGCAGAGGTGGGTGTATCACCTGAGGTCAGGAGTTTGAGACCAGCCTGGCCAACATGATGAAACCCATCTCTATTAAAATGCAAAAAATTAGCTGGGCCTGGTGGCAGGTGTCTGTAATCCCAGTTACTTAGGAGGCTGAGGCAGGAGAATCGCTTGAACCTGGGAGGTGGAGGTTGCAGTGAGCTGAGATGGCACCACTGCACTCCAGCCTGGGCAACAAGAAGCAAAACTCAGTCTCAAAAAAAAAAAAAAAAAAAAAGATGTTGGCACAGATGTGGTGAAAAGGGAAGACTTTTACACTGCTGGTGGGAATGCAAACTAGTACAGCCACTATGGAAAACAGTATGGAGATTCCTTAAAGAACTAAAGGTAAATCTATCATTGATCCAGCAATCCCACTGCCGGGTATCTACCCAGAGGAAAAGAAGTCACTATATGAAACAGACACTTGCACACGCATGTTCATAGCTGTGAAAACATGGAACCAGCCTGAATGTCCATTGATCAGTGAGTGGATAAAGAAAATGTGGTATATATACCGTGGAATACTACTCAGCCATAAAAAGGAATGAAATAATGGTATCCACAGCAACCTGGACAGAGTTGGAGACCATTATTCTAAGTGAAGTAACTCAGGAATGGAAAACCAGAACATTTTATGTTCTTACTTAAAAGTGGGAGCTAAGCTATGAGGATGCAAAGGCTGAAGAATGATACAATGGGCTTTGGGGACTCAGGGGAAGGGGTGGGAGGCGGGTGAGGGATAAAAGACTACACATTGGGTACAGTGTACACTGCTCGGGTGACGGGTGCACCAAAATCTCAGAAATCACCACTAAAGAACTTATCCATGTAACCCAAACCACCTGTTCCCCCTAAATTATCAAAATAAATAAAATAACCTTTTATGAAAAAAAAAATAAAAGCACAAAAATAAACGTTTAAAAACAAATCTGATGCACAACTATTATATAGCCATAATAATTAAAGAAAACCCAAACAACAAATCAGGCTCCTTCTCCATAAAGTTGGTGCTGCGCTTTAAAAAATACATATATATGTATATTAATATTCCTTCGGTCCTTAGTTTTTAGGAACTTTGCTTTCAAATGGTTATATAACACTTCAAAAGCAGGTAAACTGTGACCTAACCATTCCCCTCATTTTGTGCATTCAGGTAAAGCACTGAGAGTTTGGACAGGTCTGCAACTTCAAAAGCATATTCTACCTTAAGTCTGCAGACACAAAACAGTAGTAAGAACGATGCCAGTCCACAGTGGGCATGTAAACATCCCAAGAAAAAGAACCTTGAAGGAAGTCGTGAGTTGAGAAAGGACAGCCACAGAAACAAGCATACGTCCCTTGAGTAACCGGTAGGAATGAGGCCACGCTAAAGTGTTGAAATACGTCAAACAAAACAACAAAGCAAACAAAAAGCACCAGAAAGCACTAGCAGCGACAATGTAAAATCCTTGAGGACAGTCCTGAGATCCTGGGAGGTACAGAAAGCACTAGCAGTGACAATGGTAAAATCCTTGAGGAGAGTCCTGAGATCCTGGGAGGTACAGAAATGTGCGTATGCCACATGGGACAGGTCTCAGGTCTCCCTATAGCCCTGCTAGGCACCCTCCAGGCACAATGAACCCACCTCTGCTGCTTCTCTTGGGAAGGGCTGAGGCAGAGTCATCAACTCTAGGTTGCATTCAGTAAGATGCCAACAAATATATTAAGAACTGTTTGTCTGAGGAGGATTTTACCAGAAAGAAAGCTAGACTGACCAAGAACATCCTCCTACCTGTCTTCTTTTTACTGACAGCTCTTCTCATGGACACCTCATTTTCAGGTATCTCCTCAGCAGAGAGGTCACCATCGCCCACTTTTGTCTTCTGTTCCTCCATCGTCTCCTCAGGCACAAAAGGAGACTGATCTACGATAGCTTCGAAGACGCCCCGAGCTATGGTCTGCACCAGGGTGTGGCTGAGGGTAGAAGCACAGTAGAGAGCATGAGATTAGAACGAACGGCCTGGCCTTCTGGCTTCAGGAGCGCAGAGGGAAGCCCTGCACACATGGCTGTGGTCTGGAGTGACCCCTACGGGCCAGCAAGCATCTTCGAGGAACTGCCTAAGTGCCACCCAACAGGCATGGGATGCCCAGCAGTCAGATCTTTGGGCGTGGGAGGGCATTCCTGGAATGAGTGAGTCAAATACTGAAGCTAGAAGAGCCAAATCACTGCTCAAAGCTTCGGCCGCCTTCTCCAGCTGCTCTCTGCTGTGAAGCACTGTCCTGGGTACCCGGTGCCAGGATGCATGATGGCAAGCAACTCCCCATGAGCAAGTGCCCGGAGCAGTGGGGACCAAGTGCCACGGAGCAGTGGGGACTAAGTGCCATGGAGCAGTGGGGACTAAGTGCCACGGAGCAGTGGGGACCAAGTGCCACGGAGCAGTGGGAACCAACACGGGGATCACTTACTCCTTAGTCTTCGCAGCGATCTTGCAGAATGGATCAATAAACTTGAGATTCTGATCTGCTAAAAGCTGTAGTTTAGAAAAAGGGAAAAATTGAGAACAGCCTTGCCCTTCTTGACATGTCCTTGAAAAAGGGACCATTCACATCTTTGACAAAGGTGGAGTTAGACCAAGCAATGCCTGTCTCACACAGCCCCAAGGAGCCCCTAGGGAATGTCACAGAAGCCGGGAGCCAGGCTGAAGATCGAGGCCGCCCTCCAGCTACTTGGTATCTCAGTGCAGTGGCTGGAGAAAGGCACCCAGCCCAACATGCACGATCCTATCCGCCCAACACATAGAACAAGGGTGCCCAATCCTGTGACTTCACCGAGCCACGCTGGAAGAATTGTCCTGGGCCACACATAAAATACACAAACACTAACAATAGCTGATGAGCTAAAAATAAAATAAAATGGAAAAAAAAAAAGAAAAAAAATCTCATAATATTTTAAGAAAGTTTATGAATTTGTGTTGGGCCACATTCAAAGCTGCCCTGGGCCCCATGCAGCTCTCAGGCGGCGGGCTGGACAAACCTGATATAGGACATACGTACACTTCCTCTACAAGAGGGGTCACAGGGACAGTGCCTCCACGTGTGAGACAAAATTATTATTGTTTTGAATATAACATATTTTCTTTTAACTAAAAAAAAAATACCTGTTCCCTGCAAAACATCTGTGAAAGAAAAGCAAAATTTGTGCATATTCCCACATCCAGAGAATCATTTGCATACTAAAAAATGTATGTTTCCTTTCCAGCCTTTTGTTTCTTTATGAGTATATACCTTAAAAATGTCTACCATTTGCATAGCTTTTCCTATGGCTTTATAAGCTCCCTAGATCCTGAGCACTCCCGTGTTAGTGAGTTCTTCATTGGAGTCTGTAGCTTGCTTTCAATTCTATTTTACAGGTAAGACTGTCATGTACATCCTCAGTGCACAAATCCCGCCCCACCAGCTGCTTAGGACACATTCCTGGACAGGACTGAAGCAATTCACACTGCTACAGTCGCTGGTCATGCGAAGTGCCACCCCACAGCAATTCACTGGCAACTACTGCAAACACTGGTGGCCCTCTCACCCCATGGGCAGCCTGTCGGCAGCTGCTTACCTCCTTCCCCCCAACTTTGGAGAGTTCATCCAGGTAAATATCAATGAAGTGGAATCTCACTCCATTAGGAGACTGACTCTCAGGACACAGGATCTCCTTCATCAGGACATCCAAGAAAACCTTGATTCGGCTAAAGAACCAAACACATGCTTCTGTTAATGACAGTACGCCAACACTTCTCACTTCCCAAAGAGAAACAAAAATACTCGGTCTGGTACCTACATAGCATAGCAATCAATGCAAGACTAAAATCATTTTACAAGGAAAAAAGCAATCACTTAAATCGGTATAAAATGTTAATTGTCATATATACTTAACTATTTTATGCCTTCTACTGGATTTAAATTCTCTGTAGGTAACAACGCATCGAGCTTCTCATGGTTTTCTACAAGTTCAGAAAACTTGACAGACACTCTACTACCTTTTAAGTTTTAAGGCTACCAGATGCTAACTCGAATAGTTTACTGACCTTTCTTCCCAGCCATTTCGCTTCAAGACTTCAAAGGACTGCCTCAGGACCAGACGAATCAGCTAAAGTTAGGCAATTTTTGTAAAAAAAAAAAAAAAAAAAAAAAAAAAAAAAAAAAAAAAAAGGTAAGAAATATTTATCAGCTCAGCAGAATGAGGGGACCAATGAAATTGGTATGGCCTGGTTCCCAAAAGTAAAAAAACATTCACAACACTCATATTTAACTTCTAGATCAAAAAACATATTCAGAGCCAGGAGCAGTGGCTCACGCCTGTAACCCCAGCATTTTGGGAGGCTGAGGTGGGCAGATCATTTGAGGCCAGGAGTTCAAGACCACCCTGGCCAACATGGCAAACCCTCATCTCTACTAAAAATAGAAAAATTAGCCGGCCGTGGTGGTGGGCGTCTGTAGTCCCAGCTACTCAGGAGGCCGAGGCATGAGAATCACCGGAACCCAGGAGGTGGAGGTCGCAGTGAGCTGAGATCGCGCCACTGCACTCCAGCCTGGGGAACAGAGCGAGAGAGACTCTATCTCAAAAAATACCCAACATATTCACTAACGCTCCCCAAACTCATCCTTAAGAGCTGCAAAAGCTAAAACAGAGAAGCTTTCCAGGACACATTCAAATTCTTCCTTCACACTAAGCCTGTGGCGTGTTTTGCTTCACACATAAACCTTTCCATTGCTTTTAAGATAAAGGACATTCTTTTCTTCCCCAGAGTTTTTTTTTTTTTTTTTTTTTGAGACGGAGTCTCGCTCTGTCGCCCAGGCTGGAGTGCAGTGGCCGGATCTCAGCTCACTGCAAGCTCCGCCCCCCGGGTTCATGCCATTCTCCTGCCTCAGCCTCCCAAGTAGCTGGGACTACAGGCGTCTGCCACCTCGCCCGGCTAGTTTTTTGTATTTTTTAGTAGAGACGGGGTTTCACCATGTTAGCCAGGATGGTCTCGATCTCCTGACCTTGTGATCCGCCCGTCTCGGCTTCCCAAAGTGCTGGGATTACAGGCTTGAGCCACCGTGCCCGGCCCTTCCCCGGAGTTTTTGAAGTAACTGTGGCAGATCTTACCATATAGTATTTGTCCAGGCGCAGCCTGTCTATTCCTTTCCATTCTCGATTCATGGTTTGCCAAAAGGTCTGAATGAACAGGTGTTCTGCAGTGAACAAAAGGCTCTAAATACTTGACTTCCACATCAACATATTAACATATAGCAAGAAAATAATGAAGAGGAACAAACTAGCATTATTTATTATTCACTTTTCTCAGTAATTCTTGGGCAGCTAGAAAATGTTTGATAATTAAAAATACTCAATCATTTCTTTTACATTTATTTTTAAACATCACTTGGACTGTGTAGATCTTTCACTTTTTCATTTTTTAATTTTTGAGACAGGGTCCCACTCTGTGGCCCAGGCTGGAGTGCAATGGCGAGATCTCAGCTCATTGCAACCTCTGCCTCCTGGGTTCAAGTGATTCTCCTGCCTCAGCCTCCCGAGTAGCTGGGATTACAGGTGAGCACCACCACACCTGGCTAATCTTCGTATTTTTAGTAAAGACGGGGTTTAACCATGTTGGCCAGGCTGGTCTCAAACTCCTAACCTCAGGTGATCCATCCACCTCGGCCTCCCAAAGTGCTGGGATTACAGGCATGAGCCACCGTGCCTGGCCTTGATCTTTTGCATTTAAATAAAAACAGAATAATAGGAAGGGCTGGCAACCTTGTAATGTTAGATTTGAATGTTCTCTGGAGCATTTTTCCTTTATCCACTGCAAAGCCACGTTCCTTTCAAAATAAAAAGATTCCTTGTTCTACTTCTAGTGACTCTTCCGACTGCATTGGTACCTAACAATCAGTCCAAAACCATTAATTCTGACACTTATGTAATCCATATAGAAACTCATATTTTTGTCTGATGAGAGGTGTCGTCTGGGTGAGCTACAGCACAAAGCACTCAATTTTTCTCTTCTGACCCACAAAACTGGCACTTTTTTATTCAAAAACAATTTTTGTTGAGTTTTTGGTTTTATTTCTTTTTGCCTAATTCTTTTTTTATCTGTGCAAATCCATTATACATCATATGTAGAATTTTGTTCAATGTGAGTCAGTCAATATTCAGAGCACCACTAGGGGCTGTTGAAATCATTAGGATGGTTTTCCGAAGAGCGTTACGCAGAACAAACAAAGTCTGCTGCCTTTTTCTTCCTTTGTAAGCAATCAATGCCTGACACAGAAGCGCCCTAACTCTTTTCTCTTTGGTTGAGACACCAGGAGCGGTGTCTTCTGTGTATTTATTTATTACCAGTGACGCCTCTGTTCTTGCGGAAGATGAACCTGGCATCCAGAGGTCACCATGGACCCTGCATCTGGCTCTCCAGGCTGCAAGTTAAAGTAACTCAGAATTTGAAGATTCTGGAGGATTGTTATTTCTAGAAGCATTTTCTGAAATCTCTGAGATGTCAAATCGATTCTCCCCAAGACACTCGCCCTCTCACCAAGTCAATGACTAAGTTTATCACAGCTCTGAAAAACAGGAACGGCTTGTCCACTGACATCTACATAATACCGGCGCAAGGTTCCCATTAAACTAGCAGTCGGAAAACTCGGAAGGAAGGAGAAGAAATAACAGGACTCACGAGCTGCTGAGTTGTTAACAGCATGGACTAGCTGTGCGATGGTGTTGGCGAGCTCTTCCTGCAGAGGCGGGGTTGGGGAGAAAAATGGGGGTTATCCTGGGCCAACATGAGATGCTCGTGCCGCGGCCTGCTTCCTCCTCCCACTTCTGCTGGCGGGAAGGTCTGCGCCTCTTGTCACTTCCACTAAGAAGTATGTATCTGAATATCTGAATTTTACCAAATGTGTGATTTCTAATGCTGATGGACTGTCATGCTAACTTGGTATGTCTGCAAGAACTGTGTTAAGCTACATGTTTAAAAAAGCATCTCTAGTTATCGGTTCAAATGAACTAGAAATGAAATAATTTAGTTATCAGTTCTTGGCTTTATAACTATATCTGGCCATGTGCGGTGGCTCACGCCTGTGATCCCAGTACTTTGGGAGGCCGAGGCAGGTGGATCACCTGAGGTCAGGAGTTCAAGACCAGCCTGACCAAGATGGCACCCCCACAGCTCTACTAAAACTTCAAAAATTAGCCAGGCGTGCTGGCGTGTGCCTCTAGTTCCAGCTACTCGGGAGGCTGGGACAGAATTGCTTGAACTCGGAGGTAGACAGTGAGCCAAGATCGCGCCATTGCACTCCAGCCTGGGCCACAGAGCGAGACTCTGTCTCAAAACAACAACAACTAAAAAACCCACATCTAAGCTGGGCATGGCAGCTCATGCCTGTAATGCGAGCCCGAGCACTTTGGCAGGCCAAGGCAGGCGGATCGCTCGAGTCTAGGAGTTCAACGCCAGCCTAGGCAACACAATGAGATCCAGTCTCTACAAAAAAATACAAAAATTAGCCAGGCATGGAGGTGTGCACCTGTAGTCCCAGCTACTCGGGTGGCTGAGGCAGGAGGATCAGCTGAGCAATAGGGAGGCTGGGGCTGTAGTGAGCCATGATTACACCACTGCACATCAGCCTGGGCAACAGAGTGAGACTGTCAAAAACACAAAAACAAAAACAAAAACAGGCCAGGCGTGGTGGCTCACGCCTGTAATCCCAGCACTTTGGGAGGCCGAGGCGGGCGGATCATGAGGTCAGGAGATCGAGACCATCCTGACTAACATGGTGAAACCCCGTCTCTACTAAAAATACAAAAAATTAGCCGGGCATGGTGGCGAGCGCCTGTAATCCCAGCCACTGGGAGGCTGAGGCAGGAGAATGGCATGAACCCAGGAGGCGGAGCTTGCAGTGAGCCCAGATCGCACCACTGCACTCCTGCCTGGGCAACAGGGCGAGACTCCATCTCAAAAAAAAAAACCAAAAAAAAAAAAAAACCAAAAAAACCCCAAAAACAAACAAAAAAACCACTTCACCATAATCCCAGAAATCCTGTGAAACACAAAGACAGCAGGGCAGACCCCACAGAGGTTAGATGCTGGGATGCTCACTGCACACCACGGGAAAGGCCTCCCCCGGCCTGGTCAGAGACAAGGTGGAATGTGAAGGTAAACCCAGCCTTCTGGGCTCTGTCCTGGGTGAAGGGGTCCCTGGAAACGCATGCCCTGCTGAGGTGCAGCAGGCTCACTCTGGGGAGATGCCCCCTGTTCCTGAGGTTTCGTGAGAAAAGCACACTCCTCATCGGTCTCACTCACACGGCACCCGGTCTGTTTTCCTTTGTGGGAGAATGAGGTTCCTGTCCGTTGGTTTTCTTCCTCCACTAAAGCTGTTGGTTGTTACTTTTGAATGTAATATAGAAATATTTTGCCCTGCTCCTACTCAAAATATGTTCAGTAAAATAAAAATAAATTAAAACAAGTTATTACGCAGCATGGGAGAAATGGCAAGGCTGCACATTAAAACCCAGAAAAGTAAAATCTCGCCCTGAGGACTTGTCATCTGCATCAGAGACCTGCAAGCACTTCTCCTCAAGGCTGGTTCTTCTACCTCAGGGGTATCCAGTCTTTTGCCTCCTCTGAGCCACACTGGAAGAACTGTCTTGGGCCACACACAGAACACACTAACACTAATGATAGTGATGAGCTTAAAAAAAAAATCTCACAAGGTCCTAAGAAAGTTTACGAATTTGTGTGGGGCTGCATTCAAAGCCATCCTGGGCCGCATGTGGCCCGCGGGTGGACAAGCTTCCTCTACCTCTACAGAGGCAGATCTGATCTACGTTCATGGGTCAGAACAAAGCTTTTAAAAAGTGAAAGTCACTTCTTTAGTGTTGGCTTTGGTGGTGGGCTCAGCAGGCCCTGCAGAGAGAGACCGAGCCTGCTGCATGTTTGGATGACTGCGCAGGCACACTCGGCTTTAACAGGGAGGCTTTTGCGGAGCGCCTACCGCCTGCTCTCCGTGGAACCCGAAGCCCAGAGAAGCGGCTGCCTTGTCCTGGGTTTCACAGGGTCTTCACTAGTTAGTGCCCCTGTCATGCCATCCCTGACCACAAAAAATAAACTTACCAGAAGACAGAAACTTTAAGTAACGTAAAACCTAGCATGGAACCTATGAAATTTTACAGAGAAATAGTAAATTGACAATGAATGCACATCTTTCATTTTATTTGAAAAGACAATTCACCTAACTGTGTTGACACTGCATCCCTTTCTGTTTGGACAAGAGGTAAGAAAATGACTCCTTGAAGCATGACCGTCAGTGTGCGTCAGTGTATTGGGGGACTGGCACAGTGTGAGTGCTCAAGTCTCTTATCCAGCCACAGCAAGAACCAGGGAGCATGACAAAGGGAATGCACGTTACCTGTAGAAGGGGTTCATCCTGCACCCACATGCAGTAGAAGAGCCCCTTCCAGATTTTTAGAAGTTCTTCCTGACTGAAACCTCCTGGAAGGCAAAACAGCACAAACATCTTAAGAGTCTATGCATCTCCTTTCTTAAAGTTTAGAAAGTGGTGAAGTACCACATACATTTTAATTCTCTTTCATTTGCACGTCTTTGTAAAAAATGGAAGCAAACATTTCCTTATTATTATAAAAGAAACACAAATAAATTACTATTGTACCTGCAGCTTTATCAGCTACAGGGTAGGGTGGCAGTGGTGGCCTGGCCTCAGCGTGAGGAAGCAAATGTCATCACAACACAAAATTCATGAACAAAGTGGCCACTTAGGAAATCAGCTCCCCCTCAAGGCCCTCCCTGCCCACCACGTGCAGCCATCCTGCACAATGACATTTTCGCTGGTCTTGTGAAGTAAAACTGCAAATCTTACAAGAGATGCGGGGGATTTGCTCATATGAAGCCCCAGCAATGGGCAGCCCCACTTCCGAGGAACAGAAAACCAGCCAGGCTGAGGACACAGGAGCTCCGAACAGTACATCTGAAAGTCAAAGGCCTAGGAAAGGGCCTGGGGACACTGACACTACTTTGGAACATTTTTGCAAAAATGACTTTTTAAGGATCCTAGTATAAGGTCAAAAGTGGCTGCCTCCCAATCACCCTCCCTGTAATCGTGATCATTTACTGCAGCATCACCAGGGTTGGCTTTGTTCTGACTCTAGTTACTTAGGGATCTACCTCTGCTTTCATGATCTATGACTAAATGACCAGTCTCGTTCAGCCTTAGATCTCCTGAGTAGATCCCAGGTGTCATAAAGTAGTTGCTGACTGACATAAAGAATCACAAAATGATAAGGTAGGTGTACACTCTTGGAGTTTCCGAGCCTATGGACCATGAAATTCGAACACAAACAGAAACCTCAAGTCTTGATGTGTGTTACAAATGGTCTTTATGAGGATTTTACTAGGAGATCCTAGGAGAAATCTTTTGGAGCAACAAAGTGCTTAAATTAGATGAATGCAAACAAATATTTAGAATCAATGTGATCTTAATACTCCAAAAGATGCTTAAAAAGTGACAAAAAGGGTCGGGCACAGTGGCTCACGCCTGTAATCCCAGCACTTTGGGAGGCCGAGGCGGGCGGATCATGAGGTCAGAAGATTGAGACCATTCTGGCTAACACGGTGAAACCACATCTCTACTAAAAATAAAAAAAAAATTAGCCAGGCGTGATGGCGGGCACCTGTAGTCCTAGCTACTCCGGAGGCTGAGGCAGGAGAATGGCGTGAACCCAGGAGGCGGAGCTTGCAGTGAGCCAAGATTGCGCCACTGCACTCCAGCCTGGGCGACAGAGCGAGACTTTGTCTCTTAAAAAAAAAAAAAAAAGTGACAAAAAGACCTTTTTTGATGGACCAAAGTTTATTTAGTGTATCCAGAGTGCCTTTACCTTAATTTATAGGTATTGATTTCCACTTTACTAAGGGTCTTTCTCCCATCAACAATTTTATAATGGTACATTTCGATTCTTTTTTTTTTTTTTTTTTTGGGACAGAATCTTGCTCTGTTGCCCAGGCTGGAGTGCTGTGGCACAATCTAGGCTCACTGCAACCTCCGCCTCCCGGGGTCAAGCAATTCTCCCGCCTCAGCCTCAAGAGTAGTTGGGATTACTGGCGTAAGCCACCACGTCCGGCCTGCATTTTGATTCTGATAGTTTTCCATGTAAAACCAAGATATCAGAAACTAACATAAAACTAGTTTATTAAAGTGTATTTCCTTTCGCAGTTGGAAAGATGTACCAACTGGTTCTCTTGCCCTCTTGTTATGAACAAATCACGCCTGGGGATCCTCACATGGCTAATGTAAGTATGGTATGAGTGATAAACCCCACTAGAGCTGAGCCAACTGTGGTCATGATTGCAATAACTTTTTTCTTGGTCACAGTGACCTGCACTTATATTTAATCATGTTCAAAGACCACATATATCCCCAGTGAATTAAAGGCTTTGGGCAAGATCATAAATGGCTTCATAAAACATTAGATGAAAAGATATCACCCAGGCGTGGCGGCTCACTTGTGCTTAGGAGTTTGAGACCAGCCTGGGCAACACAGCAAAACCCAGTCTCTACAACACTGTACTCCAGTTGGGCAACAGAGCAAGACCCTGTCTTAAACACACACACACACACACACACCCCAACAACAAAACCAAAAATTGGCAGGGCATGGTGGCATGTGCCTGTAGTCCCAAGTACTCAGGTGGCTGAGGTGGGAGGATGACCTGAGCCCAGGAATTTGAGGCTGCAGTAAGCTATAATCGTGCCACTGCACTCCAACCTGGGCAACAGAGCAACTCTGTCTCACGAACAAACAAACAAACAAACAAACAAACAAACAATATTAAGAAACTTGAAAATGGATGTGTCAGACCATCAACACCCAAACCCACTGACTGATCATTAACATGCACAGGCAATCACTCATCAGATGCCAGAGGTGGTGCCAACAGGAAGAACGCTGCACCAACCTGTGAAGTATTCTTACAAAAGTAAAACAAAACAAAAAAACAAAAACCCAACTGTGTCAAATCTTAACTTTTTTTTTTTTTTTTTTTTTTTTTTGAGATGGAGTCTGGCTCTGTTGCCCAGGCTGGAATGCAGTGGCCGGATCTCAGCTCACTGCAAGCCCCGCCTCCCGGGTTCACGCCATTCTCCTGCCTCAGCCTCCCGAGTAGCTGGGAGTACAGGCGCCCGCCACCTCGCCCGGCTAATTTTTTTTTTTTTTTGAGACGGAGTCTCGCTCTGTCGCCCAGGCTGGAGTGCAGTGGCCGGATCTCAGCTCACTGCAAGCTCCGCCTCCCGGGTTCACGCCATTCTCCTGCCTCAGCCTCCCGAGTGGCTGGGACTACAGGCGCCCGCCACCTCGCCCGGCTAGTTTTTTGTATTTTTTAGTAGAGACGGAGTTTCACTGGGTTAGCCAGGATGGTCTCGATCTCCTGACCTCATGATCCGCCCGTCTCGGCCTCCCAAAGTGCTGGGATTACAGGCTTGAGCCACCGCGCCCGGCCCCGGCTAATTTTTTTTGTATTTTTAGTAGAGATGGGGTTTCACCATGTTAGCCAGGATGGTCTCGATCTCTTGACCTCATGATCCGCTCGTCTCAGCCTCCCAAAGTGCTGGGATTACAGGCTTGAGCCACCACGCCCGGCCAAATCTTAACTATTAATACTAGTTTATAGGAAATACAGGGGACAGAGGAACATGGTAAGTGAGACAACAGGATGCAGTCAACAAACCCCAAATATGTGAAACTCTACAAAGCATATGACCTATGTCCTCCAACAAATAAACTGTACAGAAAAAAAAGATGTAAGAACTGTTAGAATTTAAGAGAGTCTTGGCAGACACATTAACCAAATGCAACGGGTGGTCCTCATTTGGATTGGTCATAAAAAACATTTGAGATGATGAGAAAAACTAAACAGATTGGATATTTCATGCTATTAAGGATTTTTTTTTTTTTTTTGAGACAGTCTCACTCTGTCACCCAGGCTGGAGTGCAATGGCGCAATGGCGCAACCTTGGCTCACTGTAACCTCTGCCGTCTGGGTTCAAGTGATTCTCCTGCCTCAGCCTCCCAAGTAGCTGGGATTACAGGGACCTGCCACCGCGCCCAGCTATGTTTTGTAGTTTTTAGTAGAGATGGGGTTTTGCCATGTTGGCCAGGATGGTCTCAGTCTCTTCATCTTGTGATCCGCCCGCCTCGGCCTCCCAAAGTGCTGGGATTGCAGGCGTGAACTACCACGCCTGGCTGCCACGCTAGTTTTAAGGGGGAAAGTGAAGCACAGCTTTGTGCAGAAGCTCAACTGCTGGTGCCAGAACTTTGTTTTTCTCCACTGCAACCTCTGCTGCCCCAAAGACTGTCTCTATTCTCAGACAGGATCCACTTGTGTTACAAGGTGGCTGGGAGCAGGTACAAACTGTGTGTTCTCTTCAAGTCCAGTAAGGAGAGAGCTAGAGACTCCTAAGGACTGAGCAAGAAGATTTTTACCTGCAGAGGGTCGCTTGGCTTTCCTTGAACCTGTCCTGTGGCCAACGGAATTCTGCTGACTTGGCGGAAGCCGCCTCCTCTCCATGTGGGGTAAGCCCCACCCAGACCACAGAGTCCCTCCGCACCCTGCTTGAAGGTGGAGAGCCTTGGAGAGGAATCACAACGTAGCTGCCCAGCAAGGACAAGGAGTGCCCCGAGCCTGACCCCACACAGTCACCTGGGTCCTTTAAATCCTCTTTTTGTGTTTAAGTTGATTAACGCTCCTGCCCTTCCAGTTACATCATTGTCTTAGTCTGATGCATTGCTACAAAGGAATACCTGACGCTAAGAGGTTTATTTGGCTCAGGGCTCTGCAGGCTGTACAAGCATGGCTCCAGCATCTGCTTCCGGTGAGGACCTCAGGGAGCGTCCTGTCTTGGCTGGAGGGGAAAGGGAGTTGTCATGTCACATAGCAAGAGAGGAGGAAGGTGCCAGGCTCTTTAACAGTCAGATCCCACAGGAACTAGGAGTGAGCACTCACTTAATCCCAGGAGAATGGCACCAAGATTCTCCATGAGGCAGGAGAATTGCTGGAACCTGGGAGGTGGAGGTTTCAGTGAGCCAAGATCGCACCACTGCACTCCAGCCTGAGCGACACAGCGTGACTCTCCATCTCAAAAAATAAATAAACAAATAAATAAATAAAATAACTCTAGCGTGGTGTGGATGTTCTGTCAAGTTGCAACTGAAAGAGTCCTAATTAATAAAAACACGTTTATTGCAAAGAACCTTACCACCACCAAAGTGATATAATCACAAGCTTGTCTTGCTCCCTGCCTCCTGAATCCCAGGCTCTGAACCAGAGGGACTGATGCAACCTGTCTGATGTGCATCTTTCCAGATCTTTCCTGTGCATTTATTTACAGAACAGTTACATGTAGTGCAGAAAAGCACAGTTGTGTGTGTGACCTAAATGGCAAAATATTCTGTATTCTGGTCTTTCTCACTTAAAAACAGCACATTTATCTCCAGATGGTTTTGTAAGTAGACCATTGGGTCAAGCCAACGGTAAGTGATAATGTGGTCTGCCCAGTATCTACTATGGACAGCCCACACCTATAACAGGCAAAGGCACAGTATGATGTGCTACAGAGGCGTTCATAATGGAAAACAGTAGATTCTGACAGTGACAATAGATCCTGGACAGTGGGCAGCAAAGTGGGCTGGGTGAGTAATATGGGTTGGCTATGTCCCCACCCAAATCTCACCTTGAATTGTAATAATCCCCACATGTGGTGGGAGGGACCCAGTGGGAGGTAACTGAATCACGGGGATGGGTTTTTCTCATGCTGTTCTCATGAGAATGAATAAGTCTCATGAGATCTAACGGTTTTATAAAGGGGAGCTCTCCTGCACATACCCTCTCGCCTGGCTGCCATGGATGATGTGCCTTTGCTTTGCTTTTCCTTTGCTGTCTGCCATGATTGTGAGGCCTCCCCAGCCATGTAGAACTGTGAGTCCATTAAACCTCTTTCCTTTATAAAGTGCCCAGTATCCGGTATGTCTTTATTAGCAGCGTAAGAACAGGCTAATACAATGAGAAAAGATATTCTGATTGTCTCTTTTCTAGGAGGCAACAGAGTAGCACGGAAACAAACCTTAGCTCAGGCCCCAGCTTCCTACCAACAAGTGCCCAGTATCAGAAAACTGTCAACTGACTTTTGGGCCTCAGTTCTATCACCTATACTATATGAAAGATTTATCGTTAGGGTCAAGCCCAAGATGTGTGAAACACTGTAAGAATAAAGCACTATTCAGTTGGTGAGATATTACAATAATAATTGTCTTACTTTCTATTCCTAGGGTCTATTTACATTTTGTTCCCTTTTTTCTTTTTCTTTTTTTTTTTTTTTTTGAGACGGAGTCTCGCTCTGTCGCCCAGGCTGGAGTGCAGTGGTGCAGTCTCGGCTCACTGCAAGCTCTGCCTCCCGGGTTAGCGCCATTCTCCTGCCTCAGCCTCCCGTGTTGCTGGGACTACAGGCGCCCGCCACTGTACCCGGCTAGTTTTTTTTTTTTTTTTTTTGTATTTTAAGTAGAGACGGGGTTTCACTGTGTTAGCCAGGATGGTCTCGATCTCCTGACCTCGTGATCCGCCCGTCTCGGCCTCCCAAAGTGCTGGGATTACAGGTGTGAGCCACCGCGCCCGGCTCTTTTTCTTTTTTTTTGAGATGGAGTTTTGCTCTTGTTGCCCAGGCTGCAGCGCAATGGTACGTTCTTGGTTCACTGCAACCTCCAACTCCTGGGTTCAAGCAATTCTCCTGCCTCAGCCTCCTGAGTAGCTGGGATTACAGGCATGTGCCACCACACCTGGCTAATTTTGTACTTTTAGTAGAGACGGGGTTTCTCCATGTTGATCAGGCTGGTCTTGAACTCCCAACCTCAGGTGATCCACCTGCCTTGGCCTCCTGAAGTGTTGGGATTACAGGCGTGAGCCACCACACCCCACATTATTTGGTTCCCTTTTAAAACATCTATTTTCCATTTATGTGTGTGTGTGTGTATGTGTATGTGTTCACTTAGGAATTTAATAAAAACAAGCCACCAATTTTTGAAGTATTCAAAGTAAAAGAGAGAAATACTCATTACTGAATTACTTTCAAAACTCTGAAAGGCAAAGTACATTATCTGAAGCAGTTTGGTTTCACCAGTCTTTTCTTCTCTATTTTCTTCTTGGGGCTAAATGACTGAAACTTAATACAATTACGTTTTTACAACAATACAATATAGGTTTAGTTATTTCAAAATGAATGAGGTAGGCCAGGTGCAGTGACTCACTCCTGTAATCCCAGCACTTTGGGAGGCCGAGGTGGGCAGATCACCTGAGGTCAGGAGTTCAAGAGCAGCCTGGCCAACATAGAGTGAAACCTCGTCTCTACTAAAAAAATACAAAAATTAGCTGGGCGTGGTGGTGCACGCCTGTAGTCCCAGCTACTTGGGAAGCTGAGGCAGGAGAATCGCTTGAACCTGGGAGGTGAAGGTTGCAGTGAGCCGAGGCTGTGCCACTGCACTCCAGCCTGGGCAACAGAGCAAGTCTCTGTCTCTCAAAAAAACAAAAACAAAGGCCGCGTGCGGTGTGGCTCACACTTGTAATCCCAGCACTTTGGGAGGCAGAGGCGGGCCGGATCACGAGGTCAGGAGCTCAAGACCAGCCTGGCCAACATGGTGAAACCCTGTCTCTACTAAAATTACAAAAATTAGCCAGGCGTGGTGGTGGGTGCTCCCAGCTACTCAGGAGGGTGAGGCAGGAGAATCGCTTGAAACTGGAAGGTGGAGGTTGTAGTTAGCAGAGATCGTGCTATTGCACTCCAGCCTGGGTGAAAGCACGAAACTCTCTCTCAAAAAACAAACACACACAAAACAAATGAGGTGAACATCAAAGTGAGACATGTAGACATGTGAAATATCAGTAGGTTTTGAAATCAGCAAATCCAACAGCTACTCTCACCATGTAATGAGCCCAGGAGCCATTTTAGATGGGGGTAAAGTGTTATACTTGAACACGCCCCAGGGTCAGAACATCCACAACTCCTATTTATTATAACTCTTGGGCGGAGAGAACCCTAACCCCATCATTACAAAAAAACACTTTCTTACTGAATCGAATATAGCATTAACCATAAGATGTACTGTTATTTTGTATGTTGCCAAAAAGAAAGCAATGATGCAAATTAAATTGTCACCAGGTTGATTTTAGGATGCCTCTCCATTTTAGTTTAGTTTACTCCCTCTTTATTTTTAAAGTCGCAGAACTGGTAAGATAGGCAGGGACTGTTTTGTCCACTGCTATATTCCCAGTGCCAAGAGTAGCGTACATAATAGTACACGGTTGGCACTCCATAAATGTTTGCTAAATATATGAATGAATGAATGAATTGGGACAAATAAGCTCTTATGAATGAAAGCCATGGAGAGTGATCACTTTAGGACTGTGAGTACCTAACTTGAACAGTTAAAGCATGAGCTCAACATTCTGTTACTTAAAGTAATACAAAGATTTCCAATTTATTTTTAAAATTACAAAGCTATCTATTTATGTTGCTGCAGAACAGCTCATGTTTCAGGAAGAGTGAAATCTCAGATTTCCTTTATGATGCCTAAGACAAGATGCAAAAAAGTTTGAGCCTGTCAATGGGAGTCAAATGTCAGGCCAAGTTATTTCCAAATTTGTGTTTTAATTGTGGTGGGGCATAGCTGTGGCGGAGACCGTGTGTTTTCTTGTCCCATTATCACTGTCCATGACGTTCACGCTGCAGAGTTATTTTTTGAAGGCCCAGTGTACTCCATGCCATGTGGTGGTGAACAAGACGTACAAGACAAGAAACTCTGGGTGTGACAGGCACTAACCAGACAGGACTCTGGAGCACTGGTGTAAACTGGTCTTAGGCCCCCCGCGTAACCTCAGCATCTGCAAATCCTGGGCTGGCTCACCAAAGGGTTTGAGCAAAAGGCTCTGTCTAGGCTGTTTTAGCACCATAAGTATTGCTTCTTGTCTTCTACTTTTGTATAGGCCAAGACCTTTCATGGCTGCATGTACTCCCACTTCTGGCTAAGAAAACAGATGGAAGCTTACACTGTTTTGGGAGTAGAATGGCACATTGATAATTAAGCAGCAATGTAGCTAAGTGCTGCAACAGAGACACAATGGATGTTTTAGACCCTGGAGGAGTAGGGCGAGATGCTAGGGGAGGCTTTTTGAAGGAAGTGATACTGAACTGAATGCTGGGAGTGAAGAAGGTGTGGGATTCTTTGCAGAGTGAACAGGAGAAGCAAAGGCAGAGAGGTGAGAAATTGTGTGCTATACACCAAGATCCATGACTGGTTCTATTGACAGAACATGAAGCAGTCACATGGGGCTTAGGGAGGAAGAGCACCTGAGGACAGATCATGACTTGCAGACACTGAATTTCAAAAAATATTGGTGATGTGGGATCAGATTTGTTTTAGGAAGATGACCCTGGGCTGGTCTGTGGAGGACAGATTCGGGGGGACACAAATGAAGTTAAGGAGACCAGTTAGGGAATATGCAGGTGCAGAAGTTTGGGTGAGATGCAAAGGGCCCACAGTCAGAGAATTTATTTCACCAGGAGGCGAAGGAGGGAGGACTGAGGGACACTGGATGTGGGCCAGGGGAAGAGGATGAGGAAGACAGAGGAGTCCAGGACAATCCCCTGCGTCCAGCTGGAATCCGAATGGCTGGTGGGAACTAGCAACCAAAAGAAGAGAAAACAGGTGGTAGAGGAGCAGCAGCAGACAACAGGCTTTCGGGGAAAGAAAATATGATGTTTTTTGGCATCCTGAGTGTGAGGTGCCAGGTAGAGAAGCCAGGCTAGCAAGGCACATCCCAGTTGCAAGTAGGAAAGGGCTGGGTCAACAATTTAGGTTTAGAAACCACCAGCATATATGGACTACCTGGAACTGTAAGAGTAAACAAAATCTCTTAGGGACATCCCTAACAGAATCAAAGTCAGGAATTTTGGTCTTCATTCCTTTTTCTACCAGACTTCCCAGGAAAGTTTATTTTCTTTTTTTGGGTAGTCTGGTGATTTTTCTTAAAACAAACTGAGAATGCCAGTAATGGGGGAGATAATATCTGTTCTTTTAAGCAGATTCTAAATGTATTAGTACCATCAGTAACTAAATCAAACTTTATCTTAAAACCTCTGTCACACATCGTAGTTCATATCGTATGGGCTCACTCAAGAGTTTACAGAAAATATTCTTGGATCAGGTAAATGAAATCATTCAACAGCAGTGCCGTTAAAATCTACACTACAAAGCCCTGTGTGATCTGGCCACTGCCTACAATCTCCAACTTCATCTCATCACACTCTCCCCGCCCACCCACAACTTAATTGGTCTTTCAAACCACTCCTAGGGCACGTGAAGCTCTTTCCTGCCTCTGCATAGGCGCTTTCCGCTCATCTCTCTTCAGATTTCAGCTGAACATCACCCGAGAGGCCTTCCCAGAACAGTCTATCAAGAAGAGCAACCTCCTTCACTTCTTGCTATTACCTGGTTTTCTTTCTTTCTCTCTTTCTTTCTTTTTTTGAGACGGAGTTTCGCTCTTGTTGCCCAGGTTGGAGTGCAATCGTGCGATCTCGGCTCACCGCAACGTCCGCCTCCCAGGTTCAAGCGATTCTCCTGCCTCAGCCTCTCGAGTACTGAGATTACAGGCATGCGCCACCATGCCCGGCTAATTTTGTATTTTTAGTAGAGCCGGGGTTTCACCATGTTGGATTGGCCAGGCTGGTCTCGAACTCCCGACCTCCGGTCATCCGCCCGCCTCGGCTTCCCAAAGTGCTGGGATTACATGCGTGAGACACCGCGCCCGGCCTACTACCTGGTTTTCATTTCCTTTACTACACTTACACAAGGTCTACTTTATTTGCCTGTTTGCCTCCTTGCTTTATTACTAACAAATCCTCGAGAGTAGTGCTTCTGTCTTCTCTCCTCCAGCCCCGGCACGTAAAGGTGCTGGTCAAAGAAAGGCGGCAATCACCGACCGGACACCAGGGCAAATGAGGGCAGCCCAGTGATTCGAGATGCCGGCTGGGGAATCGGACCCATTGGGTCTTTTCTCAGCTTTCCCGCTTACTGTGACTTTCACAAGTAACGGAACACCCTCAACCCGTTTCCTCAAGTGTAAAAAGGCACTAGACACAGCAAGAAGCGGTTCTGGCAGCGCGGAAACCTAAGCACACGCTGGGTGTCACGACAACACGTGGAAGCCGCGTTCCGTGCCAGGGCCCTGGCCCCAGCCCCGGCCCCCGGCCCGCCATGTGGCGCGGCTGACCGCCGCCGTGCGCCCACCTGTCTCCCTCTGCGTCTTCACGCTGATGTACTGGCGCAGCTTCTTCACCGCCCGGTCCCGAATGCCCTTCTCGCTGGACGCCAGCCGCTGGGCAAACTGGATCTCGGCCGGCTGCATGGCGGGGGCCATCGCGCCCGCTGGAGCATCCCCGGCCGCGCAACCCGCGGTGCAGATGCCGCCAGCCGAGCGCCGCGGAGCAGCCAGCCGCCGTCCGCCAGGGCCTCGACTGCACAGAAGTCGGCGACGGCGCGCGAGTTGATGGCGTCACAAAGGCGCCGCGGCTCGCAGCGCGCTCTGGGAGTGAGCGCGGCCGTGGCCCTGGCAGCGGGCGGAGCGGCCCATCTCTTGTGCGAGTGGCGCCGGCGCTGCCTTTCGGTTGCCAAAATTCAGGCTGTACACGGCGAGGTTAGCCAGGGTTAGGACTTGGCCAGGAAGAGACGGACGGCTGTTTGTAAACGGTCTAGGATTTTTTGTTTTTGAGACAGGGTCTCCCTCTGTCGCCCAGGCTGGAGTGCAGGGGCGCGATCTTGGCGGTGATCTTGGCTCACTGCAGCCTCGACCACCCAGACTCAAGCGATCCTCCCATGTCGACCACCCAAGTAGCTGAGACTACAGGCGCGCGCTATCACGCCCCACTACTTTTTATTTTTGTAGAGATGGGGTCTCGCTATGTTGTCCAGGCTGGTCTCAAACTCCTGGGCTTAAGCAATCCTCCCGCCTCGGCCTCCCTGAGCGCTGGGATTAAGGGATTGAACCACGGCGCCTGGCCACAGTCTAGGATCTTTAATCCCATTTAGCACACCCCGTTGAGCCAGCAGCTCACCTGCGATCTCCGTGGCACGGAGTTTTTAACTGTGGAGCCCCCGGGCCCCAGGGTGGAGTTGAGACTGGAAGGAAAGGCCGGCACTGGGGCCTGTTGAGCGGGTGAAGGGCTCACCTTCCGCCAGCGCCTGCAGAGGCTCGGGCAGGTCGGCGCGCCCCTTACTCTGGAGCCCTAGTGCCAGTGCTGGGGCACCCGCGCCGGCGTCCCGAAGCCTGGAGAGCACGCGCGCTTCCAGGGGAGTTGGGCAGGGCGGGCTGCTTGCTAACTCCAGAGAGGGAAGAAATCTTAGCTTTGGGTTCATCTAAAACCCAAGAACATCCTATATTTTGCGGACTCAGCGGGCGTGCCGGGGCAAGCTAATGGACTAGGTCACTCCACACGTAGCGGGGGTTATCTCAGTTGCTCCGCTCAGTTATGTGGGCGACCTCCCGAGGTGCCTGTTGACACAAAAATTCAACCCTTAACATAAAAGCGCCTGAATCCGAGCGAGGGAAGGCGAACCGCGGAGGCGAGGTTTCCAGCAAAGACTGCCAGTTTGAAACGGTCCCCCTTAGTGTAGCATTCCTCGCCAAACAGGAAAGGACTCTTCCGATTTATTTTACTTGACACTTACATCAGGGGCTGACTTTCCTTCTGCTTTGCAGATAACCCCGGCTAAATTTAAAACCCGGGCTAAGCCAGAAGAGCCAAAGTGGGACCTCGCCAAGACCACTCCTCGCGCTCTCGGCCGAGAATACTGCGCAAATTCTGCGAGGTTTGAGCCTCGCGCCTCTCCGTTCCCGACCCCCGGCGTGGACACGTTCCCGCGCTTTCTGGCGTCAGGGGTCAGAGGGCACGCCGCCGCGCAGGAGAACGGAGCCGAGGCCGCGGCTGCTATGGGCGAAGCGGGCGGTGCTGAGAAGGCCTGCAGGGTCAGTGAGGAAGCCCTGCCCACCGCCAGCGTGTTTGAGCCGTCGCCATTCGCTCCCCTCAGGGCCGCTCCCAGTGCGCTCGGAGACGGCCTGCTGTCGTGTGCTTGGGGGAGGCCTGGAGACTTCCTCCCCGGACAGCGTGAGCTGGGCCGGAGCGGGGCGAAGACGTGGGTGGGAGGCGACTTTCGCCTCCAAACCCACGCGGGGACCCGGTCTGTGAGGCTGCGCGCGGTGGGGGCACTCAATGGCGCCAAAGTGGGCATGGGAGCGTGGGATGGATGGTCACCTCTCTCTGCCCTGTGGAAGCCCAGTTCCCTTCCGAAGGCCCTGGCCCCGTGCTCCGGGACTTAGCGAGACAGCGTCAGTCTCAGAATCTGCCCTCCATCGATTTTTTATTTATTTTATTTTATTTTTTTTTTTTGAGACGGAGTCTCGCTCTGTCGCCCAGGCTGGAGTGCAGTGGCCGGATCTTAGCTCACTGCAAGCTCCGCCTCCCGGGTTCAAGCCATTCTCCTGCCTCAGCCTCCCGAGTAGCTGTGACTACAGGCGCCCGCTACCTCGCCCGGCTAGTTTTTTGTATTTTTTAGTAGAGACGGGGTTTCACCGTGTAGGCCAGGACGGTCTCGATCTCCTGACCTCGTGATCCGCCCGTCTCGGCCTCCCAAAGTGCTGGGATTACACTGCGCCCGGCCCCTCCATCGATTTTATAACTAACTGATTGCATGCGATGGAGAAGGCGCTTGGACTCTGGGGCCAGACCCGTGTTCACATCCTGCTTCCACTCCTTATTATTTGTGCTGCATTGAGAGTCACCAAGCTCCCGTGCCTTAATTTCCATCTGGACGATCTTGGAGGCTTGGGGTGAATAGATGAGATCACGGGCAGAAGGCTTAGCAAACCCAGTGGGAAACCAGTCTAGATGACTTCCTTTTTCTCCTGATTAGTTTGGTGCTGCAATGATAAAAAGTTGCAGGCGTTTTCTTTGACTTTTAGGAATAGAGCTCTTGTATGACTTTTGTTTTTCGTGTTCTTGCTCTGTTGCCCAGACTGGAGGGCAGTGGCATGATCATAGCTCACTGCAGCCTCCAACTCCTGGACTCAAACCTTCTTCCCGCATCAGCCTGCTGAGTAGCTGAGATTACAGGTGCATGCCACCACGCCTGGCTAATTTTTGTATTTTTAGTAGAGATGGAGTTTCACCATATTGGCCAGGCTGGTCTTGAACTCCTGATCTCAGGTGATCCACACGCCTCGGCCTCCCAAAGTACTGGGATTACAGGCGTGAGCCATCGCGCCCGGCATCCTGGGCACGTTTTCATATTTTTGTAGTGACAGGGTCTCTCTATGTTGCTCAGACTGGTGTTGAACTCCTGGCCTCCCAAATTCCTGGGATTTCAAGTGTAAGCCACCATGCCTGGCCTGTTTTCTCTTTATTATTTCTAACGTGAAGCTTTCACGTTAGAAAGCTCCAGCTTTCAAAATGTTTACATATACATAAAATAGATCTATAGCAGAACATACAGTAGGTAGAGACATGATTTGAAATAACAATGAACATAAGAGGTGTGAAAGAAAAGCAGGTTGACTTGGGCTGTTTTTTTTTGTCATGTGAAGAGAAATAAAAGATCTGCTTGTTCTTTTAGCACATAGGTACTAAAGAGGAATTTGTTAAAGTCAGAAAGAAGGACCTGGAACGGCTGACAACTGAAGTGATGCAAATACGGGACTTCTTACCCAGAATACTAAATGGGGAGGTGCTGGAGAGCTTCCAGAAATTAAAGATTGTAGAAAAAAGTGAGTCTTCATTTTCAACAGTCATTGGTGGTAACAGTAATTTGTTCTAGCAGATTTACCTTAGGTAAATAATTGTAAACCAATTTTAAGGTACTCTTGCAGTCCTTGCGATGATACTTGGGAGAGTCTGATGACCTAAGAAAGGGAGGTTTCCTCAATGTAGTGACTTGGACATATGTAAGTTGGTATAAGTTGGTTGCCAGTTTCCTGAGCATCTATTATCAGCTTCTATTTCTCTCTCACTTTCTTCATTGGCAGAAGAATTTTATACTTTTGATAACTGAAAAGCGCTATTCTGAAAATTAAGTACTTACTGTCATAAGTCAAGGTTCTTGCCATCTGGAAACCTTGCATGGAGTTTACTTGTCAGTACAGAGAGCTGGAATTGTGTTCATTTATCTTTAGGTAGATGGGTGAGCCAGTTTCTAGAACTGATTGAAATGTAGGCTTTCAGCCGGGCGCGGTGGCTCAAGCCTGTAATCCCAGCACTTTGGGAGGCTGAGACGGGCGGACACAAGGTCAGGAGATCGAGACCATCCTGGCTAACACGGTGAAACCCCGTCTCTACTAAAAAATACAAAAAGCTAGCTGGGCGAGGTGGCGGGCGCCTGTAGTCCCAGCTACTCGGGAGGCTGAGGCAGGAGAATGGCGTGAACCCGGGAGGCGGAGCTTGCAGTGAGCTGAGATCCGGCCACTGCACTCCAGCCCGGGTGACAGAGCGAGACTCCGTCTCAAAAAAAAAAAAAAAAAAAAATTTAGGCTTTCTGGTGTCCATTCAGACTTTTGAGATTTGAGCTGAGCCATTGTGTTGAATACCAGTTTAGGAGCCTATTGAAGTTCCTGGAGATATTCTGAGATTGTCTCAGCACTTGCCTGATTGAGGCCAAGTCACGATTAAATCAGCCTTTGATGGTTAAGGCCAATTTACTGCATGACATTTGGTTGTTAGCCCTCACTGTGTGCCCTCTAGAAAAGGTGCATCCAGGGGGCCCAGGTAGGTCTAGCACTCATCCAGACAAGAAGATAGGTCACCCCAAGAATATGAGTTTCTGGCATGTGCAAATGTGTCTGGTCAGTGGGCCAGCCATATCCAGTTAGAAGGGACAGTTCTCATGGTTACCGCAGTGCCTCGCCCTGTTTGTATTCTCTCCGAAGTCCTCGGATCCGTTCTTCTCTGCCCTGTGGTGTGCTCTGGGAGGTAGATTTCTGAAGACGGGATTTCCCTGGTTCCCTTGCTGGCTGCCAGTGGGGCTCACCAATGGAAGGTATTGCTGGGTGGAGAGAGAGGTTGGAGTGTTTCTTCCCGCTCCCTCCCTGCTTTGCTACTGTTCTGTGGCAGTAGCTGCATCCCTCCAGAACAAATACTCCTGTCTAGAGGCCTCCTCCATAGTCCTAGCTCTTGCTGGACTCCAGGAATGCTGTTTTCTTCCCCTGCTGCTTTGGCTGTAGGGCTGTTGCTGGTCCCTGGGTACCTCAGTGTCTCTTGATGGTTCCGTTATCTCTGCTCTCCCCTCTGTAAGTGGTCCTTTCAGAAAAGTCTCAACATCTGAGTTGATTTCTCTTTCCCACTGGGACCCTGCCAGATGTATGCCATGTCATTGGTTGCCAAAATGTCAGGTCACTGACTTCTAAATACTTTCCCTAGTTTTGATTTCATGCTCATCCAGCAACTTTCTGAGATTAGTCATTCCTTGTGCATTTGTCTTCAGGAAAGGAAGATAAATAGGCACACACCAGTAGCGGTGCATGTTATAGTCTCACTGTAAATTAATAAACTGGCATTCTAAAAAGTACATCAGGGTCTCATGAGTTAGTTAACATGAATGTCTTTAGTGATCAGTCCCCCTGCCAAAATCAAACTGAGTGAGGGCCACAAACAAATCTGTGGTCACTTGATCACGGTGGGACTTTGGGAGATCTTATCTCATAGTCCTGGCCTCCCCCAGGCTATAGAGTCACCTTTTCCCCCATAATCTCTCTGGCAATTCCTGCTTATTCCGCTTTGCTGAAATTTATCCTTCTGTTTAGCAGCCTTCAAATAGAGCTTGAGGCTCAGGCCTAGGCCCCCCTTCTTGCCTCACCCCATGGCTTCTCTCTAGGCAGTCTCATGTACACTCATAGCTTCAGTTACCATCCTGATGCCAGTGGCTGCTGGATTTAGTCTCTAGCCCAGAACTCTCCAAGCTCAAGGCCTTGTGCCTGACTCCTACTTGGCATTTCTTCCTGCTTATTTCATGATTATTTCAAATTCTAAATGTTTGCCCTAGCCTAATCAGTCTAAGGTCACCAGGAACAGACCCACAGTCTGACAGAGTGAGGTTTATGACTCTGCAATGAGGAAAACCATACCAGAACACCAAGAAACTGGGGGGGCATCTCAACGAAGAAGAAGATAGAGTTGTTATAGGACTTAGAGAGAGAGTGGTATTAGGTGAAGCATAAATGAAGCAAAATAGAACTGTGTCTAAAGGGACCATTATCAAGTCTGACTGTGAAGTGGACCCAGGTCCTGTTTCCTTGAAAACTACAAAGTTCAAATAGACGTGGAACATTGTTCTAGAAATCCCTTACTTGAAGCTCTGCAGTAGCTGGAAATAGGGTTCTTTTCTGTGTCACAGTGACTTAGATCCTGCAGGCAAGAGTGGGATCTTCTTTCTTGTATAATTTCAAACAACAAAATTTCTGCGAGTCTGGTATTTTACAGAATCAGGCTTCTCGGTGAATAAGAAGTAGGCAGTCATTCGAAGAAGAGGTCATTATGACACTTTACGGTTGCATCGTCTTTGAGAGAGATTTTCTGTTAACTTGGCACCTGACTTTATCTGTGTGTGTTATTCCAGCCGGACAGGAGTCAGGACAGACTTTTGCTTTCTCGGTGCAGGCTAATGTTTACTTCCTGTTGTCATGTCTGCCTCATGCTATCCATCCTCTGCCCCTGTCTTACACTGGCCTGTCTCGGTCTCCTCAGAGCACCCCACCCAGACTAGAGACCCAGGAGTCTTCCTTGTTACCTGTCTCTCTTCCTCACCACTCCCCATGAAACCTGTCCACTGGTAAGTCTTGTGAGTGTTACTTCATGGATGCATCCTGAATCGTCAGCCTGCGTCTGTCTCCACTGCTGTGTTCTGTCTTCTACTGGCAGTCTCCTCACTGCCACTCTCCAGTCACTCGGATACACTGTAGCCTGAGTAGTTTGTGACAGTTCAATCTGATGATGCTATTCACCGCGTAAGTCTTCAGAAGCTTCTCTTTGTTTTTCGGATAAAGAACAAAAACCTAAAAAACCCACCCAAACTCACTATCATCCAAAAACCTAAACAAAACCATGCTACAGCTTAAAAACCTTTATATTACTGGGCACAGCCTTGGCCCAGAGTCACTGCCTAATCTGACTACCTTGATGTGATCCATCTTCCTTTGAAATGTTGTCATGGTACCCTATGCTTCTCCTTCAGACACATGGTTTTATTTCCATTTTACTTTATAAGTTGTTGGGAGTGCAGGGCCCCTGATTTTGTCTATCATTATCTCCCTGGCTGATTATAGGGAGCACCCTACTGCATCTGCATGCCCTTCTTTCTTTCTCTCTTTTCCTTCCTTCCTTCTCCCTTCTCCCTTCCCTTCCCTCTCCCTCCCCTCTCCTTCCCTTCCCTCTCCCTCCTTTCCCTCTCCCTCCCTTCCCTCTCCCTTCCCTCCCTCTCCCTTCCCCCTCCCTCTCCCTTCCCCCTCCCTCTCCTTTCCCCCTCCCTCTCCCTTCCCTCTCCCTCTCCCGAGTAGCTGGGACTACAGGTGTGCACCATCATGCCCGGCTCATTTTTGTATTTAACATTTTTTTTCAAAAAAAAAAAAAGCAAACTCCCAAAAAACAAAAACAAACAAAAGGCCAGGTGCTGTCAGCACACCTGTAATCTCAGCTACTCTACTCAGGAGGCTGAGGCAAGAGAGTCGCTTGAGCCCGGGAGGCAGAAGTGACAGTGAGTCGAGATCGTGCCACTGTACTCTAGCCTGGGCAACAGAGGGAAGCTCCATCTCTAAAAAAAATTTTTTTAAAATTAAATAAATGATGAGCAAATGAGGCAAACAAAATGTTAATGGTAGGTAAGTCTGGGTAAAGAGATATATGGGCATTTTTTTTTCTGTATTAGTTTTTGTGAATTTGAAATTACTTCCAAATAAAAAGTTTAAATAACATTGTAAAATAGGGTATTAATTAAATGTTTATGAGACTGTAATTGTTCCCCGGGTACTGTTAGATTCTTAGCAGTAGGATTTGAAAACCACTGCACTATGTTATTTCTAAAGTGTTTGTAGGATATTTTGAGATTAATTTACAGAGTTTGATATGAGGTACCCCCATTTCAGTTCTGGGAAGAATTATTTGTAGTCTGTAGAAATAAGAACTTGAGAAATGTCCATGAAGAGTGGAACCAAAGAGTGAGCACCAAAAAAGGATTATTACTTTGACTCAGAGTTTATTGTGGCCCAAATGAAAGAACATCAAGAGTTTGTCACATCCATATCTTGGCAGGGAACAAAAGGAGTAAACAGTAAAGTGAAGAGATTAAAGTGTGATCAGGGTTCAGGGAACCAGTGCCTGGAGAAAGAAGCATCCAGGAACTGACGAGTGGAGCGCCATCGCCTCCCCTAGGTTGAAGGAGCAGGAGAAGGGAGAGAGGTACCAGACTTGGTGAGAGGCGTTGCTCTGGACAAGATGCTTGACAGCACCTGTGGCCTCACTCAGAAGGATGAAGCCCAGCAGGGAGGATGGAGTGGGGAGACAGGTCCCACCCTTAGTCATCTCCTCCTGTCCTCCAGTTTCCTGCAGGGCTGCTACTGCATCCAACAAGAAGCCATAGGACGAGGGAGCCCTGTTGCTATGGGACTTCACATCCGCCTCTTGGGGCACAGATCAGGGTGGAGATTATCTAGAACACAGGAAAGTAGAGAAAAAAACACTTGGGGAGCTTATGGACAGAGGAGGTGGAAAGGTGGTCAAGATGGAGGGGGAAGAGGCGTGTAGTGCTTGAATATCACCCCTGACCACCCTACTATTCATGTCATGTATGTATGTGTGTCAGTGAATGGAAAGCAAAGTTCCCTGACTCTGGTTTGGGAAATCAACAGAATTAATTTGAGTTCAAGATTGATCTTAGTTTTTTTTTTTTTTTTTTTTTTTTAAATGAGATGAAGTCTTGCTCTGTCGCCCAGGCTGAAGTGCAATGGCATGATCTTGGCTCACTGCAACATCCGCCTCCCAGGTTCAAGCAGTCCTCACAACTCAGCCTCCCGAGTAGCTGGGACTATAGGCATGTACCACCATGCTGGGCTAATTTTTGTATTTCTAGTAGAGATGGGGTTTCACCATGTTGTCTAGGCTGCTCTTGAACTCCCAACCTCACATACCAGGTGATAAAGAAATAGTAAGATAAATTGATGCCGTTTGTGCAGTTTTCTTTGATTAGTGTTTTAGAAACCCTTCTTTTCATTTCTAGCTTTCTGTACCCTCCCTGTGAATAAGTTGAGTATTAAGAGATACAGCCATTCTCATGTTATTAGACCTGTATTAAGAAATGATTATCAGCTGCTTGCAGCAGCTCACGCCTGTAATCTCAGCACTTTGGGAGGCCAAGATGGGCAGATCACTTGAGGTCAGGAGTTCAAGACTAGCCTGGCCAACATGGTGAAACCCCATCTCTACTAAAAATACAAAAATTAGCCAGGCGTGGTGGCGGGTGCCTGTAGCCCTAGCTACTCAGGAGGCTGAGTTGGGAGGATCGCTTGAACCTGGGAGATGTTGGTTGCAGTGAGCTGAGATCGTGCCATCTCCCCACTGCACTCTAGCCTGGGCAACAGAGCAACTCCGTCTCAAAAAAAAAAAAATGTTGTTTCAGAAGATACATAGATGTTTTAATGGTCTATGATTTAGGTTGTTTGTAATATTCACTGTTCATATTATTTCTGTCTCTTGGGTTTAAAAAAATTACAAAAGTAATATATTCTTATTGTGTAAGAATGAGACATACAGATAACCAAAGTAGCTGTGTGTTTTTATTGGTTCAAAGATTAGCAGAAGGAATGTATAAAGAAGTGAAATAAATTTATGTGACAAATATTTTTGTATTGCCTACTATGTTCCATATAGACATTTGGAGGGTAGGCATAGAAGAAAACGTATGCAAATCCCTGCCTTCAGGGTGCTTTTAGGTAGCAGGCACACAGCGGGCCAAGTTGAAAATGCAAGGTCAGAGTTGTGTTCCAAGGCAGCAGCAATGTTCCCATCTGGCCACAAGGCGGCGGCCTCACACAGCAGAAGAGCACTTGCCACCTCCCCAGGAGCCTAGCGTGGATGGGTGTGGCCTCCCTGACTGACCGGAATTCTGAGATTGCCTACCGTAGAGTCCTAGAGTCGGATGTTTTAACCCTGTCCTTTTGGTGTGTTAACTTACACTAGGGTTGCGTACAGCTGTCTAGAACAAGTGATTATGAAATTACCATAATGCAAGAGAGCCCTTTTGGGTGGTCACAGTTAATTCCCACAGGTTTTTATACATAATAAGGCTTGTAGAGATTTCCTATCTCCTTTATCATGTTTGAGTAATATATAGTTTAATAGTAGAAGCCAAATTTAACAGTTAAATGCAAAGAAAAATTTTAAATCACAGAAATTTCGTCTTAGTTTTTCAGTTTGTTCTTTTTTGTCTATGACTGTAGGTGGTATTTCATATATGATGATTGTAGTGTGTATGTGTATAAATAATGTATTTCCATTTGACATTGTTACAAATAATACAAGTATGTAGTTTTTAAAGCATAGTGCTTGCTAGTTGATTTTTTTGGCCAGGATTAGGATAAAATCAAGAATTCCAGTAAAAGTCATTGTGGCATAATATTTCTTAAAAGAGCAGAAGATGAAACTGTGATTTGAGGGAGAGGATATAGTCCAATGGCACTTTGCTCTATTTCTGAGAAACACTTTTTTTTTTTTTTTGAGAGATGGGGTTCTTACCCTGGCTGGTCTCGAACTCCCGGCCTCAAGCGATCCTCCCACCTCGGCTTTCCGAAGCCCTGGAATTACACAGGCGTAAGCCACCGAGCCTGGCCCCTGAGAAACACATTTTATAAGAAGCTTTGCCAGCCAATTGTATACTGTTTAGCTGGTCTGAATATTTACTTTTAGGTTCTAATCTTTCTTCTGGGACAGGGTCTCTAGAAAATTTAGAGACTAGCTTTATTTCTTCCTTCCTTTATTAAAGTTTCCTTTAGGGCTTTGGGGATACACATGTGTTCTAAGCAGTCCCCATAAGTTTCTTATTCGGGCTTCCTCTTGTCCTCTCGGATCCCTAGATTCGAAAGCCCTACCCCTTCTCGTTTGTTTGCACATAATTGAGGAAGTGTTTGTGAGCTTTTTCTCCTCTAGGGTGGAGTAATGTTCCGTTTTCCAGGCGCCTGGCTCTTTGAGGCTTTCTCACTCATCCCAAGTGAGAGTATAAGAATGAGACAGATAAGCAGAGTTGCCTTGTGTTTTTCTCGGTTCAAGGATTAGGAGAGGGAATGTGTAAAGAAGTGAAATTCCTTCATGTGACAAATAATAGGTAGCTGCCTTCCATTACTCTTCATTTTTTTTGCTCTTTCACATTCCTGTGGATGGATTCCCTTGTTTGCTGTTGCTGGTCATGTGTTGCATGTTCATTTTATTTAATTGGTGATGAGAGACCAGGTTATTGCCCAGAAGTAGTTCTTAAAATGTGGGTCCCAGACAGGCAGCATGAGTCTTACCTGGGAACTTGTTAGAAATGTAAATTCTCAGGCTCACCTCAGGGGTTCCAAATTGGAAACTGTGGGTGGGACCCAGCCGACACCGTATTATCAGGTCCTCCAGGGATTCTGATGTACACTGAAGTTTGAGAATCACTGTCCTAAAGCATTGCTACTTTAATCAGAGAAGTTAGACCATTAGCTCTTAGCACCCTCAAATCTTGGTATATGTTGGCATAAAAACTGATGATTTCCTAGCTCTTGAGATCAAACACTTAAAACTTTGTATTATGTATTTGATTTTTTTGAATGTCAGTATTTCTGCAACATAATATTTTAAATTTAAAGTTGATAATGCTTTTACTTGGTTTATTGACATGGATTTTTTTGGGATTTTTGTTGGTTGTTGTTGACTCATCAACTAAATGAATGTGGTGGAGAGGAAGTACTATGTAGTTCCCACTCTTTCACTGTAGCATTTTTTCTTTTTTATCACTGTTATTTCCCTCCTCCAGTGCCGACTACTGCAGTTGTTCCCATTGAGTCAGTCTGCCAGTGGGTGACACTAGCTTTGTGAATCAGCCTGTGCTGGCGCCGTGCACTCCCTGAGCTGCCTTCTGCTTTTCATGGAGTAGCGACAAGTCTGTGCCATGAGACAGTCGGGCTTCTCAGCTCTGCTTTCAATCCTTTAAATAACACATTTTCTTGAAGCCTTGAGTACTGTCTGGCAGTAAAGCGAAGCCTTAAAAACACAGAACAGAAAACCAAAGTCCTTTGTGCTATGGGCTAAAAACTGAGATGAATTTAGAGAACAAGACTTTTAGAATATTGATTATTCAAGAACAGGTTAGAAGTCAAGAAATGCAGATGTTCTTACCCAAGTAATTAGTGCATGTTTTAATAAGTCAAGACTGGGCAAAATAGGTGCTTAGGGAGAGATTAGTGACTTGAAATATCTTAAGAAGTTTTATGTCTCTTTCTCCTAGACCTGGAAAGGAAAGAGCAAGAACTAGAGCAGCTGAAAATGGATTGTGAGCACTTTAAAGCCCGCCTGGAAACCGTGCAGGCCGACAGCATAAGAGACAAGAAGGTACCATGCTTAGGGACAGGCTCTCACCATGCCAGAAAGTGGGATTGGTTTACAGCCTTTCACTTATGATAAGCAGTGGGTCTGAATTTTTTACTCTTAATCCTCAATAAATTGTATTTGTAAATGTGTGTATTCTGAGTGTGTTGGAATGTAGTTGAACAGATGGATTTTGTAAACATTTAACACATAGGTTATTCACTTGGTATGTTTTAACTTTTATGTTTAAAAATCTGCCCTACAACATAAAGGTTCATAATTATCTGAGTTCATTTTGTGTTGCTGTAACAAAATATCTGAGACTGAGTAACTTATACAGAAAAGAGGTTTATTTATGTCGAGATTTTGGTGGCTGGAAGGTTCAAGATTGGGCATCTTTTTCTGGTGAGGGCCTCAGGCTGCTTCAAATGATGACAGAAGGGGAGCGGGCTGTGTGACGAGATCACATGATGAGAGAAAGCAAGAGAGAGAAACTGAGGAAGCCAGACTCTTTACCAGCCTGCTCTCAGGGAAACTAATCCATTCCTGTGAGAGCAAGAACTCACTCACCCTCTAGAGAGCACATTAATCGATTCATGAGGAATCCACTCCCATGACCCATACACCTCCCACTAGGCCCCACCTCTCAAGAGTGCCACATTGGGGATCAAATTTCAACATGGTTTAGATGGGGACAAACCACATCCAAACCATAGCAATAAGAATCTTGAGGGAAAAAAATGTACATAATATCTTATAGTTGGAGATAGGTGTATTAAATCAGAAGTACATGTAATTAATTTGGGGATTATTATATTTTAGCCAGTTATATTTTATATAAATATTAGATAAACTAATATTTCTTAAAAATTGCTTAACTTTTTGTGTGGCATAACTTCCTTTTCCATACAACTAGAAATATTCCGACACTATAAAATTTGGGGCCTGGATATATTTTTGTTTTGAATAATAATGGTACTAACAGGCCAAGTGCAGTGGCTCAAGCCTGTAATCCCAGCACTTTGTGAGGCCAGGGTGGGCAGTTCGCTTGCGGTCAGGAGTTCGAGACCAGCCTGGCCAACATGATCAAACCCGGTCTCTACTAAAAATACAAAAATTAGCCGGGCATAGTAGCAGGTGCCTGTAATCCCAGCTACTTGGGAGGCTGAGGCAGGAGAATTGCCTGAACCCGGGAGGTGGAGGTTGCAGTGAGCCGAAATCGTGCCACTGCACTCCAGCCTGGATGACAAAGCGAGACTCCATCTCAAAAAAAAAAAAAAAAAAAAGAAGCCATTCGAGTAAATGCATACTGAGAAGGAGGAAACAGCCACGGTAAAGTAGCTTGAAATCACTAGGGTTTTGTTGCCCTGGAACTTTGACCTTAAAATGTGGGAATATTTCACCCAGCTATTCCCTATGTATAGTTAAAAATCTTGTTCAGTAGTCCAATTTAATACAGAGGGAAGCTCCTGCAAGGTGAATACAGAGAAGCTCCTGCAAGGTGCCTACAGAGGGAAGCACCTGCAAGGTGAATACAGAGGGAAGCCCCTGCAAGGTGAATACAGAGAAGCCCCTGCAAGGTGAATACAGAGAAGCCCCTGCAAGGTGAATATGGAGAAGCCCCTGCAAGGTAAATACAGAGGGAAGCCCCTGCAAGGTGCATACAGAGGGAAGCCCCTGCAAGGTGAATACAGAGAAGCCCCTGCAAGGTGCCTACAGAGGGAAGCCCCTGCAAGGTGAATACAGAGAAGCCCCTGCAAGGTGAATACAGAGGGAAGCCCCTGCAAGGTGAACACAGAGGGAAGCCCCTGCAAGGTGAATACAGAGAAGCCCTTGCAAGGTGAATACAGAGGGAGGCCCCTGCAAGGTGAATACAGAGGGAAGCCCCCTGCAAGGTGGATACAAGAAGGAAGCTCCTGCAAGGTGAACACAGAGGGAAGCCCCTGCAAGGTGAATACAGAGGGAGGCCCCTGCAAGGTGAATACAGAGGGAAGCCCCCTGCAAGGTGGATACAAGAGGGAAGCTCCTGCAAGGTGAACACAGAGGGAAGCCCCTGCAAGGTGAATACAGAGAAGCCCCTGCAAGATGGATACAGATGGAAGCCCCTGCAAGGTGAATACAGAGGGAAGCCCCTGCAAGGTAAATACAGAGAAGCCCCTGCAAGGTGAACACAGAGGGAAGCCCCTGCAAGGTAAATACAGAGAAGCCCCTGCAAGGTGAACACAGAGGGAAGCCCCTGCAAGGTGAACACAGAGGAAAGCCCCTGCAAGGTGAATACAGAGAAGCCCCTGCAAGGTGAACACAGAGGGAAGCTCCTGCAAGGTGAACACAGAGGGAAGCCCCTGCAAGGTGAATACAGAGAAGCTCCTGCAAGGTGAACACAGAGGGAAGCCCCTGCAAGGTGAACACAGAGGGAAGCCCCTGCAAGGTGAACACAGAGGGAAGCTCCTGCAAGGTGAATACAGAGAAGCTCCTGCAAGGTGGACACAGAGGGAAGCCCCTGCAAGGTGAACACAGAGGGAAGCCCCTGCAAGGTGAACACAGAGGGAGGCTCCTGCAAGGTGAACACAGAGGGAAGCCCCTGCAAGGTGAACACAGAGAGAAGCCCCTGCAAGGTGAATACAGAGGGAAGCCCTTGCAAGGTGGACACAGAGGGAAGCTCCTGCAAGGTGAATACAGAGGGAGGCTCCTGCAAGGTTGCTGTAACAAGGCCATTTCTCTTCTAGCAGCTGCCTTATCTGTAGCCTTTGCTGTAGTCTCTGTCCAGGCCTGTACAGATCATAAGGAAGGACTCTAGAAACTTATTTTATTATTTTTATTTTTTTTGAGTCAGGATCTTGCTCTATTGCCAGGCTGGAGTGTAGTGGTGCAATAATAGTTGCGGTAGCCTCGACCTCCTGGGCTTAAGCGATCCTCCTCCTTGACCTCCAGAGTGGCTGGGACTACAGAGATGTGCCATGATACCCAGCTAAATAAATTTAATTAATTAATAAATTTTTATTTTTTACAAGAACAATTCTATTGAAGTACAATTTTTAAAACAATTTTAAAAATTTTTTATAGAGATGGGGTCTCACTATGTTGCCCAGGTTGGTCTTGAACTCCTGGGCTCAAGTGATCCTCCTGCTTTGGGCCTCCCAAAGTGCTGGGATTACAGGCATGGGCCACTGCACCTGGCTCTGGAAACTTATAGAATTGAGGACCCAGGAAAGAATCCAGGGACTAGATCCTAAGTTAAATTATTGCTAGAAAGTACTTTTTTTTTTTTTTTGAGACAGAGTCTTGCTCTGTCGTCCAGGCTGGAGAGCAGTGGCGCAATCTCAGCTCACCACAACCTCCACCACCTGGATAGCTGGGATTACAGGCGCATGCCACTACTCCTGGCTGATTTTTGTATCTTTTTAGTAGAGATGAGGTTTCGCCATGTTGGCCAGGCTGGTCTTGAACTCCTGACCTCAGGTGATCTGTCCACCCTGGCCTCCCAAAGTGCTGGGATTACAGGCGTGAGCCACTGTGCCTGGCTGCTAGTAAGTACTTCTGTATGAGTGAAAAATCACTAGGAAAAGGCATAAAGTATTGAGTTCAATATGTGAGAAAAGGTCAGAAACAAAGTATGGAACCAAAATCATAAAGTGTGATGTATGAGCAAGCAGCTTCCGAACCCCTAGAGAAAGGCTACTCAAACAAGGAAGACTTTGTTCCTGGCCATGGTGGAGATGTTTCCTCCACAGAGATTTTGTAGGGTCAGTGGAGGAGGTGCACTGGGTCTTGATACCTGCTTATGATGTGAGGAGGCTAGGCCAGGAAAGAGTCCTGGCAGTAGCAATGTTTGGACTCTCGAGGGAAAAGATCCCAGCTTCCTGGTGAAGGCAAAACAGTTGCAGAATATTGGCCAGGTGTGGTGGCTCATGCCTGTAATCCCAGCACTTTGGGAGGCCGAGGTAGGCGAATCACAAGGTCAGGAGATCGAGACCATCTTGGCTAACACAGTGAAACCCCGTCTCTACAAAAAAAAAAAAAAAAAATATATATATATATATACACACACACACACATACACACACACAAAATTAGCTGGGCGTGGTGGTGGGCACCTGTAGTCCCAGCTACTTGGGAGGCTGAGGCAGGAGAATGGCGTGAACCCGGAAGGCAGAGCTTACAGTGAGCCAAGAAACTTTTAAAAGAAAAATTGTGGTTAAGCTAAAATAAGAAATGAACTACAGAAAGATATTGAAGAAATCTTGGGAGTTTTGTGCTTGATAAACTTGTTATGTATGAGTATTCCATTAAACTGGAAAATATACCAGGGTTTGATTATTGTTTCTTTAAAACAGGATTATTGAGGTATATTTTGTACAACAACGTTTTTTCCATTGTAATTGTATATATTGTAATTGTATAGTTTGATAGTTTTTAGTAAATTTATATGACTTTTTTTTTTTGGTTAAAATTTTTGGTCCAATCCCACTGGAAACAAAATAAATTTTTGTATATACTTACAGATTCACTAGAAGTTGCAAAAAGTCCAGGGAAGTTACCTATACCCTTCACCCAGTTTCCCCTAGTGGTGACATCTTGCATAACTGTAGTAGAAGATAAAAACTAGGAAATTGGAATTGGTACAATTAACAGAGCTTTCAAGTTTCACTAGTTTTCACCTGCACTTCTTTGTATTTCATCATTCCTGTATGTACTCATTTGTGTGTGTACATATGTACATAATTCTGTGCAATTTTATGACATTTGTAGATTCATGTAGCTACGACCACACTCACAGAACTGTTCCATCACCATAAGGCTCCTTGGTGCTACCCCTTTATGGCCACATCCACCCCATTCCCTCTGCGTAGCCCCTGGCAATCACTAGTACATTTTCCATCTCTCTAATTTTCTTATCTCAAGAATGTCATAACGTGGAATAACCTTTTGAGACTGACTTTTCCTTGAGACAGGGTCTCACTGTGTCACTCAGGCAGTGACATGCAGTGGCAAGATCATGGCTCGCTGCATCCTCAACCTCTTGGGCCCAAGCAATCCTCCCGTGTCAGCCTCCCAAGTAGCTAGGTCCACAGGCACATGCCACCATGCCCAGCTAATTTTTTTTTTTTTTTTTTTTTTTTTTTTGAGACAGAGTCTCGCTCTGTCACCCAGGCTGGAGTGCAGTGGCCGGATCTCAGCTCACTGCAAGCTCCGCCTCCCGGGTTCACGCCATTCTCCGGCCTCAGCCTCCCAAGTAGCTGGGACTACAGGCGCCCGCCACCTCGCCCGGCTAGTTTTTTTTTGTATTTCTTAATAGAGACGGGGTTTCACCGTGTTAGCCAGGATGGTCTCGATCTCCTGACCTCGTGATCCGCCCGTCTCGGCCTCCCAAAGTGCTGGGATTACAGGCTTGAGCCACTGCGCCCGGCCTGCCCAGCTAATTTTTAATTTTTTTGTGGAGACAGGTTCGCTATGTTGCTCAGGCTTGTCTTGAACCCCTGGGCTCAATTGATCCTTTGGCCTTGTCCTCCCAAAGTGCTGAGATTACAGGCATGAGCCAAGGGTGTCTGGCAGAGACTGACTTTCACTCAGATACATCCAAGTTGCATGTATTGTTAGTTTCTTTCTTTTTATTGCCTCATATTCCATGGTATGTATATGTTGCGATTTGTTTGCAATATGTTGCAATTCCTCCACTGAAAGAAGTTTGAATAGTTTCTACGTTTTTTTTTTTCTACTACTGATAAAGACACTAGTAACATCCATGTATAGGTTTTTGCGTGAATGTGTGTCTTTATTTTTGTGTGATAAATGCCTGAGAGTACAGTTACTGGGTTGTATGGTAAGTGGGCATTTAGTTTTGAAAGAAATTGCCAAATTGTTCTCCCGAGTGGCTGTACCATTTTATATTCTCACCAAAAATATATAAGTGATTCACTTTCTTCATGTCCTAACCAGCATTTGGTGTTATCTCTATTTTGAATCTTAGTCATTTTGATAGGTGTGTTTTGGTTTTAATTTGCATTTCCCTAATAGCTAATGATGTTATGTTGAACATCATTTCGTGCATTTATTTTCTGTCTGTGTATTCTTTTTTATGAAATGTTTTTTTCATGTCTTTTATCCGTGTTCTAATTGGATTTTTTCCCTTTTCGCTTTTGCGTTTGAGCTCTTGATATATTCTAGACACAAGTCCTTTGCTGAATACATGTTTTGCAAGTCTTTTCTCCCAGTCTGTAGCTGCTCTTTTCATCTTCACAGCTTCTTTCAAAAAGCAAATGTTTTAAATTTTGATGAAGTCCAATTTACTGATTTCTCCTTTTTATAGACTATTTTCTTGTTGTTATATCTAAGAATTTTTCACATAGCTCTAGGTCCCCACAATTTTCTCCTGTTCTTTTTTCTTAATAGTTTTATAGTTTTACATTTTGCATTTAAGTCTATGATTTATTTTGAGTTAATTTTTGTAGAAAGTATGAGGGTTAAGTCCAGGTTAATATTTTCTTCTTTGGCTTATCATTGTCCAGTTGCTTCAGCACTATTGCTCAAAAAGACTCTCCTTCGTTGAATTGCTTTGGCACCTTTGTCAAAATTCAGTCATACCGACCTGGGTCTGTTGTAGGTTCTCTACTCAGGTGCTTTGATCTGTTCCTCCACCAATGATACATTGTTTTGATTACTGTAGCGACATAGTAAGCCTTGACACTGGATAAAATGATTCTTCCCATTTCATTCCTCTGTTTCAGAGTTGCCTTAACTATTCTAGCTCCTTTGCTTTTCCACATACATTTTAGAGTCATCTTGTTTGTGTCTACAAAAGCCTTGCTGGAATTTTAATAGAAATTGTGGTGTATTTGTAGATCAGTTTGTAGAGAATTGATATCTTTACTATATTGAATCTTCCAATTCATAAACATAGCATGTCTCTCCTTTTCTTTAAGTTGTCTTTAATTTCTTTCATCAGCAGTTTATAATTATTTTCAGCATCTAGATTTGTGTTAGATTTTTACCTAGTTATTTTCAGCATAAACATTTGTATTAGATTTTTACCTAAGTATTTAATTTTATTTGGAGTAACTGTAAATGGTATTGTGTTTTTAATTTTGGTTTCCATTTTTTAGTTAGTACATAGAAATGTGATTGCTTTTTGTTTGTTTATCTTGTCCCCCAGGCTGCAGTGCAGTGGTGTGATCTCGGCTCACTACAACCTCCACCTCTCAGGTTCAGGCAATTCTCCTGCCTCAGCCTCTTGAGTAGCTGGAATTACAGGTGCACGCCTCCATGCCCGGGTAATTTTTGCGTTTTTAGTACAGACACGATTTCACCATGTTGGCCAGGCTGGTCTTGAACTCCTGACCTCCAGTGATCCGCCCGCCTTGGCCTCTCAGAGTGCTGGGATTACAGGCGTGAGCCACCGCGCCCAGCCCCTGTGGTCTTTTTGAACTCATTTATGACTTCTAGGAGTTCTTTTATAGATTTCTTGAGATTTTCTACGTGGACAGTCATGTCATCTACAAATAGGGGCTGTTCTAGTTCTTCATTCTGCTTTGTATACCTTTTATTTCTTCCTCTTGCCTTCTTGCATGGCCAGAACTTCCAGCACTATAGCACTGTGCTGAATAACAGTGGTGAGAGTAGATGTCTTTGCCTTATTCCTGATCTCAGGGGAAAGTATTCAGTCTTTTAGCATTAATTATGATTTTAGCTGTAGGTTTTTGCAGATGCATTTATAAAATTGAGAAAGTCGGCCGGGCGCGGTGGCTCAAGCCTGTAATCCCAGCACTTTGGGAGGCCGAGACGGGCGGATCACGAGGTCAGGAGATTGAGACCATCCTGGCTAACATGGTGAAACCCCATCTCTACAAAAAAATACAAAAAACTAGCCGGGCGAGGTGGCAGGCGTCTGTAGTCCCAGCTACTCGGGAGACTGAGGCAGGAGAATGGCGTAAACCCGGGAGGCGGAGCTTGCAGTGAGCTGAGATCCAGCCACTGCACTCCAGCCTGGGCGACAGAGCGAGATTCCGTCTCAAAAAAAAAAAAAAAAAAATTGAGAAAGTTCCCCTCTATTCCTAGTTTGCTGAGTTCCTTTTTTCTTTTTTTTTTCTTTTTCCCCAGAGACAGGGCCTCACTCTGCAGCCCAGGCTGGAGTGCAGTAGTGTGATCATAGCTCACTGCAGCCTTGAACTCCTGAGCTCATAGGATCCAGTTGCCTGAACCTCCTGAGTCTATAGGCATATGCCACCATGGCCAGCTAATTTTTTTTTTTTTTTGAGTTTTTGTAGAGATAGGGTCTTACTGTGTTGCCAAGGCTGGTCTCTACCTCCTCTCTCTTGTCAAGTGAACCTCCTACCTTGGTTCCTTAAAGCGCTGGGATTACAGTCATGAGCCACTGGTCCTGACTGAGAATTTTTTTTTTTTTTTTTTTAATCATGAGTGATTGTTGGATTTTGTCCAATAAACTTTTAGAACATTTCCATCACATATCTGTTGCAGTTAGTCCGTGCTCTCTTGCACAGCCCCAGGCAAACACTGATTCACTTTCTGTCTCTTTAGATTTGCCTTTTCTGAATATTTTGTAGGAACAGAATTATATAATATGTAGTCTTTTGCATCTGGCATACTGTTCTGAAGGTTTATTCGTGTTATAGCATACATCATTTATTCTTTTTTATTGCAGAACAAGATTCCATTGGGTAGATGTATCACATTTTCTTCATCCATTCACCACTTGATGGCCGTTTAGATTGTTTGCAGTTTTCTTTTTTTCTTTTCTTTTTCTTTTTTATTTTATAGATATAGGGTTTCGCCATGTTGGCCAGGCTGGTCTCGAACTCCTGGCCCCAAGTGATCTGCTCGCCTTGGCCTTCCAAAGTGCTGGGATTACAGGTGTGAGCCACCTTGCCTGGCCTATTCCAGTTTTTGACTGTTATGAATAATGCCACTACAAACATTTGTGTACAAGTTTTTCTGTGGTCATATGTTTTCATTTTTCTTTTCTTTCTTTTTTTTTTTTTTTTTTTTGAGACAGGATTTCGCTTGGTCACCCAGGCTGGAGTGCAGTGGTGTGATCTCCACTCACTGCAGCCTCCACCTCCCAGGTTCAAGCAATTCTTCTGCCTCAACCTCCTGAGTAGCTGGGATTACAGGCGCGCGCCACCATGCCAGCTAATTTTTGTATTTTTAGTAGAGACGGGGTTTCACCATGTTTGTCAGGCTAGTTTTGAGCTCCTGACCTCAAGCAATCCACCTACCTCCACCTCCCAGAATGCTAGGATTACAGGTGTGAGCCACCACATCCGGCCCTGTGATTCATTTTGAATTAACTTTTTTTTGCATATGAATATTCAGTTGTTTTAGCATCAGTTGTTGAAAAGACTATCCTTTTTCCATTGAATTGCATTGGCACCTTTGTTAAAATCAATTTTTTCAGTGTTTCACTGATCTATACGTCCATCTTTAATACCAATGCCACACTGGTTCTATTTTGGTAGTTTTATAATTAGTTTGTTTTTTCCTCTAAATCAGGCACTGTTAGTCTTCTAACATTGTTCTTCTTTTTCAGACAATTTTTTAGATATTCTGAATCTTTTGCATTTCCATAGAAATTTTAGAATCAGATTATCACTTTGTACAGAAGTCGGCTGAGATTTTGATAGAGATTGTGTTGATCGGTTTGGGAAGAATTGACATCCTACCAATTTTTGAACATGGTATATCTATTTAGCCTCTTCTTTACTTTCTCTCAGTAATGCTGTGTAGTTTTCATTGTATAGGTCTTGCACTTTAAAAAATTATTCTTATTTTTGATGTTACTGGGAATGCTATGATTTTGAGTTTTTTTGTTTTTTTGTTTTTTTTTTTATATTATTGTACTGTGTGTGGAACCCTGCATTGGGGAATATCCTCCTGCACCTACCAAATGTGACTGTAGTGAGGAAAGTCCTGCCTGGTTATTCTCAGTAGTCATTTTGTGGTCGTGCAGAAGAACCACCATACCCTGACTAATTGAGATGCAGACTGCTTAAGTTGTGGGAAAAGCTAGAATTCCAAAAGGAAGTGCTGTGACATAGTTTTCTTGATGTGTCACCATGATTTGTGTTCAGCTACATACACTGGAAGGATGAATCTAGGAGTCCAGATTGTTGTTATAATGAAGACATTAAAAACTCAGAGTTGACAGGTCACATGATGCAGTATTAGCATGTGCCAGAGGTTCAGTGGCCGTTTTTTTCTTAAATACATGTGTGTATATATGTATGAATGTGTATGAATCTCTGTGTGTCAAATGCATTGTCTCCAGGTAACTATGAGCGGGCCACCCTAATCCAAGTTACGAGGTCAACAGTATTGATTTGTGGCCCCAAAGCTCTCTCTTTCCTCCAGGGGGTGAAAAGCCCCCTCTATTTTTGTCTTGTATTCATCTCTGTAAAAGAAAATCTACAACATTTAATATACTTTAACTTTGTGGTTTATGTAACTCATTATATTTGGTATACATGAATTTGACTAGGGTTTTGTATTTTTCAGTTTTTGTCTTATTAAATCAGGAAATGCTATCACCTTTTGAGGGAATTTTAGGTACCTGGTGCTGGTGGTTGGAGAGGACAGAAAGCCCCACATCACTCCAGTAGTGCACTCAAGGTGAATCCTCCAAGTGTGCTTGTGTTGTTCAGGAGGGCCATCAGGATGGCCATTCCCCGTGTTTCCCCTGTGAAGAGAGCCATGGCGGAGACTTACCCAGCTACAGGTCACCTCAGACACTGCTGGTGGGAGAGTAGGAAACTCTTCCTAGCCTCCATCTTCTTGTTAGACTGGCACTGGCTTGCTGCACCAGGGCATGAATAGGACTCCCAGACTTCACAATTCTTTTTGCCCCTCCTCCCATCTTTCCTACCTGGTCTTAGGTTTTAGGTTTTCTTTCCCTGTTTAGCTTCACAGATTATATTTTATGTTTACTGGCACTTGTGGCAATATTCTCATGAGGACTTAAGGATATGTTTATATAGAATGAGTTTTTCTAAAGTACTTTTTTTTACAAATCCTGATGTCCAAGTGCCTTTTATTTGGCGTCTGCCTCTGGCAGATGGTGTTTTTTCAGTGGAGTGAGCCATTTGGAGGAGGCAGTCTCCTGTCTTAGAAATGTTGCTCTCTGGGTAAACTGCTTTGTGAGGTTGTTTTTGTTCAGAAGCCTCGGTTGGTGCTGGTTCTGAGTATAGTCACTTGGGGCTTGAGATATTTCATGTAGTTACTTAAAGCAGATGAATTCAGCTCTGTGGGTTTATCAACCAGAATATAGTAGTATGTTCTTTCCTCAGATATTTCTCAGATGTTTTTGCCTTTGAAATTTCTTCTGTAGATATAGATTATGGCTCTCTTAGGACTGGCTTTCATTTGCAACTATTTTCTATAATTATACATGCATTTCTTTAATAAATACCTTTGTGAAAGAGGAAATGTAATAAAGATATGTCACGGTTGAATGCTATTATTTATTTTTCGATTTTGTTTTGCTTTCAGGAGAAACTGGCTCTTCGACAGCAGCTGAATGAAGCGAAGCAGCAACTTCTGCAGCAGGCAGAGTATTGTACAGAAATGGGAGCAGCAGCTTGTACCCTCTTGTGGGGCGTCTCCAGCAGCGAGGAAGTCGTCAAGGCCATTTTGGGAGGAGTAAGTATGGTCAGTGGGCTCTCTAGATATTGTTGATTAATGCTTGTATAACTTAGAGCATATAGCTTATTAAGGCATTTAAAGACTAAGTCCCTATCTTTCCATTTTCTTGTGTTCGTTCATCAGCTAGTTATTGAATACCTGTCGTATGTGGTTCATTGTAACCTGATGCAAAGTGAATGAAATAAGCCCCCTTCTCTCCAGGAGACCTTGTGGTATATGTGGACATATTACCACTTCAGTATTAATACTTTATATGTGTTTAATAAGATCAAAAGTGCTTTTATATATATTATCTCATGGTTAATATAGTATTTAATTTATTGAATATATGTTCTCTAACATATATACATGTATGTAGATGTGTGTGTGTGTACACACACACACGTACATATAGATGCAGTTGAACCTTGAGCAACATGGAGGTTAGGGGCGCTGACCTCCTGTGCAGTCGAAAACCACATAGAACTTTTGACTCTACGGTTGGCTGGAAGCCTTACTGATAACATAAATAGTTGATTAACACATTTTTTGTATGTTAGATCATCATAAAGATCTTCACCCTCATCATCTTCAAATTGAGTACATTGAAGAGGAGGAGGAAGAGTTGTTGGGTTGGCCTTGCTGTCTAAGGGGTGGTAGAGGTGGAGGAGGTGGAAGGGGAGGCTGGAGTAGCAGACACACTCAGTGTAACTTTTACTGAAGAAAATTCTTGTGTAAGTGGACCTGTGCAGTTCAAACCCTTGTTTTCAAGGTTCAGCTCTGTGTGTGTGTGTGTGTGTGAGCGTGTGTGTGAGACTGTGTGTGTGAGCGTGTGTGTGTGACCGTGTGTGTGGGAGCATGTGTGTGTGACTGTGTGTGGGAGCATATGTGTGTGTGAGTGTGTGTGTGTGTGTGAGACCGTGTGTGTGGTAGTGTGTGTGTGAGAGACTGGAAGCCTGTGTGTGTGTGACCATGTATGAGGGTGTGTGCGTGAGCTTGTGTGTATGTGAATGTGTGTGTGTGGGTGTGTTTGTGGGAACGTGTGTGTGAGAGGACGTGTGTGTGTGTGGAGCGTGTATGTGTGTGAGGAGTGTGTGTGTGAGCGTGTGTGTGTGAGTGTGTGTGTGTGTGAGCGTGTGTCTGTGTGGGGGCATGTGTGGGAGCACCTGTGTGTGTGTGGGGAGCATGTGTGTGTGTGTGGGGGGAGCGTGTGTGTGTGTGAGACCATGTGTGTGTGTGGCCGTGTGTGTGGGAGCATGTGTGTGGGAGTGTGTGGGCGTGTGTGTGTGGGAGCGTGTATGTGTGGGAGCATGTGTGTGGGGGAGCGTATGTGTGTTTGTGTATGTGGGAGCATATGTATGTGTGGGAGTGTGTGTGTGAGAGCATGTGTGGGTGGGTGGGAGTGTGTCGGAGAGCGTGTGTGTGGGTGCGTGTCTGGGGAGGAGCCTGTGTGTGTGTGAGCGTGCGCACGCACATGTATGCATGCGAGCGGGTGTTTATCAGGGAACTTCACGGAAGGGGATATATTTGAAATGGGCCTTGATGAATAGGTGGAAATGGCAGAAAGTGGGTGGGTTTGTTTTAGGACAGTGAGTACGTCAGTTGACACAGTGGAGAGTTAATGTAGTAGAGTAGTGGGGAGATAAAGCTTAGACGTAGGTTGGGATGTGACTTTGGGACTTTGAATACCGCGTTGATGATTCATCCTGTAGGTGGTAAGACTGGATTTTCCCTAAGGGTTTTTCAGTAAAAGAGTGATAGGATAAGAGCAGAATTTTAGGAAGATTCATCTGACAGTGAGTGAGGATGGATTAGGAGGTGGGGTTGTGGCACATCGGGTCTAGACAGGATGACTGATGAGGTGGTCATTCTGGCTGGTCTGGCTGGAGTAAGCTCGGCCCTCTGCAGGGGAGATGGGAAAGAAGGAACATGTATGAGAGCCATGGCAGTTGAGGCAGATGTGATGGCCGGGCAGAGTGTGTACCTGGAGGGGACAAGAGGAGCCAAAAAAGATTGGTGTTTGACTCTGGGAGCACGGCGTGATCATGACTGGAAATGAAGGTGAAGGGGGGGTGTGTGGCAGGAAACCAGTGGGAAATTACTTACTGCTAATAGAAATAACAGTTGTGTTTGACTTTAGGTGGAAAGACTAAATGTGTTTTTAAAAGTTTGTTGAGCTTTATTAGGTTTAATTTACATACTGTAAGACTATAAATACACAATTTAGTGGTTTTTAGCAAATTTCTAGAGTTGCATTAACCATCACCACAACCCAGTTTTAGATTATTTGATCATCTATGAAGTTTTCTTGTATCATTTGTAAATGCAAATATTTCCATTTTTTTAACTGGGTTAAAATGTGCATTGGTTTTAAAATTCTTCTTCAGAACTCTAGCACCCCGAAGGAAGTATCACAAAGGTTCAAACCTGGAAATGCTTTTTGCCAAGTGATGAAGATTTAAACTACCAGAGGAGCTAGTCTTTATCTCTTTTACATGTTTCCATTAAGATTTTGTTTTTGAAAAAAATTATGCTAAAGGTTTGAACACCTCTGGTTTAATGCCCAGAACAAATAGACAGCATGTTTTTCTAGTATATTTTTAATTACATTTTGAGTGAATTCTTCCCATTTTCTTTCATTATCATGTACGTTTGTCCTGTTTCATGTATCTGCATATGAAGAGCCCACCAATCTTCAGGGTAGTTTTTGTTGCTCCTGCATGCCTCAAGCTGCTTTCTCTGTTCTTTTATTTTTATTATTTATTTATTTATTTATTTATTTATTTATTTATTTGAGACGGAGTCTCGCTCTGTCGCCCAGGCTGGAGTGCAGTGGCCGGATCTCGGCTCACTGCAAGCTCCGCCTCCCGGGTTCACGCCATTCTCCTGCCTCAGCCTCCCGAGTAGCTGGGACTACAGGCACCCGCCACCACGCCTGGCTATTTTTTATATCTTTAGTAGAGACGGGGTTTCATCGTGTTAGCCAGGATGGTCTCGATCTCCTGACCTCGTGATCCACCCGTCTCGGCCTCCCAAAGTGCTGGGATTACAGGCTTGAACCACCGCGCCCGGCCTCTCTGTTCTTTTAATGGGAACTTTTAATGAGGGAATAGATTTTATAATATTCTATAATTAAAACTAGAATCTTCTGTATCCTGAACTTTTAAAATGTTTTCACACTGTGTCTGTAAAAGGATATGACACTTTGATTTCCAAACTTTCAGGATAAAGCTTTGAAGTTTTTCAGCATCACTGGTCAAACAATGGAGAGTTTTGTGAAGTCACTGGATGGTGATATCAAGGAGCTTGATTCGGATGAAAATCAGTTTGTTTTTGCTCTGGCTGGAATTGTAACAAGTAAGTGCAAGCATACCTTAGAGATATTGCATGTTTGGTTCCAGACCACTGCAATAAAGGAAATACTGCAATAACAAACGAGTCATATGAATTGTTTTGCTTTCCCAGTGTATATACAAATTATGTTTATACTGTAGTCTGTTATATGTGCAATAGCATTATGTCTAATAAACAATGTACAAACTTTAATTAGAAAATTCTTTATTGCTGAAAATGCTAATGATCATCTGAGCCTTCAGCGAGTTACAAGTTTTTGCTGGTAGAGGGTCTTGCCGTGATATTGGTGACTGCTAACTGATCAAGGTGGTAGTTACTGAAGGTTGGGGTGGCTGTGGAAATTTCTTAAAATGAGGCAACAATGAAGTTTGCCACATCGATTAACTCTTCCTTTCATGTAAGATTTCTATGTAGCGTGTGATGCTATTTGATAGCATTTTTTCCACAGCAGAACATCTTTCAAAATTGGAGTCAGCCTTCTCAAACTTGTCAACTAGGTTTATGTAATATTTTGAATCCTTTGTTCTCATTTCAATGATGTCTTAGCATCTTCACCAAGAGTAGATTCCAACTCAAGAAACCACTTTCTTTGTTCTTCCATAAGAAGCAACTCATCCGTCGTTTCTGTCACCACGTCTGTAGTTACTTACTCACACTGAAGTCATGAACCCTTCAAAGTCATCCATGAGGATTGAAATCAACTTCTGGCAAACTCCTGTTAATGTTGTTATATTGACTTCCTCCCATGAATCATGAATATTCTTTTTTGTTTTTCTGTTTTTTTGAGATGGAATTTTCACTCTTGTTGCCCAGGCTGGAGTGCAATGGTGCGATCTTGGCTCATGGCAACCTCTGCCTCCTTGGTTCAAGTGATTCTCCTGCCTCAGCCTCCTGAGTGGCTGGGATTACAGGCGTGTGCCACCATGCCCGGCTAATTTTCTATTTTTAGTGGAGATGGGGTTTCTCCATGTTGGCCAGGCTGGTCTCGAACTCCTGACCTTAGGTGATCCGCCTGCCTTAGCCTGCCAAAGTGCTGGGATTACAGGCATGAGCCACTGCGCCCGGCCGAATCATTAATATTCTTAATGGCATCTAGAATGGTGAATCTTTTTTAGAAGGTTTTCAGTTGACTTCATCCAGATCCGTCAGAGGAATCACTGTTTATGGCAGCTGTAGCCTTATGAAATGTAGTTCTTAAAAAAATAGGACTTGAAAGTTGAAATTTCTTTTTGATGTATGAGCTGAAGAATAGATCTTGTTTTAGCAGGCATGGAGTCAACATTACTCTCTTTGCACCTCTCCGTCATGGCTCCTGATTGACCAGGTGCATTATCAATGAACAGTAGTATTTGGAACGAAGTCTTTTTTTCTGAGCAGTAGGTCTCAACAGTGGGCTTAAAATATTCAGAAAACCATGCTGTGAACAGGTGTGCTGTCATCCAGGCTTTGTTTTTCTATTTCTAGAGCATAGGCAAGAGTAGATTTAGCATAATTCTTAAGGGCTGTAGTATTTTCGGAATGGTTAAATGAGCATTGACTTTAAATGAGCATTGACTTCAATTAAAGTCACCAGCACCTTTTGCCCCTAACAAGAGAGTCAGCCTGTCTTTTGATACTTTAAAGTCAGGCATTGACTTTTCTGTAGCAGTGAAAGTCCTAGATGGCATCTTCTTCCAATAGAAAGCTATTTTGTCTACATTGAAAATCTCTTGTTTAGTGCAACCACCCTCGGCAATGATCTTAGCTAGATCTTCTGGATAACTTGTTGCAGCTTCTCCATCAGCACTTGCTGCTGCATGTTGTACCTTTATGTTATAGAGACAACTTTTTTCCTTAAACCTCATGAAGCAAGCTGTACTAGCTTTCAGCTTTTCTTCTGCAGCTTCCTCACCCATGTCAGCCTTCATAGAATTGAAGAGCATTAGGGCTTTTCTCTGGATTAGGCTTTGGCTTAAGGGATTTTTGATGATTTTTGATCTTCTATCTAGAATACTTGGGCTTTCTCCATATCAGCAATAAGGCTGTTTTGCTTTCTTATCATTCATATGTTCACTGGAATAGAGCTTTTAATTTCTATCAAGAACTTTGCAATTATAGTCGTAACTTGGCTGTTTCGTGCAAGAAGTCTTAACTTTCAGCAGGTCTCAGCTTTGGCCATGCCTTCTTCACTAAGCTTAATCATTTCTAGCTTTTTCTTTCAGACGTGTACCTCTTTCTTTTGCTTGAACATTTAGAGGTCATTGTAGGGTTATTAACTGACCTAATTTCAATATTGTTGTGTCTCAGGGAATAGCAAGGTCCTAGGAGAGGGAGAGAGATGGGAATGGCCAGTCATTGGAACAGTCAGAAGATTAGTAACATGTATTGATTAAATTTGCTGTCTTATGTGGGTGTGGTTCATGGTGCCCCAAAACAATTACAGTGGTAACATCAAAGATCATTGATCGTGGATGACCATAACAGATGTAATAATAATGAAAAGTTTAAACTATTGCAAGAATTACCAAAATGTGGCACAGAGGCATGAAGTAAGCACATACTGTTGGAAAAATGGCACCAACGGACTTGCTCAGTGCCGGGTTGCCACATTCCTTCAATTTGTAAAAAAACAGTGTCTGCAAAGCACAATAAAGCGAATGTAATAAAATGAAGTGTGCCTGTAATTCTTTTCAGCTATAGTGACTGTTGTAGAGACTGGTGTTTACAGTCAGGGTTGAGAGTGTGTAAACATCTCTGGAGTGTTTTCAGATATTAATGCTGGGGAGCACCCTGGAGAATCTGATTCCATAGATCTGGGATAGGTACCAAGAGGTACCAGGTGTGTTTATTTTGGAAAATCACCCCAGGTGATTCTGATAAATATCAGTTATTAAGAATGAATGATCTGAAGGAAACAGATGAGTTTGCATGTTCTGCATAGTTACGTACCTTGACAGAAAAAAACAACTAAGTTTAGCTGCTTTTATTCAGAATCATAATTTTACTGTCTAGCTAGCTAAAGTAAAAGCTGTAAGCTAAGCGGAAACTGAGCTCTTTGCTATTGTTTTAGTATAATAATTATATAATCTCAAAAACCGAAATTGCCTCTTCAGCAAAATTCTCCTAAAAGATAATAAAGTAAACCTTTCCCTGAGAGTTATGATAAAATTCCATATCAGAACTGTCATAAGGGATAAAGTCCAGGGACTAAATAATTTCTTAGTATAGAGGCCAGGCACAGTGGCTTATGCCTGTAATCCCAGCATTTTGGGAGGCTTGAGGTGAGTGGATCACTTAAAGTCAGGAGGAGTTCGGGAGCAGCCTGGCCAACATGGAGAAACCCTGTCTCTACTAAAAATACAAAAAAATTAGCCAGGCGTGGTGGTGGGCACCTGTAATCTGAGCTACTCGGGAGGCTGAGGCAAGAGAATCGCTTGAACCTGGGAGGTAGAGGTTGTAGTGAGCTGAGATCGCGCCACTGCACTCCAGCCTAGGTGACAGAGCAAGACTCCGTCTCAAAAAAAAAAAAAAAAAAAAAAAAAATGGGTATAGAAAGGTGGAATGTACTAGTGAGTGTTGAGACTCTTTGTTCTGAAGTCAGTGAAATGGTTCAATACATTGCTGTGACTTATCAGCCTTAAATAATGAGATTCAGAAAATAAGACGAAGTACAGAGTTTATTTGTGCACAGAGCTTGACAGTGGCCACTCAGAAACACTGACTTCAAACCAGTGGGGTCAGGGTTCCAAGGTGAAGAAGATTTCACTGATATAGGCAGAGACAGAGAAGTTCCAGCAGGATTAGAACATTTTCCATACAAGACCAGTGTGTGTGCCACAGTGATTTGACTGTTTACAGATTGCTACATTCCAAGGAGGGTTATCTGAGGAAGTCTTATTTCCAGCAGTGTGGTCTTAATTATTTACAGGAAAGAAAAAGACAGAATTTGCAGCTGCATAGCTACATTCCTCACAAGGGTTGGGATAATTTAAAGTCCCAACAGCTTTAAGTTTGAATTATTTAATTTCAGACTGTTTATTTTTTACATTGATCTTTAATCTCTGCTTTATTATTATTTTCCCATGCTGTTCTTAAGAAAATCCTCTGCTGTTAAAGAGAGAGAAAATTTTATTTTCCTTATGGTATTATCCTTCTTTTATTGAAATCCTAATGGGGCAGATCCTGTGTAGACATTTGTTTCTTAACCCCTTAAAACTTGATGATAGTTCTTGCGGGGCGGGTGCTGAGATCGTGATGTTTTCTGGCTCTTACTCCAGTGCAGGGCAGCATTCTGCACGTTCATCTTGGCACCTACAGTTGTAGCAGGCTTGCGTTGCCCTCCCTGTAAAACAATTGTTTGAAGGCTGTCTTTTAACAGAAGGCATTTGCAAATTTAATGATTTGCATTTTCTTCTCTTTGCAAGTGACCCCAAAGGCTTATGACCTATGCGACTTGTCGTTTTGCTGGTTGTGAATTTGAGCTGCCTGAATTGCTGGCTGGCGTGCTGGTGAGGCGGTGGACTGAGAGTGAAGCTGCTCTGTTGCCCAGCATTCAAGCTCAGCGTGGCTTTGTTTTCCTGTGCTTGTGGTGGTTTACATAGGCACTCTTAGGAAGAGTTGGATAGTGGGCACTTGTATTTGCACGTTAATGAATTTGACTGGGAAGAATGTTTTATTAAAGTGCTGATTTGCAGAGGCCTTGGGGGCTTATGAGTCTCAAATACCAAGACTGTTCTGTGGGGATAGGTAATAGAGACCATGGGTTAGCTGTCAAATGGATTCTTTTTAAAATTTTACATACAGTGAATTCATTCTTTAGTTGTTTTTTTTTTTTTTTTAACTTTTTGCCATTCTATAAATTTCTACAAAAGTGTACAGTCATTTGCCTACCACAATTAGGTTGTGGAACTCCTATTCCTTCCCCCAGACTGCCTGCACCACATCTTTCTGTAGTCCAGTTCTCCACTCATCACCAGCCCGAGGCAACCACTGATTTTGTGATTTGTTCAATATTTTAGCTGGATTTTTTTTTTTCTACCTTGTATGGTGTCCAGCGTATGCTCCAGGTGAGCAAGTGCTTGCTTCATGTATCTGCTTGGAGGCTGCTGCCTTTCCTTATTTTTCAGATTGGTTGGCTGATGTCCAGCCTTAGCTCTCTAGTATATTCAAGAAAACCTGTGATTTTGGTAAATTATCTCTCCCTCTGCCCCCAGAAAGAATGGGGTAGCTATCACCAGTTTTTCGTATCCTAAGCTGAAGCTGGAAATCAGGAATTTATGTAAACATTGAAATTGTTAAATTTCCACCCAACTGTAGTCACTTGTTTAGTGATAGGTTAGCGTAGTGCGGAGGAGGTTTTGCCCAGCAGATTTGCTTCCCAGGATGTCAGTTCTCTGGACATCTGCAAGGTGGTATAGTAACATCTGCTCTAATTACTTTACATATTGTGAATTTTCTACTGAACCGTGATGAACGATAGCACATTGACAGCAATGTGATTGTTTCCAGTAACTTGGATAAGAGGGCAAATGAAGAGCATGAAAGAGATGGAAATCTTTACAATCCTGTGAAGATTAACTGCTTAACTTGCTAGTGAAAACTTTTCTAAATGGTTTTTCTGCTTTTCAGTGATTTGAAAATCATGATTGTATTCCTTGTCTGTGGTTCATGTATTCAAATAATATTAGATAATAACTGTAGCATCAAAATTACTTTTTGATGATTGATACTTTGGGGGCAGGACTGGATCCAGCTTAGTCTTCCAGGGACCTTCCTAGTTACAAAGTTACCAGCAGAGCACCTTCGTGTCAGTGACCATGGCTGTTCTTGGTCTGCCGATCCTTCCTCCTCCACACACTCACACCAACACGTGGAGGCAGTGTGGTGTGCAGAAAAGGCCAGGTGGGACTTGAGGCCCCACGTCCACTGCTGCTTCTGCCACTGACTAACCCTGTATTCTTGAATATATGACCTTCGGTTTTTGTGTTCTGAGAAGAGTCTGACACTAGATGACAATTATGGTATCCCTGTCCTAGAATTGTGTGACTCTGCCTGTGGAAGAATAAGGTGCCAGTTTTGACCTTCAACTTACTGGTCTTCTGTAGAGTCTAAGTCAGCAGTGAAGGGTCAATAAACAGGCATTTGGGTTGTTCCCACCTTTTGGCTGTTATGGATAATGCTGATATGAGCATTCGTATACAAGTTTATGTGTGGATGTATGTTTCAGTTTTTCTTGGTATCTACCTTGGGGTCAGAATAGCAGGGTGTGGTAACTCTGTTTAGCTTTTTGAGGAACGGCTAGACAGGTTTCCACAGTGACTGTACCATTTTATGTGCTGGTGGCTGCCTTTCCCCATGTCTTCCGAACAGCCCATCTTTTTCTAGGTGTGCAGGAGTCCTTGTTGCTGTTTTTGGTTCTTTGAGCACCCATTTGTTTCTCATGTACCTTGAACTCTAGGAGAGATCATTAGCGTGGTCCTGGTTTCCCCATTGTGGTTGAACCTCCTGAAAGGTAAGGTTGGTTTGGAGAGAGTTGATTTACAACTTGAGCACTGATCAACATGATTTTTTCCTCTTTTTTTTTGGAATCATCCGTTGAATCATCTGTCAGGACAATAGCTGAACAGAAACTTTTAAGACTCTAGGCAACAGGTAGCAAACAAATATAATTTGAGGCACTATAAGAAGGAAGACCGCTCTGGAACCTTGACTCAGGTGACTGCATCACCAGCCTGGTATTGACTCCGTACTTTTAACATAAGACCCTCTCAACAAACAGCATGAAGTCAGGCTTTTGTATGGGAGTGTCGTCTACAAGATCTCTTCTGGGCATGGACACTTGTTGGACTATGGAGATAACCTCGAGGCTCTCTGGCATCAGGCAGGTGTAATAAAGGGCTGGGGTGAGAGTATTACGTTGATGTACTGTCATGAGAAGGAAAAAGTAATGCTGCTTCATAATCAGTTGACTAGAAGAAAAGTGTCAGGTTCAATTAGCAACAGGGATTATCTGGTTTGTGGTGCCATTAGGTTTCAAGGTGATCTACTACGAGGCCTGAAGACTTTTTTGAGTGTAGCTGAGCTGCAGTGGCTCTGAGACAAGGCAGCTGTACATCCTGGCTCCTGGATCCAGGGACAGGCTGATGGGCAGTGGACTTTTCAGGTGTGCCCTGGAGCAGCATGGCTCACCCTTGACACCATAATTCTCTGTTTTGGGGCCTGTCCTATGCGTTGTAGGTTGTTTGGCAGCATCCCTGGTCTCTCCCCATTAGAGGCATCCCCTAAGTGTGGCAGCCAAAAATGTCTCCAAATACTGCTTGGGGCAGAATCATCTCCCTTCCTCCTCCCATGCCACTTTGAGAACCACTGCCCCAGAGCATGGCATAATCTTTCATGTGTGTAGATGGAAAGATTTATGATAGTCTGGGATATTAGAGGCCGTCATTGAGAGGATTTTGAAAGCACCGAAGGTTTTTAGGTCTCCGTTTTCCATGGATGTGGTTCTTACATTTTCAATGTAGTCTAATCATATAGCAGTCTTCGTAATTCAGAAAAATTGGATATCTATTATCTACAATATCCAATAACTCACAGAAGTTTTCTTAATTGTCTTTCAGTGATTGGTCTTGGAAAATTTGTAGTCTTTCCTTAGATAAGGTCCTTCCTTCTGTTGACAGAGTATAGATTCGATACAGGTCATTGTTCTGTGGAATTGGAGTTTTTCCTTAAAAACATGCTTCTTTTTAGGTAGCTCAGTGAGAAGATAAACACAGCGTTACAGGTTTCCAGATTAATGGAATGTAAGAAGAGATCATGTGTGTTTTAGGTGAGAATGACCCCATGGGGCTCTAGGTGTCCTTTGCATGGGTATAGCTGGATTTAAGACTTGAGAGAAGTAGGCCTGGTGTGATGACTCACACCTATAATCCCAGCAGTTTAGGAGGCCGAGGCAAGTGGATCACCTGAGGTTAGGAGTTTGAGACCAGCCTGACCAACATGGTGAAATCCCATCTCTACTAAAAATACAAAAATCAGCCAGGCGTGGTGGCGGGCGCCTGTAATCCCAGCTACTCAGGAGTCTGAAGCAGGAGAATCACTTGAACCTGGGAGGCGGAGGTTGCAGCGAGCCAAGATTGTGCCACTGCACTCCAACCTGGGTGACAGAGCGAGACTCCATCTTAAAAAAAATACTTGAGAGAAGTAGAATAGAATTCCAGTGAGTGATATAACTTCCTGGGTAATCGTTGATTTTTCCAGGTAAAGGCAAATAAGTTTGCCATCTGTTTTTTTTTTTGTTTTTTTGAGACACAGTCTCACTCTGTCACCCAGGCTGGCATGCACCACCATGCCCAGCTAATTTTTGTATTTTTAATAGAGACGAGGTTTTGCCATGTTGGCCAGGCTGGTCTCAAACTCCTGACCTCAGGTGATCTGCCCACCTCTGCCTCCCAAAGTGCTGGGTTTACAGGCGTGAGCTACTGCGCCTTGCCAAGTTTGCCATCTTTATAGAATGGGACACTAAAGAAACCTGAGCACCACTCTATTCTGTAAAGAATTAGGCTTCAGGTGGGGTGAAGAGAGGATGGTGTTTGGGTAAGATATGACATTGAAGTGCAGAATGATTATTTTGCTGCTTGTTTGTAGATCTTGGACAAATCAATATCCCTGACCACTAGTTTTTTTTTTATTTTTATTTATTTATTTTTTTTTTTTAACAGGTAATGTTAGGTGATTGCAGGGACTGGTAAAAGGAATGATTAGTCCTTTTTTTATTAAGCTGGTCACAGCTGGCCTAAGAGCTTCCATAGCTTTAGTTCTAGATGGTATCAAGGTAGTTCAGGCAAGCTGGGCATGGTGGTACATGCCTTTAGTCCCAGATACTCAGGAGCCTGAGGTGGGAGGACCACTTGAGCCCAGGAGTTCAATCCTACCTTGAGCTATGATTGCACCTGCATTCCAGCCTGGGCAACAGAGTGAGGCCCTGTCTCTTAACAATAACAACAAAGTAGTTTAGGTAAAGATGTAGAAGACTCCATCTGGACTCTTTTGGGCTTTGCTCCAGTTATTCGTGTATGTCCATAGAATCTTTTCCTCGTAGGGATTCTGGGACCATAGGTAAATCTTCGGTTATTTCTTGAATCATACATAGTGTGGGCAAATTAACGTTCAGATCAGCTATACTTTGTATATTTGAGAATTTTCTGTAATTTCTTAAAATCATCTTTCTATAGTACCATTTATCTGCCAATTCCATTTGCAAAATAAATTTGTATCTATTAAATTTTGCAGGGGTTGTGTCCCGGAGAAGGAAGAAATATTCTTCTAATAACGGCCCAGAGTAACAGTTACAGGTTGGGAGAGATGAGTGGGATCTTGCTCTGTCACCCAGGCTGGAGTGCAGTGGTACAATTCTAGCTCACTGCAACCTTGATCTCCTGGGCTTAAGCAATGCTTCCACCTCAGCCTCCCGAGTAGGTAAGACTACAGGCGATCACCACAGTGCTTGGTTAATTTTTTATGTTTTTTGTAGAGATGGGATATTGCTATGTTGCTGAGGCTGTTCTTAAACTCCTGGCCCCAAGGCCCCTACCTCAGCCTCCCACAGTGTTGGGATTACAGGCATGAGCCACTGTGCCCAGCAGTTTGATTGTTTTAAGTTTCAATCTCTTTATTAAATTTCTCTGACAAATTTCTGAATTACTTTTCTATGTTGTCTTGGAAATCACCGAATTTCCTTAAAACTATTGTTTTGAATTCTTGGTCAGAGAGCTCACGTATTGCCATCTTGTTAGAGACAGTCACTGGTTCCTGGCTTTGTCTGTTTGGGGAGGCCATGGTTCCTTGTTTCCTGTTGTTTCTTATGGGTATATGTCTATGTCTTTGCATTGAAAGAGTATTTATTCCAGTCTTGTCTGTCTGGGTTATTTTGGTTTTTATTGGATATGTTTTCTTAGAGATTCTTTGTAATTTACTTGTTGAATTTCTTCCTTTTTTTTCTGCAAGGTTGCTGCCTCTTTATAGGCACTAGATGGTGCCTTAAGCCCAGGTTTACCTTGGCTGTAGAAAACCATCAGAGTGTTGCCCATCCCGAATAGGGGAGGTCACAAAGAGGATAACCTGGCAGTGTGGAAATACTGGCAAGGTGTCTGTGCCCAGGGGACTTGTGGGACATACCTTGTACTGTGTGCATCTGCTGAACGACCACTCTGATTTGGTGTCTTCTCTGGCCAAGTTACAGAGCAGAGTTTCCAGGGCCGGGAATGGTAGTTCTGCTTCCCCACTTTGCCTCTGGCTATCCTCAGGGATAGTTTCCCTTCAGGTACTTACAGTGCTTCCCGTGGGTTGAAGCAGGGACAGGTCTTCTGCCAGGGAACCTAAGATGGTGGGGACAGTAGTTGTTCACCTCCTTCTGACTTTTTCCAGTGTAGAAACTGAGTTGGGGAAATTTTCCTCACGCTTGGTGCTGGGCACATTATGGAGAGGGGTGTCACAGATATGAAAGTCCAGTTGTCTTACTGTGTGTTCGGAGTTTTTTTCACTTGTCTGTTGCCATGGGAGCTGTCTGATCCTCATATTTGAGTTCCGGGATATTGCTGCTGATAATCTTGGAGCTGCTGTATGTTGGTTTTTGGTTTTCTGTTGGGAAGCAGTGAAGCCAACTTACTTCTATGCCACCATTTGGAACCAGAAACTCCTGGTTGCCCATATTTTAATTGGGTTATTTTCCTTTCTGTTACTGAGTGGTAAGAAGTATTTGTAATATGCTAGTACCTTATCAGAGATAGGATTTTCAAATGCAGCCATACCTCAGAGATCCTGTAGGTTTGGTTCCAGATTACTGCAATAAAGCAAATAGCACAATAAAGTGAGTCACATGAATTTTTTGGTTTCCCAGCATATATAAAAGTTATGTTTACAGTGTACTTTAGTCTGTTAAGTATGAAATTAGCTAGGTGTGGTGGTGCAGACCTGTAGTCCCAGCTACTCAGGAGGTTGAGGGTGCAGTGAACTGTGATTGTGCCACTTCACTCCAGCCCGGGTGACAGAGTAAGATACAATCTCAAAAAAATGAAAAAAGAATTTTATAGGTTTAATTTTTTTTTTTTTGAGACGGAGTCTCGCTCTGTCGCCCAGGCTGGAGTGCAGTGGCGCGATCTTGACTCACTGCAAGCTCCGCCTCCCAGGTTCACGCCATTCTCCTGCCTCAGCCTCCCGAGTACCTGGGACTACAGGCACCCACCACCATGCCCGGCTAATTTTTTTTTTTTTTTGTATTTTTAATAGAGATGGGGTTTCATTATATTAGCCAGGATGGTCTTGATCTCTTGACCTTGTGATCCTCCCGCCTTAGCCTCTCAAAGTGCTGGGATTACAGGTGTGAGCCACTGCACCTAGCCAGCTTTAATTCTTATATTCAGATCTTAGATCCATTTTGAGTTAATATTTGTATATGGTATGTGGTAGGTATCCAGCTTCCTTCCTTTGCATGTGGATATCCAGTTGTTTTAGCATCATTTATTCAAAAGATTATTGTTTTATCATTTTTCCATTGATTTGTCTTGGTACTTTTGTTGGAATTCAGTTGACCATAAATGTGAGGATTTATTTCTGTACTCTCAATTCTACCATTGATTTATATGACTATCATTCTGCCAATACCCTATTATTACTTTTATTGCTGAAAATAAGGTGAAATTATTACAGTCTAAAGCAAAAGTATCAGATATAGTACGTCTCAACTCTGTATATCCTTTTCAGCATAAATAATTGACACCAGAATCTTTTTTTTTTTTAATGGGGTCTCACTCTAATCGCCCAGGCTGGAGTACAGTGGCGTGATCATAATTCACTGTAGCCTCAAGCCCCTGGGTTCAAGCAATCCTCCCACCTCAGCCTGGGTAGCTGGGACTATAGGCATGAGCCACTACACCTAGCTAATTTTTATTTATTTTTTTGTAGAGACAGGGTCTCACTATGTTGCCTAAGACTCATCTCAAACTTCTAGGTTCAAGTGATCCTCCTACCTTGGCCTCCAAAAGTATTGGGATTATAGGTGTGAGCCACTGTGCTTGGCCCAGATTCATTTCCTTTTTTTTTTGAGATTGAGTTTTGTTCTGTTGCCCAGGCTGGAGTGCAGTGGCACCATCTCGGCTCACTGCAACCTCCACCTCCTGGGTTCAAGTGATTCTTCTGCCTCAGCCTCCTAAGTAGCTGGGATTACAGGTGCATGCCACCACATTTGGCTAATTTTTGTATTTTTAGTAGAGACGGGGTTTCTCCGTGTTGGCCAGGCTGGTCTCAAACTCTTGACCTCAGGTGATCCACCGTCCTTGGCTTCCGAAAGTACTGGGATTACAGGTGGGAGCCACTGTACCTGGCCCCATTTCTTAAATTATGTAATTACTGTGCTAACCTCTAGAATTACCTATAAACACTTTTAATGAAAAATGAACCTAGAAAAACCATTTTAACAGAAAAATTAACTGGCAGTGTTTTAGTTTTGGTAGATGGTAACAAAGTCAATTCTATAGGCCTTGAATTGACTCACAGGCATTCTAGATAGATTAAATATCAGTAAGCAAAGTACAAATTACCATGTAAAACAAACAAATTCCAACAGATTGACAAGTACTGAAGCTGTCTGTGTAGGAATTTATTCACATTTATTTTACTTTGTAGTTCATGTTTTAGTGGTATTTAGTGAAATGCAGCATTGGCATTTGCAGTTACAATACTGGATATATGATACAGACTTCATTTACCAGTACATTTGTTGTGTTGGGCATTGTTGCTTGCTATTTTTTATATATATATATATATATATTTTTTTTTTTTTTCTTCAGCAATGTATTAGTAATGTTTTTGTTTTCTGTTGCTGTGTAACAAACCTACTCAAAATATAAAGTCTTAACATTTATTTTGCTCATGGGTCTGCAGTTTGGTCAGGCTTGGCAGGGACAGTTTGCTGCTCTCCAGCGTCTGGAGGTGTCTGCAGCGCTGCCCATTGGGAGCAGTGTAATTACTTGGTCTGGTCTTCAGGCCGATTTGCAGGGTCTCAGGCATGAGGAAATGGGATACTTGCTGATCCACAGTGGGACATAAAATTGAGAAAATAAGTTTTCTTCAAAATCAGTTTTCATACTATTTTTTGACTACATATAATTTCAGTTTTGTATCATGGCTAAAAGTTACTAGCAAATACAGATTGAATATTCTTTATCTGAAATGCCTGGGACCAGAAGTGTTTTGGATTTTGGAATACTTGCATTATACCTGCTGGTTCAACACTCTAATTCAAAAATCTGAAATCTGCAATGCTCTGTGAGCATGACCTTTGTGCATCTTTGTCAGTGCCCAAAAATTTTTAGATTTTGGAGCATTTTGGATTTTGGGTTTTCAGATTATGGATCTTATTAAAAGTGAATTTTCACATCCTCAGTCCCAGATAAGACAGTTAGCCCCCACCTTATGTTTGGACTCTGCCTGCCCACAGCTGGTTAATGCAGCACTCCGGAGCATAGTGACTGCAGACATGGTTAGATTCCAGGGCTCTGTTTCACTCTTTAGGTGCTTGCTAATTACAGTGCACATTACTTAATATTTCAGTAACTCTTATGGTTGTCAGTGATTCTTTCTGGGCTGTCACTTTTGTTATAATACTTTTTTTTTTTTTTGAGACAGAGCTTTGCTCTGTCACCCAGGCTGGAGTGCAGTGATGTGATCATGGCTCACTGCAGCCTCTACCTCCTGGGCTCAAGCAATCCTTCTGCCTCCACCTCCTGAAAAGCTAGGACTACAGGTGCACACACCATGCCCAGCTAATTTTTAAATTTTTTGTAGAGATAGGGTCTTGCTATGTTGCCCAGGCTGGTCTTGCACTTGTGGACTCAAGCAGTCCTCCCACCTCAGTCTCTCAAAATGTTGGGATTACAGGTGTGAATCATCATGCCTAGCAGTTTCATTTTTATATGTCTCATTGTCAGCTGTGTTTTCATTAGGTCTTTTGGAAGAAAAACAGCAACAAATACTCTGTTCTGCACAAAATTGTCTAGGTTCTGAAGTCATCTGATCTTGATGCTTTGTTTCATTTTCTGTTGCAGATGTTGCTGCCATAGCATGTGGTCGTGAATTCTTGGTTAATTCAAGCCGGGTGCTCTTGGACACCATATTGCAGCTTCTGGGAGACTTGAAGCCAGGACAGTGTACCAAACTCAAAGTGTATGGTGGATAATGTTAACAAGTTAATTCTATGTACATATTAATTAGACTATGCTGATTGGGCCTCTCTTCAAGTAAACACAGTTAATTTTGGTGGTAGTTCTAAATACTCGAAGAAATAAATTGACTGGAGAAATTAAGGGAGTATACTGTCCCTTAAATAGCATTTTAGAAAATAAATTTAAGGAAGGAATGTTCTTACCTTAGAGCAATCAGTGAGTCCCAAATACTATTGCATGATACTTCATGGTTATGTCAAAATGACTTTAAATAGGTATTTGTGGTGGTAGCACCCCACTTCCAGGTACTAAAATCTGTATTTGTTTTCTATTTTTTATGTAACAAATTATCACCAACTTGATGGCTAAAACACCACCATTTATTATTGCATAGTTTGGTCAGTCAGAAGTCTGAGTGGGGTTGAGAGTTTCTCTGCACAGGTCAAAAGTGAGGTGTTTTCCAGGGCGGGATCTTTTCAGAGACTCTGTGGGAGGAATCTACTTCTGGGCACTTTGAAGTTGCTGGCAGAGTCCAGTGTCTTGGTTTCTAGGACCAAGTTCCCTGTTTCCTGGCTGGCTGGTCAGCTGTGGGTCAGCTGCTGAGGCAGCTTGCATTGCTTCTCACAGGGGCCCCATCTTCACGCCACAGTCACTCATTGAATCCTTCCCACGTTTCCAGTCTCTGAGACTTCCTCTTCGTCTACCAGCAAGGTGAAACTCTCTCTGCTTTTATTCTTTTGTTAAAAAATTCACTTCAAGAAGGCAAAAACTCTGCTTCTTATTTGTGTGTTTAGGCATACCTGGATAAACTCCTTCTGATAACTCTTGAGTCAGTGTACCTTAATTACATCTACAGAATCCCCCTTTCCAGGCAATGACATCATCAGCGTGTGGTAATTTATAGTCCCAGAGATTAGGGCAGGAAATCTTGGGGAGAGGGGCAGTGTAAGATTCTGCCACTCACACCGTTCGTTCTGAGTGTTGCCTTTGACTTCTTAGAGCATCTTTACGTTTTAATTTTTTTTTTTTTTTTTTAAAGAGACCGAGTCTCTACATACATTGCCCAGGCTGGCCTCAAACTCCTAGGCATTCAAGTAATCCTTCCACCTCAGCCTCCTGAGTAGCTGGGACTACAGGCATGTGCCACAATGCCCTGCTGTGGAGCACTTTTTAAAAGTAAGAGCTTCTGTCAAGTCTGTGCCAGGTGCTTCCGACATCTGTGTCATCCTGGCCGCGATGTCTCTTGGTTGTTTTTCCCATGTGAGTTTAGATTTTCCTGTTTCTTCACATGCCAAGTAATTTGGATTTATCCTGGACATTTATGTGATCACTGGTCTTGTTTAAATCCTCGGGAAATGCTGGTGTTTATATTTTCACAGGCAGTCAACCCCTTCGGGTCAGATTCCAGCCAGCCTTTTCTCTGTTTGCTTTGAGTGTGTTGTCCTGTTTTCAGAGTCTTTACAGTGCTATTGGAACTGCCCCTTGTGAGTGCCGCCCAGTGGCCAACAGTTAAGAGTCTTTCAGATGCTGTTTGTGATCAGATCCACACAGGCACAACTTGGGATGAGGCCAGGAATTTATAAACAACTTTGTGGGGTCACTTTTCTGAGCTGTTAACTCTCGGGTACATTTTGGTTGTCTGGGACTGCCTTTTTCAGTCCCCCACCTGCAATGCTGGGGTTTCATATACCCTGCTGTGTCTAAGTGCCTGCAACTGTGCCTTCATCCTGCCCTGCAGCAGGACTTGAGAAGCTCTTAGAGCTTTCAAGTGTAAGGAAAAGATGCCTTTCTCACAGCGTTTGAGTTACCTGGGGGATGCCCCCACTGCCACCGTGCTTGGTTGCTGCCAGGAGACTCCTTTCCCACTCCTTGAGCCTCACTAGAGACCTTCTTCTGGTGCTGTCTGTGTGGCTCAGGGCTACTTCTGGGTTTGGAGCTCCCTTGAGTCCAGGCCAAGGACACTAGAGGAAAAAGTGGTAAACTCACTGCTGGTTTAGTGGTTCTTAAAATTTTCATCATCTTCCCCTATCTGCCTGCTACTGTTTACTTTTCAGAGTCCTCAAATAGCTGCTTCATGTATTCTCTTTGGAATTTATAGCTGCGTTCAGTGGAAGCGAGAATGGAGGGTGTGTTCAGGCCATCTTATCCAGAACCAAGCTTTCTAGTCCATTTCAATATTTTGTACTAACAAATATATTTACATAAATAATACATATATACATATATGCAATTTTTTTTTTTTTTAAAGACAGAGTCTTGCTTTGTAACCCAGGCTGGAGCATAGTGGTGTGAACATGGCTGACTGCAGCCTTGACCTCTTAGGCTTAAGTTATCCTGCCAGCTCAGCCTCCTGAGTAGCTGGGACCATTGGTGCACGCCACTATGCCTGGCTAATTGTTAAATTAAAAAAAAATTTTTTTTTTTTTTGAAATGGAGTCTCGCTCTGTCGCCTAGGCTGGAGTGTAGTGGCGCGATCTCGGCTCACTGCAGGCTCCGCCTTCCGGGTTCACGCTGTTCTCCTGCCTCAGCCTCCCGAGTAGCTGGGACTACAGGCGTCCACCACCACACCCGGCTAATTTTTTATTTTTATTTTTTTAGTAGAGATGGGGTTTCACTGTGTTAGGCAGGATGATCTTGATCTCCTGACCTTGTGATCCACCTGCCTTGGCCTCCCAAAGTGCTGGGATTACAGGGTGAGCCACCGCGCCTGGCCAAATTAAAAAAAATTTTTTTGTAGAGACTAGGTCTCTCCATGTGGCCCAGGCTGGCATGGAGGGTTTTGTTTGGGGGTATAATTTTACCAATTGCTTGTGGATCTAGTTCATTCCTTTTAAGTACCTTGCATCAAAGGAGATGTAATATTTGGATTATCCTTCCCTGACTTTAAGGTTTTACTTGACAAATATAATGCTGTAGTGAACATCCTTGATAAAGTATTTGCTAACCTGAGAGTTCCTCTAGGAGTTTTCCCAGAAGAAAGATTTGAGAAGTAGGACATGGACATTTTCAGTTTGATAAGATACTGCCAAACTGGTCACCATAGTGTACATTTCTACCTGCACCATGTCACTATTCATGTTTCCCACGTCCTTGTCAGCACTTCGCTATTTATTATATTCCTCTAAAGAAAAAAGAAAAAAAAAAATATATATATATGGAAAGAGGGAGAGGTGCGGGGGGAAGAAGGTGAGAGACCGGGTCTTGCTGTGTCACCCAGGCTGGAGTGCAGTGGTGCAATCATGGCTCACTGCAGCCCCGACCTCTGGGGCTCAAGTGATCCTCCCATCTGAGCCTCCTGAGTAACTGGGGTCCCGGCTACTTGGCATGCCACCATGCCCAGCTAATTTTTTTTTTTTTTTTTTTTGAGACGTAGTCTCACTTTGTCATCCAGGCTGGAATCCAATGGCACGATCTCACTCACTGCAAGCTCCGCCTCCTGGGTTCCCACCATTCTCCTGCCTCAGCCTCCCGAGTAGCTGGGACTACAGGCGCCCGCCACCATGCCTGGCTAATTTTTTGTATTTTTAGTAGAGATGGGGTTTCATCATGTTAGCCGGGATGGTCTTGGTCTCCCGACCTTGTGATCCGCCCGCCTCGGCCTCCCAAAGTGCTGGGATTACAGGCGTGAACCACCGTGCCTGGACTTTTTTTTGTATTTTTTGTAGAGACAGGGTCTCATCTTGTTGCCCAGGCTGGTCTCAAACTCCTAAGCTCAAGTGATCCACCTACCTCGGCCTCCCAGAGTGCTGGGATTATGGCGTGAGCCACTGCACCTGGCCTTAAAGAGTATTTTTATCATCCGCCTATCATCTGTGTGTCTTTGTCCTTCTCTCCCTTCCTTCAGATTTAGATTGCCAGTGAGGTTGAGACTCTTCACATGTTTGTACCATTCCAGTTTTTCCTTTGAGTCGCCCGTCTGTGTCTTGTGCCCACTTTCCTGTTGGGCTGCATTTTTCTTAGTGATGTGCTGTAGTTGTGTGTTCTGGATACTAATCCATTGCCTCTTTTGTTTCTGTGGTCTGTACAAGGTCCATATTTATGGGCCAGCTAAAGTCCCCCCTTCAACTTCCAAGGTGAAGCTGTGTGTGAGGGCTGGGTCACTTCTAGCCTCTCTGGTTCCAGTCCCTAGGGCTTTGTGCCTTTGGGTCCTGCTGAGCTCTTGTTGATTTCAGTGGGAAATGGGGAGAATTGCCTTCTGAGCCATTCACTGACTTTCTTGGCAGTCTTCCATTTGGCCACTGAGCAAAGCCGCGTGTTTAGCCTCTATCCTGACTCGGGATCTCAGCATGCACCAGCCTGAGAGAGGCCTTCCCGCTGGGATCTTTGGCTGCCTTCCAACATGCTCATGGCTTGTTCCCTCTCACTCTCATCTCCAAGGCACTGTTCTCTCCTCTTTTCACCTCCCCCACTTCACTAACGCCCACCCTTGAGTCCTCTGGAGCCCCAGGACCTCCTTTCTCCTGCTATAAATCAGCCTCTTTTCTTCCTGGCTGCCCCCTGCCTTCGGTATAGCGTCTCGCTCTCTGGAGAACTATACTTTCACTGCCACTTTTGTGATCGAAGGTTACTAATTTTCAGCAGTTAGTACCTTAGACCCAGAGATAGGGGTTATTTTTTTCCTAGTTGCTCATTTAAAAAAAAAATTTTAATTTTAATTTTAAATTCACGGGGTACATGTGCAGGTTTGTTACAAGAGTATATCGCATGATGCCGAGGTTTGGGCTTCTGTTGAATCTGTCACTCAGATAGTAAACATAGTACCCAACAGGAGGTTTTTCAGTCCTTGTTCCTCTCCCTCCCTCTCTCCTTTTGGAGTCTTCAGTGTCTCTTGTTCCCATCTTTATGTCCATGTATACCAAGGGTTTAGCTCCCACTTACAAGTGAGAACATGCAATATTTGGTTTTCTACTTCTGGATTAATTCATTTAGAATAAATGTTGCTGCAAAGGACATGGTGTTGTTCTTTTTTTTTCTGCCTGTGTAGTATTCCATGACTTATATGTACCAGATTTTCTTTATCCAATCCACTATTGATGGACACCTCAGTTGATTCTATGCCTTTGCTATTTTTGTTTTGTTTAGTTTTGTTTTTGAGACAGGGTCTGGGTGTTCCATCCACACTGGAATGCAGTGGTGCTGTCTTATCTCACTGCAGTCTGAAACTCCTGGGCTCAAGCAGTCCTTCTGCCTCAGCCTCCCAAGTACCTGGGTACCTGGGATTACAGGCATGTGACATAACACCTGGCTAATTTAAATTTTTTTTTTTTTTTGGTAGTGATAGCGGTCTCACTTTCTTGCCCAGGCTAGTCTTGAACTCCTGGACTCAAGTGATCCTTTCACCCCAGCCTCCCAAAGTGCTGGGGTTTCAGGCATGAATCACCACTTATCTTTGCTATTGTGAGCAGTGTTGTGATAAACGTATAAGGGCAGGTGTCTTTTTGGTGGAACAATTTTATTTTCCTTTGGCTATTTACCAAGTAACGGGATTGCTGGGTTGAATGCTAGGTCTATTTTTAGTTCTTTGAGAAATCTCCAAACTGCTTTCCATAGGTGCTGAATTAATTTACATTCCCACCAACAGTGTATAAGAGTTCCTTTTTTTCCATAGTTTTGCCAACATGTTGTTTTTTGACTTTCTAATAAGAGCCATTCTGATTGTTGTGAGATGGTATCTCATTGTGGTTTTGATTTGCATTTCCCTGATGACTAGTGATGTTGGGCATTTGTTCTTTTTGTTGGCTGCTTATATATCTTCTTTTAAGAAGTGTCTGTTCTTGCTCTTTGCCCGCTTTTTAATGAGGTTATGTGTTTTTTTCTTGTTGATTTGTTTAACTTAACTTCCCTATAGATTCTGGGTATTAGACTTTTGTTGGATCCATAGTTTGTGAATATTTTCTCCCATTCTGTAGGTTGTCTGTTTACTCTGTTGATAGTTTCTTTTGCTGTGGAGAAGTTCTTTAGTTTAATTAGGTCCCAACTGTTAATTTTTGGTTTTTGTTGCAATTGCTTTTGAGGACTTAGTCAAATTCTTTGCCTAGCCCGATGTCCAGAAGACTATTTCCTAGATTTTGTTCTAGGACTTTTATAGTTTGAGGTCTTACATTTAAGTTCTTAATCCATCTTGAGTTAATTTTTATCTGTGGTTAGAGGTAGGGGTCCAGTTTCATTTGTATGCATATGGTTAGCCATTTTTCCCAGCACCATTTATTGAACAGGGAGTCCTTTCCTCATTGCTTATTTTTGTCAATTTTGTCAAAGATCAATTGGCTGTAGGTGTGCAGCTTTAATTTCTGGGTTCTGTATTCTGTTTCATTGGTCTATGTGTTTATTTATTTTATTTTATTTTATTTTTTTTGAGACGGAGTCTCGCTGTGTCTCCCAGGCTGGAGTGCAGTGGCGTGATCTCGGCTCACTGCAAGCTCCGCCTCCTGGGTTCATGCCATTCTCCTGCCTCAGCCTCCCAAGTAGCTGAGACTACAGGCGCCCGCCACCACGCCCGGCTAGTTTTTTCTTTTTTTTTTTTTTGAGACGGAGTCTCGCTCTGTCGCCCAGGCTGGAGTGCAGTGGCCGGATCTCAGCTCACTGCAAGCTCCGCCTCCCGGGTTCGGGCCATTCTCCTGTCTCAGCCTCCTGAGTAGCTGGGACTACAGGCGCCCGCCACCTCGCCCGGCTAGTTTTTTGTATTTTTTAGTAGAGACGGGGTTTCACCGTGTTAGCCAGGATGGTCTCAATCTCCTGACCTAGTGATCCGCCCGTCTCGGCCTCCCAAAGTGCTGGGATTACAGGCTTGAGCCACCGCGCCCGGCCTCGGCTAGTTTTTTGTATTTTTAGTAGAGACAGGGTTTCACCATGTTAGCCAGGATAGTCCATTCTCCTGTCTCAGCCTCCTGAGTAGCTGGGACTACAGGCGCCCGCCACCTCGCCCGGCTAGTTTTTTGTATTTTTTAGTAGAGACGGGGTTTCACCGTGTTAGCCAGGATGGTCTCAATCTCCTGACCTCGTGATCCACCCGCCTCGGCCTCCTAAAGTGCTGGGATTACAGGCTTGAGCCACCGCGCCCGGCCTATGTGTTTATTTTTGTACCAATGTCATGCTGTTTTAGTTAGTGTAGCCTGGTAGTATAGTTTGAAGATGGGCAATGTGATGGCTCTGGCTTTGTTCTTTTTTCTTAGGGTTGCTTTGGCTATTTGGGCTCTTTTTTGGTTCTATAAGAATTTTAGAAGAGTTTATTCTAATTCTATGAAAAATGATGTTGGCAATTGAATAGCAATAGCATTGAATCTGTAGATTGCTTTGGGCAGTATGGACATTTTCATGATATTCATTCTTCCAGTCTATGAACATGGAATGTTTTTCCAGTTGTGCCATCTATGATACTTCTTTCAGCAGTGTTTCGTAGTTCTTCTTGAAGAGCTCTTTCACCTCCTTGGTTAGATGTATTCCTAGGTTATTTTTTTGTGTGTGGCTGTTGTAAATAGGATTGTGTTCTTGAGGACTGGCTCTCAGCTTGAACCTTTTTTTTTTTTTGAGACAGGATCTCACTCTTTTACCCAGGCTATGGTGCAGTAGCATGACCACGACTCCCTGCAGCCTCGACCTCCTGATCTCAAGCGATTCTCCTGCCTGAGCATCCTGAGTAGCTGGGACTACAGGTGTGTGCCATCACACCTGACTAATTTCTGTATTTTTTTGTAGAGACAGGGTTTCGCCATGTTGCGCAGGGTGGTCTCGAACTCCTGAGCTCAAGTGATCTGCCTTCCTTGGCTCTTCCAAAAGTGCTGGGACTACGAGTGCGAGCCACCACACCTGGCCTTCAGTTCTGTGTTGAATAGGTGCGGTAAGAGTGGATATCTCTGTCTTATTCCAGTTCTTAGGGGAAGTGTTTCTTCTAGCTGCCCATTTTTATTTTTAATGAAATGTCCCAGAATGCTCTTTAAAAGGCTCTTTCTCTTCCAATCTCATACAAAAATTTTTCCTCCTTGAAAATTCAAGCAACCAGTTGGCTCTCTTCACATCCAGCCTTTCTCATCACTGCTCTTTTCTGACCACCCAGGCATTTCCCTTGTTCACTGACTACTGGCTTGTTGGTGTCCCCCTCCCCATTTCCCGCTATCTTGAATGACTTGAACATGTTTAGGAGTGATTCATTCAACAATCTAATTTCAAGGTCACATGCCTTTCTCAGCTGCCAAGATTTGCTGTGCCCTTCACTGTGGCAATAGTCTGCCTTGGGCCAGACCCTGCACATGGTCATCACGTGGACTGTCTGGTAAACACTGCTCTAGCACTCAGGCAGTACCTCCTCTCCTCCCTGCCTCCTTTTCCTACCATTGTTCCCTCTAAACTGCAAGACCTCCTGCTCCTCCTCCTTCCTCCTGCTGACACCATTGCCTCCATGGCCTCCCCTCCCACTAGCTCACCCAGCCCCAGTGTCCATTACATTTCCTGATGCTTTCAACGTTGGACCAGCCCAGCCATCCTCCTTCTCTGTTCCTACAGCTGGGGCTGCTTAGTGAGGTTTGGGAAGAAGCTTTCCTGTGTGCACGGACTCTTGTCATTTCTCCTGGTTTCCAGCACCTTGGGATCCTCCTCTATGTCCTTACTTATCTCCCACTCATTTCCATAGTGGTGGAGGCAGACCTCGGGTGTGACCCTCACGGCCTCCCTGCTCTGCTCTTCCTCTGCAGGTGGGTGTCCCAGCAGGCGGCTTTACTTCCTGCTGTACGGAGTCAAGGGTATGAGTGTGGCCACCTCAGCTTGGCCCTCCCTTGTTTATGCCACTCACCTTTGCTTTTTCCTTTTACATGTCAGAGGCACATATGGCCTGGATGTGTGTGTGTATGGTGTGGGTGTGGATGTGTGTATGTGGGGGGGGTTGGGGGGTTGGGATGTATTTTGTGTGTGGTGTATGTGTATGTGGGTGTTTTTTGGGGTGTCTGGTGTGTATGGTGTGTATGTGTTTGGGGCATGTTTATGGTGTGAGTGTGAGGGAATGTGTGGTGTGTGTGTGTATATGGTGGGGGAGGTGGGTGTCATGTGATGTGTGTGACTGTGGTGTGTCTGTATATGTGGGACTATGGGGGATTGGGATGTGTGTATTTTGTGTGTGGGGGGAGATGTGGGTGTGGTGTGCTTGGTGTGTGTGGCTGTATGAGGGGGATGTGTGTGTGTGGTATGTGTATGTTGGGGGATGTTTGTGGTATGTATATATATGTGGAGGGTATGGGGTATGTGTGTGTGTGGAAGGTGTGTGGGGGGATATGTGTGGGCATGTGTGGTGTGTGTGTGGTGTGTGTGTGGGTGTGGTGTGTGGGGGTGTGTGGGCTGCATATGTGGGGGTGTGTGTATGTGTGTTGGAGTGTGTGTGGGGTGTGTGTGGTGTGTGTGTTAGGTGGGTGATGTGTGTTTGTGGGCTCTGTCAGTCAAGGCTGGAGCAGTTGGTGCAGTCAGCTGGTGTGTTGTGTATGGTGTGTGGGGTGTGGTGTGTGTGTGATCTGTGGTGTGTGATGTGTGGTGTGTGTGTGGTGTGTGATGTGGGTGTGTGGTGTGTGGTGTGGGTGTGTGGGCTCTGTCAGGCAAGGCTGGGGCAGTTAGTGCAGTCAGCTGGTGTGTGTGTGGTGTATGTGGTCTGTGGTATGTGGTGTGTGTGTGTGTGGTGTGTGTGATGTGTGTGTGGTGTCTGGTGTGTGTGTGGTGTGTGATGTGTAGTGTGTGGTGTATGGTGTGTGGTGTGTGTGGCGTATGTGTGATATGTGTGGTGTGATGTGTGTGGTGTGCGATGTGTGTATGGTGTGTGGTGTGTGTGCAGTGTGTGTGGTGTGCACAGTGTGCAAGTGGTCTGCATATGGTGTGTGTGTGGTGTGAGAGATGTGCGTGTGGTGTGTGTGTGTGCAGTGTGTGGTATGTGTGGTGTGTGTATGGTGTGGGGTGTGGTATGTGTGTGGTGCAGTGTGTGGTGTGTGTGTGGTGTATGATTGTGTGTGTGTGGTGTATGATGTGTGTGTTGTGTGTGTGTGGTATGTGTGGTGTGTTTATGGTGGTCTGTGTGGTGTGTGGTGTATGATTGTGTGTGGTGTGGTGTGTGTGTGGTGTGTACGTATGGTGCAAATGCTGTGTGGTGTGTGTGTGGTGTGTGATGTGAGTGGTGTGTGGTGTGACCGGTGTGTGGTGTATGATTGTGTGTGGTGTGGTGTGTGTGTGGTGTGTACGTATGGTGCAAATGCTGTGTGGTGTGTGTGTGGTGGGTGTGTTGTGTGTGTGGTGTGTGATGTGAGTGGTGTGTGGTGTGACCGGTGTGTGACTGGTGTGTGTGGCGTGGTGTGTGTGATGTGTGCGACAGGTGTGTGTAACGTGTGTGTGGCGTGGCGTGTGTGATGTGTGTGACGGATGTGTGTGACTGGTGTGTGTGGTGTGGTGTGGAGTGTGTGCTGTGGGGTGTGTGTGTGTAATCTTCCTGCCTCTGTATTGAGCCTTCCTCTGGGATGTGCCCTGTTGCCTGTCACCTCTTGCTCCAGTATTTCTAGCACTCCTGCTCCACTGGCTCCTGTTCAGCCTTTTGTCTCCCAGGCCATGGCTGCCCTTTCAAACCACTAGCCACCCTGGGTTTATCATGACATGTTGCATTTTCCCAGAATGCAGAGCTGGCTCATGGTGTATTCCTTCTGCTTCCACCTGAAATCCCTGTGGGCCCTGTAGGTCAGTGGTGGATCAGACTCGATTCTGCCATTGGGCCACATGTCCATCTCTTTTGTGGCAAACACTCATAGGGTTGTACATGGGACATTGTTGCGACTCGGCCTCTGTGAGTTCTTTCAGTGGCATAGCCTCCCCAGCCATATGGTTTCAGGCTGTTGCTAGTTTATCTACCTTTTTAATGAAGACCCTGTTTGTTACTCTCCAAATCTAGGAACTTCCAGCATATGGTGGCCAGACACACCAGCTGACCTTGGAGACCCCTCAAGGTGGTTGGTGCTGCTAGCAGGCTGGCTGGATTCTGTTTACTGTAGTGGTTGTAGCTTTTCAATCTTGACAGCCATACCTCACGGGTAATTTTCCCCATTCCCGTCAACCTCTCAGGTGTCTGCTGGAAATGGCCACTTGACAGAACTGTGTGCAGGGTGAGCTGTGTCAGCCAAGGCTGGGGCAGTTCAGTGCAGTCCGCTGGTGGCATGCCCCCGGCAGGGCCCTGTCTGTTTCTTCTCTGTGTATTTCTCCTTAGTCATTCAGCCATGGGATGACACATGTCAGGAGCGTCCCGCATCGTCACTGCCTCAGTCCCTTTCCTTCCCCTCTGGCCACTGGTCACCCAGGCTTGTGCTCCCAGGGCCTGGTGTGGGCAGGATTTGTGCTGTGCCTGGACCTTGGATTGCAGGGGACCCTGAGTGCTGTCCTGGCACTGAGCTGCATGTGGAGGGCCCAAAGTCTCCTTTCTGTGGCTGTTTCTCCACTGCTGCCACGTGACACTGGCGTTTCCATTCGCCTTGACACTTGGTAACACTTAGGCAACTGCAATTATTATTATTTTTTATATTAGATTTGTGGATTTCTCCAGCCTTTAAAGTTTCCCTCCCTTTTTTTGTACTTCCTTATGGAGGCCAGGTTATTTTTTTTCCTCACTGCCCATGCTGCCTATGATTTTACCAGTCCTTGTTGAGTAGGCCATGAAAGGCCTTTTCACATCTTTGCTAGTGGCTCCTCAGGTCGGACCTGCTGGAGGTGTTATTGAAGGGGATGGCGGAAGGCCCAGAGTTTAAGGTGGTTCTTCACCTGGAGTGAGGAGAGAGGCCTCCAGGGCGGGAGCTACCCACATTCCTAAATGGTCACTTGGTTCTCAGGATGACGCTCTCCCTGGATTTGCAGTTGGGGTGCAGTGTCTATGACGAGACCACCTCTACTTTTACCAAGCCGAGGTAACTGACATAGTGGATTTCACTGTCAGGGGCCGGGGAGTATTTGGCCTGTGTGGGACAACAGTGGCTCAGCAAGGTTGTCTCATCCAGGCACAGGGTGGAGGGTTACAGAAATGCCTCTTGGAGTTTGGGCTCTATACGGTTCCTGTTTCTTGAAGTTACTATTGGTTTATCCTCGCCCAGCATCTTCCCCAGGTGTCACCAGTAGGATGTCTGATCAGTGTGAGTATGGCTTGTGAGAAGTTTCTGGGTTCTTTGTGCAGTTGACTTCAGAAGCAGCTGTGAGCTGTGCAGGAAAAGCAGCTCACCTCTGTGGGCAAATCAGGGTGATGGTATTGTCCCACCTCTCTGTGGAGTAGATGTGTGGCTGCATCTGCAGGGCGGAGCCACCCACAAGCTCCTGTTTTCCAAAGAATTCGTCTGGAATAGTCACAGTGCAGATTGTATTTTTCAAAGATGCTTCCAGAAGTGTTTCCGCAAAATGTCTTAAGACAACAGCAGCCTTTTAGAACTAAGTGTGGAGAGGAAGCTGTAAAGCTTGTACCACACTTTGTTCACTGGTTGCTTTGTGTGTCTGTCTCCCATTTCCTGTAAACTTCTGGAGAGCGTCGAGTCCAGGACAGAGAAAACGCTCAGTAAATGTTACATGATGAGTGAGAGCAAATCACCACTTTCTGGGTGTGGTTCTCCCTTGTTTGTTATTAAAAGTTCTACAGAATGTTACTGTGCATTTTGGTGGCCCAGTCCCTTTTTCACATATGTATTGGCTGAAAAGAAATCTTCAAACATGATGGAGTTTCTAAACAGTTTCCAGTCAAAGCTTTAGTAATTCTAGATAGGAAAGTTATCATCAGGAATCTTGTAAGATAATTTTAAGACATTGCATTACCGTTAATTGTTCTGATGAAGGAAGTATGTTTTCAAGACAAACTCTATCTAGATAATGTTCAAATTCCTAAGTTTAGAGTCCTCATCATTTCCAGATATTAACAAAAGTCAATATCTGGAAGTCATATGGGGCCTGTGAACTAATGTGTATTATTTCCAGGTGGTACAGCTTTCAGCTGCAGTGTGCTTACCCGTCACTGAATTGGTCTCTGTTGAGTTATAAATTGGTAGATGGTACTGTGAACATCAGCTCTTCTGAAAGGCATTTTTGGGTTTTACCCTTTCTAGTTTGGTCATTCTGTGTACGTTAAAAAAAACTCGTATAACTAAGTCATTTGCTTATTTGGCCTTTTCAATAAGGAAAAGGCAAATAACCAAATACACAAATAGGCAAAAGAGAAAATCAGGCAATTTACAGAATAAAACACGCAGCAGCTTCATAAACACGAGAAAGATTCTTGCTCTCCATAGTAATCAGGGGAAAGCAAATTATAACCCATAAGATGCCTTTTCAGTGCCTCTCATTGAAAAAAATCACAGTCTGATGATTACAAGCTTCCGACTGGACGTGAAGCTACAGTGAAGCTTACACCTGTCCATGTGCTGCTGGAGGGTATGTGGAGCCAGCTGGCCTGCGTCTGTGGAGGCTATGTCTGCACATGCCGAGGACAGAGTCCCCGTCTGCATGTGTACTTCAGAGAACGTTTTCCATAGGACACCGGGATGCTTGTACAGAAAATGTTATAGCAGTGGTGTTTATAATAGCACAAACTAGGAAGTTACCTAAATGTCCAGAAGCTGGAGAATAGATAGATAAATTGTGATTAGTTAAAAAGTTGGCATATATCAGTGGAAATAGGTTGGAGCTATAGAAATCAACATAAACGGATCTCGCCATGGTGTGGAAGGTTGCCTGCAGTATGCTGCTGTTGATGCAGACATACAAAGAAAAATGATTCTGCACCTAAAGTATTAGCACTGCATGGCTAGTTTAAATATCAGACGTAGCTGTGGTTACACCTCCCTGAAGCACACCTTTGGGTAGCGTTCACAAAGGGAATTCAACTCTGGTTACAGGGTTTCTTTCTTAACCAGGGGGGTGAGTATTGTATTATTCTTTTTTTTTTTGAGACGGAGTCTCGCTGTGTCGCCCAGGCTGGTGTGCAGTGGCCGGATCTCAGCTCACTGCAAGCTCTGCTTCCCGGGTTTTTACGCCATTCTCCTGCCTCAGCCTCCCGAGTAGCCGGGACTACAGGCGCCCGCCACCTCGCCCGGCTAGTTTTTTGTATTTTTTAGTAGAGACGGGGTTTCACCGTGTTAGCCAGGATGGTCTCGAACTCCTGACCTCGTGATCCGCCCGTCTCGGCCTCCCAAAGTGCTGGGATTACAGGCTTGAGCCACCGCGCCCGGCCTATATTATTCTTTATCTCCTTTTGTATGTCTTCATTGTAACATAATATATACGAATTAACATACAGACATTTGAGGATGACGTGGTAGAGACCACAGGTTTTTAGGTTCTAACTTGACTGAGGAAAGAGTCACAGAATCTAAGTCTGTTAGGTCATTAGTTACTGTATTCGGTCTAATGAAAAATTGGTAGGCCTCTTAAGTGTCTGTCAAGAATAATTTGGTCTAAAAATGTAGTATTGCTGTGCCAGTTGCTTTCTCAAATTACATGCAGTCTTTTGTAGGAATTTTATTACTTATTGTACTGTAGAATTACTTTATGGTGCTAATTTGGCTCTCTTAGGTTTTGGTCAGTTTAGCATGACTGACTGGCTTGTTTCTGGGCAGTGAACTTCACAGATACTACTTTTTCTTGCTTATTTTTATTGCTAGTTTGTTTTGAAGTACTGGGTGTGTTTATTCTGTTACTCGTAGGTTACAAGTTATATTTTCTTTCAAGATGAAGAATAAGGTGGTCAAGTTGTCACTTTTACCTTTAGTGACTCAGTTGTGTTGGCCTATGGAGGAGTGCTGTCTTGCTTTTCACACTTTGAGCTTGTTCAGCCCTGAGACCTTGTGTATTTAGGTAAAGAGAATTTGCTTTTTATTGAAGATGAGTTACTCGTGTTGCTTATGTAGCATTTCGAGTTCACCAGTACTTTTATTTTAGCCATCTTTTCAGTTCTTTTAAATGTCAGATGGATCTGAGATGATCGAGACTGCAGAGACTGGGAAGTTGCTCTTTTGGAGCCCATTAGCCCCATTTATAACAGGCTTTCTGCTGAGGTTTGTGGTAGGAAGCAGAATTTGCCTACTTTTTTTTTTGTCATTGGAAGGAAAAGCCTAACTCTTAGTACACTAGTTTGAGAAGTAACATTTTCTTTCTTTCTTTCTTTTTTTTTTTTTTTTTTTTGAGACTGAGTCTCACTTTATTGCCCAGGCTGGAGTGCAGTGGTGCCATCTTGGCTCACTGCAACCTCTGCCTCCCGAGTTCAAGTGATTCTCCTGCCTCAGCCTCCTATAGCTGGGACTACAGGAATGTGCCACCATGCCCAGCTAATTTTTGTGCTTTTAGTAGAGATGAGGTTTCACCATGTTGGCCAGGCTGGTCTCGAACTCCTGACCTCAAGTGATCTGCCCGCCTCAGCCTCCCAAAGTGCTGGGATTACAGACCTGAGCCACTGCACGTGGCCAAGAAATGACATTTAATATTTCAATACTAGAAGAGTAAAATGAATGGGCAGTCTCTTTAGACTTGATAATTGGAAACTCGATACACTATTTACAGATATTTTTGGTTGGAATAGAAATATTATATTAGACAAAACACTTGCATAAGAAACAGAATCTTTTGGGTTTATTTTTTTGCTAACTCTTGTGTGACCTAGTGTGACCCAGAAGTCTTTGGTCTTCTGTGAGATGTATCTTGGCAGTGACGTGAGGTCTCAGGTGGCGACATGGTTGTTGTAAGTATGTGTTTCGTTTTAGCTTCTTAAGGATAACTGATTTTGACCAAATATAAAAATGTAAAGACCTCTGCCAACTTGGGGGTTGTTTTTGCCACCTTAAATCTAAATGGCAGTCAGCAAAGAATTTCAACTGGCCATCTTTTCAGAAGGTTGCCCTACATTACAGTTATTACCAGATGCTAGCTTTGCTTTTTAAGACATACAAAAGATTGGTTTATCTTATTTTCATGCTGTAAGGCAGAGGTCAGCAGACTTTTTCCATAAAGTGTCAGACAGAAAATATTTTAGGCTCTTGGGGTCATATGATATCTGTTGCAGTGACTCAGTTCTGCTGTTACTGCCTGTGTGAAAGCAGCCATGGGCAATATATTTAATTCTAAGGAATTCCACCTCTCTGGGTTTGTGATCTGAAGCAGGAAGTTTTCTCTTCTTGGAACACTGGATTCGACACCTCACTAAATTCTAGTTAAGGTCCTAAATTTTCCTCATGAACACTACATTTGAGTAGCCCTTACTACCTCATTAAACAGGTTACTAGTGAGTAGCTTTTGAATGCGTGTAAAAATTGTCAGTGAAACTTGGAAGAACTTGCAGTGTGGCTTATTTTGTAGCCCGCTGGGATGCTGAGGACCTTGTTTTGAGAACTGAGCACCCTGCTCTGGAGGGTGCTTGCATAGCTCTGTCTTTTCTGGCTCCATAGCATTGCCAGGGACTTTGAAAGTGCCCATGGTCAGCCAGGGACGGTGGCTCACACCTGTAATCCCAGTACTTTGGGAAGCCAAGGCAGGCGTGTCACCTGAGGTCAGGAGTTTGAGACCAGCCTGGCCAACATGGTGAAACCCTGTCTCTACTAAAAAAAAAAAGTACAGAAATTAGCCGGGTGTGGTGGCACAGGCCTGTAGTCCCAGCTACTCACGAGGCCGAGGCAGGAGAATTGCTGGAACCCGGGAGGCAGAGGTTGCAGGGAGCCAAGATTGCACCACTGCACTCCAGCCTGTCTGTCTCACTTGGCCACAGAGCGAGACCCTGTCTCAAAAAAAACAGCAACAGAAAAAGAAAGTGCCTATGGTCACATGGGAGAGAAGGAAGACCTTGGCTTTTATATATTTTGATCTTAATCACTGGCAGTTGATTCACTTTTCAGTAAAAAATTTGAGTCCTTATTGCATCCAGTCTTACTATACTAGTTTATGAGATGATAAAGACAAGGCCGGGAGCTTGCTTTTGACAAAATTTAGTGGGGAAACCAGAGACTTTAATAGAAAACTATAATAGAAATTTTCCATGGCACGCATGTGTTACATGTACCATAGTATGTTTAGTTAGTCCCTTAACAATGAACTTGGTCAGTGTTATGATTTTTTCCTTTTGCCTTAGGCTCCAGTATGTCTTGGCATGGCACTGTTAACCAGTTCCATCTTTATTTAAAAATTTGGACTGGGCACAGTGGCTTGTGCCTGTAATCCCAGCACTTTGGGAGGCTGACGTGGGAAAATTGCCTGAGGCCAAGAATTCAAGACCAGCGCTGGCAAGATGGCAAGACCTCATCTCTACAAAAAATTGAAAAATTAGCTGGGTATGGTGGCACGTGCCTGTAGTCTCAGCTACTCAGGAGGCTGAGGCAGGAGGATTGCTTGAGCCTAGGAATTCTAGGTGGCAGTGAACAATGACTGTGCCACTGCACTCCAGCCTGGGTGACAAAGTGAGACCCTAGCTGTAGGAAAAAAAAGTAAAACATTAAAGTTTTGCTTATTAGGGCATTTTTTATATATTTTTTAAAATATTGAATTACAGTGTTAAAAAATATGGGCTACTGGGTATTTTGATACTCCCTTAAATTTACACCCAAAGCAAGTGGCTTACTCTCCTCATCCTAGCCGGCAGTGCTAGTTCAGTGTTTATTTGATAGCATGTGTAGTGGAGGTGGCAGAAGGTAGGTTGTGGGGGCTCTGGACTCTGTTATCTTTTCCTGAAGAGAATTATGTGTGTTCTAGCTGGTCGTCAGCTTTGCCTGACTCATACCTGAGCTCTGGCTCCCTGGACATGGTCTGAAGCAGAGCTGTGCCTCATTCCTCTGCCTTGCAGCTGTCCCTCTTTCTCTGCCTTACACTTGTGTCATTTAGAGGTCGGAACCTTAGAGGGTTTTCGTGCACCTTTAGTGCTCACTTGTTCTGAAACCCTCCTTTCTAGGTGTCTTCTTCCCTTTCTTTCCACCCTGGTGACCCTGGACTCTGGTTTTACTTTTGAAACTGGGCATCCCTAGCCGGGCGCGGTGGCTCAAGCCTGTAATCCCAGCACTTTGGGAGGCCGAGACGGGCGGATCACGAGGTCAGGAGGTCGAGACCATCCTGGCTAATATGGTGAAACCCCGTCTCTACTAAAAATACAAAAAACTAGCCGGGCGAGGTGGTGGGCGCCTGTAGTCCCAGCTACTCGGGAGGCTGAGGCAGGAGAATGGCGGGAACCCGGGAGGCGGAGCTTGCAGTGAGCTGAGATCCGGCCACTGCACTCCAGCCTGGGCGACAAAGCGAGACTCCGTCTCAAAAAAAAAAAAAAAAAAAAAGAAACTGGGCATCCCCAGGTTTCTGATTGAGGGCTGGCTGCCTGGTGCTGTGTAGCCCTGCCTAAACCTCAATATATTTGCCCTCTTTATCTAAAAAAAAAATTCTTTTTTTTTTTTTTTTTTTTGGGACAGGATACTGCTCTGTCATGCAGGCCGGAGTGCAGTGGCTGGCACCATCACAACCCTGCAGCCCTTGACGGCCCCGGGCTCAAGTGATTCTCTTGCCTCAGCCTTTCGGGTAGCTGAGACTATAGGCATGTGCCACCATGCCTGTCTAATGTTTTTTTTTCCTGTTGTTGTTTGTTTTTTAATGAAGTGATGGGATCTTTTTGTGTTGCCCAAGCTGGTTTTGAACTCCTGGGCTCAAGCAGTCTTCCCATATTGGCCTCCCGAAGTGCTGGGATTACAGGCATGAGCCACCCCTCTTCTTTCAAGGGGGCACTTCTCTTCATTTTCTGCCTGCCTTTGGCTGCTTTCCATTCCCCTTAAATGGTTCCTATATTTTGTTCAGAATTTGTGATTCTTACTAGTGGGACGGTTAGTCCAATGCAAGTTATTCTGCCATTGCTGCAGCTATTTTTTTCTGGAATAAGTATTTAAGGCTGTGTGTGTGTGTGTGTGTGTGTATATATTTCACTAGCATCACAAGTTTTATTTTTGTATATTCATTCTTGTTCAGTTGCCCAATTTTCCTCATAATTTCTTTGACTTACTCTTATAGAAGTGTACTTTTAATTTTCTTTTTTCGTTTTTTTTTTTTTTTTTTTTTGAGACAGAGCCTCCCTCTGTCACTCAGGCTGGAGTGCAGTGGCGCGATCTCAGCTCACTGCAAGCTCCGCTTCCCGGGTTTACGCCATTCTCCTGCCTCAGTCTCCCGAGTAGCTGGGACGACAGGCGCCCGCCAACGCACCCAGCTAATTTTTTGTATTTTTAGTAGAGACGGGGTTTCACCGTTTTGGCCCGGATCGTCTTGATCTCCTGACCTCATGATCCGCCCACCTCAGCCTCCCAAAGTGCCGGGATTACAGGCATGAGCCATCGCGCCTGGCCACTTTTCTTTCTTTTAAAATTATTATTATTTTTAATTATTATTTTTGACATAGGGTCTTGCTCTGTCACCCAGGCTGGAGTGTAGTAGCACTATCACAGCTCACTGCAGCCTTGACCTCCTGGGCTCAAGCGATCCTCCCACCTCATCTGCTCCAGTAGCTGGGACCACAGGGGTGTGCCATCACGCCCAGCTGTTTTTATATTTTTTGCAGAGACGGGGTCTTGCCATGTTGCCCAGGCTGGCCTCCAACTCTTGAACTCAAGCCATCTGCCCACCTCAGCCTCTGAAAGTGTTGTGATTATAAGTGTGAGTCACTGCACTTAGTCTATTTTCTTTTCTGTTAATGTAGCTACCTCAGCCTTCTCTTTCTTCTTTTTTCATTAGTATTTGATATATCTTTTCCCATTCTTTTACTTTCAACTTTCCACAAACTTTTTTTTTTTAGAGTCTCACTCTGTTGCCCAGGCTGGAATGCACTGGTGCAATCTCGCTTCATTACAACCTCCGCCTCCTGCGTTCAAGAGATTCTCCTGCCTCAGCCTCCCTAGTAGTTGGGACTACAGGTGCACATCACCACATCTGGCTATTTTTTTCGTATTTTTAGTAGAGACAGGGTTTTGCCACGTTGGCCAGGGTGGTCTTGAACTCCTGGCCTCAAGTAATCTGCCCGCCCTGGCCTCCCAAAGTGCTAGAATTACAGGTGTGAGCCACCACTCCTGGCCCCTTTCTGGAGACTTTTGTTTCAGGTGTGTTTCTTTGAAACAGTCCATGGTTGCATTTTGTTTTTCCTTTAACAATCTATAATCTATGCCTTTTAATAGGAATATCCTGTTCATTAACATTTGTGATTAATGAAGTAATTGGATTTATTTATTCTGTCATATTTTGTTTTTCTTTTTATGTTTTTTCTGTTATCTTTCCCTCCCTACTTCCCTTTCTCCCTCGCTTCCTGCCTTCTTCCCTTCCTCCCACCCTCTTTCTTCCTTCTGTCTCTCCCTTCTTCTTACTCTTTTTGTTCCTTTTTTATTCTTTCTTTCAACAGGGTCTTACTCTGTTATCTTTCTTTCAAAGTCACTAAGTTCTGAGTTCATTTTATTCTTCTAGTGTCTCGAAAGTTTACCCTTGTTTCTTTCAGTGATAGCCCCTGTTTTACAGCATGATTTGATGCATTTGGTATACGTGAAAGTAATTAACGTCTTTCTCACCTAAACAGTTGAAAGATCTTAGAATGCTCTAATATTTACATCCTGGATTACATGGATTCATGGACTGTATCTTAGCTCTGTTGAAAAGTTTCAGAAATCCCATAGAGTAGACATTTCAATGACTGCTTTTACCCCCCAGTGTTTACTTCTGTACACTCACATCCCGTTACTTACTCCCTCCTGGTATCTCAGAACATTCTTCTGACGTCATTTTCCTTTTTCCGAAGTCTGTCCTTCAAATTCTTTCAGTTCAGATCTGTTTGTTTAAAAATGTCTGAGATTTTCTTTGACAGTATTTTTACCTCTTTTGTTGAAACTCTTTTTGCTGGGTTTACAATTCTGTGTATTATTTTCTCTTTATACTTGGTAGATATAGAGAGCCTAGCTTTTGGTGTAATTACTCTTTTATTGGTAATATATCCTTTCTCTCTGGCTGTTTTACAAAATTCGTCTTTAATTTTCTAAAGTTTGATTGTGATGTGTGTAGATTTGTATTTATTTTGTATCTTTCTTGAGATTTATTTGTGCCTCCTGAATCTGAGGGTTTATATTTACTCATTTCTGGAAAATATTTTTGAAATATTTTTTTCCTTCATTCTTTCTGTTCTTTCTTTGTGGACCGTATTTGGAAGAATATTGAACTTTTCATCTTCCTCTCCTTGTACTTTAACCTCTCTTTCATCTGTTTTTCTTTCTTGCTGTAGTTTCTTAAGGTCTATTTTTCTGTTTAGTATTTCTGCTTTTCCATGTGTCTAATTATCCTTGAGTTTTACATTTTAATTATTGTTTTCCTTTTTTGTAAATTCTGTTGTTATTTTTGAATTGGCTGGTCATTCATAATAGTAATCCTAGCTTCTTGATTATATTTTTACTTTCTTTTAAAATTATCTTCACCCATTAAACGTATCAGTTTTCTCTTCTGCAGTTGATACTTCTAGTATCTGAAAAATTTTTGGTTCTAGCCCTGTTATTGGTTCTTTGCGCTGGCTGTTACTCAGCTGGTCTTCTTTTTCTCATGAGTCAGATTATGATTTTTGTTATGAACTCTCATTTGCTAGTATGTATTTGGGGGAATTATTTGAAGACCAGGTTGAGGATCCTTTCCTTTAATGTCCAGGAAGCTGGGGGAGCTTCTTTCCCACTCTGTTTTATGTTAGAATTACTGGCCTGGGGATTTTGAGGCCTGCCAGAAAGTGAATTCCTGCTAAGCTTGAAAGTTCTGTCTCTTCTGGTGTCTGCGGGGCCTGTGAACTGAATGCCCATGTCTCTCTGAGGCTTTTCCCTCTGTCCCTCTGCGTGAAGCCACTGTAACTGAAGCTCTGGTCTTTTGGAATCGTAGCATCTTTTGCACTTTCCTCTGAGATTTTGTGCTCTTACTTTGTTCCTGATCAGAGATGTTTTCCTTTCATTTCTTGCAAACTCATTCTTTATTTCAAAGGCTTTACAAAAATATTTGTCTAGCCTTTTTATTGCTCTGCAGTGTAAAGTGTTTGGGTTCTCTGTATTTTGCAGTATTTGCAGAAACCGAAGTCCTGTAGTTTCTGGCTTTCACTAGACTCTGCATTGCCAGCCATGGTTCAGTCCTGAAACAGCTTGTAAAGTCCTGTCCTATTCAGTAAACTGCTCTGTTGGTTTGAGGGATGGTTGGGTTGTAGTACTCTTCGTTCCTTGTACTGTGATTATGCAGTCCTGTGGCCTGACCTGGCTACCTGGATGTCATGCGTGATGTTCGTTGAATGAAAATATGTCATTAGGTTTTAGATGGCTGAATTGAACTTTGAGAGTACAGTACTCTTACAAATTGAGAGTAACCTGTATATTAATGCAGGATTGGTCATAAAAGAGATGAATCATGGCCGGGCGCGGTGGCTCAAGCCTGTAATCCCAGCACTTTGGGAGGCCGAGGCGGGCGGATCACAAGGTCAGGAGATCGAGACCACAGTGAAACCCCGTCTCTACTAAAAATACAAAAAATTAGCCGGGCGCGGTGGCGGGCGCCTGTAGTCCTAGCTACTCGGGAGGCTGAGGCAGGAGAATGGCGTGAACCCAGGAGGCGGAGCTTACAGTGAGCCGAGATCGCGCCACTGCACTCCAGCCTGGGCAACAGCGTGAGACTCCGTCTCAAAAAAAAAAAAAAAAAAAAAAAAAAAAAAAAAAGAGATGAATCAATAAATATGGTTTGTGAAGTTTCCCGTGGGACCCTCTCTGCGTTCGAGACTCTGGATTATGTGAGCGTATGAAAGGCGGTATTATGTGATATCATTGCTGAAGTTTCCCATTTTCCTGTAGCCTCACATAGACAGATATTACTTCACATACGTTATATTACAATGCTCATTATCCAGATTGTAGAATTGGACATCTAAAATGTGAGGGAATAACTAAATATGTTAAGTTCCTCTTAACTAGGAGATATGTTTAGGGTGAAATGTAGTGTGGATGGAGCATTCCAACACCTTTTTCTTTTACATTTCAGGCTGATGCTGATGTCCCTGTACAATGTAAGCATCAATTTGAAAGGCCTGAAATACATCAGCGAGAGTCCAGGGTTCATCCCGTTGCTGTGGTGGCTTTTGAGTGGTAAGCAGGGTGGTTATCTCTACAGCTGCTTGTATGGTTTATGCAGTAGTCTTCCCTTATCCACGGGGGATACGCTCCAAGCTTCCTAGCAAGCTTCCTAGCAGATGCCTGAAACCAGAGATAGCACCAAACCCTCTATGTATACTGTATTTTTAAACATTCATACATCTGTATGATAAAGTTTAATTTATAATTAGGCATAGAGATTATCAACAACAATAAAATAGAACAATTATAATAATAAGCCAGCACCGCTACTCCTGTGCTTTAGGGCCATTATTAAGTAAAATGAGGGTTACTTGAACACCGTTGCTGTGGTACTACAGCAGTTGACCTGATAACCTAGATAGCTACTGAGTGACCTAAAGGGCGCATAGCATATGCTGGACAAAGGGATGATTCATGTCCCTGATGGGATGGAGTGGGATGGCAGCATGAGATTTCATCATACTATGCAGAATGGTTTGCAATTTAAAACTTAAGAATTGTTTATTTCTGGATTTTTCCATTTGGTATTTCCAGACTTTGGTTGACTGTGGCTAACTGAAACTGTGGAAAGTGAAACTACAGATAAGAGGGGCCTACTGTATACCTGTTCTTCTGTAGCTGAAGGAAATTTTTTTTGTTTGTTTGTTTGGTTTTTGAGACGGAGTCTCGCTTTGTCTCCCAGGCTGGAGTGCAGTGGCCGGATCTCAGCTCACTGCAAGCTCCGCCTCCCGGGTTCACGCCATTCTCCTGCCTCAGCCTCCCGAGTAGCTGGGACTACAGGCGCCCACCACCTCGCCCGACTAGTTTTTTGTATTTCTTAGTAGAGACGGGGTTTCACCATGTTAGCCAGGATGATCTCGATCTCCTGACCTCGTGATCCACCCGTCTCGGCCTCCCAAAGTGCTGGGATTACAGGCTTGAGCCACCGCGCCCGGCCTGCTGAAGGAAATTTTAAAGTATTAGAAAGTAGGATTGATTATAAGATGTTATTTCTTTTTAAAGAAGTCAAATTTTAGAAAATTCCTTGGTATGTTAGGTTTACTCTAGTTCTGTTTCTGAAGTATTGCTTTCAATTTGGATATGATTTACTGGTGTCCCTACAACACAAAGAAAAATTGTCTTATAAAACAGCTGATAAACAGCATTAGCGTATCCCATTCTCTATTAACAGCACAGTACTATATGTGGGTATGTGGCTCTATCAGATAAAATAGAAGACCCATTGTTAAATAAGTTGGGTAAAAAGAAATTGGAAAGACACCGCAGCTCTGAAGGGAAGTACACATGTAGAGTGTGTATGTGTTTTAAACTTTCTTTAAAAAGCTGTCTTTACTGCAACCTTTCCTCTTCACCCTGAACTACCACTCTAACCTAAAGTTCTGTCCCAATTTCATCATAATTTTTAACACTGTATGTTGTTTAATGAGTATATATTTGACCCATGTATAAAAATAAATTAATTTTCCTTATTTTTTCATAATTCAAATTAACCTCTAATTTTTAGAGTCAGTTCCATTTGGTGGTGATTGCTTTTTTAAAATAATAGCTTTATTGATATATAATCAACATGTAATAAGTTGCATATATTTAAAGTGAACAATTGATAAGTGTTGATATAAATGTCCACCTGTAAAATTATTATCACAATCAAGGTAATACACAAACCCATGACCTCCAAAGGCACTTTGTGCCCCTTCGTGGTCCCTCCTCCCTGCTCCTCTCCCTGCCTTCCGGAGAGAGACTTGCCTTCTTTCTGCGCTGTAGTTAGTTTTCATTTTCTTTGATTTTATATAAGTGGAATCATAGTTTGTATTCTTTTTTGCCGAGCTGCTTTCACTCAGCATAATTATTTTGAGATCCATCCATGTTGATTTTGAGATCCATCCGTGTGTCTATTAATAGTTCATTACTTTTTATTGCTAAATAATATTCCATGTTATGGATATACCACAATTGGTGTATTCATTCAGCTAGTGATGGGCATTTGGGTTGTCCCCAGCTTTTGACTACTGTTCATAAAGCTGCTGGGAGCATTCTTGTACACGTCTTTGCATGGGCATATGCTTTTGTTTCTCTTGGGTAAATTCCTAGAAGTGGGATCTCTGGGACATGTGGTAGGCGCATGTTAGTTTTTATGAAACTGCCACCTTTTTCCAAAGTGCTTGTACCATCTTACATTCCCAGCAGCAGTGTGTTAGTGTATGGTCATTCTCTTAAATTTTAGACATTCCAGTAGGGATACTGTGGTACTTCACTCTGGTTTTAATTTGTATTTTTGTTATAACTAATGATGTTGAGTACCTTCTCATGTTTTGCCATTCATGTAACTTCTTTGATGATAGCTGTTCATATATTTTACTTATTTTTTAAAAATTGCATAGATTCTTACTGAATATTGAGAGTTCTTTGTGTTTTCGGTTTGTGTCCTTTGACAAATGTGTTGGAAAAATAATTTTTCCCAGCTTGTGGCTTGTCTTTCATTCTCTTAAGAGCATCTTCTGAAGAGCAGAAGACCTATCTTAATTGTAATAAAGTTTATAATTCTTTTTCTTCGAAGAATCATGCTTTTGTTTTAGAAATTTTTTCCTAGATCAGTGTCACAAAGATTTTCTAATGTGTTTTCTCCTGGTAGCTTTATAGTTTTGCATTTCACGTTTAGTTACATGATTCGTTTTTAATTGGTATCTGTTTGTGTGAGAGTTTTTTTGTTGTTGTTTTTATTTTTATTTTTTGGTTTGTTTTTTGCATAAAGTTTTCTATCTAGTTGATCCAGTACCATTTGTTTTGAAGACTTTATTCTCCAGGGAATTGCCTTTGCACCTTGTCGACAATCAGTTGACAATACATGTGAAGGTCATTTTGGATTCTGTTCTGTTCCAGTCATCTATTTTTGGATCATTATGCCAATACCATGCTTTATAATAAATCTTGATAGCTTTATAATAAATCTTAAAGTCAGGTAGTATAAATCCTCCAACTTTGTTCTTCTTTTTCAAGGTTGTTTTGGCTATTTTTAAACCTTTGGCCTTTCCATATGAATTTAAAAATCAGCTCGTCACTGGCTACCGAAAAGAATCCTGTTGGAATTTTTATTGGGATTGTGTTGAGTCAACAGTTCATTTTGAGGGAGAATGGACACTTTAGCAATATTGAGACTTACAATCCATGAACACAAGTGTATATCTTCATTTATTTAGATATTGTCGAGACACAAGGGTCTGTCCTGTTTCTTCATGTGTTAAGAGCAGAGGAACTGACCTTTGTTTCTGGCTAGCTTTTAAAGGATGTGTGTATAGCAGACATCCTTAGAGGACAGAGATGCAGTTTCCTTCCAGAGCAAAAAGGGTACGTTTGTTTATATCTATCTAGTAGAGATAATGTTTCCCTCTAGGGCAAAGTTCAGCCAGAGCTTGGGGTTCCTCTCCTGTGACACAGCCACACAGCATGTGTGTGGCCTTGTGGAACTGGATCTTAAACTGGCATAAATGCTGCTGCTCTGGCTATGGTTGTTGCTGTAACAAGTTCTTAGTCTCAGACTCAAGAGTTTGTGTCTTCTGCCAGCGTCTGTAAGACTCTAGCATGCTAGCTTGTTAGCTTGCAAGTAGGGTAAAGCCCTAGACCTTCCATAGTTTGAGGGCAGGTCCAGGGGGCTATGCTTGTACTCCGTTGATAACACTTACCCACCAGGGTTGGATACTTGACCAGACAGCTTTTTTCCTCTCAAGAATCGTAGAATCAGAGGTGATTCCTAGACCTGACCTATAAGGTAACTATCCGGGCTGGCTGTTATGGGCCATGAGCCAGCAGACATTGCCAGTTTATGGGAGAGGATAATTAAATAAGAATACCTAGTACTTCTTGAGTACCAGTCATGGTTTTAAGTGCATTATGTTTGTTACATTTATGTCTCTCGGTACCCCGTAAGGTAAGTATTGTTTCTGTATCATAGATGAAGAAACTGAGGCACATAGAGGTGAGTAAGGCGCCAGGGTTATATAGCTATGGGGTGGCGGTGGTGGAGCTGGGATCTGAGACCCCGACTGCCTGGCTCCAGACCCTGTTTCCCAACCATTCTATAGGACTGCTGCTCAGCAGGACACATCTCCGGGGTGGAAGCCTTAGTGCTGGATGACTTCTTATTTTACTTTATTTTTTTTTAGATAGAGTTTCGTTGTTGCCCAGGCTGGAGTGCAGCGATGCAATCTCGGCTCACTGCAACTTCTGCCTCCTGGGTTCAAGCGATTCTCCTGCCTCAGCCTCCCAAGTAGCTGGAATTACAGGTGCCTGCCACTACACCTGACTAATTTTTGTAATTTTAGTAGAGACTGGGTTTCACCATGTTGGCCAGGCTGGTTTCAAACTCCTGACCTTAGGTGATCCACCCGCCTCGGCGTCTCAGAGTGCTGGGATTACAGGTGTGAGCCACTGTGCTGGGCCAGTGCTGGGTGACTTCTCATGTTTAGTTGACATTAGGTCTGGCTTTGCTTGACTTCTGAGTCAGTTGCCCTGAAACAATATGCCCATCTCTACTTAGGCTAATTTGTACCCAGTAATCCTATTTTCTCATAGAAAGAGGAGTTGAGGCTAAATATTCTCGATGGCCCTTTTAGCTCTGGTCCTCTGGAAGTTTCTGGGGCTGAGTGAAAATTGTGATGAGTTTAATCTTAATTTATGCAGCTCTGTCTGTGGCAAGCAACCCAAGTTCCTGCCACTCATCAGAGATTGTGTTCTTTGACTCAGGTGGGCTTTTCCTGCTTAAGCTTTGGGTTATGGATAATATGAGGTGTTTGTTAAGTTGTGTTAATGCAATTTTTTTTGCTTCTGGGACATCATCCCAGGCTTTCTTTTCCTTTCTTTCTTTCTTTCTTTTTTTTTTTTGAGACAGAATTTCACTCTTGTTGCCCAGGCTGGAGTGCAATGGTGTGATCTCTGCTCACCACAACCTCCACCCCCCGGGGTCAAGCAATTCTCCTGCCTCAGCCTCCTGAGTAGCTGGGATTACAGGCACGCACCACCACGCCCGGCTAATTTTGTAGTTTTAGTAGAGAAGCGGTTTCTCCATGTTGGTCATGTTGGTCTTGAACTCCCGACCTCAGGTGATCTGCCCGCCTTAGCCTCCCAAAGTGCTGGGATTATAGGTGTGAGCCACCATGCCCAGCCATCCCAGGCTTTCTTATCCGTGAAGATAATTACTGGTTCTTTCAACACAGTGAGCACAGCCCAACCCTCATAAATTCATTTCTAGGTCTTACTTTAGAATCATTTGTTCTAAAGTCAAACAAAACAAGATGTGTTTAAGCCTAGGATGTTTGACTCCTGAGTTATGTATGGGATTACTTTAAATTTTAAATGATAGAATTTCATATGTGTTTTAGAAGGTGAATATACAGTTTACTATAGAATAGGAAAATAGGAACAAAAATAGTTCTTGGTGCTTGGTGGTGGTGCTGGTGGTAGTGGGACTGTTCTCAGAATTTAGACTGTTTTCAGAATCTAGACTGTTTTCAGAATCTAGAATCATAACTGCTTAGGACTGAGAGATAATTTGAAAACTGGCTTCCTCTATTCCTTTGCTTTTAGATAGATCTGGTTTATGAGAATATACTGGACAGATAAGAATCTCTAATAATTTTTAAAAGATCGAGGAAAAGGAGAATTGTTTGAACCCAGGAGGCGGAGGTTGCAGTGAGCCAAAATCATGCCACTGTACTTCAGCCTGGGCAACAAGAGTGAAACTTCGTTTAAAAAAGATCAAGGAAAAAAAAGATCTCATTATCCTTTTCAGTAATCAGTTCCTACTTGTATCAATTTCTGTTAAGAAATTTGATATATTTTAATAAGAATATGAGCTTTGGACTCATTCGACCCAGATTTGAATTGCAGCTTTCCTGCTTGTGAACTTACCTAAACTTTTAGAATCCTGCTTTTCTCATCTATAAAATGAGAATTTCTACCTCAAAGATCTTAATGTATATTAAAATGCAATAGTGTTTAGGCCAACACCTAATGTCGTAGGTGTCACATAGGTGCTAGTTTTCCTCTTTTATTTCTAATCTAAATATCTCATGCTTTTGGGATAAAAGACTTGAAATGAAAAAAAGAAATCTCATGCTGCAGTGAAAGCTCATTTTCTTTTGTTTGCTTGCTCTAAAGGTGGCAGGTTACTTTCAAGTATCTAGACTTCTCTGATTCAGAGTATGAGACCAGTTGCTATTAATCATCCCTGACTAAATCGTCTTGTTTCCTTTAACCTTTGCTAGATTTCATTTGTCTTCCCTTTGTTCAACTACATGGCTGGCTTTTTCCCAGGCTTTGTCCACATTCTTCACATTCCTCTTCAGCCACAGAACTGGCATAGAACTCTAGCAAATAGCTGATGAGAACAGAGTGTATCGAGATGGTGGCCACATGTTATGTAACTGTTAATGCAGACTAGTATTGTGATCACAGGAAACTGCACTTCCTACCATGTTTTCAATGCTAAAAAGGCAGATAGGCGGTTATTTCCATCTTACATCTATTTGGCTTGTCTGAGTAACACGAAGCATTGATCAGGTTCTACCAGATTTGTGTCTTCAACCCAGACCTCTGTCCCAAGCTCTAGCCTCATAGATTGAACTGTCTACTTGATATCTCCACATGAACATCTAATAAATGTTCACATTCAGTGTGTTCAGACTAAACCCCTAATCTTCCCTCACACCAAATTCTAATCTCTGTTGATTACAATTCTGTTTTTCTAGTGTCTCAGACTTTTAAAAAACCTTTGAATGATTCTTGACTCCTTTTAATCTCTTACACCTACGTTCAATTTGTTAGGAAGTCCTGATGGCTCTGCTTTCAAAACATCTCCAGAATCTAGAATCTGGTCATCAGCTAGCATTCCCACTGAGCGTTTCTTTCTTTTCTTTTTTTTTTTTTTTCTGAGACAGAGTCTCGGTCAGTCACCCAGGCTGGAGTGCAGTGGCGTGATCTTGGCTCACTGCAACCCTCCGCCTCCTGGGTTCTAGCGATTCTCCTGTCTCAGCCCCCCAGTAGCTGGGATTACAGGTGCCTGCCACCACGCCCAGCTAATTTTCTCACCTGGTTTTGAGCCACCATCACCTTGGGTTGAGAGCTTCCTCTAAGTCTCCCTATATTCCATCCTTCCAGGCCATGAATTGGGAGCCAGGGTTATGATAGAAAAATTCCTGACCACCTCTCCTTACTGAACATTCAAAATGCTGGGTGAGACGCAAAAAAATTTTTACTTATTTGATAGTGTCTTACAGTGTCACCCAGGCTGGACTGTAGTGGAGTGATGCTAGCTTACTGTAAAGTCAAATTCCTGGGCTCACGGGATCCTCCTGCTCCAGCCTCCTGAGTAACTAGGACTACAGGCATGCACCACCATACTTGGCTAGTTTTTAAAACATTTTTGGTAGAGACGAGGTTTCACTGTGTTCCCCAGGCTGGTCTTGAACTCCTGGTCTCAAGTGATCCTCCTGCCTTGGCTTCCCAAAGTGCTGGGATTACAGGTGTGAGCCACTGTGCTTGGCCGCAAAAAAAAAAACCAAAAAACTATCTATATATAAAATATATATTATATGCAATATATAATATGTAATATATATATTATATGTAGCATATATTACATGCAATATATGTGATATATGCAACATATATTAGATGTAATATATGTAATATATATTATATATAATATATACAGTATGTAATACATATTACATATATAATATATATAATAGATTACATGTGATATATATGCAATATATGTAATATATCACATGTAATATACACACACACATACCTAGAACATGAAAGTCAAGTGAAAGTGGGAGGACAGAGAGGTTAACAGAGAAATTAGCTTCTTGCTTTGAGGGTATTTTTCAAACTTGTCCTTTAGTTTCAATGGCTCCCAGGGTGTGGGGAATAGGAGACAAAGCCCCGGTCCCACCCTCAGGTGAGTAGCCTGAGAGGAAACTCCCAAGGGTATTTCCCAACAGTGTAGGGGTAAACTGAAGATACTCGCTTAATCCTGAGGTTTTTTTAGGAAAATTGTTTTGACTTTTGGCATTGAGTGTAGTGGTGGAAAAATCTCTTCTGAGAATTAGTAGGCTGGTTTTCATGCAGGTTTGAAGCTTTTATTCAAACCACCTAGGTGGTCCCTAAGAGAGTTAATTTTTGTTATCAACTTGATTGGACTACGAGATGCCCAGACATTTGGCCAAACATTAACTCTGGGTATGTCTGTGAGGATGTTCTGGATAAGATTAACATTTTAACCAGGAGGCTGAGTAAGCAGATTGCCTTCAGCTAGGTGTGTGGCTCTCATCCAGTCAGTTGGAGCCCCAATAGAATAAAAAGGCTGAATAAGCTTACTGTTTGAGGTGGGATGTGGGCCTTTTCCTGCCTTTGGGCTCAAACTGAAACACCACCTCTTGGGTCTTGAGCCTGCTGACTTTCACACTGGCACTACACATTAGCTGTCCTGAGTCTCCAGTGCATGGACTGCAGATACTAGGACTCCCTCATCTCCCTCAGCAGGCCCTTCATCTCCCTCTGCAGGCCCTCATCTCCCACAGCAGGCCCTTATCCCCCACAGCAGGCCCTCATCTCCCACAACAGGCCCTTATCCCCCACAGCAGGCCCTCATCTCCCACAGCAGGCCCTCATCTCCCTCAGCAGGCCCTCATCTCCCGCAGCAGGCCCTCATCTCCCACAACAGGCCCTCATCTCCCACAACAGGCCCTCATCTCCCTCAGCAGGCCCTCATCTCCCACAACAGGCCCTCATCTCCCTCAGCAGGCCCTCATCTCCCTCAGGAGGCCCTCATCTCCCTCACCAGGCCTTCATCCCCCACAGCAGGCTCTCATCTCCCAGAGCAGGTCTTGATCTCCCTCAGCAGGCCCTCATCTCCCTCAGCAGGCCCTCATCTCCCACAACAGGCCCTTATCCCCCACAACAGGCCCTCATCTACCACAACAGGCCCTTATCCCCCACAACAGGCCCTTATCTACCACAACAAGCCCTTATCCCCCACAGCAGGCACTCATCTACCTCCGCAAGCCTTCATCTCCCACAGCAGGCCCTCATCTCCCACAGCAGGCCCTCAATTCCCAGAACAGGCCCTTATCCCCCACAGCAGGCCCTCATCTACCACAACAGGCCCTTATCCCCCACAGCAGGCCCTCATCTCCCACAACAGGCCCTTATCCCCCACAGCAGGCCCTCATCTACCACAACAGGCCCTTATCCCCCACAGCAGGCCCTCATCTCCCTCAGCAGACCCTCATCTCCCACAACAGGCCCTTATCCCCCACAACAGGCGCTCATCTACCACAGCAGGCCCTCATCTCCCTCAGCAGACCCTCATCTCCCACAGCAGGCCCTCATCTCCCTCAGCAGGCCCTCATCTCCCACAGCAGGCCCTCATCTACCTCTGCAGGCCTTCATCTCCCACAGCAGGCCCTCATCTCCCACAACAGGCCCTCATCTACCACAACAGGCCCTCATCTACCACAACAGGCCGTCATCTACTACAACAGGCCCTTATCCCCCACAACAGGCCCTCATCTCCCTCAGCAGGCCCCTCATCTCCCTCAGCAGGCCCTTCATCTCCCTCAGCAGGCCCCCATCTCCCACAACAGGCCCTCATCTCCCTCAGCAGGCTCCCATTTCCCTCAGCAGGCTCCCATTTCCCTCAGCAGGCCCCCCATCTCCCTCAGCAGGGCCCCCGTCTCCCTCAGCAGGCCCTTCATCTCCCTCAGCAGGCCCTCATCTCCCTCAGCAGGCCCTTCATCTCCCTCAGCAGGCCCCCATCTCCCGCAACAGGCCCTCATCTCCCACAGCAGGCCCTCATCTCCCTCAGCAGGCCTTCATCCCCCACAGCAGGCTCTCATCTCCCAGATCAGATCTTGATCTCCCCCAGCAGGCCCTCATCTCCGTCAGCAGGCTCCCATTTCCCTCAGCAGGCCCCCCGTCTCCCTCAGCAGGCCCTTCATCTCCCTCAGCAGGCCCCCATCTCCCGCAACAGGCCCTCATCTCCCTCAGCAGGCCCTCATCTCCCGCAAGAGGCCCTTATCCCCCACAGCAGGCTCTCATCTCCCATAACAGGCCCTTATCCCCTACAGCAGGCCCTCATCTCCCTCAGCAGGCCTTCATTTCCTAAAGCAAGCACTCATCGCCCACAGCAGGCTCTCATCTCCCAGAGCAGGTCTTGATCTCCCCCAGCAGGCCCTCATCTCCCGCAGGAGGCCCTCATCTTCCCCAGCAGGTCCTCATCTCCCTCAGCAGGCCCCCCTCTCCCTCAGCAGGCCCTTCATCTCCCTCAGCAGGCCCCCTCTCCCTCAGCAGGCCCCCCATCTCCCTCAGCAGGCCCCCCATCTCCCTCAGCAGGCCCTTCATCTCCCTCAGCAGGCACTCATCTCCCTCAGCAGGCCCTCGTCTCCCACAACAGGCCCTTATCCCCCATAGCAGGCTCTCATCTCCCTCGGCAGGCCCTCATCTCCCTCCGCAGACCCTCATCCCCCACAGCAGGATCTCATCTCCCACAACAGGCCCATATCCCCTACAGGAGGCCCCCATCTCCCTCAGCAGGCCCTCATCTCCCTCAGCAGGCCCCCCATCTCCCTCAGCAGGCCCCCCATCTCCCTCAGCAGGCCCTTCATCCCCCACAACAGGCTCTCATCTCCCAGATCAGGTCTTGATCTCCCCCAGCAGGCCCCTATCTCCCTCAACAGACCCTCATCTCCCACAGCAGCCTCTCATCTCCCTCAACAGACCCTCATCTCCCACAGCAGGCTCTCATCTCCCTCAACAGGCCCTCATCTCCCTCAGCACACCCTCATCCCCCACAGCAGGCCCTCATCTCCCACAACAGGCCTCCATCTCCCACAACAGGCCCTTATCCCCCACACAGGCCCCCATCTCCTGCAGCAGGCCCTTATCCCCCACAGCAGACCCTCATCCCCCACAGCAGGCCCTCATCTCCCTCAGTAGGCCTTCATCCCCCACAGCAGGCTCTCATCTCCCACAACAGGCCCTATCCCCCACAGCAGGCCCTCATCTCCTGCAAGAGACCCTTATCCCACAGAGCGGACCCTCATCTCCCTCAGCAGGCCTTCATCTCCCAAAGCAAGCACTCATCCCCCACAGCAGGCTCTCATCTCCCAGATCAGGTCTTGATCTCCCCCAGCAGGCCCTCATCTCCCGCAGGAGGCCCTCATCATCCCCAGCAGGTCCTCATCTCCCTCTTCAGGCCCTCGTCTCCCTCAGCAGGCCCCCGTCTCCCTCAGCAGGCCCCCCATCTCCCTCAGCAGGCCCCCCATCTCCCTCAGCAGGCTCCCATCTCCCTCAGCAGGCCCCCCATCTCCCTCAGCAGGGCCCCCGTCTCCCTCAGCAGGCCTTCATCTCCCTCAGCAGGCCTTCATCTCCCTCAGCAGGCCCTTCATCTCCCTCAGCAGACCTCCATCTCCTGCAGCAGGCCCCCATCTCCTGCAGCAGGCCTCCATCTCCCTCAGCAGGCCTTCATCTCCCTCAGCAGGCCCTTCATCTCCCTCAGCAGGCCTCCATCTCCCACAGCAGGCCCTCATCTCCCACAACAGGCCAATATCCCCGACAGGAGGCCCCCATCTCCCTCAGCAGACCCTCATCCCCCACAACAGGCCCTTATCCCCCACAGCAGGCCCCCATCTCCCTCAGCAGGCCCTCATCTCCCACAACAGGCCCTTATTCCACAAAGCAGGCCCTCCATCTCCCTCAGCAGACCCTCATCCCCCACAGGAGGCCCTCATCTCCCTCAGTAGGCCTTCATCCCCCACAGCAGGCTCTCATCTCCCACAACAGGCCCCCATATCCCACAACAGGCCCTTATCCCCCTCAGCAGGCCCTTATCCCCCACAGCAGGCCCTTATCCCCCACAGCAGACCCTCATACCCCACAGCAGGCCCTCATCTCCCTCAGTAGGCCTTCATCCCCCACAGCAGGCTCTCATCTCCCACAACAGGCCCTTATCCCCCACAGCAGGCCCTCATCTCCCTCAGTAGGCCCTCATCTCCCTCAGCAGGCCTTCATCCCCCACAGCAGGCTCTCATCTCCCAGATCAGATCTTGATCTCCCCCAGCAGGCCCTCATCTCCGTCAGCAGGCTCCCGTTTCCCTCAGCAGGCTCCCATTTCCCTCAGCAGGCCCCCCGTCTCCCTCAGCAGGCCCTTCATCTCCCTCAGCAGGCCCTCATCTCCCTCAGCAGGCCCTCATCTCCCTCAGCAGGCCCTTCATTTCCCTCAGCAGGCCCCCATCTCCCGCAACAGGCCCTCATCTCCCACAGCAGGCCCCCATCTCCCTCAGCAGGCCCTCATCTCCCGCAAGAGGCCCTTATCCCCCACAGCAGGCTCTCATCTCCCATAACAGGCCCTTATCCCCTACAGCAGGCCCTCATTTCCCAAAGCAAGCACTCATCGCCCACAGCAGGCTCTCATCTCCCAGAGCAGGTCTTGATCTCCCCCAGCAGGCCCTCATCTCCCGCAGGAGGCCCTCATCTTCCCCAGCAGGTCCTCATCTCCCTCTGCAGGCCCTCGTCTCCCTCAGCAGGCCCCCCATCTCCCTCAGCAGGCCCCCATCTCCCTCACCAGGCCCCCCTCTCCCTCAGCAGGCCCTTCATCTCCCTCAGCAGGCCCTCATCTCCCTCAGCAGGCCCCCTCTCCCTCAGCAGGCCCCCCATCTCCCTCAGCAGGCCCCCCATCTCCCTCAGCAGGCCCCCCATCTCCCTCAGCAGGCCCCCCTCTCCCTCAGCAGGCCCTTCATCTCCCTCAGCAGGCCCTCATCTCCTTCAGCAGGCCCTCGTCTCCCACAACAGGCCCTTATCCCCCATAGCAGGCTCTCATCTCCCTCAGCAGGCCCTCATCTCCCTCCGCAGACCCTCATCCCCCACAGCAGGCTCTCATCTCCCACAACAGGCCCATATCCCCGACAGGAGGACCCCATCTCCCTCAGCAGGCCCTCATCTCCCTCAGCAGGCCCCCCATCTCCCTCAGCAGGCCCTTCATCTCCCTCAGCAGGCCTTCATCCCCCACAACAGGCTCTCATCTCCCAGATCAGGTCTTGATCTCCCCCAGCAGGCCCCTATCTCCCTCAACAGACCCTCATCTCCCACAGCAGCCTCTCATCTCCCTCAACAGACCCTCATCTCCCACAGCAGGCTCTCATCTCCCTCAACAGGCCCTCATCTCCCTCAGCACACCCTCATCCCCCACAGCAGGCCCTCATCTCCCACAACAGGCCTCCATCTCCCACAACAGGCCCTTATCCCCCACACAGGCCCCCATCTCCTGCAGCAGGCCCTTATCCCCCACAGCAGACCCTCATCCCCCACAGCAGGCCCTATCCCCCACAGCAGGCCCTCATCTCCCTCAGCAGTCCCTCATCTCCTGCAAGAGACCCTTATCCCACACAGCAGGCCCTCATCTCCCTCAGCAGGCCTTCATCTCCCAAAGCAAGCACTCATCCCCCACAGCAGGCTCTCATCTCCCAGATCAGGTCTTGATCTCCCCCAGCAGGCCCTCATCTCCCGCAGGAGGCCCTCATCATCCCCAGCAGGTCCTCATCTCCCTCTGCAGGCCCTCGTCTCCCTCAGCAGGCCCCCCGTCTCCCTCAGCAGGCCTTCATCTCCCTCAGCAGGCCCTTCATCTCCCTCAGCAGGCCTCCATCTCCTGCAGCAGGCCCCCATCTCCTGCAGCAGGCCTCCATCTTCCTCAGCAGGCCTTCATCTCCCTCAGCAGGCCCTTCATCTCCCTCAGCAGGCCCTTCATCTCCCTCAGCAGGCCCCCATCTCCCGCAGCAGGCCCTCATCTCCCACAACAGGCCCATATCCCCGACAGGAGGCCCCCATCTCCCTCAGCAGACCCTCATCCCCCACAACAGGCCCTTATCCCCCACAGCAGGCCCCCATCTCCCTCAGCAGGCCCTCATCTCCCATAACAGGCCCTTATTCCACAAAGCAGGCCCTCCATCTCCCTCAGCAGACCCTCATCCCCCACAGGAGGCCCTCATCTCCCTCAGTAGGCCTTCATTCCCCACAGCAGGCTCTCATCTCCCACAACAGGCCCCCATATCCCACAACAGGCCCTTATCCCCCTCAGCAGGCCCTTATCCCCCACAGCAGGCCCTTATCCCCCACAGCAGACCCTCATCCCCCACAGCAGGCCCTCATCTCCCTCAGTAGGCCTTCATCTCCCACAGCAAGCACTCATCCCCCACAGCAGGCTCTCATCTCCCAGATCAGTTCCTCATCTCCCTCAGCAGGCCCCCACTCCCTCAGCAGGCCCCCATTTCCCTCAGCAGGACCCCCATCTCCCTCAGCAGGCCCCCCATCTCCCTCAGCAGGCCCTCATCTCCCTCAGCAGGCCCTTATCCCCCATAGCAGGCTCTCATCTCCCTCAACAGACCCTCATCTCCCTCAGCAGGCCCTCATCTCCCTCAAAGGTCCTCATCTCCCTCCGCAGACCATCATCCCCCACAGCAGGCCCTCATCTCCCTCAGCAGGCCCTCATCTCCCTCAGCAGGCCCTCATCTCCCTCGACAGACCCTCATCTCCCACAGCAGCCTCTCATCTCCCTCAACAGACCCTCATCTCCCACAGCAGGCTCTCATCTCCCTCAACAGGCCCTCGTCTCCCTCCGCAGACCCTCATCCCCCACAGCAGGCCCTCATCTCCCTCAGCAGGCCTTCATCCCCGACAGCAGGCCCTCATCTCCCACAACAGGCCCCCATCTCCCACAACAGGTTCTTATCCCACACAGCAGGCCCTCATCTCCCTCAGCAGGCCCCCCATCTCCCTCAGCAGGCCCCCCATCTCCCTCAGCAGGCCCCCCATCTCCCTCAGCAGGCCCTTATTCCACACAGCAGGCCCTCCATCTCCCTCAGCAGACCCTCATCCCCCACAGGAGGCCCTCATCTCCCTCAGTAGGCCTTCATCCCCCACAGCAGGCTCTCATCTCCCACAACAGGCCCTCATCTCCCACAACAGGCCCCCATATCCCACAACAGGCCCTTATTCCCCTCAGCAGGCCCTTATCCCCCACAGCAGGCCCTTATCCCCCACAGCAGACCCTCATACCCCACAGCAGGCCCTCATCTCCCTCAGTAGGCCTTCATCCCCCACAGCAGGCTCTCATCTCCCACAACAGGCCCTTATCCCCGACAGCAGGCCCTCATCTCCCTCAGCAGGCCTTCATCTCCCACAGCAAGCACTCATCCCCCACAGCAGGCTCTCATCTCCCAGATCAGTTCCTCATCTCCCTCAGCAGGCCCCCACTCCCTCAGCAGGCCCCCATTTCCCTCAGCAGGCCCCCCCATCTCCCTCAGCAGGCCCCCCATCTCCCTCAGCAGGCCCTCATCTCCCTCAGCAGGCCCTTATCCCCCATAGCAGGCTGTCATCTCCCTCAACAGACCCTCATCTCCCTCAGCAGGCCCTCATCTCCCTCAAAGGCCCTCATCTCCCTCCGCAGACCCTCATCCCCCACAGCAGGCCCTCATCTCCCTCAGCAGGCCCTCATCTCCCTCGACAGACCCTCATCTCCCTCAACAGACCCTCATCTCCCTCAACAGACCCTCATCTCCCACAGCAGCCTCTCATCTCCCTCAACAGACCCTCATCTCCCACAGCAGGCTCTCATCTCCCTCAACAGGCCCTCATCTCCCTCCGCAGACCCTCATCCCCCACAGCAGGCCCTCATCTCCCTCAGCAGGCCTTCATCCCCGACAGCAGGCCCTCATCTCCCACAACAGGCCCCCATCTCCCACAACAGGTTCTTATCCCACACAGCAGGCCCTCATCTCCCTCAGCAGGCCCCCCATCTCCCTCAGCAGGCCTTCATCCCCCACAACAGGCCCTCATCTCCCAAATCAGGTCTTGATCTCCCCCAGCAGGCCCTCATCTCCTGCAGCAGGCCCCCATCTCCCTCAGCAGGACCTCATCTTCCACAACAGGCCCTTATCCCACACAGCAGGCCCTCCATCTCCCTCAGCAGGCCTTCATCCCCCACAACAGGCTCTCATCTCCCAGATCAGGTCTTGATATCCCCCAGCAGGCCCCCATCTCCCTCAGCAGGACCTCATCTCCCTCAGGCTCCCATCTCCCTCAGCAGGTCCCCACTCCCTCAGCAGGACCCCATCTCCCTCAGCAGGACCTCATCTCCCTCAGGCTCCCATCTCCCTCAGCAGGTCCCCACTCCCTCAGCAGGCCCCCATCTCCCTCAGCAGACCCCCATCTCCCTCAGCAGACCCTCATCCTCCACAGCAGGCCCTCATCTCCCTCAGCAGGCCTTCATCCCCCACAGCAGGCTCTCATCTCACAGAGCAGTTCTTGATCTCCCTCAGCAGGCCCTCATCTCCCGCAACAGGCCCTTATCCCCCACAGCAGGCCCCCATCCCCCACAGCAGGCCCCCATCTCCCACAATAGGCCCTCATCCCCCACAGCAGGCCCTCATCTGCCTCAGCAGGCCCTCATCTCCCGCAACAGGCCCTTATCCCCCACAGCAGGCCCTCATCTCCCACAATAGGCCCTCATCCCCCACAGCAGGCCCTCATCCCCCACAGCAGGCCCTCATCTGCCTCAGCAGGCACTCATCCCCTACAGCAGGCTCTCATCTCCCAGAGCAGGTCTTGATCTCCCTCAGCCGGCCCTCATCTCCTGCAGCAGGTCCTCCATCTCCCGCAACAGGCCCTCATCTCCCTCAGCAGGCCCTCCACCTCCCTCAGCAGGCCCTCATCTCCCTCAGCAGGCCCCCCATCTCCCTCAGCAGGCCCTTCATCTCCCTCAGCAGGCCCTCATCTCCCGGAGGAGGTCTTCATCTCCTTCAGCAGGCCATCATCTCCTGCAACAGGCCCTTCTGATCACTGGCCCAAGATGAGACTTGGCAGTGCCAGCTATGTAGCTGTGACCACAGTGGTGATTTTAGTGGTGGGTTTGTGCTCTGAGCTAGGCCAGAGTCTTTCTCCAGGAATTGTCTGACTTGAGCTGCTGAAGAACAGTGTTTTTTCCCCATTTTTGGGCCATGGAACTATTGAATGTGACTCTAGAGCTGCCTGTGGCCATGTTCCTGGCCACCTGGAGAAAATTTATCTGTGTTCTCAGTTGCTGATGCCAAGACATAAATGCTGACCTGAGATGCAGAGGAGCCCTATGGCTTGCAGTCAGCTTCATCCCTGCCCAGGCTGTGCTGTTTAGCTTTTCCTCAGATTTTGAGTTACTCCAGCATCTTTCATAAGTGACTCCTTTGATCTTTCTTTCTTTTTTTTTTTTTTTGAGATGGAGTCTCACTCTGTCGCCAAGGCTGGAGTGCAGTGGCACGATCTTGGCTCACTGCAAGCTCCGCCTCCCAGGTTCACGCCATTCTCCTGCCTCAGCCTCCTGAGTAGCTGGGACTATAGGTACACGCCACCACACCTGGCTAATTTTTTGTTTTTTTAGTGGAGATAGGGTTTCACCATGTTAGCCAGAATGGTCTTAATCTCCTGACCTCGTGATCTGCCCGCCTTGGCCTCGCAAAGTGCTGAGATTACAGGTGTAAGCCACTGCGCCCGGCCCCCTTTTACCTTTCTTAAGCTAATTTAAGCATCATTTTCCTTCCCATGAGGGCAGTGTGCCCACTTGCCCAACTTTGATTCCACATATTTTCCATGGCACCAATTGCCTTTGATAATGGCATCTGAATCCCTTGAGTGTCTGGAATTTGGCTATATCACATAACAGAGAAAGGCTGAGGGGTTTAGTAACTAGTGAATATTCAGCAATGTGTTGTCATAATTCTTTTCAACCCAAGTACGTGGCATTGTCAGTGTATTGTATATGTTATGATTCTATTAAGCAACTTCTTTATTCCACGAGCTGTGGATGGCCATTTGATAGAAAAGCAAAATATTTAATATCAGATCTTCACCGACAAAGAATTTTACATGTAAATGTTTTATTATGTTGGTCAAGTGTTTCTCTTAATACTTTTGTATTAGCCCAGTGTTTAGACTAACAGACACTGTGGGCTAATACGAGATGTGATTTGTATCTTTTAAAAAATTTCTCAAACATTGTTGTCTTGAAACTTGTCCTTCAGAAGGTCCAATAGAACAAAGATGTCAGCCTTTCCACAAGAGAGTGCTGGGACTGTTTTCTTTGATTAATCAACGCTTACATGATAGCTTTAATAAGAAACATAATTTAAATGTTTGATTTTTCACTGTTGATATAATTGAGTGGTCAAATGGCCACTTTGTATGTCAAAGGATGTCAAAAAACATTTGGCTTGCATATGTCCAGTCCAAGCTGAGCGCAACTGAAACTTTACTGTAGTCTGGTCAGGATACAGTTAACTCATAGGCACGTTGAGAAAGGGGAGTGAGTTTACATGAAGATGAATTTAGTGTGTGACATGGTCAGTTTGATGTCATGGTAAAACAAAAATCCAAATGGAAATGTCTAAAAAGTAGTTGGAGACAAGAAGCTTAGAGTTCACAAGAAACTTGCTATTGACATGGGTTTGGGAGTCATTCTGAAAAAAAGTGACAAACAGAGAGACTGGCAGTGTAGGGAACATCACACAGCCAGGCTGGCAAAGAGGCCTGAGCAGAGGGATGGAGGGCTCATCAGAGCCCTGAGCTAGGAGACACAGGTCGAGGCATCAGAAGGCAGGCTGGCCCCTCTTCTCCTGTGTTCTGGTTTGTGGTTCTGGGTGAGTCCCTTCACTTCCGTGATATTCTGTCATCCACAAAATAGAGATAGAAACACTGTTCCTATCTCTATTTGGAACAGGGTGGCTGTGAGAATTTAGTGGAATAGCAAGTGGAAATGCTTTATACTTTTTAAGAAGAGAGACAAAAACCATTTCTTTGAGAAGAATACTATGGTTGTTAGAGTCAGAACTCAAAGAAAACAAGAATGAGGACAAGCCTTTGGCAACAGAGAATTATCAATGAACTCTGAAAAGGTTTCCCAGAGAGCACAGGGTCAGGCACAAGGGCGGCTTAGGAGGAATGGGCGGAGAAGAAAGAGGGGTGGGTAGTAAGGGTGATGCTGCTTTGGGGATTTGTTGGTGAAAGGAGAGTTTTGGGTGTTTGTATTAAGGGTAATCAGATTCTAATTTTCAGCATTTCAGTCTAAAATGAAAAATAAGAACAAGAGTTAACTATTTTACTTCAAAATACACTGTGACTTTCTTCATACTTTCTTGGGCTAGGAGTTCACTGTCCCCTGCAGTTCATCTTTAGACAGTGGCATCTGTGGCATCAAAGTAGGTTACTAAAAGGTAATGCTTGCTCCATTTTTGTTGTTTGTTTTACTGTAAGCCACAAATATTGGAATAATTTTTACAATGATTCTTTCTGCATGAATTCTTCATTATTCTTTAAGAAAAGATGTCATCGAATGTTCTTCAGTAACTCATTGATGAAGGATCCGTGTGCTTAGGATTATTGTTCTTTGTGAGATTAGAAAACCACAGCTAATGAAATCTTCTGTATGGTTTGTAAGTCTTCCAGCTGTGCACACAGTCAACTGATGACAATCTTAGTTACATAATGTCTTGGAAACCCTTTCTATTCAGATGTCAAGGGAAATCCTTTAGGAGATGAAAATTGGGGAGTTAGCATTTGTCAAATATTTGTGGATTATGTTTCTTGGACACAAATATACCATATGTGTAAGTGCTAAAATTGTTAAGAAAAACTTGGACATCCTGAGCCCTGTCAAAGTCCTGATATCCCAGAGGCAGTCCCGGACGGCTGGAAGGCACACAACTAGTCTTCTCTTCTGGCTCATGCCCCTCCTAAGCCAGAGTGCCCTGCCAGGCCACAGAGACCTGGGTGGAGCAGACTGCCATAGCCCTGGACAGTCACACAGCTTCAGCCCAGAAACAGCACAGGGTGGGGGCCCCAGCACCATCTCATCTGGGAGGCTGTGCGGGAGAGCTCTGCTTACATTCTCTGGGGCTGTAGGACCCTTCAGAGGCTTTCTTACAGTGTCAGGTGACAGCACGCTGAGGTTATCATCTATGCGTTGCGCAACACTGAGCCATCCATGAGAGAGTGGTAAAGGTGGTATGGTGCCTGAGCCCGTCACAGCATAGAGAAGGACCTATGTTGCCTTTCTTCATGATTGATTTGGTTGCATCTGTGTAGAATGGACACCATGAATGGCTTATCCCTCACCCTTTTTCCCTTTCTTCATTTCTAACAGAACCCCAACTTTATTCAGGGCTCCATCCTCTCTTTCTGGGTCGTATGGATCATATGACTCAGGGAAAGAGAAAGGGGTTTCAGAGAGAAAAAATAGAGAATGCACACAGACACACACATCCATCTCTAGGGAATCTGCATCCCTCTAGGGAATCAGCATCACCCTTACTACCCGCCCCTCTTTCTTCTCTGCCCATTCCTCCTAAGCCGCCCTCGTGCCTGACCCTGTGCTCTATGGGAAACCTTTTCAGAGTTCATCAATTCTCTGTTGCCGAAGGCTTCTCTTCATTCTTGTTTTCTTTGAGTTCTGACTCTTAACAACCATTGTATTCTTCTCAAGGATTCTAATACGTGAGACAGGGTTGAAAATGAATGGTCTGAGCCAGCTAGCCATCTTACTGTGTGCCAGTGATGGGTTTAGGGTTCAAGGCATAAGGTTGTCAGTACATCGCATCCTTCTGCCAACAGTACATGGTCCATGTCACGCTTGTTCGTGTGAAGACAGTCCACCAAACAGGCTTTATGTGAGCATCAAGGCTGTTTATTTCACCTGGTTGCAGGCAGGCTGAGGCTGAAAAAGGAGTCAGCAAAGCATGGTGGGATTATCATTAGTTCTTCCAGGTTTGGGGTAGGTGGTGGAGTTAGGAGCAATTTTTTGTGGGCAGGGGGTGGATCTCACAAAGTACATTCTCAAGGGCGAGGAGAATATTACATACTGCCTTCTTAAGGGTGGGGGAATATCACAGAGTCCATTATCGCAAGGGCGGGGAGGGTGTATTGTCATAAGGTCAGTTGATCAGTTAGGGTGGGGCAGGAACAGATCACAATGGTGGAATGTCATCGGTTAAGGCAGGACCTGGCTACTTTCACTTCTTTTGTGGATCTTCACTTGCTTCAGGCCATCTGGATGTATACGTGCAGGTCACAGGGGATATGATGGCTTAGTTTGGGCTCAGAGGCCTGACGGTCCAGAGGTGGGTACATGACCTGAGTAGCTACATCTCCCGAGGGATCAGGTAGAGACTTCTTCGCTGGAGATGAATAAGGAAGCCTGTGGCCCTGAATGCCAGCCTTACAGTTGATGCTGTCGGGGCAAGCAGAGAACATAACCCAGGCCTTCCCTAACATAATCAAGACATTGGATACATCCCTGGACTTCTTGTTATAAAAAATAATACATGTGATTACATTTAAGCCACTTTGAGTTGCAGTTTTGTACTTTCAGCTGAAGTACTTTGTATTTTTAGTTGAAGTATTTTGGCTGTTTCTGTAGTAATACAGTCACGAAGTGTCCTAAATCAATTCCAAGTTTCTTGATATGCAGAATAGAGGGAAATAAAGAAGGCGTGATAATTGGAGGTAACACCTTCATTTTCTTAAAAACATATCCTGCCAGCACCAACTTACTTGCTTTGCTTTTCTTAAAATATGAAGACACCAAATGCAAATAGAGAGGTGAACAGAGCCCCCCGCATGTGGTTGAGAAGTGGAGGTCGAGGGATGGGGTGCTGGAGTGCCAACCTGCATGTCAGCTGTGGGTTTGGGGCAAGCTCCTTGACCACCTGAAGAATGATGTCGCTGACATCACTTCAGAGCAATTATGAGAATTAAATTCGTTGACCTACATAGAGCACCCAGTCCAGGCACTGGTGATAGGCTTAGGTTGAACCACATGAAATTGCTAGTATTTATTCATTTTAGACTTATGAAAATGACAATTTCACGTGGTTTAGCTGAATAATTTCATTAATAATGATAGCTGTTATTAATAGTAAGTGAAATTGGGAATTGAGGATGTCCGTGAGCATAACCAAAGCATTAATTTAGCTTCAAATAATGTTTGGTGAAAGTTTTTAAAAACTGAAATTCTCCATGTTTCACCTCACTTTGCATGTTTTAAGACCTTAGTCAAAGAACCTACAAATTTAATTTTTCAAGACTATGCAGAGTATTTAATTCGTAGGAATATGGAAGGTTATAACTGTGTCATTCTTTAAAATGCTTAGTGTTACCAAGGCAAGCTTTTCATCGATGTGCTAGTGGAGGGTTGCCTTCTGTATAGGGCTGTGCAGACTGTACATGACTGGTGCTTTGTCGTGAACAGCAGTGGAAGCAAACGTGAATATATCACATTCACTTGTGTATTTACTATGTGACAGCCCCTGGACTAGAGCCTTTCCTTATGGGATTGGTGTAATCTTTATGCCAGACATATTTTATATGTGGGGACACTGAGGCTTAGTAGTGTAGAGGCTCTGTGTGACAACTAGTTATGACTAGTAAGAGGTGAAGATGACTTAAATTCATGGTTATAGACAAGTTTAAGGCTTGCAGACAATCAGGAAGTCACAAAACAAATAGGAAACCATTAACTTCTTTTACCCTTAGAAATTGAAGTCACTGAGGTCTTGGCCCAGGAGGATGGCCTCACATCTGAGATTGATATCATTACATACTATTGAATATGAGAATTGATGCCATTACATACTATTGAATATGAGAATTTGGAAATGACTTTTTTTTTTTTTTTTTTTTTTTTTGAGACAAAGTCTTGCTCTGTCATCCAGGCTGGAGTGCAGTGGCACGATCTCAGCTCACTGCACCCTCTGCTTCCCGAGTTCAAGAGATTCTCCTGCCTCAGCCTCCTGAGTAGCTGGGATTACAGGCGCCCACCACTATGCCCGGCTAATTTTTGTATTTTCAGTAGAGATAGGGTTTCGCCATGTTGGCCAGGCTGATCTCAAACTCCTAGCCTCAGTGAGCCACCCACCCTAGCCTCGCAGAGTGCTGGGATTACAGGTGTGAGCCACTGCGCCTGTCTGACTTTTGAATGATATTTTAAATATTCTTAGCACTAATCTTGGCTATTCTTTTAACTATAAATAGGAAGAAAGCTAGCTTTAGGAGTTTTTTAGTCTATAGTGGGATCCTAACATTAGCTCCCGCTGTTGTCCGGCTGGGTTTGTTAAGATGCACTTCCTATTTATTTGGCAGGATTACTTAACAGTAGTGTGTTTCATTTTCTTTTGGGCTAAAGACTTCCCTCCCAAAGTAAAAACGCAGTAATATGTGTGAAAGTAGTTTGTAAGTGGTAAATTGCTAGTCAAGTGTAAGTTATTTTTATCATCCTCTCCTTCTGTAAAGAATCAGGCCTTCAGAGGGTGCCGGCAGTTTGTCCCACAGTGTTAGGTATTGGCTCCCCACTTCTTGCAGTTGAATAGCTACAGTATCTTCTAAAGTTTTTAAAGGGAGTCTGAAAGCTTAGGTGGCGGGTGTAAATCTCTGTGACAGGTTTATGAGTTTTTCCACGGAGATGTGCAGGCTTCACAATAAATTGCCCTTGTTGTCCGCATTGAAAGGATGAGGCTGCGTCACCCCGAAAGGTGAGCGTGCTTGTGCGGCCCAGTGGAGCCTCGTGTTTTCATATTCTGTAACTTTTGTGGCTGACTTAGTGCACCTGTTATCAGAACTGTGACATAAATATCCTGTAACATTTGAGAAATTCCAAACCCCGGAGGTCCAAACATTTTGAGTTCCATTTCTTAAAACAGGAAGAAGACATGAAGGAGCTGCCTGAAAAGCACAGCAGGAGCCCTGTGAGCAGCAGGAAGGGGAGGGAAGGTCCTACTGCTCCTGTGCCCTGGTCGCCTGTGCGCATGCGGTGAGCCCTGCGGGTTCTATCGGGCCTGGGAGTGGAAGGAAGCAGAGCCTGAGGCCCTGAGCTGTGTGTCCGCCGTGGCTTGTCCTGCTGGCACTTTTGAGCCATCCCCTCATTGGGAGAGAAGAGGAAGCAGCTGGGTTGACGGCACCCCCTGTCCCTAGGAGGCTGAGCCGTGAGGAAGCCATTGCAGAGGAGGGAAAAGCAAGATCAGCCTCAAGGACAGCTGCTCCCCACGGAGGGTGGCCCTGTGTGCTCTGGGGTCTCAGTGTGCATGGATGTTGGGGTTGGGGAGGACTGGGCCCCAGCTTTTACTGGAATTGAAAAAGGGCTTAAACTCAAAAAGAGGTTTAAGAACCATTGCTCCCAATATAATCACCCAACGTGTAGATTTGCTGTCTTCAGAGGAGTCAGCTAGTGCATGGCAACTGATTGATTTTTTTTATTGTTTCAAATTTAAGTGCTAAATTGAATAGTTACAGGTTGAAAGAGCGAGATGACATAGTTGTGCTGTTTTCCAGGGGAAGGCAGGATGCTGGCAGTCTGGTAAGAGATCCTGCTGGGCCTGTGGTCTGGCCTCCTCTCCCTGTGAGGGCCCCACGGTGGTCTTGGTCATGAAAGGCTGTCCCGGCCCTGCTCTCACAGAGTCTCATGGAGCAGAAGCCCGTTGATGGCTTGACCTCGAGGCTGCTTTGCTAGTGACTGGGATGCTCTTGTCCCATGTAGACAAGATGACTTCTTCCTAGTTTCCAGCGACTTAGCAAATGAAGCTACTCATCATGAGGTTGCCCCAAAAGGATGGGAATTGGGCAAAGTGGAAGGATGTGGGGAGCCAGATGCAGATGAGCCCCGAGATGCCCAGCTGTCACCCTCCCCCAGCACAGTGCCCACTCCAATGATGGCCCCTTCCCGTGCTGTCCTCCACGCCCTCCCCCATGCTGCAAGGTTTCCCTTCAGTTCACAGGGCCTTCCCCCCAGGGCGCCACCAGCACAGTTTCTCTGTCCCCTGTGAGGGAGAGGGCAGAGACTGAGTCCTGGTCGTTGCCCTGTGCTCCGCTGTGACCCGGAGCTGGGGAAGTAGCAGTGTTTCATCTGTACTTATCACATGAACGAAGGGATTTTGGTCTGGCCTTCTGAAGGTTACAGCAGGGTCATTTTGATTGGAGTTTTGGGTAATTCAGGACTCTTCATATGTTACCGGTTGGATATCTAATTTATTTTCCAAGATTTCTAATTATGTACCTTCTAAGTTTGTGGGTTTTCCTAATTTCACTCTGAGATGGTAGCATCGTTGACAGGTTCTCAGGGGGAGCCTTGTGCTCCTCTGGGCTGTGCCTGTAGCTCTGTGAATGGAGCACCCCCACATGGGCCCACCACACAGCTGGCTCGGCAGTACAGCTGCAATGGGGAGTGGGCAGCGTCAGCCCCCCTGTCACACTGGGTAGCAGCAATGGAAAGGTGGCTTTTCGGTAGAGCTAGTAGGCTCTAGCCTTTCCCTTCACTCCCACCATGCAAGTCCAGTCAGGCCATGTGTCCTCTTGCTCCTGGCTGTTGTAACTTCCAGAATGTCTCCTGTGTCCTGCAGACTCTGACTGGGTCCAGACTGTGAGCATTTCTTGTTGAGTTACCATGGGATCTGTTGGTGGTTCCCTTGGCTTTGGTCCTAGTCGCTCTGATTCAGCCCTCTCTCTCCCCTGGCAGGGGAGCCAGGATCAGCCCTGCTTTTCTGACTCCAGAGCACCATGCTTGGCTCACCCATGCAGAGCCGTGGCAGCGGACAGCTGGGGGACACACGTTCTTTCATTCACTCACTCATGGGCTGATTCGTGGATTCACCAAACACTTAGTGCCTCGTAAGGACCAAGTGCGCCGCTAGTGTTGTAGAACAAGGGAAACTTCTTAACGCTCACAGATTTAACGTCTGTTCATTGGTGTACTCCAACCTAAGTGTGTTTTGTTATTGTTTAGCATTGTGAAAGTGGAATTGATTTGGGTCTAATCCAAGAGTTTTATAGCATAGAGAAGAAAAGTCAAAGATATCAAGAACATCTAAGCCCCGATGTCCAATTTATCCAAAGACTGGAACTTTTTCACTTTGCTAAACTTTCAAATATAGGAAAACGTGTGTGTGTTTCAGAGGGCTCTGACTCTGAAGACAGCTCATTGGAAAAGGCAGCATCTGCAGCTGTCATTTTTGCCAGACGTCGTTGGTTAGTTTTCCAGCAGAGAGGAGAGAGCTCAGCAGCACTCGTCCTTGTCCTCTCAGACACCTGAGTGCCAGGGAGCAGCTCGAGAGGAGGCGTCGCTGCTGAAGCCCTGAGGGAGTTCTGTCCACTGGCTTTGTGGTGGGCCTTCCCTGTGTGCTCTTGTGCTGGGTGTAGGAAATGTGGGTGACTTCGCATGCTCCCTCTCTGCTGCACTGCACATCTCTGTTTCTCTCTCACCTGCTTTCCTGAGGGTGCGTCTTGCCCCAGGCTCCTGTCCACAGCAGGCCTCTTCTCCAAGGCTACGTGTTCTCTGGGCAGATCTTTCTCCCAAGCTCTGGGCTAGCACGTCCAGTGCCTGTGCCTTTCCTTCACGTGGATGTCCCACAGCGACCTCATGACTCCCAGAGCTGGACGTGTTGTGTTTCCCCTGGGGCTCGCCCTGTGCTCTCTCTTCTACATCCTGGCTAATGGTGTCCCCTCTCCTCCCCCAGGCCTGGCCTTTCCCTTCACTCCCATCATGCGGGTCCAGTCAGGCCATGCGTCCTTTTGCTCCTGGCTGTTGTAACTTCCAGAATGTCTCCTGTGTCCTGCAGACTCTAACTGGGTCCAGACTATGAGCATTTCCTGTTGGGCTACCAGGGGATCTGTTGGTGGTTCCCTCGACTTCGGGCCTAGTCACTCTGATTCAGCCCTCTCTCTCCCCGCCGTTTTGTTAGACCGATCTTTCACAGTCAGATCACATCACTGACATCCCTACTGAAAACCAGAAGGGGCTCTGATCAGAGTCCATGATCCGGCCTCCTCTGGCCTCACCCCTGGGCATCCTACACAGGCTGTGGTCACACATGACCACATCCTCATCACCATGTCTCTTTGCTCACACTCCTCAGATCGCCTTGTTGGGTTTGGACTCAGAAAGGTGAGAGCTTTTCAGGAGAGAAACACTCAAAATGTGAATTTGAGAGAGCTCTATTTTGAGCTGTGATATGGAGCAGAATTGATTCCATCTTCAGGGTAGAGCATGAGCGTGGCAATGAATGGAGGAGGCTGAGCTGCCACACACTCCTACTGGCCTGTAGAAAGGGAAGGCAGAGTTGCTGAGGGGTTCGGAGTTGCTCAGTGAAGGGAGAGCCTGGAAAAGGAGGGGAAAACAAGACCAAGAGGCTGAGGACTGAGTAGAGGCCCCGAGAGCCAGTGTCCAGATGTCCGGGTTCCTTGAAGAAAGCAGAATCAGTGGCATCGTGGTGCTAGAAGCCGTATTGAAGGAAGGCTAGGGATGACAAGCACGGAGGGAGGGCCCCGCGAGGTATGCAGTGGCAGCAGGCAGGAGGGAAATGACCCAGTGGCAGGGCAAAGCTGCGTGGACAGAGGGTGGAGGGGCTGCCCAGGTGTGAGTCAAAGCAGAGGGACTTCCACAGATGCTGTGGGGTGGGAGAGGCTTTGTGGACTTTGTGGGACAGCATTTGTATCTGGGTACCTCTGGAGGATTTCTGATCCAATTTGCAATAAAGAGAATGCTTATGTGTCTTTGTTTTAAATATACACAAATAATTCAGTATACGTGACTAATCTAGCATATGTACATATATTTAAAGTGAGGGATATAAGTATTGCTTTGCCCTGCATTGTGTTACCACAATAAACAGAAACATATTTGCTGACACAAACTCTAATATTTAAAACGTATTCTCCACAAACTAAACTTCCCAGAAAACCAAACCAAAAGGTAATTCTTGAAAAGATAATTATTGCAGGCCATAAGTATGTGATAATCTGCATGGCCAAAGGAAGCAGAGTAGCCAATGAGAGCCCTAATAGTTACTATTAAATTTCTACCTGTTTTACGTGTATTATCCAATGTGCTATATAAAACTCTTTGAGATGGATGTACTTTGTATTATATTGACAAGGAAACAGGTTCAGAGAATGTAAAAGCTTTGCTTGCCAAGGCCAGTTAGTTAGGCAGTACCCCATTTGGCATTCATATCCTGGCCCCTGATCATAAACCCTCTACCTCAGCTTGTGTGTTTTCTCCTATGCCATGCCGAATTTATAAATTAAACCTACATTTAATTTGAAATGTAAAAATTATATATTGCCTTCATTTTAATAGATGATATACCATTCTGAGAATTCTGCTTGCCAGTGGTATTTCTGTTATGGTTACTGACATCTGCTTACTTTAATGTATTTTGACGTGTGGAAGTGGGACTAATCTGGTAGTGGCTCAGGCTCTGCATATGTATCAGGGCTGACCCATCTGCCGTGCAAGTGTGTTTTAGAAAAGGAGCAAATTCCTGGCTGGGCCAAGTAACACCTTTTCCACTTCTCCTCTGTGTGTGATCTGTTGTCTACAGTATCATGTTGAAAAAGTTGAGAAGCGATTTTGGAAAGAGGGAAGTGAGGAATCTGTTGCCAGAGTGTAATTGAGAAACAGATGAGCTAATGGAAGAAGCCAAGATGTTACATTCCATTATAAGGGAGTTTTAATTTACTGTAAAGGTTGAGGGAATAGCATCTTTTTGGAAAGAAAAAGTCAGAAATATAAAATAGCCTACTATATAAAGTTTTACGAGTCCATCTCATAATCATTTAAATGGGTAAATACTTTATGTTCCTAGACCTTCAAAAGCCAACTTGAAACCACTTCCCGGAGAACCTTTTCAGATTTCACATCCTCAAGTTTGATCATTCCTTCTTCTGTATCCCATGGTGAATATTACAAATAGAGTCGTAGTTATACCTTCTGAAATGGTTTCATTGGAAAATCCCTTGCTGGGCCTGGTAGCTCATGCTTGTAATCCCAGCAGTTTGAGAGGCCGATGCAGGCGGATCACCTGAGGTCAGGAGTTCGAGACTAGCCTGGCCAACATGGTGAAACTCTGTCTCTACTAAAAATACCAAAATTAGCCAGGCGTGGTAGCGAGTGCCTGTAGTTGCAGCTACTCGGGAGGCTGAGGCAGGAGAATCGCTTGAACCCGGGATGCGGAGATTGCAGTGAGCTGAGATCATGCCACTACTGCACTCCAGCCTGGGCGACAGAGGGAGACTTGGTCTCAAAAAAAAAAAAAAAAAAAAAGAAAAGTCCCTAACTAGGTAAGAAAGTAAGGATTCGGTAAGGGAGTAGTTGTGTTTCTTTTCTGTCTTCCACAAAATACGCTGAGGGAGCTTTGTGTCCCCCCTTCAGACAATGCTGCTGAGCCAGGCAGGGGCTGAACCTGCCCTGGTCGGGGGTGGTGCCATGGGAGGGTGCACTTCAGCTTGGAGCACACTCACGAGAGTTAGTCTGCAGGGAGTGGGCCCGCCTGTTTATTACCATTGTTGTCGAGCTCCCAGCACTTGGGTGGGTCAGAATGCAGGGAGGGAAGCACCCCCATTTGTTGTAGTTGTCAGGCTCAGAAGTGAGCGAGACAGAGTTCTTTCCCTATGGAACTTATATTCAGGTAAGGGGACTTGACAGTAAACACATGTAATGGCATATATCATATAGTAATGCAAATAAAAATGGAGTGTCGTGAGGAACAGGCTAGAGAGTGTTGGGCGGAGCTGCTGTTTTGGATATTTGAGTGGATACCTGAATGAAGTGAAGGGCAGCCTGTGCCGAGATCTTTGAGCAGAGCATCACAGGCCAAGGGTGGCAGGGGAAGGGTCTGAGGCAGCTATGGGCAAAGGAATATTGTAGGAGTGACTAAAGGCCAGTGTTGCTGGAGGGGATAAAGAGGGAATTTCAGGAGTCGGGGCCAGAGGAATAGCTGGTGCTGGGAATCATCATGGTCTAGAAGGTATTTGTAGCCATGGCAGGGGACTGCATTGCTGAGGGAGTGATATGGGGCTGAGGATGAAGCTGTGGGGCCAGCATTTTCAGTGCAGATGAAAATGATGAGGGAGCACAGAACAGCCAGGTGAGGTCGGAGGAAAGCCAGGAAGATGCAGTGTCCTCCAGGGCTAAATGGAAATGGTGTTTCCACACGCAGCTAGGGACTGTCTTATGCTCCTGAGCTGGGCAGGTAAGCCTACAGGCGGGCAGGTGAGAGGGCCCAGCTGTGTGAGTGGGGCTCAAGGCAGCCACTTGGTCTCTTCACCTTCATTAGTGACTCATAAATGAAACTCACAGTAGCCAGCATGACTTTTATTTTTTATTTTATTTTTTTGAGATGGAGTCTCACTGTGTTGCCCAGGCTGGAGTGCAATGGTGCGATCTTGGCTCGCTACAAACTCTGCCTCCTGGGTTCAAGCGATTCTTCTGTCTCAGCCTCCTGAGTACTTAGGACTATAGGCATGTGTCACCATGCCCGGCAAATTTTTTTTTTGTATTTTTAGTAGAGGCAGGGTTTCCGTATGTTGGCCAGGCTGGTCTCGAACTCCTGACCTCCTGGCCTCCCAAAGTGCTGGGATTATAGGCGTTGCACCGCCCCTGGCCACCAACGTGACTTTTAAGTAACACTCTCAGTCTTAGAATCCTGATGGGGAGGTGGTGTCAGAATCTAAGATGGTAACACTGATGTTTGTGTGTGGCTCACAGATTGAAGGCTATTCTAGGAGGAGTTCCAAAAATGTTCTGAATAATGACAGTATTTTGTGTGTACTTATCACACACACAGCTGAGTGCCTTGAAGGGGAGAGCAAACTTTGGTTTTCTGTGAGTTCTGGTACTCTGGTGAACGTGTAGTGCTCTGGAGACCTCCTAGGCCGTTTCCATTTCGGATGTTGGTCATCGGGCAGGACTCTGTGGAAGGAAGAGGCAGTTTTCACAGCAAGGAAGGGATAGCCGCCAGCCCACACTCTCTTCTGCCGCATTGAATTATTGAGGGAGAGACCGGTTTTCTTCTGGATGGTGTTATTTTGTTTAGCAGATTCTTGATGAATATTTGATTTTGGTAGAGAGAAATTTTCTTCTGTAGAGGACTTTTCAGTTTATTATTACTTGTTCTCTTCATCCTTCTTAGTTCCACACAATGGCAACTACCTATTCTTTTTTTTGAGAAGATTGGCTGGAATTCTTTTTGTAATCTCTAAATTCTTTTTTAAGAATTAGCTAGATAATTTTTCTCCAGGGAAGGGATTCTTTTGTTTTGCATAAGCGTATCTTAATATATATGACTTTAAAAATCAAATTATGTTCTAATTGTAATTTAACATCTTTTTTTTTTATTATACTTTAAGTTCTAGGGTACATGTGCACAACGTGCAAGTTTGTCACATATGTATACATGTGCCATGTTAGTGTGCTGCACCCATTAACTCGTCATTTACATTAGGTATATTCCTAATTGTATCCCTCCCACCTCCCCCCACCCCACGACAGGCCCTGGTGTGTGATGTTCCCCACCCTTAACAGGGTCTTGTGGTTAGTACTTTTGTTAATTTGCCTTGAAATTGATCTGTTTTATCAAGCGCCCTTTTTATAGTTTAAATGTTCTCCAAGAACAGGCTGAAAGCACACCTGCTCTCCCATTTCCCATGCTTGTGTGTCAAGGATTATTGTCGATTTCCACAGGCATGTTGCCTTTTTGTGTTAGTTTCACTGTTTGTCAGCTCTTTTAGATAAGACAGGGTAAGGTGTTGAACCGTCCAGAACCTCATTGCAGATGGCAGCAGCAAGACCAGTGCACTTCGGTGAGGGTCACTCATAAAAAGAGCAGAAGTAAACATCATCTATGAAAGTATTATTCTTACATGATAGCACTAAATCTACTCAAATTGCTACTTTAATACAAAGGTTCCTATGGCAATATTAAATGTGAATCTTATTGGTTTTAATATTTAAAGCTCAATAACTCTTTTTTGGTTAGAGAATCAAATAATTAGTTTTGGTTGGTAATATGGTTTGGCTCTGTGTCCCCACCCAAATCTCATCTTGTAGCTCCCATAATTCCCATGTGTTGTGGGAGTGAACTGGTGGGAGATTATTAAATCATGGGGGCAGGTCTTTCCTGTGCTGTTCTCCTGATAGTGAATAAGTCTCATGAGGTCTGATGGTTTTAAAAATGGGAGTTTCCCTGCACAAGCTCTCTCTTTTCCTGCCGCCATCCATGTAAGATGTGACTTGCTCCTCCTTACCTCCTGCCATGATTGTGAGGCCTTCCCAGCCATGCATAACTTATAGTCCCTTAAACCTGTTTTTCAGCAGTGTGAAAATGGACTAATACAGTAAGTTGGTACCAGGAGTGGGGTGCTGCTGAAAAGATACCCAAAAATGTGGACGTGACTTTGGAACTGGGTTACAGGCAGATGTTGGAACAGTTTGGAGGGCTCAGAAGAAGACAGGAAAATGAGGGAAAATTTGGAACTTCCTAGAGACTTGGTGAATGGCCGTGACCAAAATGCTGATAACGATATGGACAGTAAAGTCTAGGCTGAGGTGGTCTCAGATGGAGATGAGGAACTTGTTGGGAACTGGAGCAAAGGTGACTCTTGTTATGTTTTAGCAAAGAGACTGGTGGCATTTTGCCCCTGCTTTAGAGGTCTGTGGAACTTTGAACTTGAGAGAGATGATTTAGGGTATCCGGTGGAAGAAATTTCTAAGCAACAAAGCATTCAAGAGGTAACTTGGGTGCTGTTAAAGGCATTCAGTTTTATAAGGGAAGCAGACCATAAAAGTTTGGAAAATTTGCAGCCTGACAATGCGATAGAAAATAAAATCCTATTTTCTGAGGAGAAATTCAGACCAGCTACAGAAATTTGCATAAGTAACAAGGAGCTGAATGTTAAGCCCTAAGACAGTAGAGAAAATGTCTCCAGGCATGTCAGAGACTTTTGCAGCAGCCACTCCCATCATAGGCCTAGAGGCCTAGGAGGAAAAAGTGGTTTTGTGGGCCAGGCCCAGGGTCCCTGTGCTTTGTGCAGCCTAGGGACTCAGTGCTCTGTGTCACAGTCACTCCAACCATGGCTGAAAGGGGCCAGTACAGAGCTTGGGCCATGGCTTCAGAAGGTGCAAGCCTCAAGCCTTGGGTGCTTCCATGTGGTATTGAGCCTGTCAGTGCACAGAAGTCAACAATTGGGTTTTGGGAACCTCTGCCTAGATTTTAGAGGATGTGTGGAAATGCCAGATTGTCCAGGCAGAAGTTTACTGCAGGGATGGGGCTCTCATGGAGAACCTCTCCTAGGGCAGTGCAGAAAGGAAATGTGGGGTCAGATCCCTCACACAGAGTCCCTACTGGGGCATTACCTAGGGGAACTGTGAGAAGTGTGCCACCATCCTCCAGACCCCAGAATGGTAGATCCACCGACAGCTTGCACCATGCACCTGGAAAAGCTGCAGACCCTCCACACCAGCCCATGAAAGCAGCCAGGAGAGGGGCTATACCTCACAAAGCCACAGGGGTGGAGCTACCCAAGGCCAGATGTGAAACATGGAATCAAAGGAGATCATTTTGGAACTTTAAGATTTGACTGCCCTGCTGGATTTTGGACTTGCATGGGACCTGTAGCCCCTCTGTTTTGGCCAATTTCTCCCATTCAGAATGGCTATATTTACCCAATTCCTGTACCCCCATTGTATCTAGGAAGTAACTACCTTACTTTTGATTTTACAGGCTCGTAGGCAGAAGGGACTTGCCTTGTCGCAGATGAGACTTTGGACTGTGACTTTTGAGTTAATGCTGAAATGAGTTAAGACTTTAGGGGACTGTTGGGAAGGCATGATTGGTTTTGAAATGTGAAGACATGAGATTTTGGAGGGACCGGGGCAGAATGATATGGATTGACTCTGTGTCCCCACTCAAATCTCATCTTGTAGTTCCCATAATTCCTATGTGTTGTGGGAGGGAGCTGGTGGGAGATAATTGAATCATGGGGCGAGTCTTTCCTGTACTGTTCTCATGATAGTGAATAAGTCTCACAAGATCTGATGGTTTTAAAAATGGGAATTTCCCTGCACAAGGTCTCTCTTTGCGTGCTGCCATCCATGTAAGGTGTGACTTGTTCCTCCTTACCTTCCACCATATTGTGAGTCCTCTGTAGCCATGTGAAACTGTAAGTCCATTAAACCTCTTTTTCTTCCCAGTCTTAGGTACGTCTTTATCAGGAACGTGAAAATGGACTAATATAGTTGGTTTATAAAAGTAGTTTTAAAAAATTCAATGGGATTTTTTTTCTTGACCCATTGAATTTTTTCTTCTTTACTGCAGAGAAGTGTTGTAGAGATGTCCTTCATGTTGTTTCCAGAGTAACACACATTGATATTTATGTGTAAGAGCTGGTGGGTACGGTAATCATCTGAGAGAAATAATCAGATGTCAGTGTAGGGCAAGGGCAGCTGCCATCAGAAGAAACAACACTGTGAAAGGCCAAAAAGATTTATGAAGAACTTGACAGAAATAAGAGATTTTTTAAAATGCTTGCTGGTCACTTGGAACAAATAGCAGTGTACAAGGTGTGATTTGAATGAATACTTCTTAGATTGTAGTTGAGAACATTGGTGGCTTTCAGGATATTTTAAAATTATAGTTTGATGCTCAAGGCACCTATTTCTTTAGCTTAAAGGAAAAGAATCTGCAAGGAGCAGAGGAAAACCAAGTAGATTTTATTGTTTGACTGAGTGTGCTGTGGCAGATGACATGTAGCTTATTTCAAATATGTTTGGCATTGTTTATTTTTAGAATTTACCTGATATTAGATCTTAGTCTACTAGACAGTGTGGGAGCACGGCATTGATAGACAGCCTGGGCTGGCACACCCCATGAACAGTAGTCCCTGATGCAGGGTATGGACAGCAACTCCTACCTGACTGGGAAACTCCACGCACTCCACATGCATTAGGCCTCACTGTGTTGCAGGCACATCTCAATGGGTCCAGCCAACCCTGCTCACCACAGTGGTATGTGTTCAGGTGCAATGGCAGCCGGGAGTGTACACAGCACTGGTTTGGATCTGTGAGGGTTACTGCCTTACATAACTAGATTCAGACAGTACAAAGTACTTGATGAGATGATAGTTGTGATCATGAGCAGTTCTCAGTGCTTCCTCTGTGCTGAACCCTATTAGAGCACTTTCCACGCAGTAACTCGCCAGCCCTGCCAGGTCAGTGCTGATTCACCCAGGGAGCAAGTGGCAGAGCAGGATGTGAGCCCAGGCAGTGAGGATCCTGGTAGAGCCAGGAATCGGAGTGGACATGTCAGTAAGGGCTAGGATGGGTGGGCAGGGGTTGCTGAACCGTGTTGCCAAGTTCATGGGTCTGGGAACACGAGTGCAGTTGACCAGGAGATATGGGAAGGACTTCGGCAAATCTTTCTTTTTCTTTCTCCTTTCTTCTCTCTGTCCTCCCCTTCTATCATCCTTCTCTTCCTTTATCCTTCCCTTCATTCTGTTCTCAGACTTTTAAAATATATAATATTTTACATATTTATGGGGTGATATGTGATATTTTGTTACACACATAGAATATATACTGATCAAGCTGATCAAGTCAGGGTATTTGGAGTATCCATCACCTTGAGTATTTATCATTTCTTTGTAATGAGAACATTTCACATTCTTCTAGCTACTTTGAAATACAGTATACATTGTTGTTAACTATCATCACTCTACTCTCAAACATTAGTACTTACACCTTCTATCTAACTGTGTTTGTGTTGACCAACGTCTCTCATCCCCCTTCAACCCACAGACCCTTCCCAGCCTCTGCTGTCAGTCACTCTGCCTTCATGAGATCCCTTTTTAGTTTCCACATATGAGTGAGAACATGCAAAATTTGTCTTTCTGTACCTGGCTTATTTCACTTAATGACCTGCAGTTCTATCCATGTTGCTGTAAATGACGTGATTTCATTCTTTTCTAAGCCTGAATAGTATCCCACTGTGTATATATACCACGTTTTCTTTATCCATTCACCTGTTGACAGACACTTGTAGGTTGACACTCTTGGCTGTTATGAACAGTGCTGCAATAAACTTGGGGGTATCCCTTTAACATATTGATTACTTTTCCTTTGGATAAATATCCAGAAGTGGAATTGCTGGATCACATGGTAGTTCTATTTCCAGTTTGTTGAGAAATCTCGTACTGTTTTCCGTAGTAGCTATACTGATTTACATGCCTATCAACAATGTGTGAAAGTTCCCTTTTCTCCATATCCTCACCAGCATCTGTTTTTTGTCTTTTTAGTGATAGCCATTCTAACTGGGGTAAGATGATATCTCATTGTGATTTTGGTTTGCATTTCCCTGATGATTAGTGATATTGAGCATTTTTAATATACTTATTGGCCATTTGTATGGCTTATTTTGAGGAATAACTGTTCAAATCGTTTGCTCACTTTTTAATGGGATTATTTGTTCTTTTATTTGAGTTGAGTTCCTTTTAGATAGATACCCTTTCAGAGGAATAGTTTGAAAATATTTTCTCCCATTCAGCACATTGTCTCTTCATTCTGTTGTTTCTTTTGCTGTGCAGAAGGTTTTTAGTTCAATATCATCCCATTTATCTATTTTTGTTTGTTGTCTGTGCTTTCGAGGTCTTAGCCATAAAATATTTGCCTATACCAAATGTCCTGAAGTGTATTCCCTATATTTTCTTCTAGTAGTTTTTAGTTTTGGGTCTCTAACATTTAAGCTTTAATACATCTTTAGTTGCTTTTTAAATATTTGGTGAGAGATAGGGATCAAGTTTCATTCTTCTGCATATGGATATCCAATTTTCCCAGCACCGTTTATCAAAGAGACTGTCCTTTCCCCAAGGTATGTTCTTGGCATCTTTGTTGTAAATAGTCGGATTTATTTCTGGATTCTAGATTCTGTTCCATTGGTGTGTGTGTCTGTTTTTATACCAGTACCATGCTATTTTGGTTACTAAAGCTTTGTAATCTGTTTTGAAGTCAGGTAATACGATGCCTCCTGCTTTTATGTTTTCTTTTTTTTTTTTCTTCTCACAATTGCATTGGCTATTTGGATTCTTTTGGTTCCATGCAAATTTTAGATTTTTTTTTCAACTTCCGTGAAAAATGACATTGGTATTTTGATAGAGACTACATTGAATCTGTAGATGGCTTTGGGCAGTATGATGATTTTGATGCTATTAATTCTTCCAATCTTTGAACATGGGATGTCTTTTTGTTTGTGTCCTATTCAGTTTCTTTCGTCAGTGTTTTGTCATTTTCCTTGTAGAGATCTTTCACCTCCTAGGATAAATTTATTCCTAGGTATTTTAATTTTTTGGTAGCTGTTGTAAATGCGATTTCATTCTTTATTTCTTTCTCAGCTTGTTCATTATTGGTATATAGAAACACCGCTGATTTTTGTATATTGATTTTGTATCCTGCAGCTTCACTGGATTTATCAGTTCTAACAGTTTTTTGGTGGACTCTTCAGATTTTTCTAGGTAGAAGATCATATCTTTAGCAAAGAAGGACAGTTTGACTTCTTTTCCAATTTTGCTGCCTTTTATTTGTTTATCTTGTCTATTGCTCTGTCTAAGACTTCCAGTACTGTGTTGGATAAGAGTGGTGAAAGTGGGCATCTTGTGTTGTTGCAGTTCTTGGGTGAAGGGATTTCAGCATTTCTCACTTAGTATGATGTTAGCTGTGGATTTGTCATATGTGGCCTTTATTTTGTTGAGGTATATTCCTTCTATCCTTAGTTTTTTAAAGGTTTTTATCATAAAAGGATGTTGAATTTTACCAAATGCTTTTTCAGCATCTGTTGAATGATCATATGGTTTTGTCCTTTGTTTTGTTGATGTAATGTATCATGTTTATTGATTTGCATATGTTGAGCCATCTTTGAATCCCTGGGATAAGTTCCATTTGATAATGATGTGTTATTTTTCTGATGTGCAGTTGGATTCAGTTTGCTAGTATTTTGTTGAGAATTTGTAAGTCTATATTCATTAGGAATGTTAGCCTATAAGTTTCTTTTCCTTTCCTTTTCCTCTTCCTCTTCCCCTTCCCCTTCCCTTTCCTTTCCTTGTTGATGGAGTTTTGCTCTGTCACCCAGGCTGGAGTGTAGTGGTGCTATCTTGGCTCACTGCAACCTCCACCTTCCAGGTTCAAGCAGTTCTCCTGCCTCAGCCTTCCAAGTAGCTGGGATTACAGATGTGTGCCACCACACCCAGCTAATTTTTGTATTTTTAGTAGAGACGGGGTTTCACCATATTGGCCAGGCTGGTCTTGAATTCCTGACCTCATAATCCACCCGCCTCGGCCTCCCAAAGTGTTGGGATTACAGGCGTGAGCCACTGCGCCTGGCCTAGCATATAATTTTCTTTTTTTGTTGCATCCGTGTCTGGTTTTACTGTCAGGATAATGCTGACCTCATAGAGTGAGTTAGGGAGAATCCCTTTCTCTTCATTTTTTGGGAATAGTTTTAGGAGAATTGGTGTTAGTTCTTTAAAAGTTTGGTAGAATTTGGTAGTGAAGCTATCCAGTGTTGGACTTCATTGGGAGACTTTTTATTACTGATTCAATTTCATTTCTTGTTATTGATCTGTTCAGGTATTCTATTTCTTCCTGATTCAATCTAGTAGATTGTATGTGCTTAGGAATTTATCCATTTCCTCTAGGTTTTCTAGGTTGTTAGTGTATAGTTGTTCATAATAGACTCTGGTGATCTTTTGTATTTCCATGGTATCAGTTGTAATGTGTTCTTTTTAATTTCTGATTTTGTTTATTTGTGTCTTCTCTTTCTTGGTTAGTCTAGGAAGTGCTTTATCAAGTTTATCTTGTCAAAAAAACAACTTTTTTTGTTTTGTTGATCCTTTGTGGGTTTTTCTTTTCTTTTTTTCTTTTTTCTTTTTTTTTGCTCTGATCTTTATTATTTGTTTCTGCTAATTTTGGGTTTGGTTGATTTTTGTTTTTCCAGTACCTCGAGGTGCACTGCTAGATTATTTATTTGAAATCATTCTACTTTTTTTTTTTTTTTTTTTGAGACAGAGTCTCACTCTGTCGCCCAGGCTGGAGTGCAGTGGCCGGATCTCAGCTCACTGCAAGCTCCGCCTCCCGGGTTTACGCCATTCTCCTGCCTCAGCCTCCCGAGTAGCTGGGACTACAGGCGCCCGCCACCTCGCCCGGCTAGTTTTTTGTATTTTTTAGTAGAGACGGGGTTTCACCATGTTAGCCAGGATGGTCTCGATCTCCTGATCTTGTGATCCGCCCGTCTCGGCCTCCCAAAGTGCTGGGATTACAGGCTTGAGCCACCGCGCCCGGCCGAAATCATTCTACTTTTTCTGATGTAGGCATTTGTTACTATAAACTTCCATCTTAGCATTGTTTTTGCTGTATTCTATAGGTTTTGGTATGTGTTTCAATTTTCATTTGTTTTCAAGACTTTTTAAAAATTTCCTTCTTAATTTCTTTCTTGACTCAGTGGTCAGTCAGGAGCATATTATTTAATTTTTATGCATTTGTAATTCCAAAGTTCCTCTTGTTATTGATTTCTAATTATATTCCACTGTGGTCTGAGAAGAGACTTGATATGATTTTGATTTTCAAAAATTTGTTGTTGCTTGTTTTGTGTCCTAACATATGGTCTATCCTGGAGAATGTTCTATGTGCTAATGAGAAGAATGTGTATTCTGTAACTGTTGGATGAAATAGTTCTGTAACATCTGCTAGGCTTATTTGGTCTAATGTGCAGTTTCAATCCAATGTTTCTTTGTTAACTTTTTGTCTGGGTGGTCCAATGCCAAGAGTGGGGTGTTGAAGTCTTCAACTATTATTGTATTGGCTTCTGGCTTTCCCTTTAGATCTAATAGTATGTGCTCTATCTGGTGCTCTGGTGTTGGGTGCATATATGTTTAGAATTGTTATATCCTCTTGCTGAATTGATTTTTTAACATTATATAATGACCTTCTTTGTCTCTTTTTATAGTTTTTGACATAAAGTCTATTTTAACTCATATAAATAAAGCTACCTTTGCTTGCTTTTGGTGTTCATTCGTGTGGAATATCTTTTCTTTATCCCTTTGCTTTCGGTCTATATGTGTCTTTACAAGTAACATGAGTTACATGTAGGAAATACGTAGTTTCCTTTTCATTGGGGTCTGTTACTAGAGAGTTAGTATTTTTTAAAATTAATTCAGCTAGTCTATATCTTTTAAGTGGAGGAATCTAATCTGTTTATATTTAATTTTATTAGTGATAGGTAAGGACTTAACTCCTGTCATTTTGTTGTTTTGCAGTTGTTTTGTATAGTCTTTGTTTCCTTCTTCCTATCTTGTTTTTTATCATTGAGGTTTAGTGTGTTTTTTTAGTGAAATAAGGCTTGATTCTTTTCTCTTTCTCCCTTGTGTATCTGCTGTACCAGTATGTTTTATACTTTTGTGAGTTTTTAAGAGAGTGTTTATCATCTTTTCACTTTCAGATGTAGGATTTCCTTGAGCATTTCTTGTAAGGCCAGTCTAGTAGTGATGAATTCCTTTAAGTTTTTGCTTGTCTGGGAAAGACTTTATGTCTCCCTCATTTCTGAAGGATAGCTTTGCTGGGTATAATAATCTTGCCTGCCAATTTTTTTTTTTTTTTTTTTTTTTTTGAGACGGAGTCTCACGCTGTTGCCCAGGCTGGAGTGCAGTGGCGCGATCTCGGCTCACTGCAAGCTCCGCCTCCCGGGTTCCCGCCATTCTCCTGCCTCAGCCTCCTGAGTAGCTGGGACTACAGGCGCTCGCCACCGCGCCCGGCTAATTTTTTGTATTTTTAGTAGAGACGGGGTTTCACTGTGGTCTTGATCTCCTGACCTTGTGATCCGCCCGCCTCGGCCTCCCAAAGTGCTGGGATTACAGGCTTGAGCCACCGCGCCCGGCCTTGCCTGCCAATTTTATTCTGCCTTCACTTTGAATATTACATCCCCTTTTCTTCTGGTCTGTAAGGTTTTTGTGGAGAATTTTCTGCTAGTCTAATGAAGATTCCTTTTTATGTGACTTGCTGCTTTTATCTTGCTGCTTTTATAATTTTATCTTTGTGTTTGATTTTTGACAATTTGACTACAGTGTGCCTGGGGAATAATTTTTTTTTTTTTGGTTGAATCTATTTGGGGACCTTTAAACTTCCTGGACCTGGATGTCCATATGTCTTCCCAGACTTTTGAAGTTTTTCGCTATTATTTAAGTAGGATTTCTATACCTCTTCCCTTATCTGTCTTCTCCTTCTATAATTCTCATTATATGAAATTCATTTGCTTAATAGTGTCCCATAAGTCTTGTAGACTTTCTTCACTCTTTTTCCTTCTTATTTCTTTCTTTCTTTCTCCCCTCTTGACTGGGCAGTTTCAAGTGACCTGTCTTCATATTTAGAGATTCTTTCTTCTGCTTGATCAAGTCTGCTGTTGAAGCTCTCTATTGTATTTTAAATGCAATTCATTGAATTCTTCAGCTTCAGGATTTGTTTAGTACTTTCTTATGATTTCTGTCTTTTTGTTGAATTTCTTGTTTAGATCATGAATTCCAGATTTTGTTGAATTGTCTATATGTATTTTCTTATGTCTCATTGAATTTCCTTAAGATCATTTGGAATTTTTCTTTTTGGCAATTCACTGATTTTCTCTTTGTTGCAGTCTTCTGTTCCTAGAAAGTTATTATGTTCCTTTGGTGGTGTCCTATTTCCTTGCTTTTTGATGTTTCCTGTGTCCCTGCATTGGTATCTGTACATGTGGTAGAACAATTGCCTTTTCCAAATTTTCTAGCATGGTTTTTGTAGAGAGAGACTTTTACCTGCAGTTGGGTTTTAGTGTGCCGTTTAGGAAGGGTGTAGTGACTGTTTCTGGTTAGGTGCAGTGGTATAGTTTCCATGAACCTTTTTCAGCTGTGTTCAGCGTTAGCCTCAGTGGCCCAGGCTATAGAAGTTTGTTATAATGGTGGTGACTGTGTAAGTTGTCGATGTCCTTGGTATCAAGGACTTTTGGGGTCATCCTAGTCTCATTTTCCCTGCAATGGGGACACTTAGCTGAGGGGAATCCCTTTGATGTCAGCTCTGACATGGCCTACAAGCAGCTGCCCTGGTGCTGGGTTCCAGGTGTAGGTGCTTGTAATGGTTGCAGGGCTGGGTCACAACCCCTGTTGTGGCATGTGGGTCTTGGGGTACAGGTTTGCTTTCTACAGCAGGGTTGGGTGTAGGTGGCCCTCAGAGCCAGGATCTGTGACTCTGAGGCACCCTCTAGCAGCTTGGGCCCAGGGAGCCAGATTGTAACTATGACTCCACCCCAGGGGGCAGGGCAGGGTACAGCACTGGCCGAACTCTGAGGAAGAAGGGGTGCTCTAGGGGCTTGGGCCTAGGGAGCAGGGTGTGGCTGCAGTTCCGGAACCTAAGCCAACAGGTCCCAGGGGATGTGACACTGTGTAACGATGACTCAAGACCCTGGGATGGTGGGGCTTGTGAGTATCCCAGACTCTGTAAGGCCATGTGTGGCAGGAGAACGTACCCCAGAATGACAGAGCACAGTTGCCATTGGGGCCCTGAGGAGGGTGGGAAGCAGTGTATCCATGATTCCACTCTGTAGGGGGAGAGGTGTCTCAGCAGCTCAGACTGGGGTTGGGGCTAGTTCAGCTCCAGGGAAACAGGCGATTGAGTTGTTTGGCCTGTAAGGTGGGATGTCTGGGTTCAGCTACTTCTGTTTCTCTGGGATGTAGGGCACTGCCTCAGCTCAGCCCTGGGGTGTGCAGCTGCTCCGCTCAGCCAGGGCTCTGATTCCCCTTGGGGTGGTTTGTTGCTTCCGCTCGGGCCTGAGGGACGGGACTGTCCTGGGTGGCCCAGGCATCATTTTCCTGGATGCAGAGTGCTTCTTCAACTTGGGTTCCAGGAGGTACAACTGCTCTGAGCAACCAAGGTATTGTTTTCCCCGAGGCAGTTTATGGCTTTAGCTCCAGCCTGAGGGGGCGAGAGCGGGTAGTGGAGTGATCCCACCTTTGCTTGGCCCCACAGAGAAGGTGTAACAGCTGCCTGCAGCTTGGCTGGGGGATGTGGGGCCACTGGGCTGGGGTGGCTGGGCAGCGGGTTAGCCTCAGGGGTGAAGGGGAGCTGGGGCTGCTCCCCCAGGAACAAGACACTCCACGGTAGTTCCAGTTCCAGGAGGGCACCGCGAGGGCCATGGGGGCAGACACAGTGTCGATTCCTTCTCCGGTGGGAGCACCGTCGTGTGGCCTCCAGGCAGCTCACTCCACCCTGGGCTTCGTGCCTGTGAGGACTGCAGGGGACCCCAAGGGTGAGGGTGGTGGGTGTCCACGGTGTTGGTGGGGGCTGCTGGGGTCCTCTTGATTACCTCCTCACTGAAGGGAGATATTTTCCTGGCTTCTAGCTGACCCTGGTTAGGGGATGGGGTGGCAGGGTTCCGGCGTTTCCTTATGTTCTTTTTGTGACTCTCATGAATTTCTGGGCTCGCCAGGGTTTCCATCACTCCTCTAATGCACTTTAGCATTCTCCCTCAGTTGTTTCTCTTAACATGTAGTTGTGTATTCATTGTTCTGGCTGTCTCTGTGAGGGGATGAGTGCCAGGCACTTCTAGTCGGCTATCTTGATGATGTTACCCAGATTGGGTAGTTTTGATTGTCCTATCTTCCAATTTATTGATTTATTTATTTTTAGTTTTTGCCTCTGTCCCCTCCATTTGGTCTTCACCAAGATTTTAATTTAAGTTATTTTACTTTTTCCGTTTTAATTTTTCCATTTTGGTTTTCTTTATATGTTGTTTTTTTCTCATTGGTTTCCAGCATAGTTGCTCACTAAAGAAATTTTATGAGGGCCGATTTAAAACCACCATAAATAATATCGGATAATGTGAACATCTGTGTCATCTCCGCTGGTGTCAGGCAGTTTTCTTTTTCATTTAAGTTGCCTCATGTGTCTTTAAACTCAAAGTTCAGCCATGACTATTGTAAATGTTCTCAGTCTCAAGTAATGAGGTTTTTCATGATTAGACCTGAGCTCTGTGTTATTCTCCTGCCTATGTTATGAGCAGAGTTTTGGTGCATATCAGCCATTGACATCCTTTTCATCTGTGTTCTCCTCAAAGGCTGTCACCCTGCTGCTGTGTTTTCCTTAGGATGATGTCCTCATGAGGTTGTTCCATTTGGGTTGTGCCCTTGACAGCATTTGTCTTATGGCTAAAGTGGCCTGTTTTATTTTACCCTTTCATGGGGCTCACCTAGCTATCTCTTCAGCTTGACTAGTGATTCGATTTGTCCAGAAATTTCCTTATCATTTGTATACCGTGCATCCCAACAGCCTTAGCCACATAAAATAAATCCTTTCTATTCATTTAGCAAATATTTACTGAGCCCTTACTGTAAGGTGGTGAACAACGCAGCCAGTGTTCCGCTTTCATGAAGCTTTCAGCCTAAGGAAGAATACTTTTTTTTTTTTTTTTGAGACGGAGTCTCGCTCTGTCGCCCAGGCTGGAGTGCAGTGGCCGGATCTCAGCTCACTGCAAGCTCCGCCTCCCGGGTTTATGCCATTCTCCTGCCTCAGCCTCCCGAGTAGCTGGGACTACAGGCACCCGCCACCTCGCCCGGCTAGTTTTTTGTATTTTTTAGTAGAGACGGGGTTTCACCGGGTTAGCCAGGATGGTCTTGATCTCCTGACCTCGTGATCCGCCCGTCTCGGCCTCCCAAAGTGCTGGGATTACAGGCTTGAGCCACCACGCCCGGCCTAAGGAAGAACACTTATTCCTATTTCATAGAATAATTATTATTGAGAGAACTAAAATAGGTTAATGGGCCTGACAGTGAGTGAGTGATAAGAGACGGCCTCTCTGAGGAGAGAATATGTAAGCTGAAATTTGATTCTTTTTTGGAATTTCCATTTCTGTTTATATTACACATCTGTTCTTGCATATTTTCTACTTTGCCATTAGAATTTGTTATATATTGAATAATATTCTCCCCCTCCCCACCCCCCGTTTATATGTTGAGGTTCTAACCCTCAGTCTCTCAGATTGTTAATGTATTTAGAGATAGAGCCTTTTCATTAAAGTAAAATTGGGCCATTAGGGTGGACCCTAGTCCAGTCAGACTGGTATCTTTATAGGAAGAGAAGATGAAGACACATGGAGAAACCCCAGGGGCCTGTGTGCCCGGAGGGACGGTCACATGAAGAGGCAGCAAGAGGGTGGCATCTGCAAGCCAAGGAGGGAGGTCTCAGAGGAAAGCAGGCCTTCTGAGAGCTTGATCTCAGACTTCCAACCTCTAGAGACTGTGAGAAAATAAATTCCTGTTGTTAAGCCACCCAGTTTGTGGTATTTTGTTATGGCAGGCTGGGCAAACTAATAGCCATTAACATATTAATCATAGTTATTTTAACTTCCCTATCCGATACTTCTAAAATCTGACATCTCTGCAGCTGGTTCGGATGCTTAGCTTGTCTCGTCAGACTGTGATTTTTCTTTCCTTTTAGAATGCCTTGCAATTTCTGGTTGAAAGCTGGACATGATTTATTGGGTAATGGGAACTGAGGAAAACAGGCCTTTAGTGTGAGGTGTTTTGGTAATCTGGCTAGGAGTTGGGCTGTGTTTACTGTAGGGGACAGAGGTTTTATACTCTTCTAGCATCCTTGTTTATGCTCCCCTGTTCCCTTTAGGTTTCCCTCAAATTCCTCCTTAGATAGAATTGGTGTCTTTCAGCTGTCTCAGCTGTAACCCCCTGTTTTAAAAATCCCTGTTGTGTGTTATTATGCTCTCTCATCTCTGTTGGTATGATTCAAAGTGTGTGTGGGGAGGAGAAGTATTTATCATCTCAGTCTTTTAGTGGGCCTGTGTCTCTGGGCTTTGATCTTCAAAAGTGTTTCTTAACCCCCTCTCCTGCTTAGGTAAGTCAGGGATGGCAGAGAGGCCTGGAGTGGGAGAAAAGCCCTTCCCTTTAGGTGAGATAAGGCTCTGGTGAGGCCTTTCCCTGGAAACAGGGTGTATTCGTAATGGCTGCTCTGCCTTTCCCCCTGTCAGAGCCATGAGGGAACTTTCTTGGCACTTTACTTTGAGAACCTCATGGGATTCCTAGAGACAAAATCCACAGAAATATGGGGGCCCCTTAAGGTCGTGACCCCCAGGAGTTCCTGATTCTCATGGTTGTCTACCCTCAGCTTCCAACAATTTGTCATTTAAATGTTCCCACCAGTATGACTACAGCAGCTTTCTCTCCAGGGAAGCAGATCTTGTTGTGACTCTCCGGATTTCATGGTGGCATGATTTCATGGTAATTCTGTGGCTTAATTTTTTGATGGGTCCAAGAAAAGTCATTGATTTGTTTGTTCTGCTTTTCTTAGTGTAAGGATTGAAGTGCTGATTTCTAAACTCTTTGCATTGTTGACAAAAAGTGTCAAACTCTGTAAAATATTTGAAGGGATTTATTCTGAGCTAATTATGAGTGACTGTGGCCTGTGACACAGCCCTCTGGAGGTCCTGAGAACATTCAGCTCAAGGTGGTTGGGGTATAGCTTGGTTTTAGGTATTTTAGGAAGGCCTGAGACATCAATCAAATATATTTAAGACTTACATTGGTTTAGTTTAGAAAGGTGGACAACCCAAAGCGGGGGCTTTCAAGCAATAGGTAAATTTAAACATTTTCTGGGTGACAATTGGTTGAGGTTGTCTGAAGACCTAGGATCAACAGAAAGGAATGTTCAGGTTAAAGATAAAGGATTGCGGAGACCAAGTTTTATTGTGCAGAGGAAGCCGTTAGATAGCAGACTTTAGAGAGAGCAGGTTGTAAATTGTTTTTTTATCAGACCTAAAAGGGTACCTGGCTCTTAGTTGATTATCTCCTGGATCTGCAAAGAAATGAAGGAAAACAAAGTGGGAAGGGGATTCTCTGTAGAATGTGGATTTTTCCCACAAAAGACTTTGCAGGGCAATTTCAGGGCATGGCAAGGAAATATATTTTGGGGTTAAGTATTTTGTCCTTGTCTCATAATGTTATGCCAGAGTCAGAATGAAAAGTAAGTCACAATACACAGGGTCAAATAAAACTCATCTGCTGAGAATCCATGGTTGGTAGGGCATGACTCCCCACACCCCTTAGGCAGGAATTTGGGCAAGATTAAAAAAATCAGAGCTTAGTCCTCAGCATGTGGGAGTTGGAATTGCTGCACTGCGTGAGATTTGAAAGGAGCAAGACATGTGAAGATTGGGGCAGGAACATTCTGGTTAAGAAAATGGAGAGCAGGCTGGCGCTCCTGGGGCATGGTGCAGATAGATGAGTGATGTGATGGGAGCGCTGGGAAGCAGCAGGGCTGGATCTGGCGGGGCTTCATCAGCCAGGACGAGGACTTGGGGCTCCATCCTGAGTGCAGTGAGGATCTGTGGGAGAGCAGGGAAGGTATATATTCTGATTTCTGTTTAAAAAGTTTAAAATACAAAAATTAGCTGGGTGTGGCGGCACATGCCTCTAGTCCCAGCTACTCGGGAGGCTGAGGCAAGAGAAATCACTTGAACCTGGGAGGCGGAGGTTGCAGTGAGCTGAGATCGTGCCACTGCACTCCAGCCTGGGCAACAGAACCAGACTCTGTCTCAAACAGACAAGCAGTTGAATTCTGGCTGCAGCATGGCAGATGGATAGGGGTAGGAAGAGGCAAGAATGCAAGATTAAATAAGCATACCACCGAGAAGACTATTACAGTAGGGGAAGCAGAATAGCTTAGACTAGGGTGGTGGTTATGGGCTTAGGGCGTGTTGGGAGGTAGAGTTGATAAGATATGATGTGAGAGGAGAAGAGATGAATCAATAACAATACCTGCATCTTTGGGTGGGCAAATGGTAATGTTGTTTACTGAGATGGGGAAGATGAGGGACAAGCACAGAGATTCAGGAGTTGGGGGTTGGCCTTGTGAAACCTGAGTTGGCAGTACATTCCCAAGGGGAGTTGTCCAGGCAGGTTTTTGTGGCTATGAAGTCTGGAATTCCAGGGAAAGGCCGCAGTTGGAGACATGGTTTTGAGAGTCACTGGTAGATATATGGGATTTGAAGTCACGGAGTAGACGAAGTCACCTAAGGAGAGTAGAAAGATAAGGAAGCCTAGGACAGAGCCCTGGGCTAGCATCTAAAGGAGAAGTATAAGGAGGAAATGGCGAAGAAGGAGTTCTACGGAAGCCAAGAAAAGCCAGAGGAGTCAAGTGAGATGAAAGCTGAACAGTGGCAACATGGAAGACATTGGTGACCTTGAGAGAAGCTGTCTCAGGAGTGAGCAGATGGTAGCATGACTGAAGGGTGAAGGTGAGGTGGGGCGGTAGCAACAAGAGACAACTCTTGGAATATTTCTGGGAAGGGAGTCAAAAACTGGGCAGAACTGGAGAACAGTCTGGGGTCAAGGAAGATTTTTTTTTTTTTTTTTTTTTTGCCTTCTTGTTCTTTGAAGCTTGGAGGAATGGGCTTATGTTGCTGCTGGATGACTCCATGTTCCTAGGTCCTAGGGAGCATGGGGCATTGCCTCAGATGTGGCTGACATGCTCTGGAATCCATACATGCTTTGGAGGTGGCCAGGGAGCCCACAGGAGGAGAGAATGCTCAGTGTGTGCCCTGAGAGCTTTGCCACTGTCAGGAAGCACCTGACAGGAACAAGTTTGATTGTATTTGACACATGCTGGCATTACCACAGAAAGTTTTAGCAACAGGTAAGAGGGAAAATCTGTACTCTCAACTTCTTTTTTCATACTTCCTATTGAAGTTTTCATCTCTGCTCTCAGGCATGTAATTTCTAAGACTACTGGTTGTTTTTTAATTGTCTTAAAAAATAGCATCCCATTCTTGTTTAACAGATGATATAGCTTCTTTTACCTCCTTGAGGAAGATATTAATAATAGTTTTTTAAAACTTTTCTTCTCACTGCACAATCTTTTCTTTGTCCTCCTTTTGTTCTTGTTTAAAATGATAGCCATCTATCTTTTTCTCAGGTGTCTGGCAATGTGTGGTTGTCTGGTCATGTTTAACAGTGGGGTTTATAATGCTGATTGGAAGCTGTGAGCATATGGGTGGAGCTTCTGAATTTTTCTGCAGTGTGAGCTGGTGCATCAATTAATTGGGAACCCATAGGTCAGTATCTTTGACTGTGTTGTCTTGGATTGTTCAGATTGTCCAGAGAAGACTCACCTACCTTTCTTTCTGGAGGGATGAAGGCCTATAAACTCTGGAAACAAAGTAGGGATAGAGGGAATGTCCTAGAGCTTGTAGGTATGTGTTTATCTAATCCATGTGTTTTCCAGACAGAACCTCCATCCTCAATTGTGCCTGATATTTCATCTCCAGAAATTCTTTAGAAAATAAATGTCCAGGCCGGGTGGGGTGGTTCACACCTATAATCCCAGCACTTTGGGAGGCCAGGGTGGGCGGATCACCTGAGGTCAGGAGTTCGAGACCAGCCTGGCCAACATGGCGAAACCCCGTCTCTACTAAAAATATAAAAATTAGCCGGGCATGGTGGCAGGTGCCTGTAATCCCAGCTACTCGGGATGCTGAGGCAGAAGAATCACTTGAACAGGGAGGCAGAGGTTGCAGTGAGCTGAGGTTGCGTCACTGCACTCCAGCCTGGGTGACGGAGTGAGACTCCATCTCACACACACAAAAAAAAAGAAAGAAAGAAATGTCCAGTCTCTACTAGGGAAGGGGCATTTGTCCAGAGGCAGGGAGTAGGGGAGAGAGTCCAAGGATCTAATTTCTTATTATTTTTATTTTTTAATTTTTTTTTTTAAATTTTTGAGATGCAGTCTTACTCTGTCGCCCAGGCTGCAGTGCAATGGTGTGATCTCAGCTCACTGCAACCTCTGCCTCTGGGGTTCAAGTGATTCTCCTGCCTCAGCCTCCCAAGTAGCTGGGATTACAGGCGCCTGCCACGACACCTGGCTAATTTTTGTATTTTTAGTAGAGACAGGGTTTCACCATGTTTTTCAGGCTGGTCTGGAACTCCTGACCTTAGGTGATCTACCAACCTTGGCCTCGCAAAGTGCTGGGATTACAGGTGTGAGCCACCATGCCTGGCCACCTTCTTATTTTTAATATAAAGCCAGATTTGTTGAGTTATAATTTACATAGAACAAAATTCACTTGTTAGTAGACAGTTCTGTGAGTTGTGACATAAAACTGTCTCAGCATATAACTCATATGTTGAGTTACATGGTAAGTATGTGTTTAAATGTATAGGAAATTGCCAAATTGTTTTCTCAGGTGGTTGTACTATTTTATTTTATTATTTTATTTTTATTTTTATCATTTTATTTTATTTTATTTTATTTTATTTTTTAATTTTTGAGACAGAGTCTCGCTCTGTTGCCCAGGCTGGAGTGCAGTGGCACGATCTCAGCTCACTGCAACCTCCACCTCCCGAATTCAAATGATTCTCCTGCCTCAGCCTCCCAAGTAGCTGGGATTACAGGCGTGCACCACCACGCCCAGCTAATTTTTGTATTTTTAGTAGAGATGGGGTTTCGCCATGTAGGCCAGGCTGGTCTCAAGCTCCTGATCTCAGGTCATCTGCCCGCCTCGGCCTCCCAAAGTGTTGGGATTACAGGCGTAAGCCACTGCGCCTGGCGTGGCTGCACCATTTTAAATTTTCACCAGTAATCTATGAGCATTCCAGTTGTTCCTCATTCTTGTCAACACTTGGTATTTTCAGGTTTTTATTTTTTAATTTTACCCATTCTAATAGGTGTGGATTTAATTTCCATTTTTCTAGTAGCCATGATGCTGAGCATCTTTTTGTGTGCTTGCCATTTATGTATCTCCTTTGGTGAAGTGTCTTTTCAAACACTTTGCCTATTTTTATTGGGCTCTTTTGTTGCTGAGTTTTCAGAGGTGTATGTGTATTCTGGATTCAGGTCCTTTATCAGATACGTATTTTGCAAATGTTTTGTCCTCATCTGGTGGCTTGGCTTTTCATTGTAACTATCTTTTGAAGAGCAGATTTTAAAAATTTTGGTGTGGTTAATACATTTTTTGGTTGTGTGGCTTATGCTTTTGGTTTTGTGTCTAGGAAATCTTTACCTAATTCAAGGTCACAAAGATTTTTCTCCTGTTGTCTTCTAGAAGTTTTAAAATTTGGGGTTTTACATTTAGGTCTGTTATTATTTTTTGTATAATTTTTGTATGTTAGGCAAGGTATAGATTGAAGTTCTTTGTTTTTGCATATGGATGTTCAATTTTTTCCAGTACCATTTGTTGTAAAGGTTATTCTTTCTTGATTGAATTGAATGTATACCTTCGTTGAGAGTTCACAAAGCTGTGGTTCATTTTTGGATCCTCTAACTTTATTTCACTTATCTCTTTGTCTGTCACTTGACCAGTACCACATTCTTGATGACTGTAAATGTTGAAATCTGGCACTGTGATTCCTCCAACATTTCTCTTTCTCTAAATTGTTTTGTCTGGCCTAGTTCCTTTGCTTTTCCAAATAAATTTGAGAATCACTTGTTGATTGCTGCTAAAATTTCAACTTGGATTTTGGTTGGCATTGCATTGATTATATAGATGAATTTGGGGAGATCTGACATTTTAACAATATTGAGTCTTCTGCTCCATAAATATGGCATATTCTCTCCATTTGTATGTCTGTGGATCCTTATATCTGTTTTGTCATTTTTCAGCATAGAAATCTTGCACATAATTTCATGAGATTTATACTTAAGTGTTTCATGTTTTGGTGCTATTATGTAATACATGGTAGTTTTTAAAAAGCATTAGATTTTCAATTTTTTTTATTACAAGTATGTGGATACAATTGACCTTTGTATGTGTAATTTGTGTTCTGTGACCTTGCTAAACTCAATTAGTTCTGATAACTTTTTTTGTAGTTTCTTTGAGATTTTCTGTATAGACAGTCATGTCATCTGCAAATAGAGACAGTTTTATTTCTGCCTTTCTAATCAATAAATCTTTTATTTCTTTTTCTTGCCTTACTGCACAGGCTAGGATCTCTACTATGATTTTTGAATAGGGGTGTGGTAGGATATTCTTGCATTGTACTTCATCTTAGGAAAGAAGCATTCAGTCTTCTACCATTAAGTATGATGTTAGGCTGGGCGCGGTGGCTCAAGCCTGTAATCCCAGCACTTTGGGAGGCCGAGACGGGCGGATCACGAGGTCAGGAGATCGAGACCATCCTGGCTAACACAATGAAACCCCGTCTCCACTAAAAATACAAAAACATTAGCCGAGCGTGGTGGCGGCGCCTGTAGTCCCAGCTACTTGGGAGGCTGAGGCAGGAGAATGGCGGGAACCCGGGAGGCGGAGCTTGCAGTGAGCCGAGATCGCGCCACTGCACTCCAGCCTGGGCGACAGAGCGAGACTCCGCCTCAAAAAAAAAAAAAAAAAAAAAAAGTATGATGTTAGCTGTGTGTTTTTTGTAGATGCCCCTAATCTGGTTCAGGATGTTCCTTTTTATTCCTGGTTTGCTGAGGGTTTATTATAATTATTATTATTATTATTATTATGAACAGGTGTTGAATTTTGTCAAAAGACTTTTCTGCGTTTATTGAAGAGATAATTTTTTTTCATCTTTAGTCTCTTGTTATGGTAGGTGACATTGACTGATTTGCAAATAATGAGCCAGCCTTCGATTCCTAGAATAAGTATCTATTGGCTGTGAAGTATTATCCTTTTTATATATTGCTGAATGCAATTTGCTATTTTTTTGTTTAGGATTTTTGTGTCTTTGTTTATGAGGGATATTGGTCTGTTCTTTATTTTAACATCTTTATCTAGTTTTGGTGTCAGTGTAATTCTGGCCTCATAAAAAAGTTGACTTATTTCCCCCTTTTCTGTTTTCTGGAAGACTTGTTTAAAATTTCTATTATTTCTTTTTTAATTGTTTGATAGAATTTGAGAATGAAGCCCTCTGAAATGTTATGCATTGCATGACTGTTTACCTTTAAATAATAGTCTGCTGCTTCAGGTATAGTGTAAGTACCTTAAAACAGTGTTTTCCCATCTATTAATCATATTTATTTCCGATTCTTTTTCTGAAATTCGTGTATTATTATTCCAGGTTATCTGTGTGTCTGCTTCTGTTGATTGTCACTTGACAATGAGCCTTTTGTTTCCTTTGCCTTCTTGTTTTGTTTGTTTTTGAGACGGAGTCTCACTCTGTCGCTCAGGCTGGAGTGCAGTGGCACAATCTTGGCTCACTGCAACCTCCTCCTCCTGGGTGTCTTAATTTAATTTAATTTAATTTGGGAGAGCTAAATAGTTAAACATGAGGCCAAAGTACATAACAAAGCAGCAGCCTTTTATTGCAAATATGCACACACTCTCGGGCGAGGTCCTCCGGTCCTCAGGTATGGGGCCAGGGAAGTCGAGCTGGCGTTCTCGGGTGAGGTTCTCCGGTCCACAAGTAGGAGGGGCCGAAGAAATCACGCCGGCTCCTGCGGGTGGCAGACTTTTATGCATTGGTACTGGAAGGGGGAGGGCAGTGGGCAGGATAAGGGCGTCATAGGGGCATCTCCGTAGGCGTGGCCGGGTAAGTTTCGATCTCTTCGGGTTGACGTCACCTGGCGCATGCTTGGTTGTCCTGCACTTTCCTGGGCACGGGAAAGTTGGTGATGAAGAACCCGGAAGCAATCGGGACTGTGCCATCTTGTTCACTTTCCTCCATTTTGTCCCTTCTCCCTCACCCAAACACTGGGTTCAAGTGATTCTCCTGCCTCAGCCTCCTGAGTAGGTGGGATTACAGGTATGTGCCACAACACCCAGCTAATTTTTGTATTTTTAGTAGAGATGGGGTTTCACCATGTTGACCAGGCTGGTCTCAAACTCCTGACCTTATGATCCACCCGCCTCGGCCTCCCAAAGTGCTGGGATTACAGGCATGAGCCACTGCGCCTGGCCTCCATTGCCTTTTCATTGTAATTTTTGATTTCAGTGTTGGACATTGTGTGGAGGGCTGTAGGCAAGGTCAACAAACGTTTTCTGTAATGGGCCAAATAAATATTTCGAGTTTTGAGGGCCACATGTAGTCCCTGTTGCATATTGTTCTTCTGGTTTTTACTTTTAAAAAATTACCCTTAAAAAATGTAAAACCTGGCAGGGTGCAATGGTTCATGCCTGTAATTCTGGCCCTTTGGGAGACTGAGGTAGGAGGATTGCTTGAGCCCAGGGGTTTGAGACCAGCTTTGGCAATGTGGTGAGACACCATCTCTACAAAAAAATACAAAAAATTAACTGGGCGTGGCCACATGTACTGTGGTCCCGCTTTCTTGGGAGGCCGAGGTGGGAGGATGGCTTGAGCCCAGGAGATTGAGACTGCAGTGAGCTATGATCGTACCACAGTACTCCAGCCTGGCAGACAGAGCAAGAACCTGTCTCCAGAAAAAAGAAGAAAAAAAGTAAAGCCATTCTTAGCTTGCAGCCTGTACAGAAACAGGTCATGGGCTACATTTGGCCTCTGGGCCATAGCGTACCCTCTCTGTAGGGGGGAATGAGGTGGGTAGATGGTGTTATACTCAGGAATGGCCACTCCTCTTGTTCTGCGGGGCTGTCGTTGTTGGGGAGTTGAGGTGGGTCTGGGTTTTGTTGTTGTGTATGTACCTTCCATCCCACTGGCTTCAAATTCCTCTAACCTTTCCTTGAGCTTAGGATGAGGGCTCAGTTGCCAAAGCGTCTTCACCCATGGCTTTTGGCCTTGCCTCTGTGTCTGCCTTAGCTGCCCCTTATCTTTGGCAGGTCTCTACTAGAGAAAGTTCCTCTCCCTTCCCCCAAAGTAGGAGGACTCTAACAGTCTGACTTAAGATGGCTCCTAGACCCTCCCTGAGGGCTAGAGCAGATTGCCTTTTAGCTTCCCTGGCCACAGCAGTCTTCTGATTCTGTAGGTGAGAAGCTTCTTGTTAGGGCTTAGTGCTGTGGCGGCTCCCACTGAGAGACTGTTCAGTCTGCTCTTTCAGTCTACGTCTTAAAAGGTTTTTCTTTCTTTCTTTCTTTCTTTTTTTGTTAAGTAAATGTGCTAAGAAAGAGGTGCTGATTTTGAGCCTGGTTCCAATTACAGTACCCAGTCAAGAAGTGAATTTACAGCATTGTAAAGGCTGCCAGTAGAGAGGAATGGTAAGGAAAGTTGGCTCCACTCTGGTGATGAATTGAAGCTTCTAGTGGGTTGTCTAGCTATTTTTTAGTGGTTGCTACAATGTATGCAAAGCTACCAGATTCTATGACTCCTGGGGCCATTCCCATGGAAAATAAACAATGTGAATTTTATATACCCAGTGACATTGTGTAAACTCAGTGGCCCTGATACGTGCTGCATGTGTATGTGGCCCCCGAGGGACGTGCTGCAGTTGGAGTGAAAAAGAAGTAATACTTTTTAAAACAATGTTATAAGTGGACAGAATGCTAGTGTCAACAGAGTAAACTCTGTAAAATAATTGAAGAGATTTGTTCTAAGCCAAATATGAGTGAGGTCGTCAGAACATGTGCCCAAGGTGGTTGGGGTGCAGCTTGGTTTTATACATTTTAGAGAGGTGTGAGACATCCATCAAAAACGTTTAAGAAGTACATTGGTTTGGTCCAGAAAAGTGGGACAACTCAAAGCCGGGGGGTGTGGGGCTTTCAGGCTGTAGGTGAATTTAAACATTTTCTGATTGATAAAGACCTGGGATTGATAGAAAGGGAATGTTCAGGTTAAAGTAAAGATTGTGAACATCAAAGTGCTTTTTGAATTCTTATAGTGGCTGCCTTAGAGACAATAGATGACAAATGTTTCTTATTCAGATCTTAATCTCTTTAGGACTGGGAGGGTCTCAAAGAAAAAGATCTAGCTATGTTAGTAGAGATTCTTTACAAATGCAGATTTTCCCCCACAAAGAACAGCTTTGCAGGGCCATTTCAGAATATGGCAAAGAAACATATTTTGGGGTAAAATATTATTATTTTCTTCCTTGTCTCATACTGTTATGCCAGAGTCAGGTTGGAGAGTCACGATATATAGGGTTAAATAAAACCCATCTGATGAGAATTTATGATTTGTAGGACATGACTCCCCAGACCCCTTAGATAGGAATTTGGGCAAGATTTAAAAAAATCAGAGTTTAGTCCTTACTAGCAAACGTAGAAAGCCCTCATCTTTCTAGTTTAGCACTTTAAAATTGTATGACTGTAGTATTTGAAGATGATGGTTATTAGACTATTGAGTTTTTTGATGCTGCTTTTATGAGCTAAGCTTTTATATCATTGACTCTGTTTCTAGATTAGCCTGTAGTTTTCTAAACTGTCAAACCTGTTATTCAGAAAGGCCAGGAACCCCTTGAGGGGTAGATTGCAGTAGAAAATTTTATTCTAGGCCGGGCGTGGTGGCTCACGCCTGTAATCCCAGCACTTTGGGAGGCCGAGGAGGGTGGATCACTTGAGGTCAGGAGTTTGAGACCAGCCTGACCAACATGATGAAACTCCATCTCTACTAAAAATACAAAAAATTAGGGAGGCATGGTGGCACACACCTGTTATCCCAGTTACTTGGGAGGCTAAGGCAGGAGAGTCTCTTGAGCCTGGGAGGCGGAGGTTGCAGTGAGCAGAGATCATGCCACGGTACTGCAGCCTGGGTGACAGAGCGAGACTCTGTCTCAAAAAATAAAGCAAAAAGAAAAAATAAAATTTTATTCTAACCGGAATCATTACCTTCCCCCTAGACCCAGATGCAGAGGTGTGCCTTCATGTACTGAGGCTTGTCCAGTCTGTGGTTCTGGAACCTGAAGTCTTCTCCAAGTCGGCCTCTGAGTTCCGGAGCTCCCTGCCCCTGCAACGCATCCTGGCGATGTCCAAGAGCCGCAACCCCCGCCTGCAAACCGCAGCCCAGGAGCTCCTGGAAGACCTCCGCACCCTGCAGCGTGATGTGTAGGTGCGCTCGGCCGCCAGGGTTTTGGTGACAATGCCGGTGTCCCTTCTCCTCCCCAGATCCCTCATTTGACACTGCAAAACCGTCACATGTGCCATGTGTTAGAGTTGGCAAAATGTGATTGGCTAGAGATGGACCTGAATTGATATGTATCCCACATAACTTGCCTTGGAAGTGAGAGTACTTGTAGGTGGTTGGTTAAGCCTGCCAAGGAAGAGGCCATGAAAGAACCTGGCCTTCCAGGAAAGTGGTCCATGTCTGCTGGCTGGAAGAGGGCTTGCTTAGGGCAGTTTCTTGCTACTCAAAAGACCATGACTGATAGGTTCACCTATAAAACAGGGAAATTAAATAACCATCTACCCCATTGGTCAGCATTTTCCTGAGATACATTTCTTTGAAAAGCAATTCATTCTCTCTCTAGTAATTGTAATCAATCACCCCAAAATGTAAGTTTACTTTTATAACCTTTTGGTGAACCTGCTATTTCGGATGACACTGGACATTTTAGTTCTATATTTTTTGTGCCTGTTTTATTTTTGAATAAAGAAAGTCAGAAGAGTTGTATTACAACCCCTGCTGTCTAAAATCTAAACTTGATACTAGGAAGTTGATCTTTGCATGTTACTATGTTACTCTTGGTTGGTGGAAAAAAAACTCTCCTTAAACTGTTCCGGGCCCTCTGGCTATAAACTTAGAAGTCCTATTTTTCTTACAACAAATACTGTAAAAACAACTTGTATAATAGATTAGAACACATGCAGTTAGTTGAGATTCTGTAAATGAAATGATAGTTCCAGCTCCGTTTTTGTGCATGGGTGTGCCTGTATGCCAGGGCCCTGCCGTATCTGTCTTATCTACCTACTGGTTGCCATCCAGCTTGTTTTCTAGGCCACTGGCAGAGAACAAGGGAGAATGCACTTCATTTCTCACGGATACCATGATTGGTGAGAGTTGCCATTTGTATTAGTCTGTTTCATGCTGCTGTAAAGAAATGCCTGAGACTTGGTAATTTATAGAGGAATGAGGTTTAATTGACTCACAGTTCACTGTGGCTGGGGAGGTCTCAGGAAACTTACAATCATGGTTGAAGGGGAAGCAAGGCACCTTCTTCTCAAGGTGGCAGGAAGGAGAATGAATGCAGGAGAACCTACCGAATATTTATAAAACCATCAGCTCTCTTGAGAACTCACTATCTTGAGAACAGCATGGGGGAAACCACCCCCATAATTCAGTCACTTCCACCTGGTCTCTCCCTCGACACATGGGAGTTACGGGGATTATAATTCAGGCTGCGTTGTGGGTGGGACACAAAGCCTCACCACATCACCATTTAAATCAATCCTTAGAGTCACGTTAGTGAACACATTCCCTCCTTTTCCTGGGCCGCTTCCTTCGGTGTGATGCTGAAGGGCTGCTGGGCTCTGGGCATGCTGTAAGAGCAAAACAAATGCAGGTGCACTCCACCAGTGGCAGCCCCATCTACAAGAATAAGCTGTTTGGTTGCATATGGCATTTAGAGTAACTTCATTTTTCTTTTAAGTAGATTTTTATAGGCAGTGTGCAATTTAAGGCTGAGGCTGAGTGAAGAAGTGTAGAGGAAGGCACAGTTGCTTGGATTTCACGAGCCAGCATATTGTGGAACACTAGCTCATCTGAGCCAGGGGAATGTTGCAAAAGGCAATTTAAAATTCATGGAGGCAGAAATCGATCCATCTGTGCTGTGTGCTTCTGTAGGTCCTGATTATTGGTGAATAAAATTGAGAATGTTGTGTTTCTATGCTTAATAGCATGGTACTATCTTCTTTTTGATTGCTGTTTATTTAATAAAGTAATGAGAGATGCTGCCTCTAGAACTACAGGACCTTTTCCCGCCAAAGATGGGGTCAACAGTGTATAGAGAGGAGTGAGCGTTGGCCAGACTCTTGGATGTTGTGTAGTTTGGCTAATTAGTGGATGGATGTGATTAAGAAGGATCATTGATTTTCTCCTGATTTTGAGGTGCTAAGAATAGCGAGAGTTCTCATGAAAACTCTCTCAGGAAGAAACATACAACAAATCCGTATTTTGAATGTATGTCCCAGGAAAAGTACATAAGGCCAGTTTTAAGGAGTGACCTGCCTCCAGCTCTTCATATGAAGGTCAACAGGAATACATAGGTTCTTTAATTTTTCTACAACTAGTGATCTAAAGAAAATGTCAGTTTTTGAAAAGGTATTCATAAAAGCATGTGCTTTGCAGAACTTGTGAATTTTAAAATCAAAGTGAAATAGTGCATATATTTTGAAATGTTTGTTTGTTTGTTTTAGACGGAGTTTCCCTCTTGTTGCCCAGGCTGGAAGTGCAATGGCGTGATCTTGGCTCACTGCAACCTCCGCCTCCTGGGTTCAAGCGATTCTCCTGCCTTAGCCTCCTGAGTCACTGGGATTATAGGCACCTGCCACCACGCCCAGCTAATTTGTGTTACTTTTAGTAGAGACAGGGTTTCACCATGTTGGCCAAGCTGGTCTTGAACTCCTGACCTCAGGTGATCCACCCACCTCGGCCTCCCAAAGTACTGGATTACAGGCATGAGCCACGGCGCCTGGCCTATATTTTTATTTTTTATTTTTATTTTTGGAGACAAGAGTCTTGCTTTGTCGCCCAGGCTGGAGTACAGTGGCGCCATCTCGGCTCACTGCAGCCTCTGCCTCCTCGTTCAAGTGATTCTCCTGCCTCAGCCTCCTGAGTAGCTGGGATTACAGGCTTGTACCACCATGCCTGGCTAATTTTTGTACTTTCAGTAGAGACGTGTTTTCACCATGTTGTCCAGCCTGGTCTAAATTCCAGATCTCAAGTGATCCGCCTGCCTCGGTCTCCCAAAGTGCTGGGATTACAGGCGTGAGCCACTGTGCCCAACCTTGAAATGTAATTTTAACAGAATTCCTCTTACGTTTATTAAGTTAAGGAACTATTTTTCTCCTTGGCACCGTCAGTTTGTATGTAAAGATGTGAAACCTGGCAGGCCAGACGTCAGACTTGACTCCCTCCTTCCTCACCCCTTCCCCCACACAAGAGGCTCTGAGCAGGCCTCTTGCTGTCTGGCAGCTCATTAACCATCAGTGCTGCTTTCTCTTCAGTCTGAAAAGAGCAAACCCTTGTTCTGACTGTGAGCAATATGGAGACTTTTTGTGTGGCTTTGGAGACCTATGCCTCCTCATGGCATAGCTTGGGATAAGCCTCATGCCACAGAGTTCTTCTTGTTCCATACAGTTATATCGCCTGTGCCATTCACTCATTCCAGAGGATTTTAAAGTTATAGTACCAAGCATAGGATCACAGGTCTGGAGCCTGAAGAAAATTAGAATAAGGCTGGAAGTCAGGCCGTGGTCAAGGAAGTGTTGACGAAAAGAGTCAAACTCTGTAAAATATTTGAAGAGACTTATTCTGAGCCGAATGTGAGTGACCAGTGGCCTGTGACACAGCCCCAGGAAGTTCTGGAAACATGTGTCCAAGGTGGACGGGCCACAGTTTGGTTTTATGCATTGTAGGAAGACATAAAACATCAATCAATAGATGTGAGATGTATAATACATTTGTTTTGTCTGGAAAGGCGGGACAATTGGAGGGGGCGGGTGGTGTGTTCCAGGTCACAGGCAGATTCAAAGATTTTCTAATTAGCAATTGATTAAAAGAGTTATTATCAGAAGACCTGGAATCCCTAGGAGGGAGTATCTGTTGTGGGGACCAAGGTTTTTATTATGCAGATGAAGCCTTCAGGTAGCAGGCTTCAGAGAGAATAGATTGGAAATGTTTCTTATCAGACTTAAAAAGGTACCAGACTCTTAGTTAATTCTCTCCTGGATCAGAGAAGAGGAAAAGAATTCTCTACAGAATGTAAATTTTTCCCCACAAGAGACAGCTTTGCAGGGCCATTTCAAAGTATGTCGAAGAAATATATTTTTGGGTAAAATATTTTGATTTCTTTCAGGGCCTGGTATCTGTCATGTGATGCTATACTAGAGTCAGGCTAGAATTTGGTGTCTTATTGCAACAAAAAGTCTCAAGATCTCTGTTTTAATGTTTATACCAGTCAGTTGTACCTGGATTCCAGAGGGCGGAGGGCATAATGAGGCATGTCTGACCTCCACTTCCCATCATGACATAATGAGGCTTGTCTGACCTCCACGTCCCATCACGGCCTAAACTAGTTTTTCAGGCCAACTTTGGAATGCCCTTGGCTGAGAGGAGGGGTCCATTTGGATGGTTGAGGGACTTAGAATTGTATTTTTGGTTTACAGAGTTTTTGAATAAAGCTTGTAAATGTGCCTGCTCATTCCATTGATTTGGCTGGACCTGCCATTAGCTATTTTGCCACACATTAATATAAATGGAAAAGGTTGATAAAAACTTTTGCAGACTTACTAATTTTCTGAGAAGTCCTGAAGTTTGCTTTGCTGTCTTCCATGGCATAGATGCTGAGAATGCCTCAGAACTTCTCCAGCTAGTGTAGGATCCTGAGTAGAGACCCTGATACAGTGTAGGATGTGGCATCCTGTAGGGCATTGCAGGGTCTTTGGATGCTTTTTGAGTCCAGGCTCAGGTAAGAAGGGCAAGAGATAACTGTACACCTCTGTCTTCACAAACTCTCTCTTTAAGAGCTATGGCTGCCTCTCTGCTCTGAGAACGCACACATTTAAATTTATCTCCAGATGTAGAATAAGAAATCGGAGTCTTTGAATGTGCTAATTAGTGCATCTACAAAATGAAAACTGTTGTTACTGTCCTTTTTAATTTGTAATTTAAAAAGTTTTAAAATTGTTAAGTATGCCTAACATAAAATTTATGTTTTAACCATTTTAAAGTGAAGAATCAGTGGCATTAAATATGTCACAGTGTTTTATAATCATTACCATTATCTGTTTCTGAAACTTTTCTTCATTCCAAACAGAAACTCTGTACCCATTATATAACAACCCGTTCCCTAAACCTTTCTCCCCTGGCCCCTAGTATCTGCTCTTCTCTGTCTCCATGCATTTGACTACTCCACGCACCTCATAGAAGTGGAGTCATACGATCTGTGTTCTTTTGGGTCTGGCATATTTCACTTAGCATCGTGTCCTCAAGGTTCACCCGTGTTGTAGTGTGTGTCAGAACTCATTCCCTCTTACGGCTGTATCATCCAGTGTGTGGACGCAGCACCTGTCGTTCATATATCCATCTGTTGAGGGACCCTTGGCTTGTTTTCACCTTTTGGCTGTTGTGAATAGTATTGCTGTGAACACTGGGGTACAGGTATCTGTTTGAATTTCTGCTTTCAATCTTTTGGGGTGTGTACTTAGGAGTGAAATTGCTGAATCACATGGTAATTCTTTGTGTAACTCTCTGAGGAACTGCCACCTGCTTTCCACAGCAGCCGCACCACTTTCCATCCCCACCAGCAGCAGTGCTCGAGGGCTCTGGTTTCTCCACGTGTTCATCAACATTTGTTATTTTCTGTTTTATTGATAATAGCCATTGATAATGGGTGTGAAATGCATCTTATTGAGGTTTTCATTTTCATTTCCCTAATGATGAATAATGTTGAGCATCTTTCCTTGTACTTATTGGCCGTTTGTATCTCTTCTTTGGAGAAAAGTCTATTCAAGGCCTTTGCCCATTTTTGAGTTGGATTGTTTGCTTTCTGTTGTTGAGTTACAGAAGCGAACGCCTTATCAGATGTGGGATTTGCAGGTATTAACTCCCATTTTCTGGGCTTCTGCATTCTATTAATAGTGTCCTTTGATGTGCAAGAGTTCATTTTGGTTAAGTCTAGTTTATTGATTTTTTTCTTTTATTGCCTATCTTTTGGTGTCATATCCAAGAAGTCATTATCAAATGATTTGGTCACAAGAATTTTCTCCTGTGTTTTTTTCTTCATTTTGTAGTTTTATCTCTTCATTTTAGATCTTTGATCCATTTTGAGTCAATTGTTACATACCATTAAGCTAAGGGTCTAGCATCATTCTTTTACATGTGGATATTTCAGTTTTCTCACCACCACTTGCTGAATTTTATAATTATTATTTGAAAATGTTATTACAAATGTGATTTTCAAAACTCAAACACTTATGAATACTATGCTCATATGCTCGCCATATTTTTAAATTATTTGGTTTCATGAATAGCCTTTTTTTTTTTTTTTTTTTGAGATAGGATCTCATTCTGTCACCAAGGCTGGAGTGCAGTGGAGTGATCTCGGCTCAATGCAGCCTCTGCCTCCTGGGCTCAAGTGATCTCCTGCCTCAGCCTCCAGAGCAGCTGGGACTCTAGGTGTGTGCCACAATACCTGGCTAATTTTCTGTATTTTTTGGGGGAGATGGGGTTTCACCATGTTGTCCAGGCTGGTCTCTAACTCCTAGACTCAAGTGACCCACCTGCCTCAGCTCCCCAAAGTGCTGGGATTATGGGCATGAGCTACTGCACCCGGCCATGAATAGCCTTTATTATAGGATTTTATATTGTTCTAGTGGAGCTCCCTAAGTTGCTGCTTTTCCCACCATAAATGTGTGTTTAATGCTCTTGGATCATACTCAGCACAAAATGACTGTTAGCTGGAAAAAATGACTCCCACTCACATAGTCTTTTTTAATCGAAGTCATACTTGCAGCCCAACTTTTCAGAGTAAATGGTATTATGCAAAATATTACTGTTTCGATGTCTGAGAGCAGTGCAGGCTTTGGGAAGAAGTGCAGAGGCCCTGTAAATGTGGGCTTGGTGTATGTTTGAAGGGCAGCAGAGAGTGCTCGGGTGCGGGTTGGGAGACCTCTCGCCTTGCTCTGTGCGATGGCTATAGGGCCTGGGGCAGGAGCAGCCTCTGATTCACACTTAAAAATGTAAAAAATAAAAAAAAAATTAAAAAAGTAGAATCTGCCCTTAAGATTGTCTGATGACCACACTGTCAGCCTCTAGTCATTGCTACCCTCCTGACCCCTAGCACCTCAAATGGCAAAAGTCCTGGAGACTGCTGAAGTGAGTTTGTTTCCAAACGTGCCTCCCCAGGGTAAAGCTTTCACTCTCCCCACAGACTCCAGCCACACCCAGATCTGAGGCCCAAGTGTGCACGTTCTCACTGGACACTGTGCCCAGCTGCCATACACACACTTGGTCCTGCATAGCGTGGGCTGACGTGAAGGTGATAGGTCCCTGCTGGAGTGGGGCCTGCCACCTGCCCACCGGGGAGGAAAGCATCTCCTCTGCCATCCCGTGCCTTCATGCTCAGTCACTGGCACCAGCAGCCTTTCTTCTGGCCATGACTCGTACCTACTCTCTTTTTGGATCATAAGCCCTAGAACTGTGGTTCTTAGCTGTTATAGGGTCATGGGCCACTCGGAGAATCTGAGAAACCTTCTCTATACAAAAATATATGGACATGCTTATCTGATGTTTCATCTGCAATTTCTGGGGGTTTGTGGGATTCCCCTCAGGATCATTTACTTTTTGATAAGGAGCCCTTTGCCCTGGGCTTGTGGAATTTGTGTGGCTTAGTGTAGTACCAGGCACATAACCAGGCACTGGAACATTGAAAGCATTTAATGATGTCTACGATACTGTAAGGCGTCCCACATTAACGGCAGTCCCATAGCTGAAAACAAAGCATTGGCTTCCTGGTGGCAGTTCAGAACCTCTGCCTGATATCCTTCAGCTCAGTCAGTCCTCACAGCCATCCCGCGAGGTCGGCATCACCAGCCACACACTGCAGGTGAGGACACTGGACTCGAGTGACAGGATGCGGTTAGATCTGCGCCTCTTGGTGTCACCTCCCTTTCCCTGGGCCCATAACCTTATCTAGGGTCCTTTGCCTCCAGGCCAGTGTCTGTCCTGCGCCTGGGCATTTGCAGTTCTGGCGATGAGCTGCTTCACCCCCTGGGAGAGGGTCTGCAGCCACTCTGGCCAGTGTGCTGCTCCGTTTCCACCAGCAGGCCCATGGGGTCAAGAGGGAGGGAACAGAATGGGGAGTAGATGATGTGGTGGGGGGCAGTAACCCTTGCTCCCCACCAGGCTGGTGTTGAGACAAGATGTGCTGATACATGACAGGTTCTTGTGGCTGCCTGATCACACAGGAACATTTAGAAAGAAGAGGGAGAGTTGGCCAGGTGCGGTGGCTCACGCCTGTCATCCCAGCACTTTGGGAGGCTGATGCTGGTGAATCACTTGAGGCCAGGAGTCCAAAACCAGCCTGGCCAACAAGGGGAAACCCCATCTCTACTAAAAATGCAAAAATTAGGTGGGCATGGTGGCATATGCCTGTTGTCCCAGCTACTCAGGAGGCAGAGGCAGGAGAATCGCTTGCACTGTGGAGGCAGAGGTGGCACTGAGCTGAGATCACAGTACTGAACTTCAGCCTGGGCAACAGAGCAAGACTTCATCTCAGAAAAAAAGGGAGAGGCCGGGCGCGGTGGCTCACGCCTGTAATCCCAGCACTTTGGGAGGCCGAGGCGGGCGGATCACAAGGTCAGGAGATCGAGACCACGGTGAAACCCCGTCTCTACTAAAAATACAAAAAAAAAAAAATTAGCCGGGCGCGGTTGTGGGCACCTGTAGTCCCAGCTACTCGGGAGGCTGAGGCAGGAGAATGGCGTGAACCCGGGAGGCGGAGCTTGCAGTGAGCCGAGATCGCGCCACTGCACTCCAGCCTGGGCGACAGAGCGAGACTCCGTCTCAAAAAAAAAAAAAAAAAAAGAAAAGAAAAAAAGGGAGAGACAGAGATTAATTATCAGTATCAAAAGCCTTGATTTTTAAAAGGTTCTGTTCAGTATCTACAGCAGTTTATAAAATTATCATTCCTGTCTCCATGAACTGCATGCTCAGGGATCACTACAACCTGTCTTACCTTGCTTAGAATCATTGAGTAGTCCTCTCTTTCAGCCTTTCTTTTAGATTCCACAGAGCTGAGACAAACTAGGGCAGGAGCAGGACAAATTCTCCTCCCTGCTCTAGGCCAGAAAGCCAGCACAGGACATCACTAGGCTTAGAGTTAACAGGACCTCTCCCTTCGAGATGTCCCCTGCTCTGGGCAGGTGGGTGGTTGCAGCCCAGGGCTGACATGACCAAGCCAGAGCGGGTGGGGAGAGGGGTGGGTAAGAGCATACCTTGCAATAGCAGGTGCTTCTGCTCTGTTCTTTTTTTTTTTTTTTTTTTTTTAATCCAAATACTGATAGAAGAGAAATAAAGAGGCATCTGAAACTTAGACGAGGTTAAGATTACTTAAGGACAGAGTGGAGTGAGCATACAATTCACAAAGTGTGCATTTTTCCTGGGAGCTGAAGCTCACCGCTTAGGCATCAGAGCTGTTTTTTGAAAGAACCATTTTAATGGAAATTCTTAAAAAATATATCGCGGCCGGGCACGGTGGCTCACGCCTGTAATCCCAGCACTTTGGGAGGCCGAGGCGGGCGGATCACAAGGTCAGGAGATCGAGACCACGGTGAAACCCCGTCTCTACTAAAAATACGAAAAATTAGCCGGGCGCAGTTGTGGGCGCCTGTAGTCCCAGCTACTCGGGAGGCTGAGGCAGGAGAATGGCGTGAACCCGGGAGGCAGAGCTTGCAGTGAGCCGAGATCGCGCCACTGCACTCCAGCCTGGGCGACAGAGCGAGACTCCGTCTCAAAAAAAAAAAAAAAAAAAAATATATATATATATATATCGCATGCTTACTTTTTATACACTGTACTTGGAACATTTTCCTCTTCTTGATGAATCAGTGTCCTTCCCTCCACCACCCTCAGCCAGGGAAGTAAGTTTTCCAGAAACTTAGTGCTACACTTTGGCATTTGAGCACACTTCCTTCAATTATGAGAGTAGAAGGCTGTTTTCTCACATTTGGATGAAGTTTCTTACCTCTGTGTACCTAAGGTTCTGTGAAACTCATTGTAAAGGGGCTGGGGGTGCATGTGTTGGCTTAGGTACCTGTTCCTTCGAGGTAGTTTTGGTTTGGTCCTGAGCCCAGGACAGGGAGGCAGCACCTGAATGTTCCATGAGCTATTCTGCTGCTTGGAGCAGTAGCCTGTGTGTGTGCTGTGTTGGGGTATGTGTGCTGTATTTAGGGGCATGTGGGTGTGCTATGTTGAGGGTGGCAATCAGCAGACTGGGGCCTTTCTGTTCTCTCATCAGGTTGTGAACCCAAAAGTATCTGAGACTTGCCTCAATCAATTGAGAAAGCTAATTTTGCCAAGGTTAAGGATGAACCCGTGACACAGCCCTGGGAGGTCCTGATGACATGCGTCCAAGGTGGTCGGGCCACATCTTGCTTTTATACATTTTAGAGAGATATGAGTCATCAGTCAATGTGTGTAAGATGTACATTGGTTCAGTCCAGAAAGATGGGAGACTGGAAGCTGGGAGGAGTGGGAGGGCATTCCAGAGCATAGGTAAACAAGAGACAGAAGGTTGCATTCTTTTGGGTCTTTGATCAGCCTTTCACTGAATATACAATTTACATGTGAGAGGCAGGTAGAGGAATAATCACTTATGCCTAAGTCTGGCTCAGTGAATCTGCACTTTTTTTTTTTTTTTTTTTGGAGATGGAGTTTTACACTGTTGTTGCCCAGGCTGGAGTGCAGTGGCACAATCTCGGCTCACTGCAACTTCTGCCTCCTGGGTTCAAGTGATTCTCCTGCCTCAGCCTCCCGAGTAGTTGGGATTACAGGCACGCACCACCATGCCCAGCTAATTTTAAAAATATTTTTAGTAGACACAGGTTTCAACATGTTAGCCAAGCTGGTCTCGAACTCCTGACCTCAGGGGATCCACCCGCCTCAGCTTCCCAAAGTGCTGGGATTACAGGTGTGAACAACTGTGCCAGGCCAAATCTGCATTTTTATACATAAACAATAGGGCAGAGGAAGCCATCAGATATGCATTTGTCTCAGGTGACCAGAGGGATGACTTTGAGTCCTGTCCTTTGTCCCACACCTGTGAAGATAACTTACCAATTGACATTGCAAGGGTGAAAATCAACAGAACTGTTTTAGGGTATAGATCTTGAGGCAAATTGTGAAGGAGGTATGTAGCTTTTTTTTTTTTTTTTATCTTTGTAGCTATCTCATTTAGGAATAAAATGGGAGGCCTGACGCAGTTCCAGTGTCGACTAAAAGAGTCAAACTATCTAAAATATTTGAATAGATTTATTCTGAGCCAAATATGAGTGACCAGTGGCCCGTGACACAACCCCAGGAGGCTCTAAGATCATGTATCCAAGGTAGATGGGGTACAGCTTGTACATTTTAGGGAGACATGAGACATCAAGTACATGTAAATGTACTTTGGTTCTGTCTGGAAAAGTGGGACAACTGGAAGGTGGGGGCTTCCAGGTCTTAGGTAGATTCAAAGCTTTTCTGATTGGCAGTTGGTTGGAAGAGTTAAGTTATTGTTTAAAGACTTAGGAATGTCTGGGTTAAGATAAGGGTTTGTGGAGACCCTAGGTGAAGCCTCCAGGTAGCACGCTTCCAAGACAATAGATTGTAAATGTTTCTTATCAGACTTAAAGACCCTGTTCTAACAGTAATTCCAAAAGGGAAGAGGGTATAATGAGTCATGCCTGACTTCCCTTCTCATCATGGCCTGAACAAGTTTTTCAGGTTAGCTTTGGAATGCCCTTGCTGAGAGGAGGGGTCCGTTCTGGTCAGGGGACTTAGAATTTCATTTTTGGTTTACACCAGCTTGACTTTTCCCTTTGGCTTAGTGATTTTGGGGTCCCGAGATTTATTTTCTTTCACAAAGTCTTCCTGGTCTTCAAGAAGGTGCCTTGAGAGCCCTTCCTTGTGCCGCTTTCTCCTCGGGGACCCCTGCCCCTGTGGCTGCGGTTTACCCTGGGTGGAAAAGGCACCCATGCCCAGGCTGGCTAGAGCCCCTGCCACTCAACTGGCTGGGCCCCAGTATTCCTTGGGTGTGCTTTCACTACCTGTCCAAGTCACCCGCCAGGGCCCCAGACTCCCCTAGCACATCTCCTGGGCTGTGTCCTTCCCTGGAGGCTGCTGAGCTGCCCTGGACTCTCCCCACAGTCACACCGTGGTGGGATCCACCCACAACCCCGGCCCTGACCCACAGACACTTATTGCCTGAATCAGGTGTGGACAGAGTTAAGTTGTTTCAGTGATGTTCCTGGCAATTCAGTGGAGATGGCCACAGATCTGTGTGTGTGTCTCTGTGTGTATGTGTCTGTCTTTGTGTGTGACTGTGCCTGTGTGTGTGCCTATCTGTATGAGTCTGCATGTATGTGTGCATGTATGTCTGCATGACTGTGTCTGAGTGTTGTTTCTGTGTCTTGTCTGTATGTTTCTGTGTGTCTCTGTGTGCATATCTCTCTCTGTGTCTGCGTCTCCGTGTGTGGGGACTGCCATACCTTCCTTCCCATGCTAAACATACCTGCGTCTTGACTCTAGTCCGGCAGGCTTCCCTCGCTACACCTCTGCCTCAACCCTAAGGAATCTGGCTGACACGCATACTAAGGTTTTCTAAGGGAGTCGGCTTTTGGCAGTGTGGGCTGGAACTAGGGTTTAGGGGAATGTTTCTCTCCCATTTGCTTCTGGCTCTGCACCCCTGTGTATGAGGGGACAGGAGGGCGCTGTGACTGCATCCCTCCCATGAGCCCAGAGGATACATTTTACCCTGTGGGCATTGAAGACAGGACCAGGTTTCTAGGGCTGTATACATCTTTTTAACTGTTTTTGGCTACAGGTCAAGTGTAGATGTGTCAGGGGTCAGAGACCTCTGGGTCCTGCAGGACAAACCTGAAGCTGTCTGCTTATGGGAGTGAAATGTTCATCAGATTTGCATTTCTCTCTTAAAACCCAACAACCTTGTCACTGGAAACCTGAGTGGAAGTCTGGCTCAATGCAGAAGCCACCATGCTCTCCTGCCAGCTCCGGAGGCTGTCTTAGGATCCAAAGCCCCTTGCTTAATCCTGTTTTCTCTGCTGTGCTGGGAGAAAATCCCCTTCCTGGGAAATTACCAGAAGAAAAGCTCCGTCTTAAGGTTAAAGGAACTAGAATCACAAGGGGAATCAGTAAACCCCGCTCCCAGGCCAGGGACGCAGGCTTTGGGATGAGCGATCTGGTCTTCAAGGCCAAACGCTTGCTCACCAGCCTTCTTTCTCCTCCGCACTCTGTCCAGGTTTGGGGACACTGTCTTAGGCCCCTTTGACGTCATCAGCACAAGAGACTCAGAGCAAGGAACAAAACTGCCTGTACTCGCCAGGGCTCCTGATGCTATCGTCTCGTAGGAAACCCTGAATGAGGTCTGGGCAGGTGAAAAGCCTTCCTGTTTGTCCTCTCAATTAGTCACACTTGGTTCTGAGCCAAGCCGTCTGCTCCCGTGTTAATCCCCAGCCTGGGAGGGCAGGCTGCAGCCGGCAGGGTTTGCACAGCCCACACTGCAGGTTGCAAGGTGGCTTCTCTTCCCTGTGTTTTGCAGACCCTGCCCTTATTCAGCACATACTTTCTTGTTTCTGAGTCCTTCCGAAACATTCTGGTCTGGGCTGCACTTTGTGCTGTTTGGGAGAGACAGCCCTCACCTCAGAGGGCAGCTGGAGACCTCCTGTGTGAGGAGGGCTTGGCCTCCTTCCCGGGGTCTCTGCTGCTCAGGCAGGGGGGCTCCCTCTCCCTCTCCATGTGCTTGTGGGTGGGGGCAGAGCTCCCGTCCTTGCCTCATGTAGAAGAGATGGTTCCAGGCCACATAGGCCTGAGCTCGTCTGCAGCATGGAGTGGCCTGACCACCAAGCAGAGAGCAGGAGAGGCAGAGGCAGCGCTTGTGCTTCGGGGTTTTTAGGGATTTATGAATGTGCACACCAAGAACAACAAACAAACCAAAGTTCAAGTTATTTCTCTTTATTACAAATCTCCATGTAATATAGTCTCTTTCAGAGGAAGTTGATTAAACTCTATTGCACCAGCTTCTGAAGAATGCATTGTACGAAATAGCAGAGCATTTCTTGTGGCTCCCAGATCTGCCACCTGCAGTGGGGCCAGGCTACCCCACAGCTCCCAGGCCTCTGGGCACCATAGCTGTCTTCAGGTGCTCCAGCTCAGGACGTGGCCATTCAGAGGCGAGATTCAGCAAGCTCCTTCCAGGCTGGGGCACATCCTGAAGCCCCATCAGAGTAGCCCCATGACAGTGGCTTAGGGGTGTGGGCTTGTGTCCTCCGCATGGAGGAGGGGAGCATGTTTTCCCAGCAGCTCAGGTTTCCAGGGCCCCTCACCTGCCAGGTGTGACAGTTTTTCGTACTTAAAACATCACTTAACTATCAGAGCGGTATACTGGGGCAAGGCAGGGCTGTGACAGAGAGCTGAAGTGATGTGCGATAGTTACAAACAGTGTTCACCTTTGACCTTGGGACATGTGACATGTTTTGCCCAAGTTTTCATTTCTCCCTGATTGCATTTAGCTTGGGATCCTGTTAGAATTCATCTGCATTTCCATAGCACACCCTGAGCCCTCGAGAGGCAGGACGAGGGGTTCTAGCCAGGGACTCAGATGTTCCTGCAGACACTGCACGCTGGAGGCAAGCGACACCACCAGGGTGAGCCTGTCCTGATGCAGTGTCCCCAGAGAGGCTGGGCCAGGGCAGCAGATTTCCCCTGCAACAAGGCATGGGGCCCCTCCTGTCCCCTGCCCCTTGGGCCTGGGCCTCACAGTGTGAACTTGTCTGGAGTTTACCTGGTGCTCTGTGGCGGCATGGAAGCCTGTTCCTCAGGTGTCTCTGCCATTTACCCCTCTGTCCTCTAGAGAGCGCCCACTGGGTGACAGGCCGACAAGGGTCTTGCAGAGTCTTTGGTCAGGCACCCTGAGAGCTTGGAGCCCTAGGGTCTTTCTCCACATGACACCAACAGGCCTGTCTCTTGTGGAGTGATGGGTCTGGGCACTGGACACTTCTTATACCTCCTCACAGCTTCCAGGCCTATCTTTGCGCCAGCCACTGCTGTATGCAGGTATCACCAACAGCCCCGTTTGCCCTCTCCTGGGCTTCTCAGATCGGGCAGGGTAGGATACCAGGACCATACCAGGCCAGTACTCCTATGAGCAGAGCATGTGCAGACAAGCTCCATTCTCCCCAGCTCCTCAGAGGGTCCCTGAGGGACAGAGCCTCAGTTGTCCACAGAGGAGACCAACTCAAGAATGCAACTTTGGGGCTGACATTTCCTCCTTTCTGCTCCCCTGGCCATTCCTCTTCCTGGGGGTGGTTTCTAAAAACCACAACAGAGCTTTCTGCATAGGAGGAGCCCTGCCTTGGGCTCTGCTCTGGTGGAAGCCAGGTCCAGGAGGAAGTCCTGTTCCTGCCCCAGTGCAGGTCAAACAAAGTATGTATCCCTGATCATTCGTGCACTTGCTACATAATTTACACTTATCGAGCCCAAACAACCTGAGGAAGGAAATGCACAAGCCAGTAAGCACATGCGGCAGCGACCCAGCTCTCCACAGAGCAGTCCCCCTCCTCCTCCCCTGCAGGGTTCTCCAAAATGCTGGGCACAGTGAGTGTGACAGATCAATATCAGAACCTCTGTGCTCTGGCCCTGGGTCAGACCCTACAGATTCAGGGATCCACAGCTCAGGGGGTTGAACTCAAACCAGTCATCAGAATACTCAGCAGATGTTTTCTAAGCGCTAGTGTGTGCACGTACCACACATGGCCTGTTATCTGAATGGTCTCACGTGCGCCTCCCTATACACATACTCAAGTTCAGTTGAATACAGATGTTCAGCTTAGCAACCATTATTATTCTGTAGATGAGGACACAGATTTTGAGGTTAAATTTTAGAAAGAGTGGCTGGGGTTTGAATTGGGCAGTTGATGGTAGATGCTGGCCATAATGGAAGGATTTTGGGGCTTGGAGTGAAGCACAGATGCAGAGGGGACACTTTTGGTACGAAGAGGCTCTGGCAGTTGCGGTGATGTCTGAGCTGGACTTGGAAGGACACACACGCTCTGCCAAGGAGTCAGAGAAGGAGCTGTGGTGGGAAGAGGGGCTTCTGGGCAGAGGGATAGGATGTGCACCGTCAGGGTGTCACTTGGAGGGGAGGTTGGGGCCAGCAGACTGGGAGGGCCAGCGTGGCCTCATGGTTTCTCTACCTTGTGCCCCCACCAGGCTGTGTTCTTTACGTCCCCAGTGTCTGGACCAAATAAGTGCCATGTCCAATAAATGTTGCCGAACTCAAGTGAAGGCCACTTTCCAAGAGGACAGAAAGTTCTAGAGGGAGGCCATCGCAGAGGGAAGTTGGGGAAACAGGAGGATATCTAGCTTTGGTCTTGTTCTGTTGGGGTTGGATTTTTCTTTTCTTTATTTTTTTGTTTGTTTTTTTCTTTTTTAGAGACAGGGTCTCACTCTGTCATGCAGGCTGGCGTGCAGTACCACAATCATAGCTCACTGCAGCCTTGAACTTCTTGGCTCCAGTGATCCTCCCACCTCAGCCGCCCAAGTAGCTGGCACTACAGGTGTATGCCATCACACCTGGGTAATTTTAATTTTTTTTTATAGAGACGGGGGTCTCACTGTGTTGCCCAGGCTGGTCTCAAGCTCCTAGCTAGGCCTCCCAGAGTACTAAGATTACAGGCTGACTTTTTCTTGTTTTTTTTTTTTTTTTTTTTTTTTGAGACGGAGTCTCGCTCTGTCGCCCAGGCTGGAGTGCAGTGGCCGGATCTCAGCTCACTGCAAGCTCCGCCTCCCGGGTTCACGCCATTCTCCTGCCTCAGCCTCCCGAGTAGCTGGGACTACAGGCGCCCACCACCTCGCCCGGCTAGTTTTTTGTATTTTTTTAGTAGAGACGGGGTTTCACCGTGTTAGCCAGGATGGTCTCGATCTCCCGACCTCGTGATCCGCCCGTCTCGGCCTCCCAAAGTGCTGGGATTACAGGCTTGAGCCACCGCGCCCGGCCCAGGCTGACTTTTTCTTTTCTTTCCTATCTTTTTAGAACGTCTGAGATGTATGTCACAATGGATGGCCAGATAAATTGCTCTGGTGAGGCTTAATTTTTTGGATAATTACCCGGCCTCCATTGGTCACCCAGTGTGGATGCCTCACCACCACATTGTGGAAGAATGATTGTGTGTGTTGAGGTTGTGAGCCCAGAAAAGGGAGAAGAGCAAGGCCTCCAAGTTCTCGCTCCAGAAATTCAAGGTCATTGGACCAGCTTCTCAACCCAGCATTTCTTGTCTTGCCACCTGGGAAGCAATGGCTGTCACACTTTGACAGGGTTAGTGCAGCGGGAATGACGGAAACAAGCCCATGGTTGCCTTCTTTCTTGGCAAAAATCACCTTGGCATAAATGCTTTTTCTTTCAATATGGCCGGATATAAAGGGCTGGGCAACCCTGGCCCCGTGTGTGGGAGAAACTGGCTGGATGTGAAGAATGGGGAGGACAGAGAGGCCAGCTGCAAGGTCATGAGGGCTGGCAGACGCCTATGTGGAGGGCACTGTCTGAACTCTATACAGAGGACTGACCTTCTCCTTGGCGACAGAATGTTCTAGCATCATACTGGAGCCTCCCACTGCCCTTGGACAGGCTGCACCTGAGCTCAGTTCCTCCTGGAGCCCAGCCATTCATTCCCAGCCCTCAAGACCAGCCATCACCAAAGGCCTACTCTTCCTAGAAAGTTGTCACTAGAATTTTTTGGAAGGCCTAATCCTTTCTTGGGATATGGGAGGGCTGAGTATCTCCATAAACACTGGCTTAATACCTGCATCTGTTTTTCATATTTAGGATTATAGACCCATTCAAGTTGGCGATGAATGGTTATTGCAGCATTTTGGGGAACTCATTTCTTATCCCCTTGTGTCCCAAGTGCCTCTTCCCCATTTCACTGGTTGGGATCTGCCCTGGCCCTGAGGACCAGGAAAGGGCCTGAGAGCTGGAGGAGGCTGAGGGAGGCCCCCAGAGGGGCCCTAGCTGGAGTCATGCTCTGGGCAGTCTGGAGAGTGATTTGGGATGAGCATAGCTGGGAGCTGGAGCCCTGGACAGGCTCGAGGACCTGCACCCAGGAACCTCTGGAGTTCGAGGGTGGGTACCTGGTGCTGGGTGGGGGTGGCTGCATGTACGTGTGAGTGTATGCGCATGTGTGCTCATACACATAGACTTGTGAGTGTGTGGAGGTTTGTGCATGTGTGCACGTGTATGAGTGTATGAATGTGTGCATGCGGGTGTGAGTTGCAACTCCACAGGGAGGTACAGCTTCAGCTTCACAGAGCCCCTCTGTCAGGAGCCTTCTCTCCCAGTGTGCCACCATGGGATGCTCTGAAATGGGGTTCTCTGTGCCTCTCGTGCCTTGCGTGCTCTCGGAGGAGCTGCTCCATGGCTACTCGCCATGTGCACAGATGTATGTCAGTCATGGTGCTTTCATCTAAGCGGGGACAGTTCAGAAAGGAAATGCCCTGGCTGCCCCTGCCGCCCCCCATCAGCTTCTCTTAGTGGCCTCAGCCACCTGGTGCTAGCTTCTGGGCAACCTGAACTAGTCCTTGTGGCCCTTCCAGGCTGCCCAGCCCCTTGGCCTTGCCACCCCTCTGAAAGGTCCCTTTGGGAACCCCTTGCCTGCCCGTTTCTATTTTTCTTCTCACTGGTTCTAAGACCACACCCCAGCAAGCTGGCTGCACACCCGGACCTGGCACAGCTGGTCCTGCCCATTGGCACAGCAGCCCCCTGTGCCTCGACCCGGCTGGCCTTCTTCCTCCCTAAAAAATTTCCATGGCTGCGCCATGTTAGAGCCACTCCGTTACGAACACCCTTCATGTTCTCACTGCTTGCCCACTGTCGCGCTTGTCTGGCAAAGCTGGCCCTGGTGTCACTCAGCTCTGCCCCTTCTGGGCTGTCCCATGCAGCTGCACCATGGCGGGAAACAGCTGCCCCATCTCAGGAAATATTGACAGCACATGTCCCCCATCAGTCCACTCCTGCCCTTCGGATACCAGCACCCCTTCTGCCACCCCTTGCCTCCCCTGACACTTGGATACACTGGGGTCAAAGTTCCCCTGCCCCCAGCACCAGTGCTTCTTCCTCTTTTCGCCTGAGCCAGCTCCCTCCCAGGACTCCTCCAACCACACTGGCCTCCTTTCTTGGGTATCTCAATGTGGGCACTGCCCTGGGCTGGACCCATCTCCAGAGCAGCCCCCACACTCAGTTCCAGCGACAAATGCCACCAAATTCTGATCAATGTAAATCTTTTTCTTTGGCACATTTGGATGCTAAACAGACGTTTCATGCTTAATGTGGCGCATCATATATGGTGAGGAACTGGCTTATGCAACTGTGGGGGTGCTGGTTAGGCAAGTCTGAAATCCAGGGCAGATGGGAGACTGGAAACTCTCAGGCTGGAGCTGACATTGAGTCCACAGGAGGAATCTCTCCTTCCTCAGGGAAGTTTCTCTGTCACTCTCAGGGCCTTCAGCTGTTGACAGGAGGCCCACCCAGATGTTTGAGGACAATCTCCTTTACTCAGAGTCACCCGGAGCGACCACATGCCCTCCTAGCAACTCCTAGAGTAGAGTTTGGCTGAGTAACAGGGTTCTGTGTCCAGGCCCTGTGGACTCATAAACGGCAGAGCCATTTGATTTCCTCCTTCAGTGTCCGTCTCACCAGACTCTTTTTCCACTCTCAGTCATTCTCTCTCCAGCGGCTTGTTGGATCTTTTAGAAATAGAAATCAGAGCAGTCATTCCTTCCCTGGCTGAAACTTCCCAGTGCCTCCCCAAGGTACCAGGAGTCAGCTGGGCTGAGCCTGTACTCTGGGCCACACTGCACCTGCTGACTCAGCTAGCCCTGATGGTTTGGGGTTTCCCTTCCCTGCTGCTGTCTGAGTCAGTGTCGGGAGTGAGCATGTGTCACCCACCAAGGACCCTGCCTCTTGGCTCCCTCTAGTCACACCTGTTCAGACTTGCCTGTTTTGGGGCTTGCCTGTTTTGGGGCTCCCTGTTTAGCAGGGAGGGGGTTGTGGCTGAGGGAGGAAGGCTCTGACCCAACGCAAGCTGCTGGTGGGCCAAGCTCTCAAGCTGAACAGACCTGCCTGGCTCCTCTCTGGCAGTTGGAACCTCACCAGACCCCACATCCTTTCTGCCCTTGAATTGCAAAGATTCCCCTGGGGACCTTCTGGAAGTGTCTGTAAAGCACCCCCTCCCCCGCATGGATAGCCCCATCCTGGGCCCCGTGCTCTCCTGCACTGATCGCCTGGCTGGTATCAGTCAGTGGCTGCCTTGCAGGGAGGCAGTTAAAAGGCTCAAGGGAGCCTGAAGTTTTTCTTTTGAAGCAGCTCTTCCTGCCTTCCCCCTGTGGTCTCGATTTGTTCTCTGGCTCCACGTAAGGGCACCTTCCGGGTCTCAGCAGAGCCTCAGCAAGTGCTGTTGGTGCCGTAAGGGACCCTCACCCACTAGGGAACCTTCTGGGTCTCAGCAGAGCCTCAGCAAGTGGTGTTGGTGCCATAAGCGACCCTCACCTCCTGCATCAGCCAGTGTCTCCCAGCCTGTCTGTGAATGTTGGCGGCTTGGGATTGTGGAGTCCTAGGTAGGGAGAAGGAGTCAGGCTGGCAGGACCAAGGGCAAGCAAAAAGAGAAAGCAGATAAGCTATAGATCTGACTTTCTTCATGGTCCAGGACACGCAGGTCTCCTGCTCAGGTAACTCATGATCTTCCTGTGCCGAGCTACATCCAGACACCTACAGGTTAGCTCCCGGCTGCCTTGGCGTTACCAGTTCTGCATGTCGCCCTCTGCAGCCTAAGAAACACCCTATAAAATCCCCAGGAAGCCTTTGTTTCTTTACAGTTGGCTCCTCTTCTGCTGATTCTGCGCATTGCAACCTTGCAACGCATTTTCATACTTTCTCTCATAAATCTGCCTTTCTTTGCCTACGACTGTCTTGGTAAATTCTTTTACCCCAGCACCACCGGCCCAGATTGTTGCTGCTCACCCACCACAGGGATGTTACCTGATGTTGCAGATCAGTGGCTGCAGGGGCAGAGGAGCCTAGAAGCCCTGTTGCTCTCTCAGAGATTCGCAACAGGCACCAATTAAAGGCTGAGAAATCCACAGCAGAGACGCCTGCTTACTCTGCTTGGCCCAGCATTTCCCAGGCCTGTCTGACCATTGGGCCACCCTAGTCCAGCCCCTTCTAGTCCGTGGAGCATGAGTTGGGAATCACTGATCAAGACCAGACTTTCAATTTGCAGGAAATGTAAAGGAGACAGAGGTGCCAGAGGTTCAGGGACTCCCCAAGGCTTGTATAAAAGTCAAGAGTGACATCGGCCAGGGGACAGTGTGCAGTGGCAAGGAAGGCATCCACAGGGTGTCCCAAGGAGGTCATGCCAGCCAGTATGAAGATGCAGGGCAGATGGCAAGCTTTTGTGCCCAGGGGACAGTATAGGGCTGAAAAGGGACAGTATGATGTGCAGCTGTGGATCTAAGACTCACTGGTGAGAGGAACTTCCACCTCATCCTGTCTGTTCTTGGAGAATTCTCACTGTTTAAAGTTCTCAGCACGGAGTTGAAAACACCTTTGTCTAACTCTTCCCCAGTCATCCTGGCCATGTCTTCTGGAGTTGCAGAGACAGTTTTGGTCCCTCTCACACCTGGCAGATTCTTGAGCATCTGAAGATGGCTTTCCTCTCCCCTCCTTCTCACCAGCAGCAACGGCGCTTCACGGAAGACACTAGGGAAGACAGCCCTGGAAGAGTGACTCCTCGAGAATAATTGCCACCTGGAGGGAGTGCTGTCCTGAGGCCCTAGCTCTGACCCACAGCGGGGTCTGGTCCATAGGAAAGAAAAGCCACCTCACCTACTTTCCCCGCACACCCCTGGGCCGGGCAGAGGGCAGGAGATCCTTGGCAGGACTTTGCATTTGAGCTGGGGACTTGCCTGGGCTCTTCTCTTGTATGTGCACGAGCAGGATGTCACCACCAGACTGTACCCACCTACCTCCAGAGGGGCCTCCTCTGGGGCACACATTCAGAATGATGCTTGTCAGGGGGGCCTCTCCTGCCAGACACCTCTGTCCCTGGGAGGCTTCTTTTACCAGGCATCTCTGTCCCTGGGGGGCCTCTCCTGCTGGACACTGCTGTTCTTCGGGGGCCTCACCTGCCGGACACCTCTGTTCCTGGGGCCTCACCTGCTGGGCTCTGCTGTTCATGGGGGTCCTTGCCTGGGAGTCTGAGCATCTCACGAGTCTAGTTTTCCTTCTGTTGAGGCCAGTGGGGTAGGTAGAGGGTGGGCCCATCCAGGTGTTCCTCCCAGGGTTGGGAAAGAACAGAGAAGCCTGGGGAGGGGCCTCCCTGCCAAGCTCAGGGCCCTACCAGCCACCCACTGCTGTGCCAGGGCCAGGACGTTTCCTGGGCTCAGGAAGCTGACCTGAACAGTAATGCTGCACCCGCAGAGTGGGTCAGAGCGTTTCATCATGGAGCTTCACCACGTGTTTCTGAGACGGGCTGGAGAAAAGGAGATGAGCATTAGGAATGGTTGCCACATCTATAACTCAGAGTGGGATCCAAGAGAAAGGACTTCCTTTTTCCTGCCTCTGCTTTTGCATCTGCCTACTCCATGGGCACAGGGGAGGCTGCTGGCCTGGGTTCCAGGTGTTTATTAGGAACAAGGGGTCACACAGGCTAGGTTACACCCTGAAACCTCCCTCTGGCTCTCAGGTGTGATGCTGCGTCTGCGACCAGGAACTCGGGGATGAGGGGCAGAGTGGGAGCCTCCTGATGCCCCAGGCTTCCAGCACTGAGCATGGAGCACAGCCTCACCCCTCGGGCTCCTGGAAGCCTTTCCCATTCTGGGCACAACATGAATTCCTCTCTGGGTAATTCAGCAGTGAAAGGCATCTGCTCTTCATTGAAGGTAGCTGTGCACAAACCTCAAGGCTGAAGAGTCTAAGGTGTCTTGTGAGCACAGGGTCAGCTCACAGCAGTTGGGAGACGATCCCTCGGGCTGGCTGGGGGAGACCTCAGTGTGAAAGACACAGCCCAGAGCGGACGCCGTCTCGTAGCAGGGCTTTTTAAGGAATCAGAGAGACCGATGGGGTACAGAAGGGTGTTTATGCTTCAGGTGCACTGGCCCAGTCAGGTTAACATCCAAAGGGCTGAGCCCTGAACACAGAGTTAAGTTTCCTTTTAAGCATCTCATGGGGTGGGGGGAGATCTGTACAGGGGGAAGCATGTTACACAAATGAGAAACAAAGACAGTTATTTAATTAATTGAGACATGCATTATGTCATTTCTTACTTTTTAAGGAGAAACATGTTTTGCGACTCGAGTTTATCTGTGACCTCGCAGCTGCACAGCTAGGGAATCAGGGTCTCCACACTGCCTGGGAAAGGGAGAGAGAAGGCTCGCTAGCCACAGAAAAACAGGCCGTTAATTTGTAAAGACTCCAGCTCTTTCTCTTCCTCAGGGGGAATCGGGTTTTCTTACATACAGCTGAGTTTCTGCTTACACGTTCTTTAATTTCTCTTCAGTCCTGTTCCAGTCTCACAGGGGCGTTTTAAAGTAAAAGAGCCAGGTGACTGCTGTCTCAGCAGTGGGGACCTCGCCACACGTGCTCTGTGAGGGCAGGACCGGCTGTCCTTTAGCCTGGCACAGCAAAGAGTGGTCCAGGGTGGCGCAGTGCCAGGGTGCCATTGTCGCCGTCTCTCAGCCTGCACAGGGAGTGGGGGTGGTGGAGCCGGGCTGTCTTGGGGGGTGCTTGCCTCTGGCGTTGTCTTCTGCCCTGGCCTGTCTAGATGGGATGAGTCATGGTCTTCCAGAGAGAGCCTTGCCTGCCCTTGTGTGTTGTTTTGAATGGCCTTGCCTGTGTGCCTCGGGGGCCTGTGGTGGCTGTGGGGCATCACTGGTGCGCTCCTATCTCGTACAGATGCTGCAGCACTGAGTTACTTGGCTGAGAGGGAGGGAGGGACAGTGGGTCCGCAAGCAGCTGTTCTGACGCCGCTGCCGCCCGGGGCTTCTGCACCCACGGGGCCGTTCTTGGTGTTTCAGTTCACTTGTTCCTTGAGGCTGCACTGTCCTGCTGGTCACATGCCTGTGAGAACAGGGCTGGCCCATCCTGGCTCTGACCTTCGAGTGCCAGTCCAGAGCCTGTGTCATCACAGGCCACATGTGTGACTTGCCGACTGCGCCTATGAGGGGCCACTTGGCTGGCCTGGCCTTGTGGTCACCATAGTCTGGTCGGCTCTGCCCCTACCCAACGCTCTGTCCTCCTGAGCCTGGGCTTTGGTGCACACTGGCCTCGTGAGTGCTGGGTACCTCAGTCCACTTTGGGCCACTGAAGAATCCTGCCCTTTGGGTCCAGCTTGCATTTGTTCAGTTTGTTTTGGGGTACCCCTTGAGGCCCCTCCCTGCCTTGTGAGATCAATGACTCCCCACAGAGGTGTCCTTTGTGGTTGCCATTTGCACAGACGGGTCCCTTGGAGCTTGCGGTGTGTCCTAAGTCACGAGCGGAAGGCAGGGCCTCTCCCCAGTGGTGCTTTTCTGGGAAGAGTTTCTCCCACGAAGGAAGAGCCTGCACACTTGGCGGCAGCGGGGCAGACCCGGGCTGCCTTTCCCCAGAGCAGGGCACCAAGCGAATAGCCACGGACCTACAGCAGCGAGGTGGCTTCAGCAAGACCCAAGAGCGGCAGCCAAAGACGAAAGGGTTGGTACAGTCTGAAAGTTTGCAAGCTAAGAACACATGCTTACCAAAACCACCTGAAAGAAATTTAAGTAAAACATCCTACCAATCAGTAAGAAAAAGACCTACAACCCAATGGAGAAACACACGTATGCGACTAGCAGGCATTTCTCAGTGACTTGGCTGGCAAACATGGAAAGAGATGGTCAACCTCTTTCGTCTCCAGGGGCACGCAAATCTGGATGGTAAGGAGACCACTGTGCACCCACCAGATTGGCCGAGCCTCGGAAGTGCAACCTGTGGAGCCTGAGCAGGATGTGGCTTTACCAGTGCTGCTGGGAGAGCAGCAGTCTGAATATTTGGGAAACCCGTTTGGCGCTGTGTGTGGTGTTGAACATCACGTGCCCTTTCTACAGCAGGTGTCCTCCAGGCACCCCCGGGAGAAGCTCAGGCATGTGCTCACATCTCAGGGCAGCTCTTTTGGGAGCAGCCCCAACCAGACACAGCCCAGCGCCATCCCAGAGTTAAGGAGCACATCATGGCGCGCTGCACACTGAAACCCTACATGGCTCTGGCCTTGGTGAGCGAAGGCCACAGCGACAGCACCAGATAGCATAAGACTGAGTGAAAATGACAAGTCCTGAAGACTGTGTGACTCTGTCCCATACGGCTTAGAAACAAGCACAACAAGCCGTGTGTTTTTCGGCAAGTGTGTATATATGTGGTAAAACTTTTAAGAAAAAGGAGAAGGAGAAAACTCCAGATGAAGGTTGCCAGGCAGGGTGGGAATGGGAGGGAAAGAAGCATGTTGATTGCTTTCTCTGCTGTCCACTTCTTGGAGGGGGATAGGTTCACAAGTGCTTATCACGTTATTAAAATGAATGAATGAAAATACAAGGGAGCCTTACATGAACAAATGGTGAACCAAGGATGGCATCGGTTCACTTGAGCCCCAGGATCCCGAGAGAAATGCAGTGAGGACTCGCAGGTCCATCCCGAAGAAACAGCCACAGTGTGTTCCTTTGCGGTTTCCCATTATCCGCCATGGCAGGGCAGAAGTACAGAGGGCCCTGCCACGTGGGGACCCACAGCCTCTATCTCTACTGCTCCCCCTCATCTGCGAGCACGGGGCTTGTAAAGTCAGGGCCTGTCCTCTGCCCTCCCCCAGAATGACTGACGCGTGTGAACGAATGCCTGGTTCTGGTAGGGGCTGCTTGCTGGGCCTAGGTTCTGAGTGTCTCCACCCTGTGTGCCTGCAGGAGGCTTCAGTGGATTATTGCTTTCTGTCCTCAGAGCAACTGGGTGAGGGCACGGTCGCCGTGTCCCGAGACAGATAGGGAGACGGAGGCTGGGTGAGCTCCAGGGCAGGCGGGCAGATGGGGGAGCCCCTGTGATGTGGGCGCTGGCAGGCTGAGGACCACCTCGTGGCAGGCAGCACCCCTCCTTCCTTGGTTTCTCTGCAGTGGAGGCCCTCAGTCCTCCTGCAGCCTCCACCACTCCTCATACTGCAGCCAGAGAACTGTGCAGGCCTTCAAAAGCCCGAGCGAGTCTCCTCTGCAGCCAGTGGGGGTTCTGGGTGACGCAGGTTCTGCAGGCTCTGGGCCTGTTCTCTCTGGAAGGTTCCAGGACAGAGGACAGGATCCAGGAGGGGAGGGGAGACTTGTCCGGTTTTGTGGCTGGGGAATGTGAAGCACAGCAGGGTGGTGGTGTTCCCCCAGGGCCCAGGCTGCTGGGAGGCTCATGATTCTTGTCTCTGCTCCCTGCTGGTTCTGGGAACAAAGGAAACTGGGGAAGCTGGGCGTTTCCTAGAGAAATTTCTTTAGAAACCCAGATCGGGTGTTGGATGTAAACCTGGGGGAGTCTGCCTGGTCTCCTGGGCTGTGACCTTGTGGAGCAAAGGTGGCAGGAAGTGGAAGCAGAGGCAGGCGGCCCGAGGTGCAGAGTGGGCCAGCGGGGTCCTGCTGCCCCTACTGTCCCCAGGAACCACTGCCTGGGGGCAGCTTCTGTCAACACCCCAGGCCAGAGGCCAAGGCCTCCTTACCGTAAACCTACCGTAATCACAGTGTGGTGTTGAAATTAGGATAGACAGTGTATCAGTGGAACAGAATGAGTTCACAAATAGACCCACAAATACAGACACACATTTCCAACAAAGATTCAAAGATGATTCAGTGGAAAAGGGAAGTCTTTTTAACAATGGAGCAGAGACAATTCACTGGCACAAAAATGGAACTGCATACTTTTTCACTACATACAGAACCTTAACTCAACAGATCATAGACCCACATATGTGATCTAACACTATTAAATTTCTGGAAGAAAACAAAATTTTTGTAAACTTGAGTTAGGAAAAGATTTCAGTACATTGCTGTCAGAGGACGTTTGCAGAGAGCTCTGTTCACTGCAGGGGGAGCTGCAGGTCTGCACTGCTTTGTTCTCTTGGGGCAACCACCCAGGCCCCCTCTGCTCTTAGGGGAAGCTGCCACCCTGGCCTTCGGGGCTGACTGGAGGCACATATCACTGCTTTGCATCCTGTCCACCTGTGCCCAGCTTTACACACCTGCAGCAGGGGCTGCGAGGGGCGAGACGCCAGCTCAGGGCTGTGTGACCAGCAGGTGGATTTAGATCCTCATCTGTTTATGCCAGCGCCTGCCCCTGGCTGCTGCCCACCCCCTCGCCTTCTCCGGCTCTTGCTTAAGAGGCCAGAGTCTGACTCCACGGAGGGCACAGCACATTCCTGAGTGCCATGCTCACTTGGCATCTCTGAGCTACATTTTCTGCAGCTCGAAAAGGAGGTGTGAGGGATGTGTCCTTTTCCAGCAGCTAGCGCTTTGGAACGCACCACACATCTTCCTCTTTGCTTGTAGATGTGACTCTTTAGAAAAACAAGGTAGCATTCCCCAGAGCAGGATCCTTGGAGAGAGTGGGAGGGGGTGATGGCACTTGTTGGACATGGCCATTCATAAGCATAGGTCATGGAAGGGGACAGCAGCCAGGATGGAAAATTAAAGCCCACATCCCTGGGAAGGCGAGCCAGGAGGTCTCACAGCTGCTCCACCTGCAGCAGGCACCGGTCTTCACAGTGTCCACAGAGCCTTGGCCTGGGAGCTAACGACTCCCCTGTAGCCCTGGAGCTTGCTATAGTGGGGAGCACCACAGACCCCAAACTTCCTGATTGCTCTCGGTACAGACGAAATGCGCACGAGTCTTCCAGTGGACATGTGGGTAATTTAGGCAGGAAGCATTGTGAACGAAGACAAAGAGGATTTTGGTTACATGTTTTCTTTGTCCAGCGTGGCTACCTAAGGTGACCACGAGTTCTCGTTCAGCTGGCTGAATCACTGCAGGCAAGGGGAAGGACAACACCCTTTGCAAACACGTCCTCTTTTGGCCTTGGGAGGCAGCATGGGAGTGTCTGCTGAGCTGCCGTGGCCTGTTGCGGGAGGGGCTGGTTGTTGAGCCTCAGTCCCCTGCCCTTGCTGTGCAGCCTGCCCGGGGCTCACCAGGGTTCCTGTGACGGCTGTCTGTGTTCCTCAGAGCTCCGCGTGAGACCCCAGAAGCAGAGTAAAGAGCCCCAGGGCTGTACGTGGGCAGCAAGGAATGAAATGCTGAGTCCTCAGGGGCAGTTTGAAGATAGAGGGATAGAGGCCAGTCCAGGTGGAAGGATAGAGAATGGTCTTCCAATAGCAATGTGTTCTGAATATTTTGAAACATAGTTAGGTTACCTTGGTGAATTCCCCTGTTTTCTCCAGAGCACTTCTCAATCTGAAGTTACATATTTACTTGGGAATTTACTTACTTGTTAATGGATCGAACTGTATCCCCTTGATACTGAATTCCTAACCCGCAGTGCCTGTAAGTGTGACCTTGTTTAGAAAGAGGGTCTTTACCGATGTAACCAGGTTAAGTTGAGGTCAGACTCAAGTAGATTGATGTTCGTGATCAAAAGGGGAAGTTGGACATGGAGACACGTGGAGAAGACACAAGACGTGTGAAATGGAGGCAGAGATCAGGGTGATGCTTCTAGAAACCAAGGAATGCCAAGGGTTGCCAGCAGCAAGAAGCTGGAGGCTGGGGTAGCTTCCTCCTCACAGCCACAGGGGGAACCAGCTCTGCCAACACCTTGACCTTGGGTTTTCCGACCTCCCAAACTGCAAGACAGATCCATCCCTGCTGTTTGGGCCACCTGATCTGGGGTGCTTTGTTATGGCAGCCCCAGCAGATGCAACACTACATCACTACCCGCCTCTCCTCTGGACTGGGGACACCATGCAGGTGGCAGCCACATCCACCCGTCACCAGGCACTCAGGGGTGACTCCAGAGGTTTGCAGACTGGACAGACACAGGACCCTCCGTCCAGCCTCCTGCGGATTAGACGCCTCTCAGTGATGCCTCTGCACCTGGGTTGGTGAGGGGGTTGTGCTCTCTGTGTGGGGCTGGTGGGGAGCAGGCTGTCGGCTCAGGCAGCCTGCGCTAGCACCGGGGTTTCATGTGCTGAAGGTGGTCCTCTACTGAGAATGACCTGACATCCAGGGGTGGTCTCTAACTTCCGGGAGCAGCACTGCCACACTCCTGCCCTTCATGGTGGGGGCGGGGAGCTGGCGTGGGAGTCATCTTAAAGGCCCTTTGAGCCCCTGCTCCTCTGCATGTGTGTGCAGGCGTGTGCTGGGCACAAGGGGTGGGGCAGTTGTTTCCTGAGCCAGAATGTGTGTGGCCCACGCTCCCTCCACTCCAGCTGCATTGAGTTTCCGTCAAGCTTGCTTTTCAAGGTGGCATCCACCCCGGAACTCCTTGCCATGCCTTCTAGGCTGCTGCTGGGAGGCCATGCTGGGGTGGGGGTGGGATGGGGGTGCAGAGGCCCCTGTAGGTCAGTGGGGGTGCAGGGAAGGCTCCCTGACAGGAAAGAACACAGGCAGCACCCCCAGGGCCTTCTGTACCTGCCTTCACTGTAGCCCCATTCTGCCCACAGCAGAGGCTGAGAGAGGAATGGCTGTGCAAAGCCCTGATTTCACCGTGTCTGGCTTGCAAATGTGCCATCGATTTGAAAACCATTCCAGTGAAAACATGGTTAAACATTTCCTAGAGACGGGCTGCTCCTCACTCCCCAGCCTCCCCTTGGGGTCAGTGAATCCTTAAGCAGAATGAGGGCTGCCCATGCTCTACTGGGAAGAGCTGCGGTGATGGGGGCAGGCGGGGATCAGGTGTTACAGCTTTGGTTGTGTGGCTGGGAGTCTTCCTTAGCCATGCCCTCCTGAGACTCAGCCAGACAGTTGTAAAATGGCCATTTCAGGAAGGGCCTGGCTGTGGAATGAAGCTGAACTCTGAATGCAGGTGACAGCGCTCTGAGGGGCGCGCACAGGCACATGCGGAGTCTGGAAGCTTTGCCTGGTGGGGGAATCTAAGCCAGACAGTCGACCAGTTGCTGCGGCGGGGCGAGGGTCTGGAGCCCAGCACGGTGGTCTCATCAGTTGGCCCCACTCCCAGGCCGCAGGTAGATGGCCCAGGGCTGATGCTTTGAGTCATTGCCAGGCAGTGTGCAGCATGTCTCTGACCCCTCAGATGTGTCCGTAATTACTTGGCATGCCCTGTGGGCTTCAGTGTCAGGCTCTGCCATCTGGCCATGTTCTCCTTGAGCAGAGAGTGCCAGTTTTCATACACAGGCTGTGAGTCCAGACCAAAAGGGGTCCATGGCGAGGGACAGAGGCTGGCCTCCTTGACAGCTCACTTTGAAGATCCAAGTAGGCCACAGTCTCCGGCCTGACCATTAGGGCTTTGAAAACAGAAGGAAAACTCCACCCGTGGACCAAAGTTTTCCTGCTCTTTGAAAGGATCTTGGTTCCAGATTCCACCCTGGGGAGGTTCTGGAATCAGCCCATCCTAGAGGCATTCTGGGGAGGGGTGGGAAAGTCAATAAGCAGGGGTGGGTAATTTGTTCCCTGGAAGCTCCTATCTAGCCCCAGGGAACAGCCCCACTGGCCACCCCCAGGCTCCAGGACAAAGAGCAAAGGTGAATGGGTCCTCACTGCCTCTGGGCAGCAGAGAGAGGCTCAAGCTTGCATCCCCCCATGTGATAGAGGCTGCGGCTCCTGCAATGTACACACGGACATCCTTGCCTGGCCACTTAGAGGGTGGCCACCTGAGCCTACGACCTGCTCCCCACCAACCCCACCAGCACATGCCACTGTGCCTTGTGCTCAGAGAGCCCTGGGGCCCCCACCAGCCTCCCACACGCTCCAGCTGCCCTCGCTGGACCTGTGTGTGTTTCACTCCTCTCATTTGCGCAGTAGAGATGCTGCTCACGCCCTCCAGCAGGCTCACGGAGACTGTAAAGCTGAAGCGTGCTCACACTTAGCTCCTGGAACAGTGCCCAGCATACCCCTGGTGCAGTCCAAGTGTGGCCCGTGGAGGTGGAGTCTTTTGCCCAAGGTCATGGAACGGGCAGTAGTTGAAACCGAATTTGAACCCACAGCTGTCATGGCAGCAACTGCTTTCGGGTCTGCATGCTCTTATGGGAGAGCTCCAGTTTGGCCTCCGCCCTTTCCGCCCCCACTCAGCCTTTTGCAGGCCTCACATCCCTCCAAAGCCCCTGGTCTCGTGCCCTTCTTTATTCCAAATTCATGGACATCTCCTGTTCACATGCATGCAGGGACCGTGTCCCAGTAGCATTCATGCACATTGGCACTGACTGAGCCAGGCTGCGGTCCAGCTGCACGGCGGCAGCCTGCAAATGACTCACAGGTAGGCTCAGCCCTGCAGATGCCCTGGGTGGGCCTCAGGTACAACTTGGACAAGGTCTTCCAACTTCTGCTGGGGGCTTTTTGAGTCTCACCCAAATTCTCACTCTTCTCACTCTGAGCAGTGTCCCTGTTCTACCCTCGCCCCATTCTAACCGGGCTTGGGGAGGAGCGGGGAGGCTCCTCTCACAGGGCAGCTTTTGTCCCTCTCTTCTCCCACCCCAGAAGGTGCGCCTGGCACCGCCCATCCTGGCTTCCTTGGTTCTGAGCCTTCCGGGGACATAGACATGGGGCTGACTTTGTCTGGGCCATGGGAGCCCCAGGCCAGGCCGCATCCCTCTCCAGGCTGTGCAGCCGCCGTCCCTGCTCTCAGCCGTCAGTCACTACATGACAGATGAACAGCAGTTGGAGGCTCAGTGCCCAGGTACGGTGCCCTCTCTTATCCTCAGGGGATGCATTCCAAGACCCCCGGTGGATGCCTGAATCCGCAGATAGTATTGAACCCTAGATAGACCATGTTTTGTCCTGTACATGCATACATGTGATAAAGTTTAATTTATAAATTAGGCACAGTAAGAGACTAACAACAGTAGCTAATAATAGAACAATTAGAACAATAAGCCAGCATGACTCCTCTTCTGCGTTGGGCTGTTATTAAGTAGGATAAGGGTTACTTGAACTCAGGTGCTGTGATACCTCGAGACTTGGTCTGATCATCAGGGCAGCTGCAGCCGGGCACGGTGGCTCACACCTGTAATCCCAGCTCTTTAGGAGGCTGAGGTGGGCAGATCACTTGAGGCCAGGAGTTTGAGACCAGCCTGGCCAACATAGTGAAACCCCATCTCTACTAAAAACACAAAAATTATCTAGGTGTGGTGGTGCGCACGCCTGTAATCCCAGCTGCTCTGGAGGCTGAGGCAGGAGAATCACTTGAACCTGGGAGGCGGAGGTTGCAGTGAGCCGAGATTGTGCTACTGCACTCCAGCCTGGGTACAGAGCAAGACTCCGTCTCAAAAAAAAAAAAAAAAAAAAAAAAAAGACAGCTACAATGTGACTAGTGGGCAGGTCAAATAGACACTGTGGAGATGCTGGACAAGGGATGCTACACGTCCCGGGTAGGACAGAGCAGGATGGCAGGGATTTCATCACGCCACTCAGAATGGCGAGCAATAGAAAACTTGTAAATTGTTTATTTCTTGAATTTGTTACTTAATATTTTCAGACTGCAGTTGACTCAGGACACTGAACCACGGAAAGTGAAACCGTGGATAAGGGGGAACAACTGTGCTTCCCAAAGTCACAGTGTGCTTAGAGGGGGCCCTCCCACCCCATCCTCCCCTCAGACAGAGACTGGGTGTTGTGCGGGTTTCTACTGGGTCCTCTGGGAGGGCAGAGCCTGGGGTGAAGTAGCCCCCAGACTCCGTCCACCCCCTCCTGCCTCTGGAATGTAGCAGGGGGAGACAGGCCTCCAGTTCCATGAGTTCCTGCCCTGGACCTGCCCAGCACCCTCATGCCCACCCCCATTCTCACTTGGCCAGCACCCTGACCCCAGCATACTCACGCACATGCATGTTCCCTGTGCCTATGCTGTCCATGCACATACATCCTGAACCAGGCACACACATGCACACACATACACACACGTGTGTGTGTGCACTTGCACTGTGTTCACACCCTGTAAACACACCTGTGTGGATACGTGCATGCATAGACATGTTTCTGTACTCGAAGTGGGTTCTGAGACAGTTAACAGCAGGCATTCGGGTTCTTGGGCAGGAGCACTGCTGTGCTAAGGCTGGGAGGGCCTGGGTTCCTGCAGGCATTGCGGCCTTCCTTTTTCCAGACTCGCTCTAGGTCGCCCCTGCTGTTGACACCTGTGTCAGTGCAGACACAGCCCTCCCAGCTGGGCAGCCGAGTCTGAAGGCTGCCTGCGCGCTGGCCCTTCTATCTCTGCTCCAGCACATGGCTCCTCTGCAGAGCCACCTCTTCGTTGTCACCTGCTTCCTCCTGTTCCAGAAGCCACCCCTGAGCCACGGGAAGCTCCCAGCACCTGCTCTTTTACTTTCAATTTGCTCCTCTTCCGCCCTCCTCTTTTATTTCTATTTGGAGAAGTATGGAAAGCCAAAAAGTACAGTGACTAAGAGCAACGCTCATATTCCCGTCACCCAGAATGAATAGAATAGCCTGTTATGTGCGTGGGGCGGTGGGAGGTGGTGTGCATGTGTGTGTGTGAGGGGTGGGGGGTGCATATGTGGTATGTAGAGTGTGCGCGTGTGTGGTGTGAGGGTGTATGTGTGGTATATGTGTGTAGTGTGAGTGTGTGCAGTGTGTGGGTAGGTATGGTGTCTGCATGTATGGTGTGTTTGTGGGGGGGGTGTGGTGTCAATGTGTGTATGGGCTGTGTGTTGTGAATGTGGTTGTGTGTCGGGGTGTGTGTGGTATATGTGTGATGTGTGTGCATGCATGGTGCGTGGAGTGTGTGGGGTGAGTGTGGTATAAGTGGTGTGATCACGTGTGGTATACGTGTGTGCTGTGTGTGATATGTGTGCATGTATGTTGTGTGTGTGCGTGTATGGTGTGTGATGTGTCTGTGATGAGTTTGGTGTGAGTGTGCGTGTGTGGTGTGAGCATGTGTGGTATAAGTGTGGTGTGAGTATGTGGTGTGTGAGCGGGGGGGGGACAGGAAGGGATCAGGCCAGTGCTGTTGTTACAGCTCTGACTTCCCCGTAAGTGATTTCTGCTGCATCCCAGACACCCCCCAGCTGGCCCTAAGTTTTGGAAAAGTGATTTGGGGGTGAATTGCACTACCTTTAAGTGATTCTGAAGTTCTCAGTGGCTCAGAAATGCAGGGAGATGACGTTGGAAGCTTCCCTCCCTCTTGTTAGGACAAATCCCGTGATTTGCAGACCTTGAAAGTCTGGATCTGGGACCTGGACAGACCCTGGTGCCCCTGGGGCCCTGGCTGCAGGGGAGGAGAGGCTGGCAGTGTGGTGCACTGGGATGGAAGGTCACAGGGTGGGCACAGTGTCCCCTGCAATCCGTAGCGCATTCCTGTGGTTCCGTGGGTGGGTGGACAGGACAGGGAGAGTCACAGGTGGGAGGAGGCCTGGCCCCCTGTCCTAGCCCTGCATCAGTCCTGGCTGGTGGCATTTTGGCTGCCCTCCCCCACAATACCAGCCTTGCCCCTCCCCCAAGCCTGGCTGTGTCCGGAGCTGCCCTCTGGGCTCTGTGGGCAACGTGAACATGTGGCCGCCAAGAATAGCGCCTCATATTTAGACAGCAGCCTCCTCTGCTCCCGGCCTGCCCTTTCAGGCCCTCTGCGGGCGGACTGGCCATTTGTCCCAAGTCCCTTTCAGGGTTCTGTTGGTGGAAGGGCCTCTGTCCTGCCCACCCCTTCAGCTAAAGGCGTCTGTCCTAGGATCACACCCCATGCTTCAAACAGGACTCAGAGGGCCTTGTCCTCCAGCCCAGAAGCCACCGAGTTCTTTAGTGTAAAGTGTAAAAAATGTTTGCACACCCAGCAATTTGTGTGTCTGTGTACATTTAAAGTGATGTATTTGTTGTATTCCCATTAGCTAACGTCTTAAGGCACAGTGTATGCTTACGGTGAAGTTTATAACAGCAGATGTAACGCACCATGTGAAAGTGTTAACCTGGTCATCTCAGAGGTGACTTCCTAATCCTGGGTTCTCAGATTGGCCTGAGTCTGGGTGGTGATGGAGATAGCAGTGGCTTCCGGGAGGTCCCTGCACTGGCCCCACCCAGGGAACCATGGAAGGATTGGATCTGGGCCACCTGGGTCTCCTCTGGCCCCTTGTCCTGGCACCTGGGAGCAGGGGTGTTGGGAGGAGGAGGCTGGGCCTGGGCCAGGGCCAGTGGCTGTGTCTCAGAGGTCCAGGCTGCCTCCTGCCCCATGTTCCAGAAATCTCTCCTATCCCCAGGCTGCCCTCATTCAGGTCCCTTTTCACACTTGTATGACTCCAGCGGGCTGATTCAGTACCGAAGAGTGTTCCCAGCAGCTGACAATGACTGGAACTTGGGGAACGTCTCCATGGCCAGACAGGGCCCTGTTGAGGTGGCTGAGGCCACAGCTTAACACCGGCAAACCATTTGCTGGTGGTCACAAGACGGGGTGAGTAGCAGCTGCACATTCCTGCAGAGTGAGCAGGCATTCCCAGCTGGGTGGATGAAGGCCCTCCAGCCTGGATGTGGGAGCTCGAACTGTCCCCTTTGCCCGGCACACACTACTGCACCCCATCGGCTACAATGCATTGCCTACCACGGGGTCTTCACCCACCTGCAGCTCTGCTCCGATTCCAGGCTGGGCCCTTCTTCCTCTGGCCACTGTACCTTTATTTTTTTAGCCTTTGGCATATTTGTTTTTATTACTGTAAAATACACAACACAATTTTTACCTTCATGGCTGGGTACGGTGGCTCATGCCTGTATTCCCAGCACTTTGGGAGGCCAAGGCGGGCAAATGACTGAGGTCAAGAGTTCAAGACCAGCCTGGGCAAGGTGATGAAACCCCATCTCTACTAAACATAGAAAAAATCAGTTGGGTGTGGTGATGGCCACATGTAGTCCCAGCTACTTAGGGGGCCGAGGCTGGAGAATCACTTGAACCCAGGAGACGGAGGTTGCAGTGAACCAAGATCGTGCCACTGTACTCAAGCCTGGGTGGCAGAACGAGACTCCATCTCAAAAAAAAAAAAAGTTACCATCTTAAACCTTAAGGCTCATCCATGTTGTAGCATGTGTCAGAATTTCCTTACTTTTTAAAACAGAGTAATATCCCATTTTGTGGATGGACCACATGTGTTCAGGTGAGTACCTAGGACTACAGTCAGAGATGGAGTCTTACTATGTTGCCCAAAGCTGGTCTCAAATTCCTGGCTTCAAGTGATCCTCCCACCTCAGCCTCCCAAAGTGTTAGGATTACAAGTGTGAGCCACCACGCCTGACTGAGTTAATTTTTGTATACAGTGTAAGGTAAAGATCCAACTTCACTTTTAGAAAACATATAAATGGATTTCCAATTTTCCAAGCACTATTTGATGGAAAGACTGTCCTTCCCCCATTAAATGGTGTTGGTACTCTCATCAAAAATCATCTGACCATATATGCAAGTGTTTATTTCTGGGCTATTGTATTCCACTGGTCCATATGTCTGTCTTTATGCCTGTACCACACTCTATTGATTACTGTAGCTTTGTAGTAAGTTTTCAAATGTGGAAGTGTGAGTCTTCCAACTTTATTCTTCTTCTTTCCATATTGTCTTGATTGCCGGGCATGGTGGCTCACTCCTGTCATCCCAGGACTTTGGGAGGCTGAGGTGGGAACGTTGCTTGAGGCCAGGAGTTTGAGAGCAGCCTGGGCAACATAGAGACCTTTTTTCTACAATAAACAATTTTTTAAAATTGGCCGGGCATGGTGGCTCACACCTGTAATTCCAGCACTTTGGGAGGCTGGGGTGGGTAGATCATGAGGTCAAGAAATCAAGACCATCCTGGCCAACATGGTGAAACCCTGTCTCTACTAAAAATACTAAAATTAGCTGAACATGGTGGTGCACACCTGTAGTCCCAGCTACTTGGGAGGCTGAGGCAGGAGAATTGCTTGAGCCTGGGAGGTGGAGATTGCAGTGAACTGAGATCACGCCACTGCACTCCAGCCTGGGCGACAGAGGGAGACTCCATGTCAAAAAAAAAAAAAAAAAGTGGAATGGTGGCATATGCCTATAGTCCCAGTTACTCAGGAAGCTGAGGCAGGAGGATCAACTGAGCCCTGAAGGTTGAGGCTACAGCGAGCTATGATCGTGCTACTACACTTCATACTGGGTGACAGAGCAAGGCCCTGTCTCTAAAAAAAAAAAATGGAAATACATTTTTTAAATAAGAAAAGATTGGCTTGACTATTCAGAGTCCCTTGCAATTCCATATGAATTTTAGAATGGATTTTAAAATTTCTTTAAAAAGTGCGGTTGGATTTCGGTAGGTAGTTATTGTGTTGAATCTGTAGATTGCTTTGAGTAGTATTAACATCTCAATATTAAGTCTTCTAATTCATGAACATGGGATGTCTTTTAATGTCTTCTTTAATGTTTTTCAGCAACATTTTGTAGTTTTTATCGTAGAAATATTTCACCTCCTTGTTTAATTTCTAAGTGTTTCATTCACTTTGACGCTACTACAAATGGACTTGCTTTCTTCATTTGGTTTTGGGTTGCCATTTGTTAGTGTACAGAAATGAGCTTGATTTTTGCAGGTTGATTTTGTATGCTGCAACTTTGCTGAATTCATTTATTAGTTCTAACGGATTTTGTGTGTGTGTGTGTGTGTATAATCTTTAGTTTTTGGTGCACAAACAGGATTTTACTTCTTCCTTTCCAATTTGGATGCCTTTGTTTGTCAGCATGTGTGAGTGATAGTGTGTGGCAGGGGAGTGCTGTGTGCATGTGTGTGTGCGCGCACGCATGTGTGTTTGAGAGAGAGATGGGTGAAGTCAGCTGGCTGGCCTGGGTGCTCTCTGGGGCTAAAGAGCATCACTCCTGGGAGTCCCTGCTCCACAGGACGAGGGAGTGCGCTGGAGTTCGGGGTCCCTGCTCACAGGACGAGGGAGCGCGCTGGAGTTCGGGGTCCCTGCTCACAGGACGAGGGAGCGCGCTGGAGTTCGGGGTCCCTGCTCACAGGACGAGGGAGCGCGCTGGAGTTCGGGGTCCCTGCTCACAGGACGAGGGAGCGCGCTGGAGTTCGGGGTCCCTGCTCACAGGACGAGGGAGCGCGCTGGAGTTCGGGGTCCCTGCTCACAGGACGAGGGAGCGCGCTGGAGTTCGGGGTCCCTGCTCACAGGACGAGGGAGCGCGCTGGAGTTCGGGGTCCCTGCTCACAGGACGAGGGAGCGCGCTGGAGTTCGGGGTCCCTGCTCACAGGACGAGGGAGCGCGCTGGAGTTCGGGGTCCCTGCTCACAGGACGAGGGAGCGCGCTGGAGTTCGGGGTCCCTGCTCACAGGACGAGGGAGCGCGCTGGAGTTCGGGGTCCCTGCTCACAGGACGAGGGAGCGCGCTGGAGTTCGGGGTCCCTGCTCACAGGACGAGGGAGCGCGCTGGAGTTCGGGGTCCCTGCTGACAGGAGGAGGGAGCGCGCTGGAGTTCGGGGTCCCTGCTGACAGGAGGAGGGAGCGCGCTGGAGTTCGGGGTCCCTGCTGACAGGACGAGGGAGCGCGCTGGAGTTCGGGGTCCCTGCTCACAGGACGAGGGAGCCGCTGGAGTTCGGGGTCCCTGCTCACAGGACGAGGGAGCGCGCTGGAGTTCGGGGTCCCTGCTCACAGGACGAGGGAGCGCGCTGGAGTTCGGGGTCCCTGCTGACAGGACGAGGGAGCGCGCTGGAGTTCGGGGTCCCTGCTGACAGGACGAGGGAGTGCGCTGGAGTTCGGGGTCCCTGCTGACAGGAGGAGGGAGTGCGCTGGAGTTCGGGGTCCCTGCTGACAGGACGAGGGAGTGCGCTGGAGTTCGGGGTCCCTGCTCACAGGATGAGGGAGTGCGCTGGAGTTCGGGGTCCCTGCTCACAGGACGAGGGAGTGCGCTGGAGTTCGGGCAGCAGGTTCACATTAGGGGTGTTTTCGTAGATGTCTCTGGATTTCAGTAGCTGGATCCCAACCAAAGCAATTGGTGGCAGCTTTGAATTGTAAAATTTCAGTGCTTCTGAAAGACCTCTCCTTCTGTGTGTCTTCTCCACATCCTAGGCGAGAAATTGTTTCAGAGCGAATCTCAGGAAGGGCTGCTGCCACTGGAATGTGGGCCAGTCTGCCCGGGACAGATCCCTCTTTCAAGCAAGCATCTGCCCTTCTCCCAGTTCAGTTGGAAACTTGAGTTTGTCCAGGCGAGGTGGCCTCCGGGAGAGGCCAGGTGGAAGTCCTGGTGTGAGCCGAGGAGTTTGGTCTCCTTCTCACAAGCAGTTGCCAGCCATGGGCACATGCACATTCTCGCCTTCTCCGTCATTCTTCCCTTTGGAGGGAGAACCCAGGAGTGCTGCGGTGCCCCATGGAGGGTGGGGGAGAACCCGGGAGTGGTGGGGCGCCCCACGGAGGGAGGGGGAGAACCCGGGAGTGCTGTGGCGCCCCATGAAGGAAAGCAGGGGTGGGAGATGTCCACGGGTGAGGGCGTTCTGCCCTGCCCCTCCATGGGTCACTGCGCCTGCCTGGTCAGATGGCGGAACTTTCTGGGCACAGAGTAGGGGCTGTAACCACACTTACTGCACAGTTGTTGCAAGAATCAAATGTCAGCTGCTTGGTGCCCGGGAGCTCGGTCCAGGTGAAGTGCTTTGTTGGGGGCAGATCCTGCCGTGAATCTGAGTGGATAGAGGCTCGTGCAAGAGGCCTCCAGCAGCACAGGTGGTCTGACACCTGCCCCAACACACTTCTGCTTTGCTTCCCAAACCCACTGGGTTGATGGAAGCATTTCCGTCCTCTCCTGGTGAGCACCCCTGTGCTCTTCACTGCAAACCTCCTTTTTAAGAAGGTTGAGTCCTGAGAAACTCCGCGTGCACACACATCCGCCTGCGGCCACCTGTCAGGATAGCCTGGGTGTCAGTGTCGACAGCTGGGTGGCGCTGCCCACACCGGACATTCTGCTAATCACTGGGTGGTCATGCCTTCCTCTTCCGAAGCAACCTCACTCGGAAGCTCAGCGCAAACCCTGCCAGTCACCCAGCAGCCGCGGATGGGTGAGTCACTGTGATAAACACAGATGAGGAAATACAGAGTCATCTCCCCACAATTCTGTACTCCGTGTGTGAGGGAGACAGAGAGCGGGGTGGGCGGAGAGACAGAGAAGGCTGGGGAGGAGGAGGAGGAGCCCAGAAGCTGGAACGGCCTTTCTGGGTGAGAACACAGCGTGTACCAGCCTGACCCTGTGGACCACAAGGCTCACGGTGCCCACCATCATGGGCCTGGACTCGCCATGGACTTGCCCGGTGGGTCCTGAGGGCTTGTGTGGCCCCCTCACTCTGACCTCACTCTGACCCAGGACAGCCCGAGGGGTCCTTCAGCGTCAGACCTGTTCTCCAGGCAGGACCCAGCAGAAACCCCTCCTCTGTCTCCACCCACAGGCCTCCTTGTCCTTTACAAAGTACAGGGGTCACGCTGGAGGTTTTCCTTAGGGGCTCAGAAAGCCACACTCCGCGATCACAGTCAGGCTTGATGGGGTCAGACAGGCACGGGGTGTGCTAGGGAGTGTCTAAGCAGTTGCTCTTCGGGTGTGAGGAGTCCTGGTCTGCTCCCCCACCAGCGGGCTTCCAGCTTTCAGCGTGAACTTGCTGGCTGCAGAGTTGGTGTGAGATACTCGCCTTGGAAGGCAGATGCACCCTCAGGGCATCAGGAAGTCTTGGTCAGGGGGATGGTGTTAGGGGAGAGACCAGCTTAGCTGAAGGGGATTTCCAGTATGTGGTTCTGACCTGGCCTGCTGCACAGGCTCAAGGCTCACAGGACGTCCTTCCTCCAGGGTCACCCTGGGCCCCTGCACTGCAAATCTATAGCACCCATGGGCAGCAGGGCCTCCCCAGACAGCCCATCACACAAAGGACCACCTGCGGCCGGCCCCTCACCTGGAGGTGGTAGCACAGCTACAGCCACACTTTACCACTGGCGGGGCGGAGACCGAGGGCCCTGCGGACGGCCAGTCCTTCCCAGGCTCCCACTCAGGGGCAGCCCCAGAAACAAGCACACGTGTACTGTTAGAAACATCCAGGGGGAGGCCGCATAACTGGAGGACCAGGAGGAGCATTGCGGCATCTCGGGGCAGTCTGTCCTGTGCCCTGTGGCAGAGCTGAGCCTCGTGGCAGAGCTGAGTCATGTGGCAGAGCTGAGTCGCGTGGCAGAGCTGAGTCGGCTTCTGAGAGGGAGCATCCTGTTCCCTGCAGCCCTGGCAAGAGCCGCCAGGCCAGCTCGTCCCATCCGGAGGAGCCTCCCTTAGGTGATGGCTAAGGAGGCCCAGGGTCTCTGCTGATGGTCGGTTTATACAGTTGTGCTGCTGACCCTGCCTTCTCTTTGAGCCAGAGACACTGCCACCCAAGGGCCAGGCCGCAGTGGGTAGGGGTGGCGGTGGGGATTGGTGAGGTCCCCCAAGGTGTGGCAGACGCTGGAGGAGGGTGTCTGGGCTCCGACTGCCCCCATGTGGAATCTTGGGCGTGCTGCTCAACCTTCAGCCTCGGTTTCCTCTTCCACGAAAGGGGAAAACAGTGGCTCAGGCTGGCAGTGTGACTAAGGAGGTGATGCCTACATGGTGGCTATTGTTAACGCCACAGTCGCTCTTTTGCTTTAGGAAATTGTCTCAAGGAAGTTCTTGTTAAAATGCAAATGTTGGTTGTAAATTATCCCCCCTCCTACCTGGCACCAGCTGACTCATCAGAAGGGCTAGGGGAACAGAAGGGGCAACAGTGGGGGGCACAGGGAAGCCCTGGCTTGCAGCCCTGGGGAGATGGCACTGCCCCTCAGGGACCACGAAGCTGCCACCACACATTGCCCCTGCCTCAGAGCTGCCCGTGAGGCCCTCCCGAACTGTCAGGCCAGCCTGGCTGCCTTGGCTGGGCTCCTCAGCGGCCCCTTCATGGTGTTTGTTCAGCCACAATGCCTGCTGGTTTCCCATGGCCCTGGAGTGCTGTTTCCCTGGCCCTCCCTTCCCTCTTCGGTTCAGGTTGCACGGCTGTCCTGTTCATCACCAGTCGAAGGGCCCTTCACTTGTGTGTCTCTCACTCCCCCGGACTTGCCGGGAAAGCCTCTCCCTCGAATTCTCTGTGCCCCGGGCAGCAGCTGTAGCTCCAGCGCAGGCAGAGCGGGAGCCGAGACGAGAGCCCCGAGTGTCTTCTCTGCCCGTGTGACTGTCCTGCAGGCTCCAGCCACCTCCATTGCTGTGCCAAGTAACCTGTCCCACACGTCCATCTTCAGGTCCCCCTGCCTCGGGACCTTGGCACGTGACGTCCCCTTTCCTGCCAGGCTCAGGCCCTGGCTTCATTCAGGTCTCCATGGTGCGGTTTCCTCCCTGGACTCCCTCCATGGCTGTGGCCTCCGCACACCCAAGCCACCTAGCCTTCTGCTGCGTGGCCTGCGCTGCTGCTTGCCATCATGGGTATTTTTTAAAAGGTGATTAATAACTCCTTCACCTTGAAAGAGTTAGGGGACCACCTTATTCTGAGAACTCATAAAGGGACAGAATCAAGTATGTATCCTGCTTGTCCTGGCAAACAAAGAGTTGATGACGGAAAGTTCTTTATAGAAAGTTAGCTAATAGGTCGGGCACGGTGGCTCACGCCTGTAATCGCAGCACTTTGGGAGGCCGAGGCGGGCGGATCACAAGGTCAGGAGATCAAGACCATCCTGGCTAACACAGTGAAACCCCGTCTGTACTAAAAATACAAAAAATTAGCCGTGGTGGTGGCGCCTGTAGTCCCAGCTCTTCGGGAGGCTGAGGCAGGAGAATGACATGAACCTGGGAGGTGGAGCTTGCAGTGAGCCAAGATTGCGCCACTGCACTCCAGCATGGGTGACAGAGCCAGACGCCGTCTCAAAAAAAAAAAAAAAAAAAAAAAAAAAGTAAGTTAGCTAATAAATGAAGAATGAATTAAAATATTGCCATTTTGCAACTTCAGTGAAATCTCAGATGTGGGCATTGGTCCTCAATGGCTGCGGAAATTAGGAGGCGAAAGGCCGATGGGGGCGTTCACAGTGTGGGACAGGTTGGCCATAGATGGACCCCAATCGATCTAATCAGAAGGACAGGGCCAACCAGACCCCGTGCGCCTTTGGATGGGACATGCTGAGAATCGCACGGCCCGACTGGGACCAGCCTGAATGAGGTCAGCCTTCAGTTCTAAGCACTGGTGTACCAGCACAGAGGGGAATGTGCTGAACTGCACCCAGCCACGCAGAGGCCATGAGACCCGGCAACAACCTGGTGTCCTCTCCTCAACAAATCAATGAAAGGAGGAGAAGGAGAAGGAATCTCGTCTATTGATCAAAAAAAGATGAGCTCTCGTCACCAAACACAGCACGCAGACCTTGTCTGGACCCTGTTGTCATAAGCCAACCAAACGGAGGCTGCCAAAAGCATTGATGAGGCCATTGGGAACTTTGGTGGTTTGAAGGAATTACTTACTTTTGGGTGTGATAATGGGATCGTGATTATTTTTTAGAAAGAGCTGTCATTTAGAGATTCTACTGCACTGTTGGTGGTGAAATGAGAGATTTACTTAAAAATATGCCAGTGGTGCTGGCGTGGGGATGGGGCTCGGGGTGCCATGGGGTGCAGATGAGAGGTCACTGGTCACTAGCCACTGTGATGAGGGCAGCAGGGCTGGCAGGTACAGAGTGTTTAGTATACTTTGCTTTCCGTTGGTATGTATTTGGCAATTTCCTAATAAAAAGTTAAAAATTGGCCGGGCCCTGTGGCTCCTGCCTGTGATCCAGCACTTTGGGAGACTGAGGCGGGAAGATCACTGGAGGCCAGGAGTTTGTGACCAGCCTGGGCAATAGAGCAAGACCCTATCTCTATGAAAAAAAAATTAGCCAGGTGCGGTAGGACATGCCTGTAGTCTCAGCCACTCGAGAGGCTGGGGCAGGAAGATTGCTTGAGTCCAGGAGCTTGAAGTTGCGGTGAGCCAGGATCGGGCCATTGCACTCCAGCCTGGGTGACAGAGTGACGCCTGTCTCAAAAAGATGTTTTTAAGTTAAAAATCAGCCAATAGGTGGATTATTCATCCCATAATCACCATTAGGCTGAAAAGGTAACGTTTTTCCTTTGGGTCACAAAGGGCTTCTGTAACCCCAGCAAAGTATCAACGTAATATTACTTAAATTCCAGGAAGCCCTCAAAATAGGCAGTGTTATAAGCTAGGATGGTTTGCACAAGCATGGAAACAAATAAATGACATAAACCCTGACATAAAATAAGTGTGGAACCCATTTTATATGTTTGTGTGTTTTGTTTGCTTTCAAGAAGTTTAAGGTGTTTGGAAGAATCACTCACCCTAAATCATTGATTATGGTTCTGATGGTTTGAGGAGATGTAGTTACACCGATAAGCCTTAAATGATAAGAAAACTGCTTTTCAAAGTTCCTCTTATTCTTATATTAACTTTATTATTTTTAATTTTAATTTTTATTTTTGAGACGGAGTCTCATTCACTCTCACTCAGACTGGAGTGCAATGGCGTGATCTCGACTCACTGCAACCTGCACCTCCCAGGTTCAAGTGATTCTCCTGCCTCAGCCTCCTGAGTAGCTGGGATTACAGGCATGCACCACCACACCCAGCTAATTTTTGTATTTTTTTTTAGTAGAGTTGGGGTGTTGCCATGTTGGCCAGGCTGGTCTCGAACTCCTGACCTCAGGTGATCTGCCCGCTGCAGCCTCCCAAAGTCCTGGGATAACAGTTGTGAGCCACTGTGCCTGGTTACATTCACTTTAATAACTGAAACGTTACAGAGCTATAGGGCTGTGTTGAACACATCCAGGGCTGGTCCTGCCTTGTGCTGGCTCTGTTTCTCCTTCTTTTCGTTTGATATTGGTCTCTGGCTGCTCTGAGCAGCACACAGTGGGGAGCCTCTGCTCCTCCCTGTTGAAAGGGTGATATAGCTTGGATGTCCCGCTCCAGTCTCATGTGGGGATGTAGTCCCCAGTGCTGGAGGTAGGGCCTGGTGGGAGGAGCTGGGTCATAGGGATGGCTCCCTTCTGGCTTGGTGCTGTCCTTGTGATAGTGAGCTCTTGAGAGAGCTGGGAATCAGTCTGTGGCATCTTCCCCCCACCACCTGCCCTCCCACTCTTGCTGTGCAACACATGGGCTCCTCCTGTGTCTTCTGACATGATTGGAAGCTTCCCGAGGCCTCATCGGAAGCCAAGCAGATGCCAGCGCCATGCTTCCTGTGTAGCCTACAGAAACTGAGCCAGTCAAACCCCTTTTCTTTATAAATTACCCAGTCTCAGTTTCTTTATAGCAATGCAAGCATGGCCTACCTACCACAGGGAGGAATGGGCGTGTCGGGGAGGTGGGGTAAAGGCCAGGACCTGAGGGCTCCTCAGTGTTGTGGATAAAAAGGGGGGTGGACATTTCCTGGGTCCTTGCCACCCCCTGCGAAGTCATGGGGTCTTCCTGAGTGTACAGGATGCTGCCTGGCCCGGCCTCAGCCCTCCTGTCTCCACCCATGCAGGACGATGCCTGCAGAAGTGTCCCTGGGTCACAGCCCATCAGAAGGAGGATTGGGCAGTGGTGTGGGGGCCCGCACAGCCGAGGGCCTGTCTGCACAGAGATTCTTGGGGGGCTCAAGGCAGCCCTGCACCCCAGCCAGGAGCTCCATGTGTCACCCTTTTTGTTAGTTTATTTGTTTAAGGTTTTCTTGTTTGAGTCACAGAAATGAGATTGAGAAAGGGGCGTGCTGCGGCTCCCCTGCTGTGTCCTAGGCAAATGTCATGGAGCCCGGTCACCCAGATAGCTGTGTCCAGGCATTGGCAGCCAAGCCTGCCTGGGAAGACTCCCAGCGGGGGCTCACCCCACCCAGTTCCCACCAGCAGGAGCAGGCAGTGCCCACCGCTACCCCCACTTGGAGGTTCTGAGGTGTCAGTCACCTTTTTGTTGTTGTTTTTAAAAAATTTTATTGAGGTGGAATTTGCATGCTACACAAGTCACCTGTCTCAGGTGTATGATTTAGTGGTTGTCACCGCATCATGCAGCCACCAGCACGATCCACCATCGGTATTGGGAGAACCCGCCCCCAATGGTTAACGTGGGTTATTTTCTATTCTCTAAGCATCTGGGCTGGTCTGAGAAATAAATGGAAAGAGTACAGGAGAGAGAAATTTTAAAGCTGGGTGTCCTGGGGAGACATCACATGTCAGCAGGTTCCGTGATGTTCCTCGAGTCATAAAACCAGCAAGTTTTTATTAGCGATTTTCAAAAGGGGAGGGAGTGCATGAAAAGGGTGTGGGTCACAGAGATCACATACTTCACAAGGTAATAAAATACCACAAGGCAAGTGGAGGCAGGGGAGATCACAGCACCACAGGATGGGGCGAAATTAAAATTGCTAATGAAGTTTTGGGCACGCATTGTCATTGATAACGTCTTATCAGGAGACAGGGTTTGAGAGCAGACAACCTGTCTGACCAAAGTTTATTAGGTGGGAATTTCCTCCTCCTAATGAGCCTGGAGACCGGAGCTTATTTCATCCCTTCGACTTTGACCGTAAAAGGCAGCTGCCTCAAGGGGGTCTTCTATAGACCTACCCTCAGGGCACATTCTCTTTCTCAGGGATGTTCCTTGCTGAGAAAAATAATTCAGCGATATTTCTCCTATTTGCCTTTGAAAGAAGAGAAATATGGCTTTGTTCTGTCCAGCTCACCGGCAGTCAGAGTCCAAGGCCGTCTCCCTGTTCCCTGAACATTGCTGTTATCCTGTTCCTTTTTTCAAGGCACCCAGATTTCATATTGTTCAAGCACACATGCTCTACAAACAATTTGTGCAGTTAACGCAATCATCACAGGGTCCTGAGGCGACATACATCCCCCTCAGCTTATGAAGATGACGGGATTAAGAGATGAAAGTAAAGATAGGCATAGGAAATCAAAAGGGTATTGACTGGGGAAGTGATAAGTGTCCATGAAATCGTCACAATTTATGTTCAGAGATTGCAGTAAAGATAGACGTAAGAAATCATAAAAGTATTAATTTGGGGAACTAATAAATGTCCATGAAATCTTCAAATTTATGTTCTTCTGCCACGGCTTCAGCTGGTCCCTCCATTCGGGATCCCTGACTTCCCGCAACACGTCGGAACATTGCATCCTTCCAGATAGACCCCGTGTGCCCCTTCACGGCTCACCTCATTCCTGTCCCAGGCCTGGCAGCCCTGGCATAGCTCCCGTCTCCATGGACGCGCCTGCTTCAAATATTTCGCAGCAGCGGAGTCAGACAAGATGTGGCCTCTCGCTGAGCAGCACGTCCTGAGGCTTGTCTGTGCTGTGGTGTGAGTCAGAGCCTCCCTCCTTTCCATGGCTGAACCAAGTTTCGTCGTATGCATGTACTGTGCATCTGCCCAGCAGCTGATGGATGCTGGGGTGCCCACTTTGTGGCTATTGGGAATCGAGTGGCTGAACACTTCACGGCCATTTGTGTTCACGACACCGGCTGCACATGTGTTTCCATTTCTCTCGCACAGACACCTAGGAGTTGATGTCTTTTATGAAAGAGTAAGTTTTTGAGTAAGTTAGGTATGCCCAGGGAACAAGGTTCAGAAGGCACAGAAGCAACCAAAGGAAGAGTGAGTAGTAAACATCTTGCTGTGTCTCCTACTGGTGTCTCCCTAAAGGCAGTCATTGTCGCCAGATTCTTGTGTTTCCCCTGAGGCCTTTCCATGTCTGTCAGCAGAAAAGCACACTGCATTTGATGTAAAAGAGATGTGTCTTGGTTTGGGTTCCCCTGAAGGCAGAGCCCAGGCAGGGGCTTGGGTGCAGGTGGATTACCTGGAGGGGACCCAGGAAGCCCAAGGGAACGGGGGAGCAGTGGGATGGAGAGGTGGGAAGAAAGAAGGAGTCTGTGCAGCCGAGTTGCTGAGCAGTTCCCACAGAGGGCAGCCATGTTCATTTCTACTAGGCACCTCCACGGGCTGTGCCTCTGAAGGATGGGAGGTTGGGTTATTTGTGGGAGGACCTGGACCCCTCCTGGCTGAGGCTGGCCCCAGGGATTGCCACCTCCACTTTCTGCGGCTTAGGTAGGATCTTTGTGTAGATGTTTGCACAGACAGTAGCTTTGTCTGTTCACAGTTCACTTGACCATGTATCTTGGGAACGTACCTCAATTGTTTTTTTTTCTGAGATGGAGCCTTGCTCTGTCACTCAGGCTGGAGTGTGGTGGTGCCATCTTGGCTCACTGCAACCTCTGCCTCCCAGGTTCAAGCCATTCTTCTGCCTCAGCCTCCTGAGTAGCTGGGACTACAGGCACCGGCCCCCGTGCCCGTCTGGTTTTTGTATTTTTAGTAGAGACAGGATTTCACAATGTTGGTCAGGCTTGTCTTGAGCTGCTCACCTCTGGTGATCTGCCCACCTCAGCCTCCCAAAGTGCTGGGATTACAGGCATGAGCCACCCACCCAGTCCCATACCTCACTCTTAAATGGAACATAATATTTCCTTGTATGGATACGCTGTGGTTTATTTACTAGTCTTGCCTAATGATGGACCTTTAGATTTGTGTTTTTCTGTGAGAAATATAACTTACTTTGAAATGCATCAGAAGTAAGATAGGTGGATGGACGTGGGCTAGGCAAGGTAGTGCGGTGTGAATGGGAGCGTCTGGGGGCCCATGGATCTTCACTGCACAACTGGTTAAATACATTGCCATGTATTTGAAAGGTTCAAAAAGTAAAACGGTGGGGATAGTGCTGGTCTTTTAAGTGTTAAAGCCCCAAGACAGCGGTATTGTGGGGTACAGGATCCATCAGCTCAGCTTCTTCCCAGATAGGCGAGGGCAGGGAACCTGAGACCCCTGGACCCCTGGCAGGAGGGCACCTGGAAGGGTCGTGGGAAGCCCTGGAGTGCCTCGGAGCAGGGAGCCCAGTACAGAGCGTGATTCTGATGCCCGAGCCTCGGGCTTGGTGAGGTGGCCCCTCGTAGAAGCCTTACTCCCTACTCTTTGCCCTATTTCTGCTGGACAGGAGCACTTGAAATTCAGGGTCTATCACTGTATCCGCAATAACAGGAACATGTGGAGACCCCTCACCACGCACGGAGCTCACTTCTGCTCACAGCAAGCCTGTAGGTGCAGCCCCTGCAGACCCCATGCATAGGTGGGGACGTGGAAGCCCCAGGATGCAGGGGGACAGGTCAGTGGGTGGTCCTGTCCAGCCTGCTCTTCTGCCCTCACGTCTGCTGGGTGACTTGGCAGTGTGCAGCGTCAGTGCCGGTCCCCCTGGTCCCCCTGGTGGGCCTGGGGCCAGCTGACTCTGCCAGGGAGGGGGTGGGATTTCAGGCTGAATAGGCTGGGAGCCGGGACAGAGAAAGAGGTGAGATGGGACTGGGGCTGGGTGGACTGTGCCTGTGTGGGGTTTGTGTCACCTGCTGTGACATGACATTGTGACATGACATTGTGATGTTGGCTGCAGCAGCAGAGGGCAGCTGGGAGGTACTGTTGTGGCGGTTGCAGCTCCCTGCCTGGGTGTGGCATGGCCTGAGCCTGAGGACCCAGGCCAGTCTCAGCCAGTTGTCCAGAACCTGCAGGAAGTGCTGGCTCCACCAAGAACGGGAGTGGGGGCCTGGCCACCCTGACGATGGGAATAGAAGAGGCAGCTGCGAGGGCGGGAACCTGTGCATTGCCGGGGTAGAACCAGCCACCTAGAAACTGAACACTAGACAGGCACCGAGTGACGCAGATTTCCCCGTATGTTGGCACCTGTGCTGCCAGCTGTCTTGGGGCTGAGTTACAACGAACACCACTAGCTCCCAGCGGGATGTGGGACGTGCAGGGCTGAGCTGGACGTGTGAACAGGCCTTTCCTCGTGGGATCTGAATCCCTTCCTGTCCCTGCTGTGGGAAGGGCTGGGGTGCATGTGGATGGCTGGGCAACAGCAGGAGGGTGGCAGGCTTGCGGGCCACAGTAACAGCTGCTGAGGGCTGGGCCCTCATGTCCCCCAAAACTCATGGGCGGAAATCCTCACGGCCAAGGCAGTGGCATTAGGAGGTGAAGCCTTTGGGAGGTGATGAGGCCTGGAGGAGAGAGCCCTCATGCTGGGATTAGTGCTCTTAGGAAGGAGAGGTCCCTTGCCCCTTCCACATGTGAGGACACAGTGAGAAGATGCTTATCTGCAAGCTGCAGGTGGGCCCTCGCCAGAGCTGGGCCATGCGGGCACCTGGTCTGGGACTTCCAGCCTGCAGGACTGTGAGAAATAGGTTTCTGCTGCTGAGAAGCTGCCAGTCTGTGGGATTTTGCTGTAGCAGCCAGAATGGACTAAGACAGTAGGGGAGTGGGAGATTCACGCTGGAGCTGAGAGCCTGACGTGGGAACGTGACAGGCCAGCGAGGCTGTAGACACGGACACACATCACTGCTCGTGGGGCGCCCGAACTTAGAGCACAGTGAACCAGACAGCGATGAAGCAAAGCCACTGCCACCAATTCCGAGGTTCAGCCAGCAGGCACTGAACACACCAGCAACTCAGTGGCACCCAGCATGCCCGGTGGCATGTCCCTTCAGTGGACGGGGCACCAACCCGGCGTGTGTGTGGTGGAAGTGTGTGGTGCGAGCACACCCGGCGGGAGCTCCTCTCTTGCCGTTGTGTGGCAGCAGCTGCTGCGCACAATGCAGCTGAGTTTGCCCCCTGCACCCTCGGTGTCCCCATGTCTGTGTCCAGTGGGCAGCTGTGATGGGACATCTGGAGTTGCCGTTGCCTGTCACAGGAACAAGCATTGGTGGGCAGACCCTAGCCCAGAGGAGGCCCCAGGGGCAAGCCACCAGTCTGGGGGGGCAGAAGGTGGGGAGGGTGAAGGGCCCACCCTCTTCTGGTTCCTATCATGCGTGGATCTCCAGTGCCCACCTCATTCCTGGTGGACACCGTACTATCGGGTTCAGTGGGCTTTGGGAATGCCAATATGGCTGATTGCAGGGTGGCCTCAGGCAGCCCGTGACGGGGTCAGGTCAGAAACGGGAGAAAGAGAAGCTGCTTTAGAGACACTGCTACTGGAAAGAAGGAAAGGCAGGGACTGTCAGACTGGGGCTGCCAGGAGGGCGTGGTGGCCAGGATGGGGGACACGCTGCTGTCATGTCCCTGCATAGGTCCACCGATCAAGGAAAAGGAAGGGAAGAGAGCCGTGCTCCTGGGGGCTTTTGCGAGAGCTCACCTGGCTTGCCTCCTCCCCAGGGCTGGGCATGGAGAGCTTCTACAGAGGTCATTTTCTCCTGAAACCTAGGGCCCAGAGTGGCATCAGCTTGTGAGGAGAGCAGGAAGGGCCCTGAGGGCTGATGGTGCAGGCCCTGGACAGCCTGGAGAGCTCTCCCACTGGAGTGTTACTAACCTCCACCAACACCTAGGTGACCTCATTTAATCCTTACAGGAACCCTGAGGGGCAAACTGAGGCACAGAGAGGCTTGGCGACTTGCCTGAGGTCACACAGCTAGCAGAATTTTGTGGAAAGCCGGGATTCCACCGCACCCTCGATGTCTCCTTGCCTCTTTGTCTTCAGAATTAGATCAATTTGCTAAAACTCTGTTTGCCCAGAGCTGGATGGACCCGAGCCGACTCCCAGAGTGGTCTAGTTAGTGAGTAACAAAATGGCCCCCAAAGGCTTCTTGCTGTTTTGTGGCGGCCACTTTTCCTGATATGCATTGGTGCAGCTTGACTGAACGTCTTTTCTTCTGAATGTGCCCTTAACCCTGGCTCACGTATTTTGCTGGAATTTTCAGCCCCTGCTCCTGCCTGTGCTGCCAAATGGCTGTGGCCAACTGCCCAGACAAGGTTTAAAGTTTCTGTCTGAAATCTTGGGAAAATGGGTCGTTTAGAGAATTGATTTTCAGCAAACTGACCAATCAAGGTCATTTTGTGAATTGACTTTCAGAGAATTGATTTCCCATATCCTGATCCAATGACTAAACTTTTAAAAACAAGTCTGCAAGCCCCAATTCAGAAGCACGGGATTTTGCATGTTAAGAAACAGTTATGGGAACACAACATCCTGAGTGTATTAAATGCCACTAAATTGCGCACTAAATTTTAAATGGCTGATTTTATGTTATCTGAATTTCACTGCAATTAAGAAACAACTAACAAAATTCATACCCAGAACATGAATTCATTCCAGACAGAGTTAAATTTATGGAGGAATCTAATAAAGACTCTTAATCTACCAAAGAGATAAGAAAAAGGGACCACAGCCATCAACGTAAATACATTACAAAATCTGAACAGCAGATTCAAGACAGGAACAGATAGATATGAAAATGGCACATCCTGGAAATGAAAAATATAGTCACCGAGACAAAAGGCTCAGAAGGTGGCATAGGATCAAGTACACAGCTGAAAAGAGAATTAGTGAAGTAGAAGAGAGAAATAAGGAATTTGACCAGAATGTAAAACAGAGAGACAGAGATGACAGTTTCTTTCTTTCTTTTTTTTTTAAACAAAGTCTCGCTCTGTTTCCCAGGCTGGAGTGCAGTGGCACCATTTCCGCTCACTGCAACCTCCGCCTCCTGGGTTTAAGCAATTCTTGTGCCTCAGCCTCCTGAGTATCTGGGACTACTACAGATGTGTGCCACCATGCCCAGCTGATTTTCGTATTTTCAGTAGAGATGGGGCTTTGCCATGTTGGTCAAGATGGTCTTGAACTCTTGGCCTCAAGTGATCCACCAACCTTGGCCTCCCAAAGTGCTGGGATTACAGGTGTGAGCCACAATGCCCGGCCTGAGATGATTTAACACGTGTGCATGCATGTGCACACACAGACGTGCACACACAGCAACTGAAAGCCCTGGCAAGGCTGGGCTGAAAGCCCCCAGGAATGGAGACTCCTGGGCCTCAGGGTCCTCATCCATACAGGGGGAGGGTTGGGCTGTTGTGACTTGAGCTCACCGAGAGTGTTTGGCAGGGTCTTTATGTCATCGCTCCTGAGGGTCCTGTGGAGCCTGTTCCTGCTGGCGCATCGGCAGCTCAGAGCCACACGCCTTTCCCGAGGGTGCTCTGGGCCCATCTGCCCCTGGCCCTCCCTCCCTCGGTCACCCTAACAGCTGCACCTGCAGCACAAGGTCCCTTGAAAACGCACAGCGAGGCTGGAGCCGCTGCAGACAGGACACGGCCCTGCGGGTGTTTCATCTCGTTGTGAGAGGTTTCCAGTTGGCACAGGTAGTGTCTGCTTTCATCTGTCCTTCCAGAAACAAGGGGCCCTGGGCCACAGGAAGAGCGCACCCTGCACTTCCATGCCTGTGTGGGAGTGGCCTGTGCCCCCCTAGCAAGACCACGCTCATTTTGTGAGAGCTGCCGCCATCCTGTGGCACTTGGGCCTGGAACTCGCATTCCACTCCATTCTGAGGGCCAAGCGATGTTGCTAGATGCAGAGAGATGGGGGCCTGCGGTGGCCGACACCCAAAGCATCCTTGGTGGCTCTTTTTTTCTGAGACAGGCGTGGGAAGGCCCCCTCCTGCCCCCTGGATCTGCCTGTGAGCACAGGGTGCCCCTGAGGGTGTCCAGAATGAGAACAAATTCTGTCTGGGACAGAGCCTTACTCTGTTGCCCAGGCTGACCTATAGTGGTGCAATCATGGCTCACTGCAACCTGGAACTCCAGGGCTCAAGTGATCCTCCCACCTCAGCCTCCTGAGGAGCTGGGACGACAGGACACACCACCATGCCTTCCTAATTTTTTTTTTTTTTTTTTTGGAGACAGGATCTTGCTATGTTGCCAAGGCTAGACTCAAACTCCTGGCCTTAAGTGATTCCCCTCAGCCTTCCAAAGCCAGGTGGCTTTTGATTGCAGATTCTAGCTAGGTTGCAGGACGTGAGGAAGTGGGGGTGTGGAAATCACAGCAACACCCTCTCCCAAGGGTGCTTTCTGTGGCCGTGTACACAGCCCACCTGGCCGGCTCTGAGAGCAGCGACACTTCTGTGGACACTCCAGGCCATCACTGTGCGGGAGCCCGGTGTGTCATAAGTGAAGGACAGCCGTCTTTACCTTGGGGGAGACCGTTGTGGGTGCCACCCTGCAGGCTCGGACATCTGTAATTCCCCAAATGTAGGTGCCGCGTTGAACAGTCCCTTAGACTTCACCGAGGCACCGTGTGGTCACTGTGCACATCCTTCCCAGGTCAGCTGCGGAGTTCCGTGGAAAAGGTTTTGATGAATAATTCCAACTCAGCGGTCCAGGAGCTCAACCTTCTCTTTTCAGAACAGTGCCCCCCATTGTGGAAATCCTCAGTTCAGCCACTGGGAACTCCCCAGTTTTGAGGGCAGGCGTTGGCAGTTTCATTTGGTCCAACACCAATTCCACATTCCTCTGCCCCCTTCAACAGTCTGCGCAGCCTCCCGGTGATGCAGCCTCCCGGTGACACGGCCTCGCTAGCTGCTGTCCTGTACCGGGCCCAGGTGACACCGTGGGACGTCTGTTATTGAGGCGCCCCCTGCCTCTGCCATGGGGTTTCCCACTTTGGGGTCCTTGCATCTGCGTGGCTTCTTCCTTGCTCTCAGGGGTCACCTGGTTGTCAGTGGCCCACGTCCATCAGACCCCCATCATTCTGACTTGTTATTTTGATCATCTGCCGGAAAGCCAGACAGCCGGCCTTGCTGGACCATGTCTGCAATGGGAATTTCGAGGCCGAGAGGGGCCCCTGGGAGTGCACCACGTAAATGGGGGCTTGCACACGGGGAGGGAGGCTCTTTTTCTGATGTTCTGGGATATTTTCTGCCTCTTGTAGAACCACAGGTGTGTGCAGGAGCCCTGAGGAGGCCAGAGAAGGGTGAGCAGGGGGCCGAGGGTTCTGTGGCGAGGCCAGGCTGCGGATGGAGCTGGGGCTTGAACTCAGGAGCTGGTCTTCCCTGCTGGGGCCGCGACGCCCGCCGCTTTCCTGCTGGCTCTCTGGGTCAAGGCCTGGAAAGGCTTTCTTCTCAGGCTCTCATCAGCTTATCGGCCCATTTAGGTAACGGCACTTCCTGTCCATTAACCTCAGCCGCACTGAGATCAGCTCTCCACACTCGCTTGGCGGGAGCCTTCCTATTTGGAGAGTAAAAAGAGCGTGGCCTCCGCAGCGGCCAGGAAGTGGAAAGCCCTGGCTTCCTGGTTCCAGAGAACAAACAGGGGATGCGGCTCCCAGATGCAGCCGAAAGTGCTCTGGGGACGGGGACAGTCGGCTGCGGCCTGTCCCAAGCAGCTGCCCTGTTGCACTGACGTCCTGGCCCCTGAGAACACATCAGTAGGGCCTGGCCGGACCCTGGGCCGATGCCACTCTTAGGGGTGAGATGGGGAGCCTGGCCCAGGCTGAGACCCCCACCCTCCACCCAAAACGTGTCCGGGCCTCCAGGCCCTGCAGAGCACACTGGGGGCTCAAGACGGTGCCTCTTCTGTGGGACTTGGCCACAGCCTGTCTGATGCCTCACTTCCCTGACTCTTGGAGGCATGGTGCTGGCCTGTCTGTAAGTCCCAGACCCCCCCACAGAGCTCGCTCCAGGGCCAGGCCCGGCCCCCTCACCGCCTCTCAGCCAGGCTCAGCTGGTGGCTGGTTCTGCCAGGGAGAAGCCCGGTCTCTCTCTCTGCCTCCAGCTGCCTCTCCCGGGCTGCTGTGGCATCGCCCCAAGCCTGGGCGCCAGTAACAGCCTCTGTCCCTCCAGCCCGTATGATGGCTCTGTACTACCTGGGGACTCCCTCCAGCCAGGCCAGACATGCTGGGCAGCCAGGGTCCCTGGGAGCCCCTTGATAGGGACTGATGGCAGGTGGGGGATAAGTAGCCAAGTGTCTCCTGCCAGCGGGGGCAACTCTGCAGGTGGCTCTGCAGCCTCCCCAGTCCCCCATGGGTGGCTGCCCCCCAAGACCCCCATGGGGCACCTGCCCCTTTGTCCTGACTCCTGCTCCTTCCCTCTCCCCTCCTGGGGTGGCCAGGGGTCACCCGCCATGTAACCCTGAATCCTGTCCCAGCCTCTGCCCCTGGGGAACCCGCCCAGCAAGCCATCGCCCTCACGAAGGTCCAGGCCGGCTTCCATGGTCCCCTCACCACCTCATTCTTTCTGGCCCCAGAGGCCATCACCATTCAGGGCACAAGGGGGCCTGCCCCTTGGCCAGGCGGCTGCCTGTCCTCTGACCCTGGGCTGTGAACAGGGGGAGGGGAGAGCTGGAAACCGGGGTCAGGAGGATGCCAGCAGGTCCGTCACTCCCTGCCTAGATCCGGCCAAGTGCGGGGGACCTTGGCCAGTGTCCTAGAGAGCTGGCGTACCTCCTGGGCCTGACGCGGGCTTCCCGGATTGCATAAAGGCTCCTTCTCCTTACATAGCCAGGGCAAAGGTGCATGACAACCCTGAGCAAGTCAAAACAACCGTCAGCGGCGGGAAACCTCGGTGAACAAACACCGGGAGAGTGGTGAGTAGCTGCCAGGAAAGCCCCAGCCTCCGGCAGGAAAGGGACTCTGGGTGGGGCGGCCCCAGAGAGAAAGTGGTCAGATGTATGGACAGACAGATGGCAGGGTCGGCCAGGCAGCGCTGCCTGCAGGCTGTGCAGTTGGCCTGGGGGTCTGGAGCCTCCAGGACCCACAGATGCGCCCCCACCCTCATCCCTGGCTTCTTTCGGCCCCGCAGCGGGGCAGCAGCACCACACCAGGTGCTGGCGTGTCCTGGTAAAGGCCTCGTGCATTCCGTCCTGCTGGTGGGGGAGGCTGGCCTCATGCGCTTGTCCTTAGAGGGCAGCATGAAGGTGCTGCACCCCACCTGGGAGACGAGGGGAGTGGACCCCACACGAGATCCAGGCCGCATGAGGCAGGGGCTGCCATGCCAGAATACTGCATGCTGGGGGCCTCATGCAACGGAAATGGACTCTCTCAGAGTCCTGGGGCCAGACTTCAAAATCAAGGTGTCGGCAGGGCCACCTCCTGCTGAAGGCTTCAGGAGAACACCCTTCCTGCCGCTCCCAGCTTCCAGTGGCCCAGGCAGTCCTTGGCTTGTGTCTGCATCGCTCCAGTTCTCTGCCTTCATCTCACGTGGGTGTGTCTCTGCACCTTTCCCCCTTCTCTTCTAAGAACATGTCCTTGGATCTCAAGTCCACCCTCGTCCAGGAGGCTCTCATCTCAGAATCCTTAACTTAATCCCATCTATCTGCAAAGACCCCTTTTCCAAATCAGGTCCCATTCTCAGGTTCCTCGGGTTAGGACCTGAACAAAGCTTTTGGGGGCGTCGTTCATCATCCAACCGCACTTGGCATGGGACGGCCCCCTCCTGCCCCCTGGATCTGCCTGTGAGCACAGGGGGCCCCTGGGGCTGTCCAGAGTGAGAACGAATTCTGTTTGGGACAGAGCTGGCAGAGGCCCCAGACGCTGGCCTCCCGAACGGGAACAGGGCTGTGATGTTGGACCCTGTTCTCAACACCAGACCCACGCCACCAATTTGTGCTTCTGTCTGGGCCAGGCTCTCCCTTCCCCCTGCCCCAGTCTCAGGAGGGTGTCTGCAGGTTTCTCTCCCTGGGGGACAGAGCCACGTGTGGGTTCCACTTCATTCTCCAACTGCCCTGGTGCTGAACAGAAGCTGAGTCTGCCCCCCTCCCATCTGTGGGGTTGGAGAGCCTGGGGTATCCTGGCCTCAGAGGCAGTGATGATGCGGGAGGGAGATAGATGGGAGAGGGACCTGGGATGCCATTGGAATCCCTTGGGGCTTCATCTGAGCTGTCTCTGCCCCCTTCTAGCATTCCCAGGTGAGTTTCAGGAGGCCTATGGCCCCTCCTGTACTGGCCTCCACCGTCCAGAGCCTTCCAGCATCATGTCTTCCCCTTGGAGCATCTGGAGGCCCCAGACAGCACCCACCTGATGTTCAGCAGAGGAGGAGACAGAGGCCTGCAGCAGGTGTTTTGTTGGATCGGACGCTGAGCAGAGGGGGAGACCGAGGCCTGCAGCAGGGTGTTTTGTCGGATCGGACGCTGAGCAGAGGGGCAGACCGAGGCCTGCGGCAGGTGTTTTGTCGGATCGGACGCTGAGCAGAGGGGCAGACCGAGGCCTGCGGCAGGTGTTTTGTCGGATCGGACGCTGAGCAGAGGGGCAGACCGAGGCCTGCGGCAGGTGTTTTGTCGGATCGGACGCTGAGCAGAGGGGCAGACCGAGGCCTGCGGCAGGTGTTTTGTCGGATCGGACGCTCAGCAGAGGGGCAGACCGAGGCCTGCGGCAGGTGTTTTGTCGGATCGGACGCTGAGCAGAGGGGCAGACCGAGGCCTGCGGCAGGTGTTTTGTCGGATCGGACGCTGAGCAGAGGGGGAGACCGAGGCCTGCGGCTGGGTGTTTTGTTGGATGCTGCTCCCTGGCCGGGGAGTGAGAGGGAACCCACCTAGAGGTGCTGGATGGGGTGCCTGGCCAGCGTGACCTGCAGGCCCCTCAGCTCCTCACAGCCCCTGCCCCCAGCCTTCCTGGGCCCAGAGATCTCCTTATTCCCCTAGTCCAGGGACAGAGGCTCAGATGTCATGCTTGACCCCACAGGTACAGGGTTAGGGGTGAAGGTGGCTCTCTCTTCATGTCTTCACCATGGCTTCTCTGCCTTCCCCCTGCTCCTGGTGGCCTATGTCCTGCCGCTCCTGATGCCCGACTGTGGTCTGCCCTGGGCTGGTTATGATGCATATGTGCTGTTGTTGTGAACCGTAACACTGAGGTCTGGTCTTACGGTTGGTTTTGATTGTCCCTTCTGCTCCCTTTTCTTGTTTTAATATTTTACCATTTTCCGTTTTAATGTATTTGTTGTCTTTTTGGCTAAATATCTTTTCAGTTATATTTTACTGTATATCTTTTCTGAGTGATTGCTTAGAGATTACAATATACTAAACCTAGCCTTTCACAGTTTCTGTAGATCCTGCTTTGTGACTTCAAGGGAAGTGTGGAAGCGGTGGAAGCACTTAGACCCTGCCTGTGAGTTGTCATATAGCATGTCTGCAAACATTAAAAATCTCACCAGATGATGGGGTGTGTGTGTCTGTTGTGTGTTGTGTGTGTGTGTGTGTGTGTGTGTGTGTGTTTTTAGACAGAGTCTTGCTCTGTCACCCAGGCTGGAGTGCAGTGACCTCTCGGCTCACTGCAACCTCCACCTCCCGGGTTCAAGCGATTCTTCTGCCTCAGCCTCCTGAGTTTCTTTTACTTTCCTTGAGGAGAAAAAATTAAAGTTCCGAGCAAACGCATGATAAGGGAGCTCTTGCTTTCCTCTCTTGGAGTTCTAGGCGGCTGGTGTTAGTGGCACGTGGAACTGATCACATACGTACACTGGGTCTTGAGGCCATCTCCTCCTTTGTAAGTCGAAAGGTTGGTGAGAACGGAGGTGTGGTGTGATCTGACAGTGGCTGGTGGCCTCGTTTGTCCCTGTGCTGCTGGCCTGCCGTGTCTCCAGCTCTTTTAGCGGAATGGCCTGCCTTTGAAAGAGGAAGTGCCACTGACGAGTCTCGTTCCCTGGGGCCACATTCCCACATGGCGAAGGTGGGCAGCACTGAGTTGTGCCTGTGCGTTCACCACCGTCCCCACCCTGCATCATCCCTCGTGGCATCCGTCCCTGCCTGGCCTCCCTGGGCACTGGAGGTGGCACTTCTTGTCTAGGTGTCTCCGGCCTGGCGAAGCTCCGCGGCTCCGGCCTGAACGACAACCTGTAAGCACAGACTGGGCGCTGAGCCCGCCTGAGCTGAGTCAGGGCCGGAGAGCCAGCCGAGTGGCACACTCCCGAGAGCACAGCCGGCCGTGTGGTCAGGGCCTTGGTGGACACGCTGTCCGCCTGGCATGGGCATGGGGACACGAGGGGCAATGCCAGAGCATTCCCAGAGCAAATGTGTGGTCGTCCCCCAACACCTTCTCCCTCGAGGTCCAGCTGCTGCCAAATGTCCCTTAAAACCCCGGGCGGGACTCCAGCAAGAGCCCTGGGAAGCTTGATGACGAGACTCCCGGCCTCGCCTCCCGGCAGTTTCCCCCACTGTGGCAGGCCTGGGCTGGCCTGGACATTTGTACAGGCCCCTCAGTGACTCTAACCCTGGCCAGGTTTGGGGACCACAGGGGACTCTGGGGCCCTCTTTGCTTGGTGACTTGGAGTTCTGGCCTCGTACCCCCAAGATAGCAAAGGGCCTGGCCCTCCTGGTGTCATTGCTCTCCTGGGTCCCAAGCTTGCCTGTCCCCATGGGCCAGGGCAAGGCTGTGTGCCACATAAGTCACCGTTCCATGGAAGGGAAGACTAAGAAGTCACCTGCACCCAGGTCAAGTGGGTCTGTGCAAGTGGACGTCCTTCCTCTTGCTGTCTGCGTGGGTCACGTTGACCAGTTTGTTAAGCCCAGGCCAGAGGAGGCTCACTGCCTAGGCTGGGAATGAGTTTGGTGTGGCTTCACACACACATACTGCACTCACACACACACCACATTCACACACACGCCACACTCACACACCGCACTCACACACACACCCCGCACTCACACACCGCACTCACACACTGCACTCACATGCACTCACATGCCGCACTCACACACTGCACTCACACACCGCACTCACACACACACCGCACTCACACACCACACTCACACACACACCGCACTCACACACACGCACTCACATGCTGCACTCACACACCGCACTCACACACACACCGTACTCACACACACACCACATTCACACACACGCCACACTCACACACCACACTCACACACACACCGCACTCACACACCGCACTCACATGCACTCACACGCCGCACTCACACACTGCACTCACACACCGCACTCACACACACACCGCACTCACACACCACACTCACACACACACCGCACTCACACACACGCACTCACACGCTGCACTCACACACCGCACTCACACACCGCACTCACACACCACACACACACGCCGCACTCACACACAAACACTGCACTCACACACAAACACTGCACTCACACACCGCACTCACACACCGCACTCATACACTGCACTCACACACCGTACTCACACACCGTACTCACACACCGCACTCACACACTGCACTCACACCACACTCACACATGCCGCACTCACACACAAACACCGCACACACACAAACACCGCACTCACACACGCCGCACTCACACGCCGCACTCACACGCCACACTCACACTGCACTCACACACACCGCACTCACACACCGCACTCACACACACCGCACTCTCACACGCCGCACTCACACACACACCGCACTCTCACACACCGCACTCACACCACACTCACACACACACTGCACTCACACACTGCACTCACACGCCGCCCTCACGCACCACACTCACGTGCCACACTCACACACATGCCGCACTCACACACCGCACTCACACACCGCACTCACCACACACACACGCCGCACTCACACACACACCACACTCACACACCACACTCACACTGCACTCACCACACTCACACACACGCCGCATTCACACACCGCACTCACACACCGCACTCACCACACTCACACACACACCGCACTCACACAAACACTGCACTCACACTGCACTCACCACACACACACACACTGCACTCACACACTGCACTCACACACACGCCGCACTCACACACCACACACACACCACACTCACACCGCACTCACACACCGCACTCACACACACTGCACTCACACACCGCACTCACACACACACCGTACTCACACCACACTTACACACACTGCACTCACACACACCGCACTCACACACATACCGCACTCACACACACTGCACTCACACACACACCGCACTCACACCACACTCACACACACACCGCACTCACACCACACTCACACACCGCACTCACACACCGCACTCACACACACCGCACTCACACACACCGCACTCACACACATACCCTCTACTCCATATGATGATAAGTGAGTGGCTGGAGCAAGCCGCAAGGAGCTTTTGAGTGCACACCAGCGCTGCTTCTGCTACCTCCAGGCCTCTGATGGCTGCGGCTGCAGACACAGCCTGCCTTGCGGTGTGTAAGAGCCAGCAAGGATGACACACAGGCACAGAGAGACGAGGCTGGGCTTCAGGAAGCAGGTCTGTGTGGGATGGAAGTGCTTAGAAAGTCATTTCTGGAAGGCTGACACCAGTCAGCACTCCCTGAGCGAAAGGACTTGGGGACGTGTGGATGCACTTCTTGTATCTCCTAGGAAATGCGCCCCGAGGATTTGCGATGTGGAAATGGAACGGGGCTCTGGAGTGCTGGGCGCCCCGTACCTCGAGCAGTACAGGTGGACGTTTAGCTCAGCTCGGGGTTTGTGGCTTCAGGGGGTCATGGTCCACAGGGGTGCCAGGGGGCTGGGTGGGTCGGGGAGAGGAGGCGGGAAGTGCTGAGGAGGAGGATCGCTTGAGCCCAGAAGGTCAAGGCTTCAGTGAGCTAAGATTGCACCACTGCACTCCAGCCTGGGGTGGCAGAGCAAGACCCTGTCTCAAAAAAATAGAAATAACATAAAATTGAGGTGGGACAGGGCCTTCCGTGGTTTGAGCCTCCTGCCAGTGCCAGGGCTAAGGGAGGAAGCTCTCCAGCCTGGGTGTGAGCAGAGGGGAAGCAGGGGCTGCAGCCCTGACAGCAGCCAGGCATCAAAGATGGAGTTGGAGCGGGGGCGGGATGGGAAGGGTCAGGGACGCAAGTGGCAGGAGGTGCTGGGCAGCTGGCCCCGTGCTTCCTGGCTGACTGCAAACTGTCCTGACCATGGCCTGAGACCCGCAGGGGCCCCAGGATCTAACAGGGAGAGGGGGCTTCACCGCCCCAGGTGCAGTGTCTCTGGCCCCACAGTGCTTTGTGGCTGCTGCTTTCTGGACCCTCAGATCCGCCAGGAGGCTCACTGGCCCCACTGCAGGGGGCTCCATGGACAGAGCTGGAAGGTAAGAGAGAAAGGCAAACAGGACGCTGGGCTCGGAGACTCCATGCAGGACGACCGCCCCTCCAACCTGCCTGAATCCTCCATGGCTCCCCACCGCTTTTGGGGTCCGATCCAACTCATCATGCTGGGGATAGCTGCTGCTGTGTCTGCCCCTCCTTTTCGCCACACCAGCCACATGTCTTTAGAGGGTGACACAGTCCTTCCCTGCGTGATTATCTTCAGAATATTTCATGACTGTGGTAATAACTATGCAATAGATGGATTCCAGCCAGTGGGACTCAGGTCCACGTGGAGGGGGTGCTGCCGTCAGGGGTGGGGAGGGGAAGGCACAGTGTGGACGGTTAGCTCATTTAGAAGGCTGGCGTGGGCAGGATGACTGCGGGGCCTGGGGCGCTGGGAAAATAGGTGGAACAGGCAATTCCCCGTGGGGAAGGGCATGTGGGGAGAGGCAGGGTGAGACGTGGAGAGTGGCAGTCAGAGGAGGAAAGGGAGTGGGCATTGCCCAGGTCGGGCCCTGTCCCTGCACATCACACACATGCCCTGTGCTCAGAACAGAACGGGTTCACGCGCAGGTCAGGGCGGAGGAGGGTCCTGCCCAGACCCAGGCAGAGGTCCTCAGGCCGACCATGGGCTCCAGGCAGCGCCACCCCTGGGACACCCCTGCCTTCCCCTCCTCTTTGGCTGATGGCACAAGGCGTCCGCCACCCCCTCAAGCCACAGGTGCTAGCATCACAGGCCGCCTGCCGGGCCCAAAGTTTCTGCCTGGGCGCTTGGCCGCACTCTCCTCGGCCCCTCCTGGCGGCCCCGTTCCAGAAATGTCTCTGGGTGGGAGGCACAGACCCTCTAGGGGACAGGCTGCCTGGAACATCCCATGCCTGGCCCCCAGGCATCCCCATCCCTGCCTGGTGACAGACCCAGGAGCCTGTCACCAGCCCGAAGCCCACCAGCACCAGATGAGGTCCTGCAGGGTGGGCGGCCCCACCGGGTGAGGAGGGCCCTTCTGAGGACCCCTAAAAAGTTCTCCCGACTTCAGTGACTCTGGAGGTCAGGGCTCCTCTGCCTGCTGCAGGTGCTGCTCCGTGTTGGGGTCCTGTCCCCTCCTGGTCCTACTGAGCACACATGGTACACATACACACACACCACACACACACCACCTACCACACACACCCCACATACCACACACCACACAAACCACACTCTCCACCCACACACACACCACCCACCACACACAAACCACACCACACACCCCCACACCCCACATACCACACACACACCACCTACCACACACACCCCACATACCACACACCACACAAACCACACTCTCCACCCACACACACACCACCCACCACACACAAACCACACCACACACCCCCACACCCCACATACCACACACACACCACCTACCACACACACCCCACATACCACACACCACACAAACCACACTCTCCACCACACACACACACCACCCACCACACACAAACCACACCACACACCCCCACACCCCACATACCACACACACACCACCTACCACACACACACTGCATACATACACCACCCACCACACACTCCACACACCACACATACACCACACACACCACCTACCACACACACACCACCTACCACACACACACCACCTACCACACACACCACACAAACCACACACTCCACCACACACACACACCACCCACCACACACAAACCACACCACACACCCCCACACCCCACATACCACACACACACCACCTACCACACACACACCACCTACCACACACACACACAGCACACACCACACACCACACACAAACCACACGTCCACCACACACACACACCACCCACCACACACAAACCACACCACACACCCCCCACACCCCACATACCACACACCACACACAAACCACACCACACACTACATACATACACCACCCACCACACGCTCCACACACCACACACACCACACAGGCACAACACATACCACCCACCACACACACATCACCCACCACACATACACACCATCTACCACACACACATCACCAACCACCCACACACCATACCCCACACACCACAAACACCACCCACCACACACACACCCAACACAGCCCCCACACACCACACACACATATCACCCACCACACACACATCCCACACCCCACACACCCATATCACATGCCACACACACCCATCCCACACATCACACACCCTACACACCATACACATCACCCACCACACACACACACACACACATCTACCACACACACATTACATCACCAACCACCCACACACCATACCCCACACACCACAAACACACCACCCACCACACACACACCCAACACGGCCCCCACACACCACACAATCACCCACCACACACACCCCACACCCCACACACTCATATCACATGCCACACACACCCCACATCCCACACATCACAAACCCTACACATCATACACATCACCCACCACACATACCACACACACCCACACACCACACACACATACACACCCCACACACCACACACACATACCACACACACCCCACACACCACCCACCAAACATACCACACAAGCACACACATACTGCACATCAGACACACACCACACACACATCTCACACCACACACACATCACCCACCACACACACACCCAGCACACCCCCTGCACACTGTGTACATACACACCACCGATCACACACACCACCCACACCAAACACACCTCACCACCCACCACACACACATACCACACAGGCACACACACACCGCACACACTCCACACACCACACAGGCTCACACACACACACACTCCAGCACTTTCCCGCGTCCCGTCTGCCGTGCCTTCTGGGGTCTGTCCCACCCTTGCGGTCTCCCCACAAGTCCTGGGGGAGGCAGGAAGGCGGGCGGTGGCTCGGGCTCTAGGGGGACCGAGCATGAGGGACAGGTAGGTGACAACCAGTTCCAGGACTGTGCGGGCAGCGACTTCAAGAAGTGGGCTAGGAGCCAGTGAGTGAGTGGCAGGGTGGGTGCCAGGCAATGTGGGGGACGCGGGGGAGGGTAGACACGCCTCCAGTAGAAGTTGGTGGCCGGGGTAGCTGTGAGGAGCTGGGGTGGGGGACGCGGGGGAGGCAGACACGCCTCCAGTAGAAGTTGGTGGCCGGGGTAGCTGTGAGGAGTTGGGGAGCCCCATCCTGTCCAGTGGAGGGAGAGGAAGACACAGCCAACGCGGGGGTGCATGGCGGGTTCAGGGGACAAGGCCAGTGGCAGCAGAGGCTGTGCTGATGGCCCTGGTCTCAGGGGGGCAGAGGGTGGGGGCCGGGCTGCGGGGGAAATGGGGTGAATTTGGGGAGCGCAGAGCCACACGGGAACAGGGTGGACAGCCTTGGAAGTGTGTGCCTTCGTGGGGACTCATGGGAACAGCAGTGTGGGTGCGTGGAGACGGCTCTGCAAGGAAACGTGTGAGGGGTGTGGTGTGTGTGCACTGTGTATAAGGTGTGTGAGGTGTGTGGTGTGTTTGTGAAATGTGTGAGGTATGCAGTATGTGTGTGAAGTAGGTAGTGTGCGATGTATGTGTGTAGTGTATGGTTGTGTGAGGTATGTGGTGTGTATGTGAGGTATGTATTGTGTATGTGTGATATATACTGTGTGATGTGTGTATGTGTTGTGTGTGTGAGGGATGTGGAGTGTGTGTGGCGTGTGTGTGAGGTAAGTGTGTGTTGTGTATATGTGAGCTATGTAGTGTGTGGTGTGTGGGGGTGTAAGGTATGTGGTGTATGCTATATATGTGAGTTGAGATGTGTGTAATTGTGTATGGTGTGTGTGGGAGGTATGTGGGTGTGTGTGGTGTGTGCTGTGTGTGAGATATATAGTGCATATCTGTGTGTGAGGTGTGTGAGGTATGTGGTGTGTAGTGTGTGGTGGGTATGCGATGAGTGTGAAGTATGTGGTGTGTGATGTGTGTGATATATGGTGTGTGTGAGATATGTAGTGCCTTGTGTGTGTAGTATGAGGTGTGTTGTATATATGTGTGGTGTGTGATGTGTGGTGTGTGATTGTGTGTGTGATATATGGTGTAGTATGTGTGGTATATGGTGTGTGTGAGGTGTGTAGTGTGTGGTGTATGATGTGTGTTGTGAGGCGTGTGGTGTGTGTGATGTGTGTCCTGTGGTGTGTGATGTGATGTGGGTGTGTAGTGTGTGGGTGGTATGGCATGTGGTGTGTGTGTGATATGTGATGTGTGTGTGTGACATGGTGTGATGCGTGGTGTGTGGTGTGTAGTGTGTGTTGTATGTGGTGAGTGCGGGGCATGTGTGGTGTGGTGTTGGTGTGGTGTGGTGTGTGATGTGTGTGAGGTATGTGGTGTGGTGTGTGTGGACTGTGGCCCCCATCCCCATCCCTGCGGAAGGACTCACACCCCAGTCCCTGCACATTTAGTCTCCAGTTTCTGGGTGCCAAGCTCAGGCTAAGGGGATTTCCCACGGGCTGGACATCTGGGCTTCAGCCCTGAAATAAGAGTTTTGAGAATGAAGAGTGCGGTGTTGGAACCCTCACCTGTCTTTTAATGAAGGGATTTGGCTAAGAAGAAATGCCAGGTACTTCCGCGGGCCATCCTGAGGTCAGGATGTGGTCGGTGTGTGTCTGGCCCTGAACAGTCAGACCTGCTGGTGGCCAGAGCTCTGGAAAGCTCGGGACCCCTCTAGTGTCCTAGGCCTTCTGTTTTCCTTCCTGCTCCAGCGGGCGGGACTGGCACATTCAAGGAAGCTTTCAGAGGGGTTAAAAAGAAGGGGTGTGCTCCAATCTGCCAGCGTGACGTCCTTCACAGGACCACAGACCGGGAACTGAGGTTCCCTGCGAGGGGTGGATGCTGCCTTCTCTGAACCTCCCCACCTTCTTGAAGGCAAGAGCGCCCAGAGGTGTTCACTTTTGGTGTTGGCCTTTGAGCTGGGGCCTGCAGCTGTTTCTCTGAATTCCTTCTGCTTGTTTCCTTGTGCTCTTGCCTGGGAAGAATTAAATGAGAATGCAAAACCCAGAACCTGGCCGAGATGGGATGCCCCAGGCCAGAGTGGGCAGGGCCGCACTCTCAGCCCACTCTCAGCACAAACGCTGCCTGTTCTCCACCTCTCCGCGCTTGCTGCCAGAGCGTGTTAAAGGCCCCGAAGAATGAAATGACTTCGGAAGAGGAGGCCACACACCCGTGAAACCAGCTGGATCTGCGGCGGAACATTCTTTACGTGTTTTGGGACATTTCAAAGAATGATGGCGTGCTGCCTTTGTGATGTGCGATCTGAAGATTCCATCAAAGAAAGTGTGTCCTTTGTGTGAAAGTTGTGATTCTTGGCATCTTCGTGGTTTTGGGTCCTGAAAAAATACCACAAGGGCCCTCCCTTGTGGCCTCTCCAACCATGGGAATGCGGGTTTTGGAAGCGGCATTTCAGGCACGTCCAAGTAGGAAATCAGAAGAGGCCTCAGGACTCTGATGTGGGTGGAAGTAATAGCAGGGAGGTCAGGGGTGCCTCGTTGGGGATCCTCCAGCACCCCACTGTGGCTTCTCTTGGGGGTCACTTGGACATACTGTTGGAGGGCTTTTGTCCCCAACTTTCTATTGGCAGGTCATTTTTCAGAGACAACCCGAAATGCAGCCCTGTGGTTCTGCCTGTTGAGAACCCAGCACCGAGACTCCAGGGGCAACAAAGAGTCTGAGAAGACCGTAATTTGCGGAAGAATCTCAGGGCGATGCCGGCAGGGCAGGGGTCAGAGCTAGCTGGGACCAGGGTGGGCTGGGCATACCGTCGTGGTGGCTGGTGGTCACAGCTTATGGAAGTCCACCAGGGTGCGTAGCTTTGGGCCTACAAGGGCAGGGTTCTAGAAGTGTGGTCTCCAAGCTTTTGTGAAACCTATCCTTTAACAATCAAAAGAGTTTGAGTGCACACTCCCGATACATGTACACACATTGATTTTTTTTTTTTTTTTGAGATGGAGTTTCACTGTGTCACGCGGGCTGGAGTGCAGTGGCGCGATCTCAGCTCACTGCAATCTCTGCCTCCCGGGTTCAAGTGATTCTCCTGCCTCGGCCTCCTGAGTAGCTGGAGTTACAGGCACACACCACCACGCCCAGCTAATTGGTGTATTTTTAGCAGAGATGGGGTTTCACCATGTTGACCAGGCTGGTTTCAAACTCCTGACCTCAGGTGATCCGCCCGCCTCAGCCTCCCAAAGTGCTGGGATTACAGGCGTGAGCCACCACGCCCAGCCTGACACATTGATTTTTTAACGCTTGTCAAATGGACTAGCTAATGGTGAAATATTACATAGATTGTAGAATATAGGCATCTTAAATACTTTTAAAGATGAGATTTTGAAAGAAGAACAAGTATTAATATTTTCCTCCTGCACCTCCCTGGGGCCTGTGATCCTCCCTTTTGTTTTTGACCCCTGGGCTAGAGTTAGAAGACATGAAAGAGTTTAGCCTCACTGTAAGGACAGGCTTGGTTTTGTAATTATTGTTAATTTTGGGCCATATACCTTTAACTTTTTATCATGCATTTTTTCCAAACATCAAGAACTTGAGAGGGAGCAGTATCATGGCAGCCCCGTCTGACCTGTAACCCTTCTTCCCTCCTCCAGCCCACTGTCCCTCACCCCTCCTCTCCCTGGATTCTTTTAAAGCAACCCCTGACCTTATTTCAGCAGAAAAATGCTTCAGTGGGTAGCTGTACAGAATAGGGACTCTTACAAAAACATAACTGTACTACCCTTATCACACCTAAAAAATGAACCACGAATTCTTTGTGATAATCTGCTAGCCGTGTTGAAATTTCCCTGGTTGTCTCCTGTCTTTTCAGAGTTGGTTTGTTTGAGTACAAAGTCCAAGGCTCACTGTGACTCTGAAGTCCCTCTGGAATGCCGAGAGCTTCCGTCCCCCTCCCCCATCATTCTCATTTATCTGTCGAAGAAACCTGGTCCTTTGTCCTGTAGAACTTCCGACACTGGATTCTGCTGGCCGTCTCTGTAGTGTTGTCTACCATGTTCCTCTGTCCCCCAAATCCTGTGGCTCTGACGATGATGGTGAGGTGGTGGAGATGCCCTCACAGTTGGGCCACCCTCCCATCAGGAGACACGTCATGTCAGTTGCTCCCTCTGGAGTCCTTGTGAGTCAGGCTTCTCGAGTCAGCACCACCACCTCCTCCTGACACACACCGCCAGGCTCCACGCTCACGGCCTGGCCTGGCATCTCACCAGGCTTTTCAATGGACTAGAGTGCGGGGCTGCTCTGCCTGTGGAAAGGGGTGTCCTGCTGCCGGGCACAGGCCCAGAGAGGAAGTGGCAGAAACTGGGCATGGGAGGCTGGTCCTTGAAGGAGTGTGTGGGGGCCACTGGGTTGAATACAACCCGCTGCAGCCCTGCGACCTAGAGTGAGTCCCTGTGTGACCGGGTGGGAGGACATCAAGACACAGACTGAGGACAGGGACTCCCCTGGGCTCTCGGCTGGCCTGGTCATCACCAACAGGACCTCGCAGGCCCTTCCCCTCCACGGGCCCCAAGCCCCATCTGTAAGAAGGGGCAGCCCAGCTTGTTTCAGTGAATCCAAGAGAAACACTAGTTTTTGTCCTAGAGGAGAGGCCTGGCATGTCCCTTCGCACTAGTGATCTGGGAGGGAGTGAAGGAGTGGAGCTGATGCTGGAGACCCCACGAAACTACCTTCTTTCCCCCGGTACCTAGAAAGGGCCTGGCTCCCACCACCCTTGGTGAACCGAGGACAGCCACTCAAGAGCATTTTGCAAGGCTTTATTATTTTCTGGAATCCCGGCTGAGAAAAAGCTGGCTGAAGGAATGATCTGGAGAAAAGAGTTGTAGGAATGTATGTGAGAGAGTGTGTGCATCTGCCTAGAAAATGAATTTACTCTGAAAAATGGGCCGTAGGCCAGAAATAGCAGCTCTCCTGCCCTGGTCACTCCTGTCAGGAGGACAATCTGGTATGTCCTTTCACTCTTAGGGCACCTTTGGCTGCTAGGACTGGTGGGGACCCCTCTACAGGAGGTCGTCGTCCCTCTGGGCTCACCGCTGGGCACGGAGCTCCCATGGGCAGGTGGAGTGGATACAGTGGCTCTGCTTTAGGACTTGGGGTCCTGATCAGCTGGCAATGCCCCATAGTGAATTCCACCCCTCAGTGAAAGCCAAAAGCACTGGTTGACAGGCAGGCCTGGCTACGGGAGCTGTAGTCATCACACGCCCAGTAAATCACGCTCCTGGAGCCTCCACGAAGAGTGGTGATTTGTCAAAGCAAATGCAAGCAAATACCCGCCCACTGCCGGCCTGGCAGGCTGCCCTGGGTGCATTCAGGAGTCGGAGAGCTGGGGAGAGCCTGGACACACTGGTGGCTCTGAGAGCCCCGGGCACAGACTGCCCAGGGCAGGTTGCCCCTACCCTGGGAGGGGACTCAGGCAGCTGGGAACCCACAAAACTAGATTTGTTCAGAAAATGGCCAAGCCCTTGGCCTAATTATTCTCCTCCTTTAAGTTAAAAGACTATTTTTAGAGCAGTTTTTATTTTACCGATATATCGATCAGAGAGTACAGAGCTTCCTATATTGTCTCCCGCTCCCCATAGCGGGCAGAGGCACCAGCCAGGCGCCATCCCTTACGAGCTGTTTCAGCAAAATATCCCTGGAGAGCAAAGTTCTTTTTGTAAGAAAACATGCGGTCCCCACAGAGGGAAGTGCTGGGGTTCACACACTGAAGGGGGCACCCCTTCCTTCCCCGTCCAAGGCGGGTGCATGTGGGCTGGGAGCTGCGTCCCTCCCAGAGATGGGGAGGATGGCAGTCGCCCCCTGACCTCACCGTGGAGTAGCCTCCTGGAGGCGTGGCCATGCAGGGCCCACAGGGGCTCTGTTCAGTCGGCCATTGGGCAAGGCAGAACCGAAGGCCTAGTGGGGTCAGCAGGTCCTGGAGTGCAGGTGGGGTCTCAGGCCCGGCTGGTGCCCCACCCTGCCGCGCACAGCCCTGCCTCCAGAGCACAGGGAACCCCCAGGAGCAGTGTGAGGCGGAGCTGGAGGTGGAAGTCCCGTAGCCCTGCAGGGCTAAGAACACAAGCATCACTAACCCAGTGTTTCAAGGCTTCAGCCATCTTTTTTTTCTTTTCTTTTCTTTCTTTTTTTTTTTTTTTTTTTTGGAGACAGAGTCTCACTCTGTTGGCTGGGCTGGAGTTCAGTGGCGTGATCTCGGCTCACTGCACCCTCCGCCTCCCGGGTTCAAGTGATTCTCCTGCTCAGCCTCCCAAGTAGCTGGGATTACAGGTGTCCACCACTACACCTGGCTAATTTTTATATTTTTAGTAGAGACGGGGTTTCACCATGTTGGCCAGGCTGATCTTGAACTCCTGACCTTGTGATCTGCCCACCTCAGCCTCCCAAAGTGCTGGGATTACAGGTGTGAGCCACTGCACCCGGCCTTCAGCCATCTTTAAAATGCCTTTTTTCCCCTCTTTTGATTCAGGGTCTTAATGAAAGTCCAGGCAGTCCAAGGACAATTAAATATTTAAACAGCAGCTTCCCTTTGAAGATCAGCCCAGAGTGTGGGGTGTGAGACAGCCAGGCCCAGAGTGTGGGATGGATGCCCTTGCTGGCAGGGGCACAGGCTCATGGGGGAAGGGATAGGTTAGGACTGGGGGAGGGCAAGGGGGCCCAGGAGGGTTTCCACTCTGCAGGTGGCTGGCCTCTCTCTAAGAGCTGGCTCTACACTTGCCTCCACCCCAGGGAAGGAAATGACCGCTGAAAGGGGTGCAGCGTGGGGGCAGGAGGCGCTGCGGCCAGTGGGCAGTGCTGGGAGATGAAACCAACAGTGGTGATTGCCCCAGAAAGAACTCGGCACTGCTAAGGCAATGGTGGCCAAAGGAGGCCCCTGACCCCATGAGGAGCGGCCACCGCCTCCGGCCCGGGACTCCCTCGCCTGCGTTTCCCGGTGACTCCGCAGCCCCCTCTGGAGTCTCTCCCCCTGCCCCGCACCTGTAGGGAGACCCTGGGAAATCAGGCTGGTTATAGTTGCAAAAAATAAACTGGAGCCCCCCCAGAAGCTACACATGGTCACAGGCCTGTGGGGACCCCCCTCCCGAAGCCACATGTGGTCACCGGCCCGTGGGAGACCCTCACACCCATGGCTGCCCACACCTGGTCCTGGTGCATCCCACAGTGTGAAAACCACAAAGCCCAGGAGAGCCTGGCTGTGAGACCCAGTGGGGCTTCTCCCAAGTCCTTTTTTTTTTTTTTTGAGACAGGGTCTCCTCTGTCACGCAGGCTGGAATGCAGTGGCACCATCTCAGCTCACTGCAGCCTTGACCTCCCAGGCTCAAGCAATGCTCCCCCATCAGCCTCCTGGGTAGCTGGGACTAAGGTATGCCACCACACCCGACTAATTTTGGGGTTTTTTGCTTTTTAAAATTTTTTGTAGAGACAGAGTCTCGCAGTGTTGCCCAAGCTGGTCTCAAACTCCTGGGTTCACCCGCCTCAGCCTCCCAAAGTGCTGGGATAATAGGCGTGAGCCACCACACCCAGCCCAATTCCTTTATATATCTTCTCAGGGGGTCTGTGTCTTAAAAAGGAAATATTCTAACGCCCTATCTCTAACTAAAGTATAAGGTTTTCAGACTACTCTTATGTTTGTAAGATCACTGTCCATGCCTCTGTCTGGGGGCCGTCCCCTCCAGGGCTTTGAGCCTCACCAGTGTTCCGCCCCACGGCTTGGAAGGTGGTGCTTTTCCTCCAGGGAGCTCAGGCCTCGGCAACATGAGGACACCACAGCCTGGAAGCACTCCATGCCGTGCTGAACTGCCCACGATCCAGACCCTAAGAGGGACCGTCAGCAGGCGGCCTCCTGGCTCTTGGGGGTCCACACAGGCCTGTGGGAGCCCTGTGAGTGTCAGCGCCTGCATAGAGCCCTGCCTGACTTCCCAGTAAGAGGGTGCTGCCTTCTGGGGACTCTCAGCCAGACGGGGACCACTGGATGGGATGGCCACGCTGGCCCCATTGCCCTGGCAGGGATGTGGCATGGTGCCAGCGCTGCCCAGCCACTTCCTTCAGGAGGCTGGGTGGCTCCCTCTGTGGAGGCCGTGGGCTCCCCCACTGCCATGCTGCTGACCCAGCCCCTCGCTACCCTCATTCTTCCACAGGGGAGGCCAGGACCAGAGGACCCGTCTCCAGAGGGGTGGGCAGGAAAGAGGGAGAGGCCTGAGGGTCTGCAGGGCGGGCACGAGGAGTCGAGCCAGGTGTGCGTGCAGGTGCCGAACCTGCCGGCCCTGCCCCATCCACAGGAGGAGGCCATGAGAACCATCAAGAGGTTCATGGACTCAGGAGAACGTCGTCAGCAGCGCTGAGGTCTTGGAATGTGGGCTCGGACCTTGTGTTTGGTGACGTCCTGTAAGTACTCAGCTTGCTCAAGCTAACTGCCCGGCTGGGATCACCGTCTAGGAGGATTCAGAGTTCAGACGAGTGGTCCAGGGGCCAGTCAGTGCTGTGCCCCTCGCCCCCTGTGGGCAGGGGAGGAGCCCGGGGACTTGGCCCGCCCTGGAGGAGCCCTGAGGCCAGACCCTGTGGCGGGCACCATGGCTTGGGGAGGTGCCTGGAGGGCTGGAGCCCGCCTGGGGGGCCTTGGTCAGTCAGGGCTGCAGAAGCAGAGAGATGCGGGGTGCACGTGCGTGTTGGTACCCACTGCCCTGCACGTGGTGAGTGAGGGAGAGAGGCAAAGCACCTTTCCAGGGGTGCATGGGAGGCTGCGGTCGAAGGTCCTGCACACACACATGCGTGCTCACATCTGTAGGGCAGACATTGACCCTCAAACGCCCCCAAGCTCGTGTGAGGCTGGTGCAGGCGTGTGAGGCTGGTGCAGGCGTGGGGCTGACGCTGGGGCGGTGTGAGCTCCTCCTCTTCCTCCTCGACGTGCTTGACGGGGTTGGGGTGGCCCCTCCCCTTGTCCTGGGAGCTCCGGCACCCTCTCCACTCTCCCTGTGGCCCCAGTAGACAGAGCCCTGGCCCCTGCCTCGGGCCAGGTTTAGCAGAGGTTGCCTCCTCCAACTGCAGGCAGATGGAGGGGAATTGGGGTTGTGGGCTGGCCGTGTCCCCCAACCCCTACACAGCCCAGCTCTCCTCCTGCTCCGCCTGGATGTTCTTCAGGCTGGGGTGGAGGTGCTCCAGGACCCCCCGCACAGCCTGGGGCCACACACCCCTGGAGCCATCCCTATCTCTGTCTGTGCCCTGGCCTCTTTCCTGCCAGGACCCTGACTGAGTCAATAGGCTTGACTTTCATAAAGTGACCAACAAGATGGAGACCACACTTGGAGTGGAAGATGAGGCTGTCTTAAGCGCTCACCCCCTGCACGAGCCAGCCCGCGGCCAGCGTCCTGGGCCGAGCCTCCTCTTCTTGCCCCATACTCTTCCCACCCTGAGAGGGGCTTGGTCTGGGTGGGTCTCCTGGGACCCCTGATGCGCAGGGCCGGGGGAGCGTTCGTAATCCTCCCAGGACACACGTGTCTGCATTTAAGGGTGTGCCTGCCGTGAAAGGAAATTTATTCAATGACCTTCGCTAAAGACCGGAAGGGGACTGACTACTCAGGACCAGTGCGGTGGGTGCTGGGACCAGGGCAGTGGGATTTCGCGGTGGTGGAGAGAGACTGGGCTCCACTCTGAATACAGCCCCAGCGAATGGGAGTTGATGGCCCAGGAGCAGAGTGGGGTCCGTGGATGGAACATCACTAAGAAGAAACAGCAGGGGGGGGCGGATTCTGGCTAAACTGGCCTCACAGGATTCTGGCTGAGGGGAGGCGGGGTGATCAGTCATCACCTGGGTGCCGGAGGATGAGCACGTGGTTCTGATGAGGATGATCAGATGTGGGGTGGGGCAGTTCAGGCTGAAGTCACTTAGCAGTGTTCTTGCTAAAACTGGATTTTGCAGGGAAGTGTGCAAGTGGTCTAGAAGGTTCAAGAGCCTCATAAAGTTTGGCCAAGCAAAGAGTCTTGTCACTGAGAGTTAGAATCGAGGGCAGGTGGCTAAATAGTGTCTTGTGGATTCTCTCCAGCTTTTGCAGCCCCTCCCTCCACTTCCTGCTCTGGGTAGCCCCTTTCCTGCAGCCATGACCCAGATTCCTGAAGAGGGGATGGCTGTACGGGGGGCCTGGATGCTGGGTGCCGGCCTCAGGGGTGGGAGACACCAGGAGAGGCCTGGCCAGAGAGCCGCCGGGACCCAGGTCAGGTCAGGACCCAGTGTGTAGTGGAGCTTGGGCTCATGAGGTCAGAGCTGGAACCACTGCACTCCGTCTCCCAGGGCCGGGGCTCCCGGAGGACATGCAGTGTCTGCTGTTCCCTGGGGTGCCCCAGTCCTCCACGTGGCACTCTGTGTGTTGGAGGGCCCACTGCTAGCTGCTCATCCTGGCTTGGGAGCAGCACGGCCTGAGCAAGGGAGCCTGCCCAGGACCGGCGCCTGTGAGGCAGGGCTGGTCGCAGGGTCTCCGTCCCCGAGGGCTGATTCCTGCTGAATGCTTCAACCGCCAAGGGTGGATCCCTCTCCTCCCAGCCTGAGGCTGTTTCAGGAAGAAAAGGTCAGGCCCGGGCAGGTTTCCCTGCCCAAGGGGAGGGTCCGAGGAGGGGCAGACTTGGCGGGGGGAGCAGGGGACCACTTTCAGTGAGTTTGTGTTCAGAACTCACTCCGGGGCCCTTTCCTTTTGGGGCCAGGCAGGCAGCACCGTGTGGGACATTATTAGCCAGGAGAGGAGGGGCCCGGGAGAGCTCACAGGGCGTTTGGGGAGCTCCGTAGGCAGGCAGGTCCTGAGGACTTTTGGAAAGGGTAGAACAAGGTCCCGGGTGGCTTTGTGGTGGTTGCAAGTGAGGGAGGAGGTGGCCTCCCTGAGCGTGGATGGCTGGATGCACACCCCAGACCCAGGAGCAGAGGCCGAGAAGGGAAGGGCGGGGGCCCAGGAACCACGTTGGCAGGGTGGAGGGGGCAGGGGAAGCCACTTGCTGGGGAAACTTCACCAGAAGATCTGGGCTGAGGACACGCGAGTGTGGAAGAAACGGCGCCTCCCGCGTGCCAGATGCTGCCCACTGCCTGCACAGGGTTCCCTGGGGGAGCTTGGAGGTCACAGAGGAAATGCGAGACCAGATGCAGGCAGGGGGGCCCTCCGGAGCCTGCAGGAGTGGGCCGCTGGCTCGGGGGCACCGGGAGACCCCCACGTGGACAGGGTGGAAAGGGCTTTCTTCAAAGCCAGGATCTCGTCCCCGTATCAGTGTCCCAGCTACGCGTTTGCTGCCGGGAGGCTCCCCAGTCCCGCAGCAGCCCCTCAGCAGCTGCCCTCCAAGGAAGGGGCCTCACAGACACTCTGAAGGCTCCACAGCACGTGGGCCAGGGGCCGGATCTACCCCCGGGGCAGCAGGACTGATCGTGAGCCCAGCCTGGGACATAGCCCCTCTGACTGCGTCCTTGCTGGGGGCCTTCTTAGAGTGGGCAGACCTAGAACCAGGCCTGGGGGGTGGGGACGTGCCTGGATGTGCATTGGGGGGGTCTGAGCCCTTAGTTAGGACTGGGGGCCCTCCTTTCCACTTCCTTCAGTCTCTGGGGTCTGGGGCATCCTAGCCACATGTGGGGCCTCCTCGCTGGGACTGGAGACCTCCTGACAGGTGGGGCTGGGGGCTGGTCCCAGCATCTTTGCTTTTCCCCCAAGAGGACTTAGACACAGGGTCTCCTCTCCTTCCCATCACACAGAGGGTGGCGTCCCCGGATGGGAACTCTGATTATCACCAAACCAAAAGATGGGGAAACCGACAGAGAAGTGGCTGCAAGCAGCTATGGCAGGGCGGTGTGTGGAAGCAGATGGGATGGGCAGAGGTGGGGGCCAGCATCACTGCCTTCTTGCCCCTCCCAGAGGACCCCAGGCCCCCAGCTCGGGCGCCCCACCCAGGCTGGTAACACCTGTGTCTGCCGTGTGGCACCGGGAGATGAATCACTTGCTTTTCAAATTAGAATCTTCCTTGATGTCAGAAACGTTTCTTCTTTACAAGGAAATGGAGGTGAAATTTTTATATGGGAAGGGTAGCTCCCTTGGTGAACTGCAGGGCAGTGGAGGGCGGGTTCGGGGAGCCGAGTGCAGCCTGAGGTGCAGCTTTCAGGCTGGGAGGAAGCAGCTGCTTCCGGCTCCTCAGGACATGAGACGGGGACAGTGTGTGCTTGGCGGGTGGGAGTGACGCTGCCCACCTGCGGGCGTCTCCTGGGGAACGGGGCATGTGGGCTGTGTGGCAGTATGGAGCCCAGAGCTGATAGGAGGCTGTGCCGTCAGGCTGCATTTGACCATTTATGGAGCCAGGCCCCGAGGAGGCCCTGAATTAGAAAGGCATCCAGACCCAGGCTGCAGCCTCAGGCCGGCACCGTCCCCTGCATGGCCCCGGCGCCCCAGCTTGGTGTTATCAGCACACAGAGGTTGAGGCTGTGGCTCCGTCTGGGCTGTTAGCACAGAGAAAAAAATACCCAAATACTTGGTAAAGGGCGGGCTTCCTGGCCCCATGGCTGCAGGGTGGGCTGGCTTCCTGTGTTTGCTAAGATTTCTTTGAGGCAGTCCCACGGCAGAGTCCACTCTGGGTCCCGGCCCTGCGCTGGGCGCTGTGCTGAGCGCCTCTGTGGCTTCTGTAATTGAATTTTCACTGCACTCGGAGGCAGGCGCCAGGCTTCACTTTAAAGATGGGGAAGCTGAGTCTCAGGGAAGTGGGGCCCGTGCCAGGGTCTTAGCAGGGCTTCTGGGGTTGCTAGGACCCCCACAGGGCTGGGCAGGGGGTCTTCACGCCAGGCCCCCCTTTACCATAGTCCCCCCAGCACCACCCAACATGTGGTCTCCGGTCTTCTCGCGCTGTCTCCACCCCTCCCTCAGCTTCTCTGCTGGGGTTGTCCCTGTCGCCTTGCCCTAGACCCTTCTTTGTTCTTACAGTCCCAGACGGAGGGCCCTGTGTACCTTGGAGCACACTCTGTGGCCTCTGGCTCTCCCTCCTAAGGCCACCTCCCCGGCCAACTGGGCTGTGTGGTCACTGTCCTTAAGACCTTGTGTGCCATGAGGGCTCAGAGCCCCGAGCCTCAGCACAGGAAGTGCCACCCAGGCAGCCAACACCTGCTCAGCGGGCAGACGGCCTTGCCGACTCGGCTTTGCTCCCGGGAGCCTCTCGGAGAGGAAGCCGCAGGGAGACGATAGCCCCGGGCAGCCCCAGCTTGCCAGCTCCACATCCAAGGTCCTCCTTCTGGTGTGGGGTTATAGTCTGTTCAAAGCATGTGCCCAGAATAACATTTTTGAAAGTCTTTAAAAATGGGGTAAAGCTGACATACCATGAAAGACACAAATCCTGTCTTACGCTCAGGTCTTCTTTGCATGTCTACACCCGTGTCATCACCATGCGTGTCAATGAGTCTCCCCAAGAGCACGCCCAGCACCACAGGGAGCCCCTGGTCCCCCCCAGGGACTCCCCAGAGTCATAACCCTGCGGCGACCTCTCCTCTGATCTCTGACTTCCCAGCCTGTGGGGATCTTGGGGACTGTGTTCTGCTGCTGGGGTGCACAGGCCCTGTCTTTTCTTGGCTGTGCAGGGAGGGAGGGGGAGACACCACAGGGTGTCCTTTCCACCGAGGGCGCCGGTGACTCCAGCTTGTCTTTCTGTGGTTTTCATGTGGCTCCGGTGGGACCTGCGCGCAGCGGCAGAGGCCGCCCCTGGGGACTGTGTGAAGCTTTGCTGCTATTCCCCATTGGGTGGGGGGGTGCCAGTTACCCTCCCCCGCAGCTGTGGGGACTCCCAGGACCTTTGTCGTCAACCTTTGCCATCTCAGCCCACCTGGCAGGGGCAGAATAACGTTTGCAGGAAAGTTACAGACTTCCCGTCCCCTCAACTCTGCAGAAGAGGAGTTTGGTGGGGAGTTTTTCTAGAGTTTTCCCTCGGTCTGGGGCATAGCGTCACTGAAATGCCAGAGCAATCAGGGGCCAGCCCTCAAGTGGAGGCCTCGCCTCCCTACCGAAAGGCCAGGCCCGTTCAGGGAAGACCCCGTTCAGAGAAGACATGGGGGTGTGCGGGCTAGGCGGGGTGGGGCTGAGCGGCCGGGTGTCCAGCAGGGCCTTTGGGAACAGAGGGTGGGTCCCTAGGGAAGGTGGCAGTCACCATCAGCCTGGCGAGCAGTGGAAAGGGGACTTCAGACATGCTCGGGAGATGGAGAACCCCGTCCGTGAAAGAGCTCCCGAGAATTAGGGGCCAGGCTCAGCTCCCAAGGCTGCCCTGACAGAGGCCACGGGCTGGGGGGCAGAGAAAGATGCTGAGCCTCTCACGGTTCTAGAGGCTGGAATCAGGGATCAGATCAGGGCATCCTCAGGTCCCTGCCCACTCTGGAGGCCCGAGGGAAGGGTCCTCCCTGCCTCTTCCAGCTCCTGGTGGCCCCAGGCATCCCTCTGCCTGCGGCTATGTGGCTCCAGTCTCTGCCTCCACTGAAATGTGGCTGTCCTCCCTGCGTCTGCGAGGCTGACTTCCCTCTTCTTACAAGGATGCTGTCATTGGACGAGGGCCCACCATACTCCAGTGTGAGCTCACCCTCACTTGATTACATCAGCAAAGACCCTATTTCCAAATAAGGTCACATTCTGACGTTCTGAGTTGACATGAATTTTTAGGGGGGCCTGTTCAGCCCAGGACAGTATGTGGTTTAAGAAAGGGACTTCCCCAGAATGATCTGCCTGCCATCTGCATCCAGCTGCAGACCCTGGTTCCTGCCGTCTGGTCAGGGTTGGCCCTGGGTGACTGGAACCCTGTGTCCCCGCACCCCCAGCACTGCCACCCAAAAGGAACTTCGGGGACAGATACCATGGCTTAGGGTACCCATGGGGTCTTCAGAGGCTGAGCTGGTGCCCAGCTTGTTTCATCCCTCATAGACGCAGCCAGGCAGTGAGCGGCCGACGGGTGCCTCAATGTCCCATGCAGTGCAGCCTTGCAGAGCGGGTGGAGGCCAGCCCCCCAGGAGAACCACTTGTCCCTGCCCGAAGTGGGACAAACCTCAGCACCGAGTGTGTCCACAGATGCCAACGCCTCTCAGACGAAGTGAGTTGACTGTTAAATGTAACAATAAAAACGGTCTTGTATTTGGTATATCTTTCCTTTTTCATTTTCTTTTTCTAGCTGTTCTTCTTTACTCTATTTTGCAAAAGTTAGCAGTCTGCAGGGTGCTTCCTCCTGGCTGGCTGGAGAAGCCCCATGTACCCAGCCTTGTCCGAGGTCCTCTGAGCCCCCACGCCGCCTCGCTACGGTGCTGTGCCCTGACCCCAGTGTGGGAGGGGCCCTCAGAGCACATGTGCCTTCTTTTTTTTTTTTTTTTGTTTTTTTGAGACGGAGTCTCGCTCTGTCGCCCGGGCTGGAGTGCAGTGGCGCGATCTCGGCTCACTGCAAGCTCCGCCTCCCGGGTTCACGCCATTCTCCTGCCTCAGCCTCCCGAGTAGCTGGGACTACAGGCGCCCACAACCGCGCCCGGCTAATTTTTTGTATTTTTAGTAGAGACGGGGTTTCACCGTGGTCTTGATCTCCTGACCTTGTGATCCGCCCGCCTCGGCCTCCCAAAGTGCTGGGATTACAGGTGTGAGCCACCGCGCCCGGCCAGCACATGTGCCTTCTATGTGGTGAGGGGGGCATTATCTTGGGGATGCAACTGCAGTAATCAAGAAACTTACAAATATTTAGGATAAATTAACTGAGAACGCGTGCACTCACCGGCATGGCCACCTGCTGTCACCCGGGGCGTGCCTCCAGCCCTGGCTCTGCCCCCCCAGTTGGTGGAATCATGGAAGCAGGGGAGGGGGTGGTCCCCGGCTCGGGTTTGTGCCATGGAGACGCCCGCACATGCCAGGACACTTGCACAGAATGCTCCCGACGCTCTCCCGTCTCCAGGGCTGTGTGTAAGGGTCAGTGACAGAACTGTACACAGCGTGCAAGAGACAACTGCCCTCACTGCCACCTTGAAGGGCAGCCTGGACACATACTATCGAGAGACAAAGAACTCGCTGACGGCAGAAGGCGTCATGCCACATGCTTCGGTCTGTATACAGCCCAAATCCGGCAATGTGGCACGCAACATTGTCCAGGGGTTCGCTGCACATGGCAAAGACGTCCTAGAGGGTAAGGGTGACAGACACCTGTGCAGGAGGGAGGTCGCCTCTGGGGACCCTGGGGGAAGCAGGAGGGATGTGTTCCAGCTCACCTGGGTGCCCGTCTGGCCTCTCTCTGCCCAGAGTCCGCCCCCACGGCAGCAGACATGGGATGGGGTCCTAGGCCAAGGAGCACTCCACCCAGTGGGGCGTGGGGACTTCCCTCCTCTCAGGAGCTCAGAGTGAGCGGGGCCCCAGGGACCAGCATGCAGCTTTCGTCCCCAGCCACGGTCTGCTTCTGGCCCTGCCGGGACTTGGGGCTGCCTGCACATTAAATGGCCTGGGTTTGTGTCCTGGTAAGTCAAGACTGAGAGAGCTGCCACCCTTGTGGGTCACAGCTGCAGGAAATCAGGCTGTCGCCCAGGTCCAGGTGGGTCTGCCAAAATGCCCCGAGAGGCACGGCCTCGAGGTCAGCACCAGATGGGGCTGCTCCTGCCCCTGTGCCCAGATCAACCAGCCGCCCCCACTGGAAGGAGACATGCTCCCCGCGGGGGTCCGGAGCCCACTTCGGGCTCCTCCCCACCCAACAGTGGCTCCCTGGAGACTGGATGCCCCACCCATGCCCTCTGCTCCACTGCCGGGACCATCTTTGCTCTCAAGGACTGTGGAAGCCAGTAGAGAGGGGCACCCCGTCAACGCCAGCCGGACTCTGTCCACCCCTCGAGAGCCAGAGCTTTGGGCTCACTGTCTCCCCCCGAGGAACCCTCGCTGGGGCCACAGGAGGCTCGGGTCTCTGTTCCTCAGGGCCCCGGGGGACTCCTGCAGGCAGCAGTGTTTGCTCCGCAGGGCCTGCAGGGTCAGGCAGGGAGGCAGAGGCGACCACAGGTGGAGGCAGGTTAAAGGACAAGGATTCTGAACATGCCGGGGCTGGGTCCAGGCACCATCAGAACCAAGTCACCGGCTCCCTCTGGGAGGACAGAGCCGTGAGGGTTTCGGGGCTGAGTCACAGGTGGGCTGGGGTGGAAGGGAGGTGAGGGCGACACCCCACCCTCACCAGGTGAGGACCCTTCGGGCCAGGCAGGCTTCCAGTCAGTGAGGGCACAGAGCGGAGGGAATGCGGAGGGGCTGGTGGGTCATGTGGGGGGTAGGGTGGAGGTACTGGCTGCGCCACTGCAGCAGGCATCGCCCCGGAATGTGCTGGAATAACAAGCAGAGGCAGCATGGAGCAGGATGGAGGGCGGAAGCGCCGAGATAGGAATGTATGATCCTGGGTGGAGGCGCTGAGGCCTGGCCGGCATCTGGAACCTCCCTGAGGCTGGATCTGGGGGCACCAGGGGAGCCCACCACAGGGGGCCCCAGGTCACAATAAGGGGCAGCTCAGACCGGGATGGGGGCCCCCAGGTCGCCCAGGAGTGGAAGTGGCTTGTGATGCTGTGGCTGCTGCGCTGTGAGGGGCTCCTGGTCCTGCTGGCCTCCGGGCTACGCGTGGCCCACTCGCCTCTGCAGCTGCCAAGCCTCCCTCGGGGCTCCTGCTGCAGGGCTGGGCTAGAGAGGCCTGGGAATCCCAGCCGGCAAGGAAGCCAGGCCCAAGGGGGAGCAGCATGCTGGGTCAGGAGACCGGTCAGGGGCCTGGCCAGGCCTGGAGGCCAGCGGGCAGGGGCTGGCAGGGAGCGGGCAGAGTGCCCGCCACTGCGGGGGCCACCATGGAAGACTGTCTGGGTTGGGTTTGCCGCGGAGGCTCGCCAGCAGTGTTTTGACTCCAAGCAGGTTTCAGAGTGTGAACAGCCCCCGAGTCATCTGCTGGGTCCCTCTGCCAGAGGGTTTCTGAGAGACAGATGGCCACACGCGGAAGCCGTCGGCGGCGTGTGGGCCCAGCGATGACGGGGGTGCGAATCCCGCTCCGCCTCCCTCGGCGGTGGCAGGCAGTCTCTAAGTCCTCTCCCGTGTTCTCACTGTACCCTAGAAAGCAAAGCCCGAGTTCCTCAGCACGCTGCTAGGCGAGTGGGCAGAGCCAGGCCTCCCTGCAGGCACACACAGCTGTCCCTGTGCCTCCATGAGCGGGGAGGGACGCTGGCGGGAGCCCCCACCCAGGCGGCCTCCCCATCTGAGCCCGCACCCAGGCGGCCTCCCCACCTGGGACCCCCCCACGCGGCCTCCCCACCTGGCCCCGCACCCAGGCGGCCTCCCCACCCCGGCCTCCTGACCTCATGGAGCTGGGCTTGGCCACAGGGGGACCTTGCAAAGGGCACTTTGCATGGAGCCTGAACCCGGCCCGACTTTGCCTCCATGGTTTTCGGATTGAACAGCAGGGAACCGCACGGGGGAGGGGCCGGCTGAATTCCTCCGCGGGATCCGAGGGGCTGTGCAGACACGGGCCGTGACTGCGGGTCCTCCGTGGAGAAAATCAGTACCAAGTCGGAGCGAGTCCCCAGGGCTCACGTGTCACTCTGCACCCGGAAGGAACTCTCTGGAAATGCAGTACATCCCTGCAGAGTGGGACTCAGGGGCTCTTTGCTGTCGCTGTGCAGAAGGCGAGGTCTCAAGGGGAGAAGATCTGGAGGCTGGGAGCCCGCCTGGGCCTGGGTCCCCTCTCAGGGCTGAGGAGCCGCGAACCCAGTGCCCACGGTCGCTGTAGCCAACCTCACAGGTCCCACCTCCTGCCTGGCCATGCTTTTGCCATGCATTTCGCCCCAATGTGGCCCTGAGGCCAGTCCTGTGCTAGCCTGTATTGACACGCTGGCTCACTCAAATCGATTCTTGTCAAAGGCACTGCGGAAAGAACAGCTTTCCAAATAGAGCCGAAGAAGCCGCTTCCGCTGTGGGAGCCCGGGTGCTGGAGGGCTGCCCAGGCGCCTCCTCTCTCTGCGGCCGGGCATGGAGCTCCACCAGCAGCTCCTGGCTGTTGCAGGGCTGTGAGATGTTTTCGTTTGTTCAGCAGGAAGGTCTAGAGAAAGGGGCTGAAGGGGATGCCTGAGCGTCCAGCCTCAGCGAGGAGGCCAGGACCGAGGCCTGGATTCATTCCTAATGGGTCCTGAGGACAAGCACACGGAACCGGCTGTGTTCTGGCTGCAGACGGGCCTGGGAGTGCCCTGGCTGGCATAGGAACAGGCTCTGTGGGGCAGAGCGCAATGGACCTTCTGCCTGGGTGGAAGGGGCTGGTGTACGGCTCCGCGTCCCGGAGTCCCCATCCCAGCCCCTCAGCCAGCCCCTCTGCGGTGGCAGTTTCTCTTCTTGCCAAGACCTTGGACGGAGTCTGCACCCATCCCTGCACGCTGCGGAGACAAAACCCACAACCAGATACTCAGGAAGGGCCAGGGTCCTGCCACCTGCACGTTAGACCCTGAGGGTGACGTTTGCTCTTTGATCCTCTGGTCCTGTGTGCTCTGGGGGCCTCGGCCTGGGGTGGAAATGTTGATTCTTCCCTGTCTAAGACAGTGTGATTTTCAGACCAGCAGAGAAGGAAATGTCCTGTGGGGGTCCACCCACCCTCGATACTGTTAGGGGCCATGTGTCTCCCCCAGATCTGTATGCTGCAGCCCTGAGCCCCAGTGCCTCCACAAGGGACCTTACTTGGAGATGGGGTCCTCGCAGAGGTGGTTAAGGTAACATGAGACTAATGGGGCGGCCCTGGCCCAATCTGCCTGGTGTCCTGTTACGGAGCGGAGATGCGGACACAGGCCCACACAGAGGGATGACCTTGTGAGGACAGCAGCAGGAGACAGAGCCAAGGACAGAAGCCTCAGGAGCCAGTGGTGCCACACCCTGACCCGGGATTCCGCCTCCTGAATGGTGAGAGAGCCGTGTCTGCTGAAGCCCCCAGGCTGGGGGACTTGCTACAGCGACCCGGGAAGTCACACGATAGTCACAGCATGTTGCAGCTGACAAAGTGAGCTCCCTCCTTGGACACGCTCCTCCCAGCATTCCGGTGAGGTGGGGGCTGGCATGTCACCCCTACTCTGGATGAAGAGGCTGCATCACGCGGGGTGGGCACAACCAGCCCCCCAGCTCACTGTGGGCTACGGCACAAGTTCATTGCCTGCACTTTGGGGTGGGCACTCACTTGCCCCTGTTCCAGCCACTGTGCCTGCCGTGGCTCCCTCCTCACCAGGGCCTGTGACTATGAGGCATCCGAGGAGGACGTGCTGGGTGGAGACACCGCAGAGACTGACGGTGAGACTGGAGGAGGGGAAGTCACCATTTCTTCTCGAGAGCCCTGCGGGGTCAGGCCAAGGAGCCCAGGTGGCTGTGCGGGAAGGAGCCGCACTCTGCTAGGTGTGGGGGCTTCCCACCTGCACTCCCAGGTGAGCTGTGGCCCTGCCACACAGGCCTCTCAACCCTGTGCCTGCCACGCGGCCCTCTCGAGGAGCCTCCGGATGTGTCTGGGGAGCCCTGCTCAGCCTGGCCCCAGTGGAGTCTCCACAGCAAATCAGCACACGGCAGCAGCAACCACTGTGCGCCTGTGGCCCTGAGAAGCTGCGAGCACACAACGTCCTGGCTGGAAAGAGGGGAGGCCTGGGGTCCGGGCAGCTTGCAGGGCCAGCTGTGCACCCAGTGACATCCTCATCACCGCCCACGCCGAGCACAGCAGAGACCCCCAGCCAAGGGCAGAAGGAGCACACGGTCACAGGAAACCTTTCCTTCCAGCTCTCTGTGCCTGCACCCCGCACTTCGTGTCTGGGGATGAATTTAATCTGCATGGTGACCTCTGAGGTGGGCACCGCCACTGTCCGAGCTCTGTAGACACGGAATGTGGTGGGCAGTATGGTGAGGAAGCAGCAAGACTTTGAGTGGAGGGGGTCTGGCTGTGGCTTCCCCTCTTTGTTGAATGGTGTCTCCACAGAAAGATCTGTGTCCCAGAACCTGTAAAGATGACCTTATTTGATAAAAGGGTCTTTGCAGATATAATCAGGTCAAGACCCGGCGGCGTGATCATCCTGGGCTGTCAGGCTGGACCAGCGTCTGATGTGAAGGACAAGCGCCTTTATCAAGAGAAGAGAAGACTCAGGGAGAGCCACATGGAGAGGGGCCAAGGCCATGGGAGGGCCAGGCAGGGATTTGAGGGAGGCAGCCACAAGCCAAGGAACGCCTGGGACACCAGAGGCTGCCAGAGACAAGGAAGACCCCCCTGCAGAGCCTCCGGAGGGGGCACAGCCCTGCCCACGGTTTAATTTCGGGCTTCTGGTCCCCAGAGCTGTAAGGGAATCAGTATCTGTCGTTGAGGCCACCTGGCTTGTTGCGGGAGCCCCAGGACACGTGCCCACTTGGCCACACTGCCCTGGCGGATTGTGGTCGAGTGCCCAGGGTTCCGGCCCCAGCGCCTGCACTCCCGACCACACAGGAGGTTGACGCCCGCCGGGAAGTCTGCGCACGGCACCCTCGCTCTTTCCGGCTTCCAGTGCTTCCTGCGGTGCTCTGTGCACGGGAGAGCTGCCGGCTCCCATCCCCAGACTCTCAGGGCTGAAAGGTGACATCCAGCAGCAAGCAAGGGCCCCGGTCTCTGCGACAGCGTGGTTGAGAGTTGGTGCCGGCCAGACCAGGTGTGTTGGCTCATGCCTGCAATCCCAGCGCTTTGGGAGGCTAAGGTGAGAGGATGGCTTGAACCCAGGAGTTCAAGGCTACAATAAGCTATGCTTGCGCCACTGCACTCCAGCCTGGGCGAATGTGAGACCGTCTCTATAAAATACAATAGAGGGACAGCGAGTCAGTGCCACACGATTGGCCCTTGGTGTATTTCCCCTGCCCATCAGTGCTACCCCAAGGAACTGAGTGAGCAAATGTGTGCCTGTCTGCTCACCTGCTTAACACACAAAGCGTCTTGAAAGCAGGGCCGCACCCAGCATCTTCCCTCCCTCAGGTGCCTGGAGTGTTGGGCTCCTGCCGCCCCAAACCAATGCGACTCAGTGGACATAGGTGAGCACTGGCTGACCAGATCATGTTTAAAGGAATCCTTTAGGGGAACCACTCTGCAAAGAAAAGAACCCTCAGTAACTCACTTTTAGTTAAATGTGGACTTCACCTTATCAGGCTTCCGAAGGTGGATTTGCAGGAAGCTGGGGTGGTGGTGTGTGGGGAGGCGTGGGTGCCGGTGGGATTCTCCGCAGGTGCTGCTGGGCTGGGCAGTGGCTCTGGTGGGGAGCGCTGTGGCTCCAGGCCCTGACCCGGCTCCCGCTGGGCTGACTGTGGCAGGGAAGAGCCATTTTTCACAGTACGTGGGTGGCTTCACACCGGCCCAAGGCCAGTATGTTCCATGGTTCTTTTCGTGGATGGAATCAGCCGTCAGCTCAGCCCAGGTGACTTCCAACCTAATCTAAACAAGGTGGGGTCGGTGGACTCAGTTCTCACAAAGAAAGACATGGTGACGCTGGGCGTGGCCGGGTGAGGCAGGGGTGGGGAGAGGCTGACAGCCTCTGCCTCTGCCTCTCCCTCCGCAGGCACCACCCGCCCCAAGCTCACGTGGCCCTTCCGGGCGTCATGTCTTCACTTGGTTGTGCCAAGCAGCAGGGGCGCGGCTGTCCCAGTCCTCACACCCTGCCCTCCTCGGGCAGCCTGGGCGTCTGCTCCTGTGCACAGAGCCCCCTCCGCCAGGCACCCCCCATCCACACCCCCCATCCACACCCAAAGGCAGGCCCAGGTGCATGGCTTGGGAGACGGAGTCTATTTGGGGCGATCCCTGAAAGCCCAGTGGGAAATTGGGGTGGAGGGAGCGGGCAGGGCCAAGTGGCCCTGTGAACGAGTGGCCTGCCTCCCAGGGGAGCCCCGGGTCCTCTCCTTGCTGGCTGGCCCTGTCGTGGACATGAGCTCTCAGGTTTCCAACGGGCTGAGCATAGCGGCTGAGGGCGCCCTCAGGCAGGGGCAGGTGGGCTTGGGCCAAAGAGAAACCTCTTGCCCCATAGGGGACACGGCAGACAGCCACCAGGAGCCGGAGCGGAGGGGCCAGGCTGTGCTCAGCCTCACGACACACGGACGTTTGCTCACAGCTGGCGTTAGGAGGGCGCTTCGGGCACCTCCAGAGCTGGGATGGGGTCAGAGGCTGCCCCTGCCCAGTGAGAATGAATGCCCTGGGGCCGTGTGGGCTCTTGGCCAGGTGGTGCCAGGATATGCCTGGATTTCAGAGTAGGTGGTCAGGGCGGCCCCCTGCTGGGTGTCTGGACAGGGACCATGGAGCCGGGGCGACTGGGCTTCAGCTCCAGTAGCCGCACAACATCCAAAAGCAGGGGGGCCTTGAGGACCCAGCCCTGCTCTCCAGGCAGCGGGCACTTGGCCCCAGAGCCCCCCCTCGCTCGGTGCGAGGCCGAGCATCTCCCGAGCCTGGTGCCCACCCCGCCACCTTGGCCTCTGCCCACTCCGTGCCAGCTCTTACTCTGCCACAGGCCCGGCCCCTCTCCCTTCCAGCCTGGGCCCCACTGTTGCCTCCCATCATCGCCCTCCTGGGTGACAGCCTTGGGGAGGGTCTCTGGCCTGGGCTCTGATCCCAGGACACGGCTCTTCCTGCTCCTTGGTGGCCTTCCTGGGCCTACAAGTCCGAGACCATACCCATGGCCTGCTGCCCGCTGCTAGTGGGCCTCAGATTTTTCAGAAAGACGAAGAGGCTTGGACCAGCCCAGAGCAGCTTTCCAAGTGAGGCCATGGTCACGAGCAGTCCAGGGTCCGCTGCCCAGTGAGGGTGGGACTGCAGGCTGGGCAGGGACAGCAGGCAGGGGTCCTTCCCCCAACACAGCCCTCCCTGCTGTGTGGGCCTCTGGGGTCCTGCCTTACGGGGGTCCTGTGTCACCTCAGTGGGGAGCAGGAGATGAGCCCGGGGCTCGGGGCTGCCATCTCCACCCTTGGTCTGGGGCTGAGCTGTTGTGGAGCAACTCAGGGACCACATGTTTGTAATTTGGGGACAGTTCTGCCTTCCTGTAATTTTATTGTATTTAGTAAATGCGGTTTAATTTTCTTCCTGTATAGACTTCTCAAATAACTACAAATCAAAAAAGAGCTTGCAGGCCCGTCGGGGCAACCCTGGCCTCCAAGGACCCAACACCAGGCCCGTGGCACACACTCATGCCCGCTCTCACTCCCACACACTGTCATACCTGCACTCACGCCACGCACACAGCCACACACACAGTGGGCACACTCACACCCCAGTCATGCACAAACACACATCCACGCACCTCCCTCTGTGGCTTCCTCCCGCAAGTCCCCGCACCCCCATGCACCCCCGTAGAGTCCCCATCAGGGCTGCTCCCCCTGCCCCCCACCCGCAAGTCCCCGCACCCTCATGCACCCCCATAGAGTCCCCATTAGGGCTGCTCCCCCGTCCCCCCCCAACCTTGTCATTTCCCACTTCCGTTCCCAGCACCGGCATTCGGCATTTGCCGTGGGCCGAGGGCTGGTGCGACAGAAGCCCTGCCAGCGCCACGAGCTGACGCCCGTGTAAACACGGCTGTTCGGCGCACACAGGAGCCGCCTCTGGCCTGCCAGACACTTCCTGCTCAGAGGACCACAGACCTGAGGCTGGCTAGGACGAGAGGACCGCGGCTCACCTGCCATCAACAGGCTTGCAGGGGCCCCTCGCTGCACCCAAGGGGCTGGGGCCGGGCCGACCACCGAGAGAACTCACCGTGCATCCCCTGCCAGCCTCTTGCTCAGGGGCAGCCGGGACGTGGGCAGCCGCCTCCCAGACTCCAGCCAGGGTCCCGGATGTGGGGAAGGCCACCCATCAGGCGAGTGTGTATGAGACATGGGGACAATGGGGGCACCCCGCGGAGACACCAGCTGTCCTGCCACGTTTTCCGTGTGCTGGATCGGGGGTGGCTGCAGGCCGGCTGCTTCCCCTGGCTCATCTGGCTCGCAGGTGGTCACGGCTGTGCGGGTCTGTTCCTCAGCTTCCGGGGGTGCGAGGCAGTGGCAGTGCAGTGGCCCTAGTGGCTTTATGCTCCCGGCACGGCTCCGGGGGGGCTGCCGTGGTGACGATGCCTGGTGGGGCAGCACTCTGTGCCTGAGTCTCCCAGGAGGCCCGCCTGGAGTCTGCAGCCCATCCTGGGTCCTGTGATACCCTTTCCCTGTGTTAAATCCCTTCCTGCTCAGAGTCCTTGGGGCCACTCTGCCCTGCTCAGACCCATCTGTCATGAACCCTTGAGTGAGTGGTGCTGCTGGGGGCTGGTGCCAGGAGGTACTGGGTCACCTGGAGCTGGGAGGGTGGGCAGAGGAAGTGCCACATGAGGAAGCTGCAGGGGTCTCCATTCTGGCCACACAAAGTGCCCAAAGTGGATAATGCTTCCGGGGGAGTGGGGATGACTGGAGGGTTGGAGGGATATCTGGGATGGCTCCCTGGGGGCAGTTCTCTTGTGAGCGTCTGTGGGTGTGAAAATCCCTGTCATGTCACCTTCCGGGATGTCCATTCTACTTCAGTGCCAAGTGTAAGTACACAGTGCCTGACTCACACCCTCTGGGCATCCGCTCCTGTGCTCAGAGCACCCTCCGCCAGGCACCCCCCATCCACACCCAAAGGCAGGCCCAGGCGCATGGCTTGGGTGACGGAATCTATTGGGGGCGATCCCTGCAAGTCCAGTGGGAAATCAGGGTGGAGGGAGTGGGCAGGGCCGAGTGGCCGCGTGAACGAGCAGTGTCCTGCCTCCAAGGGTCGCCCCAGTAGATGACCAACTGTGTGAGATCATCTACCTGTTCCCCCAGGTCACAACAAATCCATCCCTCCCCAGCCCGTTTCCAACTTGATTGAAACACCCCTAAACGCTCCACAAAGTACCTGCGCAGCCCTGGGCTCCAAGAGGCTTGGTCAGGGGTGAGCTTAAAGGAGAGCACGCATGTGCACACACACAGACCCACCCACACAGACACATGTGCACACGCATGGATCCACACACACACGTACACACAAGCTTGTATACACAAACACAAGCGCTCACAAAATCACACACGTGCACACACACTTGTGCACACAGTAACTCATACACACGAGTAAATGCCTACATTCACCTGACAACACAAACATGCATGCATACAGCAGACACACATGCACACACCTGTGCATACCCATGAGCACACAGCGAATATCTGTCCACAGCCGAATCCATAGGTGTGCATGAGAAAACACATACACAGATACACATGCATGTAGTGCACACAGACATACACAACGCACATACACAAGCACACATGAGGGCACACACGGAGAGATTTTGGTTCTTTGCTCGTAAATCACTAATTATAATTTTGTAATTATAATTACTAATTTTGGTTCTTTGCTCGTAAATCACTAATTTGCTCGTAATTAACTAATTAATTCACTAAGTAATTCACTAATTAAATTCACTAATTAATTCACTAAGTAATTCACTAATTAAATCACCCATCAGCTCCTCCGACAAGAGTGGCATGGGAGCCTCCTGCATGCCAGGTGAGTTCTGAGTGCTGAAGCTCCCACAGGAAACGGTACGTCCCGGGAGCAACAGTCTTGAAGACTATGGATGGCTTCCTTGTCTTGCCCTGGCCAGAGGCGGGGCCCTGGGTTAGCACAAGGCTTTCTCAGATGAAGTTCCAAAGTTTCCCCATAAAAGGAGCCACTCCGAGCTAGCATCGCCCACGACATCCTTCCAGGCCCGGCTCCCCTGGGCCACGTGGAGGGAGCGGGCAGGCGGGTCTGTGCAGCGGACGGGGGCACCCTCCCCGTGTAGGGAAGGTGCTCTGCTCTTCCCACCCTGGGGCTCCATTCCCCGAATCTGGCCCCCACCACCCTCCGTGGCACCCAGCTACGCCCCTGCCGCTGTCCTGTTCATCCTCTCACACTTTTGGGGGTTTGGTGGCTTTAGCATGGCCTGTCCCCTCCAGGGACCCACCGACCTGCATGCCAGGGTTTACTTCAGCCTCATCTGGGAAGGGAGCAGCCCTCGGGAGGCCCCTCGAGTACACAGGAAATGAAGAAGAGAGAAAATGAGGCTGAGCTGCTCTGATTGGCCCAAGGGTCCTGAGTTGGAAGATGACAAAGAAACCCCTCCCTAGAGTCTGGACTCTGCTTCCCCAGTCCATGGCCATGTGGCTCAGCAGCTGGTGCGGGGGCACCCAGGAGGATGGGGACCCTCACCCTCTGGGGACTGAGGGCCGGGAAGCCCACTGAGCACTCAGGGTGTCCTGCCCCGCCCTGGAGAAAGTGGCTGGAGCCTGCACCCTGGGTTAGAGGGTGAGGCCAGGGAGCCAGGCAGGTACCAGGCCAGCTCCTGCTAGGCCACCCTGCAGGCCATACCTGTCTCTCACGTCACTCAGGCCTGGGAGCCTCTCCCTGTGCTTCCTCTGCCAGCACATGTGTGAGTGTGTACATCACACACAAATGACACGTGTGCACAAAGATGTATGCACACAGAGGGATGTACACACACTTACACAACATCGTTATGTTACAACGCCCTCTTATGCCTGGAGACATTTGGGAAGATGCTTGAGTTGTTTGGTTACCCCTTTCTAACTCGCCCATCTCCCAACCGTTCACACCTTGTCGGCCCCCAACCCCAGAGCCTCCAAGTCACCTCCCAGGTGCCACTGTCAGCCCTGACACCTCCTTCCTGGGCAGGGGCTGTGAGGAGACGCCTCCTTCCAGGACGGGGCACCATCCGGGCAGTAACATGGGCCACAGTTGCCCCGTGACCCTCCCTACACTTTGTTGCTGTCCCAGCCGCAGGCCCGGCCATGACACACAGCAGCTTCTCCAGCCAGCTATGCAAAAAAGGAACGCGTCCTCCCTGGGCCCACGGCTGGATGGCCACATAGCAGGGGTTCCTCCACAGCTCAGTGGTGTTACCCTGGGATCTGAACATGGCAATGGCCTGGGGCCTGATCGCGAAAAGGGAAAAGCAGTGTTACCAGGGACATCCTCCTGGGGGCTTTAGAATCTCCCCCTTGGAGGGGAGGAGAAGAAGAGGGAGGGAGAACTGCCGGCCCAGCCCCACGAGTGGAGGGTGCACCGAGCCACTGACCTCTGGTCCCTGCCCACCTGGGAGCTCCTCCCTCACAGGCAGTGCCAGTCTGTGGCAGGGGTCAGGCCACCTGTTCTATTTGCCTTTAGTTCATAGCCTGATCAAAAGGTTAATGAGTTCAAAGTTACATTCCTTATCTCATTTTTAAGATTGAATGAGGACTCAGAACCTGCACCTGGACCAGTGACCCTGGGCATTCTCTCCCATCATTGCACAACCACAGAGGCTTATATCTCCCTGCCGGCCTTTTATTAGGTGCAGCCACGGGTCCTTTGCTTTCTTATTCACCGCTGACGTCTGTACTAATGACGACACGCTTTCGAATGCCAATTGGCTGACTGAAGTACTAGCCACAGGTTTGTTTTTTTTTGTTCACACCCAGAGAATATGTCCTGGCAATACACTCCTGTTGGGCGTTATTATGCAGTGATGCTATATGGCAAATGTGCTCCAGGAATGACACACTCACAAGGCAGTGTTTACCTCCTGTAAAAAAAACCCACAGAGACAAATAACTAAGAAAAAAACGTGGAAGAAAGATGTAAAGGATTCATGCCTTTAATATATAAAGAGTTCTCAGAATAAATAAGCACTTCTCTACTAGAACCACCCCCTCCTGCCCTTAGTCCAGATTATTTGGGTGTGCTGACCTAAATTCTTCACCTCCAGAGATTAAACATGACATAAACCTGGCCAATGAAGGGCTTCCCTGGGACAGTGGCTGGAACTATCAGGGAAAAGATGTGCTTTCTCTGTAGACTGAGTTGGTAAGATGTTAGCTACCTGTCTTAGTCTGCTTTGTGCAGCTATAACAAAATATCAGTCTGGGTAATCTATAATGAACAGAGATGTATTGTGTGCTCTCCGTGGCATCCCCCGCCCCGCCCTCCGCTGTGTGCTCTCCCGTGTTGTCCCCCGCCCCCCCCCCGTGTGCTCTCCCATGTCATCCCCTGCCCCGCCCTCCGCTGTGTGCTCTCTGTGTCATCCCCCGCCCCGCCCCCCTCTGTGTGGCTCCCATGTCATCCCCCGCCCCACAACCCGCTCTGTGGCTCCCATGTCGTCCCCTGCCCCGCGACCTGCTGTGTGCTTTCCCATGTCGTCCCCCTTATCCTGGAGCCCTCTCCCAGCCCCACTGCTTAGTGGGTGTCTGCTGTGCTGAGATTCTCCTCTCCGCTCTCCCTTGCCCCTCAGCCCCTGCAATTGAAATGTGCCTGTTCTGCCCATGTCTCAGAGCAACCTGGCCCGACTTCGCCGTTATTTCAAGGGTGACCATCAGTGTGTGTGCCCTGGGCCTCAGCTTCATCTCTGTGCCCTGCCCTCTTCGATGCTGGTGTTGGTGGAATCGAGTCTCCCCAAAACTCACATCCCCCGGATGCTCAGAATGTGACCTTATTTGGAAACAGGATCTTTGAAGATATCATCAGTTAAATGAAGATGAAGTCAGACTGGATTCGGGCGGACCCTCATTCCAGTGGCTGCTGTCATTATAAGGAGGCCGCGGGAAGACGTGGAGACGGAGGCAGCGATAGTACCTGGAGAGACGTGTCTACAAGCCACCGGACGCCAAGGCTTGCCAGCAGCCACCAGGAGCCAGGAGAGGCATGGGACAGGTCCTTCCCCACAGCCTGCAGAGGAGCTCGGACCTGCCAACACGCATTTGGGCTTCTACTTTCCAGAACTGTGGGGGAACATGTCTCTGTGGTTTTAAGCCCCTAGTTTGCATTTCAGCAGCTCTAGGAAGCCAGTACAGTACTGAAGTCAGTATTGATTTAATCGAAGTTTCATTTTTAACTGCATGGTACATGGCATCTCTTGTTTTTCCCTAAGCCGGTCGAGCCTGGTTTAAAAAGAACAAAAAGAACTCCTGAAGAGTAGCATGTGGCCCGCTCAGGAATGCAGGGGCAGGGGCAGCCGCAGGGGCAGGGGCAGCGGCAGCCACAGGGCCCTCTGCGCCGGGGCCCGCCCCAAAGCCGCCTCACCTGCGCCTCACACCAACTTCAGGATGCTGGGACCACACACTGCCCCATAAAGAAATGGAGGCCGGGCGCGGTGGCTCACGCCTGTCATCCCAGCACTTTGGGAGGCCAAGGTGGGTGGATCACCTGAGGTCAGGAGTTCAAGATCAGCCTGGCCAACATGGCGAAACCCCATCTCTACTAAAAATAGAAAAATTAGCGGGGCGTGGTGGCGCGTGCCTGTAGTCCCAGCTACTCGGAAGGCTGAGGCAGGAGAATCACTTGAACCCGGGAGGCGGAGGTTGCAGTGAGCCTGGGTGACAGAGCGATTCTCTGTCTCAGAAAAAAAAAAAAAAAAGAAAACAGAAATAGAGGCCCAGGCTAATGACATCCCCGCCAGGGGTGCCCAGCAGGGACAGTCGGAGCGGGAGGAACCCAAAGTCCACCTCTTCCCACTGCCCAGAAGCTGACCAGCCCCAGGCTCGTGAGCCAGCTCCGGCCACCAGCAGTGATCGAAGAAAGAATCTTCCAGCCCTTGTTCCAGAATCAGCCGGGCATCTCCCTGGGATCTGCCAGGCATGGAGTGAGAACCTTCCCTGAGGACATGGACTGTTCCAGGAGAGGGAATGATGAAGATTGGGACATCCAGGCCCTCCACTGCTTCCTGTCTTTTAAGTGCTGGAGCTTCTGCTGGATTCCATGTTACAGATCATATCACATCCTCCATTCTGTGACATCTCACCTCCGCTGTTGGGACATCACCCTGGGAAACCAGGGTGGCCCATCCCACCTGAGAAAACTGAAGCAAACCCAGCTAGTTTGAGGATCTGAGACTCCTGTGGTTCCAATCCTGTGGGCCCAGGTCCTGAACCTTCTTGCTGATTTCAGATCTGCAGTTCATTTGTGTAAAAACGGTTCTGGAAACTTTCTTCCAGGCCTGGGAGTGACTGAGAAATTCCTGGCCCTGAGGAAGAGCTGATTGGACCCTCCTGGTCCAGCTGGTCCCAAGGGGCTCTGCCCAATTTCAAACTGTCACCTTGTTCTCAGTAGTTTTGAAATGAGCTGTGTTTTACAAGAAACACGTACTTATTTTTCCCCATCACACTTTCGTTCTTTCTGGTTTAACAGGGACCACAGTGGAAATGCCAGCAAGCTGGTGGTGTGCTGATGCCACTGGGCCTGGTCCCACATCACGGCCTCCCTGTAAAGTGTCACTTCAGAGTACTCTGTCATTGTCATTAGCCGATCCCAATGACGTCTGTACTTGCTCATGCCATACGCAGTCCATGTGTTTTCTTTTTAAACAAACAACAATACCACCCAAAACCACAACAGCCAGGTCAAAATGAATGACACCCCAGCAGACCACACTGCAGGGGCTGGGGCTGTCCTTAGGGCCCTGTGTCCTGCTCAAAGTCAGGGGCTTCCATGGGTTGCCTTGGCAACCCAGGGACTCGGCTCCCTACTCTTTTTTTCCTTCTTTCTTTCTTTTTTTTTTTTTTTTTTTGAGATGGAGTCTCTCTCTGTCACGAAGGCTGGAGTGCAGTGGCGCGATCTCTGCTCACTGCAACCTCCGCCTCCCGGGTTCACGCCAGTCTCCTACCTCAGCCTCCTGAGTAGCTGGGACTACAGGTGCCCGCCACCTCGCCTGGCTAATTTTTTTGTATTTTTAGTAGAGATGGGGTTTCACCGTGTTGGCCAGGATGGTCTTGATCTCCTGACCTCGTGATCCGCCCGCCTCGGCCTCCCAAAGTGTTGGGATTACAGGTGTGAGCCACCACTCCCGGCCCTTCGCTCCCTACTCTCTGTAGCTCCCAGACCCTGCATGGTAGCCAGGCCCGCGGGTCCCAGGAGGCGTCTGGGGCCCTCTGCTTAAAGATCCCTCTCAGTGGCTCTGCCTGTGGTCTCCGGAGACCCCTCCTCCACAGGCGGTGCTGGCCCACAGGCACCAGGCCGGGCATCCAGTCTCGACTCCGACGGCTCTCAGATAGCCAGGCTGTCTCAAAATAAGCTCCTGAAATGTGGAGACATGGCTCATCGAGTGGCAAATGTTGGCATGGGACCGGGGACTGTGAGAGAGGCTGGGGCTGGATGAGCTGGGTCAGGCGGGGCCACAATCTCACGCTGAGCTGTGGTGTCTGTTCCACGGGGCCTTGCAGGGCATGAAGAGAAAAGGGCCCCCGATGCTGCCGCGCCCCCCACCCCCATGCTGCCACGCGCCCCCCCCATGCTGCCACGCCCCCCGCATGCTGCCGCGCCCCCTACCCCCATGCTGCTGCGCCCCCCACCCCCATGCTGCCGCGCCCCCCACCCCCATGCTGCCACGCGCCCCCCCATGCTGCCGCGCCCCCCGCATGCTGCCGCGCGCCCCCCGCCCATGCTGCCGCGCCCCCCCGCATGCTGCCGCGCCGGGCTGTTCAGTCGGGACACTGAACATTGCCACAGTGGAATTCTAGGCAGACAACTTCAGCTAACAGTTCTGCTTGCCATTTGGTGACCTGGCAAGACACTTCCTAGATAAGTCTGGAAAAGGCAGGACGCCTCATCCTGTTTTAATAAAAAGTGAGTAAGAAAACGTCAGCTTTGAAGAGCATTTCTGGTGCTTTTTGTTTTCACCTTTACATACTTACTTTCTTGATTTTCTATGGAATCTTTTCTATTAATTTTTAGACTTAGAAAAAACCGGCTTCATAAGAGAAGGCCCGGCAGTGGAGGGAGCATTTCATCGTGTTCCATAGACGCAGCTGAAATGGACGGAGACCCATCCGGAAGCCGTGGAGAGAGCCAGTGTCTCCTCAGCCCGCCCCAAGACAGGGGTCCTCCTCTCTCCCCCACGATCCGGGCTTGGCCTCTCTGGGCTGTGAGACTCACAGGTGAAATGCTTCAACCTCGGAGGCCACAGGGACCTTCCACCACAGGCCTCACGTTCGTTCCTGCCACCCGCTTCCCATCCCAGCTCCTTCCTCCTCAGCTTGGCTCCAACAGCCCCGAGTCCCTGCCTCCCTTTCCCTGTCATCCTTGTCTGGCCGTGCCCAGCGCCATGAAGCCAGAACAGAACACAGTGCTCTACGCACACCACGGGCAGGCAGGCAGGCAGGCACTGGGCAGCAGGTTGCAGATGGATGTGGATGGTGCCGAGGATCCCCACTGGGTCTGGCTTCCCAGTCTTGGCCTCTGCTCTTCTTTCTCCTCTGCTGAGAGCCTCTGCTCAGCGTTCAGAGAGGGAAGGTGTGGGTGGCTGCCTCCTGCCCCATGCCCCCGCCTCGGCCCCCACCTCTTCCCTCTCCTGGAGCAGTTAGTGTCCTCAGAGAAGGTCCTCGCTCAGTCCACGCCTGGCGAATCCCACGGAGAGGCCCGGAAGCAGTTCCCTCCACGGCCAGCATTCTTTCCTTACTCATCATCTTATGCTGTTACTGTCTCCGTAACTGGAACCGACGGTCCTCGAGAGAAGGTGTCTTGTCCCTCCCACCGTGCCCACAACCTTCACGCGGTGCCTGACACAGAGCAGGGCCTCTCGAGCCTTTGAGGACATCTGGAGGACGACTCTGAACTCACCCTCGCGTTGCACCGTCTCACCTCTCTCTAGGGGCCTGTCCCTTCCCACGGTGACCTTCGAAGCATGTCTGTCTGTCACCATGTCCCGGCACAGTCTGGCCATGCTCACTCATGTCCACCCGCTGACTCATTGCAGCTGGCACGCTTCTTGCAAATGGCAGAAACTCACACATTTTTTGCATGAGTAAATAGTAACCAAAAAAAAAAAGATGGTTTACGTGCTCTACACTAGCAGCCAGCACGTCACCTGGAAACACCGAGACGAGAGCCGCCACTCAGACATCTCCATCTCCTGGGATCCGCGCTCCGTGTGGCCCTGGCAGAGTGCCCAGGATAAAGGGCATGGCCAGCACCTGCGGCCTGCTTTGGGCCCCAGTCCTGGTCCCCGCATCTGGACGAGGCTGTAGCATCCCAGAGGCTTCTGCTCTGCCTCTGGGGACCTTTGCTCCATTTGCAGAAGGTCTCCTTCTTCCTGCAGTGAGGCGGGTGGTTACTCCAGAGCTGCCCGCTCAGCATAGGGCGACCCCCTGCCAGGCTGTCCATGGTGCTCTTCCTAAGTGAGCCCCCCCACCCCCGGGGGAACCCCTGGCTCTGTTTGGGGCCTGGCAGACTCTCCCTAGGGCTGGCCCCTTCCTGCACTCCCCTCCCCTGCCCTCCGACCTCAGCATATGGCTCAGGGACACAGACACCCAAAGGCCTCCTCTTGGGTCCTCAGCCTTGATCTCGGCCACGGCCCTGCTTAAATATCAGGAAAACGCATTGGCCACATAAATAATTCCTCACTAACGGCAGCGACAGAAATCGGAACCAGCAACCCTAGAGGGCTGGAGGGGGGGGGCCACCTGGCCTGTGAACAGGCACATTGCTGCTGCTTTGCTGGCCTTCGTGGTTCATTTAAGCGGCCTGCGGAAGGCCTCGCCTGAAAGTGGGTGCTGTCTGAGATGGGGAGGGGCCCTGTGCCCAGTAGGACCCACACAACTGTGGCAGCCACAGAGCCACAAGGAGCCTCAGTGTAGGAGGCGAAGGAGACAACGTCCCGGGGGCAGACGCTGGGACTGGGCAGTCTCTGGTTTGACCTGTTCACCATGGGTTATTGACTTAACCTGTGGACAACTGGGCCATTCTTTGAGGGTGGAGGGGGTTGGGGGCTTTTCTTCTACCTGCCCTTCCCAGGCCAGGGCCGCGGCTTCCTGACCTAGTGCACACGTCTGTCAAGCTCTCCAGATACAATGGGGCAAAATGACCAATGTGGCCCCCCGGGTCCCTGAGAAGGATGCCACTGCAGTGGTTAATCTGATTTTCTGGCACCTAAAGCCACTAGGCTGAAGCCTAAAAGAAAAAACGAAACAAAATTTAAAAAGTACAAAACCACCTGAAGCAAAGCCAGGAGCATAGGGAAGGGCCTTAGGCATCAAAGAGGGGAGGGGAGGGTCGGGAAGAGGAACCTGTCTGACTCCTGGCTGCACCAGGAGATTCCTTCCTCACCGAGGGCGGCGCTGGGGCCAGCTGCGCACCCATCCCTCTGTAAAAATGCTGCCCCACGCTCCACTCTCTGTGTTTATCAATTTATTTTGAGAGTTTTATGACACGCTTGTGGCCCACGCTGCAACTATGAATATTAAACGAACCCATTTCCTGCTGGGGTTTCCAGTCTTAAGGCCTAAAACACAAGATGAACTCCAGAAACATGGCAATCATAAGGCAGGCTGAAGAAACTCCACGTGGAAAGGAAAACTGTTTTCCACAAATCTGTAATAATATGCAAACCATAATAATAAAGTACCATTCCTGCAGACTTTGGGAGCATTCCTTCCATTACGTTCAGTGAGGAGTTTCTCGAATCATTTGCTTGTATCCTTAGACTCACACCATGTGTTTTATTTTTCCTCATAATGTGTTAAAAGCATGGAAGACCAGAAAACAGAAAGCAAATCAAAGCTTCTGAAAGGAAATACAGCTTCCGGGGGTCAAGGACACAAATAACAATGAAAGACAGTGGGTAGCAGAGGCCTGGTTGAAGCACAGACTTAGTTATGAGGGTGCCAGGGGTTCCCCCACTGGGGAGACGGGACTGCAGTTCCAAGCTTGCCTTTTCCTCTGTGCTTCCTGCCTTTCTCTGCAGAGCAAGCTCCTCGCCTGCGGGGCCAGGGAAGGGAAAACAGGATGGCCATGGTTGGCACAGGGCTGTTCGGGGTTTTGGAAGCTCAGGGCTGGGTCGAGGTGAAAGGTCAAGGGCACCTGAGTGTGGGGACCTGTTCTGCGGAGGCAGGTTTGGCTGCAGTTTTTATTTGGTGCTGATGAACTGTTTCCAAACAGCCAGCCAGGTGTTTGCAAATACCTAAGACCTTTTGGAAGACGCTGGCTAGGGTGGGAGGGGTGGGGAAGCCTGGTTCCTGTATGAGGGGGGCAGATATTTTAAGTCACAGGCTGAGGGACTGAATGGTGAGTGTGATCAGGGGCCTGGTTTCTCCCCCACCCCGCCTTTTATCTTTGTTCTTTTTTGAGACAGGGCCTTGTTCTCTTGCTCAGGCTGGAGTGCAGTGGTGCAATGACAGCTCACTGCAGCCTCAATCTCCCAGGCTCAAGCCATCCTCCCACCTCAGGCTCCCAAGTAGCTGGCCCCACAGGCCTGCGCCACCGCACCTGGCTATTTTTTAAATGTTTTATAGAGGCGAGGTCTTGCTATGTTGTCCAAGCCGGTCTCAAACTCCAGAGCTCAAGTGATCCTCCTGCCTCAGCCTCCCAAAGCCCTGGGATTACAGGCGGGAGCCACGGCGTCCAGCCTTGTTTTTGTTTAGCTCTCCTAGGAGATTAACAGGGTGTTGGGGCCTCCAGAAGAAAAAAAGGCAGATGTCAACTGTTCAGCTGAAAGGAACTAAAAACATTCCCCTGTATACTTGGTGTATAAACCTGGGACAAAGGAAAAAGCACTTTGAAGGATTAAGGGAAACTTTGGGACTCTTCATTTCCTTGAAAGCCTTTGAAAACCAACTGACTCCCAAACAACCCCCGTGTGTGTGTGGGGGGGTGGGGGGGCGATTGGGAAATCTGTAGTCAGACTGCCGGGGCGAATCAGGAGAAGCTCATCCTAGTTTCTCCGGGCCCTCCTCCCAGGCGTCCGCCCAGGCAGGAAAGCCTCCCGAGAAGGGTTCCAAGTTTTGTGCCAACTTCCCTGAATTCTCGTTCCCCATTCTGTGAAGTAGTGTTATTTAACACAAGGAAAAATGACCCTAGGCGCGATCCAGAATCTAACTCCCAACTGTGTCCTCAGGCTTAAAAAATACCTTCGCCCATAGCCTCTGTCTGCCCTGGAGAAAACGTTTTACGTTCGGATGAGGCAGCGGCCGCGGGCAGGGAAGTGGTCCCGCGTCCCCGTCCCCTCCCCAGGCGGCCGGCCTGGCTCTGTCACCGCCCGCAGCGTCCGCCCGGGCCCGCGCGGGACCAGGGTCCCAGCCCCATATGCTGCGGGAGCAGCCCCGGGGCGCGCAGACGCCAGCGCCGCTGAGGGCCGGGGCCGGGACCGGCTGCGCGGCTGGGCTTCCAGAGCGGCCGGCCACGCTTCCTTAGGTTTCAAGTTTCTAACTTGCTGAACATGTGAGATTATAACAGCAAAAGCGGCTGACGTCCCCGAGGGCAAGCGGCCTCTCGGGGCCTAGGGCGCCCTGGGTGTGGCCGGGCGCCTCGCGTGGCCCCGCGCCCTGCAGCGCCCTGGGGCCTCTGCGCCGCCAGCCCCACGCGCGAGCCCGCGAGGTCCCCGGGCCCCCACACGTCCGGAGGCTCCGAGCCGGGACGAACGCGGGTCACGTGGAGGGGCCGGCGACCCCTGCCCGAGAGCCATCCCGTCCCGGAGGGAGCGAGCATAAGGCGCCCGCGGGGCCCGGCCCGAGTCCCCGCGCGTGGAGGAGCGGGCGCGCCCGCGGCGGTGGGGCCGCCCGCAGTGCCCCCAGCGCCCGGGAGGGGGCGCCCGGCGGAGCACAGGCGGGCGGGCCTCGGGCGGCAGGCGCCCCTGACGTCACCGGCCCGCGGTCGCCAGGGCAACGGCCTCATCCCGCGCGCGTCAGAGCCGCCAGTCTCTTGGCAACCGCCCGATCTCCCGCTCTCCCTCCTCCCGGCGCTCGGCCGCGCGTCGCTCTGGCGTCAAAGCGACGTCAATGGGCGGCCCCCGCCCGGGCGGCGGGGGCGGGGCAGGGGGCGGGGCCTGCGGGGGGCGGGCCGGGGCGGGCCGGGGCGGGGCCGGGCGCCGCGTGCGGCGGAGCGCGGCGGCTCCGGGCTGACATGCGGCGCGGACCCGGAGGCGGCAGCAGCTGCGGCGGCGGCCGGAGCAGTAGGCGCCCGAGCAGTGCGAGCGGCCGAGCGGGCGACTTCCTGGCCTGGGCGCTCCGGGGGCGGCTGAGGTGAGGCGGCGGCAGCGGCGGGCTCCGGGCGGGCGGAGGTGGCCGCCGTGGGGGCTCCGCGCTGTCGCCGGGCCGGGGCTCGGGGTTGCGGCCACCGCGCAGGGTCCCCGGCCGTGCGCGCGCGGGGGGTCGCGGGCGGTGTTGGCGGCCCCGCTGCCCTCGGGCTCCCCTTTGTTACGGGGGCCGGAGTAGGAGTGGGTCCGCGGGGTTCGGGGGCTGGGGAGCCGGGGGTAGGGTTGGAGCCGACCGCGGGCGGAGGGACCGGGTGTGGGGGGCGGGTCCGCGAACCCCGAGGTGCCTGGGAGGTCGGGGGTGGGGACGGGACGGATCGCGGGCGGCGGGGGCCGGGTGTGGGAGCGGGGCTAGGGGCGGTCCTGGGATCCGGATCGAGCCGACCTCGGGCGGCAGGGCCGGGTGTGGGAGCGGGTCCGCGCCCAGAGGTGCTAAGGGGTCGGGGGTGGGGACGGAACCGACAGCGGGCGGTGGGAGGCGAGTGTGGAAGCAGGGCTCAGGGGGTCCCGGGATCGGGACGGAACCGAACTCGGAAGGCGGGGGCGGGTTTGGGAGCGGGTCCGCGCGCCCCGCGGGGCTCAGAGGGTCGCGGGTCCGGGTGGAGCGGACCGCGGGAGGCGGGGCGGTTCCACACTTCCCAAGGGGCTGGAGGGGTCCGTGGATAGAGTGAGGGCGACAGGCGTGGGAGCAGGTCCCCGCGTCCCGTAGGGACTGGGGGCGCCGCGGGCACGGGTGGAGCCGACCGCGAGCGGCGGGGGCGCTGGTGGGCTCTGAGCTCTGTGCGGCCCCGCAGGTGCGCGCGGAGCCATGGTTATCATGTCGGAGTTCAGCGCGGACCCGGCGGGCCAGGGTCAGGGCCTGCAGAAACCCCTCCGGGTGGGTTTTTACGACATTGAGCGGACCCTGGGCAAAGGCAACTTCGCGGTGGTGAAGCTGGCGCGGCATCGAGTCACCAAAACGCAGGTGCGTGGGGGCAGCGGGACCCAGCCGGCTGGGCCTTCCCACTGGGCCTGGGGCGACCGACCCTTGGCGGGTGGACCCCATGCGGATTCAGTGCTGCAGGCTTGATTGTCGTGGTGGGTGAACAGTAATCGTTTTTAGTTCGGTAAAGAAAAAAAATGCTTTATGTTGCTGCATAATTTGCACATATATTGGGAGAAAGCAGAGAGGATAATGGCAAAAAAAGGACCAACCTGAGAGTGCAGTGGTTCATGGACTCAGAGCTAAGCCCTGTAAACTGAGCCTGCAAATACTTAATGCACTTACTTAACTCGGATTATTTTAAATAACGTTAGTGGTTACTTTGGTTATGTTTTCCCAACTTCTTGTGATCCTTTGTAGACAAAGTGTTGAGAAATTAACTTGCAAAAGATGAAATGTGTAAATTAGGTTGAGGGTTTTTTTAAAAAAACAAAACAAAATATCCTTTTTCTTTCTAAAATCCGTAGGTTGCAATAAAAATAATTGATAAAACACGATTAGATTCAAGCAATTTGGAGAAAATCTATCGTGAGGTTCAGCTGATGAAGCTTCTGAACCATCCACATATCATAAAGCTCTACCAGGTAAGGGGTCAGCTTGCCTTTCTCTGCTAATCCTGGCAAATGTGTTGTATTTTATTTCCAACAACGGAAGTCTGCAATTTCTGAAGGTGGCTTCCCTTTTGGGGGGTGTGTGGAAGTTGGGCATTTGGTTATATAAGGTAAATAGACTGATTTTTATGGGCTGTGCAGATATATTTGCAATTATTGCTTTTGGATCATAATTGAGATTTGCTTCATTGGAATTTTATTTAGTATCCTAACCTGATCCAGTTTTAAATGTGTATAGCTCTGTTGTAAATTTGCTTTACTATGAAAACAGACAAATGCATCTGTAGGTATTGCCACAGGTCACACATTTAGTATAAAAGGACAAATTTGAGTGAAACTGGAAACTTCTACCTTTGCAGATAATTATTAAACTTTAAAGCCAGCTGCTCTTACCGGTTTTCGTTAGTTTATTTTTGCAAGGACAGTAGAGAGCATTTGTTTTCCCTATTTAAACTCTTCCATGAAAAACGGAGAGATGAAAATACTTTTCCATAGTAAGAGTAAGGAGCTTGTCATTTAATCCACGCTAGGAACGTGCCTTGCCCTATCTGTTGGTTTATTTTGTGACTTACTTACTTTGTGACTTAATTTTTGATCTCATGTTGAAATTAATAAATTATATCATGAGGAAATAAGTACTAATCTAATTAGAACAGCAAAGCAATCATTTACACCTCCCTAATGATAAATGGCCACTTTTGCAGGGGTGAAATCAAGTCTTCTTGCAGAAGAAGTTCTTTGCAGGTGCTATTTCATCCATTTGTGTTGGGTTGAAGTTCCTCTTAATGATTCGTATGAAATGGAATGTGAGACGACTCTGGGATGCTGTGTGTGTTTGTGCAATTGGGACGGCTCGGTGTACAGTGTGGTAGGAGAGAGAATTATGATTTGAAATTATCCTCCAAAAGCCTCTGCACTAGATTAAAATAAAAGTAGCGGTATTGGCGGAGCTTGTGTTCACTGTGACGACAGTTTGCTCAGCGTCTTTAAGCACAGAATTCATGCCGTGTTCACCTGGTTTGTGTTTTGTTTCTGTTGTCATTTTTAAGTTGTGTGCTCCATGGTACTGGTGTACTGCCTGTGCAGCGTGCCCAGCCCATTTCCTTAGGAGTGGGCTGAGCTGGTTTTGTTTCTGACTTTGCTCAAGGCCTGAACCCTAATGGAAGTACCTTCCTTTTCTTCCTGTTCTTCTCCTTTCCCATTGTGTGGAATTAGCTCGTTAAAGAAAAAAATTGCCGTGTGATTGGTGCTGGAGGTCTTTTCTGGAGGTGCATTTTCTTACTGCTGCTGTATGTGATTCTTAACTGTTTGGAGATGATAGAATTTAGTGGTGTAGCAATGACGTTTATTCCTCTGGTTTTGACGCTAGTGTCTAATTTTCTTTTCTTTCCTCCTGTCTTTTTTTTTTTTTTTTTGAGACGGAGTCTGGCTCTGTCACCCAGGCTGGAGAGCAGTGGTGCAATCTCGGCTGACTGCCAACTGCCACCTCCTGGGTTCAAGTGATTCTCCTGCCTCAGCCTCCCAAGTAGCTGGGACTACAGGCGCCCGCCACCACACCCAGCTAATTTTTTGTATTTTTAGTAGAGATGGGGTTTCACCATTTTAGCCAGGATGGTCTGGATCTCCTGATCTTGTGATCTTGGCCCACCTTGGCCTCCCAAAGTGCTGGGATTACAGGCGTGAGCCACCGTGCCCAGCCGCTAGTGTCTAATTTTCATTACGCGGGCCGGAGTCCCAGAACCCTGCTGAACGTTTTTAGACTTTCAAAAAGTTTAAACACTTTGACTTTTAATTCTTTTCCTCCTCCTCCGTTTCTTCAGTTGGGGACAGGGTAAGCAGTGGTCTTAGAGTTATTCCACCACACACGGGGGCGGGGCAGTTAAAATTCTTGCCAAACTGCTAGAATTTATAGAACACTTTTCTTACTAGATTTACAACTCAAAGCAGCAATCTTTGAAGCATCTTTTTTTTTTTTTTTTTTTTTTTTGAGATGGAGTCTCACTGTTGCCCAGGCTGGAGGGCAGTCGTGCAGTCGATCACGGCTCACTGCAACCTCCACCTCCCGGGTTCAAGCAATTCTCCTGCCTCAGCCTCCCAAGTAGCTGGGACTACAGGCACAGGCCACCACACCTGGCTAATTTTGTATTTTTAGTAGAGGTGGGGTTTCACCATGTTGGCCAGACTGGTCTCGAACTCCTGACCTCAAGTGATCAGCCTGGGTAATCCCAAAGTGCTGGGATTACAAGCGTGAGCCACTGCCTCCAGCACAAAGCATCTTTTTTAAAGGAATAACTGTATATTTTGAACCCAAATAAATCTTTTTTATAAGAATATACTGTCTCATCCTCTCCAAAATTTTTCAGTACTCACAGACATATGTTATATTTTTAAATCTCTTTTTAAGTAAAATAAAGTTATTGATCAGTGAATGAACTTGGAAGGGCTATATTGGCATGGTTGTTGGGTGGCTACATGCTGAGTGATGGGCTGTGCACTGAGCAGCCCACTGCAGCTGACCTGGCAAAGCTGGGTTCCCACAGCCTCATTCATCCTGTCAATCAAGCGAGTAGGAATGGGGTGTGCGTTCTCTATTACTCAGGTGGCTCTGACCATTGATTGGACTCATCTTTTGCCTGCTAGGCTTCTATAAAGCCCAGCAAACTTCCAGCAGTCTCCTCCTCTGTAGCCTTCAGAGATCTGTCTCTCCTTTTTTGAGATGGAGTCTTGCTCTGTCGCCCAGGTTGGCGCACAGTGGTGCGATCTCGGCTCACCGCAACCTCCGTCTCCCGGGTTCAAACGATCCTCTTGCCTCAGTCTCTTGAGTAGCTGGGATTACAGGCGCCCACCACCTCACCTAGCTAGTTTTTGTATTTTTTGTAGAGATGGGGTCTTGCCATGTTGACCAGGCTGGTCTCGAACTCCTGGGCTCAAGCGATTCTCCTGCCTTGGCCTCCCGAAGCGCTAGGATTACAGGCGTGAGCCACCATGCCCCGGCCTAAGCATTCTCAAATTGTATGTGAGGTGACTTGAATTAAATATGACCACAGAGGAGAATTCTAACATATTTAGACCTTTCGTGAGAGCAAAGGTGTCTCAGGATAGGTAAGTCAGTGAGGAATTCACCTCTGATTTTTTAAAGCTGTCTTTATGAGGAGGAATCTCCTGTGTTTTTTTTTTTAATTGCAGAAATTTTTCTTTTCTTTGCATTTTTAAATGACGAATGCTTTTGTCCTAGAAAAGTTAGAAATCTCCTGGGGTTCTGGTGGATTGTTTGTAGCACTGCCTTGTGCCTTGTGTGGTTAAATGTCAGGTCTTTCTTTTTTAGGTTATGGAAACAAAGGATATGCTTTACATCGTCACTGAATTTGCTAAAAATGGAGAAATGTTTGGTAAGCCACACTCATTTTTAACATCTGTTGAAAACCAGTGGCACGAACGTGTCTGGATTTGCACGGCCAGTGTTTGGGCCACACATCCTAGGACCTCGTGGTGTTCTTCAGGGCCCTCTGGGTAGTGGGCAGGCTTTGCCCTGGGGGCTGTAGCTTTGTTTTGTGGCTCCTCAGATTATTTGACTTCCAACGGGCACCTGAGTGAGAACGAGGCACGGAAGAAGTTCTGGCAAATACTGTCAGCCGTGGAGTACTGTCACGACCATCACATCGTCCACCGGGACCTCAAGACCGAGAACCTCCTGCTGGATGGCAACATGGACATCAAGCTAGCAGGCACGGAGGGCCCGGGGTGGGAGCAGGGACATCAAGCTGGCAGGCACGGAGGGCCCGGGTGGGATCTGGGACATCAAGCTGGCGGCACGGAGGCCCTGGGGTGGGGGTGCGCCCACGAGCGGCCCCAGCTTCCCGGCATGTGCCTAAACCACAGCCCCTTGCCATTTGCCATTTAACCTCATCTGTCTGTTTCTTTGCATCTCAGATTTTGGATTTGGGAATTTCTACAAGTCAGGAGAGCCTCTGTCCACGTGGTGTGGGAGCCCCCCATATGCCGCCCCGGAAGTCTTTGAGGGGAAGGAGTATGAAGGCCCCCAACTGGACATCTGGGTAGGAGCCGCGTGCGCGCAGACCCCCTTCCCGAGGCCGCATTCCCTGAGGGCGCTGTGTTCCCGGGGGCGCTGGGTTCCCAGGGGCACTGCGCTGGCGCTGACGTGGCTCTGTGGTCCTCAACAGAACCTGGGTGTGGTGCTGTACGTCCTGGTCTGTGGTTCTCTCCCCTTTGACGGGCCTAACCTGCCGATGCTGAGACAGCGGGTGCTGGAGGGCCGCTTCCGCATCCCCTTCTTCATGTCTCAAGGTGGGTCGTGTGGTCTCGCGTGGGTAGGGGCCTGTGTCTCCTGCAGCCCCTTTGCAGCTGGCTTCTGAGTTGTTGTTGAGTCTGGGAATCAGGCCCAGGTTACTGTGGGCTGCAGGAGAAACCCAGCCCATGGATGCCTTCTCAGTGCCCTATTTCTAGGGTGGACAGGTGCCCTTGCTGCACAGGCTGGTGCCTCGTGCCTGCTGTCCCCGCCCAGCACCCACGCCCAGGGCGCTGGCATCACCCCTGAGCTCAGTCCACTGGCTGTGGCGCACCCGGCTTTTCTGTGTCATAAAGATGCCTGTCCACGTGGTGCTCAGGCGCGGGGCATGGCAGAAGGGTGGACCTAAGTGGTTCTCTGTGTGGTGGACACAAAGTATGGTGGACCCCAGGGGCTGGATCCCTGGCTGGTGGCACCCCTTGGGTGGCAGGACTGAGCCGATGGCCCGGCCCCTGCTCCTGGCCGCTGGCGTGTCAAACCACGTGGGGCGGTGGGTGGGAGCACAGGTGAGGTCCCGCCGCCCTGGCTCAGCCTCCTGCTTCTCCGCAGACTGTGAGAGCCTGATCCGCCGCATGCTGGTGGTGGACCCTGCCAGGCGCATCACCATCGCCCAGATCCGGCAGCACCGGTGGATGCGGGCTGAGCCCTGCTTGCCAGGACCCGCCTGCTCCACCTTCTCCGCGCACAGCTACAGCTCCAACCTGGGCGACTACGACGAGCAGGCGCTGGGTATCATGCAGACGCTGGGCGTCGACCGGCAGAGGACGGTGGAGGTGAGCCCGGCCACACTCGCCCTGGCCTCACCCGCAGGGGCTGGGCGGCTGTCTCGGGAAGCAGGCACTCACCAGCCGAGTTAAAACGGGAGCGCAGGCTAATTTAGGGGCAGGCTTATCCACCCCACTAAAGGATATTCTCAGTCACCCAAGAATAACCTGGGAGCGGGTGGACCCTGGGGCTCCCCGCCGCCCCGTGCTGACCTCTGCTCCTCTTGTTCCCAGTCGCTGCAAAACAGCAGCTATAACCACTTCGCTGCCATTTATTACCTCCTCCTCGAGCGGCTCAAGGAGTATCGGAATGCCCAGTGCGCCCGCCCCGGGCCTGCCAGGCAGCCGCGACCTCGGAGCTCGGACCTCAGCGGTTTGGAGGTGAGGGGGAGGAGTCTCCTGCTGGGCCCCAGGCTCCCTCCACCCTCAGGCACCCTCCCCCGTCAGGCACCCTCCCCCGTCAGGCACCCTCCCCCATCAGGCACCCTCCCCCGTCAGGCACCCTCCCCCGTCAGGCACCCTCCCCCATCAGACACCCTCCCCCGTCAGGCACCCTCCCCCATCAGGCACCCTGTCCCGTCAGGCACCCTGTCCCGTCAGGCACCTCCCCTGTCAGACACCCTCCCCCGTCAGGCACATCCCCCGTCAGGCACCCTGTCCCATCAGGCACCTGCTTGGAGGGCGGTTCCTTGCATGGGCACTGGGTCCCAGGCCATGTGGGGAAGGGGGCGCCAGCTTCCGGGGGCTGGACCCTGCCCAGAGGCCACTTGTCCCTGACTCATGCCGCCTCCTGGCAGTGCAGCAGCAGCACACGGTCCTGAGCCCAGCCTGGCCAGCCAGTGTCCCTGTCAGCTGTCACGCCCACCAGCAGGCAGCTCGCACTCCAGACAGAAGCCAGCTTATCTCTTCTCTCGCTGGCGCTGGTGGTCCTGGAGCCGCTCCCCTGATGGCCTCTTTCCCGTCTGCCAGCTCCAGGTGCCTCAGGAAGGCCTTTCCACTGACCCTTTCCGCCCCGCCCTCCTGTGCCCGCAGCCGCAGACCTTGGTGCAGTCTGTCCTGCAGGCCGAGCTGGACTGTGAGCTCCAGAGCTCGCTGCAGTGGGTGAGTGCCCACAGCGGGTGTGGAGAGGGCTCGCTTCAGCCTAGCCCTGGTGCCCCCAGTGCGCCCGGGTCACCCGGAGCCCAACAAGTCACTGGCTTGTGTCTCTCCAACCCAGCCCTTGTTCTTCCCGGTGGATGCCAGCTGCAGCGGCGTGTTCCGGCCCCGGCCCGTGTCCCCCAGCAGCCTGCTGGACACAGCCATCAGTGAGGAGGCCAGGCAGGGGCCAGGCCTAGAGGAGGAGCAGGACGTGCAGGAGTCCCTGCCCAGCAGCACGGGCCGGAGGCACACCCTGGCCGAGGTCTCCACCCGCCTCTCCCCACTCACCGCTCCATGTAAGTGTCCCCGGAGGCCCAGGAGGACACCGGTGGATAGGCTTACAGTCGATGTGAGGGTGGGCTAATTTAGAATGAATGTTTTGCCCGGCAGCCTCTTAGGTTGGACTTCTCAGGATTTGCCATTTGTTTTAATCCCTGAGACCACACAGTTGATGCTTAGAGCCTGCCCTGCATGTGGTCGTTCTGGTGGAGGATACAGCGTGGGGTTTAGCCTCCAGCAGGGTCCTCCCCAGGCCGCCCCGGGTACTGGGAGGGCAGCCCCTTGGCCTGAGGTCCACCTGTAGCTGCACCGTGATGGTGGCCTGCCTTTGGGGCTCCCTGGGCTCTGGTAGCCTCGAGCCCTCTTCCCACCAGGTTGAGGGCAGGGATGGGGAGGCCGGCACTGCCATGTGTGCGCGGCAGGGGCGGGGAAGCCCGTACTGCAGCGTCAAAAGTGCCGTCCTCCTCCCACAGGTATAGTCGTCTCCCCCTCCGCCTCGGCAAGTCCTGCAGAGGGAACCAGCTCTGACAGTTGTCTGACCTTCTCTGCAAGCAAAAGCCCTGTGGGGCTCAGTGGCACCCCGGCCACTCAGGGGCTGTTGGGCGCCTGCTCCCCGGTCAGGCTGGCCTCACCCTTCCTGGGGTCGCAGTCCGCCACCCCGGTGCTGCCGACTCAGGGGGGCTTGGGAGGAGCTGTACTGCTCCCTGTCAGCTTCCAGGAGGGACGGCGGGCATCAGACACCTCACTGACTCAGGGTGAGCCATGCTCCTCCCACACGCACCTCCACCTTCCCCGGGGAGCCGTGTGTGTCTCTGGCAGCACGTGACTTTGTCCCCCTGTTCTCTACTGGGCCTGGGTGGGACCCTCAGTGCTCTGGGCAGGCTGGGGTGCTCAGTGCTCTGGTGGCTCGGGGGGTTACGGCCTGCTGGGATGGACACATATGTGGGTCCCTGAGCACGCGGCCTCTGTGGCTGGTTCTGAAAGCGCAGGAGACAATTCCGTGTTGGGCAGCACCTCCCGACTTGGAGGAGGCATGGGGTCAGGGAGGGCCTTGGCTGCCAGCTGCCTCCTCGCCACCACGGGGCTTGGGTGCCAGACTCCTGTCTGGCCATGCTTGTGTCACCCGTCTTTTCCTTACCCCCCACCTGAGGCTTGGAGACCCCCTAAGCCAAGGGCTGTGGATGCTGGGCTAGGAGCCGGGAGGCCATTGACCTCCTGATTTGCTCTCCCCGCAGGGCTGAAGGCCTTTCGGCAGCAGCTGAGGAAGACCACGCGGACCAAAGGGTTTCTGGGACTGAACAAAATCAAGGGGCTGGCTCGCCAGATGTGCCAGGCCCCTGCCAGCCGGGCCAGCAGGGGCGGCCTGAGCCCCTTCCACGCCCCTGCACAGAGCCCAGGCCTGCACGGCGTTGCAGCTGGCAGCCGGGAGGGCCGGAGCCTGCTGGAGGAGGTCCTAGAACAGCAGAGGTAGGGCCTGCCCCCACCCTGGGACCCCGGGTGGACACATGGCAGGTTGTCTCCTCCAGGAACCTCATCTGCTAAGCGGTCCCCTCCTCTGTGTAGCCCGGTGCGCACCCCCGCCCCCAGCCAGGGAGGTGTGTGGGGCACAGGTCCTCGGTGCTGAACTATGGGGGTGCAGCAGCGGGTGTGTCTTTTAAAGTCCCTGGGTGGGTGAAGGTGGCGAGGAGTGAGAACGCCTGTGGCCACGTCTCTGATCTGCTGAGAAGCCAGGTGGAGAAAGAAAGGTGGGGAGCAGTCAGGGATCAGCCATGCACCTGCCCTCAGCAGCTGCAGCTGGCAGCTCCACGGGTGGGCCCTGCCACACAGGCACTTGGAAACCCGAGAACCCTGCAAGCCAGCACAGTGACCGCCCGTCCTCTCTTCCCACAGGCTGCTCCAGTTACAGCACCATCCGGCCGCTGCGCCCGGCTGCTCACAGGCCGCCCAGCCAGCCCCCGCCCAGTTTGTGATCGCCCCCTGTGATGGCCCCGGGGCTGCCCCGCTCCCCAGCACCCTCCTCATGTCGGGGCTCCCGCTGCTGCAGCCCCCACTCCTGCAGACCGGCGTCTCCCCAGTGGCCTCGGCGGCGCAGCTCCTGGACACACACCTGCACATTGGTGCCGGCCCCACCACCCTCCCCGCTGCGCCCCCACCACGCCTGGCAAGGCTGGCCCCAGGTTGTGAGCCCCTGGGGCTGCTGCAGGGGGACTGTGAGATGGAGGACCTGACGCCCTGCCCCCTGGGGACCTTTGTCCTGGTGCAGTGAGGGCAGCCCTGCGTCCTGGCGCGGACACTGACTCTTACAAGCAATAACTTCAGAGTAGGTGAAGATGTCTGGACTCAAAGCCAAGAACTTTCTAGAAGCGAAATAAGCAATACGTTAGGTGTTTTGGCTTTTTAGTTTATTTTTGTTTTATTTTTTTCTTGCACTGAGTGACCTCAACTTTGAGTAGGGACTGGAAACTTTAGGAAGAAAGATAATTGAGGGGCGTGTCTTGGGGGCTGGGGCAGGAGGGGAGCTGGGTGGAGGGAACACATCTGCAGTGCCGTGGTGTGGGGATCTCGGCCCCTCTCTCTGGGTTCCTTGTGGTTGAGATGATTACCTCGGATGTCCACGGAAACGAGCGGGCGCATCGTTGTCCGCTTGTGTGTGTGTGTGTGTGTGTGTGTGTGTGTGTCTGCACGCGCGCATTGATTACTATCCATTTCTTTAGTTAACACTCTCCACTTCCTGATTTATGCTTTAATGAAAACTGTGAACTTTCCGCTTCATGTATTGGTTTTAAAGCAGCTCTAAGTGGTCAGCCCAGGCGAGGATCACCTACAGGTTCTAGGAATTCTCTCCGCTGAAATCAAAACCTGGAAGACACGTTGTTCTCATTTTAGATGAGAAGTTTTATAAACTACTCAAGAGTTAGTTTTCCAGGACTCTTTGGAGGAACCGCAGGAAGAACCTCAAAGAGGGCAGATGTGACTTCAAAGTGCGAGGGACTCTGTCCTGAGGGGCCCTTGGCCCTGAGCCCCCAGGCACCCTTGCAGAAGCCCAGAAGCTTCTTCCTGCTGCACCTCCCGTTTCCGCTGCTGATGACGTTGATGCATTTCATGATGGGGTCCAACAAGAGCACCTGACTTGGGTGAAGTTGTGCAATATTGGAGGCTGACTGCAGGGCTGGGCAGCTGGGAGACGGGTTCATGGCTCATGGCTCAGGGCCATGCCTGCCTGGGCCGGGACCCCCCGACCTCCCTGACTGCCCCTACCTGGGCTCTTCTTTGGCTTTTGTTCAAGGAAGGTAAAGTGAGAGGTTTAGGTCAGTGTTTTCAAGTTTTTGTTTCTTTTTTTAAAGCAAATCCTGTACATGTATCTACACGGGAGACAGGTAAACACTACTTATTTGTTATATTTTGTACTACACGTTTGTGTTCCAGGTTTAAGCTTCCCTCAGTCGTGTTGTTAAGAAGCGTCCCTGTCAGCACAGGTGTGCGTTGAGGAAGGAGCCCCAGGGCCTTCCCTCCCTCAGCACTGGGGTGGAGGCCGCAGGAAGGGGCAGCCCTTACCTGGCAGGTCCGGGCGCACCTCTGGCAGGTGGACTCCGTGGGGCTCCACCAGCCAGAAGCCTCTGGAAGGCAACAAAGGCAGTGCTGCTCCCACTCGCCCTGAGTCCAGTCCCCGCCCTCAAACCCAGCCCAGGTGCCTTCAGCTACTTCGGCTTCTCACACCCTGCAGTGTTAAACAGAGGCATTGAGAAAGGGGAAAGGCGGGTACTTTTAAAAGCCAAAGATTGACCCAGTTACTTGAGGGTAGGGAGGTGGGCCCAGTGCAGGAGGCTGCATCCCTGCGCTGCCGGCGCCCACCGGGGGCTGCGCCTGTGCCGTGCCGCAGGGAAGCTGGCTGCCCCTGTTCCTGCTGCTGCTGCTGCTGCTCTGTGGCTGTTTCAAAGACTGGACGAGAGGCTGTCTGGAGGGCAGACCTGGTGCCTTGCCGCAGAGAAAACACCAAAGTCTCCTGTTCGCTCATAAAGAAGTCTTTGGGATGGGAGAGCATCCAGACCATCTTGGGGCAGCCAGGCCCTTGCCTTCATTTTTACAGAGGTAGCACAATTGATTCCAACACAAAACCCCTTCCCCTTTTTAAAATGACTTCTGTTCTAATGCCACAGATCAAAGGCCTCAGAAACCATTGTGCATTTCCCCTTTGAAGCAATGACGAGCACTTTACTTTCACAGTGGTTTTTGTTTTTTCTTATTGCTGTAGAACCTCTTTTGGAGGATGTTAAAGGCGTGTTTTTCTTGTTTTTTTAAGAGTGTGCTATGTGTTTTGTAGATTTCTTGACAGTGCTGTAATACAGACGGCGAGGCAATGGCCTATTTAAAGACACTACGTGATCTGATCGAGATGTACATAGTTTGTTTTTTTTTTTTTTTTTACCATAACTGAATTATTTTCTCTCTTATATTAACATGAGAAATGTATGCCAAATGATTAGTTGATGTATGTTTTTTAATTTAATATTTAAATAAAATATTTGGAAGGAAAAAACCTTGACTTTTCCCCTTCCTCTCTCATCTCTCTGGGAGCTCTTTCCTTCCGAGCAGCTTCCCTGAGAGGCCACATCCTCCAGGCTTGTGGAAGTTTCAAATCTTAAAGAGGAGGGCGCGGTGCCAACTCCTGCATTCCAGCTCACCGCAGGGAACTAACGGCCTTCCGTCTGAAGAGGACCCCTCCCCTGCGGCAGCCACAGGTGGCCCCGTGGTCTGCCCCCTCCTCAGGACTCTTCCCCAGTGGCCGGGCTCAGTCATTGAAAGTCTCAGCGCCGCCTGGGGCTGCCGGCACCATCCATCCTTAACCCGTCCTCCGCCAGGTTCTCTGAGCCGGTTATAAATTAAGCAGTTGCAAGAATCTCACAGCCAAACCATTTCCTGGTCTCTAAAAGACTTCATCACCTTCTAGCGATAGGGCGCGCATTGCTGCTTGTAAGAACAAATGATTTGTTCATGTTGGCACCTGGTGGATATTTTGGTTAAAAACAGCTCTTCAACCTCTCCGCTCCCATTAAGGTGTCATTACCAAAGTGGACCCCCTTGTGCACTGTTGGTGGGAGGGTCAATGGCACAGCCTTTGTGGAAAGCAGTGTACCCGCTCCTCAAAAGATTCGAACCACCACATGATCCGGCCGCTCCTCCTAATGGTACGTACCCCGAAGAACTGAAGGCAAGGTCGGGAGAGGTTTGTACACCCACGTTCACAGCAGCACGACAGCCATACTAGGAGGCAGCCCGAGGGGCCGTCAGCTGATGAAGGGATCAAGAAGATGTCCGTGCCGGCAGTGGAACAGGCCTCAGCCTTACAAAAGGCAAGCCCAGCACGGCCTACAGCGAGGATGGACCCTGAGGACGCTGTGCTCAGTGGAACAAGCCAGTCGTAAAAGAACACACACGCGAGGTCCCTAGAGGGGTCAGATTCACAGAGACACAAGGTGGAGTGGGGGATGCTGGGGGCTGGGGGCTGGGGGAGGGGCTGCTGAGCCAGAGATGAATGGGTAGGAATTGCAGTTTAAGAGGATGAAAAGTTCTGGAGTTGGGCAGTGGTGATGGGTGCATAATAGTATGAACGTTCTTAATGCCACTCAACTGTGTACCCAAAAATGGTTAAAATGATAAGTTTTATGTTATGCGTATTTTACTACTTTTTTTTTTTTTTTTTTTTTTTTGAGCCTTGCTTTGTCACCCAGGCTGGAGTGCAGTGGCATGATCTTGTCTCACGGCAACCTCCATCTCCCAGGTTCAAGCGATTCTCCTGCCTCAGCCTCCTGAGTAGCTGAGATTAGAGGCTCCCACCACCATGCCAGGCTAATTTTTGTATTTTTAGTAGAGATGGGGTTCCACTATGTTGACCAGGCTGGTCTCAAAACTCCTGACCTCAAGTGATCTGCCCATCTCAGCCTCCCAAAGTGAGGAGATTACAAGCGTGAGCCATTGTACCCGGCCCACCATTTTTTAAAGAAGAAAACAAAGTTTTCTCTCAAGGGGGCAGATGCCCAGAGTGGACAACAGTTCTCACGAGGAGAGCAGGCAGGAGCCGTGGGCTGGGGCGGGCACGGGGCAGGCCACTGTCGGTGGTGAGGTTGGCCGGGCATAAGTGTGGCTGGGGCCAGCCTGATGGTTCCTGCAGCCCTGCTCAGACAGGGCGTCCTGGCCCTCGGGAGAGCCTGCCCTGTGACGGCCCCTCAGGCAGCTGGGTGGTGGGAGAGGACAGGGGTAGGGGCTCTTCGTCCTCTGAGTCATCTCTGCGGTTTTGCTGCCTCTAAGAACAGAGCAGTAACCTCTGAGATCCTGGCGGTGACTGGAGCTGGCTTAGTGGCTTGAGGCCATCTGACAGGGAGGCCAAACCAGAGCTCAGCACTCCTGAGCGAGCGGAGGCCCCTGTTCAGGCCATGCCTGTGTGGGGGAATCTGGCAGGGGAGCTGGGGGCCCACGGAGCTGCTCTTTCTCCAGGCAGCCTCGTCAACCCGCTCAGAGTGGGGCCGCCTCGGGACACCGAGGTTGGGCTGTGTGGCATCCGCTGAACAAGGAGCTGGGCGGCTGTGCTGAGGGCACCTGTGTTTATTGTTTGGGAGCGTGGAGCCTTAGAAAGCAGGAACCTCGAGGCAGAACCTCTTGTGCATGCGAATTCAGGTCCTGTCTCAGCTCCCCCACCCAGTGGTCAGCTCCTGGTGGGGATGACTGTGTCTCGTGGTGCCCCAGGGGACCGAAGCAGCCCCAGCAGGTAGCAGCTCCCTGACACACAGCACTGGCAAAACCATCCCTGCGTCTCCCATGCTTGGGCGCTTCTTCCCAAACTCGTGACGGTGGCAACAATGATGGCGAAGATGATGGTAATAAAGGCTTAGACTTTTCAGGTTGCAAGTTGGAGCCCCGCTTGGGGAGCCTCCTGCAGGCCTTGTAGGACCCCAGAATTCTGCCCTGGGCTCCTTGATCTGCTCCTGAGTCATTTCAATCCCTCTGCTGGGGAGATCCCGATGGGTAGAGGGAGCTGGCCACACCCATGGGTGTGTTTGCCCCTTGCCTGAGGGTCCCTCCACGGCCCCTCGCCCAGGTCTGGCACCGTGAGTGTCCCCCACCCACCCCGGGTGTTTTGCAGGATGTTCTCGTTGAGAACACGTTCCTTCCTGCTGGGACTTGGCTGGGCTGAGCCGGGCCCCGGCGCACCCTCGACGCACCCCTAGTACTCGATGGCACTTCTGAGCCATGCAGGGCTCTGGGGTTCTGAGACTTTCTTTATCAGTCTGGTGAGGGGCCAGGTACTGCCTGGAGCTTTAACTGAAGCAAACTAAGTGACTGTCTTGTCCTTGCTAAAACAAGACGGAGGCTTGCCCAGCCAGCTGACGTGCAGAGTGGCACGGTGGCTGAGAACGTGGCCTCCTTGGCCGCACGCCTGGGTTTGCGTTCTGGCGCTGCAGCTTTCCAGCCCTTCGTTGTTGATGCCATGGCCACACGTGCTCCGGGTCAGCAGGCCGCTCCCATGACAAGGGCACCATATGCAGGGTGCACAGTGGGCCCTGAGGAGACATGGTGGCGTCCCCAAGCGCCATCCCCAGCAAGAACGGGGCCAGACACCCTACAGGGAAGAAGCACTGTGGTTGACCGGATTGTTGGCGACCCGGCCACCTGCTTATTCCGTCGTGGACGCACCTCCTCTCGCAGGGGTGGGAGCGGAGGCCTTCGCCTGGAGGCGCCTGGGCCCTGCCTCTGTGCTTTTCTGTCAGCCCAAACCGGTGGCGCTCTCCTCGCTAGGCCACGGGATAGGAAGGAGGCTGGCTGGAGGCTTTCAGAAATACTGTCTCCCAGGAATGGGACTGGCTTCTCGGGGTGGGGGTGGGGAGAGAGGGGATGCCCCAGCCAGAGCGCGGTCCCTGGGATGAGCTTGGAGGGAGCTGAGGGAAGTTCCACCTGTTTCTGCACGTGCTGGCCTCCCTTGGAGGCAGGAACTGAATCTGACTTAAGAGGAACTGACTCGCTTGGAGTGGAAGGAACAGAGTTGGCCTCTTAGTTTTCCTTCCGGAATAACCCCAGGGCGTTGAGGCGGCGTGCTGGTGAGGGCTTGGGGCGGCGTGCTGGTGAGGGCTTGGGGCGGCGTGCTGGTGAGGGCTTGGGTGAACACAGCCGCCCGGCATGTGGCCCCACCTCTGATCTTAGGAGAAGTCTGCTGTTCAGAGCCAGTGGGTCCTGAGGAAGGTGTCTGGGTCTGGCTCTTCAGAGAGCAGGAGGGCTGGGCTCCGGGTTCCTGCCTATGCAGCTGGTGTGGCTGCCTGGCGGAGAAGAGAGAGGAGGAGAGGGAAGGGAGAGGGGAGAAAAGAAGAGGAAAGGAGAGAGAGAGGAGGGAGGCAGAGAGGGAGGGAGAGAAGAGAGAAGGAGAGAGAGAGGGAGGGAGAAAGGGAGGAGAGAGGAAGGAGAGAGGGAGATAGGAGGGAGGGAGGAGAGAGGAGGGAGGGAGGGAGGAGAGAGGAGGGAGGGAGGAGAGAGGAGGGAGGGAGGGAGGGAAGGAGAGAGGAGGGAGGGAGGGAAGGGAGGAGAGAGGAGGGAGGAAGGGAGGGGAGGAGAGAGGAGGGAGGGAGGGAGGGAAGGAGAGAGGAGGGAGGGAGGGAGGGGAAGAGAGAGGAGGGAGGGAGGCAGCAGGGGAATGTTCAGTTCCTTTCCTCAGGGGAACTCCTGGGGTCTTGGTCTGACTCACTTTTTTCTAATTATTATTATTTCACTTATTTGAATGTGATCTATGTTAAAAGAAAAAAGAAAGAAAGAGAAAGAGAAAGAAAGAAAGAAAAAAGAAAGAAAGAAAGAAAAAGAAAAAGAAAGGAGAAAGAAAAGAAAGAAAGAGAGAGAGAGCGAGAGAAAGAAAGGACTTAGAAAAGTACTCAGGGAACCCAGGTGGCCAGAAATGCTCCATTCCCCTTTTGTCCTTTGCAGTGTTCTGGGCTGGAATGAATGGGCTTCCCCAGCAGATTTTAGGGGCTTTTCTTTGAAATTTGAAGGGGAAGGTACCTTCCTGTGATCACAGAGCGTGCTGCCTTCGAGCCAAGAGGTTAAGTGAAAAGCCCGGGGCTCGGGGTTCCGGGGGGATGGGGGGAGGGGGCGGAAGACTGTGAGGTGCAGGGAAGAAGGCAAATCCCTCCCAGCAGAAATGTGCCCCGAACAAATCAGCCCCACTGAGCTTCCAGTGACCTGAACCAAATACATTGTCTCTGGCGCAAAGTTCAAGGAGTTCTGCCAGGCACCCACCTGGGTCACCACCGTCAGGATCCACGCACAGAGCACGCCTGTCACCCAGAAAACTCCCCCGGGCTCTCCACCCCGCGTCCTTGCCGTGCTCCCGGCCCCAGGCAACGGATGACCTGCTTCCTGTCCCTGGGTGTGGGTTTGCATTTTCCAGAATTCCTCGGAATGGAATCAGACAGCGTGCGCTTCTGATGGGTTTGGCTTGTCTCCGCATAGTTACGTGGCTTCCTCCACGTGCCACGCATTCGGAACTCGTTCCTGTTTCCTGTTGAGTCGTGTTCGGTGGTGGGGAAGGCCGCTGTTTGTTTATCCACTCACCTGGTGATGGACGTTCGGGTGGTTCCCGGCATGGGGTGATTATAAACGAGGTTGCTATGCATCCTGGTGTGGACGTGTCTCATTTCTCTTGGGTAATGCAGGCCAAGGTGCAGAGGCTGGCTCGTGTGGCATGAGAGCAACTCACTTGACAAAAGCCGCCCAGCTGCTCTCCAAGGTGGCTGCTCCTATTTGCTTTCCTGCCCACCACGTATGAGAGCTCCAGTTGCCCCAACCCTCACCGTCACTTGGCGTTGTCAGTATTTTAAATTTTAGCCGCTTGGATAGTCTGTTGTGGCATCTTATCATGATTTTATCTTGCATTTTCCTGATGACGGGTGATGTTTCCCATCTTGTAATTAGTCATTCTATTTTTCATATTTATTTGCATCTTTGCTGGGTGTTGTTTTTGTTTTTTGAGACAGGGTCTCGCTCCGTCACCCAGGCTGGAATGCAGTGGTGCCATCTTGGTTCACTGCAACCTCTGTCTCTTGGGCTCAGTCAATCCTCCCATTTCAACCTCCCGAGTAGCTGGAACTACAGACATGCGCCACCGTGCCTGGCTAATTTTTGTATATTATTTTGGGTAGAGAAGGGGTTTCATGATGTTGCCTAGGCTGGTCTTGAACTCCTGGGCTAAAGTGATCCTCCAGCCTCCCAAAGTGCTGGGATTACAGGCATGAGCCCCCGTGCCCCGCCTTTGCTAATTTTTATTGTGTTGTTTGAATTCGTATTATTGAATTGTAGGAGTTCCTTATATTATGAACCCAAGTCCCTTTGTCACATGGGTGTATGGGTCTGTACCCCCTCCTCCCGCCACACACAGAATATTTCTCTCCACTGTGGCTTGCCTTTCATTTGAAGAGTGAAGAGTTGAAGGTTTTTATTGTTACGAAGTCCGGCTGATCATTTTATCTTCTGCAGCTGATGCTTTTTGTGTCTTATCCAAGAAAGCTCCATCTACCCCGGTGCTGGGGGCTCTCCTGCGTGCCCTTCCAGTGGGTTTATGCTTTCAGCCTTCATGTCTACACCCCTGTCCACTTTGAGTTGATTTTTGCCTCTGGTTTGGGATAGCAGTTGAGGTTCATTTTTATTTTATTTTTTTTCTGTGGATAACCAGTTGTTCCAGCGCCATTTACTGAATGACTCTGCTTTGCCCATTGAATTAATATGACACATTTGTGAGAAATCAAGCAACCATCAACTCGAGAGTCTGCCTCTGGGCTCTGCTCTGTTCTGCTGATCTGTTGTTCTGTGGCACGGCACATGTCTCTTTTTTTTTTCACCCAGGCTGGAGTACAGTGGCACGATCTCGGCTCCCTGCAAGCTCCGCCTTCCGGGTTCACACCATTCTCCTGCCTCAGTCTGACGAGTAGCTGGGACTACAGGTGCCCACCACCACGCCCGGCTAATGTTTTGTAATTTTAGTAGAGACGGGGTTTCACCGTGTTAGCCAGGATGGTCTGGATCTCCTGACCTTGTGATCTGCCCGCCTCAGCCTGGGATTACAGGCGTGAGCCACTGTACCTGGCCAGCACAGCACATGTCTTGATTATTCTTATCCTCATAGCTTAAATCTTGATGAAACCAAGTAGTAGAAATCATCTAATTTTGTTCTTTCTCTAAATTATTTCTGCTTTTTTTGGTCTTTTACATTTCCATATACATTTTAGAATCAGCTTGTCAATTTCTGCACCTTGTATTGATTCTAACGACTTGTGTAGGACTGTTATTATTTCTTCCTTGAATGTTTGAGTCCCTAAATGCTTCTTTCAATCACAGAAGGCTTTGGGGCTAGAGTTTCTTAGTCAGAAGGTTTTGAATCCCAAATTCAGTTTCTTTAGCAGGTTGAGAGCCATTCAGATCTGGGATTTCATTTTTGAGTGAGTTTGGAAGTTCGTGTCTGTCATGGCACATGCTCCTGTCCACTGGGTTGTCAGGTCTATTGGTGTAAAGTTCACAATATTCTCTCTCTTTTTTTTTTTGTTTTTTTGTTTTTTGAGATGGAGTCTTGCTTGCTCTGTTGCGCAAGCTAGAGTGCAGTGGGGCGCTCTCGGCTCACTGCAAATTCCACTCCCAGGTTCAAGTTCAAGCTCTCTGCTTGAACTCCCAGGTTCAAGCGATTTTCCTGCCTCAGCCTCCGGAGTAGCTGGTAGTACAGGTGGCTGCCACCACACCCAGCTAATTTTTGTATTCTCAGTAGAGACAGGGTTTCACCATATTGTACAGGCTGGTCACGACCTCCTGACCTCAGAAGATCTGCCCACCTCAGCCTCCCAAAGTGTTAGGATTACAGGCATGAGCCACCATGCCTGGTCCACAGTATTCCTTTGTTACCTTTCTGTTGTGTAGAATCTGTGCCAATGTCTTCCATCTCATTTCTGATATTAAAGATCTGTATTTACTCTCTTTTATCTTTTTGATTGGAAGTTTACCAATTTATTTTAATTTTCCAAGATCCACCCTTGAGTTCCATGGATTTGCTTTATTGCTTATTCATTTTCTATGTAACTGAGTTCCTCTCTTTATTATCACCCTTTTCTACTTCGAGTTGAATTTTCTCTTCTCTAGCTGTTTAAAAGATCAAATCATTGATTTTATATCTTGTTTCTGATATAAACACTTAAAACTCTGATTTCTCTAGAAGCATGACTTTAGTTACATCCTGTATATTTTGGTGTGTTGCGTTTTTATTTTCATTTAGTTCAAAATGTTTTCTATTTTTAGGCCGGGCGTGGTGGCTCATCCTGTAATCCTAGCACTTTGGGAGGCTGAGGCAGGTGCATCACCTGAGGTCAGGAGTTTGAGACCAGCCTGGCCAACATGGTCAAACCCTGTGTCTACTAAAAATACAGAAGTTAGCCGGCTGTGGTGGCATGCACCTGTCATCCCAGCTACTTGGGAGGCTGAGGCAGGAGAATCGCTTGAACCTGCGAAGCAGAGGTTGCAGTGAGCCGAGATCGCACCACTGCACTCCAGCGTGGGCGACAGAGCAAGGCTCCGTCTCAAAAAAAAAAAGCAAAATGTTTTCTGTTTTTCTTGTAATTTCTTTCTTTACCTGTGGATCACTTAGAAATGTGTTTCATTTCTAATTATTTAATACTTAGCCATTTTTAGGTGTCTTTTAGTTGTTCGTTTTTAATTTACAGCTGACGGCTTGGGTCTGCTCCATGTGCCATGAGAAGAGTGCACATTCTGCTGTGGTCGGGGGAGGTCTCCAGACATCCAAGCGAGCTGGCGATGCTGTTGTTGGAGCCGTCTACATCCCACTGACCTTCTGTCTTCTTTCTCCGTTCATTGCTGAGGGAGGAGTGTCGAGGTGGTGGACGGAGCTCGTGCCTTCATCTGCGTCTTCATTGCTCTCAGTTCTGGATGCATATTTTGAAGCTTTTCATCAGGTGCGTGCGTATTTAGGACTGTGTGTCTCCTTAACGGGCTGACCCTTTTGTCACTGATGAACTGTCTCAACGTGTCTTCGTCCGTCTTCCTTGCCCTGGAGTCCACGGTGCCTGCGATGTTCACGGCCATGCCAGCTGCCCCGGGCCCAGGGTTTGCATGCTGTATCTTTGACCATTTCTATATTTGCAGTCTGTCTTTGTCTTTCAGGTGTGATTCTTGCAGACAGCGTACATTTGAGTCTTTGATTTTTAGCCAGTCCAACCATCTCTGCTTTTCGTTGGTGAGTTTAGCCCATTTAACTTTCTTTTTTTAACTTTTTTATTTCCATGGGTTTTGGGGGGAACAGGTGGTGTTTGGTTACACGAGGAAGCTCTTTAGTGGTGATTTGTGAGATTTTGGTGCACCCATCACCCGAGCAGTGTACACTGAACCCGATCTGTACTCTTTTATCCCTCAACCCCTTCCCACCCTTTTGCCCTGAGTCCCCAAAGTCCATTGTGTCGTTCTTATGCCTTTGCATCTGCATAGCTTAGCTCCCACTTATAAGTGAGAACATATGCTGTTTGGTTTTCCATTCCTGAGAATGGATTTCACTTAGAATAATAGTCTCCAATCCCATCCAGGTTGCTGCGAATGCCATTACTTCATTACTCCTTATGGTTGAGTAGTATTCCATCGTATATATACACCACAGTTTCTCTATCCACACGTAGGTTGCTGAAGCCCATTTAGCATTGAGTGTAAGGAATGACGTGCCTGCATTCCTGCCTTCTTGCTCTGTGTCCGGCTGGTTTGTCTCGTCTCCTCTTTGTTCCTGAGAATGTCCTCTCTTCATGTCGTCTCCTGGGTTGACTGTGCTTTAATTACCTATTGTATCTCCATGTGGGAAAGGGATGGGGGGTACACACGCCTCTGTCCACGTCTTCGTGGTCAGACAGTAGATGCCAGGCCACAGCAAGCATTCGGGAGGCTGTGGGCTTGCCTGAAGCCATCACTCTCACTGTGTTTGGTGGAATGGTGTTCTTATAACATTTATTTTTATGATAACAATGACAAAACACATTTGAAAACCACTAACAAATGCAACAGCCGCAATTGGTAGGTGTGGCAATGACAGCTTCTCTAGGATGGGGTGGATTTGTGTGCCTACAAGTCCCAAGCCCACACAGAGGCCGGCCAGTTCCGTCTGTAGGACTTGCCTTGCTCACACGTGACATCTGGCACCTGGCGGCTCCTCCCTGCAAAGCCCTGTAGCCTCACTGAGCTGTACAACTGCTCCAAGCCCTTCTCTTCCGCCTGCCAGGAGGGTGCCAGCCATGCCTGCCCCCGGGTGTTTGAGGACACAGCAAGGGCAGGCCTGGGGCGAGCCTGGTGGGGGGACCCAGGCAAACGTGAGCCATGGTCAGTCACAGTTGGGAAGCTTGTCCTGGGATGTGTGCAACCTGGTTACGCCAATGTGTACATCAACTCTTGCCAGGGAAAGGTGAAGCTCGGGGCCCAGAGGCCTGGGCTGAATTTCAGCTGGGTCCTGGTCCTGGACGTGCCTGCTGTCCATCTTAGCAGACCCCAAAGAGCAAGTGGGAGAAGGAAACAGGCTTGCCAGCAGGGCCAGCTCTCCAGAGGGCATAGGGCAGCCTTCCTCATGTGGGCAACGGTCGGCCTACTGGTGTAGAGCCTTCTAATGCCACAGTAGGGCCAGCCAGGTCCTTGAGCCAGGTCCTCGGGCCAGCCCCAGGGCCAGCCCAAGGCCTTTTCTGGCACTCAGCTGGATCAAAGTCTTGGCTTTCAAAGGGGACTCCCTGGGCAGAGGTTGCAGTTTCCAGTATCAGTGGTGACAGGGTCGGGCCTGGCTGGAAGGGCCTGGAGCCCTGCTGGCCACCACCCTGCGAGCCCGCCTGACACCTGGGGAACCTGGGGGCTCTGCCCACCCTTTCCCGTGCCCAGGGTTGCAGGCAGGCCGTGCCATGGCATTCTGGGCAGGTGCATTGAAGACGTTTAATGGGCGAGTTCCCTCTTGGCATGGGGTATAATTAATTTTCCTGAAATAGGCATGACAGCCCAGCAGTCTGCGTGTCTGAGTCAGGCAGTGATTATTGCCTCTCACCGGCATGATGCACCATCGACCACTCAGAATTCAGAGCACCACGGCTCCCCGGGCCCTGCTGGGGTGGTGCAGGGGGTTCAGGACTGGCCAGGGCTTGGGAGATGCTACCCCACTCAGAACCACCCTGCCTGGAAGCTTGGGATCCAAGAGGTGCTGTGGCTCCTAGGTGTAGGGTTGGCACCAAGGGTGGCGGGAAGGTTACAGCAGTGGGTGAGGGAGGGGGAGGTCCAGCAGAGCTTGCAGGGGATGTCTGGAGCTGCCCTTGGTGAGTGGAGCGCACAGCTGGATCCTGTGGGGGACGGGGGCATACCCCAGCACACACCCTGGCAATGCCCCCAGTCGGGAGAAAGAGCCCGGCTCCAGTGATGTGGGCTGGCCACGGTCGGGAGCAGTGGTCCAAGCAGGGTGAAGCTTGCTTTCATGTGTCCTGGGCCACAGTGCTGTGGGGTCACCCCCTTGCTCCCACACCGGGCAGTTTCTGGGAGCAGGAGCTGGAAGTGCAGGGCAGGCTCAGCCCAGTGGGCAGTGACGGCCGCCTGGCCCTCCCATCACAGAGCCTGTGGCGGCTCTGGGCACCCCTCCCACCTGGGGCTGAGCTGTTTCCCACCCCAGGCCTTGCTGACCATCCAGGTCCAGGGTCTCCCAGGGATGGGCTCTGTATGTGGGATCCATATGTGTCCCAGGGCCCCTGCTGTGGCCAGGCTGTCATCCCTAGGGGCTTCTGGTCTCATTTCTACCCCACAGCAGGTGCCCTCACACCCTCCCCTCTGCTTCCTGGACCCAGCCACCGGCTTCTCCCTGCTTTCCTGATTGCACATGCTCAGAGGCCTGTCCCAGAGGCTGTGGCCACCGTGGTTTATGTCCTGAACGCTGCTGTGCCCAGGCCCCTGGGGATGTGTACCCTGAGGTTGTCATCACAGCCTCCCTGCTTTATGGGCCAGGAAACTGAGGCACATGTGGCTGGGGGACCAGAGGTGGGCAGGAGCCCCCAGCAGCGTTCCCGTGACAGGGCTGAATTGTCCCTGCCTGGCACCCAGATGGGGCAGTTGGTGTAAGCAGGGGTGCATGTCTGCCCATCCAGGGCAGGTGTCGGCCCTGAGGGTGCAGTCGTCTGCAGCTGCAGGACCCCAATCCCCTCAGATGGCAGATGGTTGGACTCCGGGACATTCCCCGGACGCAGGGCTGGGGGTGTGGGCCTCTGGATGCAGAGGCCGGCTAGGCTGCCCTCTCCCACCTCCTATTCCTGGGGCTCATCTTCCTGTGTCAAAGGGTGAGGCCTCATGCGTGGGTAAGGCAGGGAGCAAAGCAGAGATTTTGTCCTCACAGGGGTGCAGATGGGGAAACTGAGGTCTCAGGTTAGCTGGGAAGTACATAAGGGTGTCGCCCTGTGGCTGAGCAGAGTGGCCAGCCCCATCCTCCTCTTTCCCTCGCTGGGCACGGGCAAGCTCTCCCGCTCCTCCTTCCCTCGCTGGGCACGGGCAAGCTCTCCTGGCAACGTCACCAAGGCCTCTCAGTCAACCCACTTCACAGAGGGAGAGCTGAAGTTTAAAGCCTTCAGTCCAGATCACAGAGACGGTAAATGTCCAGATCACAGAGACGGTAAATGTCCAGATCACAGAGACGGTAAATGTCCAGATCACAGAGACGGTAAATGTCCAGATCACAGAGACGGTAAATGTCCAGATCACAGAGATGGTAAATGCCAAGCGGGTCAGACCCTGGTCCTGCAGCCGGACCTCTGAGTCCCCCGGGCAGTGACGGACCTCTAGGGCATTCCTGGGTTTTGTTGCCTGTGCTGCCCCCCAGGGCCCCTCCCTACCACCGGAGATGCTGCCTGAGAGCGGGGCTCAGTGGGTGGCCAGGCCCCTCTCCCACCCCACCCCCGCAGGAGGAAGGCCTCGGCCGACCTCCACTTTCACTTTCTTTTTAAGAAGGAGGTGTTACGGGTTGAATTGTGCCCCCAAAATGGCCTGTCCAGGTCCCAGCCCTTGGCACCTGATCTCATCTGAAAATAGAGTCTCTGTAGATGTCATATCAAGTTAAGATGAGGTCGTGCTTGAGCAAGGTGGGCCTGATCCCCATATGACGGGGGTCCTGTCATAGGGACATCTGAAAGGAAGGGAAATTGGGACCCAGAGTCATGGGCACAAGGGAGATGGCCATGTGAAGACGGAGGCTGGAGTGGCACAGCCACAAGCCAAGGGCCACCGGGGGCCACCAGGAGCTGGAAGAGATGGACGAGGCAGGGAAGGATCCTCCCCTAGAGCCCCTGGAGCGTGCGTGGCCCTGCCCACGTGTTGATTTTGAACTTCTGGCCTCCAGAACTGTGATGGGATGAATTTCTGCAGCCACAGGAAACTAAGATTGAAGCCCAAACACGCCAGTTCCTGGCTGTGAAGGACAAAGACCCACGCGCTGAGTCACCAGGGGCTACCAGCGAAGAGCCTGGGCCGGGGACCTAGCCCCAGAGCCCAAAATCCCCATTTCCAGTGCTCAGTTGCCCCATGATGTCCGTTCTCCTGCCCTCTCCACGCTCCAGGGCCCTCTTTTTGTAAAGAGGAAATCTTTTCCCCACGGAATGACTCCCTCCTCCAACTCAAACTCCATCATATTTCTGCTTTGAAACAGACACTTCTGCTGTGAGTAGCGGCATCTTTAATAAACACATCCTCCTGTCGGGGTGGACAGAGGAATAAAAACATCCTCCTGTCGGGGTGGACAGAGGAATAAACACATCCTCCTGTTGGGGTGGACAGAGGCAGCTGCAGAGACACGGAAAACAGGGAGGAGAGCCCTTGCTAGCGGGCAGGACCCGCAACTCCCCAGCCTCCCCTTCCCTGCCCACTTCTGCTTCCTCCTCTTCGTGGGGTGCCCCTGGGCTCTCCTCCCCCATGGTCCCCAGAAACAACCTTGGGACTCCTTACGTCCTGCGACCTCCTCGGAGCTGTTCTGGGGGCTCTTGGCGCTCGGAGCCGCACTGAAGTGCTTTCCCGGGCAGGTGGGGACCTCAACATGCGGGACTCTCAGAAGGCTGGACCCAAGCGGGGACACGGGCCGCCTGTTCCTGCTGAACCCACACGAGCTCTGTTTCCCTCCTCCTCAGGCTGCCTGGAAGCCCCAGCTCCGTCCTGGGAAATGGCTCCTGGGTCTCCTCCAGGCTTCCGGGACCTTAGCCTTGCAGGACTGCTAGGGGTGGGAGGGATGCCTTGCCCCTGGACATGGAAGCCACTGTGAGGGCAGGTCTGGCTAGGAGGGGGCAGGGGTGCCAACCGGGCATGGGGAGGGTTTCTGCAGGGGGCAAACCTTGTGGGGAGTTGGCCACTCAGGGCAGGCCAGGGAGGGCAGGAATGGAGGTGGAAGGCATCTGGGGCAGGGCAGGGCCAGGCCTGCCCCACCCCAACCACAGAAGGGCCTACCCAGGGGTGGAGGAACTGGGTGGGCCTGTGTCTGGGGTCAGCCCGGTCCCCAGTGGTGTGACCGGGGCTAGGTATGGGGTTGTGGTGAGAGGGGTTCATTCCTGGCACGCCAGGCACTGCTCCTGGGCCTCAGAGCCGGACCTCCCAGTGGCTGGGGTCTAGGCTGCTGATAGGCACTCGTCCTGGTGAGGACCCCAGCAGATGGGTCAGGGCGACCTGGGATGGCGGAGGGCAGGTGGGGAGGCTGTGGGATGTGCCTGCCGGGAGGGAAAGGGCTGCGCTCCGTGCCCACCCCGGGGGCTCCCTGTCCTTGCTCTGCTCCCTCTGGCCTGTGTGTCTACGAGCCCTGCCCATCCACCTGTGCATTCGGTTTGGTACAAAATCCCCTGGCAACGCTTTCTGTGGGTCTGCATCTTAACACCCCTTTCCTTCCGCCAAGCAGGCCCTGTGTGTCTGCTGATCGGGAGCACAGAGGGCCTAGTGGACAGCTACACCCCAGGGTGGCCTTGGGCCTGGGGGCCCGGGAGGAGCGGGCTGTGAGCAGCTCCCAGCAGCCAGGCCTGTGGGCTGAGATGGTGGCGGTTTCCTGCCCTGCCTGTCCTCCCCACCGGGGTCAGGCGGCTCCTCTCCTGACCTAGTACTTAGAAACGACACAGCATCCCACAGAGCCTCCTGCTGTGCCTCTGGGGGCCGGGCCTGCCTGAGCCTCACATGCCAGCCTGGCAAGGCTGCTGCTCTCGGGCAGGGGCCCTTCTGGGGTCAGGGACAGGTGGTCTTTCCCCACTTGGGAAAGAGGGAAGTGAAAACCCGAGAGGGAAGTGGTTTGCCCCAAGCTGGCAGAGCGAGTCCGGGGCAGGAAGTCACAGTAGTCAGGCGTGCCGGAGCCGGCGAGAGGGGGCCGGCCGGTGGCTGGTCTCGGTTCCAGAGCCTCAGGGGCCTCCAGTGAAGAATACAGGGCCCCTGCCCACCCTGTGGCCAGAACCCTGGATGCACATGGCAGCCACTCGAGGCCCCAGGACAGCGTGTCGGGGCATCCTCAGGGCAGCACCCCGGTTTCCTGCCCCCTCGCTCCCCGGCTGCACCGGGCTTAGCCTCCCGGGGATGTGCGACATTGCCCCTCTCCTGGTCCCCACCGCGGGGATGTGCGACATTGCCCCTCTCCTGGTCCCCACCCCGGGGATGTGCGACATTGCCCCTCTCCTGGTCCCCACCGCGGGGATGTGCGACATTGCCCCTCTCCTGGTCCCCACCGCGGGGATGTGCGACATTGCCCCTCTCCTGGTCCCCACCGCGGGGATGTGCGACATTGCCCCTCTCCTGATCCCCACCGCGGGGATGTGCGACATTGCCCCTCTCCTGATCCCCACCGCGGGGATGTGCGACATTGCCCCTCTCCTGATCCCCACCGCGGGGATGTGCGACATTGCCCCTCTCCTGGTCCCCACCCCGGGGATGTGCGACATTGCCCCTCTCCTGATCCCCACTGCAGGGTGCAGCCCGGCAGCTCCCTGGGCAGACGCAAGGGGACTGGGAGAGAGACGTTCAGGTCGCCATGCACAGGCGACCCAGCCTGTTGGCCCAGTTGGCCAAGCAGACGCAGCACTGTGGTCTTGGGCTCTGTGAGCTCGGAGTCCCTGCACAGAACACGGGCATCGCTGTCGCCTCTGCCCGCAAGTTCCCCGGTGTGGGCCTTGCTGCCGCTGCAGAGGACTGTAGAGCGCCGCGCTGCAGCCCCAGGACCGGTGCACGGTCAGCAGAGACCCGGGCCTGCCTTGTGGAAGGCGGCACATCGGCAGTGCCCGACCTAAAGTCCGCAGGCACTGTGGCTGGGTGGGCGACCTCCCGTGACAAGCTGGCTGCCCACACCTGGGTCATGAACCCTCACGTCACTCGCGAGGCCTGCACCTTGTTGCCGGGGCACAGAGGAGGAAACTGAGCCCCAGGACTTGGCCTGCAGAGAGAGGGGTCGAAGTGTGTCCCCCAAAGCACCCCTCACACCCCAGTCCCCCAACTTCACCCCGAATGAGGTGGGCGTCCATGGGGGAGAGGCAAGGCAGCCCTGGGGCTGGCTGGGGGTCACCTGCAGGGGGCCAGGAGCTGCTGCAGAGAAGGGGGTGTCCACACACATCTGCACACGTGCACACGCTCATGCTCACGGGCACTGAGGTGCGCTGCCTGGCCTAAAGCTGTCTTCCTGTTTATTCTGACCTGGTCAGCACCACAGGCTTGAAGAGCAAATGTCTTCGTTTCCACGGTGCAGAAGAGGAAGCTGAGGTTCGGAGGCATTAAGTGACCCACATAAAGTTGTCCAGCGTGTCTGATGGGGTTGGCCCCAGTGACTCCAGGTCAGGAGCCAGAGAGCCCCAGGGGAGTGTTGGTGGCCGGGCGGGGTCCTGGGAGGAGAAGGTCACCTCATGTTGGTCAGCATGAGCGTGGGGTAGAGGTGACCTGGGGGAAAGGTGACCTGGGAGGGAGGTGACCACAGGGAGAGGTGGCCTTTGGGGGAGGTGACCACAGGAGAGGACGACCTGATGGGGAGATACCTGGGGCAGATGACCACAGCGGGCAGCTGGCCACAGGAGGAGGTGACCTGATGGGGAGGTGACCTGGAGGGAGATGCCCTGGTGGGAGGTGACCACGGGAAGAGGTGGCTTCTGGGGGAGGTGATCACAGAGGGGAGATGACCTGACAGGGGGCAGATGACTACAGCGGGGAGCTGGCCACAGGGGAAAGTGATTCCTGGGGAAGGAGGCCATTGTAGGGTGGTGACCTGGTGGGGAATTGACCTGGTGGGGAGGTGACCTGGGAGGTGACCACCGTGGGCAGTGACCACAATGACCACTTCTCCAAGTGGCCATGGGAGGAGGTGACACAGGCGGGTAATGGCTTTGGGGGAGTAACACCAGACCTGCAGAGGAGGATAAGCCCCATGGGAGGAGGGGGCAGGGAGGAGGAGGTGGCCCACTCTGGCCTCGCCTGCAGGGGAGGCCCTGTCCCTGCACTCCTTAGAACAGACACACTGGGCGGCGGGCCCCTTCCTCCCGGCCTGCAGGTCGGCCTGGAGTGGACTGCTACCACGGCCTGGAATCCTCAGTGCTGGGGCCTCTGCCACCCAGCTGGGGTCTCACGCTCAGCCCCCGAACACCCCCAGAGGCCAGGCCACCTGTGGTTCTGCGGCCCTGAGGCTCTCTGGATCCCAAGCTGCTGGTGTGACCCGCTGTAGCTGCTGCCAGCCAGGCAGGGGGAGCTGAGAGCTGAGCTTGCCCTGTGCCCAGGAGGGTGGACTCCGGCAGGACATGGGCCGGAGGTGGGAGGGGCGTGTGCCCGTGTGTGCCTGGGCATGGTATCCGGTCTGAGGCCCATGTTGTCTCGGGCAAAATGCGCACACTGTCTTGGAGGAGGCGGGCTGGGGCCTCCTGTGTGGCCCGAGGAAGCTGAAGGGAGGTAGCTCTTGATGCCATCAGCGTCCTGGTTCCGGAAACCAGCTGAGTGCAGATTCTCTTTCCTGGCTGAGCGGAGTCCTGTGCGTCCAGCGGGGAGAAACGAAAGTTTACTGCAAACTGGGTTCCCTGCAGCCTTGGTTTATGGTTAAATATTACAGAGGCCCCATGGGAGAGCCAGGTCCCTTCCCTCTGCTGTGCCCTCACGGGGGCCACAGAAGCAACACCACGGTGTGCGGGGAGCACTGTCCTGTGAAGCTCCGGGTAGGCGGAGGGGCTGGGGCTGTGCTCACCATCCTCGGCCACCAGCCTGGCTTCTGGGCCCACACGCACAGGCAAGAGCGCAGGAACTGCATCCTGACCTGCCAGGCTCCTCTCCTGAGGCTCGGACCCAGGTGGGGCTGGATTGGGGCGGGAGGAGGCGCGGTGGCCAGGGAAGCTTTGGGGTAAATGCCTTCCAAGTGACTCATCGGGGCTGGGTCCCTGAAGCCTGCCATCCACCCAGCTATACGCTGCCTGGGCAGCCTGGGAGTGGCACCCATGCCCTTGGGTTGAGGACACCAATTAGCAGGCAAGGCACACACGAAGGTGTCACCTCCTCCATCAACTGAGGCCCAGCGTGGCTTCCTGGAGTTGTGAAGAGCTCATGGCCTCCCTGGGGCTCCGCAGTTGGGCCTTCCCTGCATCTCAGGGTGTAAATCAGCCCCAAGAAACAGGTGGGGTGGCCGCAGCATGGGTCAGGGTCAGAGGATTTGGGAGCCCTGGAGCCAGCAGGGCCGATGATGTGAGCTTCAGGGCCCGGTGCAGAACAGAAACACCGCCGTTGTTCTAGGAGTGTCGGGCCGTGACAGCAGGGGCTATACCAGGGGCAGGCCCCTCCGAGCCGTGCTGGAGCCTGAGGGCTGACTGGCTGAAGAGCTTTGGTGGAAGGAGCAGGATGCAGCCATGGCTTAGTCAGGGGCTGGGAGAGAAAGGCCTGCAGGTGTCCTCTTTGCTGCTCAGGGCCAGCAAGCGGGAGGGTTCGGGGACTTTAAGAGGAGACACTGGTTCCGTGTCTCCCTCACACGGCTGGGAGAGAGTGCAGGAGGGGCTGTTTGTGAATTATGTCTGGTTGCAGTGAGTGCATGTCGTGGGTGTTTAACCACCTCTGCTCCAAGATGGAAATGGAGGTGCTGCCCCCACCATCACCCTCTGCCTTCCTGCACCCGCCGCCCCCTCCACTGCCCGTGGCCTGCACGCAGCCCTCATGGCCATTGCGAACTGTGTGTTCCCCGACCTGCTCCCTTGCCACTTCCTGAGGCTCATGCAGTTTTCTTGCCTGGAACCCTCCGAGGGCCTCTGCCTGGACAGCTGCCGTCATCCTTCAAGACCTGAGTCCTGCCTGCCTTATTTCCACAGCACCTCTGCACACCCATGTCGGCACACCTACTGTATTAATCCAGCATGACTGCAGGAGTACTATTCTATCTGTGGTAGGCAGAGCTCTCTTGGTGCAGAATCCCAACTCAGATGAACGTAAGCCAAAAGGGAGCCTGTTGGCTTATGATAACTATCTCACCCAGGCAGCAGCTGCAGGCGTGGCTGGATCCAGGACCTCAATAATGGACTCAAAGCTCTGTCTCTCTCCCGGTGTCTCAGCTCTGCTTGTCTTTACTTGACTTCATTCAAGGTGTCAGCTCTCTCTCCGTGCGGTGGGGGATGGCCTCTGGCAATCTCAGGTTAGCAGCCCTGATGGGAAGAGGCTGGTTTTCTCTTCACTCTGTGGACAAGTCTCCAGCAGAGTTTCCAACGGTGTAGCTTGGAACTGATCCCAGAACTGATCACTGCGGCTGGCGAGGGAGCACGTGTCTCCTTATAACAGGATAGGGTCAGCCTACAGAAAAGAGAGACTTATCTGCTGCCTGCAAAGGGGAGGACGGAGGCTGGGCAGCGTCTGCACCTCCCCAGCCAAATGGGCGAGCACTGTGATGCAGGGCTGTGCATTTCCAGGCTGTCGGTATCCCCAGTCCCTTGCCCGTGCCTGGCACATAAGTGGGCACAATCTTTATGGACTGGTCACCCCGCTGCACCAGGGACTCTTTGATCAAAGAGAGTGGAGCATGGGGACACGGTGGAGTGGCCAGGGTTTCTTCACGCAGCCTCCTGGGCCTTGGCTCTTCTTCCGCTGGGGGCCTGGAGGGACAGGAATAAACTTTGCAGCGGAATTGACCAGCAGAGGGGAGGGAGGGGCTTCCTTGCCCGGGGGCCCTTCTCACAGTTTTCACTTCGCTCAATTCCAAGTCACAACCTCTGGCCTGCGAAGCTCATTTGGGAACAGCAGGAGAGCAGGTCTGAACCGGACATAGTCACTGGTTGCCTTGGTTATTCTACGCAGGACGCCTGGCGTCAGCCTGGGCAGAGGGGCAGAGCCTCGGGGCCATGGTTTGAGGTCCTGGATCCAGCCCCGTGGAAGCTGCTCCCTGAGTGCTGCCGTGAAGGTGGCAGGTCCCCTTTCTGACCGAAGGTCCTTTGAATCAGTGTCCCAGGCCCCAGTCATAGAAGCCGGAGCAAGAGAGCCAGAGCTTTGTGGGAATTTACATGGAAACACCTTCTGCTGCCTGTCATTGCTAAGAGGACTGCCCAAGCCCTGGGGTGGACCCGTGAGGCCAGACCCAAGCCCTGGGGTGGACCCGTGAGGCCAGACCCGAGCCCTGGGGTGGACCCGTGAGGCCAGACCCGAGCCCTGGGGTGGACCCGTGAGGCCAGACCCGAGCCCTGGGGTGGACCCGTGAGGCCAGACCCGAGCCCTGGGGTGGACCCGTGAGGCCAGACCCGAGCCCTGGGGTGGACCCGTGAGGCCAGACCCGAGCCCTGGGGTGGACTCTGAGGCCAGATGAAGGTGGTTGCCATTGAGGGGGAGCTTTCTCAGTCTCCCTGCACTGGCTGGGGGTGCGTCCTCCCAAGGCCGTCTGTCCCTGAGGGCCTGGAGAGGCCCCCTGCTCCGCAGGCTACTGAGCCTGCCCCCACTCCACGAGGGGCTGCAGTGACAGGATTGCAAAGACACCCCAGGCCCCACCTACTCTTAATTGCGGGGAAACAGCACCAGCCCCAGTCTGCAGTGTCGAACGGGGTTCTAGCTCACTCCGTCTCAACATTTCCCTTCCTAACTCCTTTCTTCATCTTCTCTTTTTATTTACTGGGCTATAAATTAGCTCCTTAGATCGGACAAATACGTGCACACTGACGGTTTGGCTCTGTCTCACCCCAACCTCATGCAGAATTGTCATCCCCAGTGTCGGAGGTGGGGCCTGGGGAGAGGCGGCTGGCCCATAGGGGTGGATTTCTCGTGAATGGTTTAGGACCATCCCCTTGGTACTGTCCTCACAATAGTGAACTCTGGTGAGATCTGGTCATTTTAAAGCATGTGGCACCTTGCCCCTACTCTCTCTTCTCTCTTCCTCCTGCTCTGGCCATGGAAGTCACACCTGCTCCTCTGTTGCCTCCTGCCGTGATTGGAAACTTCCTGAGGCCTCAGAAGCTGATGCTGCTATGCTTCCTGTACAGCTAGCAGAACCATGAGCCAATTCAACTCCTTTCCTTACAAATTACCCAGTCTCGTATATTTCTTTCCTTCCTTCCTTCCTTCCTTCCTTCCTTCCTTCCTTCCTTCCTTCCTTCCTTCCTTCCTTCCTTTTTCTTTCTTTCTTTCTCTCTCTCTCTCTCTCTCTCTCTCTCTCTCTCTTTCTTTCTCTTTTTTTTGAGGTGGAGTCTCGCTCTGTTGCCAGACTGGAGTGCAGTGGTGCAATCTCAGCTCACTGCAACCTCCGCCTTCCAGGTTCAAGTGATTCTCCTGCCTCAGCCTCCCAAGTAGCTGGGACTTCAGGTGCACACCACCATGCCCAACTAATTTTTTTTATATTTTTAGTAGAGATGGGGTTTCACCATATTGGCCAGGATGCTCTGGATCTCCTGACCTCATGATCCAGCTGCCTTGGCCTCCCAAAGTGCTAGGATTACAGGCATGAGCCACCACGCCCGACCTTGTGTATTTCTTTATAGTAATGAGAGAATGGATGAACACACACACTACCTGTCATTGTTTTTCTTAGAATTCTGCAGGCCATGGACGTGGCCGAGCAGGCAGAGCCCAGCTGCATCCGTGCTGTCGACATACTGTTGCCGGCCTGGGCCATGCCGTCTACATACCATCGTCAGCCCAGCCTCAGCCCTGGGATGAGCACAGACTACTTTATTTTGGCCAATTGCAGCTTTCTGCCAAGCCCTGTCACACTCCCCTCCTTGTCCCTTATAGCCCCTGGGACAGACTCCACTGAAGTCTGCTCACTTTTTTTTTTTTTTTTTCTTTTGAGACGGAGTCTCGCTCTGTCCCGCAGGCTGGAGTGCAGTGGGGCGATCTCGGCTCACTGCAAGCTCTGCCTCCTGGGTTCACGCCATTCTCCTGCCTCAGCCTCCTGAGTAGCTGGGACTACAGGTGACCACCACCACGCCTGGCTAATTTTTTTTTTTTTTTTTTTTTTTTTTGGTATTTTTTTAGTAGAGACGGGGTTTCACCGTGTTAGCCAGGATTTTTTTTTTTTTTTTTTTTTGAGATAGAGTCTTGCTCTGTTGCCCAGGCTGGAGGGCAGTGGCATGACCTCAGCTCACTGCAACCTCCGCCTCCTGGGTTCAAGCAGTTCTCCTGCCTCAGCCTCCCAAGTAGCTGGGATTACAGGCACCCACCACCACACCTGGCTAATGTTTTGTATTTTTGGTAGAGACAGGGTTTCACCATGTGGGCCAGGCTGGTCTTGAATTACTGACCTTGTTATCCACCCGCCTTGGCCTCCCAAAGTGCATTGAGCCGCCGCACCTGGCCGTCTGCTTGCTTTTAATTGTGGAAATGCAGCCCAGCCCAGCTGAAAGCTTGAATCTTCTGTCCCGCTCAGTGCTCCCCCGCCCAGGGGTGAGGCTGCTGTGTCTCCAGACTTGGGGTGGGGACAGAGCTGTGCGTGTTCTCCTGCTCGTTCCCCTCCACCCTCTGGGCTGGTACCCTGATGAACCACCAGCTCTGATGACTCCGACCTCCCTATCCCTACACGGAGGCTGGGGCTGTGGCTGGGTGACTGGCGGGTCACTCCTGCTCACCTCTGCAGGCCGTGTATCTGGGCCTGGTGAGTTTCTTAGAATGTGGAGATTGTGCTGGGTGGTGTTGGGGGCTGCTTGGAACCTCTGCCATTTTCATCTGTGGACCTTAGTCATCAATTCCACGGCTCTAGTAAAAATCCTACTGGAAAAAAAAAAAACCCTGCACCCCCGTCTCCCTGTGGTAGCCTCCAGCATGTCTCCGGAGTCTTCACCGCCAGGCTTCACAGCTGTATTCATCAGGGCTCTCCGGAGAAACAGAAGCAGTAGGAGATGGGTTTATTTTTCCAGGGAACTGGCTCAGGTGATTACAGAAGCTGAGATGTCCTGAGATCTACCACCTGGAGACGGAGGAGGAGTCTGAAGGCCTGAGACCCAGGAGAGCTGACGTTGCAGCCAAGTTCAAATCTGAAGGCCGGATAAGACCCCTGCCCCAGCTTGAAGACCTTCAGGCAGAGAAAGCAGGCTCTCCCTCCCTCAGCCTTTTGTTCTGCTCAGGCCTTCAAGGGATTGGAGGATGCCCGCCCACGCAGAGGACAGTCGTGGGCTTTCCTCAGTCCTTCAACTCAAATGCTGATCTCACCCAGAGACACCCCAGAGAACATGTGGCCAAATGTCTTGCCACCTCTTCCCAGTCAAGGTGACACATGAAACTGACCATCACAGCGTCCTGGTATCACTGCATCTGAGTTGGCCCGTGTGACAGTGAGTGATGTCCGAGTCTAGTGCACAGACGGCTTTGTGGATTCCACTTTACTCTCCCTGGGGTCACTCTAGGGGAAGCCAGTCGCCATGTTGGGAGAATGCCCAAGCAGCCTTGTGGAGAAGCCCATGAGGCCAGGGACAGAGGCCTCCCACCAACAGCCACCTGTGAGAAGCTGCAGCCCCTACCAATGGCCTTGGGAGGATTGGAGGCCTCTCCCCGGCAGCCATGTGAGCAAGCTTCCTTGGAAACGGATCCTCCAGTCCAGTCGCACGTGCAGGTGTTGCCGTCCTGGCTGACATCCCGGCGGCAACCTCGTGCCAGATTGTGAGCCACAGCTACCCCACTGGGCTGCTTCCAAATCCTGGAGCCACTGAAACTGTAAGAGAATGAAGGTTTGTTGTTTTACACTGCTCAGTTTTGGGGTAATTTGCTACATGGCAATAGAAAACACACATAGTCTATATCTGTATGTGTATATGTTTTATATATTCTATATGATATATTTTTAAATAGGGTTTTCTTCCCAGGATGGGATCTTACTGAACATTCTTAAAAACCGATTAATTTTAGACATGCCCAGCTGTCCCACGTTTCCGTAGAGGAAGGGCAGGAGTATCTGCTAAATATTTTGTGGGTTCTCCTTCACGCCCAGCATCCCTCGAGGTGAGGCTGGGACCACGTGACCAGCCATGGCCAATGGGCTCTGAGCAGGGGTTCTCCTTCACGCCCAGCATACTTCGAGGTGAGGTTGGGACCATGTGACCAGCCATGGCCAATGGGCTCTGAGTAGAAGGAACATGAGTCTGCTTGCCAACACACTCAGAGGCTGCGTGCCTCCTCCACAAGCCTCTCTCTGCCGTGGGACCCTGGAGGCATGTCTCTGAGGATGACACCAGGAGATGGGGAACCCGGCCCCCCAGTGACCCTGGAGGAGGGCCCTGCCCATCAGTGTGCTGCTTGCTAGAAAGAAATACATTGTAGCGTGATTAAGCTATGAGATTTTAGAGGTTTGCTTGTTACTGCATCACAGCCCAGCCTCTCCTGACTCGGTGTGGCAGATAACAACGGCAGTCAAAGCACCTGCACGTGGAAGTTTCTTCTGAAATTGCAGATGGCCTCAGATGTTCCAGGAGGCGCTCTCAATCCATTGCAATACTTTGTGGGGGAAATCACCTGAGCCCCCTAGCTTGTCCATCTCTGCACCGGAGACTGTGTGGGGTGAAGGAGGGTGTGTCTTAGGAAGCCACTGAGGCATCGCCGGAGCCCGAACGGGCAGCGTTGGGCACCCCAGGAGGTCATTTCACATGTACTACGAGGATGTGTTTTCAGCTCTCCGGTTTTCTAGTGGAGGAAACCAAACCTCACAGGTGGTCAACATAGGCGTTTGCCCCGCACGCCACCACCACGTAGCCATGTGTCTCATGGGTGACTGGGAATGGGAGCGGGGGAAGAGGCTGTTCTCCTGTGGAATCTGATCACAGGGAACCCTCTCCCTCCTGGAGCTCGAAATTAAACGTCAGGCTCCTGCCTGAGTCTCTGGGACCCCAAGCCTGGCTGACATCTTCTTGCTCTGCTGAGCTCTCTGCACGCCCCCAAGGCCCTCTCCTCCTGTGGCTCAGCCCCTAGGAAGCCCTGGCAGAGAAGCCCGGGATGGGAGAGGCAAAATGGGGAGGATGAGGTTTGTAGTACCTGTAATCCTGGCCAGGCCACAGTACCTAAGTGCCCAAACATGAACCCAGGTGTAGCTGGGAGGGTGTTCTGCAGAAGAGAAGCTCGATATCCACAATCACACGACCCAAAGGAGATTAGCCTCGATTTTTCTGGGAGGGGCTTATCCCATCAAAGGAAGCCCTTAAGAGTGAAAGCCGAGGTTTCACTGAGAACACCTGCCTCAAGACAGTGACGTGCCCGCTGCCTGTCTCCTGCCCACCGCCTGCCCTGCAGGTTTCGAACCCCCATGGTCACGGGAGCCAATGCCTTAAAATAAATCTCTAAACATATATGCGTGTATATAAACAGCCTATTGTTTTTTTCGTGTCGGGAAAGCTGAGACAAATCCCCCTGGTTCTGAGACAAATCCCCCTGGTAGGAACGCTGCCTGATGTGGGGGCGTTTCCACTGCCCTCCAAGGGCTCTGGACTCGCTGTGTCCTTTGTGTGTGTTGGGGGAGGGGGCGGCTCCTGTCCAGGGCCGTCTTACCAACAGCTACAAGGCTCAGGTCGGGACTGGCTCCTGCCCTCCCTCTCCAGGCCTTGGGAAGACACAGTTCCCCGACCCGAGCTGCCCCCAGAGTACCCATCCCTCCTGGTTTCCCAAGTCTGTCCTGTTCTTGTATTCCTTTATTAAATGCTCCTTAAGTGATCCAATTTGCAGGCAACATCTATTTCTTGCCAGCCGCTGCCTCCTGCCTGGCACTCCCTGCTCACCCCGCAGCCAACTGCCATCGGGACTGCCCAAGCCTCCGCAGGGAGAGAAATCTGGAAGCCAAGTTCACCGCCCCTCAGACTCATCCCCAGGGCGTCAGCAACTGGCGAGAGCTTTCAATCGAGCAAACTCAGTCCTGCACCGCACACGGCTTTTTGCTTCCTTCGTAATGGCTAGCATCCATTAGTAATCATCCAAAAGTGCAGTGTGTGAGCAAATCGGAACTGCACGGTCTACTGGACATTCACCCCAGGTAGCGAACTCTGAGGCGCCCAGGGGCAAGGACAGGGACAAGGAAGGGAGGGAGGGAGGGAGGAAGGGAGGGAGCAGCCTCCCCTGGCCCTGGGGACGCAGGCTCCATTCTCATGAGGCAGAGAGCTCTGGCTTGGGAAATTCCCCGGCCAGAGGGATTTCCTCTCCTCAACCTTGAAGGTCGTGTTTCCTCCAGAGGAAGTGTGGAGCCCCTTCCTGGCTCTTCCCAGCAGGGATCCCCCTTCCCCGTGTCTCCTAGTAGCCCCTGAACTGAAGAGCCTCCGCTACCTGGGCTGGTCGCTATGGAAACCGTCTCACAGCCGAGGGGCTGGCTCTGCTGGAAGTGGGAAGCTGGCAGCATTTCCCTGGAGCCAGGCCCAGGGGTTTGGGGTGGGCTGAGCACTCGCCCCCAGGGCTGTGCCACACAGAGGCGGGCCTTGACTTGTTTAGAAATTTGATATTTCGTTCATCATGAATTGTGCATTAATTTTAATTTTTAAAAGTATTGCACTAAAATGTTATTGATCTTGATTTTTTTAGCACCCTCCCACTTAAGTTTTGCCCCAAACCAAGTGCCTGGTCCTTTCTGCTTTTTCGGACAAAGCTAGGAGCCGGGTGGAGAGAGGAGCCAGGCTTTGGGGCAGGCAGGTCTGGGCGAGCCCTGGCCAGCCCCGTGCCCCTGGGCAGCGTCCTTCACTTCCCTGAGCCTCTTGTCCCGGACAAGAGGAGGTGGAGGTGCACAATATGGTGGGGACCCCACGGCACTCGCCAGCCTCTGTGGTCACTGGAACAAGGCCATGCCGGGAGGAGACCGACTCCCTGTGAGGGCAGAGGTCAGGGTTTTTGCTCTTCACTGTGACCCTGTGTCGGTGCTTGGCGGCCCCATAGAAGCCCAGTAAACACCAGTCACCAGGAGGGCCCCACCCGCCCAGCCCAGACCCCAGAGGTCCACGGAGCAGCAGGGGTCCGGGCAGTCCTAGCGGCACCAACGGGGCATCACAGGTCTTGTCGTCTTACGGCCGCTGCTCTGGGCAATAGCCGGGCAGTGCCTGGGGGACGGCCACGGGCTTCTGAAGCAGGAGAGACCTGAAAGCTGAGCTGAGGTTGCAGCAGTGGCCATGGGCCAGTATCATCCCAGAGGGGCCTCCATGGGGACACTCCCGGGGCCCGCTCAGCAGCCAGGCCCCCAGCCCAGATGCCCGGATCAGGAAAGCCCCGTGGATTTGGAGACTTCCTCTCTGGCTCCCAGCAACACAGCAGCATGCTGTGCCTGCCCACCCCAGGTGTTGGGGTCCCCCAAACCACACTTTGGGGCAACCATATTTTGGTTCCCCATGTGTTTGGAACTGGTCTGAGCATCGCCTGCCCGATCCTAGATGTGCAGGAGACTTTGTGCCCAGTCTCAGCAAAGTCCCCAAACCTTCACCCTCAGGGACTTGTTCTTCCCGTTGTATAAACTAAAGAAGAGCGGCTCCTCCTCACTCCTCTGCCAGGGCCAAGGAAGGGGCTTTGTCTCATCACCCACCCTGGGACAGGGGTGGCGACTCGGTGGTGACCGGGAGGTCCTGCAGGGTTCAGTGACTTGCCCACAGTCGCCCATCGCAGGCCCGTGTGGAGTCTGCCTCTGGCCTTTGGCCTCTGGCCTCTGCCCTCTGCTACATGAGATCTGTCTGTGGCAGATTCTTCTGGAAACTTGAGCCAGCGGGCGGGAGGCTGCACCCTAAATCCCCAGCTGTACCCCGGGCAGGCAGGCTGGAGACAGCAGCAACCAGCCCATGGGCTGTGGGCGTCCTCCAGCCGATGTCCCATCTGTCCTGCAAGCGGTGCCTGGGCTCAGAGCAGCCCACAGGCTGCTGCCCAAGATGCACAGACCCCAAGGGCCAGAGGGGCTGGCTCTGCAGGAATCCCACCTTCTGGGCCCACTCTGCACAGAGTGCTCCGCAGGGCCCTGGAAGAACCAGGCATCTGGCTGGACAGCCTGTGAGTGGGCAGCTATGTCCACAGACACACACATACACCAGGGACAGACACACACCAGGGACAGACACACACACACCAGGGACACACACCACAACACCAGGGACAGACACACACACACCAGGGACGCACACCACACTTACCAGGACAGACACACACACACCAGGGATGCACACCACACATACCAGCACACACACCAGGGACACACACCACACACACACCTCATGAACACATACACCACTGGTACACATTGTGAATGCACCATGGACACACACAAACACACACAACATGGGTACACACAATACACACCACAAAGACATAACGCCCCCTACACACTCACATACATAGCACACACACATGCCATAGACACATGGCTACACACACCACACAATCCCTCATCAGATACCCACACACCATCTCACACACACCACACACCCATCAGACACCCACACACCACCTCACACACACCACACACCCATCAGACACCCACACACCACCTCACATACACCACACACCCATCAGACACCCACACACCACCTCACACACACCACTCCCTCATCAGACACCCACACACCATCTCACACACACCACTCCCTCATCAGACACCCACACACCATCTCACACACACCACACACCCATCAGACACCCACACACCATCTCACACACACCACACACCCATCAGACACCCACACACCACCTCACACACACCACACACCCATCAGACACCCACACACCACCTCACACACACCACACACCCATCAGACACCCACACACCACCTCACACACACCACACACCCATCAGACACCCACACACCATCTCACACACACCACACACCCATCAGACACCCACACACCATCTCACAGCTGTCATATGCACAGAGGTGGTTTCATACATACACTCACACACCTAGCAGCACCCTCTCAAAATACACCCTTGCCCACATCACACCCATGCACACCCACACACACATTCTCCCACACACTCACAAGGGAGCACACTCACACCCACACACACACCCAAGACGAGATTTTCTCTTTAACGAGGAGCTGTGTTTCTGCCGTCACCCTGCCCAGGTCATGCACCTGTCCAGGTTCTGCGGGACCTGCCTACCTGGGCACAGGTGGGCCTGTGTGGCTCTCGGGGGTGCCAGGCAGTGCCCAGTCCCACTTCCCTGAGGGGCCTGTGTGTGTTGAGCGCAGGTGAGGTCAGGGGGTGGGCAGAGCCAGATGGGCCCACACTGGCCATGATTCCAGCCAGGGAAGGGACACCTGTGTTCCGGCCGAGGCCCCAAGGGCAGGGGCTTGCCCAGGGCCACTCAGCACTGCAAGGCTCACACAGCTCCTGACACCCCACCTTGATTTTTCCTGGACACAGCCTGGGGTGGGTATCTAAAATGGGTATCTAAAAATTGGCCTTGGTCAGGTGCGGTGGCTCACGCCTAGAATCTCAGCACTTTGGAAGGCCGAGGCAGGCAGATCACCTGAGGTCAGGAGTTTGAGACCAGCCTGGCCAACATGCAGAACCCCCCGTCTTTACTAAAAATACAAAATCAGCTGGGCGTGGTGGCTCATGCCTGTAATCCCAGCTACTCGGGAGGCTGAGACAGGAGAATCGCTCGAACCCGGGAGGCGGAGGTTGCGACGAGCCAAGATCGCACCATTGCCCTCCAGCTTGGGCGACAAAGCGAAACTCCATCTCAAAAAAAAAAAAAAAAAAAAAAAAAAAAATTTCCTTAAACCCTGGGAAAGGACTGTCTGGAGTTATTTTATTCCCTGTGTCATGCCCAGCAAGGAAAGGACAGAGGGTGGGCCCGTGCCCCCGGAGGGACCCTCTCCGAGTCTGTTCTGGGCGGCGCTCTCTCCCCTCGTACTGCGTGGAGCCCCAGGAACAAGGCTCGGGCTGTAGCTGCTGGGGCCCGGGGGGCCGTGGGTGGGAACAGTGGGCACTCTCGCTAACACTCCTGAGGCCAGCCCATGAATAGCTCCAAGGGAGCCTTTCGACGCCCACGCGCGTTCCGCTGTGTGCCTCTCACGTCTTAATTCCTGGTGCCCTCAGCAGGCTGCGTTCGGAGGGCTGGGCTCCCTGCATGGGCCTTCCCTTCCTATACACACAGGGCCCCTGCCCTGGGCCCAGCCCCCAGCCTCCTTCTTTCCCGGCTCAGACGATGTCCCCGATGTCCCTGAGCCTGGCGTGACAGGGACACAAAGGCCTGGCATCCCGGATCTCTCCCTCCCTCCCTCTGCCGGCCTATTTCTCAGGGCTTTCAGTGCCTGCGTCACCATCACCGTAGGGACTTAATGACGTTTAGCAGCTCCCGGGCGGGGATGGTTTATCGCGCTCCGCAGGGGTGACGGTCCCCCATGATTCAAGGGGGGCTCAGGAGGGGGATGGATGTAGCACTGCACCAGCCACACTCTGGCTATTGGGTCCTAGTCATGCCTGCTCTGCACACCCCCCAACCCACCCCAGTCCCAGCTGGGTTTCTGAACAAGTCAGGGGACCACACTCTGGAGACTGAGCCGGTGCCTTTGTTCCACAGACCGGTGTTCAGTTCCTCCTTGTCCCCTCCCGGGACCCTCACTATCCACAGGGCTTGTTGCTAGATAAGCAACAGCTTCTTTCTTTGGAGGCTCGGGGGTGCAGGGGGCATGGTCACTGAATGGGGTTCCCACCTGCCAGAGGCACTGGGCCCTGGACAGGAAGTGCACCGGCAGCTGGCGTGAGTGGGTGAGTGGCGTGAGTGGTGTGAGTGGCATGAGTGAAGTGAGTGGCACGAGTGGGTGAGTGGTATGAGTGGTGTGAGTGGCATGAGTGGGGTGAGTGGCATGAGTGGGTGAGTGGTGTGAGTGGCGTGAGTGACGTGAGTGGCATGAGTGGGTGAGTGGTATGAGTGGTGTGAGTGGTGTGAGTGGGTGAGTGGCGTGAGTGGCATGAGTGCGTGAGTGGCAGCAGCTGGCGTGAGTGGCATGAGTGGGTGAGTGGTGTGAGTGGCATGAGTGGTGTGAGTGGCATGAGTGGGTGAGTGGCGTGAGTGGCATGAGTGGGTGAGTGGTGTGAGTGGCATGAGTGGGTGAGTGGTATGAGTGGTGTGAGTGGCGTGAGTGGGTGAGTGGCATGAGTGGGTGAGTGGCATGAGTGAGTGAATGGCATGAGTGGTGTGAGTGGCGTGAGTGGGTGAGTGGCGTGAGTGGGTGAGTGGCATGAGTGGGTGAGTGGCATGAGTGGGTGAATGGCATGAGTGGTGTGAGTGGCGTGAGTGGGTGAGTGGCATGAGTGGGTGAGTGGCATGAGTGGGTGAATGGTATGAGTGGTGTCAGTGGCGTGAGTGGGTGAGTGGTGTGAGTGGGTGAGTGGCATGAGTGGGTGAGTGGCGTGAGTGGGTGAATGGTATGAGTGGCGTGAGTGGGTGAGTGGCATGAGTGGGTGAATGGTATGAGTGGTGTGAGTGGCGTGAGTGGGTGAGTGGTATGAGTGGGTGAGTGGCATGAGTGGGTGAGTGGCATGAGTGGGTGAGTGGTATGAGTGGTGTGAGTGGTGTGAGTGGGTGAGTGGCAGCAGCTGGCATGAGTGGCGTGAGTGGGTGTGTGGCGTGAGTGGGTGAGTGGTGTGAGTGGTGTGAGTGGGTGAGTGGTGTGAGTGGGTGAGTGGTGTGTGTGAGTGGGTGAGTGGGTGAGTGGTGTGAGTGGGTGAGTGGCGTGAATGGGTGAGTGGTGTGAGTGGCATGAGTGGGTGAGTGGGTGAGTGGCATGAGTGGGTGAGTGGTGCAAACTCCACAAAAATGTGTAGCCCAGTGCTGTTTCCCACCCGGCACTCTACCCAGCAGCCTCCCTCCCCACCCCAGGCACCCTCCCCTTGTGGGGCACCGGAGTGGCCATGGGCATTTTGGGGGCACAGAGTTGGCACAGTTTGGGGGGCATAGATACCTGAACTGTATATAGTTGGGGTTACGGGATGACTGTGCGGATGGCTCATGGTCACTTATGGGTACATCACAGCCACCCGGAACAGGAGTGACTTCCGGGAAACTGCCCCCTGCACACCTGCAGGTCGGAGGTCGTGTCCGGGAAGTTGCGAGTCCTGGGAGTTAAGGAGAGACAGGGCTTGGGGGCAGCCGGAGGCTCCTCCGTGGAAGGTTCTTCCAGACCCGCTGGCTCGTATAAAAACAAAACAAAGCACCTCGTGGAATTCAATTATCCCCAAAATACGCATGATACCATCAATAAAGAGACTTTTCTATCAATCCTTAAAAGTAAATGTTGGCCAACAGTGTGTGTGGTAGAGCAGGGGAGTCCGGGAAGCCACTGGAAGGACGGAAGGAGAAGGAGAGAAGAGGGAGTGGGCGTCTGCCGGAAGCTGGAGCCAGGCAGAGGGTGGGGAGGGGGCTTCTCCTAGCCCGTGTTCTCCCCAGCGTCCCTGGTGGCTTGGGGCTGGGGAGGGACACCCAGCTCCGCCCGACCGATGTCTACGGCTTCTTGTGCTCCACTCTCCTCTCGGACAGCGGCAAACTCTTGAGCCTGCATTTAAGGCCTGCAGAGCTTGTTTCTTGGCTTTGGAAAGGCTCCTTAACTTCTGCCAGTCATGGGCTCTCCAGAGGAGGGGCTGCTCCGGGGCACTGGGTGCTCCTGGTCCCCCCGCCCTGCGCATGGGTGCCCCAAGGGGCCTTTCCAAGGGGCTGGCCCAGAGCTGGGGTGCAGGAGAATGGAGCTGCCTCCACCCCCACATTCCTGGCAGGATTTCCCGTGGGGTCTCCAAGGAGCCCTGAAGTGGAGAGCTGTGAAGAGCGAGGCATCTCCTCTGGGGAAAAGGCCTCAGAGAGCAGAGGCAGGTGCGGCTGGTACATGAGCTTCTCCAGAGCTGGGCAAAGTGCTCACTGCAGGGAGACAAACCAACCAAGCACTGAAGCTGCGACGCAACTGTCTAGAAATTAATGTGAACTGCAGCCCATAGGAGGTCCCTGGGCAGGGCTTCTGCTTACAGGGCCCCGGGGAGTGCCGGCAGCTTCTGTGGTGTCCACAAGTGACTGCCTGCCTTGCCACACGCCTGGTGTCCTTGCCCTCAAGATGGGAACGTGCGGCTTTCCCTGTGAGCCATGCGCCTCTGCCTCGGGCCAAGCTGTGGGTCCAGGGGGCAGGTCTGTGCGTCTGTGCCAGCTGTGCACCTCTGCCTCAGGCCAGGCTGTGGGCCCAGGTGGCAGGTCTGTGCGTCTGTGCCAGCCACGCGCCTCTGCCTCGGGCCAGGCTGTGGGTCCAGGGGGCAGGTCTGTGCGTCTGTGCCAGCCACGCGCCTCTGCCTCGGGCCAGGCTGTGGGTCCAGGGGGCAGGTCTGTGCGTCTGTGCCAGCTGTGCACCTCTGCCTCAGTCCAGGCCATGGGTCCAGGGGGCAGGTCTGTGCATCTGTGCCAGCCGTGCGCCTCTGCCTCGGGCCAGGCCATGGGTCCAGGGGGCAGGTCTGTGCGTCTGGTTCCTCCTTTCTGACCCCGCAGGCAGTGCCCAGTGTGGCACCTGTCAGGAACGGCTACTCAAGTGGCTTGGGACAGATGAGATTCAGTGGCTTCTAGCCTGGCACCCACAAAAGCACACAAACAGGCAAACGAACACACAGTTCGTCTTGCCAAGTGCAGACAGGCTAGGGAAGCAATTCCAGGGCCCTGCCACACAGTGTCCTGGGGCCCTGCATTGGTTCAGGAGGCCCCAGCCGGGCTGCTTTTGGCAGAGTCTCTGGGGTACCTCTGCCTCCAGTCCCTGGAGAGGAAGTGGGGAGCACGGGTCACTGTCCTTGGGTGAGCACAACCCTCTGCCAGGCACAGCTCCTTCATGATGGATGCCCATTCTCCGTGCTTCTTAGTCCGGCTGGGGACATCATCCTCTCGGTGCTTTGGCTAACGCAGAACTAACACACCTTTGGGGCCCGGCAGCACATCCGTGCATTGGAAATCAGAAGCCTGCTCTCGGCAGCTCCCGCCAACACAGCCCAGACCGGAATCCCCCAAACACCCGTCCAGGCAGGACAGCCCTGACCACACACTGCTCGGCATGGCCCAGTGCAGGAGCATGGGAGGGAGCAGCGGGGAGACAGCCTGTCCAGGTGGCAGGCGACGAGTGCCCAACACTGGTGGAGTTTCACTTACATGAAACCCAAACACCGCAGGAGGCCACGCCGTGAGAGGTCGGGTGGGGTGGTCCATGGTGGCCTGAAAGGGGGGTTCAGCTGCTGGTCGTGGTGGGGGGCTGTGCACTATGGCACTGCACCTGCCTGCAAGGACCAGGCTGCCTCAGCTTTCCCGAAAGCTTGCAGAGGGGCAGGTGTCCGGGCCCCAACCCAAGGCCTGTGGAGTTGGAGTGAGTCCTGGGAGGGCCGGGAATTGGATTCCACTGGTGTTCGGGTATTCATCGCCTGCCACCTGGACAGGCTGTCTCCAGAGACCTCAGGCCAGGCACGTCAAATGGCCCCACCGAAGCAGAGCGGTGAGGGGGCTGAGACATCCTGCTGGCCCTGGGGTGTGAGGTGACAGCTGCAGGGATAGATGCTTGTCACCTTGCGGGAATGGAGCCTGTCACACTTGCTAAGGGACAGGCCTGTACACAGGCACACACCACACACTGGTACATACACTCGCACATACACGCACACACCACACACAGGCACGTAGCTCACACAGGCACACACATGCACATGGCACACACATGCACACACATGCACATGGCACACACATGCACACACATGCACAGATGTGCACACACATGCACAGACGTGCACACACATGCACACACATGCACACGCCACACACACGCGGAGACCCGTGCTCTTGGTGCCTCTGGCAGGTCCAGGGGGCCTGTACTTGCACAGTGGGAAGGCTGCCTGCTTCCGGGAGGGCTAAGAGACACGCACAGCCTCCCAGAAGGCCCCGGCACCTGCCTCTTCTCTGCCACAGGACCCCACAGGGCAGGTGATGTTCCCTCCCTCATCGCCGCCCCCATGGCAACTCCCAGTAACTCCAGGCAGTTCTGTTCTTTTCCAGCTCTGTGGAGCGAGGGTGCTTGGGGACAATGCATTTGCCCTGTCCCCTCCCAACTGCAGCTTCTGGGGGTGCACTGTGGTGTTAGAAGGAGACGACTCGGTCTTGGGTGGCAAAGCGCTCTCTGTGCCTGCTGGGCGGGACCCAGGGCTCCCTGGGGTTTTGTGACCTAAGCGTCTCCCCAGGCAGCTTAGGAGCCCTCTGGGCAGAGATGCCCTGACTTCCCGCCCCAGAAGGCGCAGGCTGTGTGTTCACCGAGGGTGGTTTCCAGCTGGCCCTGCTGCGGCCTCGGGGGCTCCCCAGAAGGGCTGGCGTGTCCTCTGCGCCCATTCGCCCTCACCCTAGAATCAGCCAGTGGAAACCTGGGAACTGCTTCCTACTGGGCTCCAGCTCCCCGGCTCCCGCCACCCAGGAGCTATGACAACAGCCCTCTGACCCGCAGGGTACCTCCGAGTCCTGGCTGCTGCCCTGCCTCCCGGCCGAGGGAAACGCAGCACTTTTAGAAGAGGCGCTCGCACATTCTCAGCGTCCTTTTGGGGCATAACTGTCATCGGGGCAGAGCGCAGCCCCATTCTCTCCGGACACGGGTGTGACCCATCCTGCACAAAATTGAGGCAAAGTCCCCCTCCTGTCACACACAGGGCTGGGCCGGGAGAGCCGCAAGACACTCCTCAGTCCGGGAAGCGCCAGGAGGCTTCTAGAGAAAGGGGCTCGGGACCCCCACCCCTGAGGGTGGACAACCTTGGGGGCTCAGCAGGGAGGGCTGCCAGGAGGCTCATCCAAAGCCCCCCAACACCGCACAGATGGGGCACCACCTCAGAGGCCAAAGACTCAGGACCCCCTTGGCCCACCGCCCACCTGCCCTTGAAGCCTCCTGTAGGGTTTGGGTGTGGTCAGGACAGGGACTACCCACTTTCACCCCCAGAGACCTCCGCAGTGGGGGGACCTCCTCCAGGTCGGAGAAGCCCTGTGCGTCCTTGCCCTGACTCCCCTCCTGGACACCCTTTCCTCCACAAGGGGCCCGGGCCGGTCCTGGGACACTAGCCAGGACCACGCGACTCCGGGCCTTGCCGGACTTTCTAGAGGATGCCTAGCTGACCTCCAGAGGATCACCGAGTAGGAAGGTCCCGTACCACAACCTCGGTGTGGCCTCAGGCGGAACCTGACTGTCAGGCAGGCCCCAGTCTCGGTGTGGCCTCAGGTGGAACCTGACCATCGGGCAGGCCGAGGGGCCCAGTCTCAGTGTGGCCTCAGGCGGAACCTGACTGTCAGGCAGGCTGAGGCGGCTGCGTAACCACAGGTTTCTCCTGGACTCCACCTCACCCCTCCTCCGCTGTCCACAGGTGCCCCAGGCACCAAAATATTCATGAAGCCCCCTGAGAAGCCAAGGCAATGAGGGTGTGGGTTTCCCTCCTGGCCTGGGAGTCACCGTCAGTGGTGGGTGTGGGGGTCTGGGACCCTGAATCTGATTCCGCTTGGGGTCTGTCTCAGAGGCTGCAGCCACACAAGGTGCAGACCCCGGGCCTCGTGCCACTCCAAGCCTGAAGGTCTTTGTCCAAAAGCACCTCGTCAGGACCTTCCTGCAGGGCCTCCCTATTTAAACCAGGGCTCCTGCTTTATTTTTCCTGTAGCACCATCACTACTGAACAGGCTTGGCTTTCTCACCTGTGTCTCTAGCACCCACCCCTTCCATCAGGGACTTTTCCCCTGAGGGCCGTGCTCAGCAAAGAGTTGAAGGATCAAGTACGAGGCTGGTGCCAGCGGGTCTTTGGTTAGGAGAATTGTCATCACTGCCTGCACTGCAGCCAGCAGCTTGCCCAGGTGTGCCTGGAACCCAGGTGTGCATGGGAACCCAGGTGTGCATGGGACCCAGGTGTGCATGGGACTCAGGTGTGCATGGAACCCAGGTGTGCATGGGACCCAGGTGTGCATGGGAACCCAGGTGTGCATGGGGACCCAGGTGTGCATGGGGACCCAGGTGTGCATGGGACCCAGGTGTGCATGGGACCCATGTGTGCATGGGAGTTAGGTGCGCATGGAACCCAGGTGTGCATGGGACCCAGGTGTGCATGGGAATTAGGTGTGCATAGAACCCAGGTGTGCATGCCCCCCCAGCAACAGGTGTGCATGGGACCCAGAAATGCTGGTGACTGGGACAGCCCTTGGCTCTTCTGCTGGTTTCGCTGAGGAGAGGCTGCTGCCAGAGATCCTGCTGTCAGGTCTGGGAGTGGCTGTCGGGCCCCAAGGCTGGTGGGGGTGACCTGAACCCTTGACCACTGTGCACTCTGTCATGGGAGGGCTTGGAAACCTTCAGTGCCGGCTCCGTTTGCAGCAGGCCTGATGGCTGCCGTGGCTGTGTCCTCTGGCAGCGATGATCCTAAGAAAGGGCGCTCTCGGCCGGGCGTGGTGGCTCACCCCTGTAATCCCAGCGCTTTGGGAGTCCGAGGCGGGCAGATCACGAGGTCAACAGATCGAGACCATCCTGGCCAACATGGTGAAACCTCATCTCTCCTAAAAATACAAAAATTAGCTGGGCGTAGGGGCACGTGCCCATAGACCCAATTACTTGGGAGGCTGAGGCAGGAGAATCTCTTGACCCGGGAGGTGGAGATTGCAGTGAGCCGAGATTGCGCCACTGCACTCCAGCCTGGTGACAGAGCTGGACTGTCTCAAAAAAAAAAGAAAAAAAGAAAAAAGAAAGGGCCCTCTCAGCCAGTGGGCCGGCCTCTGCCAGGCCCTGCACCCCTGACTATCTCTGCCCGGGGCTGCTGGAGGGAGGCGGCCTCCTCTTAATCAGGGAGGGTGTCCCCCCTTGCAGAAAGGACCATGGCCTGGAGGCCGTCTGGAAGTTGAGGAATCCTGGAGGGGTGGGGATGAGGAAGGCTGATTTCCACCTAGGGGAGGTTCTAGAAATAGGGGAGGGTGGTGGGTGACCTTTACATCGCAGAGATGATGATTTGAATAACACTCATCGCCCTGTTGCATTGGTGGGATTGTGAAGGGGCCCTGAGCATTCATTGTCTCCCTCAGTCCCTTATGCACATGGAAACAGAGGCAAGGAGTCCATGGACACCCTCCCCGTGATCCTGGGGTGGTTGCTGTGTGGAACCTACTGACCTGAGCCCCTCCTGTGTTCGCTCGAAGCACCTGCAGGGGCCTGGGGTATGTCCCTGACCTCCTGCTGGGACAGGAGTCTCAAAATGATGTAAACACATTCCAGGCCCTCAGGGAAAGGGAGAGACAAGCACCCCAACAATCCCACCATGTAGGAGGTGTGCAGGGAGCTGCGGGTGGGGCTTCCCCAAGGAGGCCCTGGGAGCATGCAGATGGAGTCGGGGCGGGGCAGATCTGCCTGCAGAGCTCAGTGGAGGCAGGCAGGCTGAGCCTGGTGGGCTCCAATGGGGACTGGGTGACAGAGCGGAGGGAAGGGCCCGCAGGTGCCTGATCCCTGCAGGACGTGGGCAGACAACAGGGGGCTACAGAGGGCCAGTGAAGCTTGTGGGGCTGGGGAGCCGTTGATGCGGAGGACCCCTCCTCAGAGTCCGGGCAAGGCCCGTGGGCTTCCTGCCCTTAGCTGGCACCAAGGCCAGGTACCCAGGGTTTGGCACAGACCAACCATGATAGTGAGGAAGTTTAGGGACCTGGGCTTACCCCGGTCACTCTCCCAGCACCCGGAGGCCTTTGGCATGGGGGATGAGTGGGGGAGGCCTCTATTCTCTATGTGGGGGACTGAAGGCTCGTGACCTAGAGAGGCATGGCTCTGGGGTTCCAGCTGCCTCTGGCTCCTTTCCCTCTGACCTGGACGGGGCCTAATCCCTCTGACCTCGGCGCCTCTGTGGGAGGTGGTGATGCCTGTGCCGGGAGCTATGAGGGCCGTGTGGGCACAGTGTGCAGGTTTGCCAGGCTGGTCCCGGAAGCACAGGACTGTGCTAGTCCCTGAAGACACTCAGGGCAGCCTCCATTCCTCACCTCAGCTGGGCATCGGGGCTGGGAGGCTGCCGCCTACACAGGACTCTTTTTGTTGTTGTTGTTGTTGTTGTTGTTGAGACAGAGTCTCGCTTTGTCGCCCAGGCTGGAGTGCAGTGGCCGGATCTCAGCTCACTGCAAGCTCCGCCTCCTGGGTTTACGCCATTCTCCTGCCTCAGCCTCCCGAGTAGCTGGGACTACAGGCGTCCGCCACCTTGCCCGGCTAGTTTTTGTATTTTTTAGTAGAGACGGGGTTTCACCGTGTTAGCCAGGATGGTCTCGATCTCTTGACCTTGTGATCCACCCGTCTCGGCCTCCCAAAGTGCTGGGATTACAGGCTTGAGCCACCGAGCCCGGCCTACACAGGACTCTTTACTAGATGCAAGCGCAGTCTCCAGGCCACTGGCACGACTGAACCCAGTACGAATCAATGCTGAGGATCGTGCATGGGGCTGAGGCAGGCCCTAAGGTGGACGGTCGGTGGGTGGCCCTCCCCAGGGGTCCCCGGCCTGCCTAAAAGGGTGACCCTAAAGACAGAGGGTGCGTGGGGCCTGGGCTCTTGGGGTTTCACCTCTTGGCAGGTGTCCTCTCCCCTTTTGAGCTTCTCCACCGTGGTGTGACACAGCTTGGAAGCCCTCAGCGGAAGCCAGAGCCACACCCTTGAACTTAGCCTGCAGCCCTGTGGGCGCAATAAACCTCTTTTCTTTATTACTTGCCCAATCTCAGGTATTTCTTTATAGCCACATGAACCAGACTAAGACGCAACCCAATGCACGTCACGTGCCCTGCATGGGGCTTAGGACGCTGGGCCCAGTCAGAAGCGCAGGACAGCCCACAATGGCTGCAGCATTCCCCAAACTCAGCTGCACCGCCCCCGAGCAGGCTGGATTCTCTGTGACAGGGACCACAAAGGGTGCCTCGGGGGCAGTGGGAACACTCACCAGGAGTCAGTGGACACTCAGATGACGTCCCTGTGTGGTGGCTTTATAACCTGATCTCCAGGTGGTCAGTCCTGGCTTCTGGGCCGGCCTCGGCTCCAATTCACTCCTCCCATTCACACGTTATTGAGAGAATCATGAGCTCTAGGCTCAGGGACGGAGCGGGAGGCCCAGCACCCCTGAACATGTGGATGGCCAGGCTGTGTGCTGAGGCCAGGGGTCAGATGCATGACTGTGGAGGTGCCACCATAGACAGCGGGGCCCTTGGTGCATGGGAGGGTCACTGTGAGCCACCGCTCCTCACCAGCCACCATGGGCACATGACCTGGCTGAAACCCTGGCCACCTCTGCCCCAGGCATCCGGAAGGTGCCTGTGTGTCCCATGAGGGAACAGACGGACAGAGCAGAAAGAAGGGAGCTGGCTGTGCACTCCCAGCAAAACCCAAATGCCCAGGTCCATCTCTGCTTCTCTCCCACAGACAGTCAGTGGGTCCTGAGCCTGGGTGGGGCAGGGGCAGGGGTCTCGCTAGTGGGGTGTGCTGGACCAGGGGCTCTAAGGTCTGGTGCAGAGCCCTGTGGGCGCAGGCCTGAGAACAAAGCCCCAGGGTCCTGGCATCTCACGGACATCGGTCCTTGGATATCTCACAGGAACTCCAGATTCTCGATGAAACCCCCTCCTCCCCCAACCACTCCCGTCCCCAGCAAACACTACCATTTGTCAAGGCTCTTAAACCAAATTGGAGCGAGTCTGGAGCTTGTCCCAGGCTGATGAGTGTCCGGGCCAAGGCTTCAACTCTCGACCACATGGGAGAGTTGACGTGAAACCCAGGTTTCCAGTTCTGTTTGGAAAAGTTGGAAATCCAGAAACATTGACTTTCACATGACTCTTATGCGGCCCCATTTAATTTTTTTTGGGCTGAAGACGGTGAGTGAGGAGGAGGAGGGGGCCCAGCGCAGAGCAGAGCTGCCTCCTGCACGGCCTCCATTCCTGTGGTTCACGTTGCTGGTGCGCAGGTGACCTGGGCGCTGGCCCGAGAGCCTGCCAGGTTTCTCAGTAAAGCGAGAGCCAAATTCCAGTCCTGATCCTGACCCAAACGTGCGTCATGGCTAAAGACGTGCGCAAGCCCTGGCAGCTCTGCGGCTCCGGGCAGCACTCCGGGCAGCACCACACCCGGCCGGCGACTGGACCTGCCATTGGCTCATCCCACGGTGCGGCTCTGGGGCTGCTCTTCCGAGCCGTCAGGGGTCCCTTCTTTTTGACTTCACCTGGCTCTGAGGTTTGGTTTCCACCTTTCAGAGGATGAAATTCAGCAGAGGTATTGCCACCTTCCTACCCAGGCTCAGGTGGACAAGGTGAAACGGGGAAGCAGGAGCCGAAGCCCCCCAGGGAGGCCCATACACACTCATTCACCAGAGGCTGCTGCACCCTGGGGGTGAGCCCCACTGACTGCTGTCCTTCACCAGAGGCTGCTGCACCCCGGGGGTGAGCCCCACTGACTGCTGTCCTTCACCAGAGGCTGCCGCACCCTGGGGGTGAGCCCCACTGTCCTTCACCAGAGGCTGCCGCACCCTGGGGGTGAGCCCCACTGTCCTTCACCAGAGGCTGCCGCACCCTGGGGGTGAGCCCCACTGTCCTTCACCAGAGGCTGCCGCACCCTGGGGGTGAGCCCCACTGCTGTCCTCTGAGGGGTCCCTGCCAGACTCACCCCCAGCGCTCACCATGCTTCTCTGTTCTGGTTCCCTCCCTCAACCCCGGTCCCCAGAATGCTCTGTCTTCCTCCCCCTGTGCCCTGAATGGTCCCCCAACCTCTCTCCCCATCTCCCACCCTGGCTAGGCCTGGGTCTCTCTCATCTCCCGAGGTCTGACCAGGGGTCAGAGAGACGGGCCGTGGAGCTGCTGGCCCTGGTGTGGTTCCCTGGTGGGCCACACTGACCTCATTGCCTGGTGGTGGGGACAGGCAGAGGTGCAGGAACAGCTCCCCAAGCCCGGAGACCCGGACGTCCAGCCCGGTGCCATCGATACTCAGGTGCAGGGGCACAGTGAGTACACAGAAACCTTTTCCACTGCTTCCACACCCAGGAGAGTTCCCTTATTTTCCAATTCACAGACGCCAGCTATCTGCGCAGTTCCTGAATCACTAAGTGGATTGTAATGGCCTTTGTGTTTTATTCATTATGGTTCTTACGTGTAGTGAGCCTCACACGCCCCCTCTCAAGAAGCTGTTTGAGGAACGCTGATGTTTTAATGGTTTGGGGGGTTATTCATACACTTGGCACCTCTGTTGCCATCCCAAGCAGGGCGGGCCACAGCCTCCTTAGGAGACGAGGGTTGAATGCACATTCCCTTGTGTGTTCTGTGGCTATCTGGGGGACACCCACTGTGCTCCAGGCACCTCCTGAAGTTTTGGGGATCCCATGTGAGCAAGCCACATGCAGGAGTGGTCCATGCAGCACTCACTGACCAGCTGGGTGACAGCTACATCAAGCAAAGATGCAAGCTGGCGTCCAGTCATTGTGGGAGTGTTCAGAAGGACCCCCATCCCACCTCTGTGCAGGCATCCCTGGTACCAGTGTGCATCCATTCCCAGAGGGTTGGCCGGGGCTGCCGTCACCCACTCAAATCATCCCCCAGTGGAGTGTTTTCCTGGATCACCAGTTCCCGGTTTGGAGGCGTAACCCAAAGAATATCTGAAACAGGTATCAATCAATGTAGAGGTTTATTTTGCTAAGGTTAAGGACCATAGCCTGTGACAGTCTCAGGAGGTCCTGAGAACTTGTGCCCAAGGTGGCTGGGTTGCAGCTTCCTTTCATACATTTTAGGGATACAGAAGTTGCAGGCAAAGATATCAATCAATACATGTAAGGTATACATTGGTGTGATTCAGAAAGTGAGGGGCTTCCAGGTCATAGGTGGATTCAAAGATTTCCTGATTGGCAACTGGTTGAAAGAGCTGAGCTTTGCCTAAAATGTTTGAGGTCAGCAGAAAGAAATGCTTGAATTAAGACAAGGGGATCATGGAAGCCAAGGTTTCTGTTACGTAGATGAAGCCTCCAGGTAGCACGTTTCAGAGAGACTAGATGGTGAATGTCTCTTATGGGAAGTTAAAATGTGTCAGACGCTCTGTAAAAGACCTATTAAGGGCAGGGAATTCTCTACAGAATGCAAATTTCCCCCCTAAGAGACAGCTTTGCAGGGCCATTTCAAAATATGTCAGAGAAATATATTTTGGGGGTAAATACTTTTCTTTCTTTCCAGGCCTGCTATCCGTCATGTGATGCTCACTAGATGGGGCATTCCAAACGGAGGTTGGAATTTGGTGTCTTACTGCTACAGATAGTTTTTCTGCCAGTCTTATGATCTCTGTTTTCATGTTAATGCTGGTCAGCTGTGCCTAAACTCCAGAGGGAGGAGAGTATTATGAGGCATGGCCAACCCTACCTCTTCCCATCCTGGCCTGAACTAATTTATCAGGTTCCTTTGGGATCCCCTTGGCCAAGAGTAGGGGAGCCATTCAGGCAGTCGGCGGGCTTAGAATTCTATTTTTGGTTTACAGGGAGTACTGTACTAATCTCAAAGGTGATTTCTGGAAGGATAGCTTCTGTGTGCAAATGAATCTGGGGGTTCACCGTGCACATGTGCGTATTAAAGGTTCTGAGAAGTCCTGCAGTGAAACACACACAACTCTGCTCACCTTCGTGTAACCTGGCATTTCTCAAACTTACTTAACCACAGACTTGTTGTTTAATGTTGTGTTTATTGGCACCTACAGGGTAAGTGTGTATGTAGTTGCACCCAGGACGCCCTTTCTGGAGAGGCAGAAACCCCCAGGCCATGTGGCTGAGGAGTGGCTGCCTGTATGAGGACAGATTGCTGCTGAGGCCCCAGGGGAGGGACCACTGAGTGAGGTTCTCAGATCTGACATGCCGTCCCTGCAGATGGCCCCTCAGCGACATGGTGGCCTTCTCATCACTGCTCCGCCAACGGAGGGGAACGGCCTGATGAATCATGCATGATTCATTAATCTTAATTAAAATGCAAATGTATTGCCAACCTCCTCTGATAATTAAAGCCCATTGTGGGAATATGCTTAAAGCTTCTAGGCTGACGTTTCTTTTGCTGAAGCGAATTGGATGACTCGTTTAGCTCCGAAACGAGGTGCTGAAAGGGGTGCTGCTGGGGGACGTGCAGTGTGGACAGACAGGTGAGATCCGCAGAGAACAGGCTCCCTGCCTCTCAGTCTCCTCTCTCTTTCTCATGCACGTGCACACGCGTGTGCCCTGGGCTCACTCTTCAGCCATACACTGAGCTGTATTTTCCTCAGTGCTACCAGACCCGCAGGCTCCCAATTTGGCAAGGGAGGAAAAACTAATTATGGCTTCATGTCCTGCAGGAAAGAGCCTGCAGGGGCTCTTCAGAAACCTGCGGGTGGGTCAGAAGCACGGCCAGGCCGCCTGCAAATGTCTTGCTGGAAAAATCTCTCTCTGAGCAACTGAGCCGGGTCCTGTGCACTGGAGGGGACACTAAGAGGCCACGCAGTGGGCAGTGGGCGGGCAGTGAGGCTGGTGACCACCGGCACAGCGCCAGCCTCCCATGCCGGGGGAATCCCAGGGTTTTGGAAGAAGTCAAGTCGCGGTTTCATGCACGATCCCCACGCAGCTGTGCCAAGGCTGTACTGAGACCATCGGTGTCTGCCCTGTCAGAGGGGCTCGTGCTCTCAGAGATGGAGCCGAAAGTAAACTTTGCCCACCAAGGAAACCTGGTATTCCAACTGTCGTGGAGCTGCTGTGACACCGACTGCTGGCTGCCCCGTGAGATCCCATCCCCGCAGGTTTCATCCAAGACCCCCATTCCAGCCAACACAGAGCATTTTAAAAGAAAACCCCGTGTTTTCCTGTGTCTTGGCCAACAGGGCTGCATTCAAGAAAGTACGACAGCCTTTCCTGACAGCCTCCTCCCTGCCCAGATCCTGCGGCCCCTGCCTCTCCCCTGCGCTCCCGCCACCCTCCCGCCCAGGTCTGTGTTTTCTGCCAGGGTGTCCGGCTCTTCCCTTCTGCTCTCAGCTCTCATCTGCCCCTCATCTTGCCTCACAGGGCTCCAGCTCTGGGCTGACAGTGATGGGAACAGGGATGTGTGTCGATGACTCATCTCGTCCCTCGCATGTGTGTGTGGCCAGTGCTTGCCTTGCCGTGCTGCCTCCATCCACATCAAGTGGCACAAATGGAAACGGGTCACCACTGTCCTCAGGATGAGCCTGGTGTCATGGCTGAGTGGTTCTGTCACTGTCTTTTCGTGATTTGCCATAGAAGTGAGTCTTTCCAGAATCATTCTCTTTATGGACTTGATTGAAATGGGTCAGATTAGCCATGCTCCTGAAATTCTGCCATCAGCCCACACACATGCACACACACATGCACACACGCATGCACACACACACATGCACAAACGCACAAATGCACACGCCTGCACACACATATGCAGACACACACGTATGCATGCACATGCACACACATGCACACACATGCATGCATACATGCACACGCGCGCGCACACACATGCACACACATGCACAGACACACCACACGCATGCAAACACATGCATGCACACACACGCACAGAGACACATGCAGCACACACTCGCATACACATACATGGTCACACCACTGACCATACTGGTCTGATTAACATTTTATTTTGAAACAATTGCATATTCACCCGAGGTTGCAAAAAAACAAACAATCCAGAGATTCCATGTACCTTTCACTCAGTTTCCCAGGGAACATCTGTGTGACTGCAGCTCAGAATCAAGGCCATGCTGTTTCCTAAACGCCCTGGTGACTGCTGGGCTCACGTGGTGGAGGGGTACCCCGGCCCGCTCATGTAGCTTGCACGCTGTGTGTGTCTCTGAAGCTGGGGTTCCCTGGGCCATGGGGATGCCCCCACTCTGGGGCTGTAACTGTGGGACACTCTCAACAGTTCCTTCTTCATCGGGTTCAAATGCAATCCTTGCATCCCAGTGTCTCATCTCTGCTTCTCTTGTTCCCGTCGTCACTGCCAGCATGCACCTCCTTACGAGGCCTGGGCGGGACCCCATCTCCCTGATAAAGGCAGCCACCATCCCTGTCGTTGCCTTTGTAAATGTGCTCCTCTTTCTGGGCACACTGGAAGTGCTCAAGCACCAGTGATGCTGAGCGTTTCTGAGCAGCCACTGAGGTGCTCCTGGCCAACCTCCCCCCAGTCATCCCCCGGGCACTCCTCTCCTCGGCCCTCCTCCTGGTCACCACCTAGACACTCCCCTCCCTGTCCCTCCTCCCCATCATCCTCCAGCACTCCTCCCCCCGCCCTCCTCCCAGTCATCCCCTAGAAACTCCTCTCTGTGTCCCTGAGGGATTGCTGGGGGGTCACCCAGTTTGGGGTGGGATGCAGGGTGGTGGTGTGAGGGGCAGGAGAGGCTGGGGATGAGAGTGGGTTCCCTGCAGGGTGGTGAGAGGATCCCCACCTGGGGCCAGGTCCCTGTAGCCTTGCAGCTCCAGGGGCAGCTGGCAGGGGCCACCTTGAAGGGATGAGGCCCTGATCCTGTTCCCGTCCTCAGCCTGGAAGACCTTGACCCTCCTGCTCCAGTGCCAGGTGGAGACGTCCCTTCCTGTGGCTCCCCTGGGCTCCGAGGCCCCAGCCTCCGGGGCTGGCTCAGCACTCAGACACAGCCCTGGAGGGCAGCAAGGAACCCCCTCAGGGTGTTCTGCACAGTTTGTGACAGGGGACAGTGGCCGAGGGAGCCGGGGAGAGCCGTGCCCAGCTGTGCTTCCGGCCCTGAAATTGGTGCCAGTTCCCCACGGCTGCTGCAACAGATGGCCACAAACGGGGTCATTTACAACAGCAGGAACGTGTCCCGGCTCCGGCTGGAGGCCAGATGTCTGCAATCACGGTGCAGCGTGTCGAGCCGTGCTCCCTGGACACCTGCAGGGAGGAATCTGTTCCTTGCTTCTTCTGGCTTCTCTGTTGCCTGCAGCCCTTGGCACCCCTGGCATGCAGAGGCATCACTCCAGCCTCCGCGTCCACCTTCTCAGGCCTTCTTTCCTGGGCCTTCACCGCAGCTTCCCTCTGTGCATCTCCGCGTCTTTCCTCCGCTTACCAGGCACCAGTCGCACCGAATCAGGGCCCACCTCTCTCTGGGGTGACCTCATCCTAACTCACATCTTAATACACCCGCAGTGACTCCGCTTCCAGAGAAGGTCACATTCACGGATGTGAGGTGAGGCCTTCGACAGATCATTTTGGGGACACAATTCAACCCACTCCATTTGCCCTTTGTGTCCTCTGATGGGCTGAGAAATGTGCCCAGCTGGTGCCAGGCCCAGGGCCTGGAATCCCCAGGAGGCAACCCCGGGCCGCACCCTGGTTCTGCCTGTTGTGGGATCGTTCCTTCAGGGACCTGGGGATCTGTGCCTGGTCTCTGCGTGGGGTGCCTGGCTGGGTCCTGGCTCTCACAGTCACGGAAAGTCAGCACAGGCACCTTCGTGGCCCTGCTGTGCCCATTTCCGTGCGAGGACACTCAAGGCATGCAGGTGGAGACAAGGCTTCGGCCCTCGGCAGGATGGTGGCATGGCTTCGAGGGGCTGCAGAGACGCAAGTCCAGCCTCCATGTTGTGCTCAGCGGGCAGAAAGCCAGGGTGACACCAGACCCCACTCCTCTGACCTGACGCGTGCCCACCACTGGCGAGCCGACCACAGAAATGTGGCTTCTAGATACAGTTTGGGAAAATGTTCTTGCGAACAAATCATGCAATCACTGATATTTGTGAAGATTTAGAAATTAGAATAAATTTGTGTTATTTTATTAATGAACATAAATTTGAATATTTGGGGAAAGATGCATTTTCAAGGACCTTTCCGGCTTATGCTTTTTAAAAATAGACTTTTTTTTTTTTGAGACGGAGTCTCGCTGTGTCGCCCAGGCTGGAGTGCAGTGGCGCGATCTCGGCTCACTGCAAGCTCCGCCTCCAGGGTTCACGCCATTCTCCTGCCTCAGCCTCCCGAGTAGCTGGGACTACAGGCGCCCGCCGCCATGCCCGGCTAATTTTTTTTTTGCATTTTTAGTAGAGACGGGGTTTCACCGTGTTAGCCAGGATGGTCTCGATCTCCTGACCTCGTGATCCACCTGCCTCGGCCTCCCAAAGTGCTGGGATTGCAGGCGTGAGACACCGCGCCCGGCCAAAAATAGACTTTTTTTTAGAGCAGTTTATGTTTGCAGCCAAATTGAGCGGAAGGTACAGAGATTTCCCATACACTTCCTGCCCCCCCAATACACAGCCTCCCCCACTATCCACGCCCCCACCACACTGGTACAGACTTTACAGCGGATGATCCCTTGTTGACATAAGGCTTCAGAGTCAGTGTTGGGCGTTCTAGGGGTTTGGAGAGAAGTATGACGACCTGGACCCTCTGTGATGGCGTCACGCAGAGCGGCGCTGCCCTGAAACCCTCCGTGCTCTGCCCGTTCCTCCTCCCCCAGCCCTTGGCAAACACCGATCTGTCCTCTGTCTCCACAGTTTAGGCGGATGTTTTTTTAACGAAGCGGTTGATCTGAAAGCAAATGAAAAAAGCTGAGAATAGAAAAAACAAAAAACAAAGGCAAGGGTCTGTGGGATGGCCCTGGGGGAGTGGGCCGGGGTCTGTGAGGACATCTTCTCCGCAGGGTCTCTCCAGGCTGTGCAACCCTGGGCCACCCCTCCTGACCCAAAGAGCCCTAGGGATGGTGTCTGTCTGTGGCCCCACAAACCCCAGGGCAGCATCTTACTCAGGGGAAACGGGACTGGTCTTCCTTGAGCTTCCCAATGCTGGAGCCCAGCTGGCCTCCGTGCTGGCAACCGTGGATGCTGACGAGCTGCGGCCATGGAGGCCCGGAGGGGCCGTGGTCTCAGCATTCCTCTCTCTGCATCAGTTACCTCTCGGCTAATTGCCTAGGAGCCCCCCGACCCCCACAGTGCAGCAGTCTGTCCACCCCAAGGACAGGTCAGACCCGGGGCCAGCCTGACCCTCAGTGTCTTCCTCTGGGCACATTACCCTCTACCCTCTTCCACTCTTCTTCCTCCTTCTCCTGGGACCTCACACCTGGTCTCTGCTTGGTCTTCAGGTCCGGAGGTTGGGCTGGCGGGGAAGCCAGGCCTGGGAAGTCCTAGGTGCTTGGGAATGATTCAGGAACAGGAAAGGCCTTTATGGGGTTCCTGTGGTCCCACTCCGGTGACTTTTCAGGGGGCTTCCTCAGACTGTAAGAGCTGAGGGTGGTGTTGGCACCAGCCTGAACCCAGCCACCTGATGTCCTTGAAAGTCCACTTGCTGTCCCACGGGTGACTCTGTCCCTGATTTGCTGAATAGAGGACACGAGCGTTTCCTCTCGATCAGGTGGGGCCCAGCTGGGCTCTCCTGGCCAGCAGCCAGGAGCAGGAGACTTTGCTGCTGGTCAGGAGTTCTGGGTGCCAGAGCCGCAGGCTGATGCCGCCTGGTGGTCAGTGAACTCTGGGCTCCTGAGGCCAATGTGAGGGGCTCTGCCCCAGCGCAGCCATCCTTGGCCTGAGGCTCTGCAGCGTGGCCCTGCCTCTCCAGGCTTCATCAGCACTGGGCACCTTCTCGAGCCACACTAATAGGAAACTCACCGCAGGACCCACACGTTGGCCCTGAGAACAATGGCTTGTGCCACCGTAAAAGGTTGTCATGGACAAAAAATAAGAAGAATGTGTGACAAAGGCTGCGGGAGGCCCTCAAAGCCCAAAGTAAGTAGGAAATGAGACGCCAGGCCCTTTACGGAAACAGGAGTGGCCGGGCAGCCCGCAGCTCTCCCTGCCTGCCTGGCTTCGTTCTGCCGTGGGCTTATCTCAGCAGTGGCCCGATGCGCAGAGCTCCAGGCACCTCTGTCCCAGCAGAGGGTGCTGCCCACTCCCAAGGTTCTGGAAAGGTCCTGAGGCCCCACCACAGCCTGACCTGGGCCAGAGGGTCAGGGCCCCTGATGGATGCTGTCTCTGTACCTCTGAGTATCAGGGACCAGGTTGCACGCCCTAGAGCCCACCAGCACTGGGGGGCGTGGGACTGCCAAAAGAAGGTTGGGGTGCTGTGCCCATATGAGGGGGAATGGAAGCTTGGAGAACTGAGGTCAGCTGTCCTCCAGGGTAGCATAACCCCCCAGGCCGGTGTGGGGCTCGAACACGGCCATGGAGCCGTCCACGCCTAGACGGGGCAGGTGCACGTGTGCTTCATCTCTTTCTGCTGTAAAAGTGCCCCTTTGAGTCAGTTTCTAGCTGGTTACACGGTAGTATCAGACACAGGACCTCGCGTCCCACCTCCCCCAGGGTTTCCTGCTCCAGCGGCATGTTGGCTGTGCCTCTTCCTTCTGGAACCAGGGAGGAGGTGCAGCCCCTGCCTGTGAGGCAAGGTCCTCGTGGCTGTTGGAGCAGACCTGGCGGAGCCCAGCCGTGGCTCTGAGGCTTCCGCGGGGGCAGGGCTATGCCACTGTGCCCCATTTCATCTGCCAAAGCCTCCATGCGGTCCCCGCTGACCATCAGCAGGGCTGGAAAGTCCATCCTCTTACTGGGGGGAGACCAAGAGCCCTGGCCACCGCAGCCAGATTGCGCAATCCCGTTTTCCCTTAAGAGCAATCAGCCTGTTGAAACTAGAGATGGAATTAGCACCTTAGAGCTAAGGGGTGACACAGAAGTGGGGAAGGGTGAACCTTGAGAGTGTGTTCTCAGCGATGGGTTTGTCTGTCCCAGGCAGGGAGCTCTGCCTGCAGCTCAGCCTGGCTGAACGGGTGCTGGGCCTGTCCCTTCCCAGGGCCCAGCAGCTGAGCTGGAGGATGAAGCCCGGGTGGACGCTCCACACCATGGACTCCAGGGAGCGTTCCTGACCTGGGGGAGGCAGGTGGGCTTCCCTTTAACCAGGATGCAGATGACCCCCTTGGGCCACCTACACGTCGCACCCTCGGGAGCAGGGCCGTTCCTCCCCTGCCTTCCTCTCCCGCAGGTTGCCGGGGGGGCCCTGGTGGAGGGAGCCAGGCTCCCTGTGCCTCTCTCTGCCCCAGCTGCAGGAGGGGTGCCCGGTCGCACCTTCGGAGGATCGTCTGTAACCAGCACCAGGCCCACCCTGCCCTCCGGACAGGACACACGGCCAGGTTGGCGAATCTGGAGGGGCTTTCTCAGGCACAGGCACTGTGAGAGCCGAGGTCCCCCACGGCCTGCAGAGGACTTTTCCCTGAGGCCATGTGTACTCGCAGCAGTCCAGCTGCCGGGCCGGAGAGCCTGACCCCAAGTGCACATGGTCGACACTGTTGCATCCACTGGAAATTTCAAAGTAAAATCAGGACACATAGGGGCAGGGAAGTGGGCTTGAGGGCTTCGCAGGGAGACCCCGCGCCACCTCCCATTTGCTATGCTAGTTTCTTGAATGAGTGGCCCTCATTCATCAGAGACACCGATCTGCCCACAAACTTGTGGCCAGGGTCTGAGAACTGAGAGAAACCAGCCCCAAAACCACAGGCCAAGAAGCCTGGAACCCAGAGAGTGATTCCAGGAAATCATGGCAGGCACACGCCGAGGTCACTTAGGCTGACCACGGTGAAGGTCGACGGCGTCCATCACAAATCGGTTTGCCCAGGACAGGCCCAGTGATGGCTGTGGTCCCGGCGTGTGTATTAACAACCTTCTCGTTTCTTCTCAAGGGGCTCAGATGGGTGGATAAATTATAGGGTCACCCTTGTCATGTTGGATTATGAACAGAATCTCAAGAGCTGCCTCCCTTCAAAAAACCCACCGTGCAAAAACCCATCTTCTTCGTCAAGCAAATTAGGAAGAGATTATTCATTTTCCAAAAGACTTCTCTTTTGGCCAGGAAAGAACACCCTTAGTTTGCCAGAAAATCCTGCCAGCCGCCTCCCTGAGCGCATGGACCGCGAGATTCCGTTTTGTAAAGTCGAGACGGCGGCTCAGGAGCACATGCAGTACGTGGAGTGCAGAAGGCCTGGGTGCTCCGGAAGCTTCCAGAGACAGCATGGGGCGGCTGATGCGCGGGGAGACACAGACGTGGAGGACGCCGCGGCCGCCTCGCCCCCGGGGCTCCTGGAGCTCGGCTGGCTGAGGAGCTGAGCAGATGGTGGTGGTGCAGCTGAGCGTTTCCTGCCGGGGCGGGAGGAGGTGGGGTGGCCGCCGGCACGGCCTGTGACTGTGAGTGTGGCTCACGGAGCAGCTGATGTGGGGGGTGGGGGGCGCGGATTATGCCATGTGTGACGGCAGAGCGGGGATAACATGTCGAGAGCTGTGACCTGGGATGTAAGGAAAGGTCATGAGAAAATACGCAGGAAGAGATTCCCCGTGGACATGTTTCCCTTGGAAAGTGGATGGAACCTTCCGAGCCATGATTCCGCCTGAATTAAGCAGTGGTGGGCACTGGTATGGCAGGTGGCTTCTGCTGCCTTGGATTTGCACCTCTAAGGGGTCACAGGGGCCACTCCCCCAGCAAGACAAGGTGTGATCATGAACAGGCCCTTGAGGGGCCAGAAGAAGGAATGGCTCCAGTGATGAAGGCTGAATGTCAGCTCTCTCCCCATCGTTCTCCCGGCCCAGGAGAGGGCTACTCCGCAGGGCTGGGTTTAAAAACCTTCCGTGCAACTGGCAAAGGCATCCACAGTGGCTTCTGCTGCTGTGGTACATTCCACCCTCCCCTCGTCCCCACCCCATCCTATTCTCGGCTACAAGTTATTTATATGTACAGTGTCATCTGAACGTGCATGGGCCGATCCCAGGACATCACACACGAAGAGGCTGAGGTGAACCCAAGCCGCCCGGCCGGCCTGTGGCTCAGTGTCTGTTCCAGAAGTCCCGGCCCCAGGCAGCTCTCCAGAACAGGGCCACTGGAACTCAGGAGGGTCAGGACCACAAACACAGTTGTTGTCACCCCAACAACTGTGACTGAAAACACCCTACAGGGCTTGAGAACTAAAACATAAGGAGGGATCTGGGCAGCCGAGCTGCCTCCTAAAGAAGCCACATTGTAGAGAAAACTGCTTGCTCCATCTGTGTGAGACGGAGGCAGCCGGGGTGTCCTGCCAGCAGACACGGGTCTGTCCATCACCGGCCGCCACGCTGCCTCTGTCCTTCACTCCCATTTAAGGGAAAACGATCTCTCTTCATCTTTCTGCCCTGGACACTGGAAATCAGTGGTGAGAACAGTACTCTTGCTATAAAATGCTCAGGTTCTAGAGTGCTCCCATCTTTCCTTCCACTCCACGTGGAGTTTATCCAAAGGACAAAGGCCTGTCATTGGCACGGACATCCATGATGCCCGCTCACCAAGGAGTGGGAAACAGAAGCCTGTCCTCAGAGGACGGTGACTGGGAGCCCGCAGCTGCTGGTGGGTGGGGCCGGCCCGCAGCTCCTCCTGGAGGCCTCCAGCTTCTCACGGTTGCGTTTCTTTGACATGTGGAGGGAGGATCGTTTGGACACCTGCCTGGGAAGTTTCAAAGGAGATGGCCTCTGGGCAGGGGTTTTAAACCAAAGGGCACCACACAGATCCAGATGTGAACTGTGGCTGTTGTTTGCAATTGACGCAGAGATGCAGAGGATGGAACACGAGTGCGAGCCACGCTGCGCTATGGCCTTGGCCCAGCCAAGACCCCCAGTCCATGGGGGTACGGGACCCCCACTACACAGGGCCCTGGGAACCACCTTTGCCGCGGTCCACCGTTGGGCCCACCGTGCACCGCCCACACCTGGCTGTGCGTGGATACTGAGAGCAGGGGATGACGGTGGGCCTGGCGTGCTCAAGTCCTACAGTGGGAAGGGTCGGAGGGAGGTGGGATTCACCCAGGGGTCCCCACATGGACTTGTACAGGCCTGGCTCAATCTGCACGGCAACTGGGCAGGCAGAGCGAGCCCCCACTTTATGGGTGAGCAAACCAAGGCACAGAGAGGTGAACGCCTGTGGCATCAATGCCGCTAAGACAGAAGCGAGGCGGGAAAGCCTGTATTCGAGGGGGCGGCCCTGTCCCCGGCTCCCAGGTGCCTTCCACTCATCTGCCTGAGACTCCTGGGGATGTGGGCCTTGGGTTTCAGGAGGGGCCTGCTCCTCCTGTGGGAGCCACGGACACGTGTCCTGCTTCTCCTGTGGGAGCCACAGACACGTGTGTGCCCACGTGCCCCGAGCTCACACACACACCATGGCGCGTGGGCAGGGAAGCAGCACTCCCGGCTATCCGGTGAGCATCTTTTCTTTCCTTCTGCTCTAAGTAGGCACCCAAGGAATACACGCGTTCACTCAGAACCTGATTCACGTGACTGGGATAAACCCGCAGGGAAAGGTTCTCACACAGTGGCCGCCATGAGGATCCATTACAGGGGCCCAGGGTGGTCTCTGCTCAGAATGGGGTTGGGGTGAATGGACCCCTGGCAGCAGCCGGTGACAGGGATGGGGGGGTGGGGGTTTAGCCGGGCAGGTGACTCCCTTTTCGGGAGCCTGGGGCTCGGGACGTGTGGACAGCACATGGTGAAGGCAGAGGCCGTGTGCCGTGTGCCTCGGAGCCGGTGCCTGTTCCAGGTTAGGAACTAGAAAATTCTCTGCAGGGGCTTCCGCCCGCTCCCTCTTGGAAATCCTGTTTTCATTTCCCCCGTGACACCAGCCTCCCCAAGCTCTGCGGAAGGCTGGCTGTCCTCGCACAGCCTCCCCCGCCGCTCTGGGTGCTGGCTGAGCTTTTCTGCAGACCCCGGGTTCTGCTCTCTGGTCTGTGCCCAGCGTGATGGCCACCACCCGCTCAGGACTCCATTTTGTCGAAAAAGTGCCAAGGCCCGTCTCTTGCTTTAAAATATCATGCTGTTGTCTCTGAATCTGCTGTGATTCTGGAGGCTGCCTGATTTTTAAAAAATGTAAAAAATAAAAACCATGCTGCAATGTAAAGGCCAGGACACGCCTCTTGTGCCGAATTCAGGTCTTGAAAGCTAGCAAGTTTTGAGTTACAGTACTTGCACCCCAAAATGGTTGCTTATCGTGTGTGTGTGTGTGTGTGTGTGTGGTGTGTTTACACGGTGAACAACCTGATACCTTTGGCTGAAATGGGTTTCGTGTGAGCGTCCGGCCAGGAGGCTGCTGGGCTCCAATGTCTCCCAGCCCTGACTCCTGGGTGTTGACCTGCCTCAAATTTGCATATTCATTGACTGAAATCTATTTTATTTCCTCAGGAAGAGTCTATCCTTTTTGCAAATGCCAGCCACGGAGGTTTATTTTTCTCCCTGAGAGAAGGAAGAGTGAAGGCTGAGACTGAGACGGAAGGACAGAAGGAGGAGATTTAGAAGCCAGTGAGCCCGGAGCCACGAGACGTGCTCCGAGGACTTGGCACCTCGGGAAAGTCAGGCACGGGCAGGGGTAGGTCTTGGCTTCGCCGTAACATTGCCATAAGATCGGGTGCCATCTCCACTCGCAGGCTGGCCTGTCCTCTGCAGCCAAGAGCTTGGGCACCATCTCCATTCACAGGCCGGCCTGTCCTCTGCAGCCTGAGGTCCCCATGGCGCCAACATCCAGATGCTGAGATAATTCTGCCAGGGTGTTGGCTGATCGGTGATTGGTGGTTGGCTATTCCATGAGTTCCGCATTGATCTTGCTGGCTGAGCGTCCAATGCGGAGGGGCAGGTGCTGTTAGGGTCTCCACTCCCATCCCTCTCCCCAGGACTCATCACCCACCGCAACCGTAAGCTGCTAGGGGCTCACAGCTGTGAGTCTGGGAGGGGTGCCACCGGGCATGCAACTCAGGGTCCCAGCTCCAGGACCCGGCCGCCGCTCCCCTCCCGCCCACATCTCGGCTTAGCTGTCTTCCCTGGATGCCAGCCCCTTCCCCTGGTCTTAGCTGGCTTGGGCCACTCAACTGAAACAGCACACCCTGAGGCCTTCAACAGCAGACCCGATTTCTCACCATCTGGAGGCTGGAGGTCCAGGATCCAGGCCCCCAGGGCTGCTTTCTCCCCGACTCCCACACCCTCCCTCCATGACGTGCAGACTCCACCCTCTTGCTGCCCTGTCTCAGGACTGTCCCTCTGGGCAAGCAGGCCCCTGGCATCCCCATGTGCCCTCTCCTCCTGTTCTTATAAGGACACCAGTCATACTGGATCCGGGCCCACCCTAATGACCTCATTTACCTTAATCACCTTGAAAGACCTTGTCTCAACAGCAGCCACATTCTGGGTCCTGAGGGTTAGGCCTTTAACATGGGAATTTGAGGGATGCAATTCACCCCACAAAACCTGGACCATTCCCGCAGTAAATCACTCTCACGAGAGCTCTCCCCTCAGCCTTTGCTTCTGGGGGACCACCCCTGACATGGATCCATCCAGCTTCCTGCTTCTCAAAGAACAGAGGGGAGAGCCCCAGTGAGAAGTGAACAGGTGGCCTTGGGGACCTGCGGATAAGTTGCTGGCACTGCCAGGGAACAGGCTGGGCCGAAAGCCAGGAGGAGGGCGGTGAGGCCCGGGGCTGGACCTCATTTTCCTGAGTATTATAAAATCTGGCTTTGCTCAGAAACTGCCCCATGTGTCTTTTTGTTAATTGAAGTGCAAAATTTTCTCCAAGTAATAATTGGAGTCGTTTAACAACACAAATAATGTGCACCTTAATTTGGTCGATAGGCACAATTGCTAATTCCTGGAGACTCAGAGGAGCAAAGTGATCACAAATTCCAAGAGTGGAAACAAATCCATTCTGCAAATTTTACTCTGGCTTTTTCCTTGCTGGCCTGGAAGCTGCCCCGAGGGTCCTGGAACCTTCAGCTGCTTGCGGGGTCAGCCAGTGTCGTGGGGAGCCAGGTCTTGCGGTGGCTTCCAGCCCCAAAGCTGACTCCGCGTGGGACAACAAACGGTTTAGTTAACCTCTCAGCTTTTTCCATCTGTGAAGCAGAGTTTGGGATGCTTGCCACCAGACCGGGAGGCCACGAAGATGGATGCATCTGTTTTTAGAAACCTCTCTGCCAGCGATGAAAGACAGCAAAGCTATAATACCCTGTTAGGCAAGCAAGGAGAGAACTCATACATTCAGGAGATGATCTCCTTGTGCAGAGAGGCCGTCGGAATCAATGTATGGTGGAGCCCTGAGGAACCCAAAGCTGTGTAGAGCCTGCAGCCCCCGCCCCACGTCCCAAAGCCATGTGGCCTGGGGAGCTCTTGTCCTGCCCTTTTTGGACACCCCCCTTCTTTGAGGGCATTTTTCTTCTCAAAGGTGTTGGGGTGGGAGTAGGTGGGGGTCTAGCGTTGCTAATTTCCTTGTAAGTGCATTTTATTATTACTATTATTATTATTCTTTTGAGACAGAATCTCGCTCTGATGAGCGAGAATCAAAATTGTTATTTTGAGACGAGTTTTCACCATGTTGGTCAGGCTGGTCTCCAGCTCCTGACCTCAGGTGATTCACCCACCTCAGCCTCCCAAAGTGCTGGGATTACAGGCATGAGCCACTGTGCCCAGCCAACTGCATTATTTTTAAAAGGGGTAAATCATCCAGTGAAACCCCGTCTCTATTAAAACAGAAAAATTAGCCGGGCCTGGTGGTGCACACCTGTAGTCCCAGCTACTCCAGAGTCTGAGGCAGGAGAATCGCTTGAACCTGGGAGACAGAGGTTGCAGTGAGCAGAGATTGCGCCACTGCACTCCAGCCTCGGTGACAGAGCGAGATTCCATCTCAAAATAATAAAAATAATAGTCTGTCTCTGTGTGTTTAATTACTAGTGACTAGTTACTGTTGTAACTCATTTATCTGGGGACAGGCTCCTATCTAGTGTACCACCACGATGTTATTTGGACCAGGAAAGACATAGATAACCGATGAAAGCTGGAAGCCAAATCTTCGTGCTGAAGATTCGCTGCGGGAAAGCACCGAGCCTAGGAGTTTGTTAAGGGCCTGGGCTCCCACAGGCAGGCACTGCTGACTGATAGCCAGAAGATTCTAGACTCCCAGGCCACCGGTTTCTTGAAGTAGCATTGACTCTGGGACGCTCTTTGAAGTGTGTGCCCAGAGACTTGGGGGGTCTGTGCAGGAGCCAGGCCACCTGTGTTCAGAGTCAGCAAAGCGGGTTTCTCTGTCCGTAAATCAGTCGTGCAGGTCTCTGTGTGACTGCGTCAGGGTGCTCCTAGGAAGAGGGGAGACGGGCTATGGGCCTCGAGCTGACGGGATGGGCAGGAAGCCTCACCTGCCGAGGACAGCAAGTCAGAACCAGCAGGGGAGCCCTCCCGGGTAGGGGCTTTCAAGCCCTGGCACCACCAACGTTTCAACTAAGAGATATTGAACCAGGTTCCTGTAGACAACCCGCTGTCAGGGTGCACAGACTGTGGAAACCAATGAGAAGTCCTCTTCCTGTACAACACGGTGGTCCAGTGCATGGCTGCAGACCTCACCCGAGAGCCCACAGCCGGGCCAGCAGTTACAGGCAGCAGCCAGTCTCTCGTCTCCCCAAGGCACCAGCAGCTCTGTCCTTCCACAGAGCCCCTGCTGACGACCATTGATGGTGTGGTCACATCAGCCTCCAGGCTGCTGCAGGGCCTGTCCCTGGTGGGGGCTGTGGGCTGTGACATTAGTGGTTCCATCGAGGGGCTACCTGGCCTCCCCTGGCTGGCTGGGAGTGAGGTGACATAAATACACCGAGCAGGTAGCTCTGCAGACCACCGGCTCACCAGCGTCCCTCGTGGCCAGTGTGGCTTTAAAGTGTGTGCCAGAGGTGACTCTCCAGGCAATCTTGCTGGACTGTTATTGGGCACATCCGCTCCCGGGAGTGCCCATTCATTATGGCCAAATAAGTAGGCATAGGTGCCAGCCCCAGACGAGGTCTCTTGGGGCCTCCAGGGGTGGGACAGCCACCCTCTCCAGTGGCCTCAGGGCCCCCGGTGCTCGGAAGCCTGGCTCCTCTGGCTTGAGCTCAGGTCTGCAGTGAGCAGGGAGTCTTCCTACTGCTGCTGCATGCTGCCGGGGCCAGCTGTGTCCCCCGAGGGGGCTGCCTGCCCACCACAGCCTGCCTCGAGTGCCAGGGTCTTCTGTGAAATAATCATGTTACTCAAGTTCAATCCTTGAATAAATAGCACATTTTTGCATGTATTTTATAGCGTGGCATATGCTGCAAAGTTCTAAAGGCCCCACGGGGTATCTATTCTGTGAAGCCTTCCTTCTACCCAGTCCCCACCCGCCCATCAAGACAAGCAGCATGGCCAACCGTGGTGTGCATCCTTCTGTGCGTTAATGAGCAGATAGGCACAAGCACTGTCTACGCCTGTGTGCAGAGGTGGGGCTCACTGCTCCTGCTCTTGTGCACTTCCGCTTTTTTCAGCAAATGCCGTGCGTCAGAGCTCCTTCTCCACCGCCACACAGCCCCAGCCTTTCCCGCGGCTGAGTAGCAGCCCATTGGAAGTTTCATAACTATGCATGGAAATCTAGATTGAGTTCAGGCATTTGCAGTTAAAAACAACGCTATCACACAGTGCTCTGCAATGTGCCAGTATGAGTGCATGTGTGTCTGCGATGAGGAGGGGTGGTCTCAGGGGTGCAGCTGCAGGGCTGCACCAGTGTGTGTGTGTGAATATGTCAGTATGTGTGCGTGTGCATCTGTGGTGGGGAGGGGGTAGTCTCAGGGGTGCAGCTGCAAATTGCATTTGCATCAGAACTTGCAATTGCATTTGCATCTGTGCTTGTATTTGTGTTTGTATTTGCATTGGGGCTTTCACCTGTATTTGCAGTAGGACGGGGTGGTCATACTCAGGTGGATCTGCGTGGGACGTGTTATAGAAGTAAATCTGGCCTATACCTGGCCTGGGGGTGCTCTTTCATTCTTGACTTCACTAAAGGGCAGTAGGTCTGATAGTCAGGGTCCTGTGAGGAAAACCAGCTGGTCTAGATGTTCCAACAGAAGAGCTTTAATTCCAGGAATTAGCTACCGAGGTGCCAGAAGAGCAGAAAGGAGAAGCAGGCTTGGGGAAGGCCAGGGCAGGAGCGTGCTCCCGGCGATGGGAGCTGCTCTTGCCCACGGAGCCTGTGCTGCCGAGCTGTTAGAGCTGCAGCTGGCTCTGGATGTGCTGGTGAGGGGCCACTTCCAGCAGGGTAGGGACACCTGCCCTGACCCCAGGAGGTGCCTCCAGCAGGGCGAGGACACCAGCCCTGATCCCTGGGGCCACCTCCAGCAGGGTGGGGACACCTGCCCTGACCAGAGGGGCTGCCCCCAGCAGGGTGAGGACACCTGCCCTGACCCGAGGGGCCACCTGCAGCAAGGTGAGGACACCTGCCCTCACCCTAGTGGCCACTGGAAGCAAGAAGCGTTGCCCCCTCCTCCTGCGGCAGAGCTGGCCGAGGCACCCGTAGGCACGGGAGTTCTGGAAGTGAGTGTGCAGCTTCCAAGCCCTTAGAAACAAAGTATGGGGCCAAGAGCAGAGGTGCAAGCAATGTGCAGGGAGTGAGCCCCCTGCCTGCCCTGCTGTGGCCTCAACGTGAGGCCAGGCTGTCCTCTTGGCGCTGACCCAGCATCGCTGGGGGCCCCTGAGGCTGCCAGAACTGTGCTGGCCCGAGGCCTCCACCTCTGTCTGTTGAAACTCTGCTACTCCCAGTACCACTCTCGTCCCACATCCTCTGTGCTGGGGGCCCTTCCTGGTGCTGGGGCGCTCATTCAATACTCAGTTCATGCAACCAGGTGAGCAGGAGCTGCAGTCCTGGACTCCTATCCAGGACACATCCCTGAGGACCAAGGGACCCTCATCTGCTGTGACTGGAAGCCCCTCAGGCCGGCTCTCCAACAGCTGCCTGGCGCCTGCAGCAGGTGTCACAGAGGGGACTTGGGAGGGAGGGCTGCTTGCGTCATGTCATCCTGGGCTGTCGGGAACAGCCTAGAGCTCCTCTCTGGGGGGGAAAAGGGGGACCGGGCCCCTCTGTGACATGAACCGTGCAGGGCTAGCCCCGAGGCGGCCTTTGCAGGAATGGGGAGTGGAGCTGCCTTCCATCCCCCACGGAGAAAATCGAGACCATGCTGGCAGCCATCCAGCTGGTCAGGCTCGACCCCCGGGTGTCCCGTGGCTGTTGCACAAAGCACCACAAACAGGGGTCCAGACAACAGATACTCTCTTGCGGTGCTGGAGGCTGGACGCCCAAAATGAAGGTGTTGGCAGGGCTGGTTCCTTCTGGGGCTAGGGGACAGCGTCTGTCCTGGCATCTCTCCGTGCCTCTGGGACCCTTGGCATTCCCTGGCTGGTGGGAGCATCATCCCGCTCCCTGTCTGCCTCTTCACACACGTTCTGCAGCGCCTGTCTGTGCCCAAATCTCCCCTTCTCAGAAGGACAGTGGTCATTGGCTTAGGGGCCCAGCCTGCTCCAGCATGGCCTCCTTTTAATGAATTCCATCTGCAAAAAGCCTATTTCCAAATAAGTCACATTCTGAGGTACTGGGGGTCAGGACTTCGGCATACACATGGGGTAGTGGAATGGAGACAGACGTAATTCTACCCACAACAATCCCCTCATAAGCAAAGAACTTCTCCAAACGGAAATAAAGAAGCCTCAGCGGCCTGTTACATTAAACTGGAGACTAGGCCCCAAGAGGCCCAAGCAGACGGTGCCAGGCAGGCCTCGCAAGTGACCTCACCCTTACTTGAGTTGCAGAGGTAAGCAAAACTGAGCTATTTATTGTAAATGCCTACATGAAAGAGAAACAGAACTTAAGCTCCACCAATCAGAAGCAGCCAACAAACTTACGTAACCAGGGACTTTCCAATGGGATGGACCCAATAAAGAAACTGCATACCTGCAGCCAATCAGGTTCTTTCTCTGCTTCACCTCTGGCAACTGCCGTATCTGTGACCAATCAGATAACCTCTCTGGTGTGTGTTAGGCAACTGCATACCTGCAGCCAATCAGATACCTTCTCTGTCTGCCTGCGGCCAATCAGATATTTCTCTGCTTTACAAGCGGCAACTGCGTGCCTGTGGCCAATCGGATACCCTCTCTGGTGTGCGTTAGACAACTGCGTACCTGCGACCAATCAGATACTTTCTCTGTCTGCACCTGTCCTAGCAGAGCTGCCCCCGTGTTCCCTTGGTGGAGCTCCCTATCCACTCTGCTGTGGGGCTCCCCGATTCATGAATGGTGGTTTGCTCAAGTCAACTCTCTAAAAAGTGTACTATGCCTCAGTTTACCTTTTTAAAACAGACCTCAACTTGAAAGGCAGGCCGAGAACAGGAGTAGGGAGTTCTCAAGGATGTAAACATAAGGGGCCGCTAAACGCCGGGAAGAAGGTTCGACCTCATCAATCGGCAAAAGAATTTACGTCCAGACACTACGGCTTCCCTGCTGAACTGGAGAAATTGTATTTAACTGGTCATCCTCAGTGCGGCGTAAATGCAGGTAGACTTTTAGAGGATGTTGTCAACGTGGATCTGCAACCTGAAAACGTTCCTTCAATCCTGGGCTTCTATTTCTGATCCTCGAACATAAGGAAAGATCCCAAGCTATGGGAAAATATTGATGCAGAAAAAGATTCATCTCAGGGTAATTAAAAAATGCACAGAAGCAAATCCAATATAGCAAAAGGAGAGATTTGGGCATATCCATAAGAGAGAATGTCGTACAATCATTACAAATTACATTGAAAAGGGATACTAAAGGTACTGGAGACCCCCATGGTTACAGTGTACACCCCCTACACACACACACGTTGGATTAAAATCGTACCTGGGAGTGAGTTTATAGAGGTATGACTGAGTGTCAATGCGAACAGGCCATGTCCCAGAAAGGAGACTTTTATATTTACAAGAAGAGGGGGCCTGCCACACCTCGCAGGGCCAGGAAATGCCAGTTAGGTTGGGGAGGAGCAGGCACCAGCCTTTCTTGGCGTTTCCTCGGGAAAGGCAGGACAGGTGGGTAGACAGCTCAGGACTGGCTGGCCTGAACAATTCTGGTGGACTTTGGGGCGTAGGGGCTGTCCCTGCTTGCCTGGCTCTGGGGTCACCTAGGGCAAGGAAAATGCTGGCTTGGTGTACCAGTGAGATGAAGCGGGTGGTTGGAGTATAGTCAGGACTGGCTGCTCTAGGCCAAGCCCTATGTTGGCTCTGAGATCAGCCCGCTCTGGGAGGGACAGTCTGCAAGAGTCTCTGAAAGCCAGAGCATCAAGAATACAGAAAACAAGAAAATTATAGTGAATGCAATTGGCCCTGTGACAAATGGATGCCAAAAAGACAAACGCAGAATCTCAGAAAACCCAGCTAGAACACACATGCGCGCGCACACACACGCGCACACACACATTATTTAACTATGCTTTTGAAATGCACAGAAACAGTCAACACTGGAAGGAAATATTCCAAAATGTTGATGGTGTTCTCTTTGTGTTGTGAATATATGGTGGGTTTTTCTCCTTCTGTTTCTTGTAATGCTCTTAATTTTCAAATTCTCTGTCAATGAATATGTATTATTTTTATAGTCAGGAAAAAAGGATTTAAACTATTTACCAGCTGCCTGGACAGGAGGCCTCAGCCGGGGGTGCCCTGAACCCAGTCGGCCCCGTTCCCTCACCTACCGGGCTGGGGGACTGTACTGCTGCACGTCACTGGGGCACCGTGTCTCCTTCTGCTGGGCTCTCGAAGAGCTGGGAGGGAGGTGTGTCGGAGAAGCATGTGTGGTGATGCCAGCAGTGAGACGGGGCCCAGGGCATGTTGGTGACTATCAGCCATTCCACAGATGGTGTCTTGGGCTCTGCGGAGCCTGTCCCGAGGACAGCAGGCTCAGCGTGACGGGCCAGGAGTCCTCTGCACCCCTCTCAGCTGCCACCTAAGCCCGGGCAGGGGGAACCGGCCAGGACTCAATACTGTCCTCACCAAGGGGGCGGGACCCAAGTGGCAGGCACACTGTTGGGATGGTGGGGCTTTGGGGCCTCAGCCTTCACCTGCACACCCACCGCCTCACAGATCTCCCAGACTTCCACCCCAGTGGGGGGCCAGGGTCCTGATCTGCCCGGGACTTCCTTGGTTTCAGCACTAAAAGCCCCATACCCTGCTAGTCCAGGCCAAATGGGGAGAGTTAGGTGACCTCAGAGCCCTGAGCCATGCAGGATCCCCCACATCCCCACGTCTCGACCCCCTCTCACCCTAGATCTGGTCTGAGTGGGAGTCAATCCTGCAGTCCCAGTGGTCTGTGACAGTCACGGTTCCCTGGGATCCACAGCTCCCAGCTACCTGGGGGTGGGACAGGTGTCAGAGGGCTTAACTGCACCCCTGCGCTAGGGGCTGTCCTCCCCAAAGGTCCTAGGGGACCTAGGGCCCGCCCCTCCTGACAGATGCTGGGCCACCTGTGATGGGGGCGGAGGGACTTCACCGTTAGCTCCGTCTGGAAAGGGTGTGTGAGAGAGCCGAGGTGTGGGAGAGAAGATGGGGTGTGGGGTGGGAAAGAGTGAGTTTGGGGAGGAAGAGAATTACCTTGGGATTTTATACTGAGGTGACCCAGATAGTTCCTCCTCCGGAACATACCTTGGTTCAGTCGTGGCCTTCAAGAGGGCAGCCAGATTGCCAGAGAACTCATACCTTTTATTAACATTTTCTTTCAACCGCAGTCATTACGTAGGAAGCATTGGTTAGAAATTATGGGCCGCGCGTGGTGGCTCACGCCTGTAATCCCAGCACTTTGGGAGGCCGAGGTGGGTGGATCACGAGGTCAGGAGATCGAGACCATCCTGGCTGACACTGTGAAACCATGTCTCTACTAAAAATACAAAAAATTAGCCGGGTGTGGTGGCGGGCGCCACTACTCAGCTACTCAGGAGGCTGAGGCAGGAGAATGGCGTGAACCCGGGAGGCGGAGCTTGCAGTGAGCCGAGATCACACCGCTGCCCTCCAGCCTGGGGGACAGAGCGAGACTCCATCTCAAAAAAAAAAAGAAAGAAATTATGGCAAAATACCCTTTTGCTCATCGATTGGCTCCACTGCACATACGCACAATCTACACACACGTTCGTGTGTCATCAGAACCATGACTCGAGACGATTTAAATGCAGAATTGAGAAAAACAAACATGCCCAACCGCATTCGGAAACCAGCCCTTTCCAGCCTCCCTCCCAGGGACCCAGAAAGACAGCTCCATGGCAGTCAGAAGACAGAAGCAGAGTCTCAGCTGCTCCATGGAGCACCCTGGGACTTAAGGTGTCACTTGCCTCGGTTTCCCCGGAAAGGGTGAGAGAAGGCGGGGGGCCTCTTACTTTCCTTCCTTTGTACACAATGGCTGTCTCCATGAAGGCCACCAGGGCCATGGAAGTGAGCGGCAGGACTAGCTCCTAGAGGGCAGAGCCAACCCTTCTGTGGGAGCCCCTTCCCAAGGGTGGCGCGGTGGGCGGAGGCTGCCCCTTCAGCCTCCTAAGCTGAGGTCAGACAAGGCCTCCAGGGGGTTGTGCTGGCTGCCCTCCCCCTGGGTGCTGGCTGCCTCCTCCTCCAGCTTCAGCCCCGGCATCCTTTAAAAAGCCAGCGCCACCTTAGAGCCGGGTGATTGAATCCAAGACACTGGCCTTTTATTCATGTCTCTGCCAACTGCTGTTTCAGGCTCTTGTCAGACACACTGATGGCTTCCAGCAGGACACGGGTAGATTTCTGACTATGAAATGATTGTGTTTCCACAGCAGCCGCAGGCAAAACGGGAAGGGTTCAACTGGCTTCCTCTCCTGGAACATCTGGGGATTTTTATTACACGTCACTGTCTGTGACAACCTCTGGGCCTTTGGAATATTCCGGCACGACTGCCGGCTCCTTGAGCTCATCTTGACTCAGCCACAAGATCCTGGGCAAGGCCGTGGTGCCCTGGACAGGTCAAGAGCGGATCGGGACAGGGTTCGCAGCGGCAAGGGGAGGGCTTCTCGCAGGGAAACGCAGTCTGCATCGCCATGACCATGTCTCGGGGCTGCCCAGGGCAGGTCCAAGGTGGGTCCAAGCGGGCTGGTGGGTTTCTGGGTGTGTCATTTGCTCTCCCCGGTGTGTGTGCGGGCACCGCCCTTGGAAACCCTGGGCCCTGCTTCCTCGCTGCAGCTGGAGCCCTGTCCTGTAGGGTCCTGAGCTCGGAGGGGCTGTTTCACTCTGAGCCTGGCTGGGTCCTCTGGGGTCTCTTCTGGGCGACAAGGGCAAACTCGTGGAGCTGCAGGATTTTGAGAGTTGCAGGAAACAAGACCTGAACTCAAAATAACTTTAAGACACAAAGGAAGTTTGTGGAGAGTCCCTGGAGGAGCTGGCCTCGGGGACTTCAGCGACCCAGTCCCCTCCTACTGTCCACCCTGTTTCCCTCTGGGTAGGGCCTCTTTCTCTCCTCTGATGGATGGGACTCCTTCTGGGCCTGGCCTGGCCATACAGCACCCCACAGCCTGCATGGTGGCCCAGCCGGGATACCTCCAGCCCCAGTGGCAAGAGGTCCCCCACTGATGCTGCGGAGGCAGGAAGGGGCGGGATACAGCCGGCGGCAACCATATCCAGCGTCCACCGCACCCCCAAGACCCCCAGGTGGGGCCCCGAGGTGGGGACAGGAGTTCCAGCCCAGGCCCTGATGCCCAGTGCCACATGCGCCCGGCGAGCCCCTTCAGCGTCGTGGGTCTGTCCTTCAGCCACAGGACGGGAACATGAGGCAGCTGCAGGGCAGCACCTGCAGCCGTGGCCAAATTCAGCCTGCCCGTGTCTGACCACAGGCTAGGAATGATTCTAACATTTATAAATGATTGGGGGAAAAGAGAAGGCTTTGTGACACGTGAAAGTTAAACAGAATTCCCATTTCCGGGTCCGTAAACACAGTGTAATTGGCACAAGCCACACCCACTCTTCCACATCTGTGGATGCTTCTGGACTTTGAGGGCAGAGACCACGAGGCCCCTTCCAGAGACGGGGTGCTGACCAGAGGCCCCTCCCAGAGACAGGGTGCCGACCGGAGGCCCCTCCGAGAGACGGGTGTTTATCACTCCGCCGGCTCGGGCTGACTAGGAATTCAGCCTCCGTCAAAAACTCCAGAATCCTTCGTTGTGGTTTTTAGGCCCTACATTTTTTTCTAATATGCAAGAAAACCAATCTATGACCGTTCAAAAGTAGATGCTAAAATCACATTCCGCTGCAAGCATCCTAAGGCCCGGCCTGATTTGAGGCCTCTTCCCACTGGGTGTCCTGGGGTCCCTGGGTCCTGATGTCCCTTCCCTGCCTGGGCTGTGACGGTCACCAGGCTAGCTGGGCCAGAGCCAGGCTGGGGGCCGGCACTGTGGACAGGGAAGGAAGCTGCCAGGCACATCTGCCCTCCCTCGGTCGGCCCTGAACAGCGAGTTGTTCCATCACATGCTCTGGAAGAAAGGAATTAAAAAAGGTCCAGGCTCTTCGTGCGCTCCTCAGAGGAACAGACGGGCCGCTGGCTTGTTTCCTGGGAGTTTGTGCACGGGTCATGATGGGGCATCTGTTTCTCAGGCCCACGGTCTGACCAGTCAATTGTGCTTTGGGGCAGTGGGGGAACCATCTGGAAGGTGCAGGTGCCTGCTTTCTGTAGGGTTGGGGGTTCACCTCTGCCTTTGCAAGTGGGCCTGGTGGGAAAGGCAGGCCCTGGGGTCTGAGCCACATGGCCTGGGGTTGAGGTAACCACAGGGTTCCTTGGTGGCTGTGGGGGGTGAGGGCTGAGGGCCTCTCAGTACCAACTGGAAGGTCAGGCCCAGCCACCTAAAGCTGCTGGTGGGCTCCAGGGCCTGTGGACTCTACTTTACACCCAAAACAGACAGATGGGGGCGACACCAGAGCTCCCCAAGGGGTACGGAGACCTGGGTGGTGTCTGACCCCCTCATTGTGGTCTGGGAGCTGCCGGATCATGAAGATCGTATCTCAGAAACATTCCTCTGGGACTGCTATCTTGGCCCAAGCTGCAGAGTCCAGCGTGGTCATTCCTGGCAGAGCGGTCAGTCAGCAGCGGGCCAGGAAGCAAAGGCTCACAGACCTCACTCCTCAGCCTGCTGCAGGCAGGCGGTGGTCACACTCCTGACCGGAGACTTGGGATTCCTGGATGGTGCGTGCCGTGGGGGCACCGGCACAGAAGAGGCCCTCCAGGGGCAGTGGCTGCCCCTCCCCAAGCAGCCAGGCCAGGTATTGGGTAGGCCTAGAACCTCTTCTGGGCCTCCCACTGCACCATCTCCCAGCCCTGCTCAGTGGGCCCCAAGCCGGGGAATGGCGGCCGTCCATGGCTGACTAGAAGCCTCCGAGTGCAGCAGAGGCTGTGTGGGCTTCCCCTGAGGCAGGCCTGCTGTCCACAGACGCTCACTGCAATCTGCCCCTTGGGAGCCCTCTGGAATGAGGGGATGCAGGGGGAGGCCCGGTGGGAAGCTGCCTGGTCTTTGGGGCAGGTGAAAGAAGTGTCTTCTGTAGGAGGAGGGGGTGGTGGAGCCTCAGCAGGTCCTTGAGAAGGGCCTCCCCGACAGCCAGAGATCCAGAGGAGGAAGAAGCGTGGGTTTAAACAGGGTCACGCCAGGGTCGGGGCCGGGGGGCTGATTCATGAAGGAAGGAGTGGGGCAGGAAAGAGCAGAGGAACCCGCAGGGAGGGCCTCCATCCAGGAGCACAGGGAGGACAGGCCCCCGCTCAGCTGCACGTGACTCGGCCTGGGCGCTTTCTTACAGCTCCTGGGCCTCGCCTGTTCTCATGGGTCACGTGGTGGATACGGGATTGACCGCGACCCTCCACCCCGCCCAACTCAAGCTGATGAGTTCCCTAATCTTTTGCTCCTGTTGGCAGAAAATAAGCCAGTAACACCCTCCCCCCAGAGAGGCCCAGGGAACCTCTGCATCAGGTCCAGAGGCCCCTGGAAAGATGTGATTAAAATGAAGGAAGCCAGAGCTTGTCCTCGCTGAGCTCCAGTTGGGCACACGCTTTTCATACCCTCTCGGCGATGGGTAACTGGGGCTCTGCAGGCCAATGTCTCAGACCCAGATGAGATGATGCAGTCTGGGCGGCCAGGCACGCTTCCTTCTCCCCCAGCCCTGGAGCAGACGCTAACCCACGTCTGTGGGAGTTCTCACACCCCAAACCCGGCTCCCAGCCAGAGTGTGGTCTGGAGCGGGGTCCAGATCAGAGACAACTTCCAGGAGCTGCTTGAGCTGGGAGTGAGGAGCCTTTTCGGAGGGGGCTGGGGCACAGGGACGCGCCCACGGAGTGAGGAGCGTCTCCGGAGGGGGCTGGGGCACAGGGACGCGCCCACCCAGGTCGAAGAGGCTCCCGGACAGCTCCATACGTATCTACAGGAAGCAGTCAGAGAGTGCGGGCACCTGGCTTCCCTGCACTTTGAACGGACGGCTTGAGACTTGCATGGAGGCCCTTGTGATGTCATCAGGGAGGCGGACGGTCACGCTGGCCCTCGCTGCAGTGTGGGTTTCTGGGGTGTCTTCTCTGCGGGGAGAGATGCCTGTGGGAAGGGGCTACTCCCCTGCCCTGGGAAGTTCTGACACCCAGCAGACGTGGAGACATGAGAGAGCGTGGCCCCAGCTGTTTATTCAGTTGTTCCTTGGTTTTCTCGTATATTCGTGTGACTCCTGTAGCAAGGGTCCACCATGCACCATGCTCACAAGCAGCCTTTCCAGTCCATAATGCAGCCCCCAAGATGAGGCAAGAGAGGCCCCGGGAGACCAGGGCTGTCGGTGGGCGATGACCTGGCTTTGGTGTGCAGCATTTGCCAGTTCCCATGGTGCAAACACTCCCAGCATGGCCAATTCCAAGCTCCCGACGTGAGGTCACGAGACACCGTCGGGACGAGACACCCTAGTCCATAAACTGGGGCTCCCAACCACCAGCCACAGCTTTGCTGCAGCCCAGGGAGTTCAGCGGTGGTGCAAGGAAGCTGCGTTCCCCTAGTTTGCAAGTGAGAATATTGAGACCTCGAGAGGCGGACAGGCTGCGCAAGGCGACATGTATAGTGAGAAGCAGAACGGACCCAGATGCAGACCTTCCTGTGCAACTGAAGGTCCCTGCCTCTCTCTGCCCTCTGCTGCTCTGGCAAGGTTGGATGGGGGCTGGGGTCCTGGAGACTGGCTCACTCCCAGCAGAAGTTCCAGCCTGCTGCCCCGGGGTCGGGACCTGGGGACTGCCGTGCAACACCAAGTGGCCGGGAGCAGCCCGCTCTTCCTCCCAGCCTTGGTCTCAGGGCCCTGGGCTCCTGCCAGCCTCCCTCTCTCCAAACTCGGCTTCCTTCCTGGGTGCCCTGGGCTTGGAGAACATTCAGGCAGGTTGGGGCAGAGCCCGCAGGGTCGGCGTGCACCCCCAGAAGCCCCCACCCAGGCTTTCTTCTCACATTCCTCGTTTGGAAACAGCGATGTTTGCTTTTGAAGGGCACCGGGGTGTACGCTGCACTTAAAGGAGGACCGCTGAGTATTTTCTTAACAGAAGAGCAAATATTTATGTCTTAGGAACTAAAGGGCAGTTTGGCGTGTGTGGGATATTGACTCTCAACTGGGGGTGGGCAGGGAAACAAACCCTTGGCTGTCTTTGGCCTCACTCAGCCCAAACGAGCGGAGACGTCTCCCTCAGTCTAGGGGCCACCTGGGCCTCTATCCACCTGCAGAGAGAAAAGGAGGGCCGAGTCGGCTGTGCCGGCGACGACTCCTCACCTTGGGGTGACTGAGCAACCCTCGACCAACCCCTCCTGACCACCACCTTCCGCAGCGGGGGCGGTGGGTCCTTCCTTCTCTCTGGCTTTTGCTGTGCCTGAGGGCAGAAACCCTTGCGTGGTCCCCCCTCCAGACCTGTCCACACTTGCAGGTGACGGCCACCAGCCCGGCCATGTGGGGAGCATGACTGCCAGCCTGCTGTGCGTCAGTAAATGCAGCCTGGGTCAAAGGGTCAGGTTATTAAAGGTAAACACACACACCCTCCAAGGCTAGTGCAGCGGGGAGGCAGCGGGAGGAGCTGCGGGGGAGCCCACGGAGAGAATGGAGCCTCCTAAGGATCCCCAGCACCCACTTCCTGGGGGGTGAGCTGCAGCCGGAGCCCCTGGGTTCGCCCAAGCCCAGGATCTGCCTTTGGGGCCCTCTGACACCAGCCCTGCCCAGGAGTGCTCTGCCCAGGAGTGCCAGCCCAGCCCTGCTGTGGGAGCACGTGGGGCTCTCTGGGGAGCAGGCTGGCCCTGACCCCAGCAGGAGATGCAGTTCAGGGACCTCCCCAGATGGGGGGGTCCTGCCGAGGTGCACCTGCCTGTCTGCTGGTGGCTTGGCTTCCTAACCCCATGGCAATCCTGCTGCACGCTTCTGGAAGTTTCCACCAGCAATCCCGTGAGCTCTGGGTCTGCACTTCAGCTATCTGCATGGAAAAGGACACCTGCTTTGTAAGTAACCCGCGTGTCTGTGGCCCCAGTTCAGAAGCAGGGTTGTCCCTGAAGCTGCCGGTGGCCCTGGGTTGCTGGGAGCAGAGGGTCAGCACAGTACAGCAGTGTTCCCGCCCAGGGCAAAGCCAGGACAAGGCCTTATAGGCCAGGAGAGGGGAGGGCGGTGGCTCCCTGCTAGGCCACCAGACGGAAGGTAAACAGCGCTGGGGGCTGGTCGCTCCTGTCTCCAGGCAAGAATGCACAGGCCGCGCCCCAGGCAGGTGCGTTCCCCACGGAGGGTTCTGCCCTCTGAAGGCCACCCACACAGGTGGTCTCTTCAGTGGCTGAGAGGTCACAGGCTGCTGCATTCCCCATCCTTACACAGCTCTGACCGCCTGGTGAACTTGGGCTGTGCACACAGAGGGGTGTCTCCACACAGCAGAGCGTCATGTCCACCGTGTCCCGTGACTGTCTGCCTCACGTATCGGAGAAAGGTGGCTGGAGCCAGTTCTCACCTCGGGCTGCCTGTCGGGGGCAAAGGTGCCCTGGAGGGGCCTCACATCATTGTCCTCAACCCGTCTTGTCCCGCCCACCTGGACACACCCTGACCCTGAACAGCTGCCCCATTGTCAGCCCCCAGGTGGCCATTCTTAGCCCCTGGACACCTGCTCTTTCATGCCCACTGAGTACAGGGCAGAGGGTCTCAGCCCCAGATGCACAGTGTGTGTGTGTCGTGGAGGGGGACAGAGAAACGGTCAAAATCCTGAGACACACTCTCTGCTGTTATGCGTGTGAACGTGTGCTTGCATTGCACACACACATATGTGCTGTGTACGTGTGTGCACACGTTTTGCACACGTGTGTGTACATGTCCTGTACATGTGCTTGATGTGTGTGTGTGCATATGTATGTGCAAGCGAGTGTGTTGTGTGGGTGTGCATGGCAATGTATGTGTAAGCCCATGTGTATGTGTGTGTATGTGTGTGTGCATGTGTGCATGTGTGTATGCGTGTGTGTGCATGTGTGCATGTGTGTGCGCATGTGCATGTGTGTGCACATGTGCATGTGTGAGTGTGTGCATGTGTGTGCGTGTGTGTGCATGTGTGTGCACGTGTGCATGTGTGTGCACGTGTGTGCATGTGTGTGCACGTGTGCGTGTGTGTGTGCATATGTGTGCGTGTGTGTGCGTGTGTGCATGTGTGTGCGTGTGTGTGCATGTGTGTGTGTGCATGTGTGTGCACGTGTGCGTGTCTGTGTGCACGTGTGCGTGTGTGTGTGCACATGTGCATGTGCCTATTTAAGGGTGCACAAGTTGCTCCGGCAGGCTGGCAGCGTGTGTCCGTGGAGCGGTGGGAGGCGCTCGCCAGGGCAGCTGAGATCTCCATGGTGGCTCCAGTCTGGTGGGGCCTAAAGGGCTCGCCAGGCCTCCCGTTATGCAGCCTGGCTCCCACGTGGCTCTCAGAGGGCTCATTCCTTGGAGGAGCTGTTAAGAAGCCCAGGTATAAAGGGACCCGGAGGAAATAGGACACGGCCCACATGCCGCTCACCCCCATGCAGAGGCCACCCTGCATGACCCCATGTGTCACCTTCACACCCCTGGGCAGGCATGGCGCCTGCCTCACAGCCTGTGGGCACCCTGGCCTGAATTCCTGCCATGCTTCAAGTGCCACCTGGACCAAACAGCCAGTGACCAGAGTCAAGGGGCCACCATCCACCGGGGAACAGGGAGACGAGCAGGAGCTGGCCTGGCAGGCGGAATCTGTGGCTTCATGGGGCCACTGTCCCCACCAGGAGCTTCAGAGTATCTGCCTCTCCCTGACCTCACAGGAGCCCCACAAGCCATGCTGGCTGCCCCCTGAAGAGCAGCTGACGACCTCGAATGGCAGGCCTCACACCAGAGCCCCCCCTTCCCCGCCGGGCAGCCTAGGGCTGCCAGCTGGGACGGCGGCAGCTGCCCGGGGAGCTGGGAGCTTTTGATGTGCGTCAGTGCTGAGCTGGCCAGGAGGGGCTCACGCCGGGTGCTCAGCAGCCACCGGGAGTCACGGTGACATCACAGCTCTGGGGGTGCAGTCAGGGTCCTGCAGGAAGACAGGGGAGGCTGCACGCAGCCCAGTGCTGTGCCCACACCCATGTCTCCCCAGGAGCTGGGTTTTTAAAAGTAGTTTCCACAATACAAGCACCAGGTCAGTCCCCCGAGAGGAGGTGGAAGCCAGAACTGTCTCCCACGACGGGCTGCCCTGACGCCCCCCAGCAGTGGACCAGCCACCGCGTGGCCACCAAAGGACTCCAGCTCCAGCTAATTGAGGGGCTTGGCAGGAGCTCTGGTCACAGCTGGAAACCTGCAATTTCACTGAGATGAAAGGGTCCTCAAAGGATCCTCCTGAGAAACGCGGCGGCCAGGAGGGGCGGGAAGAATGCTCACTTCTGGGGTCCCTACGGGCGCTCCAGGGAGCCCCAGGCGTGAGTGCAGCACTTACCTGGGAAAGAGCCAGGTTTGAGTCCCGCTATGTAACACCACATGTGTCCCCTCCCGCCCTCCCTTCGTCACTGACCCCGCCCACCCAGGAACAGAAGACGTGAGTCATCTCCGACATTCCACGCTTTATCCTTGCAAAGGCCTCCCACGAAGGCAGCTCCCCACACCCCGCCAACCTACCCTGAGTCAGTCAACAGCCCAGGCACCGTCCAGGTGCCCCCGCCAGCAGGTTGCCCCCAACTCCTGGCAGCAACTGCCCCCGACAGCCTGACCTGCCTCCCTCAGCTCACCTCTGCAGACGCCCTCTGCTCCTCAGCTCAGACACCCCACCTCGGCTGACGGCTGAGCTCCAAGACGGCCCCTCTCCCCAGGCTGGAGGGGTCATGCCTGGGCCACAGCTCCCAGTCTGGGGAGGGGACTCTGCTGGTGATCAGGGCTGGCTTTAAACATTGAGGACAGACTCACTTGTGTTTAAAGACCCTGGGCAGAGCCTGCTCACTGGATCCCGTTCCCAGCCACAAGGAGAGCTGGGTGCCCCTGAGGTTCCTTGCTGGGGCTCTGTCCAGTCCCAGGCCAGGTGGGACCAACAGCTCCACTGACCTGTAGCCCCCTTGGGGTGCGAGGTTGGGAGCCCTGCCTAGAGGCAGATGCTCATGCCTTGGTCATCTTTGGAGGACACCTGTCCCTCCTCAGGGCTCCCAACCTGTCCCTTTTCCTCAGCCCCTGCAGCCCACCCATACCTGGTGATGTCCCGGGACAGAGGTGCCGCCCTGATGGAGGAGGCCGTCCTACCAGGTGCGATCGTGCTGTCTCCCTAAGCCAGTCTGGCTCTTCACGGACCTTGTTCCAGGTGAAGAATTCCGGGCTCAGGGAGGCTGTGGCCACTCCTGGTCACACACTCATGGGGGCAGAACTGAGATTCCCGTGGGGCTTGTTGCTCAGTCCATGTCTCCCTGCCCCTGTGGTAACAGACGGCCAGACACTCAGTGGCTGGAACATGCGGATCCATCCTCAGGCTTCTGGAGGTCGATGTCCCGACCCAGCTCTCACTGATGGAGATGAGAGTATGGGCCGCGCAGCCTTCCTCCTGCGGGCTCAGGGAGAAGCCCCTTCCCTGCCTTTTCCTGCTTCCCAAGGCCACCTGCATTCCCTGGCTCATGGCCTCTTCCTCAGTTTCAAGCCAGCCGTCGGGGGCGGGGCCCTCGTACTGCGTCTGATGCTGGGTGTCCGCCCTCCCCTGCCCTCTGTGCTCACACTGGGCCAGCTGGGGAATCCAGGTGCCTCTCCACTGCCAGCCGGGTAGGGACCTGCCCCAGCTCCCCTCTGCCATGTAAGGTGAGACAGTTTCACAGGTCCCAGGATTAGGGCGTGGTCATCTTTGGGGCCACTACGCTGCGGGTCATGCTCGACTGAGCTCTGGGGATGCACATGCATGTCCATCCTGATGGGCCAGGAGGGGTAGGCAGAGCCACAGGCTGGAGACGCCTGGTTCCTAGAGCACTATCCTCATAGACAGAGGCTGACAGGAGGCTGCACGACCCGTGAGCGCCAGTGTTGATAGGGCAGTGGAGGAGGACACACTGGGATTGTTCACATAAAAATATGAGATTCCAAAAAACGGGGGCTTTGTCAGGGGCACCTGGGACACCTCCCAGATCGTTGGGGGTAGTTCACAGTCCCAAGATGAGAGTGTGCTCCAGGAAAGGGTGACCTGCCCCCAGATGGTTCTCACAGCCGTGGCAAGCAGGGGCTGGGGGTGGCAGCTGCCCGTGTTACTGCAGAGAAGAACAGGAGAGAAAGAGGAAGGAGGCCACGGGAGAGACCCGCGGAGGCCGCAGGAAGGAAGAGTGACGGAGGCTGCTGGCACGCCAAGGATCCAGACCTGGAAGGAAACAGGGTCACACAGACCCTGGAAGGAGCTGGGGTCCCAGGGGAGGGAAAGTGGAGTCTCAGCCCCGGTTGGGCTCCACCCACCCCAGAAACTCAGGCTTCCTTTCCAGCCACACCTGTGCAGTAAAGCCAGTTTCCTCCTGCCCGGGACAGCGCCCCCCACCAGAGCCTACGGCCGCGGCTGGGGTTTGTCCGGGCACCCCTGAGGCTCAGGAGTGGTGGACTTTCCGGAAGGAGCTGGCAGAGAAATGACAGAGTCCCACCCGCCTGCTTCTGCAGACCCTCCCGGGGACAAGCAGCCACTCTGGGCTCCAGTCCTGGAGTCAAGGGAACAGGAGAGGCCAGCCCAGGATGCAGTGAGGTGCCTCCTTGTCCCCTGGCTCTGGGGGTTGCTTTCTTTGGAGGTCATGACCAATGGACAGCAGGGACTGGCACCACTCACGCCTATCCCATCAGAGGCTTCTGAGCTGGGAAACCAGGGAGCTCCTTTGGTGAAAACAGATGGGATGGGAGCAGGGGAAGGACAGGATGGGAATCAGGAGGGGATGGAGGGAGGGAGGCGGGCAATGTACAGGAGAGAGGTGCCAGCCTGGAAGTTCCCCACCTGCCCTGGCGTGGCATGGCACAGCATGGCGTGGTGGGTCCTCGTGACCAGGGGCTTTCTTTGCCCTCTCTCCAAGGCTCTCGGACACCAGAGCTCAGCCAGGTCATCACAGCCTGGGGCAGTCAGGACAGGTTCTGGGGCCTGCAGCAGCTCACCCCTCCAGCATAGCACCTGGCCAGTCTGATTCCCAGGATCTTTCCTGCCTTCTCACCACTCCTGGGTTCTGGAGCTTGCCCGGGCCCCGTCGGTGTGAGGCCTGGCTCTCCTGAAGAGCCCTGAGACAGGCCCTGGCCCTGAGCTCAGCCTGGACGCTGCGGGCACGGGTGATGCCAGACGCTTTGCCGTGGTGCTGGCCTTGCACAGGTGCTGCTGGGATTCCCTGGCTGTGTGTGCCATCCTGGCATGCTGCAAGACAGGCATCTCTCAGAGTCTGGGCAGGAAACAGATGGCCCACTCATTGGGGGTGTTTGAAGAGATTTGTTCATGAAAAGAGCATTTTCAGAGATGTTGGCAGGTTGAGGGAAAAACACCAAGGGGCCTGTGGTAGTGGAAGGTGTGACCACCCCCAGGACCAAAGAAGCAAAGGAAAGAGAGTTGCTGCCAGAGCTGGGGTCAGAGCCCCGGGGAGGGACCACCTGGCAGGAGGGTGTGCTCCTGGAGGGATGTGGTCAGAAGGCCCCTCCTGTCCTGTCTGTCCTTCCTGAATCTGATGTCCTGCTACCATCTTCGATTGGCTGAAGCCCCAAACAGAAGCCCAAAGGTGAAGGAGCCTAGTGGGAGAAGTCACCTGCCTGGCAGGCAGCTTTCTGAAGTGCAGTACCGGTGGCAAGAAGAGGGATGGAGAGAGGATGTGGGGCAACCAGAAATATCCAGTCCTTACCTCTGAGAGTAGTAGCTAGGTGGTGGTGGTGGTGGTGATGGTGATGGTGATGACAGTGACGGTGATGGTGATGGTGATGACAGTGACGGTGATGGTGGTGATGGTGATAGTGGTGATGGTGGTGATGGTGATGATGATGGTGGTGATGGTGGTAGTAGTGATGGTGATGGTGGTGATGACGGTGGTGGTGGTGATGGTGGTGCTGGTGATGGTGATGGTGGTGGTGCTGGTGATGGTGGTGATGGTGATGGTGGTGATGGTGATGGTGGTAATTGTGGTGATGGTGATGATGGTGGTGATGGTGATGGTAGTGATGGTGGTGGTGGTGATGGTGATGGTGGTGGTGATGGTGGTGATGGTGGTGGTGGTGATGGTGGTGATGGTAGTGGTGGTGGTGATGGTGATGGTGGTGGTGTTGGTGTTGGTGGTGGTGTTGGTGGGGGTGATGGTGGTGGTGGTGGTGGTGGTGGTGATGGTGATGTGGTGATGGTGGTGGTGATGGTGATGGTGGTGATGGTGATGGTGGTAATGGTGGTGATGATGATGATGGTGGTGGTGATGGTGGTGGTAGTGATGGTGGTGGTGGTGATGATGATGGTGGTGGTGATGGTGGTGGTGGTGATGCTGGTGATGGTGGTGGTGATGGTGGTGGTGATGGTGGTGGTGATGGTGATGGTGGTGATGGTGGTGGTGATGGTGGTGGTGGTGATGGTGATGGTGGTGATGGTGGTGATGATGATGGTGGTGGTGATGGTGGTGATGGTGATGGTGGTGATGGTGGTGATGGTGGTGGTGGTGATGGTGATGGTGGTGGTGATGGTAATGGTGGTGATGGTGATGGTGGTGATGGTGGTGATGGTGGTGATGATGGTGGTGGTGATGGTGGTGGTGGTGATGGTGGTGAAGGTGATGATGGTGGTGGTGGTGATGGTGGTGGTAGTGATGGTGGTGGTGGTGGTGATGGTGGTGATGGTGGTGAAGGTGATGATGGTGGTGGTGGTGATGGTGATGGTAGTGATGGTGGTGGTGGTGATGGTGCTGGTGATGGTGGTGGTGGTGATGATGGTGATGGTGATGGTCGTGGTGGTGGTGATGGTGGTGATTGTAGTGATAGTGATGGTGATGGTGGTGATGGTGGTGATGATGGCGGTGGTGGTGATTGTAGTGATGGTGATGGTGATGGCCGTGATTGTAGTGATGGTGATGGTGGTGGTGGTGATTGTAGTGATGGTGGTGATGATGGTGATGGTGGTGATTGCAGTGGTGGTGATGCTGATGATAGTGGTGATGGTGGTGGTGGCAGTGGTGGTGTTGGTAATGTTCCCACTGCTGGAAATAAAGCTGGCCATTTTCTAGAGAAAGCTCATGACATTTGCTATCTGCTTTCCAACCACCTGCAGAAATCATCCGCTGTGCTCCCCATTCCCATCCTGATGAGGCTGCCTGCATGATCAGGGTGCACTGGACCCCAGGAAGTCAGCACAGGCCAGGATGAGTCCTCAGCTCACTGCCCAGCCATGGCCCACACTTCTGTCACTGCATCCTGGTCTTTCCCCAAACTGTTGACCACAGGCCACACACCCTGTGACCAGCTCTGTGCCCACTGCTAACCCATTGGCATTTGGGTTCCTTATGTGCCAAGGCCTTGATAAGCACTCACAGGAAGTTGTCTCTGGTGGAGCTGCCCTCCCAGACCCCCTCCTGCCCTCTCCTACCCCAGCCGTGGTTCACCTGAGGATGTTCACTTCCTCTTCTTGCCCCTCAGACCCTCTCAGACCTCCCTCCCCTCCCCTAGAGGCACAACCTGGCCTAAGGAGTAGCTTCTCTGCCCACAGCCAGGAGGTAGAGGGTGAGTCTCTCTTGACATATCTGGTGTCCCCGCGGTCGGGGGATGCTTGCCTGCTGCTGATGGAGCACCCACAACTGCCCAGCCTGCACACACGCACTCACTGTTCCCTGCCTCTGAGGAGTGCGGCCCCAGAGGGCTCTGTGTGAGGTCACTCGATCACTCTTTTTTTTTTTTTTTTTTTTTGAGACGAAGTCTCGCGCTGTCGCCCAGGCTGGAGTGCAGTGGCCGGATCTCAGCTCACTGCAAGCTCCGCCTCCCGGGTTCACGCCATTCTCCTGCCTCAGCCTCCCAAGTAGCTGGGACTACAGGCGCCCGCCACTTCGCCCGGCTATTTTTTGTATTTTTTTAGTAGAGACGGGGTTTCACTGTGTTAGCCAGGATGGTCTCGATCTCCTGACCTCGTGATCCGCCCGTCTCGGCCTCCCAAAGTGCTGGGATTACAGGCTTGAGCCACCGCGCCCGGCCAACTCGATCACTCTTGAGACAGCGTCGCAGTCTGTCGCCCAGGCTAAAGGCAATCTCGGCTCACTGCAACTTCTGCCTCCCGGGTTCAAGTGATTCTCCTGCCTCAGCCTCCCAAGTAGCTAGAATTAGAGGCGCCTGCCACCGCGCCCCACTAAGTTTTGTATTTTTAGTAGAGAAGGGGTTTCAACATGTTGGCCAGGCTGGTTTTGAACTCCTGACCTCAAGTGATCCACCTGCCTCGGCCTCCCAAAGTGCTGGGATTACAGGCATGAGTCACTGCACCCGGCCTACACCAGACTTAAGTACACACACACACACACACACACACACACAAATATACATGCAGGCTGCACACTCCACAGACATACACACATACACACACACATACACACACAAAAAAACATACACACACGTGTGAACTCTCATGCACAAACATATAAAATATGCACTCACACAACACAGAGCACATGTACATAACATACAAACACACACATATGCTGAACCACACACAGATACACACGCATGCACACAATGCTCATGCATATACACACAGCACACACAAATCACACATGCATGCACCATGCTCACAAGCACATACAAACAACACACGTACGCATACTCTCAAACGCACAAACATCCATACACACAGACACAACCCCCGGCGTTTTTGCATCACGCTGAGGGTGGGGTGCCAGTGTCCATGCTGGAAACTGGGGGATAGGAGCCATCTCATCTAATTTCTTCCTGATTTCAGGACCTGGGCCACAGGAGCAGCCTCACCATCAGACTGCGGCCCCCTGTGATGGTCAGGGTTCCTGGGGGGTGGCAAGGCTTCTGCTGACAGAGAGAGGGACGTGCAGGCTTACCCGTGACCAGCGTGTCTCCAGTCTCGGGAGACCGAGGAGGATTTTGAATCCTTGGGAGGACTCAAAATCAGCCCCGGAGTCCTGAGGGACATTTCCCTACAGGGTGGGGACAGTGGGGGGAGATGCCAGATAAACATTTGCAAGGCTTTTCCTGGGTCTCAGGAATTAAAAAGAGATTTGTCATGGCAGTGAGGACTCTCTGTGACTCCTGGGTGTCTTTGCAGCCCCGCTTGCCCCTGGCCTCCGGACTGTGTCCCCAACTGCTTCCTTCAAGCGGACGTCCAGCAAACGTCTCACGGGAGACACATCCCTCCTGCCTGAGCGCACAGCCGCTCCCGCCTCCCATCCCTGCACACGGCCATCCCCCTCTCGGGGGGTGACAGATCCATCCTTCCAGTTGCTCAGAGTGAGCCACATTCTCCTGGTTTCCAGGAACCCCACGGGCTCTGTCATCGGAGAGCATCCGGATTCTGCCCACTTCCCCGCCTCTCTGGCCTGGATGACTGCACGAGACTCCTACGGTTTCCCATCCACCCCCGCCGCCGTCTGTGCTCCACGCAGCAGTCGAGGGAGCTCCACGCTGCTGGGCTCACAGCCTCCGGCGACTGTCTGAGCAAGGGCTGCCAGCAGCCAGGTGGAACTGCAACCCCGGCTCCCAGCTGCCCTGTCAAAGCTCTCAGGCCGCCCACGTACTGTGAGATGCACTTCTTCCCCTCCCTTTGCTCCCTGACTAGGGCATCTACTCTGCGTAGGTGCAGGCTTTGTCTGTTTTGCTCAATGGTGAGGAGGAGAACGAGGAGGTGGAGGAGGACGAGGAGGCGCAGGATGACGCAGTGCCCAGCCCCGGCGGCTCAGAGGAGGTGCTTAGTAAATATTTGTTGAGAGAATGAATGCATGGAATGCATTTCTATTTCCAGCCCCAGCCAGGCTCCTGGAAGTGCAGAAACAGGAGCAGACTTGCAAAGGAGGATAAAGCCCGGACGTGGAGGGCTCGAGGTGGGCTTGGACTGCTGGAGGTGCTAAGAAACAGTTTCCTTCCTCCTCAGATCTCTCCGCAGCCTGCGACAGGCCAGGTTTCCCAAGCAACTCATCTGGCTGGGTTAAGAGGGGCCAGAGAGGGTCTGGGGTGGGGGAGGGAAGGCTGAGGCCCCAGCTTGTCCCTGCAGCTGCTCGGGTTCCAAATGCCTGGAAGCCTGGACTCGTTCCCACTCAGCCGAGGCAGGCTGCAGAGAGCTGACTCCTTTAAGCCGGCCCCGGCGTTTACCCCAGAGCCACAGGTTCTGCCCCGGCTGCCCTGAGGCTGGCCTCATGGGGGTGGCGCCCCCCACCCCCACAGCGTGCCCCTCCCCTCCACGCAAGCGAGCCCAGCCTGGCCCCCTCACAGTCACGTGTCCCTCGCGGAGGCCACTCCACGAGTCACAAGGCAGAGTTTCCATTGGCGTCAAACGTACGTGGATGCTGGATCTGGGATGGACAGGAGCCAAGAGGGGAAAAGCCAGTTTTAGAAAATTCACATGCCTGGGGGTTACAGAGGGCAGACCCCTGAGGGCACCACATCCCCATGGCAGGGGTGGGAATGGCCCTTGGGGCATAGACCCAGTACGTGTGCACACTCTCCCTCTCTGTCCATCACTCCCACACACACATGCACACGCACACGCAAGCACACACATGCACACATGCACACACACGTACACACACTCCCCACTGACTGAGGAGGCCACACAAACCCAGGCCTGAGCCCCAGCCCACTGCCTGCAGGTTCAGACACTTGGGCACGTTTCTCAGCCATTTGGAGCCTCAGTTTTCCCATCTGGGAAATGGGGACAGTGATATCTCAGAGACACTGTAGCCATCACCGGAGGGGACCACAGACCACTCTCGGCGGGGGTGCCAGGCATCGTGTTCGCATCTGGTGAGGAAGGGTCTAGCCTGACCCTTGGCTTCCTCCATCCCAGATGTCCCTTGAGGCATGTGGCCTGGGGTGGGGGATCCGGAGAGGAAGAGAGACAGGCCAGGATGCACGGTGACCCCAGGTGAGGCCCACAGACCCGGGTAGATGACCACCACTCCCACTGGAATCCTCAAGACTGGAGCAGCCAGGAAATTCTGTCCAAGCCGAGTCCCTGGGTTTGCGAGACCTTGCACTCCACCTCACAGGGGTCGTCTGGGTTTGTGGTCTCTGGCCAGGTGGGTGTGGGAGCCTCTCTCCTCCAGCTCAGTCTCACACTACACCAGAAAGGGAAGGGCAAGAGCACTCCCTCAACCCAGAAGACCCCCAGATCAAGAGACCACCCAGGCTACAATCAACTCCGATGGCGCTTTTAATCACCCCAGCAGGAATGGCGACTGTAAACAGACATTCAACGACTTCCAGAGACACACACACCTCCCGGGCAAAACTGTGTTTCCATAAACCTTGTAGAAATGACTCGGAGAGCTGGCTGAGTGAGGGCCGCCTGGACACCAGTGTGCAGGCACCGAGTCCTCAGCACCGCCACACTCAGCCGTCCTGCGAGCCCCAGACCCTGGAACACTCCAGCTGCCTCTCCACTTGTCTAGTGGGATGTTTCCTCCCAGTGCCCCCATTACCCCACACCCCCGTCTTCTTCTGGGCTCCCGGTGGCTCCCCCAACACTTGCTCTGCTGATGGGTGCATTCTCCCCAAGTCTGGCCGTGAAGCCATCCTGGTTGCCTCGGTTTCCCCTGCTGGCCAGGCAGTCACCAGCTCCTCAGTGGGAATGCCACTCTTTGCCACCACCCGGCCTGGGCTCAGTGGGATGCCTGCACCTCTCCACGTTGCACTCCTCCAGCCCATTCTCTGGACACTCGGATGAGAACAAGGCTACTGGTCAGGGGTGTGAGGGCAGGGATCAGCCTCAGAGACCATCCCATCTCTGTGAGTGTCCTGCAGCTGCCAAGCAAAGTGCCACCAAAGGGGCAGCTGAGACCAACAGAAATGTATTCCCTCTTGGTTCTCAGGCCAGAAACCCGAGCTCAAGGCGTCAGGAGAGCCAGCCCTCCTCTGTCAGCTCCAGAAGAGAATCCGTTTCTCGCTTTCCCAGCTTCTGGTGTTGCTGGCAACCATTGGCATTCTTGACTTGTGGCTGCACTGCTCCCATCCCTGCCCCCGGAGTCACGTGGCCTTCTCCCTGGCCTTGCTGTGTGTCCCCTCCTCTTATAAGACTCCAGTTACTGGGTTTAGGGTCCACACAAATCTAGTAGGACCTCACCTTGACTTAATCACATCTGCAAAGGTCCTTCTTCCAAATAAGGTCACGTTCCCCATTTCTGGGTAGATGTAAGTTTAGGGGGGCCGCTATGTAGCCCAGTGCCATCCTCCTACAGACCCCAGGATGGCTGAGGAATCCAGTCTCAGCTGAGATGCATCAGGCTGCTTAGGATCAGAGCCTGGACCACACTGAGCACTCACATTCTCTCCTGATATTCTTTCAAGCATGCCAGTAACGTCTGTTCCTGGAAACCCCAGGTCAATCCCCACCACCAGTGCTCCTGCTGCCTGGAGAAGAAAATGCTCCAGACCCCTCCTTCCCAGCCTGCTGGGTTCCCTCCAACCCAGGCCCAGCCACCTTCTCCAGGGATTGATAAGACGCCATTTCCAGATATATTGTTAAGTGGCAAAAGCAGGCAGCAGTACGCAGTGACCCGTCTTGTGCGTAATAAAGTGTAAAAATATGCATATGTGCGTGTTTATTTATAGATGCAAAAGAAAAGCACTGGAAAGATAAATCAGAAACTAATAAAAATGGTGACTTGACGTGTGTGTGGAGTTAGAAATGGAAGCTGCCCTGAAGATAAGTTGTCTTTAGTGTTTGACCCAGAACTATGTGAACGTTTTCCATATTCAAAACAATTTGAATGTGTTAAAATTTAAGTTTAAAAGAGAACATCCTTAGAAAATGAAAACAATGAAAGTGGAAATTTATATAGAGTTTGTGACATAACTGAAACAAACACAAAATTATTTCAAGTGGCTTTAGAGTACAGAATTTAGACTTTTTTTTAAACTGGTGGCATGTATTTTAATGGCAAGGAAATCAAATGTATTGTTCAGTAGGTCTTAGTGTTAAGTTTGGCATCGTTATTTAAATTTTTTCCTCTTCTAGGATAAAGCCAGTAAGTAATTATGTGAATGATGTAAGGAACCAAAATTATTATTACTGAAAGAGAAAAAAATACACAAATACAAAATCCAATAGGTTAAGAGTAGCACTGTCATCTTAAATTTGAATTGGAAATGTGAATGTAATCTCATAACTTATTTATTCATTCTGATTGACGATTGATTGATTGAGACAGGGTCTTACTCTGCTGCACAGGCTGGAGTGCAGTGGCATGATCTTGGCTCACTGCAGCCTTGACCTCCCGGGCTCAAGCCATCCTCCAGCCTCAATGTCTTGAGTATTTGGGACCACAAGTATGCCAATACACCTGGCTAATTTTTGTGTTTTTTGTAGAGATGAGTTTCACCATGTTGCCCAGGCTGGTCTCAAAACTCCTGAGCTCCAGCAATCCACCCGCCTCAGCCTCTCAAAGTGCTGGGACTCCAGGCGTGAGCCATTGAGCCCAGCTAATCTCATGAAAGTGCTGGGATTGGCCAGGTGCGGTGGCTCACACCTGCAATCCCAGCACTTTGGGAGGCCGAGGCGGGCGGATCACGAGGTCAGGAGATCAAGACCATCCCGGCTAACACAGTGAAACCATGTCTCTACTAAAAATACAAAATCTTAGCCGGCCATGGTGGCGGGTGCCTGTAGTCCCAGCTGCTCGGGAGGCTGAGGCAGGAGAATGGCATGAACCCGGGAGGCGGAGCTTGCAGTGAGCTGAGATCACGCCACTGCATTCCAGCCTGGGCAATGGAGTGAGACTCTGTCTCAAAAAAAAAGAAAAAAAAGAAAAAAGAATTTCATCCGCACACCAGCAACAAAGCACTCACAGCAAAAGACCTGACACTGTTAATTTTTTATGGAAATAAGAGATATCATACAGTTCTCCTATTTTCTATGTTTGGAAATTGTCATCATAAACAGAGGGTGTGCAAGGCTAGGGAATGAGGGGCCCTGTCCCCACCTGCGGCATCCCTGCTTTGTTTGCTGAAGCTCTCGTCCCCATCCCCGAGGTCTCACTCTGGTTATGGCCCCAGCCTTTTTCCTCCCCTCCTTCCTGCACCCTTGCCAGCTGCTTGGCGCCGGTGAAGTGTGTTTATCAAAGCTCCTGGCCCAGCCTTGCTGACTCAGAGAACCTGATGAAGGAGGGGAGAGTTGAGGAAGAGAAGGTGCAGCCGGGGGTCACTGGGGCTGGAGGGCCTCAGAAGCCACTGGCAGGAGGAGTGCCCTGGCTCTGTGCTCTGGGAACGAAACTCAGCCTTCCTCTCGCTGCTTGCTTGTCCCTGGAGTCAGGGGCGTGTCTCCCACCACACGGAGGCAACGCCCACATGTGTCCCCAGTTGCACTGAGATACGCCCAAGGGTGGTACCCGCAAGGTGCACACACCGGTGACAGGTGACGTGCCCAACAGCAGCTAAGCTGGTACACTGGTGTGTGGGGGAGGGGTAACACCAACTGGATTTTCCCCACTGACCTCGCCTGGACATCCCCCACACTGAGACTCAAATCGTCTCTCATTCCTGATGTCTCATCTGCTGACTGGCCGTGACGTCTAACTGGTCGTCCTTCTCTCTTTCCCAGTGTTTTCCTGCCAACAGGAATTGAGATCTAAAGGTCTGAGAGGCTCAGCTTCACTGCTGAACCAGAAGAATGAGATTCAGGTGGGAGATCCCAGGCACTGGCTCCCCGGGCTGGCCTCCCCCAGGGCTGGCCTATCTCAGGGCCTGGTCAGGGCTGCAGCTGCCCCACCCCAAGGCTCACCCCTCCCTAGTGCGGGGATTTGGAGCCTGACCTTGTCTCACTGGTGGGAGGGGACAGAGCAACATTTTAAAGCAACAGGGGACATGAGGCATCCATGCATTTCACTCGGATGTTTAGGAGATAACCTTGCAAGTGTGCAGATTCCCTTATGACAATATTCCCTGCAAGTGTCATAAATCTATAATAGCGAAGAGTCAAAAACAACCCACATTTCCTAAAGCAACCCTGAAATAAGGCCATGTCATGTCAGAAAGGAATATTTAATGACACAGAAAAATGCTCTGATACATTAAATTGGAAAGGGAAGCAGGTGTACAGGATGGCTCCAATTTGTATTACACTCTATTATGAAAAATAAGCTGGAAGAAAAGACACGAACGTTTGTCAGAACTGACATCTGCCGGACTGTGGAACGGAAGGCGATCGTCACCTGTGTTCCATAGGACTTTCCTGTATGACTGCACGACTAACAGCGCGTCTCCCTCACTCCGGTGCTGTTCTCGGAATCCTGTCTAGAGCTATACAGGTGACTCGTGGGTATTACGATTGACACTTTGCAAAAGAGGAAACTGAAATTTAAATATGAAGGCAGCCCATCTGGGGAGCAGCTGAGTCAGGATCCCAGCCCGAGGCTCTGCAACAACAGCACCCCAGAGGCACCATGTGGCTTGGGGACCTCTGCACATGCAGCTTCCCCACCCTGAGGCTTCCAGTGGGATTTGTCTGGGTGTTGGGAGCTCTAACCATGAAACGGCTCCTCTATACCCAGCTCCATGGGTGAGGAGCGAGGTTTGTGCCCCTCGGGCCCTGACAGTGCCCAGGCCAGGGGGCCATTCCTGGGAGTGCCCAGCCAGCCCCGAGCCTCAGCAAGTCCAGCAGAGCCCATGGATGTTGGGGATCCCAGTCTTCCACTCTGCATGCCTGGGGTAAGCCTCGAGGTGGGGCAGCTGCAGCCCTGGCTGGGCCCTGAGAGGAGCCAGCCTGGGGAGCCAGTGCCTGGAATCTTCCACCTGACTCCCACTCTTCTGGTTAAGCACTGGCTTCTTCTGCTTAGGTCCCTGGAAATAAGAGACACTTTAGAGAGGGGATCACATGTTTGGTCTCCCTGAGCCCCGCTGGGTGCTTTCCATGCACCGTCTCCTTGTACCACCCACTTTACAGATAAGAGGACCTAGAGTGCGGACCTGGCCAGGGTTACATGGGGTGCAAGGACCAGGCAGGATCTGAACACAGGCTTGTCCGTGATGAAGTCCTGTGAGCACCAACCACAGTGGTGACCAGAAGGCAAAAGGAGCATTTGAAGCCAGGGATGTGCAGATGGAGGCCAGCACCCAGGAGAGTGGCCTGCATGTGGTGGCCTCAGCTTCCAGGAGGTCCTGTGGGCACAGGGCTCTGGGCTGACTCAGAGCTGGTGGATGCAGAGGTTAGCTCCCTCCCATGCATAGCCAGGCTCTGACCCAACTTTAGGCCCTGGGGACAAGAGGGTCTGGGAGAGCCCTGCCCACCCAGGGGGCAGGCAGTCACCCCAGCGTGGAGCCTGGTTCTGCCCTCGGGAGGTAGTTCCTTTGGTTGGACCAGAATGTCTGCTGCTGATCAGGAGAGGGCCAAGGGGTAGGGGGTGTCCCATGCGCACCCTGAGAATTGCACCAGGCTCAGGGAGCAACCTCAGCCCTCCTCGTGCAGAGCTGCAGCGGACAGTGCCAGCCCTTGCTGGCCCTCACACACGCAGGATGCCCCCAACACGGCTTGAGGCCTTGCAAGACATTGGGAACCAGGACATCTAAACCCTGTTGGCTTCCGCGGTGTCAGAGCCTCACCCCAACCAGAAGGCGCGTCGGGGACGTGGTCATGTGGTGTCTCCCTGAGCTAAGAGTGACTCGGGAGGCTGCAGTCAGACCAGGGTGACCTGGCCTGCCGAGTGACGGTGCTCAAAGAAGGACCCTTCAGCTCCTCCCTGCCAGGGGTGGGGCGGAGTCTCCCAGGGGTCCTCTCTGGGAGTAGGAGGCCTGAGGGGCAGGAGTGGGGTCCCAGCAGCCTCTCCCCCGGTGGCAAGGTGTGTATGGCTGCAGAAGCCCCGGTTCTGTTTCTTTGTCTCTGACATGGGGCTGATGGCAGTGCTTCCCCTCCTCGGGGAAGACAGAGGCACAGATGGGGAGAGGCGGCCAACAAGCCCTGGAGCACCAGAGCCGCCAGGAGCTGCAGGAGGCAGGAGGGACGCCCCTCAGCCTTCATGGAGAGTGTGCCTCCATCTTGGTCCTCTGGTGTCCAGAGCTGGGAGAGAAGAGCTTTCTGTTGTTTTAAGCCACTCATTCTGGGGCACTTTGCTAGGGAAGCCCAGGAAACTCGGCAAGCATGGAGCTGGAGCCGCCTGAATGACTCACAAGCAAGGACAAGAGGAGTGGACCCCGGGCATTCGGGGAAAGCTTTGAAAGATCCGCCTGCTCCCTCGGCACGCAGAAGAGGTCTTAGGGAGGGGCTGAGGGGTGTCTGCTCTGTAGGAGCAAGCTCGTGAACCTGGGGCTGGAACGGCAAGGCCCCAGCAAAGCCAGAGCCTGGGATGGGGAGCTGAGGGTGCAATCAGCTTGTCCCTGGGAAGGTGATGTAGGGATTCCCAGCCTCGCAACACATCCATCATCTGGGAGTTACCTGAACTATGTGGAAATGCAGATCTCCAGGCTCCCACAAGCGGCTTTGGGACAGAGCCCAGATGGGTGCATTTAGCAGCTCCCGCCTGACTCGGATGCAGGGCAGACCCATGGCACCTCCCGGTAGGTCAGCACGTCTGAGGTCACTGGGCCAGCGCAATGCTCCCCTTTTCCCAGTAGGTCATCACGTCTGAGGTCACTGGGCTAGCGCAGTGCTCCCCTTTTCCCCGTGAGGTCAGCGCGTCTGAGGTCACTGGGCCAGCGCAATGCTCCCCTTTTCCCCGTGAGGTCAGCGCGTCTGAGGTCACTGGGCCAGCGCAATGCTCCCCTTTTCCCCGTGAGGTCAGCGCGTCTGAGGTCACTGGGCCAGCGCAATGCTCCCCTTTTCCCCGTGAGGTCAGCGCGTCTGAGGTCACTGGGCTAGCGCAATGCTCCCCTTTTCCCTGTGGCAAAGTGAATGTGGAGGCCGAGGTGGGAGCACGGCTGGCATCCACTGAGTGCCACCCTCCCAGCACAGGGCCAGAAGATGCACAGCAGGTGGCCTGGCTGTGCCATGCGGGCACCTGGGGACATGGGCAGGCCACAGCAGGGACCCGGGCACCTTGCAGGGACAGGCTGGGGATGCCTCCTCCACTCTTCCCAGCCCGTCCTCATAAAGCACCTGTGGGGCTCCTCCTGAGCCCAGGGAGACCCAGGCCCACATGGGCAGCAGTGTGGCTGGTATGTCATTGCAGCCAGGAAAATAACCTGGGAAATGACTGAAAATGCAGCCAGGCCGCATCCTGCGTGCCCGGCCCCTTCTCAGAAGGAGGGAGGAGGTTTGTCTCAGGCCGGGTCCCACGGGCAGCTGGAAGCCACCCAGCTCCACGGCCGACCTGCTGCCTGAATGACCGACATGTGGCCGTTCGGCTGCCAAGCTGGCTGGCTGCAAGTGCAAAGCTGGCTGAACAAAGCAGGCCATTACGAAGCAATACAGAAGGCATTTCCCCGCAACCAGGGCCAGCGGGCTGGCGCCAAAGGAGGCCGGCCATGCACTTCAGGCAGCACATTCATTCTCAAGGTCCTGCTCAGCAGGTTGCAGCCCGGGACGGCATGTCTAAGACCTCCATGGCAGGGAGCAGATAGGGCTGAGTCGGGGCGGCCGAGGGGTCACGGTCTGGAGAGGACTTAGACGCTCTGGACTGTTTCAGGCTCCGCTCTGCTTGGCAGAAGGCTCCAAGAGCCCTTCCCATGCGCAAGTCTCTCCCGTTTCCTCCACTAGCCCATCGCCAGCCATGCATTCATTCACTCACTCATCAAACCTACAATGAGCATTTACTATATGCCAGGCACTGTCCAAGGTACTGGGGACACAGCTGAGAATCAGCCACACTCCTGTCCCCCACTGGGACCTCTCTGCCCCGGCCATGTCTCCAGGGCTCCCTACAGCCTGCACCCGCCATTTTGCTCCCTCCCCTCCCCACCTCTCTGGCAGTCAGACTCTTATTTCTGTCCTGCGGCCTTCCCAGCCTCCTGGCTCCCTCCCCATTTCCTCCCACACTGCTGATCTCCCGATGAAATCCTCCTGCCCGTCATCCTGTCTTGGCATCTGCCTCTCAGTGGCCCTGGGCTCACAGTCTGGCCACTGCAGCTGAGTTTCGCACTGGCTCAGGTGTGGCAACATGGAGATTGAAAGGCTCTGAACCAGGCACCAGGAGCCTGGTCCCCAGGCCAGCCCTCCGTAAACCAGCTTTGTGGCCTTGGACAACCCCAGGCCCATCCTGGGTCTTGCTGTCTGGAGAAAGGAGGAAGCCGGGCAGACAGTCTCCAAGAACTTTCAGCCTCCACACCGCTTGGTTTCTGGCTGGGCCCAGGGCTCTGCCTGCAGCATGGGGCTGCGCGTGGAGCCTCGGTGATGGGTCCTCCCGCCACTCTCGGCTGTCATCACCGGCCCAGGTGCCCTTGCCACACAGCACCATTTCCAACGGTGAAGGCCTTCATGTGGCACCTGTCGGGGCAACGTGGCCGGCACAGGCTGGGCTGGGGGAGAAAGGGTGCTGGGCAGCTCTGTGCCCTGTGACTTTGTGGGTCTGCCGGGCTGTCCTTATATTGAAGACACTGTATTTTTTGACTCCTATAAAGCAGTGGAGATAAGACTGGCTCTGAGATGTATTATGACCCCTTGAGTAGAGCCAGGGGGCAGAGCCACCTCCCGCGTGGTTTCCATGAGCATTGATAAGAAATGCCGCCATGAGTGGAAACAAGGTCTGTGGATGGGCTCATAGGCTGTGGTTCCAGGCCCATGCCCCTCTCCAGAGGGAGCAGACCAGGGGAGGGTGGTAGAAGCATCCAGCGAGGGTCGAGGTGCCCCACCGGCCTCAGCCCCTGCTTTGGAAGCACCCGGAAGACAGATCGTGGGGCTCTGTGGAGCCAACCTGGGGTTGCCACCAAGGGCTCGTTTCGAAAACGTCTCCAATCCAACAGCAAGGTTTCGGGGGTCCCTGAGCCTCAGCCAGGTTCAGTTGCCTGAGTCACACCTGCTGAGGCCACTGTGCAGGTGCAGGCCCCACCCACAGGCACCCCCTTTTGGCCCACCCAGCTCCATCTCCCACCCAGGGGCGTTGCCCTGCATGGCTCTCCCAGCGGCACATCTGAGCTCCACCCAGGGCCCCCTCAGGCTCCAGAAGAGGAGACAAACCCGGAAGCCCCCACACAGAGGCCAGATGTGGTCAGGGGAGGGTTGGGAAGGAGGGACAGTCCTCCCACTGGGCATTCCCCTGGCCTCATGGGCCCGAATCCACTGAAGCCTGGACCCACGCTGGAGCCACATGGCCAGTTCTGAGGGTGGTGCCTGGGATGGCTCTCAGGACGGTGAGGCCTGGTGGCCTCTGTGCTCCATGTAGAGAAACAGCTGAGAAGGACGCTCCTCTCTCAAGGCAGTGAGGGGAGGAGAGGAGACGGCGGACAATCTGTCTTACCCGGCCTGGGCCCCAGGCTCGGGGGCCCTCCGTGACTCACTATTCAGGCATCAGAAGGGCCCCTGGGAGGGATTTGTGATCATGTCCCCAGGCCTTGGAGGAGAAACCACAAGGGTACCCTGAAGCCAACTCCTGGCCTCCACCAAGAAAAATGAGCTCAGAGAGCACAGCCAGCACAGTGCCAGGGCAGGGGGGCAAGGACCAGCTCAGCCTCTGGGAGGAAGGAGCCCAGGCAGTGGCCTCGGCTGGGATTGGGTACTGGGAGCTCCAGGACCCAGGGGCCCCCATCCTCAACAGAGGGATCAGAAATGCTGGGCAGCAGGGCTGTGGGAGCGCTGACCCTGAGGGGGTCACGGGGACAGTGAGAACAGGGAATTGTCATGTGACCCAGGGCTGAGTGGAGGAAGTGCCCCCACCTGGCCATGGTGACGCAGGAGCCATCGGTGTGTGCAGAAACCCGGGGTGGACAGTGGGCCGTGGTGCCTGGGCTCTCTTGGGGCCAGGTGACCAGCTCACAACTGAAACTGATGGTGAAACATTTCATTCGTCGGGGTGTATGAGTCAGCTCAGCCTACGTGACAAAGCACCACCATGCTGGGGGGCTCGAACCTCAGAAATCCCTGACCTCACAGCCCTGGAAGCCAGAAGTCTGATCCCTGACCTCACAGCCCTGGAAGCCAGAAGTCTGATCCCTGACCTCACAGCCCTGGAAGCCAGAAGTCTGCAATGTAGGGGTGGTCAGGGCCGGCTCCTCCTGGGGCTGTGAGGCAGCCTCTGGTCCTGGTCTCTGCCAGCTTCTGGTGGCCTGAGGTGTTCCTGGAGATGACCGTCTTCTCCCTGTGTCTTCAGTTTGTCCTCCCTGGACATGTCTCTCTATGTCCGAATCGCCCCTTTCAGTAAAGCCAGTCTTGTTGGGTCCAACCTGTGACCTCATCTTAACCTGATCTGCCAGGACTCTGTTTCCAATGAAGGTCCCACTCACAGGTATTGGGGATTGGACTTCAGCACCTTTTGTGGGGAATACCATTCAAGCCATCATCTAGGGGAGGGGGGGAAGCTGCAGGCCCCTGTGGGCAGCGAGAGGTTAACCTTGCGCCTGCAGGATGGGCCCCACCCTCCCAGCCTTGGCCTCCCCACGGCCATACACAAGCATGAACTTGCATCTGCTTTTACGAGCTGGAAATTTAACATCAAATCTTTTCTACCATTTCGCTTTCTACATTAGGACCTGCAAGGACAAGAACGTTGTTTTTTTCTTTCTGTTTTACACTGAACTGATTCAAGTGAACACATTGCTGGGGTCAGCAGCAGCAGTGAGGTCCTTTCCCCGGTCTTGAGAATACACATGACTTTACATCCAGCCCAGCAGCCCCCACATACCCCTAGGAAGGGCCCAGGGAACACCGTCCTTGGTTTCCTCTGGGGCAGAGTTTTCTGGAACCGCACTGAGAGGACACTGAAAGCATTGAGAAGCTCGTGCTCTCCTGGACATATTTTATTGTTTTAATATGTAAATTGATTCCTTTAAAAAACAATCCACAAATCTCATGGCGGGCCTTTTTACGTGCATGAGCTCTAATTACTTGATTTTTTGGAAGCGCCTGAAAAATTATATTTCTAATTCCTCTAGGCCTGTCATGCAAGAGCCTTTTATACCTGCAGGGCTGTCCCTCCCGGGAATCAGACGCCGCGGTGCCGAGGAGGATGACGGCAGGAACCACTCCTCCCAGAAAAGGGCCTTGCAGCCCTGAGCATTTCCAGCTCAAACAGAAAGGATGCGTCCGCTAATGATGCCTGTCGCTATTTGCATCGTGGACGCGTTTCCAGGGTTTGCAGGCCCTGGAGAAGGAGGAAATGCTTCCCACCCCGTCACGCTCAAGATCATGTCGTCATCGTCCGAGCTGAGTCACATCGCCCGGAGCAGACAAGAGGCCTGGCCCCCACCCGCTCTGTGTGCGCAGAGAGACGCTCTCAGAGGGACGGGAAGCCGGAGCCTCTGAGCCCAGCCTGGAGCATGGCAAGCCACGCTGGCTGGAACCCCTGGGCGCACAGACTTGCTGAGAGTCCTGTCGCCCTGCTCCCCATTCCTGTAACCTCCCAAGGCTGGGCATCTGTCCTTTATGGAATGGGCCTTTGCCAAGCGCTGAACAGACCTTGATTCTAGAATGTCACTGAGCGTGTCTGGCTGCAGGGAAACACGCTGCCTCCCCCTGGGGTTTGTTAGAAAGAGCTCTGAAGCCTTGCAGAGGGTGCGGGTGGAAAGTACCTGGGGTGGGGAAGCCAGGTGCAGAAAGCCTGAACCGAGAGCGCTCTGGGGAGGTTCCCAGCATCGGGCACACGGCGGGTTACCTGGAGGTCAGCAGCCACTGCAGGCGCTGCTTCCCCATCGCGAGGCTCTGCTCAGTACAGCCCAGCTTCAGCTTGGCCAGCGCATGCCCAGCTAACCCTCCTGGGACGTGCCTGGCAGCAGCCTAGACCCTAGGAACAAGAAGAAGAAAAGTCGTGACTCATGCACTTGGGGAGTTTCTGGTGTGGGCTTTGCAGGGATGGAATCTGAGCAGCTAATGATCAAACAGGAGGGCGGTTTACATGTCAGTGTTGTACCCAAGGTCCTTGGGGCAATAAGGGCTGTGGGCAAAATTCTGCTGACTACCCCCAGCCCTTCCATCCTTCTTCCTGAATAACAAGAACCCCAGCTTTTCACTGGACACACTGCATTCAGATAAAAGGCTGCATTCCTCACGCTATATCAGGACTAAGTGAGGTGTAGTCTGTTGGCTGGAATGCAGAGGTGATGACAGGCAGTCCAGCAGCCACATTGGACCATGAGATGGCAGGATCGATATGAAGGACTGTGAAGAGGCATGAAGCAATGAAGGGACGTGGAGAAAGTCTGAGTCCCCACTCTCATCAGATCACGTTGTAATATGAAATCCTTAATTTTGGCTGGATACAATTCCCATCTGCCTCACAGACAGATGTGACCATGTGCCTAAATTTTGGCACCCGAATTTTAAGCAGAAGTATTGTGTGCAACCTCCAGAAAGCATCCTCAATGGGCAGGACCACGCCCTCTGCTGTGCACTGAACTGTGTCCCCAGTAAATTCACATTGGAGCCCAAACTTCCCATGTGGTGTCATTTGGAGATGGGGCCTCTGGGAGATAATTAGATTTAGATGAGGTCATGAGGGGGCCCTTGTGATGAGATTAGTGCCCTTTCAGAAGAGGAAGAGGCACCAGGGCTCTCTCTCTCTCTCTGCCATCTGAGGATACACAAGACAATGACCATCTGCAAGCCAGTTCGAGAACCCTCCCCAGAATACAACCTCGCCGGCCCAGATCTCAGACTTCTAGCCTCCAGAGCTGGAGAAAGAAATGCCTGTGGCTCGAGCCACCGCCTACGGTGTTCTGTTACAGCAGCTGGGGCCAATGACGTCCTTCCTTCATCCCCTCCTCTTTCCTGCTGGCTGAAGTGCCCAAGCAGCCACCTGGGTCCACAGAGAGCTGATGATAGAGCAGCGCAAGGAACCAGCTGTTGTTCTGGCTGGGCCAGATCGCCCTGCACGTTTGTCTCGGATTTGCAGTACATTCAGGGACAGAACCTACATCTAAACCTGAACATTCGAATGTCTTCTGCTTTGATTGCCAGTGAAAGAACATCTGAGTAATTATTGTGCCTAAAAATTCTCACCCACAAGCTGATATATATTTCCCTGTTCTCATCTTCCCAAATTAGGTGGGTGTTTCCTGAGGCCACCCTAACATATTATCACACCCACAGCTTAACACAACAGAAATTGGCTGGGTGCGGTGGCTCCCGCCTGTAATCCCAGCACATCGGGAGGCCAAAGCGGGCGGATGGCTGCTCCTGGCATCCAGGAGTTTGAGACCAGCCTGGACAACATAGCAAGACCCCATCTCTACAAAAACTACACATACACACAAACTAACCGGGTGTGGTGGTGTGTGCTTGTGGTCGCAGGTACTCAGGAGGCTGAAGTGGGAGGATTGCTTGAGTCCGGGAGGTGGAGGCTGCAATGAGCTGTGATTGAACCACTGCACTCCAGCCTGCGCTACAGGGTGAGGTCCTGCTTCAAAACAAAACAAAACAAAACCAACAACATAAATTTATTCTCACACAGTTTTAGAGACCAGAAATCCAAGATGCCAGCAGGGCTGTGCTCCCTCTGAAGGCTCCAATGGGGGATCCTTCCTGGGGGCATATGGGGGCTGCTGGGCTGGATGTAAAGTCATGTGTGTTCTCAAAACTGGGGAAAGGACCTCACTGGTGATGGATGCCCCGAGGCCATCAGGCCAGGGTTCCTGGAGGGGGTACCTTCACCACTGCTGGTGTTGCAGGAGCTCAGGGGAGGTGCACATTGGCAGGAAGGGCCATGTCTTCCACCAAGTGGGCACCTCCTCAGTGTGTAGAGAGAAGGGACTGTGGCTTTCTGGCTGTCTCCATAACTGCAAAGTCCTCAGAACCCTCCTCAGTCCCAGGGTCACACCAGCTTTGAAGCTCCACCCAATACGAGTCTCTCCAGCCACCATGTGGGACTCAGAATGGAACTGGTAAGTCCCAAGAAGATAACAGGGGAAGTTCAAAGGGGCTGGGACCACTGAGTCCAGAGAAGGGCAAGGAAAACCCAGATGGGCTCACCATGGGGTTAAGGTCCCGGCAGAACAGGCCCCAAGGCCACGCATGAGAGCACCCTCCCTGGGCAGCAGGTGAGCCGGGCCACTGCCTGGGTGCAGAGACACCTCCAATCTGGCCTCCAGGATAACTGTAGTTCTCCAACTCTGTGAGATGATCAACAAGAACGGACCCCCGCCTGTCTCTTGGGAGGGTTGTCTCGAAGAGGGACACGCTCCTCACAGAGAAGTCACAGGAGCCTCTGGATTCCTCCGGAAGAATTTTACCCTCTCTGCCCAGGATACCTTTACCACCAGCCCCGACACTCAGACCCTGGCTCGTGTGGCTCACATCTGGGGCTGGAAAATTCCTTCTGGTGGGGGCCGTCCTGTGGACTGCAGGATGCTGAATGGCACCCCTCCCCTGCTAAGTGTGGCAACCCAGAGTGTGTGCAGATCTCACCGGATGTCCCAGGGTCTAGACCACTCCTGGTTGAGAACCACTGATACTGCGGGTCTGGCTGGGAAAATGTGTAAACTTCCCCAGGTTCCCCTCCACATCCCAGGCTGTGTGCTTAGGGACGCAGGTTCAAAGGCCGCACGCTTAGGGATGCGGGTTCACAGGCAGAGAACTTTGTGCAACACCAACTTCAGTGAATCAGGAGGAGGTGCTGGGGGGCAGGGGGGGCACTGGGGGTGGGGGGCGGGGCAGCAGGTTTTGTTCTCAGGACAAATGGAGAGCAGACCAAAGGGCCCAGGAAGGAGACGGCTACACCAGAAAACCCTGAGTTCACAGAAGGCACAGGAAGGAGACGGCTACACCGGAAAACCCTGAGTTGGCAGAAGCAATCTGGCTAACACAGAATATCTGCATAGGCCCGTTTGCCTATGACTGACCTAGCTTTGGATCACTCACATGCAAATCTGTGGGGCCCTGTGGGGAAGGGAGAAGCCTTTGCTGGGGACGCTGGGGGGTGGGGGAGTTGAGTGGGAGCCAGAAAAGCATAGCTGTTCCTGGACTCGCCTGGCTGTTCCTGTTACGGAGGGAGGAGGGCACCTGCCCCACCTTCTGGCTGCCTGTCTCCACACCTGCTACTGCCTGTGGCTTCCCCACCCGGCCAGCGCACCTGTGTGTGTGTTGATGGAGTGGGGCGGCCAACTAAAACAATAGATGAGTGAGTTACCATAAAGTGGAAAAGTGTCGGCATTAATAAAGAATTTTGTGTTGATAGAAATAAGACAATTAATTTATTTATACATATATATATATCAATCAAGCTGCCCCTCAAGGGCTCTGGGCCTGTCCTTAGCATGGGAGGGTTTGGGTGTGGCCGGTCCTCCACTGGGAGACAGTTTATGCACAGACCTCCTCACTGCCATGGAATAGCTCTAAATACTTATTTTGATAAGAGGTCATTCCAGGCATGGTGTAAAATCTCAGAGGGCAGGCCATGATATCTTCCTTACCTCTGTTTCCGGCAGTGGTGGTTTAAATGGTGAGAAAAAACCCTTTGTCTGAGGAATGTGAGTGCTTGTCATTATCAGGCCCAGAGAGACCTTCAAATGAGACAGCGCTCGCACCCCGCTCCCTGCTTTGAGCTGTGTGTTCATGTCTGGAAACTGCTTGCAGTTGCCATGAGTAGCTATGGATTAACCCAGTAATGCCGCACTGGCCCCTGTAACCCACACCCTATAGCTTAACATTGTACAGCTGATCACTCATCAATGCTATTTCTGTAAACTCACGAGAATTCCTGATAGAAAACGTGGTATCAGCTGCCTCCCTGACCCCCACTTTCCTTCCAAACCATATGAACTGCTGCCCATCGGCGTGTAGATCCAGGGCGACTGGCATCTGTGGCAATCCTCAAGCTTGGCCCAAAGAAACTCTCCACTTAGATTAATTCTGCCTCAGCTTCTTCCTTTTAGGGGGACAATAGTGAGCCCCTAAAAGATGTGTCCACCCAGAATCTATAAATGTGACTGAATTTGGAGAAAAGATCTGTGCAGATGTCATTAAGGACCTCCCGGTGAGGTCATCCTGAATTGGAGCGGGCCCGGATCCAATGACAATGGTCTCAGAAGAGAAGAGACGGGGAGAAGACACACATAGGGAGGAGTCACGTGCAGATGCAGGCAGAGGCCACTGGAGCCACCAGGAGCTGGAAGAAGCAAAGGGTTCTCCCTGGGAGGCCTCAGAGGAAGGGCAGTGCGACTGCCACCATGACTTTGGACTTCTGGCCCCAGCACTGTGAGAGGACAGACAGGTTTTAAGCCAGGCGGTCTGTGGTGCTTGGTTATGGCAGCCCCGGGCGCTCACGCACCTTTCCAGAGGTGCTGCTGCCCAGGAAGCGTTCCGCACGCTACACCTGGTTTCCTGCCTTCAGCAGTAGTTTGTGCATTGCTGCACATAAAGCCACCTCCCGCTTTTTAACGGCTGCCTGTCACGAATCCCACTGTCATGTAGCATGATTTATTTCTCCAGGCTCTTATCCGGGCACGTTGGAGCAGTTTCCAGCTTTTGACTACTTGCAGGTAAAGCTGTGTCAGTAGCCTGGTGCAGATGTCATTCAGCATTTGTGTGCATGTATCTGCAGACCTGCTGGGTGTGTGCACTGTACGTTTCTATACCTGTTTCAAAGAAAGCATCGCACGTTGCTCACACCAGTAATCGGTTAGGATGCCTCTCTCCTACTCCTCACCGATGGAGGGTTCTCACATTTTGTCATTGGCAATCGGATAGATTAAAAACGGTCTTACATTCTAATTTTAACTTGCATTATTTCTTTTTTTTCCCATTAGTGCATGTATCTTTCCATACGTTTAACAGCTTTCATATTTCCCTTTTGTGAACTGTTTTTGTACTTTGCCCATTTTCTATCACTTGACTGGTCTTCATTGCATTGATTTCTAGAACTTCTTTATGTAGGAGCCAAATGAAGCTTTTCCTGTGCCTTGCATTGCAGATTCTGTCTCATTTCTCACCTGTCTTTGTTTATGGTGGTTGTTTTTCACCAGGCAAACATTTTTAACTTTATTATTATTTCTTTTTATCCATTTTTGTGACTTCTGAGTTTGTGTTCTATTTCAGAAGATCTTCCTCCTTCTAAAACTACTAAAGGAAATGGCTCTCTCCTTTCTTCTAGTATGTTTATGGTTTCTAATTTTATAAAAATATCTGCTGTAACTATAACATATGGAGGGCTTAGGGAGTAAAGTAGGAATGCGATTTTATTTTTTTTTTAGAAAACTAGTTGTAGTTTGGTTGTTGTTCAGTTGGGGTCTTCTGAACAACTGGAATTCATCACACCGATAGACAAAATCACCTTTCCTAACTACCTGGGTGTGTTTGGATCCATTTCTGGTTCTTCTGCCTAATTTCTTTGCTCTCTGACTAGTGGGTCCATGTCCCAATTACTGCAATTTTATAGGCTCTATGAATGCAAAGATCTATTTTAAGATATTTCCTAATATCAAACCATCTTCAAGTCTCCTAGGTCATGGCTTACAGTTTTTAGACAATTTAATTGACATTTTTATATTGCTATTCATTCATAAGATTGGCTTATGATTTTCTTTCTGTGCTTGTCTCCTTGGGTTTTGGTATCATTCTTATGGTAGCTTCATAAAGAGAACTTGGAAATTTTCTTTCCTTATTTATGCTTTGCATCCATTTAAATATTATCAGTTCCTTAACAGTGTGGTGGAATTGTCTGGGCCTGGAGCCATTTGTAGCTTTGTTGCTGTATCAGCATTACAGTCCTAGGCACCTACAGCTATGATCAGTGGTATAGCAGGTGGGTAGTGTAATAGGAGGGAACAAGACGACTGGGAGTGTGATGCCTGTAAAGAATCTAAAAATGATAGTAAAACCAACTATTATTACCACATCCTGCCAATTCTAAACAGTCAGCAAGAGAATACACACCCTTTTAAGAGGACCCACCACTGGCATATCATGGAAACATACCCTCCCTAGCAAAGTGGCATAACTCCTGAACCTCTGCTGGAGCACAGCGCCCGGTTTTGTGGCTGGGTTTGTACGCAATTACATTATATTCAAATCACACTAGTTTATTCCCCCAGAATGAGAAGATAGAGAATAAGCATTTTTCATCAAAATTAGTTCTGTGACATTATTATAAAAAATATGAAGGAAACTCCCAAAGAAATCCTAAACCTTCAAAAATTATTAAGTATGGCAGCTCCTCAAAACAATTAAACATCGAATTACCACGTGATCCAGCAATTTCTTCTCTGGGTATATACCCAAAAGAATTGAAAGCAGAGATGCAAAGAGATATTTGTACACTCGTGTTCACAGCAGGTTTATTCACAGCAGCCGACAGATGGAAGCCACTGGAGCGCCCGTGGATGGAGGCGTGAGCAAGTGAAAGATGGTCTATGCAGGCCACATAGGATCTGGCCTCAGAAAGCAAGGACATCCTGACACGCGCCACAACATGGACGGACCTTGAGAACCTGATGCTGAGTGAAATAAGCCAGGCACACAGGGACCGACACCGGGTGGTTCCACTTGTATGAGGTCCCTAGCGGCGTCCGGTTCGTAGAGACAGGAGGTGGAATGGTGAGTGCTGGGGACTGAGGAGGGGTGTGGGGAGGCAGCGTTCAAAGGGGACGGGCTTTCAGTCTGGGAGGATGGGAAGTTCTGGGGATGGGTGGTGGCGATGACTGACAACAATGTGGATATGCTTCATGCCACTGAATTGCACACCTAAAAGTGGCTGAAATGGTAAATGTTATCTTATGCATATTTCACCACAGGAAAATAAATAAATAAATAAAGCAAGAAGTTCTTTAACTTGTTGAAAGTAAACAGAAAAATGTTAGAAAAACTTTAAACAGAAAAAAAAAAAAAAGGAGAGAAGAGATAAGTAAAGTAAAAGCGCCAGCTGCCTGGGTCTGCGACCTGGCCAAGCGTCTCACTCGGAGACGCTCCCTGCAGGCCCCCCTGTCCCTCCCACCCCTCGCCCTCCACAGGGACCCAGCCGGAGGGGATCTGGAAACGCCTCTGGCTTTGCTCACCCGGCCTGTGTGGCCCCCAGTAATTCTGGGCAGGTCGTTCCTTCACCAGCACAGCACCAAGCTCACGCCCTCTTTCCCGACCTTTTCCACCAACACAATCTCATTAGATCCTTAATCCTGGTCTTACTTCATAAACGCATGAGTTTTATTCCAGGGGCTCCGGGGTTACTCTGCCCATGAGAAGCCCTGATAAACAGGGTGCTTTCTGTGTGGGGCATAGGGGTCACCTGCAGCAGGAGGCCTGGCTGCCCTGGGGGTGTCCTTTCGGGCTGGGGTGCGGTCCTTCCAGCACATCCTCCTCCTCTAGAGTCCCTGGGAGGGCCCAGGCTGTCCCCCACCCCCATAAGCCTGGCTCCCACTGGCAGGGAAGGCCTCATCTTATCCGCAGAGGGTGGGCCTGGATCAGCAGGAAGCCCACGGTCTCCTCGTGCCTGGCACCCTCTGGAATAACAGACAAATTACTGGCGGAGGTTGCAAGCTGCTCAAAAAATTCACTCTAGAAAAGCAGGGGCTCCGTTCCCCAATCAAAGCCTCGGGGCGGATGTCCATGTTTCTAGAACGGTAAAGTCATTCTGCGGTGTTAGCCCATGGTGAGAGAGAGTCTAGAAAGTCTGATATGTGTGTTTCCTTTGTAGGATTTCCTTCCATCTGGAGGCGGAAGGGGTGATCAGCAGGCACTTACGGATGATCTCAGCGGTGACGGCTTCGTATTCCAGGGGCTTCCAGGGGGCTGGTGTTCCTCCGCACTCTGGCCTGTCCAACTCTGAGTCTTAAATTTGGGGCTGGCAGACAGGGTCACCATGGTGGGGGGCGCCTCATTTTTGCCGTGGCTGGGTGGGCAAGAGATATCCACAGGGCTGGGGTGGACAGAGCAGCCATCCTGTGGGTCAAGTTAGACCCTAGGTCCCATTGGTCAGGGACACCCCCTACTTAGCCCCTTATCCCTTCTTCAACGAAGACATGAGCAACGCGGGCTCCAGGCAGGGAATTCCCATGCCAGCTGTGTGGGCAGGACGCAGCTGCCAGTGTTGCTGTGGCCAGCGCCCTTCCCTGTTCTCACGCCGTTTGCATTCTTGGGTACAGCCTGTTCAGTTTCTGCTCCTGCCCCGCCCTGGCAGCCACGATACCCTCGGGCCCTGCACTTGGGAGAACCAGCTCCAAAGTGGGTGAGGCTCTGTCTGGGACAGCGAGTCCCAGGGATCCCCAGGGAAGCCACAGGCTTAGGAGAACGCCGGGAGCCGCTGGCCCCAGACACTTGGTTGGGCAGCCGGGCTCGGCAAACCTCTCTGTGGCCTCCTGTGTGGAGAGGAGGCGGGGAGCTGGTTAGCCTGAGGCCCAGGAGCCGGGTAGATGCATGACTCAAGGTCACCTTGGGTGTGACTCATGGCCCTGCACTCCCAACTGCCATCACACTTCCAATAATAACCGTACACATCACCAGGCCCTCCTGGGCCGGCGCTGCTCTTGCTTCCTGAGCACCTGCTCCTGTCGAAATTGACTGGCTTTGCACCCACTGTACAGACGAGAAGACCCTTTCCATCCTGGCCCGACTGGGAGCACGTGACAACTGTCTTTAATTCCCCATGAGTGTGTTCCCATGGAGGCACTGCCATGGGTGACAGTGGGCTGGCCTCACCCCCTTGACAAGCAGGGCATCACGGGGGAAGGGCAGGCACGCTGCACTAGGGGTCTTAGGACACTGCTGGAACTCCCTGGGACCTGGAGATTTTGCTGGAAGACCAAGCTGTCACCACTGCAGATTCAGCAGTCAACCCCATCCTTGGGGTGCCTGATACTGTCTTTGGGGGCTGCTGGGTGGGGCTGGTGGGGGTGGAGGGGCGCCTTGTCCTGCACGCCTCTGGACGATGGGGGATAGTTCTGAGAATCGGCTCACTTCTTCCCCATGCCTGTCCGTCAGGCCACCCCAAACAAATGCTCCGGGAGACACAGCATGCTCACCCGGGACCTGATCCCAGACCCTTCCGCTGGGGGCTGGTTGGGGCTCCCTGGCTGGTGGGGTTCTCTTGGGAGGGCTCCCCTACATGGAGGACGGCACTCGCTCCATCCACGCTCATGCACACACCGTCAGCTGGTGGAGGAATGAAGGGTGCATGCGTGGCCCTCAGCCGTGCCTGCCTGGAGGTCCCTTTATGACTCCACCCCCCGGAGGAGGAAAAGGAAAGGAATTCTCCTCTTCTTTTTCTACTTTGAGAAAAGTCTTAATTCTCTTCCACTGAGCCTCAGGCCACAGAGGCCCACGAAGTCCCAATGGGCATTCGCACGGTGGGCTCTGGCCAGGTTTGCACTGCTGTACTTTGACAGTTTCCCTGCCCCACCCCATCCAGCTGCCCTATGGACTGGACGGGGACCTGGGCACTGCAGGTCCCCACTCCTGGCCTGGCAGTGGTGACTGGGCGGGGTCTTTCGGTGTCCATGTGAGTGGGGACTTCTTTCTCCCCTTGCTGTGCGTGGACTCACCCATCCCCTCTTCACTCGCTCACAAAGCGGCACGTGCACACCCCTGCAGGACCCAGGGTGGCTGCAGGCCGGCGTCTCCTTGGCTCCCCAGCACCACGGCTGCAAATGTCCTTTGTCCTCAGAAAGATGCAGAGGGGGCAGGCCTGGCGATCTCCCAGACGGCCTGCATTTACGTTCCCAGGGCCTGCTGGTGAGAAACGGTTCCCACAAACCCCCATGGTCACTGGTCGGGGCGGTACCTCCACATCCTCATGGCCTCCCTTGCGTTTCGGCTGAGTCCTGCTCCTAAAGGGAGGGGCTGCCTTGCCGTCTGTTACAGGTCCCCTGCCTCCCCCCAAGAAAAATATGTGGATGCCCTGACTCTGGCACCAGTGAACATGACCTTACTTGAAAGTCGGGTCTTTGCAGATGGAAATAGTTAAATTAAGATGAGCTTACACTAGAATAGGATAAACCCTGACCCGATGTGACTGGTGTCCCCATGAGAAGAGAGACACAGACACATGAGGGAGAAGCCATGCGCAGCTGAAGGCGGAGATCAGAGGAGCGCTGCGGCTGCAAGCCCGGGGCTGAGGCGGGCAGGGGGCAAGCTGGGCTCCCCACCCCAGGACACGTGACACTGCAGAGAATGCCATGAAGTCCACTGCGGTGGGAGCTCCAGGTTCCTCCTGGCTGCTCTTTACTAATGAAAACCAAATGCCTCCCAGGGAGCCCGTGCCATGCACCTCCTGGCCCTTATCCAGGTGTCTCTTGGATGCTGGGGGCCCAAGACAGTCATGTGCTCCTGAGGTCAGGACATGTGGGTACTGGACCCACACATGGGATTCCACCCTCCACATGGTCTATACCTGGGGTAAGCAGTGGCTCTGTCAACAGCTGGGTAGCGGGAGCCCCACAATGGCAGGGGTGACCCAGGCGTGCCCAGTGCCACCTGCAGGCTCTCACCACAGGGCCCAGCGACCCGGGTGGACCTCCCCCTCACTGCTCCTTGGGAACCCCCATTTCACTCAGCAGCCCACAGGGGGAAGCAGGCAGCCACCCAGGGCCCCCAGGATCAGGGAAGCTCAGTGACAAGGCCGTGACCCTCACCAAACACACAAGCTCTCTGTCTGCCCCTTGGCACATAGGCCCCCAAAACATGTGTCCTTGATGTTTGCACAAATCACCAACTCCTGGACAAAAACAAATATAATTAGTGAAGGCATTAGGTTAATTCTGCCTCCAAACAAGCTAAGCAAGGGACACGCCTGAGCCGGGCAGGCATCCCAAGGACCCCCAGCCACACCGGACACAGAGGCTCTGCCTGTCCGGACCACCGGAGCTCTGCTGACCCCTCCTGTGGGCGACGGTGTGGCCGGTGATGCCCGGGGCTCTGTGGTCAGAACCATCACGTATTTTCAAAACAGACCCCACAGGACCTCTCCACAGCAGCGAAACGTGCTAACATTTATCTTCCCAAAATACTTCTTCAAATATGCATGGGAAAAGTTCTAAACCCAGAAATACGCTGCCAGTGCCCTTCAGAAACGGAGTGCCTTCTTCAAACCACCAGGAAGTCCCAGAGGAGACACTGGGGAAACTTTTGCGTGTCCTGTGTGAGTTCACATGTCCTGTGTGAGTTCACACGTCCTGTGTGAGTTCACCGGGGTGGCCACCACAAAGGACCCCCAGCCGGAGGCTTCGGTAGCAGACGCGGATCTTCTCTTGTTCTGGAGGCTGAAGTCCGAGGTCTAGGCGTGGCAGGGTCAGTTCCTCTGAGCCCCTCCCCTTGGCTTTCAGGTGACCGTCTTCCCCCTGCGTCCTCATGGGCGCCCCTCTGTGCCTGTCTCTGTCCACATCTCCTCTCTTTTTTTTTTTTTTTTTTTTTTTTTGAGACGGAGTCTCACGCTGTTGCCCAGGCTGGAGTGCAGTGGCGCAATCTCGGCTCACTGCAAGCTCCGCCTCCCGGGTTCCCGCCATTCTCCTGCCTCAGCCTCCTGAGTAGCTGGGACTACAGGCGCCCGCCACCGCGCCCGGCTAATTTTTTGTATTTTTTTTAGTAGAGACGGGGTTTCACTGTGGTCTCAATCTCCTGACCTTGTGATCCGCCCGCCTCGGCCTCCCAAAGTGCTGGGATTACAGGCTTGAGCCACCGCGCCCGGCCATCCTCTCTTTATAAGGACACCAGCCGTGCTGAGTTAGGGCCCAACCTCACGCCTCCTTTTAGCTCATCTCTTTAAAGACCCTATCCAAATAAGGTCACGTTCTGAGAGTTAGGGCTTCAACAGGTCATGTTTGCAGCACACAGTTCATCCTGTATGTCCCTACGAGGTTCCACTGCACCCCAGCTTTGCACGTTCACCTGTGGAGTCTTCTCAATGCTTTTTCAGGTAGGAACCATCAAGGCAGGAGGGGGGACTTGACTCCGGACCAGATTGAGGACTGTTGAAACAAGAAGGAGTCAGGAGCACCTCTCCATAAGGCATGCCCACCAGGGCCAGGTCAGCTTACCATTGCCACGGCAACACCCAGAAGTTACCACTCCTTTCCATGGCAATGATCTGGAAGTTTCTTTTTTCTAGAAATTTCTGAATAACTCACCCCTTAATTTGCATGTGGTTAAAAACGGGTATAAATATGACTGCAGGCCTATCCCTGAGCAGCTGCTCCCCAAGCTGCCTGGGGGTGGCCCTGCTCTGCAGACACGATCACGGAGCTGTGACACAGTCACCTCAGTGAAGCTGTTTCCTTTCACCTCCCGCTCACTCTGGAATTCCTTCCTAGTGAACCCAAGAACCTTCCTGGGCCAAGCCAGCTTTGGGGCTCACTGTCTTGCATCAGTTCCAGAGGAAGAAACTGAGGCCGTGAGAGCTTTTCCAACACAAGGCAGAGCTGCCTCGTGTCCCCTGCTGAATAATCGTTGCCCGTGATAGGAGCCTCACCTTATCTTTGACACTCATCTGCAATGCTGTTCCAAACAGCCTGCCTGCCAGTGCCGAGTGGCTGAGAAGGGACACCGTGGCGCCAAGCATACGCCAGGCCTGTCCCGCCACATCAGACTCCAGCATGCAGCAGTCACTGCAGAGCATCAGACACGTGTCTCCACGCTTGTGCCCTTGGGCAGCTCCGGGGTCAAGAGGGCGAACAGAAACCTCGAGGGGAGCTTTGGAATTCTCCAGGCAAAATTATCTCCGTTTTGGGAGAGGATGGGGTCCACACTGGGGCCAATGGCAAAATTAGTAAGACACTAAGCTTCTCAGAGTTTGGTCAGCTCCCACACTGACTGACCCAGGAAGTCCCAGAGCAGCTCAGGGATAGCCATGACCACGTGAGTTACGGTCAGCAGCCCCTAAACGGCGTCCACACAACAGTGTTGCGGGAAATGAGAACGGGGTCAAGTACACACGCTGTATGTTTTAGGGTTGATACAGGTAGAGATGGGGACACACAAAACACTCCCGCAGGGCTGGCCCGAGGCCACGCTATCCTGAGCTCTCCAGGCCAGCCAGGCTTTGTCTGCATAGAGAAGCCTGGGGGTGGAGGCTGCTGAGTCAACAGGGGCTCTGGTAGATTGAGAAGTTTGGGCCAACTCCCCAGGTCCACCCCTCGAACAAACCACCTAATCAAGGGCTCTGCATCCAAAGCAGAGCCAGGTGAGGGGACCCCCAAAGCAGAGCCAGGTGAGGGGACCTAGGGAGAGGCCCTCTCTGCCAACACAAACCCGTCTTCCTTGAGTGGACGCGGAAGCCAGGCTGAGTCTAGAACCGGTGGGTGCTGGCACGGAACTGCTTCTCGGGGCGCCCCCTCGAAGGGGCTGTGCAGAGTCAAATCCCACTGCATTTTCCTGGCTCGCCCAGCGAGCCCCCTTTCCAAACAGGTGGAGGGAAATCCGGGATTTGTCTCCTGAGTTAGCTGTAGGGACGCTGAGATACAGAGCAGCAGGAAGGCAAAGTGCGGCATCTTCCGCATTGGCCAGCATGGAGGGCCCACTCAGGCAGCCCCTCTCCTGGGCCTTGCCCCTCAGCCTCAGGGACAGGTGGGGTGTGCCCCTGCTGTAGCCTCAGGGAGGCTTCTCGAGCCCTGGGCCTTGTGCTTTGCTATGTGACTTGCTCAGGCCTGTGGGTGTACGGTGGACTTGGTACAAGCAGTGCTGGGTTGTGTGGGTGCAGCCAGGTCGGCCCCTGATGCCCTGTGTCACTGTGGCCATGTGTCCTGGCCAGCCCATGGGCCAACGGAGATGAGGACGCAGGAGCAGAGCTGCAGCCCGCCTGCAGCCCAGAGCTGAGCTGGGAGCTGAGCCGGGAGCGTGCAGCAGCTGTAGCTGGTGAGCAGGAACCGTAGGCTGTTATTTCAGTGTTTCCATCGGGAGTGTGTGTTACACAGCACTGGCGTGACAACAGCTGACTGAGGGGCCTGTGTCTGCATCACCAAGTGTACCCCGCCTGCACCCCCACCACCCTCATGGACCCCTGTCGACCAGGTGGGCTGCAAGGTCCTGACAGGCCCAGCCACCATCTCCCTGTGATTCCCGCATTGACCACCTCAGGCAGGAGCCGCTTCCAGCCTCAGAAGAAGACTCCCAGGAAACCCCACACATTCCATGCTTTTCCCGTGCTTGGTTTCTATTTCCCTGGTGAGGAGGCCCCGTTCGCTTCTGAGGAACGAGTCCTCCCAGGAGGAGGATGAAGGCGGACTCGCCGTGGTCCGCACTGATTCACCTGCACATGCCCGAGACCTGTCTCAGCAGCTGTCACTCACTCCGCAGGTTTGAGAACAAGTCCAGCAGCCCCGAATCTGGTGGCTGAGGGGCAGGGGGACAGGCTCTCCCGTGGAGCAGCTCCTCTTGCTCCAGGACCCTCAAGTCACCCCGGGCCCCAGGTTCCAAGGCAGGGTCGTGCGCTGTGCTGTGGGCAGGGGAAAGGCACCTTGCGCCTCCCCCAGCTCCTGTTCAGCCTCTGGGGTTGTCAGGCTGAAAAAGCAGCCCTGTTCAGCTTGCCTGCTTTGACGCAGCTGGCTGCTGGCTTGTTTCAGACAACAAGTCCACGCAGGCCTTGCTGCCGCGCTCAGGCCCCCAGGCACACGCCCACACACGGCCAGGCGTGTGCACACTCAGGCAGTCACGTAGGACGAGCAGGCCTCGGAGCCCTCGTGCGAAGGCAGCCGGGCCTGGGAGAGCCAGGCAGCATCCCAAGGGGGCCCCTGGAATGCATCGTCTGCAGGGCAGAGACAGGGACCCGGCAACCCGGCTTCCGGTGGGACTCATGCCGCTGACACCTCCCCTCTTGGGAACAGACGGGCCTCTGAACTGGAACATGGAATACAAGGGCGTTTTTTATCCTGAAACAACAGCTCTGTGGGCTAACTCAAGATGCCCTGGAAAAGTGTGGACACAGGCTGCTGGACCAGCAGGGGCCTATCTTGGGTGCCGGCCTCCAAAACGCTCCCTGTTTGTCCTCAGGAAAGGGTCACGCTCCAGCCACCTAAGTCCCACTGAAGAGTCAGCTCTCCTGGCCTGTGCCCCTCCTCAGCAGCCAGGAGTCCACAGCCTCTGAGGCCCCCGGCTTCTGCACCTGCAGCTGGGCATGGTGTCTCACAGCTGTAATCCCAACTACTCCTACTGAGGCAGGAGGATTGCACGAGGCCAGGAGTTTGAGACCAGCCTGGCCAACATGGTGAAACCCCATCGCTACCAAAAACACAAAAAATAGCCGGGCGTGGTGGCACCCACCTGTAATCCCAGCTACTCAGGAGGTTGAGGCAGGAGAATCACTTGAACCTGGGAGGCGGAGGCTGCAGTGAGCCAAGATCGCACCGCTGCTCTCCTGGGCAACAGAGACTCCATCTCATAAAATAAATAAATAAATAAATAAATAAATAAATAAATAAATAACAGTGTGAGAGTTAGCGTGGGAGGAGGAGGGGCGATGGAGGGGGGACTAGGGGAGACGGAGCAGGGACTAGAGGTGTTGGAGCAGCCTGTAACTTTTCCAGTGGCTGGAGTCCCAGAGCCATTTCAGGCCTTAAGGTGACATCTTAGTCAAGATCTAGGTTGGGAGCACAGCAAAGTACGAGAAGCCAGGTCCCTGGGTGCACGCCAGGCTGGGCATTCCTGCCTCCAAATTTTTTTATGTGAAAGAACAATAAACGTCTCTCTGGGTTTACGGATATTTTCCTGGGCCGTCCGCTCCCTGGCGGTTTGGACTGAACGTACCGGCCCAGCACCGCAGCCCCACCCACCGTAGACACTTGTCTAAACAGATGGTCCTGGCGCTCGCTTCCACGGAAAACCATCATCACCTGACCTTCGGCCAAAAGTAAATACATCTCAAGAGTTTAAATAACAGCTCCCCCCAGTGAGGTGGAATCGTTGGAGGGAATGTTTGAAATAATAATAAACAGACCCTCAGTGGTGCGACCTCAGGCCCAGAGAGTCAAGTGTGAGGAGAGAGGTCATGCTGGTGTGCACAGGCATTGCAGAGAGTCAAGTGTGAGGAGAGAGGTCATGCTGGTGTGCACAGGCATTGCAGAGTCAAGTGTGAGGAGGGAGGTCATGCTGGTGTGCACAGGCGCTGCAGAGAGTCAAGTGTGAGGAGGGAGGTCATGCTGGTGTGCACAGGCGCTGCAGAGAGTCAAGTGTGAGGAGAGAGGTCATGCTGGTGTGCACAGGCATTGCAGAGAGTCAAGTGTGAGGAGAGAGGTCATGCTGGTGTGCACAGGCGCTGCAGAGAGTCAAGTGTGAGGAGGGAGGTCATGCTGGTGTGCACAGGCATTGCAGAGAGTCATGTGTGAGGAGGGAGGTCATGCTGGTGTGCACAGGCATTGCAGAGAGTCAAGTGTGAGGAGAGAGGTCATGCTGGTGTGCACAGGCGCTGCAGAGAGTCAAGTGTGAGGAGGGAGGTCATGCTGGTGTGCACAGGCATTGCAGAGAGTCAAGTGTGAGGAGAGAGGTCATGCTGGTGTGCACAGGCGCTGCAGAGAGTCAAGTGTGAGGAGAGAGGTCATGCTGGTGTGCACAGGCATTGCAGAGAGTCAAGTGTGAGGAGGGAGGTCATGCTGGTGTGCACAGGCGCTGCAGAGAGTCAAGTGTGAGGAGGGAGGTCATGCTGGTGTGCACAGGCATTGCAGAGAGTCAAGTGTGAGGAGGGAGGTCATGCTGGTGTGCACAGGCGCTGCAGAGAGTCAAGTGTGAGGAGGGAGGTCATGCTGGTGTGCACAGGCATTGCAGAGAGTCAAGTGTGAGGAGGGAGGTCATGCTGGTGTGCACAGGCGCTGCAGAGAGTCAAGTGTGAGGAGGGAGGTCATGCTGGTGTGCACAGGCATTGCAGAGAGTCAAGTGTGAGGAGGGAGGTCATGCTGGTGTGCACAGGCATTGCAGAGAGTCAAGTGTGAGGAGGGAGGTCATGCTGGTGTGCACAGGCGCTGCAGAGAGTCAAGTGTGAGGAGAGAGGTCATGCTGGTGTGCACAGGCATTGCAGAGAGTCAAGTGTGAGGAGGGAGGTCATGCTGGTGTGCACAGGCATTACAGAGAGTCAAGTGTGAGGAGAGAGGTCATGCTGGTGTGCACAGGCGCTGCAGAGAGTCAAGTGTGAGGAGGGAGGTCATGCTGGTGTGCACAGGCATTGCAGAGAGTCAAGTGTGAGGAGGGAGGTCATGCTGGTGTGCACAGGCGCTGCAGAGAGTCAAGTGTGAGGAGGGAGGTCATGCTGGTGTGCACAGGCGTTGCAGAGAGTCAAGTGTGAGGAGGGAGGTCATGCTGGTGTGCACAGGCATTGCAGAGAGTCAAGTGTGAGGAGAGAGGTCATGCTGGTGTGCACAGGCGCTGCAGGCCCAGGAGGCAACTTCTTCCCTGAGCCTCCGTCTGCAGGTGACAAGTACAGCTCCCCGGGTGGCCGGGCCGGAGAGCTTCCTGGGGGGCTGATCCTAGGGAGGACTCAGCTAATGAAGCTGCTCAGCCGTCCAGTGCCCCCAGCTGCCATCACAGTGGCACAGTGGAGCTCCTGGGGAAAGGCTGGGGCCCTGAGTGGGAGGAACAGCATCCAGCCGTGGGCAGCACAAGTTCCGTGTCACCTTGGGGGAACCTAAAGCTCGGGACACAGAAGGATTCTGCCTCCCAAGCCCAGCTGTGGGACGTGAGACCTTCTTGCTCTCTCCCTGCGGGGCTCTGAGGACACTGGACAAGCAGGAGGTCTCGGCTGAAGCTGGTGATAAGACAAGCTCCACGTGTGCACTGCCTGGCTGCCCTCCAGCTGGGAGCACCGCGTCTGCCCCCGTGCCTGGTTCTGAGGCTGGAGAGAAGAGCAGAGGGACTCGGGGAAGAGAAGGGCAAAGGGCCCCTGAGTTTGCTTCCCTGGGACTGGTGGCCTCGCCCCTAAGGGCTGGAGCAGGTCTGGAAGGTCCCTTGCCTGGGGGTGTGGGAGTGCACAGTGCTGCCGTGTGAGGGTGTGTGTGCACAACTGTCAGTGGAGTGTGTGTGATCGGCCCATGGGGGTGTGTCAGCGTGACTGCATGCCACGCTATGAGAATGCATAAGTAAATGCACACATACCCGTATGAAGTGGTGTGGGAGGGTGCACGTGTGCATGTGTGAGGCGGTGTGTGAGGGAGTGCGCGTGCGTGTGAGGCAGTGTGGGAGGGTGCACGTGTGCGTGTATGAGGCGGTGTGGGAGGGTGCGCGCGCGCGGGTATGAGGCGGTGTGGGAGCGTGCACGCGTGCATGTATGAGGTGGTGTCCTTGTGTGCGCGCGTGCGTGTATGACCGGTGTGGGAGGGTGAGTGCGCAGGTGTAGGAGGCGGTGTGGGAGGGTGAGTGCGCACGTGTAGGAGGCGGTGTGGGAGGGTGAGTGCGCACGTGTAGGAGGCGGTGTGGGAGGGTGAGTGCGCACCTGTAGGAGGCGGTGTGGGAGGGTGAGTGCGCACGTGTAGGAGGCGTTGTGGGAGGGTGAGTGCGCAGGTGTAGGAGGCGGTGTGGGAGGGTGAGTGCGCACCTGTAGGAGGCGATGTGGGAGGGTGCGTGGGCGCGGGTATGAGGCAGTGTAGGAGGGTGCGTGCGCGCGTGGATGAGGCGATTTGGGAGGGTGCATGCGCGCGGGTGTGAGCGGTGTGGGAGGGTGTGCGCGCAAGGGTATGAGGCGGTGTGGGAGGGTGCGCGCGCATGGGTATGAGGCGGTGTGGGAGGGTGTGCGCGCACGGGTATGAGGCGGTGTGGGAGGGTGCGCACGCACGGGTATGAGGCAGTGTGGGAGCATGCACACGTGCATGTATGAGGTGGTGTGCGTGTGTGCGCGCGTGCGTGTATGAGCGGTGTGGGAGGGTGCGTGCGCGCGTGTAGGAGGCGGTGTGGGAGGGTGCGTGGGCGCGGGTAGGAGGCAGTGTAGGAGAGTGTGTGCGCGCGTGTAGGAGGTGGTGTGGGAGGGTGCGTGCGTGCGGGTGTGGGTGAATGTGTGTGGGTATGTGAGCATGTGTGTCTGTGTTAATGTGTGTATCACTGTGTGTGTGTTTGTGTGTGTCCATGTGTGCTTCTCCCGAGACAGAGCCTCCTGAAGCCTGGCCTGGCCCCCTGGGCCCTGGCCTCAGACCTTTCTGGGCACAGTCCCTGGTATCCACAGCTCATCAACCAGTGTTGGTGACTGACCAAAAACGGCCACTCTGTCTCTGGCAGTGGGCATTCCTTGTGCTTTTTCCAAAGAGAAGTGCCTGCTTCCTGAAGATTCTCCACTGCTGGACTCTCCAGCCGGCTTCTGATGTCTCAGCACAGCCAATGCCAGACAGGAATCTTCCCCCCACGGTCAGGCCCCCAGTGTGGGGCAGCCACAGTGCCCAGAGAGGAGCCTGGCTGTACTTGGCCCCTCCCGCGCCTCCTCCACACCCGACCACCGGCAGAGGGCAATGCCAGGATCTGCGTGCAGGGGCATTGGTGTGGAGGTGGCACCAGGCTCCTGCATCCTGGCCCTGGAACCTGCTGTCCCCTCAGCCAGGATACAGCCCCATTGTCCTCAGGAGCGGCCTGTCGCCTGGGAAAAGGGAGGCAGGGCCGAATGCAGAATGCAGAGCCTGCCCATGCACTGCTCGGGCCCTGAGCCCAGTCCGGGGTGCCAGCCCCTTCCCAGGTCTTCATGAGGCATCTGGGCCCTCTGTTTCCCCAAGTCATGATCTGAGGCCTGCTGTTTACAGCAGAGGAGGTCTGGGAGCCCGAACCCCCAGGCGGTAGAAGGAGAGCCCGTGTTGAACTGCACAAGGCTGCCCAGGGCCCTGGCAGAGTAAAGCCACAGCGGCCACCTTGCCGATGCCCATGGCTGTCGAGGGATGGCCAGGGTGGAGAGGGATGCCTGCCCTGCGCAATATCTGCATGTGGGCGATGGAGATGGCCCCTTCCTGGCATGCCTAGAGGAGACAGTGATGCAGGTGCCAGGCATGGGGAGGGAAAGGACTTTTGATATGATTCCGGCAGGTTCCACATGTTAGCCTGTTCCCCCCACCCCTCCCAACCCTGTAACATGCAGGTCTGGCCGGGTGCGGTGGCTCAAGCCTGTAATCTCAGCACTTTGGGAGGCCGAGGCAGGCGGATCACAAGGTCAGGAGATCGAGACCATCCTGGCTAACACGGTGAAACCCCGTCTCTACTAAAAACACACACACAAAAAAAAACTAGCCAGGCGAGGTGGCGGCGCCTGTAGTCCCAGCTACTCGGGAGGCTGAGGCAGGAGAATGGCGTAAACCCAGGAGGCGGAGCTTGCAGTGAGCTGAGATTGCGCCACTGCACTCCAGCCTGGGGGACAGAGCAAGACTCCGTCTCAAAAAAAAAAAAAACATGCAGGTCAATGACACACGCAGTCAGCTCAGGAAACACAGCCACTGGTGTGACCCCTGGAGACCAGGGTGGGCGTCTCCACTAGCCAGGGCTGACCACATGACTGACGGTGATCTCTGACCAGAGGGCAGGGTTTGGGGAGAGGCCACTGGAGCTCCTGGGGGCAGCAGGGAGGCTGAGAGGGACCAGGCCACCTTCGATAATTTCTTCTAATGAGGTGACTCATGGAGGGCCCCTAGGTAGTTTAAGCTGATGAGATGATTCCGGGCGAGAGCTGGCCTCCCTGGGAGGACCCAGAATGTGATTAGAGGGTTGGGGCTTTGCGACAGATGACATCAGCCTGACTTCTGAGAGGGGTCTGGAGCCTGAGTTTAGCTATGGGGACCCCTATGCAATAAAACCCCCAATAAAAAACTGGACACCAAAGCCTTGGTGAACATCCCTGAATGACAATACTCAAAGAATACTGTCCCATATCTGCGTGTCGGGCGGGTAGCGTGCCCTGGGGACAGCAGAAGCCGGTTGCTCAGCTCCCCAGACCTCACCCTCTGCCCCTCTGCCTTTGGCTACCCTGACTAGTATCCTTCTACTACAATGAGCGTCTGCTGTCCTCACAGGCGTAGGGCTCTCCTAAGTTCTGTACGTTGTTCCAGTGAATTATCGAACAGGAGGGAGTCCATGGGGACCCCACATTTGCAGCCAGCTGGTCAGAAGTGAAGGTGACCCTGGGAACCCCCAAATTTGCAACTGGCATCTGAAATGAGGAAAGTCTTTGGAGAACTGTGTCCTTGACCTTGAGTTTGGCTGGTTCCAAGTAATATCCAATAAAAGACTTGCATCCAGATGGACAAATTCCCACAGACCAATAAGAAGAAAACTGACCACCCAATTTTAAATAAACGAGTGAAAGGCTTGCAAAAACACCTCCCCAAAAAGTCTATGCAAAAGGCAAGAAACAGGTGAAAAGCACTTGACACCATCAGTCATCAGGGACATGCCAATTCAAGCCACCGTGAGATGACACTTCCCACCAAAAGCTGCAAGGGAAAGGCCCCCTTAACTACTGGTGAGGGTGAGAATGGTCCCACCACTTCAAAACATCTCTTGCCAGTGTCTGTCGGGCAGCCAGTGACCCAGCATCTCCACGCCTGGGCGTGCACCCAACAGCAGTGCGTGGTTCCACACACCGAAAAAGTGGTGTGAGAATGCCTGTGGCACCATTCCTCATTATAATCAAACACTGGAAATGGCCAGTGGCCTGTCAAGATCAAGTGGGCAATTCGTGATCTGTTCACACCGTACAACAGTGCACAGCAATGAACAAGAACAAGATGCTGCTGCACACGACAAAGGCACGCTATGACGTGGAGTGCAACAAGTCACTCAAGAAAGAGTACACACCACGTGATTCCATTTGTCTATTCTGCCTGTATTCAAGATTAGACAGAACTAGTCTATGCCAACAGACATCAGGGTAGTAACTACCTTGAGGGGCTGGTATGAACTGAAGAGGGTCCCCAAGGGTTCACTGGGTCCCTGGAAATAGTTTGCATCTTGATCTGGGCACCTGTCATACAGAAATGGCAGGCTGTGTTTTCCAAAGATGACTGCATAGATGTCTCCCATCCCACAAGCTCTTTTTCCAATGTGACCTTGAGAAACCTCCTATTGAGAGTCAAGGTCTGTGTCCCTTCCCCTTGAACCCGAGGAGACCTTTGTGATCTCCTCGACCAAGAGTACCATGGAAGTAACGCTGTGTGACTTCCAAGTCTGGAACATAAAAATACCATGTGCCTCCTCGTCACTCTCTTGGGACGCTCCATCATGGAATCCAGCCGTCATGTTGTGAGGAAGCCCAATCCAATCCATGAGAAAACGACACAAGGAGAGGCCATGTGTAGGAGTTCCAGCCACAGCTCCCCAGAGGTCCCAGCCAGCATCAGCCAACAGACAATGTGAGAAAAGATGCTCCAACTGCACGCATCCCAAGGCTTCAGGTCACACCCAGCCTTCAACTCTTTGCAGACATCACGGTGCAGAGGTGAGCTGTCCTTGCCTGCCTGGCTGACCTCCGGGTCCACAGAGTCCTGAGCACAACAGAAGGTCTATGCCATGCTGCTCGGTTTTGCAGAGGTTGTTTATGCAACACCTGTAATCGGTATAAGTGTGCACATTTGTTTTTGTTTTTTGGTTTTTTGGGTTTTTTGAGATGGAGTCTCACTCTGTCACCCAGGCTGGAGGGCAGTGGTGCAATCTAGGCTTACTGCGAGCTCTGCTTCCTGGGTTCATGCCGTTCTCCTGCCTCAGTCTCTCAAGTAGCTGGGACTACAGGTGTCTGCCACCACGCCCGGCTAATTTTTTTTTGTATTTTTAGTAGAGACAGGGTTTCACCATGTTAGCCAGGATGGTCTCGATCTCCTGACCTCATGATCCGCCCGCCTCGGCATCCCAAAGGGCTGGGTTTACAGGCTGAGCCACCGCGCCCAGCCAAGTGTGCACATTTGTAAAAAATAATTGAAATGTACCCTTGAGGCTTGTGCATTCTACTATGAGTAAGTTACGACTAAAATTTTCAAAAGGAACAGCTGAACACATTTGAAGAAGAAAAAGGAAGAGGTGGAGTTGCCCCATGGGCTGAAAAGGCTAATCATACAGCTGTAATACAGTGTGACGTGTGGTATTGGCCCAGGATAAACAAATTGATTAATTAAGCAGAATACAGAGCCCAGAAATACACCCACCCACAGATGGGTTGTACATAGAGAAGTGGCGTGTGGGTCCCTGTGGAAAGTCGTTTGATAAATAGGACTGAAAAACCACATTAAAAGAATTAGATTCTGTGTCCACACTGTATACAGAAAGTATCTCCAAACAGATTAAGAAATGAAAAGTCAAAAGCAAAGATGTAAAACTTATGGGGAAAATATAGGTGGATATCTATGTGCCCTCAGAGTAGGAAGGGATTTCTTATACAAGACACATGAAATATCAACAATATGAAAGAAAAGGTTGTTACAGTTGACTTCATTAAAATTAGGACTTTTATTCATCAAACTATGCCTTAAAGAAGATACAAAGACAAGCTACAACCTAGAAGACAAGATTCACTGCACAAAAAAATTAAGAAAAGATCAGTGTGGAGAATGTACAAAGATCTCCTACAAGTCAATAAGAAAAAGCAAATGACCCAGTAGAAAAATGGACAAAGGCCATGAACAGGCATTTCCCAGAGGAGGAAAAACACACAGCCAGTGATTGATAAGAGGGGCCCATTCTCACTGTTAATTGAGGGACACAACTCAGGACCACATACCATTTTGCACGAATTTGACTGACAACAATCTTAAAATTTTTGATAATTCTAAATGTTCCAAGGATGGGGATCAACAGCACCCTTGCACATGGCTGGCAAAGTGTAAGTCGATGCAAGCGTTTTGCAGAAACTGCTAGGCATCACCTTGTCAAGTCAGGATTTTGCATTTTCAAGATCCAGCTTTTATTCTTAGCTCTCCACCCAGGAGAGACCCTGCAGGCGTGCCAGGAGCTCAGTTGGCAGGAGGAAGTGCTGGAGCAGCCCACACGTCGACAGCGAGAGGAGAGAAGGATGGATCACTCATGATAGGATCACACAGTGGAAAATTCTACAACCACGACACTGAAGAACTACAGAGCACACAGAATATGGACAAATCTTAGCAGCATCACACTGAGCAGGAAAAGCCAAGCTCAGAAAGCTGCTGAAGAGCGATATCCTTTTTATAAACGTCATCAACAAGCCAAACTATTTAAGTATGCGCGCGCGCGCACACACACACACACACACACCCCTGTACCATAAGACTGAAAACCAAACTCCAGCACCAGGTGTGGAGTTGTGGTTACCTCTGACGGAGGAGGAGGGGCTGGGATGGGAAAGGTCAGATCCAAACAGGAGCGACTGCATTTCAGCTTTTAGGTGAATCATTGGTGCCTAGTGTTTATGATATAATCACAGTAATATTAAAATAGGCCTGGTGCAGTGGCTCACACCTGTAATCTCAGCACTTTGGGAGGCCAAGGCAGGCTGATCATGAGGTCAGAGTTCAAGACCAGCCTGGCCAACATGGTGAAACCCCGTCTCTACACATACAAAAATATTACCCAGGCGTGGTGGCACGCACCTGTAATCCCAGCTACCTGGGAGGCTGAGACAGGAGAATCACTTGAACCTGGGAGGCAGAGTCTGTAGTGAGCCGAGATCACCCCATTGCACTCCTGCGCAACGGGCAAGACTCCATCTTGGAAAAAATAATAAATAAAATAAAATAATAAAATGATAACTGAGCATGGACCAATGTGAGAGTGCTGTGACCACGCATGGTAACTCCAGTTCGTGCCTCTGAATCTGGAATCTATGTAAACCAGTGGTGAAAAGAGAGAGGAAGAAATGAGCAGGTGCAGCGCAGGGGTTCCAGGGCCGCGACATCTGTGCGACACTACAATGGTGGGTGCGTGTCGTACATTTACCAAAACCCACAGAATGTCCAACACCAAGAATGAATGAACCCCAGTGTAAACTAGGGACTTGGGGTGATAAGGGTGTGTTGATGTGGGTGCGTCACCACAGCATGGTACCACCGTGGCAGCAGAGGTTGATGGGGGAGGCTGAGCATGGAGGGTCGGGGTGTATGAGAACCCTCTGTGCCTTCCACTCAGTGTCACGGCGAACCTACGAATGCTCTAAAAAACAGTCTATTAAGAAATAGAGAAGACAGGGAGGGAATGGAGGAGGGAGGAGAGGGAGAGAATGGAGGAGGGAGGAGAGGGAGGGAATGGAGGAGGGAGGAGAGGGAGGGAATGGAGGAGGGAGGGGGGAGGGAATGGAGGAGGGAAGAGGGGGAGGGAATGGAGGAGGGAGGAGGGGGAGGGAATGGAGGAGGGGAGAGAGTGGGGAATGGAAGAGGGAGGAGAGTGGGGGAATGGAGGAGGGAGGAGAGTGGGGGAATGGAGGAGGGGGGAGAGTGGGGAATGGAAGAGGGAGGAGAATGGGGAATGGAGGAGGGAGGAGAGTGGGGAATGGAGGAGGGAGGAGAGGGAGGGAATGGAGGAGGGAGGAGATTGGGGAATGGAGGAGGGAGGAGAGTGGGGGAATGGAGGAGAGAGGAGAGTGGGAGAATGGAGGAGGGAGGAGAGTGGGGGAATGGAGGAGGGAGGAGAGTGGGGAATGGAGGGGGGAGGAGAGGGAGGGAATGGAGGAGGGGGGAGAGTGGGGAATGGAAGAGGGAGGAGAATGGGGAATGGAGGGGGGAGAAGAGGGAGGGAATGGAGGAGGGGGGAGAGTGGGGAATGGAGGAGGGAGGAGAGTGGGGGATGGAGGAGGGAGGAGAGTGGGGAATGCAGGAGGGAGGAGAGTGGGAAATGGAGGAGGGAGGAGAGTGGGGGAATGGAGGAGGGAGGAAAGTGGGGAATGGAGGAGGGAGGAGAGTGGGGAATGGAGGGGGGAGGAGAGGGAGGGAATGGAGGAGGGGGGAGAGTGGGGAATGGAGGAGGGAGGAGAGTGGGGAATGGAGGGGGGAGGAGAGGGAGGGAATGGAGGAGGGGGGAGAGTGGGGAATGGAGGAGGGAGGAGAGTGGGGGATGGAGGAGGGAGGAGAGTGGGGAATGCAGGAGGGAGGAGAGTGGGGAATGGAGGAGGGAGGAGAGTGGGGGATGGAGGAGGGAGGAGAGTGGGGAATGGAGGAGGGAGGAGAGTGGGGAATGGAGGAGGGAGGAGAGTGGGGAATGGAGGAGGGAGGAGAGTGGGGGATGGAGGAGGGAGGAGAGGGAGGGAATGGAGGAGGGAGGAGTGGGGAATGGAGGAGGGAGGAGAGTGGGGGATGGAGGAGGGAGGAGAGTGGGGAATGGAGGAGGGAGGAGAGTGGGGAATGGAGGAGGGAGGAGAGGGAGGGAATGGAGGAGGGGGGAGAGTGGGGAATGGAGGGGGGAGGAGAGGGAGGGAATGGAGGAGGGGGGAGAGTGGGGAATGGAGGAGGGAGGAGAGTGGGGGATGGAGGAGGGAGGAGAGTGGGGAATGCAGGAGGGAGGAGAGTGGGGAATGGAGGAGGGAGGAGAGGGAGGGAATGGAGGAGGGAGGAGTGGGGAATGGAGGAGGGAGGAGAGTGGGGGATGGAGGAGGGAGGAGAGTGGGGGACGGAGGAGGGAGGAGAGTGGGGAATGGAGGAGGGGGGAGAGTGGGGGATGGAGGAGGGAGGAGAGTGGGGAATGGAGGAGGGGGAGAGTGGGAAATGGAGGAGGGAGGAGAGTGGGGAATGGAGGGGGGAGGAGAGGGAGGGAATGGAGGAGGGAGGAGTGGGGAATGGAGGAGGGAGGAGAGTGGGGGATGGAGGAGGGAGGAGAGTGGGGAATGGAGGAGGGAGGAGCTGCAGTAAACACCTGTTACCCCACATCCTCTACCGCTTTGTATTAGGGGAGTGGCCAGCTCCACTGTGACTTGCACCTCTGCTCTAAGTCACAGGACCTTCCACCCAAGGACCTGCTACGCTGGGAAGTCCACCAGCTCCAAGAAGAGAACTGGGAGACACTCCCTGGCTTGTCCTTGGCAAGGGGTGTGGGGATGTGGGCGTGTGAGGCGATGTGGGTGTGTGTAGGACAAGCCAGCTCTGAGTGCATCCTGGTGGGCTCTGCAGGGATGCTGTGGCCATCCCATGCCTCAGCTGAGCAGGACAGCTGCCCTTGCTCCTGCCTTCACGTTGCAGGGGAGAAGCTCCAAAAACGGCCACTCTGTTCCTACCAGATCCACGTCTTGGAGCAACAACTCGAGCTTCGCTGTCATTCCCAGAGCGCCGTCCTTGGCCTTGCAGTCAGCGCTTTCCTGGAGGCCAGAGGGGCGGCCCGAGGGAGTGAAGGCCCCTGCTCAGCTCCTGTCCCTTTTGGCTGGGATGCCACCACCATGGCTGGGGCATGAGGCCTTGTTGGAACCTGCAGAGCAGGTCTGGCCATAGCTAAAAGGCTGTACCCCGGCCAGAGGCGGCAGGTGATGGGGACACTATGGGCTGGGCAGCCCAGTGTGCCTGGAGCTTCGACGAGTCTCCTGCCCAGTGGGCCCTTGTGGGTGGGTGTGTGTGGACGCTCCATGAGCAGAGAGGCCAGTCAGTGGCCCTGGCCCTCCCTAAGAGGACTCTGTGGCAAGAGCCCTCCTGCTGTCTGGCAGGGACTTTGGCCTCTGTGGGGAGGTTACCGTGCTCAAAGCCTGAGGAACCTTCGGGCAGACCCCTTACCAGGAGGGGGGTCAGCCTAAAACTTGTGCAATTTGAAATATGGAGGTTTTTGTTTTTCCCCAAAAAAAGTGTCTCCCAGGGGCTCATTTACCAACACCTCACATCCAAATGCTAGAAGTGGCCATCTGCCAGCCACCGCTGCCTGGGCCCGGCCTTCCCGGAGGGCCGCTGTTCCCCAAAAGTGTCCTGTGCGCCAGTTGCCCAGCCCCAGCCTGCCTGGCCTCCCCCGTGCCCCAGAGGGGTTGCTGGAAGAAATCCTCTGACCTGGGCCTGGAGCGTGGGCTGCAGGGAGGAGGGCAGACACGAAGCGCCCGGCCCCTGCACCTCTCACCAAGGCCCCTCCTGACAGCCTGGGAACCCGTCTGATGGCTCCTGGGGGTGCCCAGTTCACAGCAGGTGCCTGGATGAGAGTGCAGGGGTCCAAGCTCTCACTCCTAATATGTGTGCCTTGGGCACTCATAACACAAATCCAAACCAGAGCCTGAGGACCCCGGCCGGGGGGCGCCCACGGGCATGTTCACTGTGCCCTCCAGGGTGCCATGCCCTCATGTTCCTTCTGCCCTCTTCTCTGAGTGAGGCCAAGCCCAGGAGGGTAGGAACAGGTCTGTCTTGGTAAACAGAATCAGAGCTGATGCCGGGGATTAGGAAGAGAGACTGTGTCCCCTCTTCGGGGGGATCTGCCCCTCCTCCAGGACATGGTGTGGGGGTCATGGCAACCCTCGGAGGTGCTTTCCAGGGGGACACTGCCTGGGGCCTTGTGTCCACCGTGACGCTCCGGCTAACCCTATGAGGATGTCCCAGCTCCTTCTGTAGGGCGAGGGGCCCTGGCACAGTGAGGCTGAGCCAGACCCTGGCCCACCACTGCCCCTGCTGGTGACCGATGTGGATTGGGGTCACGGCTGCCGGGAGGAAGGCGGCAGGGACAGCGTCAGCACCCAGGCACGGGCCGAGGGCACCGTGGCCCCAGTAACACCTTGGCTCCTACCAGCGGCCGGCTGTGAGTCGCGTTGTATTTTGCGCCTTCCCTGCGTTTGTTTCCTCTGGAAAGCTGGAGTAACAGCAGCATTTACCTTGAGTGGGCATGGTGGGAGTTTGAGGGGATCACACTCAGGGAAGTGTGTCGTGGACGTGGACTCTTCTCCCCAGACAGAGACGGCCGTGGCCATCTGGGTTCTTGTGGTGCCCTCTGGAAGAGGGGCCGAGGTGGCTGGGGCGCCGGCCCTTCCTGCTCCCATCTGAGAGTCCCAGGTTCGATGAGGACTCCACCCTGACAGGGCAGCCACCATCCAGCTCCGAGAGGGGGGCACAGGGGAGGGCCCAGGAGGAGGATTAAGTCAGAAGGACCAATCTCACGGGGAAATGACGGAACAGAAGCTGGACTGCTCCCTCACACCTGTGCGCACAATTGGCCTGCAAACAGCCTTTCTCCACTTCCTCTTTTGCCTTTCGAGATCAAAAGAACAGCTGGCGTGGGCTTGCTGCTGGGATGCGGGTGGGGCTCTGGGGAGCCATTAGCAGGGCTTTAAAAGGGTCTTGAATGGACAGGGACTCTCACAATCGGGAAGCACCTTCGGTGGAAAATAAAACCTCCTGGGTAGCTTGCCAAGCAGAAGCCGGAGATGAAGGTCGTCTTGTGTGTGCACACCGTGGCTCCCAGCGTGGGGGGCCAAGGTCAGTGTGCTGGAAACTGCAAACACAATAGGACCCACCAGGGAGGACACCCCCTGTCCAGGGCCAAGGGCCAGCAGGGAAGTCCCGGTTGCAGTAAGGTTTCCAGTGGGGCCTGCTCCAGAGGAAAAGGGAGACCCTCCTGACCTGAAGGTTCAAGTTCAACTCTGGGAAGCCCGTCCCCTCGTCCTGCCTGAGCTTGTGAGAGACCCTCCAAAGGCAGTCATGGGGGCCTCTCACACAGGCCCCAACGCAGCGTCCCCAAGGAGCTACTGAAATCAGGTGGGTCTCCAGGGAGGGGAAAGCCCTGGCCACTGGGCCTTTGACAGATGCTGTTGCTGTGAAAATGGCCCAGACTCAATCTGAGAAGAGTCACTGGCTTCACCGTGAGGAAGGTGACCCACGTCTCCAGGCTCTGGTTGAATCATTTCTGGAAACTGGGCGAACACTCCTTACAAGTGGGCTTCATGAGCAAAATCTGAAATCCTAAATTAAGTTACATTCTTAAAAGAACACTGCCACATCAATTTCTGATTCGGTTATTCACTGCTCAATAACAAACAACTCCAGAACTCAATGACTGGGGGGTTAAAACAACTGTTTCTTATCCTTCCCAATCCTGTGGATTGACTTGGGGGTTCTCCTGCTCCCAGAGTGCTGGTGGGTGCGGGGATGGCCTCACTCCTACAGTAGCTCAGCTGGGCTGCTGGTGGGAGGCCTGGTCCTCCGCAGACTGGGCCTCTCCATGTGGCTGCTTGGACTCCCTCACAGTATGGCGGCCAGCTTCCCATCTGCCGGAAGTGGAAGCCCAGTTTTCTTAAGATCTGAGTGTGGAAATCTCAGGATGTCACTTCTGCTGCATTGTTTTAGTCAAAGCCATGAACAGGGAATCCAGGAGCGGAGATTTACACTCTATCTCTCAGTGTGAGGGGCAGTCTGCGGTTGCACTGGGGAGGGAGAATTGAGGGGGCCGTCTTTGATGACCACAATACTATCAGCCTGTGTCTGTGCAGAACCATCTTGCCACACTGCCCAGGGCTGGTGTGCAAAGACAGAGGTAAGTGTGTTGGGGGAGCCTTCGAGACAGGTGCTGGGTGCAAACCTGCCTCTCGGTGATCAGGTACCTGGGCCCCTGCCAGGTGAGAGGGCAGATGGTGCCCTGCTGTCCTTCAGAGGCTACTGGACCTTTCACTCTCCCTGTAGCCATCTGTATCTGTCTCATGGACCTAGGATCTGCAGAGCTGGGACCTTCTCCATCACCACTGCTGTGGGAGCTCCTTCCCACCCAACAGGCTCCCAGAAAGCCCTGGCAAGGCTGATCAGTTGGTGGGAATCCATCTGCAGGGCCAGAGCAGGGAGACCAAAGTCAAGCTCTACTGACTTTTGCCTCTGCCTGTAGGCTGGGGAGTGGAGCACCCCGCCCTCTCCACCCCACGTAGAAACCCTCCCACCATTCCACCTCCCTCCCCACCCCAGGCTCCAAACAAATCCTGTGCCTTGATCTAAGACGAGGACGGGGAGGAGTATTTAATTTGGTAATAAACTTGGATCAGGTCCTGCTCCTGAACACAGAGCCTGTCCCCATCTGCACTTGGCCATACACACCCAGCCTTAGGATTTGGGGTCCCAGCTCAGGAGGGAAGGGGGTAGACAGCCCCTGAGGCCCTGGTAAGACACTCATGGTATGGCCATCTAGAGAAGTTGCTCACCCAAGTCTAGAGTCCAGAAGGTAAATCAGCAGTCACTAAGGTTTAGAACAGTATCTAGACCTTGGAAATGTATGCAGCATTTAGCAACAAGCCATTTAACTTCCAGAGACTGACCCCTAAGCAAAATATTGGAGCTGTGTGCAAAGACCTCCTGTATACAGTGATATTCTGTGTGACATTTGCCATTCTTTCTGCAAATGCCTGAGTCATGCCCAGTTCATGCTTGTGAGGGGCACAAAACAGTAAGCAACAGTGAACAGCTGTGTCCCTGTCCCGGGACAGAGAGCTCGTGTTATTTGCTTTTGCAAATCATTAGATAAATTAGATTTGACCAAGATAGAACGTGCACAGCTAGCCCTCCGCTGCCTACTGAATGCTTACATTTTCTCCAGACCTCAGCCCAGACATCACACCGGTGGGCATCCTCCCTGAGCCTAATACGGCTTCTGCTCGGGACCGTGTGTGGTCTCGCCCACAGCACTCGTGGTCTGTGATCAACGTGCTCATCTGTGGAACGGCTGTAAGTCCCACAGAGCAGGACTGAGTCTCGGTGACTCCAGCACGTGCCCCACCCCTAGCATCGCACCCGCCAGGTCCCGCAGCAGACGCACAGGTGCGGCCGTGGAGTGGACACGTGCTTAAGTAAGCCCTGTGGGACTGGGCCCTGGGGCTGTTTATCCACGTGCTGCATTATTCAGCAATTTAAAAGGAGTTGTAAGAAAATACATGTGAAAAATGCTCATAAGATCATATCAAGGGAAATAATCCCATTATAAAACAGCATGTACAATTTGATCCCAAGCAAGATAATAACAGTAATATCTGTGCATTAAAGAACAGACTCATATCCTGCTTCTGGGAATGTAAAATGATACTGCCTGTGGGTACACTGGGAAGGGAAGAATGCTAGGCCAGGCTTTGGCAGTTTCTTTAAAAACTAACTCTATTACCACAGCCCAGCAATTGCACTCTTGGGCATTTATCCCTAGGAAATAAGAACTTCTGTCACGTGGCCGATGGCCCCTCAGCGCTCCAGACCTCCTGAGCCCACACCAAAGTTGCCTCCCATCTCCTGAGCCCACGCCAAAGTTGCCTCCCACAAACACGCAGCTTTCCCGGGTCAGGGAGCTCGCCACTCCCCCACGCGGGCAGGGCCAGGTTCTGGGGCCGGCTGCTCAGGCTCAAATCCCGACTTGGTGTGACGTGGGTGACATGCTCAATCTCCTGTGCCTTGGCTTCCCCTTCTGTAACATGGGGATCTTCGCAGTTCCTTCCTCCCAGGGTCTGTGGGGACTCAGTGCCTCGGCTTCCCCTTCTGTAACCTGGGGATCTTCACAGTTCCTTCCTCCTGGGGTCTGTGGGGACTCAGTGATAGCTGTGGGAGAGGTTAGGGAGCCACCTTGATGCATGGCCAGTGTTTGATGAGCTAAAATGGGAGGGGCCATGAGACAGGGAGGTGGCAGGGAGCTGCCACCTGAGAGCACCAAAGGGGAGACTGGAGCCTGGCACCCCCGTCCTGCTGGCCCCATCTTTGGGCCTGGCCTGGAGTGGGTCACTGCCCACCCCACCCCCTCTCCGTGTCAGGCTGTTCACCCCCACGTTCCTACCCTGCGCCCCCAGAGGAGTGTGCGGATGGATGGGTGTGTGGGCAGATATCCAGATGGACAGACAGCACCAAACACCACGCTTAAGCGAAGAGCAAGTCTCAATGCAGTGGGGGCTGCAGGGGAGCGAGCGCACGGTGAGAACCGATGTTCGTGGCCCAGCACCGCCCAGCAGCCCGCTCACCAATTCACTCAATTAACCTCTGTCCTCTGCAAGCAGAACATCTGCTCAGTGTCGCCCAGGATTCCATTTGACAGAAGCCAAACCACTTCGTGCGGAGCTTAAGTAAAGATCTCTCCTCCTACCCTTGGAACACACTTGAGCGTAAGCCTATTTTTGCACGTGTTACATAACTCTCTCCTCATTCATGGCCGGGAACACTTCCCTATGAATGGTGTTCACACTGAGGCAGAAGGCACGCCCTCCCTGGCGGAGAGAAGAGCCGGAGCTCCCGCTGCAAAGTCTGCAGCCACAGGTGGAGGCTCCGGGGGCTCCTGGGAACACGGGCAGACAGGTGGATGCCCCACATCAGTCAGCTCCCACTGGGTGAAGCCTCATCCTGCTGCTGGCTGGACCTGCTAGGGACGGGGGCAGACTCTTCCGGCCCCCACAGAGCAGGCTGGCTGTGACAGTGGGCTGGAGGGTGGCCCCTCGGGTGGCTGAGCGCACCACCAGGACCACACGAGAGAATCCGATGGGGAGGGACAGGAAACGCCCCGGCCAGCTCACCTGGGTGAGCCTTGAGTTCTAAGCGGACTTTGGGTTACTTGGCGGGTCCTGAGAAGACAAAGGCAAGACCCAGGGCCTGCCGGGGAGTGGCCAGGGCTTGCACGAGGGCCGGGCTCGCCTTCACCCAGGACCGAAGGCACACACAGCCTCTGGGCGCTGCCAGCTGGAGAAAGACAAGAGGCCCCTGATGCCTTTCAACTCGGCCCGTTAGCCACGTGAACCACAAAGTCACATTTGTAATAAATCCTATAATTCTGTTTTGAATAGCACAGTTAGGCCGCTTTGTGTTTTTATGAGCTAAACGTTAATTCATTAACTATAAACATTGCATTCCACCATTTCTGAAACACTGTTTTGGTTTTTTTTTTTTTTTTAGGGGACTAAAAAAACGGGATGGGTCACCTCCAAGAAGCCCAGCCAGACCTCATCCCACAGGGCTTGTTTTCGTCACGACGGACCGCAGGTTCCCGGGAGGGTGGTGAGGACACAGCCTGAGCTGGCAAGGCCGCTGGTTTTCCACAGCAGGGGCAGGAGAGTGCCCCACCACCTCGGCTCCAGTGATCCTCCCACCGCAGGGAACGGGACGGGCAGGACCTGACAACTCCACAGTGAAATAACCCAGAGCCAGGCGGAGAAATCCATGCTCTGCCCGTGCACCGAGCGCGTGATCGTGTACGGAGGGCCCAGCTGTGACACGAGGACCCCAGCGGTGCCTACGCCACCGGGCCTCCCCACACAGGCCTCCCCAGCGAGCCACCTGGTGGTTCCCACGCTGGCCATGGCTGTCTCTGCCTGGCATGAATTCCGCCCCAAGCTCACTCTTCCCAAAGCTTCACTGCTTCCTTCTTGACAAATGTCACGCCTGTGACTTGGAGGGGACTTTCAGGGACCTGCCCTCACCTGGGCAGGATGACAGGCCAGGCGCAAACCCAGGACACACGTTCTTCTCCAAACAGCCCCACGGTCTCCCGCCTGCTCTTGGGAATACACAGACTGTGAATGAAAGTTGACCAAGGAGGTCAGAAATTAAGTCAACTCAGAGAAATGTCACCTCCGCAAATTCAGCCACACCGATGCAGAGCCCCTAACCTACCAGAGACCAAAGAGTACTTCCCGGCATGAGCACCCAGCAGCATTTGTGTGCAGACACCCCGTCACCTGCTCTCTCTGTGGAGGGGACACCCCGTCACCTGCTCTCTCTGTGCTGGGGACACCCCGTCACCTGCTGTCTGTGCTGGGGACACCCCGTCACCTGCTGTCTGTGGTGGGGACACCCCCTCACCTGCTGTCTGTGGTGGGGACACCCCCTCACCTAGTGTCTGTGGAGGGGACACCCCTTTACCTGCTGCCTCTGTGCTGGGGACACCCCCTCACCTGCTCTCTCTGTGGAGGGGACACCCCGTCACCTGCTCTCTCTGTGGAGGGGACACCCCGTCACCTGCTGTCTGTGGTGGGGACACCCCCTCACCTGGTGTCTGTGGAGGGGACACCCCTTTACCTGGTGTCTGTGGTGGGGACACCTCCTCACCTGGTGTCTGTGGTGGGGACACCCCCTCACCTGGTGTCTGTGGTGGGGACACCCCCTCACCTGCTGTCTGTGCTGGGGACACCCGGTCACCTGGTGTCTGTGCTGGGGACACCCGGTCACCTGGTGTCTGTGGTGGGGACACCTCCTCACCTGGTGTCTGTGCTGGGGACACCCAGTCACCTGGTGTCTGTGGTGGGGACACCCCCTCACCTGGTGTCTGTGGTGGGGACACCCCCTCACCTGGTGTCTGTGGTGGGGACACCCCCTCACCTGGTGTCTGTGGTGGGGACACCTCCTCACCTGCTGTCTGTGCTGGGGACACCCCCTCACCTGGTGTCTGTGGTGGGGACACCTCCTCACCTGCTGTCTGTGCTGGGGACACCCAGTCACCTGGTGTCTGTGGTGGGGACACCCCCTCACCTGGTGTCTGTGGTGGGGACACCCCCTCACCTGGTGTCTGTGCTGGGGACACCCCTTTACCTGCTGTCTCTGTGCTGGGGACACCCGGTCACCTGGTGTCTGTGGTGGGGACACCCCCTCACCTGGTGTCTGTGGTGGGGACACCCCCTCACCTGGTGTCTGTGGTGGGGACACCCCCTCACCTGGTGTCTGTGGTGGGGACACCCCCTCACCTGCTGTCTGTGCTGGGGACACCCGGTCACCTGGTGTCTGTGCTGGGGACACCCAGTCACCTGGTGTCTGTGGTGGGGACAGCCCCTCACCTGGTGTCTGTGGTGGGGACACCCCCTCACCTGGTGTCTGTGCTGGGGACACCCCTTTACCTGCTGTCTCTGTGCTGGGGACACCCGGTCACCTGGTGTCTGTGGAGGGGACACCCGGTCACCTGGTGTCTGTGGTGGGGACACCCCCTCACCTGCTGTCTGTGCTGGGGACACCCCCTCACCTGGTGTCTGTGGTGGGGACACCCCTTTACCTGCTGTCTCTGTGCTGGGGACACCCGGTCACCTGGTGTCTGTGGAGGGGACACCCGGTCACCTGGTGTCTGTGGAGGGGACACCCCCTCACCTGCTGTCTGTGGTGGGGACACCCGGTCACCTGGTGTCTGTGGTGGGGACACCTCCTCCCTTGGGCATGTCTGCATGGTCAGGACACCTCCTCCTCCGGCCTGTCTGCGTGTAGGTCCCCAAGGGAAGGGAAGTCACTTGCTTATGAGCCCGGAGTTCATGTGCATGCTTCGCCTTCACACTTTGGGTCTCTGTGAACTTCCTCCATTTGCAGCAGAAACACCGAGCTCCCAGCTGCTCTGGCAAGCGCTCCAGGCTCCCATAGGATCCCCACAAAGTCAGATTTGTTTCCTGTGGCACCTGAGGCATGGAAAGTTGTAGAAAAGGAGCCTCCACCAAGCAGAGCAGACGGAGGGAGGAGGGCAACTTCCTGCTTCCCAGGTGACAGGACGCCACAGTCGTCTGACCCAGTGCCATAGCTTCCTGGACGTTACTGAAGGGCTCCGCTCGGGATGGGGGATGAGCACACTGCTGTGCCTACCTCAAGTGTGGAACCGGCAGGACTGTGTGGAAGAGCTGCCTTTCCTGCCTTGCCCATCTCCTGGTGCCTGGATGTCCCTGGCACATCCCGCTGTCCAGAGCTTCCCCCGCCCACTTTGCTCCCGGAGCTCCAGCATCGCCCCTCCCTTTGCTGGTGCCTGAAACCATCACTGCTGCAGGTCCCAGGTGAGGAATCGGCCTGCTCACAGCGTGCCCGGCCTGGCTGCTTCCTACTCTTCCGGCACATGCACCTGACAGCCCAGGCAGGGAGTGGGGAGGTGGGGGGGCAGGGTACCCCGTTAGAAGTGTACGTCACCTTCTCATCATGCCGCTTCCCCACCTAGGAGGGAGAGCCTCAAAAAGACCCTTGCTTTGTCAAGGAAGAAGCTAGCCAGTGTCCTGTTGCCCCCACAAGGCTGCCCGTCTAACCCTCTTCTCATGCAGGATGGAGGGAGGGCAGTCCCAAAGGCTCACTGGGCCCTGGGCCCTGCAGTGGATGGATGTGTGGGACTGGAGCCCTGAGGAACCAGGAGCTGAGACTGTCCCAGCATCGGCATCCCGGGCTCTTCAGGAAACTCCGCAAGCAGCGGCTCACCCCAGCCGGCTGCCAAACTCCAGCTACACGCAGACTCTCAGAGTGGACTTTGGCCCCCAGCCCTGCCCGGGCAGTCCCCCAGACCAGAGTCCAACTCACACAGGCCACACTGGCCAGGCCATGGCCAGACCAGAGTCCAACTTGCACAGGCCACACTGGCCAGGCCATGGCCAGACCAGAGTCCAACTCGCACAGGCCACACTGGCCAGGCCATGGCCAGACCAGAGTCCAACTCGCACAGGCCACACTGGCCAGGCCATGGCCAGACCAGAGTCCAGCTCGCACAGGCCACACTGGCCAGGCCATGGCCAGACCAGAGTCCAGCTCGCACAGGCCACACTGGCCAGGCCATGGCCAGACCAGAGTCCAGCTCGCACAGGCCACACTGGCCAGGCCATGGTTCACTGTGCTCTCTGGCACAGACCACAGCCCATGGGGTCTGTGGTGCATGGAGCTGTCATGGGCTTGCAATTCCACAGACTGGAAGAAACCCCGGAGAGACCGGAGGCACAAAAAGGAAACCTATTCCCCTCGTCTTTCATTTCCTTCTCCTTGCATTTCCAACCTGGGAAGGGGAGGGGAGCCCAGGAGGATGTGCAAACGGGAAGGACAGGGCTAGACCCGGCTTTCCAGCATCTACCATGAAACACCACATGAGGGCAGGTCAGCAGGGCCCCCTTCGAGGGCGTGCCCCACCACGGCTTTCTTCTCATCTAGGGAGAGGGGAGGCGTCTACAGGTGTGTTGGGTTTTCTTCCAGGAGAAAGACAGCTGTAAACAAAACAGCACTAGGCAAGCATGCCAAGGTGAGAGGGGCCAGAAACCAGGGAGGAAGCTCTCCAGACAACAGAGCTGCGCCTGATCGTGGCATCTCCAGGGCCTGTTCCTGCCACACAGGCACTCCTGGCCCTCGTGGGAAAATGACAGTTTCTCCAGAGCTGGCCTTCAGGAAGTTCTCCAATACCCTGAGCTGCTGCAAACCCTTGGAGCACCGATGGCGGAGGGTGCTTTTCGAGGCTGTCAGGGTAAGCGTGAGCCCCCAGGCCCTGGTGGCATTTGGCATGGGTAGCATTGGTCTCTGTCCCTAAAGCCAGCCTCCTGGGGCCACCATCACCTTCCTGGCTGTCCCCCTCCAGTCGGCTACTTAGGGGCTACTGGTACCCAGGAGATCAGGGAAGCCTGAGCTGCCAGTGGCCAGGGTGGGGGATGTGGCACCTGCCGGGTGCTATGGTCTGAACGTTGGTGCTCCCAGAAACTCATCTGTTAAAATCCTCACCGCATCATGATGGCATTGGGAGGCAGGGCCTTTGGGAGGTGGGGAGATCCTCAAGGTGGAGCCGTGTTGGTGGGATTTGCACCCTGATAAAAGCCCCACAGAGCTCCCTCAGTCTTTCCACACATGGGGACACAGCTGAAAGATGTTGTCTGTACCCCAGCCTCAGGCCCTCACGGGAACCCAACCCTGCCAGTGCCCTGAGCTCAGCCTTGGAGCCTACAAGGCTGTGAAAAATTAATATCCATGCTTAGAAGCCACCAGTCTATGGTACATCGTTACAGTAGATAGAACGGACTGAGACGTGCGGTAATCTCACTTCTGGGGACAGTGGTCTCTGTCCCCCAGCTCTCAGCCCCATCATCAACCCGACAGGGTCCACAGTGAACATCCAGGGAGCAGGGCCAGCTCCCGGGCCCCTGTTCCTGGGGTGTGGCTGCTTGTGGCTCACAGCAATGCCCCCCACACCCTGCACCTTATAGAAAAGGGGGCGGGACTCACGAAGACTCCTGGGTCTTGGCTCTCGGCCTCGCCTGCTCAGAACCCAGCTTTGTTCCTCCATGGCCTCCATCCCACACCCAGTCCCGAGCCATCATTGCCCACTTGGCACCCCCAGCCCTCCCTGGCTCCCCCCAGGGTCCATCCCTTCCTGCCAGGTCTTGGCTGGCATTCTCTCTGCACGTGGGACTCCCCCATTTCTGGGGGGATCAACCCCAGTGCTGATGAAGGCAAACCCAAACAGCAGTCACACCTGGGAGTCCCAGCGTCGAGGTCTGGGACCGAGAGGGAGCAGCAGGGCCAGGCAGCTTGCTGGGCCCTCGGGGATAATACGACAGATCCTGCCCGCACACAAGGATGGCCAGCGGGGACGTTTGAGGCTCTCCCAGGCTCAATCACTCTCAGGCCAGGGCAAACCCCGCACCCCAGCCTCCACCCTGGGAGAAGTGGGGTCCCTGGCTACAGCCTCAATGGGCACCCCCTGGTCTCCCTCCTGGCCCTGACTCCCTCCAGGCTCACTACAACCTCCACCTCCCGCGTTCAAGGGATTCTCCTGCCTCAGCCTCCCAAGTAGCTGAGATTACAGGCGTGCATCACCACGCCCAGCTAATTTTTGTATTTTTAGTAGAGACAGAGTTTCATCATGTTGGCCAGGCTGGTCTCGAACTCCTGACCTCAGGTGACCTGCCCGTTTTGGCCTCCCTAAGTGCTGGGATTCCAGACATGAGCCAGGAGTTTGTTTCTTTGTAAAAAGTCATGGTTAGAAGGTTTGGCTTTTTTTCTTACTATAAAAGCAATGAATGTTTATATAATATTGTAATATTATATAAACTTGTAATAAAATGTATCCCAAGTCTGCAGGGAATCCCCATTTGGGTGTCAATGGGCACCTCCACTTAGTGGCCAGCTCTTAATTCACGGGTCCAGCCCCTGCACCTCTTCCCCCTCCGTTGCCTCAACTTCAGTCAGGAGGACTGGAGCCCACTCGGCCACTCAGGCCACAAGCCCAGGATCTCCACGGAGTTGGGGGTCCCCTCCCACCTACATCCAGCCCATCAGCTGGCTCTGTTGACTGCCTTCACAACACCTCCCACACTGGGCCCCTCCTCACCGCTTGAGGCATGTCCCTGTGGAAGGCCCTCGATTTCCCCGTCAGCATTTGCAGCCAGCTGGGGGCCCAACCTGGGCAGATCCAGCCAGAAACTGGGAAGTGGCCGCAATGGCGGTGGCCACCTTGGCGGACATGGGGAGAATTGGAACGGCAGGAGATGAGTGAGGTGCAGAGATAGATGTGTCTCTGCGCTTGTGCCAGGCCCCAAATTTGGAAGCATTGCTGATGGCCAAATTCCAGCGAGCCTGGAGTCCTACTGTTGACTTTCTGATCCAACCGGTGAGTAGGGGGTGGCCCGGCCCTCCCTGTGAAACCAGACCTGTCTGGGGTAGAGTCTGACTTTTCTCAGTGTGCTCCGAGGCCCACCATCCTCAGATCATCGGGAGGGTTTGTCAAAATGCAGATTCGAGGCCGGGTGCAGTGGCTCACGCCTGTAATCCCACACTTTGGGAGGCGAGGCAGGTGGGTTACCTGAGGTCAGGGGTTCGAGACCAGACTGGTTAATATGGTGAAACCCTGTCTCTACTAAAAATACAAAAATTAGCCAGGAATGGTGGTGCATGACTGTAATCCCAGCTTCTCGGGAGGCTGAGGCAGGAGAATCACTTGAACCTGGGAGGCAGAAGTTACAGTGAGCAGAGATCACGCCACTGCACTCCAGCCTGAGCAACAGAGTGAGATTCTGTCTCAAAAAAAAAAAAAAAAAAAAAATGCAGATTCGTGGCTCCATTTCTGACCTGCAGAATCAAAGCTGTGGGGATGGGGCCCGGAGGCCTGCATTTCAAACAGCTCCTAGGTGGTCCTGGTGGAGGTTAAGAACTTCTGGCCTGGGGGTTGGGAGTGCGGACTCTGCAGCGGCTCATCTCGGGCTGGAGTCCTGACTCCATGTCCTTCTGGCCGGGGAACTTTGTAAGTTACACAACTGGCCGCCTCCCACGTCCTCCTCCGCAGGGCAGGCTCCTGCCGTGAGTGAGACGATGTCCAGCTCAGCTCGGCGCCCGGCACGCTGGGGACGGCACTCAGCTCTGCCACTCTTGTTATTGTGGTTACTGCTGTTGCCATTGTGACACTCTGCCTTCCCTGTTGTTGAGCCCGCTGGCCGCTTGCACGTGACTTTGGACACCCATTTCCAGATGCCCAGGCCTGCAGGCATTCGTGGGGTTGCCGTGGAAACTGCACTGTGAGGATGGCAGAGCCACAGGGTGAACGGAGTCTGAGTTTCCCAGGCACCGCGGCAGGCGCCAGCTGTTTATCGGCAGGGGGCATCTCTGAGTTGCTCCGTGATGGTCTGGGGTCTCTGTTAAGCATCTTCACTGACACAGTGCCAACACTCCCCCTTGTCCGAGGCCATCCCCGACGCCACCCAAAGGCAGCTTTTACTCTAGAAATCTTTATTATGACTTTATTTCCAATTTAATGTATTCCACTCATTTAATGAGAAATAACACCTACATTTCCCCTACTCTCCTTTAAAACAAATTCCCCTCGATTGTTTCTGTGTCTCCTCCTCCTTCGCTGTCTGAGCTTCCTGGCTTCTCTGTTTGAATCAGTGCCCAGCTCTGTGGAGGGTCTGCAGCTGCTGCCTTTGCCAGTGCTGGTCTCACCCCGTCGCAGAAAACACGTTTATGAGAAGGTGTGGGGCGGACGGAAGATGCCCCAGCCTGGACTCCCGGCCTGGCCTGGGGGCAGCAGGGCCCCCGAGGTGTTCTGGCTCTTGTTGAGAAAAGTATTGATGTTAGGCTGGAACCCCAAGAACGAACCAGAAATTCTGAGGGGCATTGCCCTTATCTAATTTTGTGTCCTTCTAAAAAAAAAAAAAGTTAGAGATCTTTGGTCCGCCATGTCTGCGTTTACCTTTTAGCATTTTTGGCCCCAGGCTTAATTTCATCAAATCCACTTTCCGCTCATCGAGTGCCCGTTGTGAGCCCATCCTCCACGGGCACTTCCATTTCATGGGCATCTCTGCGTATCGGAAGTAGCTGTCTGCGGTCTGGTGCATTGTGCCTGTTCCAAGAGCAAGAGCAAGAACAGCAGAAAGAAGAAAAAGGCGCTCAGCCCCTCCAGGCCACATCGTGTCGCAGTTCTGGAAGACTCCTGTTACCTTGGTGTTTTCTCTCCTGGTTTCATTGGCCTTCTGATTGCTGGAAGCAAAGGTTAAATATTTCAAGGGAGCAATTGAAATCCTTCTGTTCAGCCCCAGCCCTCGCCAGAGACTCAGGAATCACCTGGTCTAGGCACCAGCAGCTCAGCAAACACCCGCTGCCTCTGGCCACCAATTTGCAATGTCGGTTTGTGCAGACAGGAGGCCTCCCCTCCCTCCATGGGAAGTAGGTGCCTCTCCTCAGCCTCCAGCCGTGTGGAGCCCCTCACCTGGGGCCCGCCGCTTCCACTCAAGGAGGCACATGGAGAAAGGAAGCCCAGGAGGCTCCCGAGGACACCTCCACCAAGGGGGCACGGTCTCTGGAGGGCCGAGTCTTGCACGGTGGGTCTGCACTGGAGGGCGGCCAGCAGGGTGTAGCTCCGCCAGGCACACGCCCGCTTACAGCACTCTTTGGGCCAAAGGGGCTTGGAAGGTGACCAGAGGGTTTAAAAGGCCACGTGCCCTTCTTTGCAAGCATGGGCTGTTCCCTTCGTGGTTTCCTCTGGGGAGCCAGTAACTATGTGTGGACAGTAAGGGAAGTGCCAGCTTTGATGAGTCTAGCCCTCAAGGCCCCTGTGAAAGGCAGCTTCGGGGACAATGATGGAAGAGGAGACGGGCTCCCAAAGACCCCGGAGGCCCAGGAGGTATCATGGTCAATGCAGCTGACCTGGAGCTTCCAGCAGACCCCTGGAACCAATCCTCGGGAAGTGTGGACAAAAGGCTAAAAGCTCTGATGGGTGGAGCATCCAAGCCAGAAATGAATGAATGAATGAATCAATCAATCAATCAATCAATGAATAAATGAAACCCCAGGCTGATCCATCAGCAGCCCAGGGACTCGCTCTCCTGACCACAGCCCCCCACCAGAGGCGTGCCGGGGGAGCCCAGGGATGCGCTTCACCAGCAGAAAGCACTATGACCCACCCAGGGCCAGTGCCACGGCGGGTGTGTGCCCCCCTCACCCGGAGAGATGGGACAGCCCGTGGCCACATCGGGCTTCTGAGGTCAGGAATGGTTACTCCAAGGGGCTGAGGGTGATGCCTGGGCAGGATGGATGTGGTGGGCATCAGTCAGCTCCTTGGCTCATCAGTGGGGGACCTGCCTGGGCGCCCCAAGCAGCAGCGGAGCCTCACTCGGGTTGCCTGGAGCTGCCCCCCTCTTCCCTCTCCCCAACCCGGAGGGAAGCTCTGGCGTCTCAGTTGGAAATGGGAGGGCAGGATTGCTTATGCTGGGTGACGTCAAAAACGCCCCCTGCCCCCACCTTCAAGAGAGAAAGAAGGGCAGAAGCCTGGGGTGCCCCCTCCCTCCGGCAGCTCCCTGGTGATGTGTGTTGCTCTGGCCTGGAGAGTGTGTGTGTGTGTGCGTGCCCGTCACCCTCTGTCTCTCTTCTTCACTCTCCATTCAGTGCCTTCTGCACATCAGGACTGCCAGTGGGGTGGCCCCAGGGAGGAAGGGAGCTGCTTTCAGCTGGTTCAGGAGCCTCTGTTACTTTTGCTCATCAGCGTCCTGTTCGTATTTTGAAGCAGCAGATGGTAAGGAGCAGGAATGAATGGGAAAAGTGGTCCTTCCATGAGCTGGTGGAAGGAGGCCCCTCTTTGTTGGGACAGGAGCTGCGCACCCCAGCTTGCACCGTGCTTCCTCCCCCACCAGCTAGGGTGAGTGTGGAGGCTGGTCCCCGTGGTATCAGCGCTGTTGAGCTAAAGGACACACGTGGGTGCTGGCTGTTAAAGACATGCGTGGCTCTGGCTTCCTCAGGACCACCAAGGGAGAAGGGGCCCCTGGAGTAAAGAAACGTGGTGTTCCAACTGACCCTGGAAGCCTGTTGGCTGGGGAGTGGACAATCTCAGACCCTTCTCCCAGACACCTGTCCCATCGCTTCCTCTGAGGCCCCTCAGGGAGCAGGGCCCCACCCAGTCCCCCAGCAAGCCCTTAAAGCATAGAGCCAGGCCATGAGCAAAGCCTGCGGTGCCAGGCAGCTGGCGTGTGGTCCTTGGGACAGCTCCGGGAACCTCAAGTCCTCTGCAGGTACAGCTGCTAATGACAGATAATGGCAGATCACAGCCTGGAAGTGGGGCCCCACGGCTTCTGACTGGCAGCAGCTGAAAAGAACTTAATGACCGTCTCCGAAAAGGCCCAGCAGAATCCCCACCTGGCACGTGGCAGGAACTCGTGCTTTCCTTTTACTTTGGAGTTGAAGGATCAATTTAGAAAATTGAAGCCAACTACATCTCACCATCAAATCCCTAAAAGCTGCCCTCCCTCTGAGAAACTTCCACGCGGCCCCCAGGACCCACTGCCGCCACCCCCAGCCCACAGCCTCCTGGTGTGAAAACTTGGCTGTGGCCAGTGGCATTGTCCGCAGGTAGCAGGCCGGGCTGTTCAGCAAAGGAGCCTCCTATATGGAGGGAAGCAAAGCCCGTGGAAGCTCGGGTAAGGGAATAAATACTGTTTCCTTCTGGTTTGCAGGACTGCAGGGCTTCTTGGAGGTGGGTGGCTGTGACTTTGGGAGCCCAGGATGGCCCTGAATGTCCCCAAGCTGCCGAAGATTTCTGAAATTGAGCAGCTTGGAGAGCAGGCCCCGTTTCAGTGAGCAGAGCCTGGAAGGGGTGCCCTGAAACGGCGCTGAGGGACACTGAGAAGCAAGGCCTGATGTCCCGGGGTCGGCAGGAGGCCTGGGCTGCAGCTGGGAATTCCAGGTGGCCCTGTTCAGACAGCACCAGCCCATGTGTCCACCCCTGTAGGGGACTTCGGGGGGTTTCTGAAGGACCCGAGGCCAAGAGGAGGAGCTGAGCAGGGAGAGAGCTGGAAAGAAGAAAGACAGCCCTGCCTCACCATTCACTGCTGCTAGCGTGCGTGCTCGCCCAAACGAACAAACGATTAAAAAACCCGAGAGCCGGGCGCAGTGGCTCAGGCCTGTAATCCCAGCACTTTGGGAGGCCAAGGCGGGCAGATCACCTGAGGTAAGGAGTTCAAGACCAGCCTGGCCAACATGGTGAAACCCCATCTTTACTAACAGTACAAAAAATTAGCCAGGTGTGGTGGGTGCCTGTAATCCCAGCTGCTTGGAAGGCTGAGGCAGGAGAATTGCTTGAACCTGGGAGGAGGTTGCAGTGAGCTGAGACCATGCCATTGCACTCCAACCTGGGCAACAAGAGTGAAACTCTGTCTCAAAAACAAACAAACAAACAAACAAAACACCAAGAAATGGGATCTGGGCTGGGCTTATGGGCACGAGAATAAGAAGGAATATTTTTTCATTGTGATCAGTTTGCAAAGACCTTTCTTGCACAATCGGGGTGGAAAGTAGGAGAAAGGTCATGGACTGAGGTTCAAGGTTTGCATCCTGCTCCTCAGCCTCTCTTTCCTCACTGTAAAGTGGGTTTCGGTGGCCACCTGGTAGGGCTGTTGAGACAGCAACCAGAGCCCCTTACCTCGCGTATAGCAGGCGCCCAGCAACTGGATCTTAGGGACTGTTTTGGGAAGGTGGCTGTAGAGGGTTGAAGGTAAATCCACATCCTGACCCCCAGAAAGGGCTTATTTGGAAAGGGCTTTTGCAGATGTTATTAAATTAAGGATCTAGAGATGAGGTCACCCTGGATTATCTGAGTGGATCCTAAATCCAATAGCAAGTGTTCTTATAAGAGAATCAGGCACGGTGGCTCACGCCTGTAATCCCAGCACTTTGGGAGGCCGAGGCAGGTGGATCACCTGAGGTCAGGAGTTTGAGACCAGCCTGACCAACATGGTGAAACCTCGTCTCTACTAAAAATACAAAAATAAGCTAGGCATGGTGGCGGTCACCTGTAGTCCCAGCTACTCGGGAGGCTGAGGCAGGAGAATCGCTTGAACCCGGGAAGCGGAGGTTGCAGTGAGTGAGATGGCGCCATTGCACTCCAGCCTGGGTGACAGAGTGAGACTCCGTCTCAAAAAAAAAAAAAAAAAAAAAGAGAGAACAGCAGAAGGGGACCTGAGACAAACAGAAGAGGAGACACAGAGATGCGGTCAGAGGAGAAAACCACTGCAGAGGGAGTGAGCGGAGGCTGGAGTGATGTGGCCCCAAGCCAAGGAATGCCTGTAGCCCCCTGAAGCTGGAGGAGACAAGGAAGAACCCTCTTCCGGAGCTTTCAGAGGAGCAAGGCCCCTCACGCCTTGACGTTGTGCTTCTGACCTTCAGAACCGTGAGAGTAAATTTCAGTTGCCCTCAGTTTCCAAGTCCCTGGTAATTAGCATAGCAGCCCCAGGTCACTCACAGAGGCCACTGCCGAAACTCCTGGGGATGACCCCATACCCATCCTCCACTGTAGCCCCTCCAATGCCCAACTAAAAGCCCTACATCCCCAGCCTCGTTTGTATCTAGGAGTGCACGTGACAGTGCAGAGAGGAGCATTGGGTTTGGGTTGGGGTGCTATGGAGAAAGCTGCTTCAAAAGAAACAGACTCCGCTGGGACATGCCTTTCCCTGTGCCCTTCGCTGCCTGGAGAAGGGACTAAAGGCTGGGATAGAGCAGCCATCTTGCAACCATGAAGCAGCCAAGCACCTCCACTAAAACCCCAGTAGGAGTGGCTGGAAAAACAGACAGGTCCTGGGTCCCTGGTGGCGTGTGGAGCCTTGTATTCATGTTTTCTCTTCTCTTTCTCTCTTTTTTTTTTTTTTTTTTTTTTTTTTTGACGGAGTCTCACTCTGTTGCCCAGGTCGGAGTGTAGTGGTGTGATCACAGCTCACTGCAACCTCTGCCTCCCAGGTTCAAGTGATTCTCCTTCCTCAGCCTCCTGAATAACTGAGATTACAGGTACCCGCCACCACACCCAGCTAATTTTTGTATCTTCAGTAGAGATAGGGTTTGACCATGTTGGCCAGGCTGGTCTCAAACTCCTGACCTTCAGTGATCTGCCTTCCTCAGCCTCCCAAAGTGCTGGGATACAGGCATGAGCCACCATGCCTGGCCTGTTTTTTATTTTCTATATCTTATGATGTTTGACATCTTTTTTTTTTTTTTTTTTTTTTTTTTTTTTTTTGAGGTGGAATCTCGCTCTATTGCCAGTCTGGAGTGCAGTGGCGTGATCTTGGCTCGCTGCAACCTCCACCTCCTGGATTCAAGTGATTCTCCTGCCTCAGCCTCCCAAGTAACTGGGATGGTTGACATCTTAAAAGTCTTGCTGGCCACGGAGAGACTGGCCTCCCCAGGGCTACCCAACTCTGAGAGATACTGAAGGGCAGTCCTGGGCTTCTCATTTGCAAACCAACCAATCCCGAGTCTATGCACACAACTACCTCCGTTTAACTCTCAAACACCAGGCCAATATTGCCCCTGCTCTAAATCATCCCAGGGCCAGGTGCCAGGCAACTAGAGACCTCCCCTAGAGCCCAAAGCCTGCTGAAATTATTCAAATTAGGAGATCCTGAGCTGTTCCCAACTCTGCCTTTCCCGAGGAAACCCCAGTAAATGCTCTGGTCTGTGCCCTCTCCTTGCCCATTTCTGCCTTCCGTCTAAACCTGCTGCTCCCCCTATAGCGCTGTGTGGCATGGCACGCCCTCCTCTCAGGACCTGTGAGTAACAAATTCTTCTTCCAATGGGATTGGCTTTTCTGAGTTCTCATTCAGTCACCTCCATAAATTACAATCCCAAGGGCACAAATGAGACAAGCCTTGACCTCCAGACTCGTTGGGTAAGAAAAATACTAGATTGAGCCACGGAGTCCAATGCCACCTGCAAATAAACACAGTCTCCAAACCAACCCATGTTGGCATGGCTTGGCCTGCATGAGGCTCTGCTTAGAGGCACAACTTGAATTCCCACTAAAGGCTCAGCTTCCGTCCCTTGTCCTTGAAGGAAGTTCCGGGGCCAGTCGTCTCCCACTGTGTCTTCCTTCCTCTCCCCAGGGGAAGGAGAGGGCTCTATTCAACCGAGGGCTCTGTGGACGTGGGCATGGAGACTGGCACACACATTTCTACCCACCACCAGAGGCCTCAGGGACCACACCTTCCCCTCTCCTGGTACCCTGGCTATGAGAATACCAGATGCCGTGTACCTGTGGGGGTAGCCTGGGCCAGCTGGCCAGGGCCCAAGTGCTCATCAGCATGAGACGTCTCCACCCTCCAAGATCACAGCATCCTGTAAGGGAGGTGACAACTGTGATACCAATGACGGCCATGGTGTGGCCACCTGCCCCGGGATCCTCCTCTCTCTTTTACAGATGTGATATTGTCTCTTTGATCCTCACCACAGCCCTCAAGTAAGGATTACAGCTCTTATCCCATTTTACAGATGCAGAAGCTGAGATGCTAGAGATGTGATTGTGTCAGTTTTGGAGGACACGGGGGTCAAGGCACAGCTGGGATGAGAGCGTGGAGCACTGGAGAGGCGAGCCCGCTCACGTTCTGCTACATCTCCAAGTCATAGCAACATGAAGTGGGCGTGAATACCACCAGAATGTGTATTGCTGGTGTAGTAAAGAAGACAGGAGGGGCCCAGGGGGCACCCTGTGACAGCCTGGGCCGATGCTTTGCAATGGAACCTCCTGGCTCTGCAGGTTTGGCTCTAAGCCGAAGAGTCACAGCAGCAGTTTCCATCAACTGAGGTGATTCAGTGTCCAATCAGGCAGCCTGCACACACAGTGTGTTCCACTGCCGCCAGGCAGGTGCCAGTGCCCCATTAGCAATGGTGAAGCTGGGTCTCAGGGAGGTCAAGTAACCTTTCTAAGTCAGACAGTTAATAATGGACAGAGCCTAAATTTAACCTGCAGAGGAGCCCAAGTTCTTAACTTCTAGGCTAACCTGACTCATAAAAGGTACACTATTCTCTCTTCCTCTCCCTCTTTCCTTTTTCTTGCTGATGTTATGCAAAGGGCTGGCATTCTGATTGTTATTTTTTCAGGTTTAATCCTTATTTTAATAAAGTCTTCAAACAAAAAAAAAAGATATACTAGAGGTTCAACTAGGGACTTAGTTTCACCCAGGGTCATCATTCAGTTCAGCAGTGAGTGCTGAATGCATTTGCCCCGGCTCCCTCGATCCATCTCAGTTTGGCTTCTCACCATTCTCACCCAATCACCAATACTACCACCAATACAACCATCACTACTCCCTTCACCACCATCATCACCCTCACCATCACCACCAACACTACCATCACTACAACCACTACCATCACCATCACCACTATCACCATCACCGTGCTCAACATCAGCACAAACACCATCACAGCCACCACCATCACCACCATCACCATTATCACCACTACCATCACCATCACCACTACTGTGACTATCACTACCATCACCATCACCATCCTCAACATCAGCACAAACACCATCACCATCGCCACCACCATCATCACCATCACTACTATCACCACTACCATCACTACCATCATCACCATCCTCACCATCAGCACAAACACCACCACCATCACCACCACCACTACCTTCACGCCCACCACCATCACCACTACCACCATCCTCACCATCACCACTATTACCACCACTGTCCCCACCACTGCCACCACCATCACCACTACCATCACCATCCTCATCATCACCACTGTCCCCACCACTGTCCCCACCACTGCCACCACCACCATCACCATCACCACTATCACCACTACCATCACTACAACCACCATCACCATCCTCAACGTCACCACAAACACCACCACCATCACCATCACCACTGTCCCCACCACTGTCCCCACCACTGCCACCACCACCATCACTACCACCACCATCCTCACCATCACCACTATTACCACCACTGCCCCCGCCACTGCCACCACCACCATCACCAATACCATCACCATCCTCATCATCACCACTGTCACCACCACTGTCCCCACCATCACCAGTATCACCACTACCATCACTACCACCACCATCATCATCCTCAACATCACCACAAACACCACCACCATCACCACTACCATCACCATCCTCATCATCACCACTGTCACCACCACTGCCCCCACCACTGCCACCACCACCATCACTGTCACCACTATCACCACTACCATCACTACCACCACCATCCTCACCATCACCACTATTACCACCACTGTCCCCACCACTGCCACCACCACTGCCACCACCACCATCACTGCAACCACCACTGTTACTATCACCACCCCTCACCATCACAAACATTACTACCACTACTACCACCAGCGCCATCACCACCACCTCACTATCATCACCATCACCACCACCGCCATCACCACCACCTCACTATCATCACCATCACCACCACCAGCATCACCACTGTCACCACTACCACCATCACCACCGTCACCATCGCCACCACAAAAACTACTGTTTTCATAACCACCACTATCACAATGAATATCAGATCCATGATCACCACCATTGCCACCACCAACAACCTCTTGATATGGTCTTCCAGGGGTTTTTGAGAGACTGATTACGGCTTCTCTGTTGGAGATCTCAACAGCTGAAAAGCAGAAACTAATCTCTGCCAGCACCTCTCTGCCAGCCACCCTGCTGGGCACTGTCCCTCTTATTAGTTGCTTCAGTCCTCTGAACAACTCTGCAGTTTGGTCATTGCAGGTTCCATCAGAAGCTGGGGATGAGGGAGTAATTTTCTCAAGGCCACACAGCTAGAGGTTGGGAGGAGTGGGGACTGAAACCAGGTCTGGTTCCTGCACACCTGCCCTTCTTACTTCCAGCAGCCTAACAGCATGGGGTGAGTGGGTCTGTGCAGAGAAGGGTTTAACTCCAGGGCCTGAGGCTTCAGGTGGGAGAGGGGCTTCCCTCAGCTCCCTGCAGTGACTGTCCCAAACCAGATCAGGGCAAGGATGAGCAGCAGAAGCAAGGTGAAGAGGCTACTCAAGGCTTGGCTAACACAGGCCACACGGCAGAGCTGTGCTGTGGGCCTTGGCTGCCCCCCGGGTAGACCAGCACATTCTCTCTGGACAAGGGCTCCACCAGCAGCCCAGGGCAGCACCAGCCCCTCCTCAGCTCCCCAAGGCCAGCTGACATTGGCAGGCTGCCCCTGGCACCAAGGTGGGAGGAGGGTGACTGAGGAGAGCTCTGCCCAGGAGACCTGGCAGCCAGTCTGCTAAGGAGTGCCCCTCCCACAGCGCTTAGGGGCCTTGCCTTGCCTGCAAGGACTTCCCTCCTCTCTGCTGAAATGCCCTTCTCTCCCCCGACTCCTCCCTGCCTCCTCTCCTCTCTCTCTCTTGCCTCTCTCCTTCCCTCCCTCTCTTTCTTCCTTTCTTTTTCCCTATCAAAAACAAATGAACAAAAAACACAAAAAGCCATGCAAACTGCCTGCTGGCCAGGGCTGCTCTGCAGGCTCCAGCACGCACTGGGCACTCCCCAGCAGGTGATGCACGGCCGCCACCCTGCTCACGTCCTCCTCTCACACATCCCAGGGAAGGTCACAAGTGGAGCTGGACAGAGGCCAGCAGCAGTGGCCTCTGAACACTGCACGGTGGCGGGTGGGGCTTGTTCCATAGAGCTGGGCAGAAATGCTGTGCCTGCTCGTGGGAGCTCCACACCACCTGGTGGCAGGAACATACCATTCTAAGGACAAGGCAAGAAGGCTTGGAGGCCACATGCAACTTATCCAAGGTCACAGGGAGCCACGCCTGCCACACCTTCCATGCCTGCCATGCCTGCCACACCTCTACTCCTCTGCTTCGCCCAGCTGCCACCCTCTGTGCTCCTGGAGCTGAATGAGGTGTGAGCTCTCGCTGGGTCGTGGCCAGTGGGGAACAGGCAGTCACAGGCCATGAGACTGGGCCCAGGGCACTGCAGGCAGGGCCAAACCCTCCTCTCGTTGTGAACGGAGGAACCCCACTGGGCAGTAGGCCACAATTTCACCATTAGAAATGCATTTGTTTTTAGTTACCACGCTGTCTTGTTGCACAGATCACCAACACGTACGTGTTTCTGGGAGGCCCACACCCAGGCACAGCATCCCTGCCCACTCTCCAAGGTCAGAACAGCCTGGAGATGGGTGAACGCCTGGGCCCTCCGGCTCCATGGCCACAGAAAGCAGACCAGCCCAGGCCCACCCTCGGTGTGTGACAACCCACAGCTCTCTTGGCCCGGGGAACAGGCTGGCATAGGGCAGGCTCAGGGACAGGGTCTCTCCCAGACCTGGCCAGGGGCAGGGCCAGAACTCAGAGGCCTTTGCCAAGCCTTGATTCCAAGCAATGAATATCAAGAACAGTGAACAACAAATTCGCACCAGTTGTCCACATAGTAAAGCCTCCTGTCACCCCACAGCACCCCTCCTGTGACACCTGGGGAGGGCCCCTCCTATCCTGGGCCAGCTCTCTGCATGCCCTGACCTGGTCCAGGCTGCCTTGCTCCTGTTCCTCAGGCCGTCGCTGGCTTTCCAGTTGTCCTGGGGCTGACACCTTGGGGGCTGGGTGGGTGACTGAGATCCACCTTGTGTGTGCCAAGGTCAGGGAGCGAGGTCGCTGGCTAGCCCCCCAGCACCCAGTCCCTCAGACACCAAGCAGCTCCTGACTCCCTAGGAAGAAGAGGTTCTGACGACGTGTTCCCTTTGGCAACCGCACAGGACGGCACCTTAAAGTAGGAGCCCGTGACGACAGGGGCTTGTATGCAGCCAGCTTTACCCAGGCGCCCTCACTCACGGTACTGCGCGAGGCGGGCAGGCTGCGTGGGGCGGCGGCGCAGGCTCTGGACCCAGACAGGCCACCGTGTCAACTTGGAAGAGTGACGCAACCTCATAGCGCTTCTTCTCCTCCTCTGGAAGACGGAGCAGGACGGAGTCGCTGGCCTGATACCAGGATGAAAAGCAATCCCGACGGAGAAGTTCTAGGTCAGTGCATGCTCCACAGGAGGCGTGAACACTTCCCGGACGAGGCGCAGGTCCTTATCCCACTGACAGATTCAGAACCACAACCCAGAGAGCCGGGTGCTGGTCCAGGGGCAGGAGCACGTGAGGCCAGAGGTGAGGCACAGCGGGGTGCCTCCCTGATCGTCAGGCCTTCCCCATCTGCCTGCAAAGGCGTGTGTTGTGACGCTGTTTGATGGGACGCAGCAGCAGCCGGGGACAAGCAGGCGAGGACGCTCCCAGACACGAGGGGTGACTCCAGGACCCCTGGCAGGGGAGAAAAAACTGAGGCAGGGGAGTGGGGCCCCCAGCAGCCCTGTGTGGCCAAGCAGGCTGCCACCACGGGCACAGGGCCAATCCCTGCCAGGCAACACTGTCCCAAACTGCAGCTACCCCGCCCAGCGGAGGGCAGCCACAGACGCTGAGCACTTCCCAGACGCCAGGACAAAGTGACTCGGAGGCTGGCCGCAGTGACCTGGCACAGAGGGAAGGTCCGAGGGGACGTGGTGGGGGACGCTAACATCCCCTGCCATTGTCCCTGTGGACAGTCTTAATGGATTTCTTCAGAAACCCTGAGGAAGCTGGGAGACAGTCAGGCCCCATCTCTGGCTATGAATCATAATCAATTTTTAAATATCAGATTCAAAGTGTTCCAGAGAAAATAAAATAAAATAAGCCTGTGGCCTGTGGTCCTGCCCCTCACCAGCATGCTGGGATGGGAAGGGCCCCGGACCGGAGTTTGGAGGCCCGGGCACTTGTCCTTGCTCTCCACCACCTGGACACAGAGGTCTCTCCTTTCCCATCGGTTTCACCATCTGTGAAATGGGCACAATAATGTTTCGCCAGTGACATCACAGGATTAGACTCTATGCACGGGACACAATGTCGTTCAGGATAGTGGCTCGGGAACCTCTTGCACCTGGTCACTAGTGGAGCTGGACAGAGGCTGGCGGAAGTGGCCTTTCCGTGCTACATAGTGGGGTGCAGGGCTGTGATCAAAGTCAGTGGGGAGCCGTGTCTGCACTCAACAGCTTCGTCCCAGGTCTGGGGCAGAAAAGCCAACTCTGTCTCCCGTGTTAACAGAAGATCACCAACAACACAAAAAGTCATTTCAAAGCACCCCAGAGATTCACACGTCCCACCCCCCAGAGCCGGGGACAGGTAGCTCTGCTGCTTTCCCTGCCCAGAGTCACCAGGCAGGCTGGGATGCCCGTCTCCTGGAGGGGAAATGGAGCCGCGGATGGGGAGGCTGCGTGAAGCTGAGTCCACATACCGAACAGCAGGGCCAGGATGGCCCGGGTCTTCTGAGAACTTGCCCGTGGGCCTCCCACTGTCCGCACTTCCTGACGTCAGTCCAGGTGACACATTTACTCCTCAGTTGCAGTCACAGCAGGGCCTACCCTTCTCACCGCCTGTCTCTGCGTGACACTCAGGTCTGACTTCACGACACCAGACTGGTCTACATCCAAAGCCGTGGCATGAGTGACGGTTCTCCAAGGGGTGACTCCCAGGTCCTGAAAGAGCAGCTCAGCCTCGATGGGAATCTTGCTCATTGTTGGATGTCAAGGATAGAAGGGCAGAAAGTTTGAGACCCAGATGCTTACGGCAAGATGATAATTCTTGACTTTCTAGTTGAGAAAACAAGACACCCGTCTCTCAGAAGAGGTTTTCACCCATCTGGCAGGTGAAACATTCTTGGGACGAGAATCTCGAAGATTCTTAAATGTCATGAACCAGACCTCTCCTCCCCATCTTTCCCACCCACTCCACATCCCTGATCCGGGTCACTCAATTGCCCGCCACCCCAGCCCCTTCTCTCACCCCAGGCAGCCCCCCACATGCATCCTCCATCCGGTGGGGCCAGTTTTCCTTTCCACTGCTGAGCTGGGACCCCCTGGTCCTCCCAGGCAGAGGGAACCCTGAGCTTCTTTCCACTGCTGAGCTGGGATCCCCTGGTCCTCCCAGGCAGAGGGAACCCCGAACTTTGAGCCAGGTGCACTCAGCACCAGGAGTCCTCCTGCTTCTCCTTGGACAGATGCCATCAGGACTGTCTCTCCAGCACCCACTCCCACTGCCCTCAGGCCCCATGGACTTGTCTCATCTGAACAGATTTGCTGGTCATGTCTCCAGGAAATGAATGACACCCAGAACAGGGCCAGTGTTTCCAGAATCTTCCAACATCAGCCTTGAAAATAGCTTTGAAGCCTCAATCCTAGGGCTCCAGAGAGGTGTCTCCCTCATCTAAGGAGACCATAAAATCAGTTTGGGCAACAGGGGAGGGGGAACATCTGGCCAAAGGAGTGGAAAAGCAGTTTCTGGAAGGACTCCAAATCCTGGCCACAGACCCAGCCCTTCTTGTTCATGGATCCACATGGGACCACTGGTCAGAGAGCAGCCATTTAAGAGAAGGGGGTGGCTGGGCGCGGTGGCTCACGCCTGTAATCCCAGCACTTTGGGAGGCTGAGGCAGGCGGATCATGAGGTCAGGAGATCAAGACCATCCTGGCCAACATGGTGAACCCTGTTTCTACTGAAAATACAAAAAAAATTAGCCGAGTGTGGTGGTATGCACCTGTAGTCCCAGCTACTCGGGAGGCTGAGGCAGGAGAATCGCTTGAACCTGGGAGGCGGAGGTTGTGGTGAGCCGAGATCTCACCACTGCACTCCAGCCTGGCAATAAAGCAAGACTCCATCTCAAAAAAAAAAAAAAAAAAAAAAGACAGAGAGAGAGAGAAGGGGGTGACTGCTACTGCAGAAAAGAACAATAAACATATGATTAGCAGCGCTGCCTGGGCACCTGCTTGGCCAGAGGCTGCAATGCCTGGCCTGGGTCATCCCAACAGCTCACTGGGCAGGTGGCACCTTCCTGCTGAAAGGTGAGGGAAGAAGGGACTGGCCGTGTCCCACTAACTGGCTTAAGAGGCAGGAAGTAGAAACACAACACGCCTTCGGAACTGCTCAGCTGCTTCCCTCCCCTCTCTTCACCTCCATCAACGCTCCCAGTGGCTGTGTCCTCCTGTTTCCTCATCTCGATTTCACACCACAGGGGTCTGAGTGCCAATTCAGCTGCAGACCCTCCGGAGGCTTGATCGGTTTCTCCCCCACCTACTCCCTCCCTCAGCTAATAATAAAGACTGTCCTGTGATGCAGTGGGGACGAAAGACACTTGACCGCCCCCAGCGAGCTCCGCTAGGTCGGCTTGTAGGAGAGGAAATGGAAACACCTGTGCGGTGACAAGCCTGTTGGCGAGAGTGACGGAGGCGCCGGAGAGCCACACCGGTAGGACAACGAGCTCCAGCACCTGCAAGAGCAGCCACCAGCCCAAAATGGAGGCACCACTCGCTCTGGCTTCCAGGCAGGGCTCTGGCCCCAGCAGGGCACCACCCTTTGCCCCATGGAAGGCGGGCACCAAAGTCCAAGGCTCAAGAAGGAGGAGGTGTAAAGACCCTTAGCTCAGTTGCCTAAACTGGTCACCTGAGTGTCCACCCACAATCCTCTTGAGCCGACCCAGTCTGCCTTAGGGGAGTCCCCTCAAACACCACAGAGGGGCACATGCGGTCACTGCCTCTGTTGTCCACCCAGAGGCCCTCCCCGCAGGCTGGGTGATATGGTTTGGCTCTGTGTCCCCACTCAAATCTGATCTCAAGCTGTAATCCCTGTGTATTGGAGGAGGGACCTGGTGGGAGGGGATTGGATCATGGGAGTGGTTTCCCCATGCTGTTCTCAGGACAGTGGGGGAGTTCTCATGAGATCTGATGGTTTAAAAGTGATTGGCAGTTCCCGCCTTGCTCTCTCTCTCTTCTACTGCCATGTAAGATGTTACTTGCTTCCCCCTCACCTTCCGCCATGACTGAAAGTTTCCCGAGGCCTCCCCAGCCATGTGGAACTGGGAGTCAATTAAACCTCTTCTCTTTATAAATCACTCAGCCTCAGGCAGTTCTTTTTGTTTGTTTCGTTTTGTTTTTTGAGATTGAGTCTCGCTCTGTAGCCGGGCTGGAGTGCAATGGCGCGATCTCAGTGCACTGAAACCTGCACCTCCCAGGTTCAAGCGATTCTTCTGCCTCAGCCCCTCCAGTAGCTGGGATTACAGGTGCCTGCCACCACACCCAGCTAATGTTTGTATTTTTAGTAGAGACGGGGTTTCACCATGTTGGCCAGGATGGTCTCCATCTCCTGACCTCATGATCTGCCCTCCTCGGCCTCTCAAAGTGCTGGGATTACAGGTATGAGCCACTGCGCCCAGCCTCAGGCAGTTCTTTATAGCAGTGTGAAAATGGGCTGACACAGTGGGAGCCCATGTGGATCAGGCACATGTGAAATTTACAATGCCCAGAACTGGATGGTGGATGCAGAAGCCTGTGCATGGTTGGATTCTGGGGACAGCCCAGGAGGGCACCAATGGGTTCTGTCCCCAACAACAGGGTTCCTCCCCACCAGCAGCCCAGCTGGAGCCTGGAACTCCAGCATTAGAACTTTGATTTCTTTTGACTGAGATCTGTAAAGTTCTTGTAGATAGCACGTTGATGTGGCCTCTGGCATTGACCACTCGGTGGGAACAATTCTACCTGCTCTTTTCCAGAGAGCTGGTGTGTAAGGGGCAGGGGAGACAGGTGGTGGCTGTGGGTCCCTGAAGTCCTGGCCTCCTCCACCATCCGTTTCAGCCACTTCATTTGGGGGTCAGATCAGAGGCCGACAGAAAAGTCTGTGAGTTCCAGTATAAGGAGGCCGTCTGAGAAGAGCAAAGCAGATTTAACAAAAATTAGGGGCCACCGCCCCACACAGAGAACTTGTAGGAAAATTTAGAAAACCCAAAGACAATTGACTTTTTCTTTTGTTTTTTACATTTTGCAAAATTGGGTTTTTATACATGTTTTAGACCACTGGCTATTTATATATATGAACCCAAGAGAAAACTTACTCTTTATCGAGACAGAAAATTCAACTCACCTCTCAAAGCCTGGGAAGGCTACTGTCATCTCCCTTTCTAAATAGAGATTCTTTTACCCAAAATACTTAAGTAAATTTTAAAATTACTCTTCAATCGAATCACTCATTTATAAAAGCCATTTGAGACTCTACTGTGCCCCCAGCCCTGGGCAGCCATGCACTTGCTCTGTGGGGGGAGACCCTGAGAAGGGGTGGGCGAGGGGGTGCCTACTACAGCCCTCCTTATGCTGCCCTGGTCACCCACTGGCAGGTCCTGATCAAATGTCTTCCATACATCACCACTGATTTGATTTCATTTAAGCAAGGAAAGATTTTCCCCACTGCAAAGTGTCTTGAGTACAACTGACATTACCCTGTAGTGTAATATACCTATTTTGTAGTGAGCATTGTTTTTCTTATAATTCAGGGATACCAGAACCATGCCGAATGAATAATGAACTTTCTTCCTTCTAATTGCATATGGATCTTATGAACAAAGGGGCAGGCACTGTGCCCACATAGATCCATGAATCAGGGTCCCAAGAAGTGAATGCCCTTTACTGAAATATTAACAGCAAAGGGGTTTGCACTGACGGGGAATTGACGGGGAAGTCGCTGGAGGCTGCCCGGCGTTTGATTTTTCTCTGGTGGATATTGACATTCATTTTCAGCCTCTGCCTCTCACTGAGATGGCTCTTCTGTCAAAACGTTGGTTCTTCAGATATTTTTGCCCTTTCAGACAGAAGCTGTTTCCCCACTTGCTTGAGTCACAGGTGCAGAGGGTTACGACTCCCTCATTCATGGCCATTCCTGTCCCACCCCTGCCTAAGGGTGATTCGCTTTGTGGTGGGACTGAGGAGCTAGGACCGCAAAGGCGGGGCTGTCTGAAAGACCAAGCCTTCTAACGCTAATGATATAAACACATGCCAAGCCCCAGAGACACCAGAACGCTGGAGGCCTGGAGAACGCTGGAGGCCTGGAGAACCCTGGGTCTCCTTCCTGGCCACGTGCACAGGAGCATGAGACGCAACCCAGGGCATTTCCAGCGGAGGACAGGAGATCCTACAGTGTGGCTCAGCATGGAAGACTTGCAGTAGGAACACCCAGGCCACCTAATCCCAGACACGGAGTTGGGAAGCCACAGAAGGAAAAGCCCAGGACTAGGAAAGCACTGAAGTTGGAGGGGCCTGAACAGGGAGAAATTGAGCCTTGTCGAGGAGTCAGGGTTTTATCCTGAGGTCCACTGAGAGCCTTCACACGCTTGCTCCTGAACAAGGGCTTGACCTCCTAACAATGCAAAACATAGGCTGGCCGGGCACCTAGCCGCAGGCAAACAGAGGAAGGTGATGCTCATTTAGACAAGAGGTGGTGGGGCCCTACATGACAGCCACACTGTTAGGGGTTGAGGGGAGAGGTCTGCTGTGAGAATATGAGCCAGGAGCCCCACTCAGAGCGTGAGGGACAACATGGCAGAATTGCTGGCCAAGTTCATGCTGGAGTCACCCCATGCCAACTCCTATCGATGGTGAATCTTTTTATGTTTAACAAGGCAGAGCTGAGCTCAAAAGCAAGTTAATAGATCCTGAAAAAGAACAGAAACTCTCAACAGGAATCTGAAGTTGAAGCCATAGACTCAGGACTTCAGAAGGCAGAAATAGCAGGAGATATTCTCTCCACTGGCCTGGTCAATGGGCACTGATGGCTCTGCCTCTAGACTCAGGCTGAGGCCAAGTTTTCTACATGGGCCAGGGAGGTGGCAGTGGCTAGGACTAGGCTGTGTAAGCCTTCTCTGCCTGTAATTGGGGGCCAAAAAGAAGCTGTTACCTTCAGGGGACAGAGATAGCCATGCAACCAGCACCTGATCAGGTCAGCCACAAAGCTTCAGGTCACCCATGGAGGAAACCCCAGTCTGCTGAGGTAGGACTTGGCTCTAAGTTGTGAGCCCATTGGTGGTTGCTAAAACTCACACGCAGAGGGGCAAGCAGTGGGGAAGAGGCAAAAGCAAAATAAAAAAGGAAACACCTAATTAAGGTGAATTTACAAACTAAACTTTCAGAACACATGAGAAAAACCAACGTCAGGAAACCCAGCCAATAAACACAGCAAATGGGAGAAAGTAAAACAATAAATCAACCAAAAGAGTCATAATATAATATATGTTTAAAATCCTCAGAGATTTGCAAACAAACCAAAAAGGGATCAGTAAAGAATAGAATAGAGGCCAGGTGCAGTGATTCACACCTGTAATCCCAACACTTTGGGAGGCCAAGGCAGGAGGATCACTTCAGCCCAGGAGTTCAAGATCAGTCTGGGAAACATAGCAAGATCCTGTCTCTATAAAAAATTTGAAAATTAGCTGGGCATGGTGGCATGTGCTTGCAGTCCCAGCTACTTAGGAGACTGAAGCAGGAGGATTGTCTGAGCACAGGAGTTCAAAGCTGCAGTGAGCTATGATTGTACCACTGCACACTAACCTAAGCAACAGAGTGAGGCTGTGTCTCAAAAAAAATTAAAATAATAAAAAAAACTTAAAGGACAGAAGAATATAGGAAAGAACCAATTTTAAAAAGTTAGAAATGAAAAATATGGTCATGAAATTGTTTCTAAATCTCAATGGGTGGGATAAATACTACACGAAGAAGAAGGAATTGGTAAATTGGAAGTTTTTAGCAAGAAACTGATGTAGACAATAATATAGAGATGTCAAGAGAAGAAAAATATGAAAGAAAAGTTAAAAGATGAAGCCAGATAGAGAAGATTTAGTATCAGCTTGTTAGGAATTTCAATTTTAAAAAATACAGGAAATATCAGTATGGCACTATAAGAAGAGGTAATGGCTAAGAATTTTTCAGAATCAAAGACATGAGTACTCAGGGCACATCAAATGCCAAACAGAATAAATAAAAACAAACATCCATGATAATAGAAAAACAAAATTATTGAAAGCTACTAGAAGAAAGACAGATTTCCTAAAAAGGAGAAAAAACCTGCCAATGGACTCATTAAGAACAATATTCCAGGTCTTTCCAAAATATTTAGAAGTGATGTTAATAACATGCTGAAGAAAAATTACTACCAACTTGGAATTTTTATACCCAGCTAAACTATTCTTCAGCAAGGAGGAACTAAAGTGATTTCAAAAAAACAAAGACAAGATGTGTCTGCCTTTCACAGACACTCAGTTTCTACTTCAGGATATACTTCAGAATCCCAGAATGGCTCAGGATTGGATATATCAGATATTATAGAAGGTGGGGTGAAGAAGAGAGTTGAAACAGGGGATTTGGTTGAAAATGGAGAGGGCTCCTTTGACAAAGACACTCCCCTTGACCAAACTTTAGTTAGTCTCCTTTGAGCCCCCTTCTCAACTAGGCCTCAACCTTAGCCCTTCACACCCTTGGGCTGATGAGCCCAGTTTTAGCAAGAAACCAGTTAGGTCAGTTTAGTGAGAATCCCTCCATCTTTGACATCTGGTCAAATCCCTTATCCCCAACCTTTGATATCTAGGTCCTTGGCCTGCCTTTAACAAGAATCTTCCTACCCTTAATGTCTGTTATGGCTGAATTGTGTCTCCCCAAAATTTATATGTTAAATTCCTAACCCATAGTACCTCAGAATGTGACTATATCTAAACATAGATTCTTTAAATTATTTATTAAGGGTTGGGAACGGTGACTCACAACTGTAACCTCAGCACATTGGGAGGCTGAGGTGGGTTGCTTGAGTCCAGAAGACAGAGACCAGCCTGGGCAACATGGTTAATACCCCATCTCTACAAAAAAATACAAACATTTAGCCAGGCATGGTGGCACGTGCCTGGAGTCCCTGAGATTCTCAGGGAGAATCACCTGAGACCAGGGAGCCTGGTGAGCTGTAATCACACCATTGCACTCCAGCCTGGGCAGCAGAGTGAGACCCTGTTTCAAAAATCAATAAATAAAAAACTAAAAAATAAAATAATGTGTTAAAGTATAATGTGATATGAATGAGCGCTAATCCAATATGATTCGTGTCTTTATAAGAAGAGGAAATTAGGAGACATAGACAGGTGCACACACAAAGGGAAGATCATGTGAGGACACAGGGAGGAGACAGCTAAGGAGAGAGGGCTCAGAAGAAACCAAACCTGATGACACCTTGATCTTGGACTTCCAGCCTCCAAAACTGTGAGAAAATAAATTTCTGTTATTTAATCTCCATCCAGCCTGTGGATTTTATTTTGGTGGCCCTGGCAAACTAATGCAAGGTGGAATTAAGTTCCTCTTAATACTTTTCCATCCACTGACCCCCTTGCTTTGGTCTTTGGCTATGAATTTCCAGCTGTCTTTGGGGTATTTAGAGTTGAGCTTAGTTCTGCACTGAGGTTGCCACTCTACTGCAACAGTTCCAAGATCTTATGGTCACAAAGAATTACTATGACTTACACTAAGTGTGATCATGGAATTGTGACCACATGAGAAAATATCCAGTTTTTTAGAGGCAAATTATAATATGTCAGAGTACAATCGTATAATATTGGGGATCTGCTTCAAAATTTTTCAGCATAGAGAAAAAACACAACTGAATTGGGGAAGCAAATATCCCATATTCTTGATCATTGTGAAATCTGAGTGGTGGGTATATGGGTTTCACTGAACTACTCTCTCAATTTTGAGTACATTTGTAAATTTCATAAAATATTAACATTATACCTATTTTACATTTAATTTTCTGAAGACATACTTTTAAGGCATGTCTTATGCCTTATAAGGATTTTTTCAGTACCTCAATTCATTTCTATGAACACTAATTATCACTGTTCCTTAAAGTAGATAGACAGGTAAATAGTATAGCTCTTAGCTTCTGAAATACTATGGAAGTTTAATTCTCTGTGGTCAGAGAACATATTCTACCTGATTTAAATCTTTTTTAAATTTGAGAATTGTTTGATAGTCAAAATATTATCTGCTTTGGTAAATTCTATATGCACCTGCAAACAATATGTATTTTGCTTTTGTTAGTTGGAATTCTGCATACATGTCAATTAGATCAAGTTGGTTGATAGCATGTTCAAGTCTTCCATATTCTTGTGAATTTTCTGTCCACTATTAATAATTGAGAGAGAAGTTTTGAAATCTCTAGGTATAGATTTATATTCTCTTTTCAGTTCTATTATTATTTTCTTTGTGTATTTTGAAGGTTTATTATTGGGAGTATACAAATTTAGGGTTGTTATTTCTTCTTGGTGGATTAATTTGCTGTTTCATCATCATGAAATGTCCCTCTTTATCTCTGGTAATATTATTCCTTCCCTACAGTCTACTTTGTTAGCCACTCCAGCTCTCTTGTGATTACTGTTTGTATGGTGTATCATTTTCCTCCTTCCACTTTTATTTCTCTGTCTTTGTATTTAAAGCTCATTTCCTGTAGTTAGCATATAATTGGGTCTTGCTTTTTTAATCTAGCCTGACAGTTTCTGCATTTTAATTAGAATGTTTAAACCATTTACATTTGATATAATTATTAACATAGTCAGGTTCAAGTCTACCAACTTGATATTTGTTTTCTATTTGATTCATCTTTGTTCTTTTATTTTTCCTTTCCTGGCTTATTTCAGATTGGGTTTTTCAGGATTCCATTTTATCCTTAAAAGAAGTTCTTTTTAAATTTATTGATGAATAGGCAGAGTAGTAAAACAAATTAATTTTTTGTGTGTATCTGAAAAAGTATTTCACCTTCATTTTGGAAAGATATGTTTGCTAAATATAAGATTTTTTGTTAATAGATTCTTTTTCTGTATTTTAAAGATGTCATTCCACCACCTTCTAGCTTGTGTTTTTCTCAAGAGAAGTTTGCAGTCATCTTATTGTTGTTCCCCTAAATGTAAGGATTCTCCTCCTCTAGCCACTCTTAAAATTTTCTCTTTATCATAGGTTTTCAGCAAGTTGATTATGATATGCCTTGATATACTTTTATTAGTGTTTACACTGTTTGAGATTTATTTTACTTCTTGGACCTGTGGGTTTACACTTTTTATCAAATTTGACAACTATGGGGGCCATTATTTTTCCTAATGCATTTTCTCTACTCCTCTCTCTCACTCTTCTTTTGTTCTTGAATTCCAATTACAAGCAAGTTAGACAACATTCCCTGAGGCTCTGTTCATTTTTTTTTCCCATCTTTTTTCCTCTATATACTTCTGTTTTGACAGGTTTTATTGCCCTGTCTTCAAGTTTACTGATCTTTTTTTCTGCAGTTTTTAATCTGCTGTTGATCCCATCTAGTGAACTTTTCAGTTGCAAAATTATTTTTCATTTCTAGACATCCCATTTGTTTTTCTTTTTTTTGAGATAGAGTCTCACTCTGTCGCCCAGGCTGGAGTGCAGTGGTGCGATCTCGGCTCACCGCAAGCTCTGTCTCCTGGGTTCACTCCATTCTCCTGCCTCAGCCTCCCGAGTAGCTGGGACTACAGGTGCCCGCCACCACACCCGGCTAATTTTTTGTATTTTTAGTAGAGACGGGATTTCACCGTGTTAGCCAGGATGGTCTCGATCTCCTGACCTCATGATCCTCTCTCTTTAGCCTTCCAAAGTGCTGGGATTACAGGTGTGAGCCGTCGCGCCCGGCCAACATCCCATTTGTTTTTCAATACCTTCCTTTTCTCTTCAGTTTCCATTCATGTTTTCTTTTACATGCTTGAGCATATTTATAATAGCCATTTAAAATTATTTTATTTACTAATTCTGTCATTCCCGTCATTCCTGGGTCTGATTTTATGGACTGATATCTCTCCTAGTTATGGATCACAATCTCTACTTCATATATCTCACAATATTTTATTGGGTGACAAGCATTTTGAATATAACGTTGATACATGTATGGAATTTTTTTCCTTTTTAAAGAGTGTTGACATTTGTTCTGGCAAGTAATAAAGTTACTTGCAGATGAGGTTGATGTTTTTGAGACTTGCTTTTACGTTTTCTTGGGGTATCTAGAGTAGCTTATACTCTAGAGTTAATTTATTCCTACTACTAAGGCTTGATCCTTTGTATTGTCTTTTTTTTTTTTTTTTTTTTTGAGATGGAGTTTTACTCTGATGCCCAGGCTGGAGTGCAGTGACACAATCTCACCTCACTGCAACATCCGCTTCCCAGGTTCAAGTGATTCTCCTGCCTCAGCCTCCCAAATAGCTGGGATTATAGGCATGCAACACTACACCCAGCTAATTTTTTGTATTTTTAGTAGAGACGGGGTTTCTCCATGTTGGTCAGACTGGTCTCGAACTCCTGACCTCAGGTGATTCGCCCAAATCAGCCTCCCAAAGTGCTGGGATTACAGGAGTGAGCAACCGTGCCCGGCCATATATTGTCTATTGATTGCCCCAAGTGCTCTATGAGGTCTCCAACTGAATAGATGGAGTTCAAACTTCTTGCAGCCTGGTGTGAGTTCTAGGAATTGTTCAGCTTACACCTCACTGTTCTTTATTCACTTCCTGGAATTCCACCTACGCATGTACAGATTGGTATTAAGTGAAGGCTCAAAGGGACCTTATGCAGGTATTTGAGTTTCTTTATTTGAGTATCTTCCTCCTCTCTGCTACCCTGTCTCACGCCTGCCTCCCCACAGCCCACTGTCTTCTCCTCCATTCGGCTAGCTCGCCATGCTCTGCCTGGATTCCCCCTCCCTGCCTGACAGTATGAAAACTGCCTCCAACCAGAAAACAGAGTTGACTGTACAACTCACTTCATTTTTTTCCTATCTCTTAGGGATGCCAGCCCTGCACAGCCTTTTGTCCTGATGTCTAAATCCAGTTGTTTTGTCTGCTTTGTAGAGCTTTCTAGTTCTTTTGGCAAAAAAAAAAAAAAAAAAAATCAAAAAACAAAAACAAAAACAAAAACAGCGTAAGTTCCGTTTTTGTTGCAGAAATTCTGAGAACTGTTTCCTGTGTTTTTAAAATCACTTTACTTCCTTGGGACTCCTTAGAATTGTAACTTGAGAAGGTTCAAGCAGACAATTAAACCACCTGTGACAGACACGTGCTAAGCACCTACCAGTGCCTGATCCTGGGAGCCTGACTGGGAGGTACAAGAGCCCCTGGGCCTGACGAAGAGGGAACAAATCTGGGTGTGGTCATCCAGGAATAGAGGCCAACTCAGGTTGCAGAGCAGAACAATAAGGGATTCATGCAAAGCCCTTCTAACAATCGTTGTTTTGTTACTTTATGTGACCGTATTTGCTCCCTCTTTCAAAAATACAAAAAGTAAAATGCAGAATGTACAAATGTGTGGCTCTCCCTAAAGTGGGATGAACTTGGGATTTCCCACGGATGCGACTCCTAGAAAAGCCACAGTTGAGTAGAGTAACCTGAGTCTATCGCCATGGAACATCCCTTGCAGGGCTTCACAGTTTTGGGAGTAAAGCAGTTTCCTCTGAATTAGCAGATCTTTGTAAAGTCAAAATTCAAGAACATTTTATTAGACCTAAAGATAGCTGCAGGCCGTGCGCGGTGGTTCACGCCTGTAATTCCAGCACTTTGAGAAGCTGAAGCAGGAGGATCGCTTGAGTCCAGGAGTTCGAGACCAGCCTGCGCAATATGGCAAAACTCCATCTGTACCATAAATACAAATATTAGCCGGGCGTCGTAGCACACACCTGTAATCCCTGCTACTCGGGAGGCTGAGGTGGGAGAATCGCTTCAACCCAGGAGGCAGAGGTTGCAGTGAGCCAAGATTGCACCACTGCACTCTAGCCTTGGTGACAAAGCAAGACTCTGTCAGAAAGAAAGAAAGAGAGAGAGAGAGAGAGAGAGAGGGAGGGAGGGAGGGAGGGAGGGAGGAGAAAAGAAAAGAAAAACATAATTGTGTTAGACATTTGCCTGTGCCCACAGCCCTCCCTAGAGAAGGATGCCCACTAACCCTGCCAAGTCGGCAGACCTTCGGCTACCATGTTTTGTACTCCTCGACCCTGGCCCTTCTAGTTCAGTTCACTGGAGAGGACGGCTGACTTGAACAGTGAATCCACATGTCTGCCGGTGACTTGTAGAGCGTCCTGCGAGGGAAAAATTCCTTTGCTTAAAAGGAAGTGAAGGAATAAACACCAAACAAACAAGACATTTCACAGTGACAACTGAAACTCAAAAGATACTTAAAGAGAAAGCCAGGAGCTAGGAAGGGGCTTCTGTCCCACAGCCAACCCCTCTGTGAAAAGGTGGGCCTCAGGTCAGACCTCTCCTCCCAGCCCCTTCCCGGCCCTTCCTTTCCCACCTCCCACTGCTCGCTCTCTCCCTCTGTTCACTCTTCCCCAGCCCTCAGGCACTCCCTGCTCTGAAGGTGGGCGTGCCCTCCCCGGTGCAATGAGCCCCACGCCCTCCCGCAATATCCTTTCTAATACAGTGACTTACGTCCAGATTCATTTTCTTTTTTTTTTTTCCTTTTTTTTTAATTATTATACTTTAAGTTCTAGGGTACATGTGCATAATGTGCAGGTTTGTTACATATGTATACTTGTGCCCTGTTGCTGTGCTACACCCATCAACTCGTCAGCACCCATCAACTCGTCATTTACATCAGGTATAACTCCCAATGCAATCCCTCCCCCCTCCCCCCTCCCCATGATAGGCCCCGGTGTGTGATGTTCCCCTTCCCGAGTCCAAGTGATCTCATTGTTCAGTTCCCACCTATGAGTGAGAACATGCGGTGTTTGGTTTTCTGTTCTTGTGATAGTTTGCTGAGAATGATGGTTTCCAGCTGCATCCATGTCCCTACAAAGGACACAAACTCATCCTTTTTTATGGCTGCACAGTATTCCATGGTGTATATGTGCCACATTTTCTTAATCCAGTCTGTCACTGATGGACATTTGGGTTGATTCCAAGTCTTTGCTATTGTGAATAATGCCGCAATAAACATTGCAGATTTGTTTTCTATTTGACACTGTCAAGGGCTTCGCCTGTCCCCGGGACCCCTATCCAAGGGGCTGCAGAACAACATCTGGCCGTTTCCTGCCCTGTGAGGCCCCCTCCTCCCTGAAGCACTGCTCAGACCCCAGCCTAGACACCCGCCTCCCCTGGCCTACCCCGCACACCTCCTGTCTGCCCGACACACATGCACCTCCCCACTTCCCCTTCGGCGATGACAGAGATTTGACAGCATGACGACCACAGTATTCCTGAGCTTCCAGTTAAAAGTTAAGTCTGTTGTCGCCACTGCTGACTGCTCGATCTGCCCCCACGTCCACAGCTGTTCCACCCGCTTTCCTTCCTTCATGCATGAAGGTCAAACGCAGGCTTGGCCCTGCGTGAACCCAGCAGAGAAGATTCTAGAGCTGTCTCCCCAGAGCCCTCCCCAGCAGAGACCCTGACTCACCCCAGGACAGGAGAGCTGAGGCCAAGAGCTCCGCTTCCAGATGCTTCCTCCGCATTCAGCTTCCAACGTCCGCCCTGCCAAAGCGCCCCTTGCAGGAGCCCATCCCGGGGGACACGACCCCCACTCTCCCCTGAAACCACAGGGCTGCTGATATGAGGAAGGAATGGGAACAGCACGAAGGCACAGCAGCTGTGAGCTCGGGATCAGACACAGAGGAAGAGCCACCTACAAATAGTCACCAGAGCCAAGTCCTGGTCTCAGCCAGGAGCGGTGCCCCACATATGAACGCACCCATGGGTGGAGCGGGTGATGCACCCCCTCCGCGGAAAGCACCTGAGCAGCAGCTAAAACAGGCTGAGCCCAGGTACCAGATCTCAGACTCCAGCCTGCACCTGCGATCTGGCCCTCGGTTTGGCCTGACCGTGCCTCTGTTTGCAAAGGGCCAGCTGGGGCCCCTGGACGGGTTTCTGTTCTCCTTTCACCCTCTCTATGCTCCCCTGAAATTTCCCCACAGGCCATCAGCCTCAGGCTCTGAGACCAGAATGTCACCTTCCTGTCACATGCAGTGTGACAACGTCTCTAGTTATTTCCCTCCCCACAGCACAAAGGGTGGAGGGGGCCTGAGAAATGAGGAGGTGGGTGGTGCATCCGGGGTGAGGCAGAGTCACTCTCGCCTCCGGGGTCTGGCTGCCAGCATGGAGGTCAAGGTCCGCAAGAACGTCCTCTTTCCCCACTGCAGAAGGCGGCCAGCACCACATAACCATTCTGGGAAACAGCAGTTCCTGTCCCCTTCTCCTCGCTTCTAAATGCACGGGCACACATCCGTCCCCCGACTCCTTCAGGTGGCCCAGGTGATCAAATCGGCCAGCTCCAGAGAAGGGTCAACTTTGACAGCCCTGCAACCCAGATGCCCTTTGATGGGTGTCAAATGAAACAAATCTGCACATAGGCTAGGGGATTTATCGGAAAGAACACTGAGAGGGAGGATGCTCCATCCGAGAGCCCCACAAGCCTCCGGAAGGCCAGGCAAGGACGGCTCCTCTCATGGGAGGGGAAGGAGGGAGCAGGCTTGGCAGGGTTGTTGGCGGGGATGGATAGGCCCAGGCGGCAGCAGCGTCCGGAGGTTCCTGGGGCTGAATCACCCTGAGGTTTGCTACCGGGAGGGAAGGAAGCTGATTCGATTCTGAGACATCTGGGGAAGCCCAGAGGCCCCACGACCCACACCGGGAAGCAGCCAGAGGGATGCAGAGCAGGGCGCAGAGGCCACAGCTGCAGGGCAGGTGGTTGTGTCACCAGAACCCTGCTGGCAGCCCTTCCTCCCCGGGGAGCTGTGTCTGGAGAGGGGGCTGTGGAGAAGCACTAGGGTGAGACCCAGTCGTGCAGTGGTCCTGAGCCCGCGGGGTGGGTGCCCTCCTAAGGTGAGGAAGGGACAGGAGAGCCAGCCCCCGCTCTGAGGACCCTGTGGGAGCCAGGAGGGGCCTCGCCAGGCCCAAGCCTCTGCCCTGGCTGTGGGATACCCAGCCCCAAAGCAATGAAGAATCCAAATTGCTGCTGAAGGCCCGGGCCGTGGTGCTGAGTTCTGGCTGTCCCAGCTCACCAGCACTGCGGGGGCGGTGGCCAGGAGGACAGAGCTCAGACACCTGGCCCCACATGCGGCCATGCAGCCCAGGCTCAGGAGGCCACCATCCTACAGGCAGGCCCCCAGACAGAGGGGCACAGGCACAAGCACAGGCCCCAGGTCCCCTGGCCATGGAGAAGGCATCATGCGAGTGTGTGTGTGAGTGTGTGTGTTGTGCGGTGTGTGCAGTGTGTGTGGTGTCTGTGTGATGTGTGCAGTGCGTGTGATGTGTGCAGTGCGTGTGATGTGTGCAGTGTGTGTCTCTGGGTGTGTGATGTGTGCAGTGTGTGTGTGTGATGTGTGCAGTGCGTGTGTGTCTGTGTGTTTCTGGGTGTGTGATGTGTGCAATGTGTGTGTGATGTTTGCAGAGTGTGTGTGTGTCTGGGTGTGTGTAATGTGTCCAGTGTGTGTGTGTGTGTGTGTGTGCATGTGTGGGTAGCCCCAGCCCCTGGTTTGTCCCCTCTTGTCCTCTGGAAAGTAAGCACAGCCCAGCCTGGCCGTCCCCTCAGAGTCGCACCTGGAACGAATGCCGCCCACAGAGCAGTTCCCCCCTTTCTGGAGACTTAGCTGCAAGCTGTGGGTTGGTGGAAGCTTGTGGTATGTGGAAGCTCTGGGTTGGTGGAACCTCTGGGTTGGCGGAAGCTCTGGGTTGGTGCAAGCTCTGGGTTGGTGCAAGCTCTGGGTTGGTCGAAACTCTGAGTTGGCAGCAGCTCTGGGTTGGTGCAAGCTCTGGGTTGCTGGAAGCTCTGGGTTGCTGGAAGCTCTGGGTTGCTGGAAGCTCTAGGTTGGTGCAAGCTCTGGGTTGGCAGAAGCTCTGGGCTGGCAGAAGCTCTGGGCAGAAGCTCTGGGTTGGCAAAAGCTCTGGGTTGGTGGAAGCTCCGGTTTGATGGAAGCTCTGGGCAGAAACTCTGGGTTGGCAGAAGCTCTAGATTGGTGGAAGCCCTGGGTTGATGGAAGCTCTGGGTTGGCAGAAGCTCTGGGTAGGTGCATGCTCTAGGTTGGCAGAAGCTTGGGGCTGGCGGAAGCTCTGGGTTGGCAGAAGTTCTGACTTGGTGGAAGCTCTGGGTTGGCAAAAGTTCTGGGCTGGCAGAAGATCTGGATTGGTGGAATCTCTGGGTTGGCAGAAGTTCTGGGTTGGCGGAAGCTCTGGGCTGGCAGAAGATCGGATTGGTGGAAGCTCTGGGTTGGCAGAAGCTCTGGATTGGTGGAAGCTCTGGGTTGACGGAAGCTCTGGGTTGGAAGAAGCTCTGGATTGGTGGAAGCTCTGGGTTGGTGGAAGCTCTGGGTTGGCAGAAGCTCTGGATGGAAGCCCTGGATTGGTGGAAGCTCTGGGTTGACGGAAGCTCTGGGTTGGCAGAAGCTCTGAATTGGCAGAAGCTCTGGATTGGTGGAAGCTCTGGGTTGGTGGAAGCTCTGGATTGGCTGGCGGAAGCTCTGAATTGGTGGAAACTCTGGGTTGACAGAAGCTCTGGGTTGGTGGAAGCTCTGGATTGGTGCAAGCTCTGTATTGGTGGAAGCTCTAGGTTGGCAGCAGCTCTGGATTGGTGGAAGCTCTGGATTGATGGAAGCTCTGGGTTGGTGCAAGCTCTGGATTGGTGCAAGCTCTGGGTCATGTAAGCTCTGGATTGTTCCACGCTCTGGATTGGTGGAAGCCCTGGCTTGGCAGAAGCTCTGGGTTGGTGGAAGTTCTGGTTGCAAGCTCTGGGTTGGTGGAAGCTCTGGGTTGGTGGAAGCTCTGGGTTGGTGGAAGCTCTGGGTTGGCTGAAGCTCTGGATTGTTGCAAGTTCTGGATTGGTGGAAGCCCTGACTTGGTGGAAACTCTGGCTTGGTGGAAGTTCTGGGTTGGTGCAAGCTCTGGGTTAATGGAGCTGCTGGAGTCCACTCAGGTCCAAAGCTCCTGTACTGGTACACCTGAGTGTCTGGTGAGAGAAGTCTCCAGAAACAAAAGAGGAGGCTCAGGGTGAGCCTGTCTGGTTTGACTCATTTGTACCAGATCGCACTGGGTGGCAGTTTTATTCGGCACAAAACTGAGCACATGTCACATCAGCACTAATTGTTGTGGGGCGGAAACAAATAGCTAATGACTAAAGGTGCCGAGGAAAATGCCCGAGGCACTGCTGCCATTTCACACCTGTGCAGCGCACCGTGCCCTGGCCAGCTGCCTTTGCTGCTAATTATGGGATGGAGCCCAGGAGGTGGGGGGTCTCCTCTAATGGAGATGGGTCACCCTCTCCAGGCACTGGAAGTTCTCCTCTTCCTCTCTCTGTGCTGGCCATCCCCCTCCCTCCCACCGGAAGCCCTGCTCCTTCTGCCTGTCCCCTTCACGCGTCACACCTCTCCTTCGAGTTGAAATGGTTGTTCCTGCCATGTATTCTCTCTCTCATCCTTCAGTGGCCCTGAGCAGTCTACGGTAAGCAAAATGACATCAGAAAATCCATGTTTTAAAGAAAAATCCTTCCATTTACCAGAAGGCCCAATGAGGATGCTGCTAAGTGCTGAGCCCCATGTCTTACTTCCAATAGGTTTCGATTGACAGGAATGGGTTGGGGCTGTGGCTTTCCAGGTGGCATCTCTAAATCAACGGTTTGTGCACCCTGTCCTGGGGTCTGGGTAGCAACAGGAGTGCCTGTTGTGTTTTATGGGGCACCCACTGTGTGCATGTGAGGGGTGTGTGTGCCAGCACGGTCAAAACTCACAGCCCCTTGGGAGTGGCCTTGGCAGCCCACAGGTGTGCCAGCAACCCCAGAAGGCCAACGTGACCTTTAGTCCAAGATGCTGCCAGCCCTCTTCCAGGAGGTGGGCACAGCGGGTTGAGGTGGGGGCAGCACTGGCTTCTGGGTAGTGTGGCCTGGGTGGGCACTCACTGCCTTGAGGAAGGGAGGGAAAACGCTGCAGCTCCTAGACCCAAGCAGGCTGAGCTGTTGCAGGGTAGGGGGATGACAGCGACAGTGACCCCAGAAACAAGCAGTGAACCCCAGCCCCACCTTCTGCAGTTGTGGCTAAGAGCCCAGCACACTTCCTCTATCAGGAAGGGGCAAGGAGGAGGGTTCAGACTGTGGATGACCAGGGTTAGCAGCATGACGTGGATGTCCACAGGGAAGGGCTGGGGCTCACATGGCGTCCACACCTAGGGGACAATCGCTGGGCACGTGAGTGTTCACAGGGGTTGCAGCCTGAGAGCCCCGCCAGCAGGGACTGGGAGGCAAAGTCATCCCAGCAGAGAACCATCGCTATAAAAAATGCCTGCAAATAAAAAAAAGTCAAAATATGAAAGTCACGGGCAAAAGACTTCATAAAAGAAGAAACTAAAAAAACAAAAAGATACTAAACCCACGAAAAGATGATCAGGTGCGATGGCTCATGCCTGTAATCCCAGCACTTTGGGAGACTAAGCCAGGAGGATCAGTTGAAGCAAGGAATTCAAGACTAGCCTGGGCAACATAGCAAGACCCCGTCTCTACAAAAGAGCAAAAAGAAAAGATGTGTAGCCTTATTAATAACCAGGGAAATGCAAATTAGTAGACAGTAACTCAGACGGACTGCAATCGGAGCTCCACGTGGGAAAACCATTTGCCATGATCTGGTAGAGCTGAGCACAGGTACACCCCATGACACCGATTCCACCCCTAGGACCCGGAGAGACTTGCGGAATAATGCTTGCAGCAGCATTTTCTATAATAGCCAAAAATCAGAAGCAATCCTGATGTCCACCAGCAACAGAATATGGATACACAGATAAACAGTGGAACACTATATACCGGCATGAAAACAAACGACCCACGGCCACGCACAGCTGTGGGGTGAATCTCACATGTGAGGCAAGACCAAGGGAGAGAAGCAATCCCAGCTGGGTCCATGCAGTATCATCTTGTTTACCTCAAGTTCCAAAACCACAAAACGAAGCTTGATGTTTAGGGATGCATGCTCACATGGAAACCCTAAGACAAAACAAATGAATGCACATCACGAAAAGTCAAAATGTCTCTTCCCTGCAGGGTAAGATGCAGAGCCACAGAGTCAGGGGTTTTCATCTGTTGTCTGCGGCTATATCCCAAATGCTTAGCACAAAGCCTAGCACGTAGCAGGGACTCAATAAAGACTTGCTGCATGAATGAATGAATGAATGAATGAATGAATGAATGAATGAACGAATGAGATGCGACCCCAGAGGGTGCACAGGCCACTTCTAAGGTTCTGGTTAAGGTTCTATTTCTTAATCTCTTAATCTGGGAAGAGGTTCCCCAATTTTTTTTTTTTTTTTTTTGAGATAGATAGGGTCTTACTCTGTCACCCAGGCTGGAGTACAGTGGGACGACCGCAGCTCACAGCCTCCACCTCCCAGGCTCAAGCAATCCTTCCACCTCAGCCTCCCAAATAGCTAGGACCACAGGCATGCACCACCATGCCCGGCTTATTTTTGTATTTTTTGTAGAGACGGGTTTCACCATGTTGCCCAGGCTGGTCTCAAACTCCTGAGTTCAAGCGATCCTCCTGCCTCAGCCTCCCAAAGTGCAGGGATTACAGGCATGAGCCACTGCACTCAGCAGGCTACCCATTCTTTAAAACATGTATCTGTATTGGATGTACTCTTCTGTATGTAGTATATTTTTCACAATAAAGATAAAATTGTTTTAAATCACAAAAATGTTTGAAAAAACAGTAGTCTGGGGACAACTTGTATTTATACACGAAAGACGTCAAATAACGAAAGCCCTGTGATTTTAGAGCAAAAAATAGACAAATAGAAGAAAATGAGTACAGAAAGTTCAGGGAAAGGATGTGGAGTCATTATTTTTCCTTTCCTGCGTCCCCGAAGAGCCCAGGAAACTGAGTTGGGTTTTGCTCCATTTCTTGGCAAATGCAGAGAAATACCACGAGCTTGCCAAGGAAGGCTGGCATGGGCGCTCTGTAAAACCGAGATCCTCCCAGACCCGGTGGGGGCCAGGAGGGAGCTCTGCCACGCCAAAGAGCTCCTGGCCGAGCCACCTTCCCACAGGGACGCAGAAGCAAGGCTGCCAACTGGTACAATTACCAAAGGGGCCGGGAGGGCATCGGGCTAATGTTTCTGCATACAGAAAAGAGAGAAGAGGAGCTAAGAAGGGGAATGGAGGGGAAGAGGAAGAGAAGAGAAGAGATGTTCTCAGCCCTGAAGTAGACAAATTAGAAAATCAAATCAAATAAAAAAGGAACCAGGAGAGGCCACACCTTAAACATCAGGAAATGGAAGTAACCTTCCTCACACTTGTAATCCCAGCACTTTGGGAGGCCAAGGCGGGCAGATCACCTGAGGTCAGGAGTTCAAGATCAGCCTGACCAATTGATGAAACCCCATCTCTATTAAAAATACAGAAAGTTAGCTGGCCATGGTGGCAGGCCCCTGTAGTCCCAGCTACTCGGGAGGCTGAGACAGGAGGACAGATTGAATCCGGGAGGTGGAGGTTGTAGTAAGCGGAGATCACGCCACTGCTCTCCAGCCTGGGTGACAGAGCAAGACTCTGTCTCAAAAAAGAAGAAGGTAACCTTCCGGCCGGGCGCGGTGGCTCAAGCCTGTAATCCCAGCACTTTGGGAGGCCGAGATGGGCGGATCACGAGGTCAGGAGATCGAGACCATCCTGGCTGACACTGTGAAACCCCGTCTCTACTAAAAACTACAAAAAAAAAAAACTAGCCGGGCGTGGTGGCGGGCGCCTGTAGTCCCAGCTACTCGGGAGGCTGAGGCAGGAGAATGGCGTGAACCCGGGAGGCGGAGCTTGCAGTGAGCTGAGATCCGGCCACTGCACTCCAGCCTGGGTGGCAGAGCGAGACTCCGTCTCAAAAAAAAAAAAAAAAAAAAAAAAGAAGGTAACCTTCCTATGTGTTGGGTTTCCCGCCCCAAGTTGTGGGGAGAGCCACCCCACAGCCCACTGCTTAGGTCTGAGGGTGGCGAGGAGTGAGGGTGACCAGTCAGCCGCCCCATCGGGGCATGTCCTGGCTCTGTGTTTTCCAGACTCAATGACCATGGGCCACAATAGGAAATAGATTTTCCACCGTGATTCAGTGTGTGTCGTATGTGTGTACCCGTGTGTGTAGCACTGAAGTAAAGGCTGTGAACCAATGCATACTTCCACTCCACTCTATTCTATCCTTCTTTAAAAATGCTGGTGGAGACCCACTGAATTAATTTCACGAGCCACCCATGGGCTGTGATCACAACTGGGAAAAGATCCTGGGATCTACGCATGAGCTTGCCCCAGCCCACACACTCTCTGAGTGTATGTGAGGGTGCCTGTGTGTACACATGTGTGAGTGTGTTTGTGTGTGCATTGCATGTGTGCATGTGTATGCATGTATGTGCATTCATGTAGGTATCTGTGTGTGCTCACATGTATGCACTGTGTGTGCATGTTTGTGTTGTGTGCATGTGTGTATGTGTTCATGCATGTGTGCTCATGTGTGTGTACTGTGTGTGCATGTTTGTGTTGTGTGCATGTGTGTATTGCTCGTGCATGTGTGCTCATGTGTTGTACATGTGCATTTGTATGTGTTCATGTATGTATGCCCGTAGGCATGCATGTGTGCATTGTGTATGCATGCTTGTGTTGTATATATGTTCATGTGTGTGTGCCTAGAAATGAGTCCATGTCTTCCGATCACATTTTCAGAGGTGTCCTTGATCCTCCAAACCCACCCCAGTCCATTATGTCACAGATGAAGAAACCGAGGTCCAGGGAGGCCTCAGTGAGTCAGGGGCTAAGCAGAGGCAGAAATCCCTGTTGACTCCTGCTCCGAGCCGAGCACTTGAGCCTGTGACTCAGGGCCCAGTCCCTGCTGAGGAGCTCCAGCTGCCGCTTCAGGCCTGTCTGCTCCCCAGGAGACCTGTGCTGTATCTGCACACTGTCTTGCAGTAAAGGTCCCCAGGCACTGACCGCATCAGCACTGCCAGGAATCCTAGGCAGCAGCCCCAGCAGACCCCAGGGCTGGCCTGAGTGTCCTGTGGAGCCAAGCCCTGGGCCCAACACCATCCATGGGGCTTCAGCTGCTCAGCTAGCTATGGTGCACGTGGCACAAGACCCACAACAGCAGGACCCACGACAGCCCTCAGAGCGATGGTCAGGGAATGGGCGGGTGGGAAAATGGAGCCACGGAAGGATGAGGCCAAGGACCAGCCCAGTCAATAAGACCAGAGGCCTGCACAGAGCCAGCACCAGCTGCACCGGAGACCACAAGAAAAGAGCCCCCAGCACGGGGAGAATCCATGGAGCACATGAATATTTTAATAGCGTTTCACAGAAAACAGCCCTGGGTACCTGACCCCCAGGTGTCTGATTGCTGGAGTGGCTGCATGGTGACCAGCAGGGTACGGAGACCTGGGGCAGACCCAGTCTTGAAAGAACGGTTGGCTCCTGCTTTGGAAACAGAAGCCTCTGCTGAATTCCACCCTGCCACCGGCCCAGGGGCCTCAGCCTCTGGAGCCCATCTCCTGAGTGTGGAAGGGTGACAGTGACACCTGCCTCCTGCTGCTCCACACCTGGCCCCTGGGTGGCGCTCAGGATCAGTGAGTGTTGGGCCCAGTCCCCTTTCCTCTCGCTCCGCCTCCTCCTCGCAGGGCACCTGTGAGTGGGGCCGCAGGACCCCTCGGGAGATAGCGGAGGGTTCGGATGCTGAGCAGGCAATCACCTGCCATGTGGCTGATCCAATGCAATCATTCTATCAGAATCACTGGACTACACAGGGCCAGGCCCTCAGCCAACCTGAGGGTAAGCCGTCACAAACACCTGCTGTTGGGTGACCTGCAACCGGTTACGTCACTCCCGCCCCACCAGGACCAAGTGAGACACATTCAGCTGTGGGTAACAGAAAGGCCAACCCCAGCTGGACTTCGCAAAACCAGAAAAATCCAGAGATGGTTGGACATGGTTCCCTTTCTCAGGGGTTTCCCCAGCTCTGCCCTCTTCCCTGCATGGGCTTTGCCCGGAGGCTGCCACAGCCCAGGTCTGTGCATGACCACGTCAGACCAGGACGGAGAAAGGTCACCTTGCCTACGCTCTCCGTGGGAGGGGAAGCCTCTTCCCAGAGCTGCACTCACCCTTCCTACAGCTCAGCAGTCTGGACGGATCGCCCAACCTGAGTCAGCCTCCATCTAGGGAAACAGCAGGTGCTGACTGCGGGGAGCACCCATCCCTGAACCCACAGTCAGAACAGACTCAGTCCCAAAGCAGCACGGCTACCCCACAGTGGACAAGATGCTGGAGACAGGAGGCCAGGGACATGATCACGAAGCCCACGTCGGAACAGCATGGACCAAACAATGGTTTTGGCCACATCCCAGTTCCCAGATGTCCCAGACAACCCTCACATGCGAGACTATCTTGCCTTTGGTGTTCAGATCTCACACATCTGGGTCTACGCATTTATAGACGCCCTCCCTGGCCCTTGGGAAAGGCTGGCTCAGTCCACAGTGTGCCCCTGGGGTGGTGGCCCCTCCAACCGCCTGGCTTGGGCACTGCTGTCCTCTTTTGCAGGTCGCATCTCAGCCTTTTGAGGTCAGCCTCCTTCTCCTTGCCTTGCCTCTCTGCCCCGTGACAGGGCACGGAGCCCTCCCTCAGATCCTTCCCAGGAATGTAACAGGTACCAGGCCTTCCTGAAAGTTTGGGGCCCTTGAAGGGAACTTGATGTGAGCAACCCTGCTTTCCACAGGGGCTCAGCCTCCTCCTGCCCCAGGAGTGACCTCACCCACAGCAGTGAGAGAGCCCCGAGCATGGCTTTCCCACTCCAAGTCCAGGCTTTAACTACTCAACAGACAGCCAACATCTGCCTCTAAGTCTTCATTCTCTGCCCAAAATATACCTCTTTGGAGCACAATTGGTTGGGCAAATATTCAAGGACATTTGCAAAACATTCCCATCCACGGCCAGGTGGCCTTTCCCTTTGACCCCCATTAAGAACACAGAATTAGCCAGGCATGGTGGCACATGCCTGTAATCCCAGCCACTCGGGAGGCTGAGGCAGGAGAGTTGCTTGAACCTGAGAGGCAGAAGAGCTGAGATCACACCACTGTACTCCAGCTTGGGTGACAGAGCAAGACTCCGTCTCAAAAACACAAAAAAAGAAAAAGAACACAGAACAAGAAAGGCCAGCATTCAGCGTTCACACATTTCCCAAGGTCTGTCCTCTTTCTATGCCTTTATTCTCCTCTCCTATGTCACTTTGCATTGATTAAAAGTTTTGTAAAATTCCTTTTTTCCATCTGTCTTTTTAATATATTTTTAAAAGTATCTCTTTAATAGTATCTTTTTAAAAGATACTATTCCAAGTATCTTTTTAAATTTTAGCAGGCATTGCTGACTTAAAGTCTAAATCTCTCTCCAGAATAGCACAAAATCCTGGTCATCTTTAAATCCCACCTGACCAATGTTTTAGATTGTTTTAAAAGCCATCAAATAGAAGTCCTTTGGTGAGTGTATACTGTTGGTGAACTCCTGGTTTTCGTGTATCTGAAACGTCTTTATTTTGCTATCATTCTCGAGTGATAGTTTAGCTGGGTATGTAGGGAACTGATTGTTCTCTCAGCAGTTTGAATATAGTATCCTGCCTTCTGACTATATAATTAACAATGACTTTACTTCAGCACATAGAATAATTTACTCTATCCCAGGGTTTCTGATGAAAAGCTCAAGGTGCTTACCACTTCCCTCCTCTAACTTGGTGGGACATGAACTCCAAACTTGGTCTTCCCAACACTGGCCAGATTATGAAATGTCTGCCCAGCTCTCAGTCTCTGGCTGTTCCTACTTTCTGGGCTTTCTGGAGTCTTGGCTTGCACATGCAAACTTTAGGGATCAGCCAAGGGTTTCGGGGAAATTTGTGCTAGATTTAGGGGCTCCCCTCTCTGTAGCTTTTTTCTTTTTTTGGCAGCCCTGAACTCTGGCCTCTGACCTCTCAGCCCAACAGAACTACTGTTCCACTTCAGCTCCATCCCGTGTGGGGCAGTCTGAAGAAGGACTCAGAGCAAACCCCAGATAAGCATGGCTCCCTTTTTTGCAAGGGTCATACCTCTTTCGCTCGGGTTTTTTTTTTTTTTTTTTTTTTCATGCTCTATGTCACTTTCCAATGCCCTCAAATAATGGTTGTTTCTATTTTGTCCAGAGTTTATAATCAGCAGGAAGGTTAGCAAAACTAGCATTTTCCAGGACACTGGAAGTCCTTGGTCAAGTTGGTTTAACTTGAAATGGCATCACATAGGGCGTTATAAATTCATCAGAGGGGAGACGGTGCCCGCCATGGCACAGCTTCGAGACCAATGGCAGCTTCCCTCCATGTGTTCTCTCCCAGCCTTTTCTTGCCTCCTTCTCATTAACCAATGCATGGAAAGAACGGGTACCTTTTCCAGGAAGTGAGGAAAGAAACATCTGATTTAGAGAAAACATAACCCACGGAGACACAGATCTGCTAAAACCCATCCCCAGTTTATGCTACTAAAGGCTTCCAGCCGGGGGCGGTGGCTCACACCTGTAATCCCAGCATTTTGGGAGGCCGAGGCAGGTGGATCACCTGAGGTCAAGAGTTTGAAACCAGCCTGACCAATATGGTGAAACCCCGTCTCTACTAAAAATACAAAAAATTAGCCAGGTGTGGTGGGGTGCGCCTGTAGTCCCAGCTACTCAAGAGTTTGAGACAAGAGAATCCCTTGAACCCGGGAGGTAAAGGTTGCAGTGAGCTGAGATTGCACCACTGTACTCCAGCCTGGGTGACAGAGTGAGACTCTGTCTCAAATAAATAATATAATATAATATAATATAATATAATATAATATAATATAATATAAATCTTCCAGGTCTTCCAAGAACAGAAACATGGCCCCCGGCTGTGCATGTGCAGAACCATGGAGGTCCCAGAGTGAGCAGACAGTCGTCCCCAACGGGGGCCGTGCATGTGCAGAACCATGGAGGTCCCAGAGCGAGCAGACAGTCGTCCCCAAATACAAACACGAGTCTGTTCTGTGCAGAAGCTGCCTCCAGCTTTGAAGTGGTGGTTTCTCGTGTCTCCTCATCAAGGATTTGCAGCGACTTGGGGTCCAATCTCCCCCAGGTTCCCATGTTTCCTGAGTTGTCTGTTTTAGCTGTGGTGATGACGATCGACCTCTCCAACCACGGCAGTGGCCTTGGAGGACAATTCAAAACCATCAGGCCCTTAAAGACAGGATGCAGATCTCAGCAGGCCTTGCGTCATTTGTCATCACTGTTGCCATCGTTGTTTTCACCTCTACTTATGTGCCGCAGCAGAGTAGACTTGGAAAACAACGGAGATTGTTCCATGTATTATTGTTAATCAGCTACACTGATTTTTATGCGACTTTCTTTCCACTTTCAAATTCCATCCTGGGGGAGAAAAGTTTCTTGGATCCAGTCCAGCCCCCCTCTGGCGAGATGGTTAACATCTCCACCCCCACAGCCCTGCTCGTGGCAGGTGCAGCCCAGCCCAAGAGGTCGCTATCTGATGATACCTTCCCAAAGGCCCTTTGAGCCACAGGTGTGCACACCTGCAGGGACTCGGAGAAGAGCAGCTTGTTGGCATCTCTGGAAACAAGTTGAACCACGGAGCTGAGTTCGGTTCTGAAATCAAAGGGCAAACAGATAATGACGCATCCCAGGGAGACCGACCACGCTTCAGCCAGGCCTCTGTGCACCAGGGGTACCTTCCTGCCACCCAGTCGTTCAGAGAGAGCCTCCAATGCCCCACCCAGGAACCCACCTCCACAGAATCAGGTGAGCTCATCCCTCCAGATGCTGCTGTGTGCCAACAGCGACCTTGAGAGAAAGGGCAGAAGGGGAAGTCAAAACACAGGACGGCGGAAGACAAAATCCTTGCGGCTGATGGAGTGAAGAAGGATGCACCAAAAACTATGAGAATCGGCAACATGAGGGCCACATCCATGCCGTGAATGAAGTGCCCTGGGCGTGCAGAGGAAGGCGTGAGACTACAGAGGCCGCGGTGGTGTGGGATGGCTCCTCATCTGCTCCAAATGACAAGCACCGCATCCGCTGCTGCCACTGGGTACCCCAGACATGCCTTTGTCTCGGTCATTGCACTCAGCCTGGCCTCATGTGACCGCTGGGTCTTCGCGGCTGGTTCATCCCCATGGTGTGGTCACTCACAACTGGTAACAACTGTAGTCCTTCCAGGTGGAATCTGTGTGTTTAAGACATCACCACGCCCGTGCCACACACAAATGGAGGCCAGTGATTGTTTCTTCAGCACACATGACCCGAGTCAGGGCCTGACCACTCATCTCCAGCAGGTTTAGCCAAATCAACCCTCCCTCCCAGCTCAAAACAGTTTTGGTTTCTATGTTCCAGTCTACGTTCATCAAAGACTGACCGAGGAGTGTCTGTGGACTCAGCACGAAAAGGCTGTCTGACTTTCACCCATTCAACGGAGAAACAGCAGGGAAGTATCTTTTCTTGTCTTTTTTAGGCAGCCTCGGAAAGCTAGAAAACGTAGCTGAAATAATTCCCCCTTTAAAACCTGCCCTGGTGGCGAGCGCACTGTCTTCATTTGACTGCCTCAATAATTAGTCAAATGATATGGGTGCTCCCCCTCGCCGGCGAGCCTCATCTCCACCCGCTTGCATGCTAATTTGCCAAAAAGCTCCAACTGCATTTGCATATTTTTCCATCTAATTTAGCCTGATCGCAATTTAGAGCAGGTGCAGCTCCAGCAGGCAGCTTGAGCAATCAGCCAGGCCCCGGTGGGCTGCGCGGGAACTCATTTAAAGGGCCCCTGCCTGTCGGGGCTGGCACAAACCGTGCTGCAAGCCCATTCCACACAGTGAGGGGCGAGCTCATGGACTGGGTTGGTTGTCCCCATCAACCCCGCCACTTAGTGGGCACTGAGCACCCAGGACCCCTGAAGAACTGCAAGGGTGCCAGGGAATGCCCTCTGCCCTTCATGAGCTCAGGCCTGGGACACCTGAGTGGCCACAAGGCCAGAGTATCCATGTGCTGAGCCGTCTGGGGGCTCTGAGGCCACTGCCCAGCCGTGACTAGCAGCAGAGCCTTGGTAGCAGCTGCCAGCCCACCCACATCCGCTCGGCGGCAGCCTGCGCTCAGCAGAGCCCAAGGAGGCCCTGAAGTCAGCACGGGAGGAGAACCTGGTAACTGGAAACTCGAGGCCAGACAGAGGCACAGTGGCACTCAGCACTGGCATCTGTGAGCCGCCTGTGTTCACACGTGTCTTGCATTTAGCTCACGGGCATCACCCAGCTGCCAGAAGAGCCTGCCTGCCGTGCCCCCATCCAGGACCCAGCCCTCCCACTGCTCTGCCCACCCGCCAAAGAAGACGGCCCCTGAGACCCCCTTTCCCGAGGGCATTCTGGACAGGACCCCTCACCCTGGCCACTGTGCACGTCCAGACCTGGGCTAACATGGGAGTGGATGCATGTCAGGAGTCACAGCATGGAGTGGCAGCAGCTCCAGCAGACGCAAGGCCACCCCTGGGATGCCTCTGATAAGGATGGGGACCCACCATGGGCAGCCCCGAAATACAAAGTCTCCCATCCAGCTCCAGCCACGGCCTGCCCTGGCTAACACTGGACATTTGCCACCAGGGGCCCACAAACGTGGGTGAGTTCCCTGCAAAAACCAAGTACCTAGGCTCAGGGCCACTTTCTTTTCAGCAGCCCACACAGCCGCTCACACCACACTCACACACTCACACACCTCCACACAACCACTCACAGGGACATACACACACACACACTCTCACACACAGCCGCTCACACCACACTCACACACTCACACACACAGCCGCTCACACCACACTCACACACTCACACACACAGCCGCTCACACCACACTCACACACTCACACACACAGCCGCTCACACCACACTCACACACTCACACACACAGCCGCTCACACCACACTCACACACTCTCACACACAGCCGCTCACACCACACTCACACACACACACACCTCCACACAACCACTCACAGGGACATACACACACACACACTCACACACAGCCGCTCACACCACACTCACACACTCACACACCTCCACACAACCACTCACAGGGACATACACACACACACACTCACACACAGCCGCTCACACCACACTCACACACTCACACACCTCCACACAACCACTCACAGGGACATACACACACACACACACTCACACACAGCCGCTCACACCACACTCACACACTCACACACCTCCACACAACCACTCACAGGGACATACACACACACACACTCTCACACACAGCCGCTCACACCACACTCACACACTCACACACCTCCACACAACCACTCACAGGGACATACACACACACACACTCTCACACACAGCCGCTCACACCACACTCACACACTCACACACCTCCACACAGCCCACTCACAGGGACATACACACACACACACTCTCACACACAGCCGCTCACACCACACTCACACACTCACACACCTCCACACAACCACTCACAGGGACACAAACGCATAGTCACTCACACCACACTCACACACACACCTACACACAACCACTCACAGGGACACACACACACAGCCACTCACACCACACTCATACACACACACCTACACACAACTGCTCACAGGGACACACACACAGCCACTCACAGGGACGCCACACTCATACACACACACACACAGCCACTCACACCACACTCACATTCACGCCACACTCACACACACACCTACACACAACCACTCACAGGGACACCCACACACAGTGACAGTCACACCCACACACACACATAACCCCCTCACGGGGTCACACACACCCACACACAACCACTCACAGGGACACCCACACTCACACACACACCTACACACAAGCACTCACAGGGAAACACACACACACACGCACACAACCACTCAAACCACACCCATACACACACCCCTACACACAACCACTCATAGAGACACCCACACTCACACACACACATAACTGCCTCAAAAGGTCACACACCCACACACAACCACTCACAGGGACACCCACACTCACACACGGGGACAGCCACATTCACACACAACCACTCACAGGGACACACCCACACCCACACACACCCATAAACAAACACAGAGACCCACACTCATACACACACAGGGACACACACACACACACAACCACTCAGGGACACTCACCCTCATACCAACTCACTCACAGAGACACCCATACTCGTACACACTCACACATGCACACATACACATTCGCTCACACACACACAGACACACACACACATGCTCATACACATGCACAGGGACTCACACACACATGTTCACATACACCCAATCACAGGGGACCCACAGGGACACACACATGTACGTGGACCCTCATACACACACTCATACACTCACCCCCACTCACAGGGACACCCACACTCACAAACACACACATTCTCACACATACACACCCACGGGGACACACATACGCACTGTGCACATATACAGAGTCATTTGGACACAAACCACAAACCCAGATTCATGAGCTCATGGACATGTGTACACACTCACACATCAGTGAACACACACACAAACACACCCCTCTCGCATGCACAATTGTGCATGCATACACACTACTTGAGGTGCACACTAGTCTTCCCCTCACCGTGAGGAGCCCTCGGCCCTGTGGAGGAACAGCGTGAGTGGCAGCCCACAGCAGGTGGCCAGCGCGGTGCAGGAGGGCGGCTGAGGGGGACGGTGCCTGCGGCCATGGCAGGCATGAGCAGACCCTCTCACGTTCACCTCTGCAGGCAGCCGCCCCCACGGAGGTTCCACCCAGCCTCCTCACTCACCCACCCGTGCTCCTGAATGGGGCATCTCCCCAATCTCTAAGTCACAGTTCCTCCAGCCCCCTACAGCTTTGCCCCCCAGGCCTCCTGGCCCCACCATCCCAGACGAGGACCCCAGCCAGACTCTGGCCACTTCCTGGGAATCAGCCTCGGGGATGACCCACGCCTTTCTGTCCTCCCGGCTGCCTCACCCTCCTGTTCTCACCCTTTGGGCTCAACTTGCCACTCCCACCCTCAAAGGCACACACACACCACACAGGTGCACACACATGCATAAATATACACACATCACACACACCACAAACACTACACACAGGAACATGGACCCACCCATGCACATGCATACACAAGCACCCATGTACACACAGGCACTCACATAGACACACATGCATGCATACACCACACAAACATGCAAATACACAAATCATAAGTACACACACCGTACACAGATACATAGAAATAACCATGCACATCCTCACAGGCACCCACAGACACACATGCACACACACACACCCATCATGCACACACACCATAAACACATGTACTCACCACACACAGATTCACAGACACATGCATACACATACACACGCAGGCACACACAGACACACATATGCACAGACACACACACACAAGGCCAGTTCACTGTGCTCTGGGCCTGACCCTCTCTGAACTGAGAAGGTCATCGCAAAGGACTCATAGCTCTTAGAAACCCTCTTTCCCATCCAACACCCGGGGCAGCCCAGCTGTCTCAGACCCTCACTGACTCACTGTATCCCATCTCAGGGGGTCATGACTCCACTGGGTCTGCCCACCACGCCGTCACCAACAGCCTGACCTTCACAGGGCCCACTGGTCAGCCTGCTGGTGATGTGATTCAGAACCCACTTCACAGGCTGCCTCCACTATCTCTTCCTTCCCCCTCTTCCCCACCCATCCCACGCCCCCCACTCCATGATCAATCCCTGGTCAGACTTTTTAGAGGTGACTATTTGGTTCTATTTACTCTTGCATCCCCCTTTTTGTACCCTGGATTAGGTCACCAAATGAACAGTAAGATTTAGGGCAATCTGACCTGACAATGATGGTAATGATGGTGGTGACAATGATGGTGATGATGGTGAAGGTGATGGTGATAATGAGGAAGGTGGTGGTGATGATGATGGTAACAATGATGGTGATGATGGTGAAGGTGATGATGATGGTGAAGGTGATGGTGATGATGACGAAGGTGATGGTGATGATGAATGTGATGATGGTGATGATAATGGTAATGATGAAGGTGATGATGGTGATAACGGTAATGATGATGGTGATGATATGAAGGCCATGGTGATAATGATGAAGGTGACGGTGATGATGAAGGTGGTGATGATGATGACTGATGACAGTGATGGTGGTGAAGGTGATCGTGATAATGGTGATAGTGATGATGATGATGATGATGGTGAAGGTGATGGTGATGATTATGATGATGGTGAAGGTGATCATGGTGATGGTGATGATGATGGTGAAGGTGATGATGGTGATGGTGATGATGGTGATGATGATGGTGAAGGTGATGATGGTGATGGCGATGGTGATGATGGTGATGGTGATGATGGTGAAGGTGATAGTGATGATGGTGATGGTGGTGGTGATGGTGGTGGTGATGATGGTGAAGGTGATGGTGATGGTGGTGATGGTGAAGGTGATGATGGTGATGGTGATGATGATGATGGTGAAGGTGATGATGGTGATGATGATGATGGTGAAGGTGATGATGGTGATGGTGATGATGATGGTGGTGAAGGTGATGATGGTGAAGGTGATGGTGATAATGGTGAAGGTGATGATGGTGATGGTGATGGTGGTGATGATGGTGAAGGTGATGGTGATAATGGTGAAGGTGATGATGGTGATGGTGATGATGATGGTGAAGGTGATGGTTATGGTGATGATGGTGATGATGATGGTAATGGTGATCATGGTGAAGGTGATCATGGTGATTGATAGTGATGATTGGTGATCATGATGGTAATGATTGAAGATGATGATGATGGTGAAAGTGATGATGGTGAAGGTGATGATGGTGATGATGGTGAAGGTGATGATGGTGATGGTGATGGTGATGATGGTGATGATGGTGAAGGTGATCATGGTGATTGATGGTGATGGTTGGTGATCATGATGGTGAAGATGCGAAGATGATGATGGTGAAGGTGATGATGGTGATAGTGATGATGGTGAAGGTGATGGTGATGACGATGATGATGGTGAAGGTGATGATGTGAAGATGATGATGGTGATGATAGTGATCATGGTGATGGTGGTGATGACGATGATGGTGTTGGTAATGATGCTGATTAGGTTGATGATAATGTTACAACTGATGAATAACTCACTCTGGGTCAAGTAGTAAGCATGCTAAGTATTTAACATCTTCTCATCTTCAGAGCAATTCTATAAGGTGGGTATTATTAGCTCCACTCCACAGAAAACATCAAGACTTAATGATGAGAATCTGCCCAAGGTCCCATAACTAACAAAGATAGGACCCAGGCCTCTCTGACCCAAAGCACATGTGCATCCAGAGCTGTGCTTGGCTGGGATGGAAAGAAGCCCAGCACTGCCTCTAGGACCTGAAGGAGGAGTCTCCCTGCAGCTCCCGCCTGGAGCACAGGGGTGGACACCAGGGACTACTGTTTTCAGAGCCCTTCCAGCACCCTGGGGCTTCCAGAGTTCTCTGCAGGGAGACGCCTCACTTCGGTGCCCAGCTGCCTGTGGAATTGTCTTATCAGGCAAAGATGTCACTGAGAGACCCTGTCCCTCCCACCTTGCCCTGTCCCCATTCTGCCGTGTGCACGGCTCTCAAAGCTGCTGCCCTGGGGACCCACACCCACCTCTCGGCCATTCAGCTTGCTCTGCTGTCTTCACTTGGAACTGTGGTGAGCTTGGGGCTGTCAAGATGTAGCCCGACAACACCACTTTCTCCCTCAGAGGTGGACTCCTGGGCTCCCTCTTCCCTTTTTAATTTCTGTCTGTTCTTTTTATCTAAAGAAAACAGAAGCGGCTTTGAGGTTTTCTGGCCGTGTGGCCACATCCCCATCACGCAGTTCTCAGAGTGTCACAGCTGAGGTGCAGAGCTCCACACTCAGCACTCCCTGCCAGGGAAGTTTGCCCACCTGGGAGCACCACGCCCTTCCCCCAGGTCCTGGGTCATGAAGGGGCCTGGCTGGTTAGAAGCGGGAGAGATGGGAAGGTCCACTGGGATCTTCCAGTGGCACCTATGGTAAAGGAGCCAGCAGGTTCTGGAACCCAAGGGTGCCCTCCCAGCCACACAGCCATCCTGAGCACCAAGCGCCCTCTCATCCCGCACACACAGGGGCAGCCCCACCCTCAGCCCTGCAAGACATTGCATGGGGCGGTCTACATAGTGGGGCAACTCTGGGTGTCTTAGCTAGTTTGGGGGGAGGTGTGCCCCACACCACTTCCTGTGGGGTGCCGTGAGCCCACAGCTTCCACTGGGAAGGGCAGGAACCAAGGGGGCCAATTCTCCTCTCCTCCCCACATGCAGTCAGCTCTGGCCAGGGCAGGGCTCCCAAACAGAGGGAAAGCTGTCCCAGGGCTGCTGAGGATCCCCAAGGTGCCACAGGCCGTCAGGACGATGCCCCCTCTTCCACCTCTGCATCTGACTGTGCTTTCCCCCCACCTCATACCCATGTGTGTTGTGAGCACACATCATGGCGGAGAGAATGCATGCAGACCCCTGGCCAGCGGTGACGCTGCCCTGCCAGGGCCCTGGGAGCAAGCACCTTCCACCCAATGCACACGGGAGACCGAAGGGGAGACCCACCCCCGTGCTCCCCAAACACACGCACTCCCCTGCTCTCACGACAAGCATGTGCTCAAGCGTGCAGACGGCTTCTCCAGGCTGAGTCCCAGTGGCCTGCGGCAGGCAGAAGTGTCCTGCTCAGTCGGGCCATTGGCTCAGTGCAAAACCAAAGGGACGTGGAGGGGGCCAGCAGGTCCTCCCAGAGAGAGGTGGGAAGAGCCTGGGGGTCCACCAGGCCCCAGTGTCCTGAGTTCCTCTATGCCCACGCCCTTTGCAGTGACTCCGCTGCTCCTCCACCAAGAGGTGGAATCTCTCCCGCCCTTGGATCTAGGCTCATCTTGTGTCTTGTTTGGAGGCAGCTGAAGGGATAGTAGCCAGTTCCAAGCCTAGGACTCCAGAGGCCTGGGGCACTGCACTCTCCCCCAGACCCTTGCCTGGGCTGTGAACACACACCCTGGCCAGCTGCTGGAGGATGCAAGGCCACAGGGTGCAGGACAGGCACCCCAGGAGATGGCCGACCCTGAAGTAGAGAGAGACACCAGCTGACCCAAGGTGAACTCATTCATGAGGAAACCTGGTCGAGACCCGCAGAGCCACCAAGCTGCGTCCAACCTCAACTCCTGAGTGCAGAGTCATTTGCTAAATAAACCCTTGTTTTAAGTCACTCAGTTTGGGGGCCGCTTGCTGCCAGCAGTAGCTAATGAAACAAGCAGCTTTCCTGCAGTCAGGGCTGGGACCAGTCACAGAGGACCCAGGAAAGGAGCACACCAGAATGCCCAGGGCTGGAGATGCCGCCTTGCCCCACCGACACTGTCTGCACTTTCCAAGGCTGGGACGTTACACGTACCCTTGCTACGATCTAGCACAGCGGCTCTCGTGCCCCTTGTGGCACTGGAGGAATACACAGAGCCACCATGAATTGAGCTCTTCCTACATGCTCAGACCACAGAGGAGCTCGAGGAATGTTTGGGAAGGAAAGGCTGTGAAGAGGGCACATCCGGCGGCTCAGTTCTCAGAGGAAACCCGCTGGGATTTCCAGGACTCCAGGACTGTCCCAAAGAATACTCTTCTGCCTGAATCACTGCAACAACACAATGGTGCAATCGCACAACCACGCAACAACACAGGCTGTGGCGTCTCTTCCTTTGCACCTTGAAGATGAGAAAGGGCCTAATATTTTATGAGTCTCCCATCCTACCCCCAAGTGCCCTGCCCAGTGTGGATGTGGAGCAGTCAGAGGTCTCGCCTGGCTGATTGGCAGGTGCTGACGACCCTCCTGTCACCTTGCCTGCTCTCCTCCTCCTCAGATTACTGCTGTCTCCATGAGTGACAACTTGACTGAGCAGGCCAAAGCCCCCGACAGCAAAGTCCAAGGTCCTCACGGCCGTGGGCAAGGGGCGAGGCTGCTGCTCCCACCCTGTGCTGACACCCAGGCCCTGCCCTCCTCTGACAGACGTTCAGACCACAGCAACGCTGTCCAGAGGAGAACTCCAGTTCCCTGCAGGCCTTGTGTCCTGAGAACTCCTCAATAAACTAACTCTTCTGATGCAGGGCAAGAGAGCCCTAAATTGGGGCTTAGCCTAGGAGGGTTCTTGGCTTCGCCCAGGAAAGAACTCAAGGCCCAGCCGGTGGTGTTAGGCAGCAGCTTCATTGAAGCAGCCATGCACAGCCACAGAGCAACAGAGGCGCTGCTGCTTACAGAGCAGGGCTACCCCGTAGGCTGTGCACCCAGAAGAGCAGCCCAGACGCAGTTCTGCAGTCATGTTTATATCCACTTTTAATTATAGGCTGATTATGCAGTGATTTCTAGAAAGAGGGTGGTAACTTCTAGGTTGTCAGGTCATTGCCATGGAAAGAATGGTAACTCCTGGTGTTCAGTAGCAATGGTAAACTGACATAGCAGCTGGTGGGCATGTCTGATGGGAAGCTGTTTCCCCCTCATCCCTGTTTTAGCTGGCCCCCAATTTGGTTCAGTGTCCAAGCCCTGCCTCCAGAGTCAAGTCCCACCTCCTACCTCACTTCCTAGGCACCACCTTTCACTGATAGACTCTAAGAGCTGTCTCTGGGCTTAAGAATTCCAGCAAACCAGGTGCTGTCTTCCGGAAGCTTCCTTCACCAGGGAAGCCCTGGCTCAGGCCACAGCCCATGAGGACGGCAGAAAAGGTACAGCTGGAGAAGTTTAGCAGGCAAGGCTTAGCTCAGGCAATAGTTTGGAGTCGGGGGTGCCCTTAGCCTCCTGGTGCCCACAGCCCCAAGGGCAGCATTCACAGGAACTCAGCCAGGGGACCCAGGTGATGGGAAGGCTTTACAAAGGGGGCCCACAGCTGAGGCTCATAGGAAGGGACCCCTCCAGCCTCAAGCACAACCCCTGTGTCCATCTGCAGCTGCACCATGGAGGGTCTCTGGGAAGCTGGCCAAGCCCAGAGGAGAGGATCCCAGAGGACAAGGGGCTTTCCAATGAGGCCCCAGCCTGGGAGGACAGGTCACCGGCCATGGGCTTGATTCTGCCCAGTGGCCACCCACTGCAACCTCTGAGAAAACCTCAGGGCCACTCACGTGTGGAAGTTGGGTCAGATTTCCCTTCACAGAGCTCACAGGGGCCTGCTCCAACTCTCAGACAGCCCTCCAAACACGTCCCTCTGCCTCACTTCCCCTCCCTAAAACAATCCCAGTGACACTCCCTCCCAGGGCTGTGTCCTGCACACCACCAGACTGGAGCAGGCACTGAACAGTGGCCAGGGTTCCCCCTTCTTCACTCCCAGACACACAGGTGTGGCTCCAAGAAGGACCCAGGGGTGTGCACGCTGCCTGTGAAAACCAGTCCACAGCCCCTCTAGGCACGGAGTCCTGGAGGAAATCTGGGTCATTGCCGTGGAGCAAATGCATTTCTACCTGGGGTGTGCATGGTCACACATGCACCCAAACATGGACACACGGGTGTGCATAAGCGCATAGATGCAAACGGTGCATGCTCACACACACACACACATGCACATCCATGCAGGCATATGTGAGTGGAGACATGCAGGCATGTGCTCACAGACACGTGCACACACACGTGCATGCACACTCAGGGCCCGTCGCCAGGGACTGCACCTCAGTAGACACAGCACACGGCGCAGCCCCTCCCTGCTGAATGTCATGAGTGTTTATGGCCCACAGCTCTTTCCTCCCCTGCTTTGTTGAGCCAAAAGTGGGTCTGTGACAACTTTGCTGGGCAACAATCAGTGTTGATCTTGGCCACCGGGGCTCAGATGACAGTATCAGATGACCCGTCTTTCTCTGCAGAGAGCCCTCCTCCTTTCCGTTTGCAACATGCAGTGTGCGTAGGGGTGTGTGTGTGCATATGCTTGCCTGTGTCTATGGGCTGACGCACTCCCTGTCTGGGTTTTGCTGGCAGGAGGCTGAGGATGGGGCATGAATGGAGGGGTTGGGTTTGCAGGATCTTCTGGAGTGGTGTCACCCCACTGCACAGCCTCACCGTAGAAGGGATGCCAGCTCCATCCTGGGCTGGGTGAGGGCACAGGGAAGCCCCAGGAGTCTGGTCCCCAGAATTTCCTATTGCCTGTGCCTGCCCTTCCCGCCTTTCCTGGCCCTGGGAAGTCACCCCCCACACATAATTGTTAAGGTCACAGTTGACCCACTGAATTTCCCCAGCAGCCCTGTCTGGGTATTGGAGTTCCCTCCAGTCACATGGAGAAACTGAGGCCCAGAACATCTGAATGACCTGGCCTTGGACCAGCCTGGGGACAGTGAAGGTGGTTTCCAGTTTACCCATCCTTGAACCAGGGCCATTCACATCAGTAGCACAGTGACATTCTCTAGCACATGTCTGAGCTGCAGGCTGGGCAGGGAAGAGCTGTGGGCGTGGTGGGGGGCCCTTCCTCGGGGTGGGGTCATGACCTTACCCGGCAGGGGGATCAAGTGGAACTGGGAAGGGGCTGTTTCCGGCCTGGCGGTGACGCGGGTGGCTTCCAAAAGGAGTTTCAGGAGATCCGCCAGGGTGGGAGCAGGAACACTGGGGAGGCGCTAGACACAGGACAGGAATCCCGGATGTGGCGCTTCCCACCGGGCGGGGTCCCAGCGGCGCCACTGCCATCAGTGCAGGGACCCTGCCCCTCCCCAAGCCCCTGCCCCGTGAGCCCTCCCTGCACAGCCCCACGGCCCCGCAGCCCACGGATGACGGACTTGCGTAAACCCAAGGGGCTGACTCTCTCCCGTCCATGCAGCTGGCCAGGGAGCAGGGGACCTGGCTCCGGCTGTAGAAGGGGGGAACAGGAGAGGAGGGTAGAAGGAGCCCCCATTTGGCCGTGCAAAATCGGACAGCAGCGCACCATCGAGTCGGCCACGGCAGTGTTCACAGCGCTGGAGCTCAGGCCCCGACCACTGCCCCGTCCCCTCCAGACTTCCAGGGCTGGGCTCTGGGAAAAGCCAGGCTGAGGCGAGGTGAGAAGATGTAGTGGGCCCCCTCCTCACCCACATGCCCTTCCCACACCCCAACTCGCCTTCCCTTGACTGACACTGCCTGGTTCCCGCTTGGAGCCTCAGTTTCCTGGGCTGCAAAATGAATCCATCAACCTGGCTGCTCAGGGATGTCAAAATGTTCACTAAGATCTGGCATCAATGATCCGGGGCCAGGGGACTGTCAGCATTGTTCCCACCCCAGCACCCGCTTCCTGCTGTGGGCGCAGTCTCTTCTCCTGTCCTGGACTCCAATCTGTCCCAGGCAGGGGCAAATTTATGGCCCACCCGCCTCTGGGACTCCTCGCACCCCATCCCAGTAACGGGGCAGCCACCCCATCCCCAGGTCCTCCTGGACCCCAGCCCTGCCTTCAGCCCTCCTGGACCCCAGCCCTGCCTGGAGCCCAGCCCTGCCGCCAGCTGTGCCGGCCTGAGCACCCTGGGGCCTGCAAGCCCAGCTGCACAGAGGAATTGTGGGCCCTTAAGAGTCTGGGAGCCCAGGGCCTTTGGGCCCAGAGACAGATACCCCTGCCTGGCATGGGGGACAGGCCTGGGTACTAAGTGGGCCCACGGCAGGAAGCTCACTCCTGGGCAGGTCAGAATTCATGTCAGTGGCTCTGGCGAGTAGAGATTGCTTCTCATACCCAGGCCAGTACCCAGGTCAGTGCTCCCCAGCGGGCAGGCTTCTAGCCAGCCCCACCTGTCCCTGAGATAAACGCAGAGGGCCCCGAACTCTGGTGGTTACACGCCACTTGCAAGGGTCTGCTAACACCGAGATAAAGAACATATTAATTAGAGATCATTTTACTGCTTTTTATTTATTTATTTGTTTATTTTTGAGACAGAGTCTCACTCTGTCGCCCAGGCTGGAGCACAATGGTGTGATCTCAGCTCACTGCAGCCTCCACCTCCCAGGTTCAAGCAATTCTCCTGCCTCAGCCTCCCAAGTAGCTGGGATTACAGGCACCCGCCACCAAGCCCAGCTAATTTTTGTATTTTTAATAGAGACAGGGTTTCAACATGTTGGCCAGGCTGGTCTCAAACTCCTGACCTCAGGTGATCTGCCCACCTCGGCCTCCCAAAGTGCTGGGATTACAGGCGTGAGCCACCACCCGGCCATTGCATTTTAAAATGGTGAAATTCAGTGCACTCACTGCTTTTGATTCGACACTTGCACAGTGGAGTTCAGCGTTGCTCCCTCACCCTGGGAAGCATAGATCAGGGTCTGCTCGCTCCTGAGCCGGCTCTTTCCAGGCTCTCGGTGGATCTCGGCTTTGGCCTTCCAGCTGACAGTGACCTTGAGACTTTCCCAAGGTCACTGGCCTCTAAGGGATGGGATCCTGGGGCCCCGGGCTCTCAGGTGGAGGTGCGGCTCATCAGTCCCTGGGTATCTGCGGAAGGGTTTGCCACAGCAGCAGCCCTGCAGTGACAAAGAGAGCAAGAAACGTCACCGAGCACTCAGGGACCATTGGTTGCAGGGATGTGTCATCTTGAAATGGGGGTAATAATGCCACTTCCCTGGCAGAGTTCAAGGCCACAGGCATCAGAGTCAACGAGAGGGTCTGTTAGCACCTCTTACTGGGCCCCACCCAGCAGTTTTGGGCTGGTTCAGATTCAGATGCTGGTGCTGCTTGCACAGGGATCCCCTTGGAGAACCACTGCTCTAGGTCATCGGGAAGGCAAATTGTGGCCAGAGCAGGCAGTGCAGGCTGGTAGCTGGGGGGCCCATGGGCCAGAACAAGCCAGCGAGATCCTGTGGTCACCGGACTGTTAGCCCCATCATCAGCCTCCAGTCTCAGGTTCCAGACACGGGGCAGGTTCCAGACACGGGGCAGGTTCCAGACACAGGGCAGGTTCCAGACATCAGCCTCCAAACCTCAGGTTCCAGACACCGGGCAGGACCCTGGAACATCCAGCTCTACCCTTGGTGGTCAGGGGTGGGGCAGTGTCCTAAATCTCGTCTTTCAAGTGAGACTGGCCCTGAGAAACCTCCAGGAATCAGGAGCAGACCCCCCACTTTTCACCTCCTCAGCGTTTCCTCCTTGTCTCCTAACATCCAAGTCCTCAAATCATCCTCCATTCACTCCTTCACTCACTCATTCACTCACTCACTCATTCACTCACTCATTCACTCACTCACTCATTCACTCACTCACTCATTCACTCACTCACTCACTCATTCACTCACTCATTCACTCACTCACTCACTCATTCACTCACTCATTCACTCACTCACTCACTCATTCACTCACTCACTCATTCACTCACTCATTCACTCACTCACTCATTCACTCACTCATTCACTCACTCATTCACTCACTCATTCACTCACACATTCACTCACTCATTCACTCATTCACTCACTCACTCATTCACTCACTCACTCATTCACTCACTCATTCACTCACTCACTCACTCATTCACTCACTCACTCATTCACTCACTCACTCATTCACTCACTCACTCATTCACTCACTCCTCATTCACTCGCTCACTCACTTGCTCCACAGTATTTGTGGAATCCCTGCTTGGTGCTGGGCTCGGTTTGAGGCCCTGAGGAGGCAGGAGTAAACCAGATGGAAGCAAAATCTATGCCCTTGCGTGTTTGCCTTTCTGCTGGGAGGGAACTGACAGGCGGATCCGGCTCATGTAAGATCTGTCAGAGCACATGGATGCGGCACAGATGGGGCTGTGCCGGGAGGGTGCTGCCTGAGATGAGGTGCTCCGAGAAGGCCCTTCGGGCAACGGGGCTAGAGCCTGGCAGCAGGGAGTGAGCTGTGCAGAAAAGCACTCTGAGCAGAGAAACCGTGTGCAAAGGCCCTGGGCAGGGCCAGGGTGGCCACGTGCGAATGGTGAGCCGTGGACAGAGGGGAGCGGGGCAGGTCACACTGGCCCTCGGCAGCCCAGCACCAGCTTCTGTTCTGCTCAGAATCAGAGGGGTCATCAGAAGCTGCCGGCACAGGAGAGTTAGCGGGACTTGACGGCTCCCAAAGGAACAAACACTTCTACAGCGCTTGTGTGTTGTGGGAAACCTTCCGAGCGCTAGGATCTGGGCTCCAACCTTCTAAGCCCATCTGCTGAGTCTGTTCCCTCCCCGAGTTCTGACAGTGAGGGAGTGGAGGCCGAGTTTGGGGGGCGAGTGATACCCCAGGGCAGGCTGAGGTGCCTGAGTGTCCATTTCCCGAGCGTGGCCCCTCCAGAGCGCGTCAGGATCCTTCCGGGTTGCTGCGAAGGGGTGGGCCCTGGAGGACCAGCAGACGAGGCTCTTCTAGGGCGAGTCAGTGTCCCATTTCACAGACGTGGAAACAGAGAGAAGCCAGAGCTCCACACTAGAACGTTGCCCAGACCCATGGCCCCCACGGCCAACCCTGGCTCCTCCCCAGAGTGGGGGGCCTTGGAGAAGAAGGGAGCGGTGCCCCCAGGGAGGATGGGAGGGCGACCCCCAGCCTTGAACCTTCTCACACCTGCCAGCGAGCCTGGCTCCTTGAGTCAAGGTGCCACTATCACAGCAACAGGGTCTCAAAGCCATCCTCAGGGTACAGGCTCCCCTCCCAGGCTGCTGGGGCCAGACCAGAGGCAGGGCTGCCTGTCCCTAGTTCTGCTGTGGAGGGAGTTGTGGCCCCAGGCCCTGATGGAACGCTCTGTCTGCTGCAGCTCGGAAGGGCCTGTTTCCTGAGACGTCCGTCACCCCCTAGGTGACCTCACCCCGGAAGCAACCCAGTCCTGCAACACCCAAGGCCTCACGTAGGGGGAGGAGGCAGGTTTCCAAGGGCACATGGGTGCCAGGCTGACAAATGCCCCTTCTTTCCCCCTTAACTTTGGACTCCACATGCACGCAGGGCCACATCCAGAAACCACACACCCCGCACACCACACCCACACTGGCTCCCAAACGCCCCTCCTTCCCCGGGCCCTTCCTTCAACATTACTCCTCCTCATGCCCAGGGCCCAGCCAAGGCTTCCTTTGCACATAGCCTTGGGGGTGCCCTGAGCAAGGTTCCAGGTCCAGGACCATCTTCCTGGAGGGGAGGGGGAGGCCTGACCCTTGATGTCAGAGCCACTGGTCCCCAGGAGGTGGCCACGGCATTTCCTGGACCCAGGTGAGAGTGCCTGGGGACCTTCAGGTGGTATCGCCTGGGTCATCAGCTGCCCCGAGAGTCTATTAATAGGTGAACCATTGACAGACACTGGGCATCAGGTCATCTGCCAGCAGCCACCAAGGATTGCCATGGAAACATCTAGAACAGAAACACAGGCTTTTCATGTTAGGATAGAGGCTGGGCTCTCGGAGTCAGAAGAGGTGGCCCCTCCCTGACCACCCCAAATGGATGTATCCAAACCCGACTCCTAAAAGCAGAGGATGGCCAGGCATGGTGGCTCACACCTGTAATCCCAGCACTTTGCAAGGCCAAGGCAGGCGGATTGCCTGAGCTCAGGAGTTTGAGACCAGCCTGGGCAATATAATGAGACCCCGTCTCTACTAAAAAACAAACAAACAAAAATTAGCCAGGCATGGTGGCATGCCCCTGTAGTCCCAGCTACTTGGGAGGCCAAGGTGGGAGGATCACCTAAGCCTGGGAAGTCGAGGTTGCAGTGAGCTAAGATCGTGCCACTGCACTCCAGCCTGGGTGACAGAGCAAGATCCTGTCTCAAAAAAAAAAAAAAAAAAAGGAAGGAGCATATGGGGCTTTGGGGTAATTTTTGCAGGTTTCTTCAACAAATGCAATTACAGGGCACTCACTTTACCAAAAAATCAACGATTCACAGAATTTTCCCACAAAGGACCTACCGACCTTGCCCTTCACTCCATGGCCTGTGGTGTCTGACCCTGGCTTGCCTGACCAGTGCATGGCTGCGGCTCCCACCCCAAACCGCCTTCCTTTTAGCCCAGCGCATTTCTGGGCCTCAGTTTCTTCATCTTCAAAATGGGCTGGTATCTGTCCTGCCAACCTCAGAGGCTTCCTGAGAGGAACGTGTACAATGGCGTATGTGAAGCGTCCCCAAATGCAAGGGCACAGGAACTCAGGGACGTCATCCATACTTGTCATGGGTGCAACAGTGTCCCCCAAAACATGCGTCTAAGTTCCAAACCCCAGAACGTGGGCTGGTGACCTTATTTGGAAACAGAGTCTTTGCAGATGTAATTCAGTGAAGCTTCAAGGTGAGATCGTTCTGGATGACAGCAGGTCCTAAACCCAATGACCAATGATTGATGTCCTTTAAGGAGGGGAGAGGACACAGATGGGAGGGGAAGGCGGAGGCGGAGACTGGAGCTCACAGGTTTCCACCCACCGGGAAAGCTGGAGGAGGTAAGAACGTTCACCCCAGAGCCTCCAGAGGGAACACGGCCCGGTAGATACCTTGATTTTGGACTTCGTGCCTCAGAGTGGATTTCTGTTGTTTTAAGCCAACCAGCTTGTGGTCATTTGTCACAGCAGCTGTGGGAAATTCCCCACAGCACTGCTGGATTCCAGCTGGCGCATTGCAGAAACACCCTTTCCGACAGCCACAGGCAGGGGCAGGCAGGAAGAGTGAGCGAGGGGGCTCAGGGGGAGAGCCGGGGCTCCCCGCCTGGCTCCTGGCACAGGCCACACGGCCGCAGGCCACTTACTTAATTGGGTTTCTCATTACCGAGCAGGTAAGAGCACCACGGCTGCCAGCAGGACCCCTGAGCCAGCTCCTGTGTGGAGTGCAGCCCAGCCCCGCACACCCAAAGGCCCAACACTTGGCCATTACCGGCCGTCAGAAATAAGCCGCCAGCTCCTCCGAGGGCAGCCGCTGCCTTTTATCACCACCAGAAAGCCACCGCCAGGGTCATCGCGGGGTCTCAGTGTTCCTGCGAAGGGCAGACAGGATTTGGGGTGTCCTGCCTTCCCACCCCCGTCCTCTAGGTCTGACGTGTCTTCCCCAGGGGGCCCTCTGTCCCCTCAACAGTCAGCCATCCGCAATTCCGCGTCCAAGCCCTGCTTGGAGGCCCGCACTGCTCTGGAAAGCAACGTTTTCGAGCCAGGATGCTTTTGAAATGGATTTCTCTCACTCCTGGCGGAGGTAAAGGCACAGCACTCACAGGCTCCCGGGGGCAGACAGCTCCGCAGAATAACGAGCCACCCCCTCTCTTCACTGCTCCTCCCTCCCGGTGCCCTTGGGGTGTCCTTGAGCTGCTGCATGGCCCCTCCCTCATATCTGCCCTCCCTCATGCCATCTCTGACTTCAGAAGGTAATGAGGGGCTGCAGGTGGCCCGGGGAATGCCAGGGCCCGGGCAGCTCATGTCAAAGGGGCTGCTGAGCGGCACAGGAGGGGGCTCCCCTAAGCTGGAGGGCGCAAAGGGTCTCTCACGGTCAAGCACAAATCAGACACAGAGGGCAGCCGCGCAATGAAGTAACCGCCCGGGGCTGGGCCATGGCCGTGATGGTGGTGTGTGTGCGTTCCCATGGGCTGTGTGAGTGTACGTTTGTGTAGGTGTGCATGTGGGCATTTGTGCATGTGTAGGTGTTATGTGCTTCTGTGTGTCCGTATGTGTCCACATGTATTGTGTGACGTGCGTGTGTACATGTGTGTTTGTATTGTGTGTACATGTGTTTGTATGCTGCGTGTGTGTTTGTGTTGTGCATTGGTGTGCACATGTGTGAGGTGTGTGAGCATGTGTTTTGGGTGTTGTGCATGAGTGTGCATGTGTGTTGTGCATGGATGCACACTGTGAACATTGTGTTTCTATATGCATGTGTTGTGCACATGTGCACACTGTGTGTGTGCATGGATGCGTGTGTATCTTTCCTGCTGTTCTAATGGCAGCAGCCTGCACAGCAGGTTTGGGGCCCGCCCACCTTTCCTGCCCCTGCAAACTCAGTCCTCAGCCCAGGCTCTCAGAGGAAATGCCACAGAGCAGGGCCTTCCGGCCTCCCCAGCAGCCTGGGAGCTGACACTGACGCAGCCTTCGCCCGGCCCCTGTCAGCCTGTCAGCCTTCGCCCGGCCCCTGTCGCGGGTCCCTCCCCTGAAGGGAGACTCCTTTCCCAGTTCCCATCCTGGAGGCCAAGGGCAGAGCGGGAGGCAGGCGCCTGCCCTGCAGAGAGAAGGCCGCCCTGCCCCCAGCAAGCAGCTCCTCGTCCCTCAACCCGCTGCCTCTTCCTCCCAAGCTGGCACTGTCTGGCACCTGTGCATGCATCTCTGTCTCGGCCCCCCTCAGACAGCCACATGCAGCCTTGGCTGGCAGGACCTCTGACCCTGTGACCCCAACACCGCGTCAGCTGGGGCTGCCTGCCAGGGACACTTCCCGCCCTGCCCCACGCCCAGGCCTCTGCGGATGTGGGCGGGCCCGGGGCTGTTCTTCGCAAGAGGCCTCCTAGGAAGCGCTGACCTGGGCCGGAAGCTGGGGGCTGACGTCATTCTGCACGGAGGAGGTCCCGCCAGAGCCCCCGGGGACCCCAGCGCAGCCCTGGCCTTCCGGACGGTGACACCCCCTTTTTCAAGTGATTTTACACACAAGCAAATGAAACCCCAAAACTGCTTATGGTAAAGAAACACCGCTGGCTTCCGGCACGGCTTTTGTGTCTTCCCATCTCAGTCTCCCCTGCTGGACACCAGCTCCCTGGGGGTCAGGGTGGGACTCCCACAGCTCGGCAGCACGCGGCCCACGGGCTCCCGGAGCCAGGCCCTCTGCGGATGTTTGCTGCCGCCGCTTCCCACTGTCTTGAAGGGTGAAGGTGACCTTTAAGGCTGATGTTCTGCAAGTCTCCTGCGGCCAAGGTCCCGGCGGCCAGGCAAGTCCTCTGCTGCCACCTGGTGGTGAGTGTGAGGCACGCTGCTGGTGATTGAAGGGAACTGGGGGCTGGAGGCTCCCTGTGGGCACTGCAGGAGTCTCCCTGCTTCAGCCAACTGGCAAAGACGGGCATCGAATACTCGGAGGGGTCGGTAGATCTGCTTAAAGTCACCCAGCAGGTCACCAGCAGAAAGGAACCAGTGCCTCAGGCTTCCTCAGCGCCTCCCAGTTTTCATATTATGCATAACATTGCAGTAATCATCCGCCCAGCGGTGCTAAGTCCTGGCTTTGGAGTCAGACAGACAAGGTTCACCTGGCCCAAGCCCTCATCAGCTGGGGAACACCAGGCAGGTGACTCCATTTCTAAGCCTGGGTGTCCTCAGCTAACAATAGAAGCGGGCTACAGGCTGCTGTGGAGGCTGCGTGGAGATTGCCGTTACCAGCACAGTGGGCACAGGGCCTGGCATACAGCAGGTGCTCCATTAATGCTTTTCCTGCTGCTGCTCATAATGATGATGACAATGATACTGATGACAATGATGCCCAAGGTGAAAACGGGAGCAGAGGAGAGCGTCCAGTGTCCCAAGCGGTGGGATGTGAGAGAGCCTCCCTGGAGATCTAGAAGTCGAGCCCCGAGACTGGAGAGGTAGCTTCCGGTGAGACTTCTCTCCCCCGCTGCCCCCACCTGAGGAGGTGCCGCTGTCCTGCAGCATCTCCCACTGCACCTGATCACAGGGCTCACCTGGAGGCACCAAAAGCCCAGCTCCCTGGACTCTGCCCCTCCAGACTCTACGTCAGTGGGTGTGAGCGGGGCCCAGGAGGCTGTATTTGCAATGCGCTGCAGGTGGTTCTCCCGGCCTGGCAGGCTTGAGAAGTACTGGCCAATCCCATCTTTGCACGACGGCCGTGTGCCCTGGAGTGAATGGGGCTGGACACTGGCGCACAGAGCTCTCTGGGGAGTGTACCTTCAACCTGAATGCATACCAGGGAGCAGTGGGGCAGTCAGACCACAGGGGAGAAGCAGGGGAGAGGTGATCAGAGCCTCGGCCCTCAGAAGACCAGGCGAGGGGGAGCGAGGCCCAGAGGGCAGAGAGCTGGCAGCGGCGCCCATGGGGAAGGCTGGTGTGCGTCCCAGGCCTGGCACCAGGTAGGCAGAGGTGAGCTTGGAAAGGTGGCAAGGGGAGCAGGCATCCTCCTGGCTTCAGAAGCTCTCCCAACAGCAGCCCATGGGACCCGTGGGGGTAGGAGCAGCCACCAGGGAGACTTGGCAGCTGCTCAGACTCCAGGAAAGTGGCTGGGCACCATGGCCAGAGCTGCACCCTGCATTAAAGCTCACATCCATGTGGCCTCCTGCCCTGGGGGGTGGGGGGGGAATCTGGCTGACTCACCTGTGACTCTGAAGGGGTCTTGGGTGCAGAGCAGCCCCAGGCCCCAGCACAGGCAGCTCCTGAGCCTGGGCCCATTGAGATGACTTCAGGGTGGGAGCCCAGGTCTCCAGGCCTTGCCATTGGCTGGCTGGGGTCTTGCACAAGTCCCCACTGAGCCCCTATCTCATCTGGACGAGGTGGTGATGAGGCTGCTGTCAGATGACTGGCAGCTTCTATCTCGTCTGGACGAGGTGGTGATGAGGCTGCTGTCAGATGACTGTCAGCTTGGTGCCTGCAGGGAGTCGATGTGACCTTGACCTCACAGTAGCCATGGTGACAGTGAAATCACCTGGGCAGCTGTTGCAAGGAGGGTTGTTCCAGAATAGGCCCCAGGGCGGGAGGCGAGGAGACAGGGGCTGTGGCCAACCTGGGATGGAGCCACGCTCTGGGCCCTGTGTGGACAATCTCTCAGGCGTATCTAGCCTACCCCAGACCAGAGGCGAAGCAGCCCCAGGCCCCAGCCTTCTGTGCCCCTGAGTTTAAGAACCACCTGGGTGGGGAGTGACTGGAGATCCAAGGAAGGATGGCACCAGGTGGCCCCAGGAGGGGAGATGGGAGGGGTCACACTGCATGTCTTGGAGGCCAGATGAGATGAGAGCCCCGCCTACCCCCTCCAAGTCCTTCCTGAGCCTGTGCTGCTGGAAGATCCAACTGGGAGAGCAGAGGAGATGAGACAGCCCACCAGCCAGGGGAGTTCTGCCTGGGCTGGCCCCGGTGCTCCGTACGACTCTCCAAGGAGCCTGATCCAGTATCTGGTGAACTGCCCATGGGCCTTACAGACCCTGCCAAGGCCTAGCCAAAGGCTATTTCTTTGGGTCTGAATGCGTTGGTTCCTGCAGCTGCAACACCACAGCTGTAGCTCCAGCGGCAGACATGGCTTCTGGGTCCTGGAGGCCGGGAGTTCAAGGTCAAGGGCCAGTTCCTCTGGGGCCTCCTCCTTGGCTTGCAGACAGCGTCTCCTCCCTGTGCCCCCACGGAGTTGTCCCTCTGTATGTCTGTGTCCTCATCTCCTCTTCTTACAAGGACACTGGCCAGATTGGGCCAGGGCCCACCCCAGTGACATCACTTCAATTTAATCAAAGCCCCCACCTCCAAACACAATCGAATTCTGAGGCCCTGGGGGTAGAGCCCCATAGGATTTTCAGGGAGTCACCTTCCAGCCCCTAACAAGGTCCAGGCAGGACCTGCAGTCGAGCAAGGCTGCAGGCGTGAGTGACAGCTCCATCCACTGTGCAGCCGGTGGGACGGGACTCCGAGCTCCCAGATGTTGGGGTGGGCCTGCCCCCCTGCAATGGCTGCCAGGCTGTGCAGGACAAAGGTGTCTGCTCAGCTGGTCCGGGACAGACCCAGGAGGAGCAGGGAGCCCCAGACACCCCGATTTTCAAAAACATCCAGCCCCAGCCCCAAAGCACAGTGGGCCATTGTTGTTGCCAACCACAGGCACCCCCTTCTGTACAAATGGGGACTCAATGGCACAACAGCCGGGCAGGTCCTGCTGGAGGGAGGAGGAGGGGAGAGTCTAGGGGAGCCACTCCCAGGACTAAGAACACTTCACACCACAGCCCGGCCAGAGGAACAGAGAAAAAAGGGCACGGTGTGCTGAGGGGGGTGTGTGTGTCTGTGGTGTGTGTGGAGTGTGTGGTGTGTGGACTCTGTGGTGGGTGTGTGTGGAGTGTGTGCAGTGTGTGTGGAGTGTGTGGTGTGTGTGTACAGTTTGTAGTGTGTGTGTGTGGTCTGTGTGGAGTGTGTGGTGTGTGTAGCATCTGTGGAGTATGAGGTGTGTGTGTGGAGTGTGTGGTGTATGGAGTGTGTGGTGTGTGTGGAGTGTGGGGTGTGTGGTGTGTGATGTGTGTGCAGTGTGTTGTGTATGGAGTGTGTGGTGTGTGGATTGTGTGTGGAGTATATTGTGTGTGGAGTGTGTGGTGTGTGTAGGGTGTGTGTGGAGTGTGTGGTGTGTGGAGTGTGTGGTGTGTGGTGTGGAGTATATGTGGTGTGTGTGGTGTGTGGAGTGTGTTGTGTGTGTGGAGTGTGTGGAGTATCTGTGGTGTGTGTTGTGTGTGGAGTGTGTGGAGTGTGTGGTTTGTGTGGTGTGTGTGGAGTGTGTGGTGTGTGGAGTGTGGTGTGTGTGGAGTGTGTGGTTTGTGTGGTGTTAAGTGTGTGGTGTGTGGAGTGGGTGGTGTGTGTGGAGTGTGCAGTGTGTGCTGTGTGCGGTATATGGAATGTGTGTTGTGGAGTGTGTGGCATGTAGTGTGTGTTGTATGTGGAGTGTGTGGTGTGTGTGGAGTGTGGTGTGTGTGGAGTGTGTGGAGTGTGTGTGTGGAGTGTGTGGTGTGTGTGGAGTATGCAGTGTGTGTGTGGAGTGTGTGGTGTGTGTGGTATGTGAGGAATGTGTGGTGTGTGTGTGGAGTGTGTGGTGTGCGGATTGTGTGGAGTGTGTGGAGTGCATTGTGTGTGGATTTTGTGGAGTGTGGGGTATGTGTGGAGTGTGTGTGTGGAGTGTGGGGTGTGTGGTGTGTGTGTGGAGTGTGTGGTGTGTGTGGTATGTGAGGAATGTGTGGTGTGTGTGTGGAGTGTGTGGTGTGCGGATTGTGTGGAGTGTGTGGAGTGCATTGTGTGTGGATTTTGTGGAGTGTGGGGTATGTGTGGAGTGTGTGTGTGGAGTGTGGGGTGTGTGGTGTGTGTGTGGAGTGTGTGGTGTGTGTGTGGAGTGTGTGGAATGTGTGGAGTGTGTGGTGTGTGTGGAATGTGTGGTGTGTGTGGAGTGTGTGGTGTGTGGAGTGTGTGGAGTGTGTGGTGTGTGTGGAGTGTGTGGTGTGTGTGGAGTGTGTGGTGTGTGGATTGTGTGGAGTGTGTGGTGTGTGTGGAGTGTGTGGTGTGTGTGGAGTGTGTGGTGTGTGGATTGTGTGGAGTGTGTGGTGTGTGTGGAGTGTGTGGTGTGTGTGTGGTGTGTGTGGAGTGTGTGGTGTGTGTGTGGAGTGTGTGGAGTGTGAGGTGTGTGGTGTGTGGATTGTATGGAGTGTGTGGTGTGTGCGGAGTGTGTGGTATGTATGGAGTGTGTGGTGTGTGTGTGGAGTGTGTGGTGTGTGGATTGTATGGAGTGTGTGGTGTGTGTGTGGAGTGTGTGGTGTGTGTGGAGTTTATGGTGTGTGTGGAGTGTGTGGTGTGTGTGTGGAGTGTGTGGTGTGTGTGTAGAGTGTGTGGTGTGTGGATTATATGGAGTGTGTGGTGTGTGTGTGGAGTGTGTGGTGTGTGTGGTGTGTGTGTGTGGAGTGTGTGGTGTGTGTGTGGTGTGTGGATTGTCTGGAGTGTGTGGTGTGTGTGTGGAGTGTGTGGTGTGTGTGAAATGTGTAGTGTGTGTGGAGTGGTGTGTGTGTGTGGAGTGTGTGGTGTGTGGATTGTGTGGAGTGTGTGGTGTGTGTGTGGTGTGTATGTGGAGTGTGTGGTGTGTGGATTGTGTGGAGTGTGTGGTGTGTGGATTGTGTGGAGTGTGTGGTGTGTGTGTGGAGTATGTTGTGTGTGTGTGGTGTGTGGATTGTGTGGAGAGTGAGGTGTGAGGTGTGTGGTGTGTGTGTGGTGTGTGGATTGTGTGGAGTGTGTGGTGTGTGTGTGGATTGTGTGGAGTGTGTGGTGTGTGTGTGGATTGTGTGCAGTGTGTGGTGTGTGTGTGGAGTGTGTGGTATGTGTGAAGTGTGTGTTGTGTGTGTGGAGTGTGGAGTGTGTGTGTGGAGTGTGTGGTGTGTGTGTGGAGTGTGTGGTGTGTGTGTGGAGTGTGTGGTGTGTGTGGAGTATGTGGTGTGTGTGTGGAGTGTGTGGTGTGTGGTGTGTGTGGAGTGTGTGGTGTGTGTGTGGAGTGTGTGGTGTGTGGTGTGTGGAGTGTGTGGTGTGTGTGTGGAGTGTGTGGTGTGTGGATTGTGTGGATTGGTGTGTGTGGAGTGTGTGTGTGGAGTGTGTGGTGTGTGTGTGGAATGTGTGGTGTGTGGTGTGTGTGTGGAGTGTGTGGAGTGTGTGGTGTGTGGATTGTGTGGAGTGTGTGGTGTGTGTGTGGAGTGTGTGGTGTGTGGATTGTGTGGAGTGTGTGGTGTGTGTATGGAGTGTGTGGTGTGTGGAGTGTGGTGTGTGGAGTGTGTGGTGTGTGGTGTGTGTGTGGAGTGTGGAGTGTGTGGTGTGTGTGTGGAGTGTGGAGTGTGTGGAGTGTGTGGTGTGTGTGTGGAGTGTGGAGTGTGTGGTGTGTGTGTGGAGTGTGTGGAGTGTGTGGTGTGTGTGTGGAGTGTGTGGTGTGTGGAGTGTGTGGTGTGTGGTGTGTGGATTGTGTGGAGTGTGAGGTGTGACGTGTGTGGTGTGTGTGTGTGGAGTGTGTGGTGTGTGGATTGTGTGGAGTGTGTGGTGTGTGTGTGGATTGTGTGGAGGGTGTGGTGTGTGTGTGGAGTGTGTGATATGTGTGAAGTGTGTTTTGTGTGTGTGGAGTGTGTGGTGTGTGGAGTGTGTGGTGTGTGTGTGTGTGGTGTGTGGATTCTGTGGAGTGTGTGGTGTGTGTGTGGATTGTGTGGAGTGTGTGGTGTGTGTGTGGAGTGTGTGGTGTGTGTGAAGTGTGTTTTGTGTGTGTGGAGTGTGTGGTGTGTGTGAAGTGTGTTTTGTGTGTGTGGAGTGTGTGATGTGTGGAGTGTGTGGAGTGTGTGTGGAGTGTGTGGTGTGTGGATTGTGTGGAGTGTGTGGTGTGTGTGTGGATTGTGTGGAGTGTGTGGTGTGTGTGTGGAGTGTGGTATGTGTGAAGTGTGTTTTGTGTGTGTGGAGTGTGTGGTGTGTGTATGGAGTGTGTGGTGTGTGTGTGGAGTGTGTGGTGTGTGGACTGTGTGGAGTGTGTGGTGTGTGGACTGTGTGGAGTGTGTGGTGTGTGTGTGGAGTGTGTGGTGTGTGGACTGTGTGGAGTGTGTGGTGTGTGTGTGTGGAGTGTGGTGTGTGGACTGTGTGGAGTGTGTGGTGTGTGTGTGGAGTGTGTGGTGTGTGGACTGTGTGGAGTGTGTGGTGTGTGTGTGTGGAGTGTGTGGTGTGTGGACTGTGTGGAGTGTGTGGTGTGTGTGTGGAGTGTGTGGTGTGTGTGTGGAGTGTGTGGTGTGTGTGAAGTGTGTTTTGTGTGTGTGGAGTGTGTGGTGTGTGTGAAGTGTGTTTTGTGTGTGTGGAGTGTGTGATGTGTGGAGTGTGTGGAGTGTGTGTGGAGTGTGTGGTGTGTGGATTGTGTGGAGTGTGTGTGTGGATTGTGTGGAGTGTGTGGTGTGTGTGTGGAGTGTGGTATGTGTGAAGTGTGTTTTGTGTGTGTGGAGTGTGTGGTGTGTGTATGGAGTGTGTGGTGTGTGTGTGGAGTGTGTGGTGTGTGGACTGTGTGGAGTGTGTGGTGTGTGGACTGTGTGGAGTGTGTGGTGTGTGTGTGGAGTGTGTGGTGTGTGGACTGTGTGGAGTGTGTGGTGTGTGTGTGTGGAGTGTGTGGTGTGTGGACTGTGTGGAGTGTGTGGTGTGTGTGTGGAGTGTGTGGTGTGTGGACTGTGTGGAGTGTGTGGTGTGTGTGTGTGGAGTGTGTGGTGTGTGGACTGTGTGGAGTGTGTGGTGTGTGTGTGGAGTGTGTGGTGTGTGGACTGTGTGGAGTGTGTCGTGTGTGTGTGTGGAGTGTGTGGTATGTGTGAAGTGTGTGTTGTGTGTGTGGAGTGTGGAGTGTGTGTGTGGAGTGTGTGTTGTGTGTGTGGAGTGTGTGGTATGTGTGAAGTGTGTGTTGTGTGTGTGTGGAGTGTGTAGTGTGTGTGTGAAGTGTGTGTTGTGTGTGTGGAGTGTGTAGTGTGTGTGTGGAGTGTGTGGTGTGTGTGTGGAGTGTGTGGTGTGTGTGTGGAGTGTGTGTTGTGTGTGTGGAGTGTGTAGTGTGTGTGTGGAGTGTGTGATGTGTGTGTGGAGTGTGTGGTGTGTGTGGGGTGTGTGGTGTGTGTGGGGTGTGTGGAGTGTGTGGTGTGTGGAGTGGTGTGTGTGGAGTGTGTGTGGAGTGTGTGGTGTGTGTGTGGAGTGTGTGGTGTGTGGATTGTGTGGAGTGGTGTGTGTGTGGAGTGTGTGGTGTGTGGAGTGTGTGGTGTGTGTGTGGAGTGTGGTGTGTGGATTGTGTGGAGTGGTGTGTGTGTGGAGTGTGTGGTGTGTGGTGTGTGGAGTGTGTGGTGTGTGTGGAGTGTGGTGTGTGGATTGTGTGGATTGTGTGGTGTGTGTGGAGTGTGTGTGTGGAGTGTGTGGTGTGTGTGTGGAGTGTGTGGTGTGTGGATTGTGTGGAGTGTGTGGTGTGTGGTGTGTGTGTGGAGTGTGGGGTGTGTGTGGAGTGTGGGGTGTGTGCATGGAATGTGGTGTGTGTGTGTGGAGTGTGTGGTATGTGGATTGTGTGGGGAGTATGGTGTGTGTGTGGAGTGTGTGGTGTGTGGAGTGTGTAGTATGTGTGTGGAGTGTGGATTGTGTGGAGTGTGTGGTGTGTGGTGTGTGTGTGGAGTGTGGGGTGTGTGCGTGGAGTGTGGTGTATGTGTGTGGAGTGTGTGGTGTGTGGATTGTGTGGGGAGTATGGTGTGTGTGTGGAGTGTGTGGTGTGTGGAGTGTGTAGTATGTGTGTGGAGTGTGTGGAGTGTGTGGAGTGTGTGGTGTGTGGAGTGTGTGGAGTGTGTGGTGTGTGGAGTGTGTGGTGTGTGGAATATGTGGAGTGTGTGTTTGTGTGCGGTTTGGTGGCTGTGGCACGGGCTGTCACTGGGCGTCACAATGGCCGCCCACTCTGATGCCTGTTGCTGACTTTTGGAAAGCCCGGGGTCGGTGCACGTGTTCTCCGTAGGTTCTCGCCCCGGTGGTGGTAGGTGGTCGTCCTGCTGGTGCCGACAGGGTCCCGGTGCCTTCGGCCTCCAGGGTCGAGGGCGCTTTACTTGGCTGAGGGCGCTGGCAGGGCCCACCCGCCATGGCATCTGCTTGCACTGGGGTCCCCTCTGGCCCCCGGGATCCCCCTCAGCGAGCGCAGCAGGCAGCCAGGGCCCCCCAGGCCAAGTCTCCCTCCCCGTGGCGGGGTCTGGCGGGGTCCGGCGTGGCCGCCCAGTGTCTGGTCCCGGGAGGGGACAGAACGAGCTTCTGCCTCCAACTCGGGGCCACGATGGGTTGCCCAGGGGAAGCCGCCGAGTTCCAGACCCTCAAGAGCACGAGTGCCCTTAAAGCCCACCCCGAAGGCAGCAGGACAGCCCCCGCAGACCCCTGAGAGAACAGGACGGCCCCGCAGACCCCCGAGAGAACAGGACGGCCCCGCAGAAGGAGGCCAGGGCAGGAGTCCGCCCCGGTGCCCGCGCGGACAGGGAAGGGAGCCCAGCCTCCCTCTATTCCCCGCAGCCCCTTCCAGGTCTCTCGCCGCCCCCAGCTCTCGGAAGCGCTCCCCAGTCCCTTTCCCATCAGAGGCTCTGCCCCCAAAACCCTCTCCTTCCTGCCCAGTGTGGAGGGAGGCGCTTGAGCTCGGAAGAAGGAAGGGACGCAGGCGACCCCGTCACTCCGAGGCCGCCGGGTCCAACACGAGCAGGAGACCCGATGTCCTCCCTCCGGGCGCCGCCCTCGTGCCCCTCCCGCCCCTCATGGAGACAGCACCAGCAGACGGCGGGTTGCTTGTGTCACCTGCTCTTTATTGACTGCCGCGGGCTTCGCTCTCATGGACGATCCTTGTCGCCAAGAGCGGCACTACATAGAGGGGTTGGAGGAAGATGGTCTGAGAGAAGAGGCCATGAGAGCCCAGACGCACAGAAGCCCCGGGAGGTGTGGGCAGGGCCCGCGGAGGAGGGAGGCTGCAGGTGTGTCGGGAGGCACCTGGCCGGAGGTCACCCCCTCCTTCCAGACCCTCAGCAGAGTTGAGGCGCCTGCACCCCAGGGGAGCCAGGCTGCTATCTAAAGGAGTGTGAGGTGCGGTCACTTCCGCCACTGGCCGGTGTCGGGGTCTGGGACACCCTGAGACCCTGAGCTCTCCTGGCTGCTCTCTCAAACCCTCATTCCATGTGAGAAGGTGGAAAGGAAAAACAGGGAAGCAAAGGCAGACAGACACCCCGCCCTCAGGGTACTCCCCGGATGATGGGCTGGGGCTGCAGGGGAGCCAGCCGAGGCGATGCCTGCTTAGGACGAGGGAGCGGAGCTGGGCTTCTCCTCCCGCGCCACGGGAATGGCTCGCTCATGGGTGGCGTCTAGGCCAGTCTGGATCTTGGGGCCAGAGAAGGTCAGCATGCCGTCCGCGGACAGGGAGCAAGAGAGGGCCGACTGGTCCACGTTGGACGGCAGGCGGTAGCGGCGGTGGAACTCACGGGAAATGTAGCCGTGGTCGTCCTGGAGAGGGTTGGGGGGCACAGTCAGAGGGGCCACTGTGCAGGTGGCTGCCTCGCCCCATGCCAGAGAAGCTGCTCCAGGCCCACCAACCGCAGAAGGTGGCCAGCCTGCAGGGGCTCTCACAGGGGCCGGGTGCAGCCAGCGCATCCCATGACCAGGTCCCCTGGGATTTATGGATTCACGCCCCTGCTTCTCTGGACCTCAGCCTGGCCTCGTGGCCACTTGCCGGGCTATTCCTTGCATGGGGTTGTGTCTTCATGCTCTGTGGCTTCACTCCAAAATCGCAGGATCATTCCGTACCAGGCCCTGCACCTCAGCCAGGCTTCCCCTTCCAGACCCCACAGGACTGCTCCAGCCCAGGTCTCTGCAGCCCCACCTAACGTGGCCAGACAACCCACGCGCTTCCACGTCCCCTGGACGCCCTAAGCCACAGACTCAGCTCCCTGGGCCGACCTCCTCCTCCACTGGGTGCAAAGACCAAGAGCTGGGAGCTCAGAAGCATTTTCCAGGCTGTGCTGGGGCTAAGTGGGGGCTTTACCCGGCCCAGGCGAGGGAGGGGCAGCACATGAGGAGGTCAGGGTCACCCCCCAGCACTGCCTTCTCCAGCCATTGAAAGAGGACCCCGGCCAAAAGAAACCCAGACTTTGGCTAAGAGTTCCACCTTCTGGCCCCTCTGCTCTCCAGTCCCTGCAGGACACTGTCCATCTGTGAGAGCCCGTGAGCTCTTCCCGGCTCTGCCAGGAGATGCAGGTCACCAGGGCCTCCATGTCCCGGCTCCCTCAACACCGCGGAGACCTGAGGCCTCCACCCAAGCAAGAGCGGGGCATCAGGGTGACTGTGGGGAGAAGCTGCCGTCCCACCTACCCAGTACTAGCTGTGGGACCCAGCAGGCTGAGGACCCCCTTGTTCCCCAACCGTGTCCTGGAATAATGAAGACACTGGTCCCAAAGGGCTGCTGTGAGGCGAGGGTGTCAATGCATGTAGAGTATTCCCAGCGGATGCAGCTATGCCGTCAGGGACTGGCCTTCCTCAGGTGGGGCTCATGTGAAGATGTACATTGGCTAGGAGGCGGCCACTAGGGGCACTCCCACTTCCTGGGGTTCTTTGTAAGACTACCCTGGCATCCAGGTGACAGGGATGGAGCTGGAGACGGCTGGGTGCAGCAACCCAGGAAAGGACCCTATCCTAGATCCCTGAGCCACATTCACTCGGAACGGTTACCTCTGTCACTAGGAGGGGCTGGCTGTGCTCAAGTGGGATGGCCCCTCCCTTGGGGAAAAGCCAGGCCTGATTCGGGGGCCCCCGGAGAGTGTCCCTCCCCCAGGGTTGAAGGCCTCGTGCAGGCGCGCAGGCCCGGTTGTGCCCGCCGTGACCCCCTTGTCCCCACCCCCACCTTGCCCCCCTCTCCCACCTCTCAGTGCCTGGGCTCACCTGGCGCTCGTTGTGCTTCCCGTGGATCTCCACAAAGTCATCCTGCACCTTCACAGTGAGGTCCTCCGGGGAGAAGTGCTTCACATCCAGGAAAATGACGAACTTGTCCCGGTCGGATCGAACCTGAAACCCAAATGTGCTATGTGGAGCTACCCAGAGGGTGCCGTCCCTGCTGCAGCTGGCAGAGACAGGGCGGGCCCCGGTTATCAGAACGGGGATGCTTCGGTCACCTGCCGGCCTCTTCTCCCACACGCCAAGTGGGGCAGAGCTTTCGGGGGCCTCTGACTGTCTCCTGGACGGACAGGCACAATCCTCGACCTGTCTCCAAACCCTCGGGCCAGCTGAGGGGCTGGATGCTACTGGTGGGCCGGCTGGTTTGTGCCTATGGTCAGGTGGCTGGTTATAGGTCGGTTGGCTGGTTATGGGCTAGTTGGCTACTGGTTATGGTAGGAGGGGTTGTTATTGAGGTAGGAGGGGTTGTTATGGATTGGTTGGCCCATTAGGCTCAATCGTCTGGCGAGTGATGCTTGGCTGGCTGGCTGGACTCAGCCTGTGGAATGAGGTCACTGCCCTTGGCGTCATGCTGTCTATAGAAGCAGCCGGAGCCTGCTGATAGCCTGCGCAGCTGCCTCTGCAAAAAGCACTTCCACACACTCCCCCTCACTGCCCTGGCTCAGTCTCAGCTCCCTGAGGCATTTTGCGCCCTGGCATTGATGCCTACTGCAGCAGCCCTGGGGAGGACCCTGTTTCTTAGGTGCTGGGTGGGATTCAGGCCCTCCAGAACTACAGACTCTGCACTGCTCACCCGTGGCTCAGAGAGGAGGCTTGGGGGGGCCCATTGCCTGTCCTTTTGGCCTTGGCAGGGCACCTGAGTAAACTTGCCAAGAGCTTTGCTGGCCGTGGGCAGGCCGAGCTCATGGGAGGGGATACTAGGAACCTCCTGTTCTCTGGCTTTCAGGACTATGACCCCCACCTGCTCCCAGGCCTCCGGGACTCAGGAGACCAGCGGAACCCGGGAGCTGGCATTCGCCACCACACATGCCTGGATGGGTTGCTCTTGGGGTTTCCAGTATGTGGCTGGTGCCTTACAAAGCACACATGGGTCATGAGCTGATGGAGGAAAACAAGGGTGGGTTCAGGCTGCTCCCTTGTCCAACCTCTCCCCAGTGCCAGGGGAGGCTCTGCTGCGTGGCTGCAGTGGGGACACAGGCTCTCGCCCAGCCTCTGCAAGGGGATGAAGGGGCGAGGCCACCTGCCTGACGGAGCAAGACCAGAGTCCATGGCTCTCCACCCACCGAGGCCACCACCCTCTGAGCAGCGAGGAGAGGCCAGCACCACGGGCCACGTCTTACCTCAGAGATGCCAGAATCCAGCACGGTGCGGAAGAGGGACTGGCGGTAGTAGGGGCTGATGGTGGACGACAGGAAGGGCAGCAGGTCATACTCAAAAAGGCCCTCGCCGAAAAACTGGTCGAAAAGCCGACTGGGGTAGAAGGGCCCCAGAGTGCGCTTGAACCAGGGGTGCTGGATGGTCACGTCCATGTTCAGCTTTGGTACCACGGGGACCTGGAGGCTGGAAGAAGTCAGCGGGGCCTCTGGGCAGCGCAGTGTGGAGCTAGGGCTGAGCCCTCCCTATATATGCCACCAGCAGAATGGAGGCATTAAGGGATTTCTCTGGAAGGGCATGAGCTCATGAAGAAGGCTGCTCAGTCAGCAGAAATGTGGCTGGGACAAGTGCCCGCCCCCAGCCCCGGGAGGGGCTGCACGGACTGTCCCCGAGGCCTGGACTCAGCTGAGGCCCGCCTGGGCACCCTGGGGCTCCCGGGAGGGCAGACAACCCAAGGAGGAGCTCTGTGCCCCATACTCGCCTGGGGCAACAATGGAGCTTCTCATCTCCCAGTTAGTGGGCAGGGGCTACGTGCCAGGGGCCATGCTAGTTCTCTGCACACCTTGTCCTGCCTGGTGGTCCTCATGGTCGCCAGAGGAGAGAGAGCCCACACCCCTGTTAGACACAGGGGTTAGACACGTCGTCCTCAGTCTCACTGCGCCCAGGCAAGAATGCACTGTTTTCCAAAGCAGAGTGACTCTGTGAACCTCCGTTACGCTCACCACTTATAAAAAGTATGCATGCTTGTAAAAACTCCTGAAGAAGAAGCTGAAAGGTGCCATGATTCCAGCACCTGGGGGAGCCCTGTTGAGTTTCATGCTTGTCCTCCAGCAGTCTGCGTGCCTCCAACAGGAAGACGGGCTGGGCTGTGTGCAGATGAAAGCGCCAGGTGGTGAGCTTCCCTCTGTGGCCCACCCTGGACGCCCAGCCCCATGGCCATCGTCCCCTGTAACGCCTCGAGCTTCTGTGGCATGACCTGCCGTGGCTGTTAGGTTGGGCTGCTCCTGTCAGGGTGGCGACATGTCCCCACGTCCCCGCCACCCATGCGGTCCCGCCACCCACATGATCCTGTTATCCGCAAGTCCTGGTGATTATTTTGCTCCTCGACCCATGGCCCCTGTCCAGTTCTCACTAAGTGTCCAGGCACTCCCAGTTTTGTTTGTTCGTTTTTGAGATGGAGTCTTGCTCTGTCGCCCAGAGTGGCGCCCAGATCTGGCGCCCAGACCATGCAGAGGTTTCAGCTCACTGCAACCTCTGCCTCCCAGGTTCAAACAATTCTCCCACCTCAGCCTCCTGAGTAGCTGGGACTACAGGTGCCTGCCACCACACCTGGCTTTTTTTTTTTTTTTTTTTTTTTTTGTATTTTTAGTAGAGATGGGGTTTCACTATGTGAAAACCCAGGCTGGTCTCAAACTCTTGACCTCAGATGATCCACCTGCCTTGGCCTCTCAAAGTGCTAGGATTACAGTCATGAGCCACTGCACCCAGCTCACTCCTACTTTTAAGTCTTTTGATATTTTGGGGTAAACTTGCCCCGGGGAGCGTGGTCCTCCGCCACATCCCCCCCGCCAGGCTGGGAAGAGGCCGTGCCCCCTCTCCCAGGCTAGCTTTTCTAGTGTTCGGTCCAGGTTGTGGGAAGTTGCTTAGTCCTCTTTGGGCCTCCCAGTTCCTCCTCAGCCTCTAACAGATTCATGCGTGTGGAGTAAGCACACACCCAGGACACTCCCGGGCTTTGCAAATTCATCTCCAGCCCATGTGCTCAGAAGGCCACAAAAGGTCAGACGCCCCATTGTATAAGGATCAGACCTGACACATCCCAGGTGGGATCAGGGCTGAAAGCAGGGCTCCAAGGTGTGCTCCACGGGGCACCTCTGTCGTAAGCAGCACCCAGCACCAGACCCTTCCTTCTGCATTTACAGCACTGTCCGGGGACACAGGATCCCAAAACATCTTGAAATGACAACTTTTGCCCTGCAAGTTTAGAATTCCAGAGAAGCGATTCCCTGAGGTGCCAGATTAAGGTGCAGATAGGAAACGCTGGGGGAGTGATGGGTGCCTCTCCCAAAAGCCTACCCCAGACCTCTGCCTGTGGGTCCTCAGAGCCACCCTGTGAAGCAGGTCCCAGCATCGTTCCCGCTTCATAGACCAGGAAACGGCAGCTTAGAAGGTTAAGCCGCATGCCCAGGTCACTTGGCTTAGAAGAAGGGAAGGAGGCTTAAAGCCACCTTTCCAGGCTGGGGGTCAACATCCAAGCAGTGGCAGGGTCTGGGTGAGGCAGCGGGCAACCCCGCTGTGCTGGCCGCCTATTCCTGGGGCACAGGGAGGGGGAAGAAGAGGCCGCTGGGATGGAAGCCAGCATGCAGCTTGGCCCCGGGGAGGGTCGAGCCAGGCCAGGCGTGCGGTCAGTGCTGGGCGGAGCCATGCTGGAGTTTGCAGCAAAAGGAGAAGGCCATTGTCCTCATCCTGCCTTTATGTACAATGTTGACAGTTTGTCCACCACAATTTTTTTGCATTCATATTTATTTATTTATTTATTTATTTTTGAGATGGAGTCTCGCTCTGTCGCCCAGGCTGGAATGCAGTGGCACAATCTCGGCTGACTGCAACCTCTGCCTCCCAGGCTCAAGCAGTTCTCCTGCCTCAGCCTCCCCAGTAGCTGGGATTACAGGCACACACCACTACGCCCAGCTAATTTTTTTATTTTTAGTAGAGATGAGGTTTCACCATGTTGGCCAGGCTGGTCTCGAACTCCTGATCTCTGGTGATCCACCCACTTCGGCCTCCCAAAGTCATGGGATTACAGGCATGAGCCACCACATCCGACCCATTTTGATTTTTTTAAACATTGCATCTAAACATGATTTAAATACCAGAACACTGAGGGCAGTGTTTTTAGTGTCCCTGACATTTGGCAGGGAGGGAGGAGTGTGCTGTCCTTCACAGCAGGCCCTGCACATGGTCAGTCAAACAGCGGGGACTGCAGGCTGACGAGGTGGCTGAGGCATCAACCTGGGACTGGGCACCAGTCTGGTCCTATGACTGCACAGCTCTGGGCGCCGAGGATGGGGCAAGGTCCTTCAGACACGGGGCAGAGCGAGGTCCAGGCACTCACACCCGTTGTGCTCCTCACCACATGCCGTAGGGCCTGGCAGCTCAGAGGCCGTCGTGGGACGTCAAGGCTCCTGCCACAAGGTTGGCTGGACCTGCAGGGGCCTTCTGAATGAGCCAGGGCCTAAGTCTGCACAACAGAAGCAGGAAGTCCTGGACCAGGGGACAGGGAGGGCTCTAGGGTCCTAGGGGCCCTTTCAAACCCCGAGTTTAGGCGTTGTATTCGTGTCTTGTGGCTGATGTACCAATCACAGATTAGTGACTTAAAACAACCCAAATGTCTTATCTCACAGTTCTGGAGGCCACAAGTCTGAAATGTATCTCATTCAACTTAAATCGAGACACTGGCAGGGCTGGCTCCTCCTGGAGGCTCAGGGGAATCTGTTTCCTGCCTTCTCCGGCGTCTCAAGGCACCTGTGTTTCTTGACTCGTGGCCCCTCCTCCACCTTCGAAGGCAGTGGTGGGCAGTGAGTTCTCTCCCATCACATCCATCTGGCAGTTACTCTCCTGGCCCACCTGGATCATTCAGGATCACCCCCGCCACATCTCAAAGCCTGCTACTTTCAGGATCCTTCACCTCCACTCACTGGCCCGGAGCCTGCTGTGCACACATCCTCGCTCAATGTTCCACCCTGGTCGAGTCCTATCTCTTAACGCTGTGTTAAACGGAGTCCCTGCTTTTGTGGAGCTGGGTAGAGACAAACAAGAAACAAATAAACAAGTACATGCAGGCTGAGGTCAGTGCATCCGCCGGCCAGAGCCCTGCCATTCGCCTGGATTCTGGGGAAACAGGACCCTTTTGCTCTGGACCTGGACTCCTGGCTTTGAAGATGCTGCCTCAAAGCCACAGTGTGCAGGCGGCGGGCAGGGGGAGGTGATGGCCAGTGCACTGAGGGATATGTCTGTGGAAAATGAAAAACCAGAATGAAACCAAAGACAAGTCAGTGTTCTCTTCCTGATTCCCAGCCACTGTCTGTGAAAATCACGTCAGCACAAAATACGCCTCCCCTTTTGCTGGGCTAAGTTCTAGCAATTGCTGCATTCATAGCAGTTGATTCTCGAGGTAGGGACGTTCTATAAAGCTGTGGTGAGTACTGAATTGGTGATGCCTAGACTGCTGAGCCATGGCTCCCAGGGGAGACACAGGGTTAGGGTCCTGTGAGCCTCTGGTCCCAATGTTCTCATCAGCAAAGCAATGCATCATCTGTCTTATGAGTGTTTCTGTGTAAAGATGCTTTACTGAGGCCAGGCATGGTGGCTCACGCCTGTCATCCCAGGACTTTGGGAGGCCAAGGCCGGTGGATCACCTGAGGTCAGGAGTTCAAGACCAGCCTGGCCAAAATGGTGAAACTCCATCTCTACTAAAAATACTAAAATTGGCCGGACGCGGTGGCTCAAGCCTGTAATCCCAGCACTTTGGGAGGCTGAGACGGGTGGATCACGAGGTCAGGAGATCAAGACCATCCTGGCTAACACAGTGAAACCCCGTCTCTACTAAAAAATACAAAAAACTAGCTGGGTGAGGTGGCGGGCGCCTGTAGTCCCAGCTACTCGGGAGGCTGAGGCAGGAGAATGGCATAAACCTGGGAGGCAGAGCTTGCAGTGAGCTGAGATCCGGCCACTGCACTCCAGCCTGGGTGACAGAGCGAGACTCTGTCTAAAAACAAAACAAAACAAAACAAAACAAAATTAGCCAGACACGACGGTGCGTGACTGTCATCCCAGCTACTTGGGAGGCTAAGGCAGGAGAATAGCTTGAACCCGGGAGGCAGAGGTTGCAGTGAGCTGAGCTTGTGCCATTGCACCTCAGACTGGGCAACAGAATGAGACTCCGTTCCAAAAAAGAAAAGAAAAAAAAAAAGATGCTTTACTGAATCTATAAACGTTGATTCACTAACACTGAACTCACGGCCAGCAGCCCTGTAGCTCAGCCTGAAGGAAGCTTCTCTAACACATGTTTCCTCTGTGAGACGCCCTGCAGCTTTTCTTACTTTTTGCAGTTTTGTGTGTTTTGCTCGTGATTTTGCTGTTTAAAGTGTCCCCAAGCAGAGCTGAAGAGTAACCAAACAGTAACCAAAACTGTCTTTGGGTTTCCATTTGTATGGCATATTTTTAGAAATCTTTTACTTTCAACCTATTTGTGTCTTTGAATCTAAAGTGTCTGTCATAGACAGCATATAATTAGATAATGTTTTGAATCTGTTTGGACAATTTCTGCATTTTGACTGAAGTGCTTAATCCACTTACTTAAAAATGCCTCCAAGCCCACAGCTCTTTAGCACTGGGCTTGAGGACGTTTTAAAAAGCAAAATCACAAACAAAACACAGGAAATGCAAAAATCGTGGCACTCAATAGACCTCAAAAAGGACACTGGCTGACCGCATGAGGTTGAAACAAGAGGGCACAGTGTTGCCTTATTCACCCTCAGCCAGGAACGTGTAAGGAGACAGATGTCTCAGCACTGCACGCATCTGTGAATGACCAGGAAAACTCTGCAAGTATTGATTTGGGGGTCACAAATAAATTTTTTTGGTAATTTTTTTGTAGGGACGGGGTTTTGCTTGCTATGTTGCCCAGGTTGGTCTTGAACTCCTAGGCTCAAGCGATCCTCCCACCTTGGCCTCCAAAGGTGCTGGGATTACGTGCGTGAGCCACCGTGCCCAGCCTGCAAATAAATTTGACCAAGTAGGTGTCGTGGACTGAATTGAGTTCCCCCAAAATTCCTATGTTGAAGTAGTAACCCCAGGACCTCAGAATGTGACTGTATTTGGAGATAGGATCTCTCAGGAAATTAAGTTAAAAGGAGGTCATTTGGGTGAGCCCTGATGCGTGTGACTGGCATCCTTATAAGAAGAGGAAATCGGCCGGGCACGGTGGCTCATGCCTGTAATCTCAACACTTTGGGAGGCCGAGGCGGGTGGATCATGAGGTCAGGAGTTCAAGACCAGCCTGAACAACATGGTGAAACCCCATCTCTACTAAAGTAAATACAAAAAAATAGCCAGGCGTGGTGGCGTGCACCTGTAGTCCCAGCTACTCAGAAGGCTGAGGCAGGGGAATCACTTGAACCCAGGAGATGGAGGTTGCAGTGAGCCGAGATCTTGCCATTGCACTCCAGCCTGGCGACAGTCTTGTTCTGTCTAAAAAAAAACAGGGGCGGGGGGGAGAAATCTGGACAAATTCCAAAAAGAGACACCAAGAACACGTGCACACAGAGGAAAGTCCACATGAGGGCACAGCAAGAAGAGGCCCGTCCGTCTGCAAGCAGAAGAAGGAGCCAGCCCCACTGACCCCGCGATCTTGGACTCCCAGGCTCCAGGACTGTGAGGCAACAAATGTCCATTGTTTAAGCCACCCGGTCTGTGGTCCCCGGCACACTGACATCGCAGGGAATTCCCAGATCTGGAATGCATGAGTCATGGGGAGAGACTATATTTCTGTAATCTTCACATTAGCACAGTTTTATTTCCTGCCCTTTTCTAAACACTTACTGAGTGGAAATTGTCCAGTGAACTGCCAGGCATGGGGCCACTCCCGACACTGCAGACGCAGCCACCTGCATTTGCTTGGAGCGGCTTTGAAGGCCGGGTGCAGGTGCACTGGGGGAGGGGTGCTTATCTCCAGCACCGTGGTTCAACATATTTCTGTGCCTAAACGAGAAATTTCACATAACAACAACAGCACTCATAGCTGGGCGCGGTGGCTCAGGCCTGTAATCCCAGCACTTTGGGAGGCTGAGGCGGGCAGAGGTCAGGAGATCGAGACCATCCTGGCTAACCCGGCGAAACTCCGTCTCTACTAAAAAAATACAAAAACTTAGCCAGGTGCAGTGGCGGGCGCCTGTAGTCCCAGCTACTCGGGAGGCTGAGGTAGAAGAATGGCATGAATCAGGGAGGCGGAACTTGAAGTGAGCCGAGATCGTGCCACTGCACTCCAGCCCGGGCAACAGAGCGAGACTCCGTCTCAGGAAAAAAAAAAAAAAAAAAAAAAGCAACAACAACAGCACTCACAAAGAAACCGAGCTGGAATTATTTCAGTTCTGTCATTCTGCATGACCTCTTGGTGTTTTCATTCTGTGTTTCAAATGTAAGACTGTGAAACCGGAGCACAAACGGAGGTGTGGTGCTGAAGTTGAGATGTTAGCTCATGCATGAAAGAATTGGCTGCTTTTGAATATCTTTAACATTGAAATGCATTCTTTTTTCTGTTAATTGCTTTAAAGAATGAATCAAGAAAATCATGATTATCCGTGATTATTACATAACTATCCTGAAAATAATTTTTCAGTATGGAGGATGGAATATTCAAAACCGTGACTCACTCTGGTGTCAAATACCCTGGGGCACCACCGGCCTGGGGCGCCTCAAGCTCCTTGCTGGCGTCCAGCGGCCTCTGGCAGCTCTCCAAGTGTGAGCGGACCAAGGCTGCTTGGGGAGGCCTGGAGCCCTTTGGCTCTGCCCTCAGTCTGCCTCTGAGCCAAAACCTGCAGCCGGCCTTGTCACCAGCAACGCTGGGACCCCAAGGTAGAGAGGATGTAGGAAACAAGGGTCCCCGCCAGGAGGTCTGAAGAGTGAGGTGAGCTTCTTCCTGTGCCTCCCACACCACTGCCCAGTGGCACAGGGCTCCCTGGGGCCTGCCTGGGACAGCCTGCGGGAGCCCGACCCCAGTACACAGGCCCCAGGCTGGTGTGAGCTGGGTCAGGGGAAGGTCTGCCTGGGGACGGGAAGGATCGCGGAGAGAGAGGTCTGCCCAGTAGGCCCCAAGGCCCCTTCCCAGAAGACGCTGACCTCTCCAGGCAGCCTGGCACGGAAGCCAAGGGCCGCGAGTCGAGTGTCTGCCTCCCAGGCCAGGGCTGGAAAGGGTAAGAACAAGGCTGGTCCTGCAGCCTCCCACCTGGGGAGGGCACGGGGGTAGGCAAACAGCTCAGCCCCGCGGGCACACTGGGGTCTGTGCAAACACAGTCACCCTGGGCACGAGCAGCCCTTCCTCACTGGACGTCCCTGGGCACGAGCGGCCCTTCCTCACTGGACGTCCTTAAGCACGGGCAGCTCTTCCTCACTGGATGTCTCTTGGTTTTCCTGGCCTCTTGGAGCGTCACCGTCACCCCTGCCTGTGCCCTGGACCGAGACCCTGGCGAGCGTGACCAGCCCAGGGCAGGCCCAGCCAGAGCGCCCAGTGGGCCCCAAAGGACCCGCCTTGGGTTGAGGGGCTGTGGGAGGGGGTCACTGCAGTTTCCAGAGGAGGCTGAGGGCGGGGGGTGACTGAAGAGACTGTGAGGGGACTCGGGCATCGTCCAAGGTGCCAGTGCCCACCTGGGGTCTCGGTGGCCACAGGGAGAATGCAGGCCGAGTGCCACCACGCGGCTCCATCCGGCCTGACCCTCGGTCCCAGCCCCGCCCAGGGCCACTGCTGCTGGGTCCCCGACACAGATGCAGGGACTGCGCAGGCGGCAGGGTCGGGGGGACGCAACCTCCACACGGGCCCCATCTAGGCCATCTGTACCCTGGCAAGGGAGGCGCCAGCCCAGCATGCCTGGCTCAGCGCAGTGCCAGCACAGGCCCCACCCTCACCCCCCGGGGAAGAAAAAGTAAGACTTTGCCAGAGATCAGAGAAAGAAAAGCCACGTGCCTCCCACAGCTGAGCACGGCGATGGGCAGGGCTGGCCCCTGGGCCCACCAGTCCTCGCGGGGGCCGTCCCACCTGGGAGAGGCCTCAAGGCCATTGGCTGCCTCGGCAGGACCTGCAGCCGAGTGGGACCTGCAGCCGGGGCCTCAGGCCTGTCACAGGTGTGGAGCCGGCTGCCTGAGGACGCTCTGCAGGGTGGGCAGCGCTGGGGATGGCAGGGGGACCGTCCCTCCCGGCCCAGGGGCTGGGCAGGACCCAGTGTGGGCTGCACGGGGCTCCTGAGTGTAGAGAAGGGGCGGGAGGCCAAGGGAAGAGAGGGACAGATGTGTGGGAGCTGGGGTGCGAGGGCAGGGCTCCAACCGGTCTGGGAGCATGTGCAGGGGTGTGGTGTATATTTGATATGTGTGGTGTGTGGGGTGTGTGTGTGTGATGTGTGTGGTATGTGGTGTGTGTGGTGTTTATGTGGTGTGTGGGGTGTGTGTGTGGTGTGTGGTGTATATGTGATGTGTGATGTGAGTGATGTTTGTGTAGTGTTTATGTGATGTGTGGGGTGTGTAGAATGTGTGTGTGGTATATGTGTGGTGTGTGATGTTTCTGTGATGAGTGTGGTGTGTGGTGTGTGTGGTGTGTCTGTGATGTGTGTGATGTGTGTGTGGTATATGATGTATGTGCAGTGTGGTGTGTGTGTCGTTTATCTGTGATGTGTGTCTGTATGGTGTGTGTGACGTGTGTGTCGTGTATCTGGTGTGATGTATGTGGGGTGTGTGTGGTGTGTGTGTGGTTTGTGGTGTGTTCTGTGTGGTGTGTGTGATGTGTGTGTTGTATATGTGGTGTGGGGTGTGTGTGTGTGGTATATCTGTGGTGTGTGGGGTGTGTGTGATGTATGTGCTGTGTGTCCGTGGTGTGTGTGCCTGGGGGTGTGTAAGCCACTGTCTCGGAGATCGTTTTTCTCGAATGTCTCTGCAGATGGAACCTGTCGGGAGGTTTTTCCCGGCCTCTGCGATGGCTCCTCCGCTCCCCGCATTGTTTCCGCGGCCCAGCTTAAGCCTGTCCTCAGCGATTTGCCGCTCCGCTGCACCCGAGCTCAATGCCAGCCCCTCACACAAAGGCGACATTCACTTCATCTAAAGGATTCCCATAACGCCAGCAGTCTGCCCCACAAAGGCCGGTGCTGCAATTTTCCACTCCAGGGCCCCGCAGGGCTCACACACAAATCCGCCTGTGTAGGGCGGATGCAGCTTTGTTGCGGCTCAGCAGGGAATGTGCCTGAGCTAAGCCCTCGCCCTGCTTCCCCTCGAGGTCAGCAGGTTAGACAGGATGGTCCCCCGCAGACCCCCGAGCCGTCCTCAGAGTGGAACATGGGGCCAGCCATGCCCCGCCAGCCCCTTCTAGAACAAAGCCGGCAGGCAGAGTGTGCCACAGACCCCCGAGGCCCTCCAAGGCTGGAGTTAGGTTGGGGAGAGGATCCTCTTTGGGGGGTTGAGAGATAATTGTGTCCCACAGCACACACTGGGCGCTCACCACTGCCAGAACGTGCAGGTCATGGTGACGGGGACAGAGCCAGTGATGCCCCGCCCTTCCCCTGCCAACCAGCCCTTAATGTGCCCATCACTGGGTGTCACTTTTACAGTGGCGGCAAATGCTACTTCATTGAGTTTTTTTTTTTTTTTTTGAGACGGAGTCTCGCTCTGTCGCCCAGGCTGGAGTACAGTGGCCGGATCTCAGCTCACTGCAAGCGCCGCCTCCCGGGTTCACGCCATTCTCCTGCCTCAGCCTCCGGAATAGCTGGGACTACAGGCGCCCGCCACCTCGCCCGGCTAGTTTTTTGTATTTTTTAGTAGAGACGGGGTTTCACCGTGTTAGCCAGGATGGTCTCGATCTCCTGACCTCGTGATCCACCCGTCTCGGCCTCCCAAAGTGCTGGGATTACAGGCTTGAGCCACCGCGCCCGGCCATATTGAGTTTATTTTTATCATGAAAATTTTTACACTGTCTCAAAAGTAGAGACCACGGAACAATGAGCCCTTCACATACTCATCAGCCAGATCCAACAATTAGGAGGATTTTGCCCCCGCTTCCCGCTTCTCTTGGTTTTTTCTTTACTGGAGTATTTTAAAGCAAAGCGCAGACGCCACGTCATTTCACCCCCGCACACTTCAGTTGCCTCTCTTACAAATCTAACATTTCTTTATATAAGCGCAAATTCCCTCTCATGTTTGACAGGATTCCTAACAATGTCTTGATGTCATCTAAAACCTAGTCCCTCGTCAGATAACCCTGATTGTCTCAAACATGTTCTTTTACAGTTGATGTGTCTGAATCATGACCCAAAAAGAAGGTGCTCGCTGCTCTGCTTGTTATGTAGATATCATTTTCTCTGAAATTGCTTCTGCGTTACTGAAAAGGTCATACATCTTCTTCTCTTTTAATATGTTAATACAAAGAACTTTATGAATCAGTTGTCTAATGCTAAACCAATCTCACATGACTGTAACCAACCCAGCTTAGTTACTATCTTAGCTCAGGTTTCCAAGAAGAGGGAGCCTGGGGAGACGTCTGGGTGTGGATGCTTTGTTGGGAGGTACAACCCCAGGGAAGTGAAAGGGAGGTGAAGAAGGGAGGGAGAGTACTTTGCAGAACTGGCTCTTTTCATCTCCAGGTGGCCAAATCTGCTCCAAAGGATGATGGCCTCCCTCACCCCGTCCCCAACTTTCTGATGTGTCTTTCTGGCCCCTTCAGGGAACCATGTGGCAGAGTCCTTGGGATCGGGGCAGCTCAGCCTGAGGCTCCCACCAGGATGGGTGGGGGCACCCCAGGAGCGCTAGACGGGACGGTGGGTTCAGCTCTGTTACGGTCAGGATTTTTCACCCATGCTCTGAATGCAGTTGGCCTGTAAATCTCTCTTGTATTGTCCTTATCTGGTTTTGATACCAAGGTTATAACTGCCTTATAAAACGGGGGGTGGGCCGGGCGCAGTGGCTCACCCCTGTAATCCCAGCACTTTGGGAGGCTGAGGAGGGTGGATGGCTTGAGCACAGGAGTTTGAGACCAGCCTGGGCAACATGGCGAAACCCCACCTTTACAAAAAATACAAAAATTAAATGGATGTGATGGCACGCACCTGTAATCCCAGCTACTCAGGAGGCTGAGGTGGGACGATGACTTGAGCCCAGGAGGCAGAGGTTACAGTGAGCAGAGATTGCACCACTGCACTCCAGCCTGGGCAACAGAACCAGACCCTGTCTCAAATAAAAATAAACAAACAAAATGGGAGGAGAGGGAAGCATGTTTTCTAATTTTCTTTTCTTTGGAAGAGTTTCTATAAAATTGAAACTGTTCTTACTTGTTGGTAAAACTCACCAGTTAACATCTGGGAAAGTTATTTTCTATTTGGGGCTTTTTATTTCCTACTGATTCCATTTTTTAATGGCTATAGGACTTCTGGTTTTTAGAAAATCCTCCTTCGTGTAGGTATCACACTCACGAGCATGCAGCATCCCCCGGGGTGCTCGGATCCCTTGGTGATCTCCTCCGGCCTCGAGATCATGGTGGGCAGTTTGTTCTTTTTCTCATCCCTCTTCTTGTTGATTTGTCTCCACCTTTTTCTTGATTAATTGGGGTGGTTTATCAAATGTATTAGATTTTGGCTTCATTGATTCTCTCTACTGTATGTCGTTTTTTATTTCATTCATTTCTGCTCATATCTTCTTTTTTTTTTTTTTTTTTTGACATGGAGTCTCCCTCTGTCACCCAGGCTGGAGTGCAGTGGTACAATCTCGGCTCACTGCAACCTCCGCCTCCCGGGTTCAAGCAATTCTCCTGGCTCAGCCTCCTGAGTAGCTGGGATTACAGGTGCTCGCCACCACACCTGGCTAACTTTTGTATTTTTAGTAGAGACAGGGTTTCACCATGTTGGCCAGGCTGGTTTCGAATCTTTCTTTTGTTCTTTCCTCTGGATTTATTCTGCTGTTAACGTTTGTAACTCTAACGTGGTTCCTTTGCTGTGGGTTTTACCTTTTCTTCGCTCAGTGTCAGTGTGAAGATGGGTGTTTCCCTTTCTTGCCGAGGCCGCGTCCCACAGGTTTAGCCGGAGATCTGGGGCTCTTCCCACAGTGCTCTGGAGGGAGCCGGGGCTGGCCCTGCAGGAGCCACCGCACAGCCCAGTGAGGGCCTTTCAGACATCCGGAGTGAAGCTGCACAGAGCCTTCGGCAGCCAGTCACCGGGCAAGACTGAACACTCACTGTGTGTTTGTTCTTAGCCCACCTGACCCAGGGATGATTGGAGGCAGGCAAGGGGGGGCTCAAGCCCTGGGCATTCGCTGCGTTCAGAGAAATGAACAGTTCCTAGGCAAGTGCTGGAGGAGGGAGAGGAGCTGTTGACACATCACCCGTGACGGTGACGCTGCTGCTGTCACCACACCAGGGGTGGCCTGAGTGCTTCACCTGAGTGGACCCCGGACTCCCCACAGTCAAAACCACGGCGACCCGGGTGCCGGGAAAGCAACTTCGGCACCGTCCGGAAAGTTACAGGAAGCTCCTGGAAGCTTCCAGAGGCAGAGCCCGGGCTAAGCCCGCCACAATACTGCCCTCCTCGTGTGGTCTGAGCGCGGAACGTCTCCCTTTGCTTTTCTGCACAAAACACCGCTGCGCTGCCAGTCCTCAAGATCCGATCTGCGGTCCTAGCCCACCCCAGGCACTCACTTCCCCTTCAAAGACCTCTGAGCGGACAATTATTTTTCAGGCCCTCTGGAAGGGAACGCTGAGGCTGCCGGTGACAGGCGACATGGCTGAGGGTGTGGGACACAGTGGGTGCTTCGTGAAAGAGGTGGGGATGGTGTCTCCAGGAATCAACCCAGGCTCGCCGAGGAGGCTGGACACCGCTCTGGGCGTGAGGACAAGGCCGGTTTACCTTTGGTTCCCGAGCAAGACGGCCCACCTTACCCCCGCCCCCGGCGGCTCCGTCCTGCCTGGAGGGGCAATGACACAGTGGCCGGGCCTGCGGTCACAAGCAGGCGCTCTCAGATCCAGGCTCTGGCTCCATGACTCCATGTGCCTGGTCAAGGCGAAGGCGCTAACGAGCCCCCCAATCCCCCGCCGCCTGTGGACACCTGGAGAGTGGTGCTTTTGAGGGAAAGCAGGGTGGTGGGCTGCCGGGGGTGTTAGCTCCCCCAAAGGTGGGGATCGAGAGGAGAAGGCAGGTGTGGGGCCTTTGGAAGGTGACCTGGGAAGCAGGAGTGAGTGAGGGGGCGGGAGGCAGGGTAAGGAGCAAACCCACCAAAGGCTCCTCCATGAGAGGGTTGCTGGTGCAGGCAACTGGGGCCGATCTCACTGAGGATGTCAACTATGGCACTCCTGGCTCTCACGTGGGCCGAATGGACCAAAACCCCCAGAGCAGGGAGGCAGGTAGTGCGGCCCCTCGGAGACGGCCCCCTTAAGTTCCGTGGGCTCAGAGGCAGCTGCAGGGCCTCTGTTTTTTTTTTTTTATTTGTTATTTTTTGTACAGACAGGGTATCCCTATGTTGCCCAGGCTGGCCTCGAACTCCTGGCCTCAAGTGATCTTCCTGCCTTGGCCTCCCAAAGCCCTGAGACTACAGTTGTGAGCCGCCACACCCGGCCATTGGAGTTAATTTTTTCACGTGCAAAGATTTCGGTTCTCAGTCAGTGTGGGTCTGCACTAGCTGGGAAACCTGTCCAGAAACTCATCTGTGATGAGAAGGAACACAGCATGGCCCTGGCGTCCAGAACCACCCTGATGCTCAGCGCCAGGCTTCTGCTTTCCTCCTGGACGTAAACAACCTCTCGGAACGCCAGCTGAGACAGGGGCCACCAGACCATGGCGGAAGGAGACGAAGCAAGGCCACCCATAATTGTGTCTAAGCACAAAAGCAAGGTCACTGCATGGCCCACGAAACACTTGGCGCCTCTCCTCTTGCTAAATGAGTGGCTGCTGACCTGTTAGAGAATCCTACGGGGCCGCTGCGCCCTCACCACCCCAATCTAAAACAAACCCCACCTTAGGCCTTTTCCAAGCCACCCAACCCGTGTCCCATAACACCCTGTTACTGAAACGCCCTCAGTTCCCCACGGGGCGAGCAGTCCGGCCCGGTCACCTGCAGGTGTGTGTGTTCCTGTGGCCTCTGGCTGGGGGGTGCCACCGGCGGTCTGCCCAGGGTAACTGGATACCGAGTGACAGCTGGGCACACGGGGCCCTGGTCACACACGGTGAACGATGAGGCAGCCCTGGTCCTTGAGTATGCGGGAGCCAGGGGACCCAGGCCCATCTGCAATTTCCCCTCCTGTTCTCACCAATCAAGCCCCATGACTCCACCAAAAACACCTCTCCACATTGCCAAGTGCGGCCCTCGGCTCCAGGCCTCCTCCAGCCTCCTGGGCGGCTGTCAGCGGGCCACGCCCCTTCTGGGCGCACTGGCTCCACCTGGCCTCCAGGATGCGCGGCCCCCTGCTTCTCCCGCACCGCGAGCTCCTCCGCGGGCTCCTCCCCACCAATGCTGGGGGGTTCCTGGGCTCGGTGCTTGCATCCTCTACTTCCGTCCACACTTGGACCAGCCGGTTGACCTCATCACGTCCTATTTCCTGTGCGCTGGCTCCGCCCTACGCACCCAGCTGGCTTCTCCACGGCTCCCCTTGGATGCGGAGCAGTGTCAGATGCAGTGTCTTAGACCCATCGTGTCTGAAACCGGCTCTTCCCACAGCCTTTCTTATCCCAGCTATCAGAACTTCATTCTTGGCCCGGTGCAGTGGCTTATGCTTGTAATCCCAGCACTTTGGAAGGCCAAGATGGGTGGATCACATGAGGTCAGGAGTTTGAGACCAGCCTGGCCAACATGGCAAAACCCTGTCTCTACTAAAAACACAAAAATTAGCCGCGTGTGGTGGCAGCACCTGTAATCCTAGCTACTCAGGAGGCTGAGGCAAGAGGATCGCTTGAACCCAGGAGGCAGAAGTTGCAGTGAGCCGAGATTGAGCCACTGCACTCCAGCCTGGACAACACAGCAAGACTTCCTTTTTTTTTTTTTTTTTTTTTTTTTAAGAAATGTCCTCTCACTATGTTGCCCAGGCTGGACTTGAACTCCTGGGCTGAAGTGATCCTCGTGCCTGGGGCTCCCTAGCAGCTGGGATTACAGGCATGAACCACCACAGCCCTAACCTCAGGGTGACTGTATTTGGAGATAAAAGGAGGTAATCAACATTACATTAGGTCATAAGCAGGGGGCCCTAATCCAGTAGGACTGGTGTCCTTATAAGAAAAGAGAGACACCAGGGATGTGTGTGCCCAGAGGAAAGGCCCTGTGAGGACACAGGGAGAAGGCGGCTGTCCGCAAACCACGGAGAGAGGACTCGGGAAGAGCCAGCCCTTCTGACGCTTTCATCTCAGACTTTCAGCCTCCAGAACCGAGATAATAAATTTCTGTCATTTAAATCACTCAGTCTGTGGTATTCTGTATGGCAGCCCAAGCAGACTGAGACACACCCCACCCCTGATTTATCAGCTAATTCTGTCACCTCTACCTGCAAACACTGTCCAGACTTTACCCATTCCTCACCACCCCACCACCTTGCTCCACGACACCACTGTCCCCTGGCTGGATGGTTGCTGTTCCTGCCTCCCTGGGTTCCTATGTATGGCCTTGCCTCCAAGTCTATTCTCCACCCAGCAGCTGGGGCAATCCCTAAAACCAGGATTGCATCGGGCCCCTCCTGGGCTCCACATTTTGCCTGATTTCCCTTCTTACCCAGGGGAAAAGCCAAATTCTTTACGGTGACCCGCAGTGCCTTACAGACCCAGCCCCAGCCTCCCCTCGTTCCCAATGCTCCTGCCATACTGGCGGCTTGGGGTTCTCTGAGGCACATGTGCTCTCCTACCTCAGGGCCTTTGCACGGCCTGTTTCCACTGCAGAGAGCTCTTGCTGCAGTTCTCTGCATGGCTGGTGCACTAATTTCCTTGAGGTCTGTACTGCAAACCTGCTGTCATAATCCATTTTGTGCTGCTGTAACAGAATACCACAGACTACACACTTTAGAAAGAACAGAACTTTATTTCTTCCCAGTTCTGGAGGCTGAGAAGTTGGCAGGTGGGCCTTCCTGCTGTGTCATGCCGTAGCAGAAGGTGGAAGAGCAAAGAGAGGGCAAGAGAGAGGGGGGACCCGATGCACCCTTTCGTAAGGAACCCAGCTTCATGATAACAAACCTACTCTCGCGATTATAGCACTCATCCCTTCATGAGGGCCCCGCCTCTCACCGAGTCACCCCAGGGCTGAATCACTCCCATTAGGCCCACCTCCCAACACTGTGGCCTTGGGGAATAAGTTTCCAACTCAGGCTTCTTGAGAGAAGCATTCGAACCACAGCACCCACCTTGTGAGTGACGCTGCCATGGCTCACTATGGGCAGAGTGTGTATCCCCACCCTTCTGACTTGTTGCTTGACTTGTGACTTGCGTTGAGCAACGGAGTGTGAGCAGATGTAACTTTGGCCATGTCCAGCTGAAGGCGTTCAATGTGCGTGCACGGTTGAGCCCTGCACCTTGAGAAGGCTGTGCCCACGTAGACACTGTTCCCTCTGTCTGGACCTCAGAAGGGTAACACATGGAGTGGGCCTAACCCAACCCAGTGCCTGAGACGGAGCCACCCAACCAAACTACAGACCCAAGAGAGTGGGTGGAAGCCGCTGGAACTTAGGGGTGTTTGTTATGTAGCATTACCATAACAAGAGCTGACCAGTGCGTGAGGACTTCCACACATCTCATGCCCTCCTCTCCTCTGGCAGTTCTTTTCCTCCTGAACACACATTATTCTCTAACATTCAGTATAGTCAGTCCCCTTATTTATCTTGTGTATGGTCTGCCTTCCCTACTAGAAGGTAAGTTCCACGAGGGCAGGAATTGTCATCTCATTTGTTCACCACTGTATCCCCAGTGCTAAATGGGAAGACGCATTGAACACAGATTGTTGAATGGATGGATCGATGGATGAATGAATGTGGTGGGTCTGAGACTAGAGCAGATTCCTAGGAGCAATGGGAACACTTAAGAGGAGCCACCCACCCAGGGCTGGAGATTGGGGCAGATGTGTCAGGAACACATCCAAGCAGAAACCCTAGGTGGCCACACTGATTCAGCAAATGAAGGTTCCCAGAGAACTTACTCCCTTCACCAGAGTGAACGCAGCCACGTAGAATAGGTAGGGCTGGGTGACATTAACAAGGAGAGGGCGAAGGTAAGATAGTGTGTGAATTACCCGAGATGCACACCAGGCCATCAGGATGCCAGGAATAACTCTCTCCCATGCGTCTACTGTTCAAGCCACTTCCATGTGAGTGCCGGAAAAATTAGAAAGTAGCTATGTTTTTATTAAGTACCTACTGTGTGCCACACTAGCTGACTGGATACAGCTATAAAGAAGACAATTCCTGACTTCAGGGGGCTACATTCCCATAGGAGAGTCTGGCAAGCAGACAGACTCTGTGACAGGCAGGGAGGAGCAGAGCCAAGAAGAGATATAAATATAGATATTCAGAAATACATATAGATATCGATATCAATAGTGGTGGCTGGCAAATCCAACATTTGTAGATGAGCCAGCAGGCTGAAAACTCAGGCAGGAGTTGAAGTTGCAGTTTTGAGGCAGAATTTCTTCTCAAGAAACCTCATTTTTGCTCTTCAGGCCTTTGATTGATTAGACAAGGCCCACCCACGTCATTCAGGATCTCCTCCTCTACTCAAGGTGGACGGATTGTAGATGTCAATCACATGCACAGGACACCTTCCCGGCAACACTTTGCCTCGTGTTTGAGTCCCTGGGGACTGGCGCCTAACCAAGATGACCTAAAACTGACTGTGACATGGCGGTGATGGTGGCAAACAGCGTGAATGCACTTAATGCCACAGAACTGTGCACTTAGAAATGGTTAAAATGGTAACCTTTACATTACATATATTTAACCACCTTTTTTTTTTTTTGTGAGACAGTTCCACTCTGTTGCCCAAGCTGGAGTGCAAAGGTGTGATCTCAGCTCACTGCAACCTCTGCCTCCCGGATTCCAGCAATTCTTCCACCTCAGCCTCCTGAGTAGCTGGGATTACAGATGTGCACCACCACGCCCAGCTAATTTATTTTTTTTTGAGACGTCCTGGGAAAGGACCTTGGCCACTTCTTTTTTTTTTTTGAGACAGGGTCTCACTGTGTTGCCCAGGCTGGAGTGCAGTGGTGCGATCAGAGCTCACTGCAGCCTCGACCTCCTGTTCCCAAGTGATCCTCCCATTTCAGCCTCTGGTGTAGCTAGGACTACAAGCACACTTGGCTAATTTTTATTTACTTTTTGTAGAGATGGGGTGTTGCTATGTTGCCCAGGCTGTTCTCAAACTCCTGGCCTCAAGCAGTCCTCTGGCCTCGGCCTCCCAAAGTGCTGGGATTACAGATATGAGCCACCATGCCCGGCCAGACCTTGGCTACATTAAGAGCTCTGTCCGCAGAGCTCATAGTCAAGAGGGGTCTGCACCTGTCTCCCAGAGATACATCGGCCAGAAGGCAGACTAATCAGGAGAAGCACAGAATGAGGTGACACCGTTTAAACTGGTGCCAAAATCACAGGTGGATCCAGTGCATCCTGGCGTGACCTGGTGGACACCTCATGGTTCTGTTCTGTTTAGTTCCATGATCACCTCATTGTACCGGGCCCTGGGACACAGAGAAGAGGTCAGTGGCACGGTGTCTGCCCTAAGGGGCTTCCGAGTTTTACAGAGTTGGAAGGGCCGACCTGAGGCTGGCCCAGCAGGCAACAGGAGGATCTGCCGGAGAGCCAGGAGCTGCCTAGAATGCCAGACATAGCACTGGCTGCTCACAGGCCTTCGCCTGCCAAGGGGACTATAGTCACTGCCGCTGGCCCCCACGTGCATTAGGATTTGCTAAGTCCCAGGTGCAAGAGGAAACCACTGGGAAGCAGAGGGACAAAGAGGGCTCGGTATCACTAAATCCAAGGGACATGGTGCTTTTTTAAAAGTATTGTTTGAACTGTGGTAAAACATGTATAACATAAAATTTACCATCATGACCATTTTTAAGTGTACGGTTCAGTGGCATCAAGTACATTCCAGTCTTGTGCAACCATCCCTGACATCCAGTCACAGAACTCTTCATCTTGCAAAGCAAACTCTGTCCCGGTTCAACACTCCACCCCTGTTCCCCGTCCCCCAGCCCCGGCACCACCATTCTGCTTTCTGTCTCTGTTAATCTGGCTCCTCCAGGGCCTCATCAAAGGGGAGGTCACCATACTTGTGTGTCTGTGACTGGCCTCTTTGACTCAGCCTAATGTCGTCACCCTTAATCCCAGCTACTCAGGAGGCTGAAGCAGGGGAATCGCTTGAACCCCGGAGGTGGAGGTTGCAGTGAACTGAGATCATGCCACTGCACTCCAGCCTAGGCAACAAGAGCGAAACTCTGTTTCAAAAAATTAAAAAGATGAGATTTGGGTGGGGACACAGCCAGACCATATCACTGGGTGACATAATGAGACCCTGCCTCTAAAAATAAAAATAAATTTTTAAAAAACCACAGGGGCTGACTGCCAAGGTCGGGGAGCCCCAGGGGGCTGGCCATGGTGGGGGAGTTCATAAGAGAGGAGGGTCCTCGCTGCTCCCGGCCACCCTACAGCAGGTGTTCCCACATCAGTATCCATGCGTGTTGATGAGTTTGGGCACAGAAATTCAACTGAGTGCCACCTCATTCACACTTGCATCCCCAGGGACTGGCGCACAGAAGCGTTCAGGAAATCCATGTGTGCACAAATGGGTGTTTTTTGATTTCCTTGTTCCAGGAGACCCGGACAAAAAGGAAGAGAAAGTTCTAGCCAGATGGACACCAGCAGACCATCATCTGAAGTCCAATCTGGGAGTGTCAATCTGTTTTTTCCCACCTGCCACCCCCTCTACCCACCCGTAGAGGTTGTTTGACCAGGGCCACAAGCACCTCACACCTAGCGGACACCCCAGGGGCTTCCGGAACTCCAAGCTCATAGTATCTTTGTCTTTCCAATGTGGAAGTCCACCAGCTCCTGCCATCCCAGAACAGGCTGTTTCCTTGGAGTTCATGCAGAGAACCTCAGAGCTGGGAGGAGGCGAGAGCCCCAGACCACACGTGACCAAGGTCCCACCGTGAGACTGTCAGGAACGGCAACTCCCTGTCAACCGCCCATGCTCTGCTCTTTCTGTTCTCTTACCCAGGCTTTTCATTCCTCTGAGCCTCAGTTTCTCCAACTATAAAATGGAGATGAAGGCAATGACCACTCACCTAAACAGCACCACGGCTGCTGGAGGCAGGACGGTCCGTGGCCTGCAGAGGAGGAAGCTGAAGAAAGAGCGACTGAGGAACTGGACCTCTGAGGGCTCAAGGTCGCGCATGGCCTGGGGTGGCTCTGGGAGTCGGAGGGAGGCAGCTGGCTCCATTCTGGCCCCTGATCCATAGGACATCCTCCCCTTGCTGGATGGGCATGCAGACTGGCCACCTTCACCCAGTCACCCCTGACACAAATGCCCACAGCCTCTTCCAGCCCCTACTGAGAACCTACACAAATGGTCTCAGAGGAACCACGGCCCCGAAACTTCCACAAAGCTACCGGCATGGCAGCTCTCTCAAGCCACTGTGCACGCCACCAGCTCATTCTATCTGGCTCACCAAGGACCCTCATTGGATGGAACTGTCCACACCACCAGCTTATTCAACCTGGCTCACCAAGGACCTACATTGGGTGGAACTGTCCACATCACCAGCCTGTTCAACCCGGCTCACCAAGGACCTGCATTGGGTGGAACTGTGTCCCCCAAAGCGATGTCGTCAAGTCCTAACCTCAAGACCTATGGATGTGATCTTTATTTGGGAGTGGGGTCTTTGAAGATGTAATGAGGCTAAGATGGGGTCACACTGGAGAAGGTGGGCCCTCATCTAATGACTGGCAACCCTGTAAGAAGAGATAAATTTGGAAGCACATGCACAGAGAGGTCGTGTAAACATGGAGGCAGAGGTAGGAGTGAGGCTGCCACAGAGCAGGAGCTCCAAGGCTTCCAGCACCCACCAGCAGCCGGCAGAGGCGAGGAAGGGAACACTCCTAGAATCTCACAGGGGGCGTGGCCCCGCCCACACCTGGAATTCAGACTTCTGGCCTCCAGAGCCATGACAGAGCATGTGTCTATGATTTAAGCCCCTCATTTTGTGGTACTTTGTTGGGCTGCCCTGGAACACTGATGCAAGCCTGGATTCGTCCATTTTCCCACTGCTATAAAGAACTTCTGGCCGGGCACAGTGGCTCAAGCCTGTAAGCCCAGCACTTTGGGAGGCCGAGGTGGGCAGATCACGAGGTCAGGAGTTTGAGACCATCCTGGCCAACATGGTGAAACCCCATCTCTACCAAAAATACAAAAATTAGCTCGGAGTGGTGGTGCATGCCTGTAATCCCAGCTACATGGGAGGCTGAGGCACGAGAATCACTTGAACCCAGGAGGCGGAGGTTGTGGTGAGCCGAGATCACACCATTGCACTCCAGCCTAGGTGACAGAGCAAGACTCTGTCTAAAAAAAAAAAAAACTTCCTTGAGACTGGGTAATTTCTAAAGCAAAGTTTTCATTGACTCAGAGTTCTGCATGGCTGGGGAGGCCTCAGGAAACTTACAGTCATGGCTGAAGGGGAAGTAGGCACCTTCGCGGCAGGAGAGAGAGAGCAAGAGCGAGCAAAGGGCAAAGAGCCCCTTATAAAACCATCAGATCCCGTGAGAACTCACTCACTATCATGAGAACCGCATGGAGGAAACTGCCCCCAGGATCCAATCACTTCCCTCCTTCAACACATGGGGATTACAATTCAAGGTGAGATTTGGGTGGGGACACAGAGCCTCACCACATCACAGCCATTCTGCCCTCCCTGCCCTGCTTCAAGACCTGGAGTGTTTCTGAGAGTGGGCCCAGCACAAGGAGGAGGTGGGTCAGGACACTCAAGTCCTGGTCCACCTCCCACTCACAGCTGGGGTCCTGGCCAGTGACTCCATCTCCCTTTCTGCTGTCTCCTTGTCTATAAGACAAGGGGCTGGGTCAGCCACGTCAAGGTCCCCTCCAGTTCCATGTTCCCGGGGGCCGAGCAGGTCCTGGGCCTTGTTCCGTGTTCCCGGGGCCGAGCAGGTCCTGGGCCTTGTTCCGTGTTCCCGGGGCCGAGCAGGTCCTGGGCCTTGTTCCGTGTTCCCGGGGCCGAGCAGGTCCTGGGCTTTGTTCTGTGTTCCCAGGGCTGAGCAGGTCCTGGGCCTTGGTGTCGCAGAGCCCAGCATCACAGACATGCCCACCCTGGAGAGGCACCGGGACGTGCCTTTGCCACATCATAAGTTAGGCAGAAAGATGTGTGGGATGTGGCCCTGCCCCTGGTCAGGACAGTGGACACATGCGAACACCACACAGACACACCCTGCCCCAACACTGCCCGGACCACCTGGGTGGCTTCCTGAATGGCGAGGCGTGGTGGGCATTCACGGGTCTGCCATGCACCCCACCTGCAGGGCAGGTGTCCAGCAGACAGCAAGGGCTGAGTGACAGGAGACAGGACGGCCGCCAGGCAGGCCAAGGTGGGGCCAAAGGCAAGGGTGGCTGCTCGGCTGCGGGGCATGGACACTCAGCCTCTACTTCCTCCTGGGGTGGCGAGGGAGGGGTGAGGGAGGGTCAGACCGGATGTGATCATGCTTCAGAACGCGTGGGAAGTCCTGGGAAGGAGTGGAGCCTGCTTCAGCTGAAGGGACAGAGGCAGGGGCCAGACAGAGCGCCAACCACCTGAGACCCACACAAGAGATGGTATGGCGGGTGGGGGTACCGCCTGGTAAGGGCTGGGGGAGAGGACTGAGGAAACCCTCCCTCCATCAACATGCCTAGGAGCCCTGCCAGGTGAGAGCCCTGTGGTTCCTGGATGACTGTGGACCCCTCACTGCAGCCCCTCAGCCCCTACCCAACCTGCCCCCAGGAGCAGCACGGCTCGGCACCAGCATCTCCAGCTGGCAGCTGCCCCACTGGGATCCCCCAAATGCCCTGCAAGCCAAGGTGTGCAAGCCCTGCACACCGAGGGCCGGAGGGCAGCCCCCGTGCTGTGTTCCAGATGGAGGGAAGGATGGGGAGGGAGGAGCTGCACTGGGGAGGGCTGCGCCGGTCACTGCCAGGGAGGGAAAGCCTCCGCACCACCCCTCTTATCCCCCCATCCCCCATCCCCGCAGCCTCCCAGCAAGGTTGTGGCCCACAGCAGACGCTCCCCACAAGGTAGAGCCCGGTTTCCACACCTGGAGCAGCTGCACCTGGAGGTAGGGCTCATCTCCAGACCTGAGCAGCTGCCTGCCCCAGGACAGAAGCCACCACCCACAGCCAGGTGAGGCCATGTGGCCAGTCCTGGTCAATGGACTGAGCGTGAGGGGATGTGCGCCCAGCAGCAGCGACTACCGTGCACTGAAGGCCAGGGCCACTGGATTGGGACAAATAAATACAGCAGGTCCTCAAATCCCATCGTTTCATTGTAGGGAGCGTTGAGGAGGTCTCCCCACGTCCACGTGGGTTTTCTCCAGGTGCTCCAGTTTCCTTCCACATCCCAAGTGCACACCTCAGGCTCACGGCGTGCCTACATGGGCCCAGTCTGAGTGAGTGTGGGTGTCCCACGGAGGCCCGTCCTATCCAGGGCGGGTGCCCGCCTTGGCCCTGAGCTGCCGGGATGGGCCCTGGCCACCTGCCACCCTGAACTGGAGAAAGCAAGTTGGAAAATGAGTGAATAAATGAATACAAATTATTATCAAATACAAATTATAAAGCCTACGGTAATCACACAAACGCATGACAACAAACGCCGCGTATGCGGGCGCTCGGGGAGCCGCCATACTCACAGTCGCTTGTCTTTTAGCTGTGCGGTGGGAGGAGGTGCTCCCAACAGCTTATGCTTTGGAGACATTGATTCCTTGATTTCACCACCACCCCTGCCACCGCCGTCACTCGCGGGCTTCCCAAACATTGGGTAGATAATTATCTCCCTTGTTTGTATTAATCCTTCCTATGCAGGTATAGCTACCTCTACATGTAGGGATAGCTTACATTTATTTCAATGCTTAATATCAGAAGTGTTTGGGTCTTTAGAAATTTGGTGGTGTTTTTTGGTTTATTTGTGGGGTTTTTTTGGAAATACGGTTTCGCTCTGTCGCCCAGGCTGGAGTGTGGTGGTGTGATCACAGCTCACCACAAACTTGGCCTCTGAGGCTCAAGCGATCCTCCTACCTCAGCCTCCAAAGTAGCTGGGACCATAGGCCCACAACACCTTTCCTGGCTAATTTGGGGGGTATTTTTTGTAGAGATGGGGTTTCATCATGTCGCCCAGGCTGGTTTTGAACTCCTGGCCTCAAAAGATCTGCCCACCTCAGCCTCCAAAGTGCTGGGATTATAGGTTTGAGCCAGCATGCCTGTTCTGGTAATGTTTTGATAACAGAAATATGCCTTAGGAATGCTTTTTTTTCAGAGTTTCACTCTTATTGTCCAGGCTGGAGTGCAACGGTGCGATCTCAGCTCATTGCAACCTCCGCCTCCCGGGTTCAAGTGACTCTTCTGCCTCAGCCTCCTAAGTAGCTGGGATTACAGGCACACGCCACCATGCCCGACTAATTTTGTATTTTTAGTAGAGATGGGGTTTCTCCATGTTGGTCAGACTGGTCTTGAACTCCCAACCTCAGGTGTTCTGCCCACTTTGACCTCCCAAAGTGCTGGGATTACTGGTGTGAGCCACTGTGCCCGGCCTATGCCATAGGAATTTAACTCGTGTTTATATCAACTAGCCTGTGGTAAAACTGGTTTCATTATATGTTGTCTTGCTTAAAGTCACAGTTTCCAGGAACCTGTGATGAAATGGAGGACTTACTGTATGCCGTTATCTGTTTGAAAGAAATGGTAAGCACCAACCCAGGGCCCCTGTTTCCATGGGGCCTAAGACGAAATGCCCAAGGTAAAGGCGATGGCTTCCATCTCCCAGTCCCCCAAGCCTGTCTGATCTCCAATACTGGTTCTCTGTCCTGTGCAGTACCCCTTGGGAAGCATTGACTTTCTTCTCCCCGTCCAGTGATCCCAAATAATCATCTCTGTAGTTGGAGAAGCAGAGAATTGGACTGAGCCTTCACATTGCCTAAAAGCCGGAGAACTCCGCCCTCTAGTGTCCGTCGCCACAGCAAGTGTGGCACCAGGTTCCATTTCCAAAGTGGAAAGACGGTGCCTTTAAAGATGTAACCCCAACGGAGGTCAAGGTCTGAAAGGGGCAAATTCTTTCCACGACTCCAGCCTGATAAAGACACCCACAACCCTCTCGCCATTTGCAAGATTTGATCCGAAAGCAGTTTCTAACAGCTGCCAAACTAAAATGCCTTAGAGACATGGGGTAACCAAGTTACAAACGCACGTTCCATTTGATGCAGCCATTCCCCCTCTAGAACTGTTCCTACAAATACAGAGTTGCACATGTGCAGTCACCTGTGCACAAGACTACTGTTGCAGCTGTTGGTGTTAGTGAAAAACTGACACTCCCTAAATGTGCACTGTGGAGAGTAGGTGTACCAGCCTCTGCTATGTGGAACAGCCTACAGTGGAAAATGTGCACTGTGGAGAGTAGGTGTACCAGCCTCTGCTATGTGGAACAGCCTACAGTGGAAAATGTGCACCGTGGAGAGTATACGTGCCAGCCTCTGCTGCGTGGAACAGCCTGCCGTGGAAATTGTGCACCGTGGAGAGTATACGTGCCAGCCTCTGCTGCGTGGAACAGCCTGCCGTGGTAAATGTGCACCGTGGAGAGTATACGTGCCAGCCTCTGCTGCGTGGAACAGCCTGCCGTAGAAATTGTGCACTGTGGAGAGTATACGTACCAGCCTCTGCTGCGTGGAACAGCCTGCAGTGGAAATTGTGCACTGTGGAGAGTGTACGTGCCAGCCTCTGCTGCGTGGAACAGCCTGCCGTGGTTGAAAAATGAGGAAATCTGCACACTTGTGTTCGCAGCAGCATCGTTCACAACAGCCAAAAGGTGAAAACAACCGAGACGTCTACCAACAGGTCAATGGATAAACACAATGTGGTCTCTACATGCAATGAAATATTATTCAACTTTAGAAAGGAAGGGGTTCTGACACATGCTACCACATGGATGAACCTTGAAGACAATATGCTCAGTAAAATAAAACAGTCGCAGGCTGGGCACAGTGGCTCACGCCTATAATCTAAGTTTGAGACCAGCCTGACCAACATGGTGAAATTCTGTTTCTACTAAAAATACAAACAAACAAACAAACAAAAACATTAGCTGGGCGCAGTGGTGCATGCCTGTGATCCCAGCTACTCAGGAAGCTAAAGCAGGAGAATTGCTTGAGCCCAGGAGGTGCAAGTTGCAGTGAGCTGAGATAACATCACTGCACTCCAGACTGGGCGATAGAACAAGATTCTGTCTCAAAAAAAAAAAAAGACAGTCACAAAAGGACAAATGATTGTACTTGTCTGAGTTTCTTAGAGTAGTCATACGCATAGAGACGGACAATAGAATGGTGGGTGTCAGGGGCTGAGGGAAAAAGGAGAACAGGCAGTTAGTGTTTAACGGGGACGGAGTTTTGATTTTGCAAGACAAAAATAGTTCTGGAGGTTGGTGGTAGCGATGGTTGTGCAACAATGCAAATGTGCTTAATATCACTGAACTGTACGCTTATTAGTAAAATGGTTAAGATGGTGAATTTTACGTTATGCGTATTTTACCATTAAAAAATCAGGAAATGTCTTTGCTATTGTGGCACACACAAAAAAAGAAATAGTTTTCGTATCTCCTTCATCCTGGAGATACGGAAATATCTCCAACTTATTACATAAAAATAAAGTAGAGAACAACGTATGTATGGTGTGCTAACATTTATGCCAAAACAGGAAATATATATGCAATTGCTTGTAACTACATAAAATATCTCTAGGACCCGCATGAAACTGGTCACATTGGCTGCTCCTGGTGAGGTTGTAGGAGGCCAGGCACCGAGCCAGCAGGGGACTTTTCGGTTATTTTTATTTTGACCTGTGAGAATGTATTAATCACACATACAGTAAGTAAAATAAAAATGCCATTTTGGGAAAGAATAAAGCCATTATGGAAAGCCATAAATATGGGCTGCCTGCATACAGGCAGTTATAATGGTGGTCCAGCTCACCATTATTCTGCTGGAAATAAAACTGACCTATATGGACCCCAGGTGCAGACCTGTTATGAACTGAGTATTTATCAACATTAAAATGTTGAAACCCTAACCTCCTATGGTGTTAGGAGGTGAGGACTCAGAGGTAATAAGGCTATGAGAGTGGGCCCTATAATGAGGTTAGTGCCTTTATAAGAAGAAAGAAGAGAGCTTGCTCACTCTCTCTCTCCTCGCCATCTGAGGATACGATGAGAAGGCAGCTATCCGCAAACCAGGAAGAGAGACCTCACTAGGAACAGGACTGACCAGCGGCTTGGTCTTGAACTTCCAGCCTCCAGAACTGTGAGACATCAATTTCTGTTGTTTAATCTGTGACATTTGTCACAGAAGTCCCAGCTGAGGGAGACAAGACCTTAAGTCTTCTTAGGGGTTTAACTACATGGTCTGATCAATTACAGATGCTAATAAAACACAAACACCTTCCTTTTAAAAACTGAGACTCACTTGCTAAATGATTTCCCTGTGAGATCTTGTGATAACCATTCATGTGTGATTACATGGAAAGAACATGAAAGTGAGAGCCAAGCCGGGCACAGTGGCTCACACCTGTAATCCCAGCACTTTGAGAGGCTGAGGTGGGCGGATCACCTGAGGTCAGGAGTTCGAGACCAGCCTGACCAATATGGTGAAACCCTGTCTCTACTAAAAATACAAAAATTAGCTGGGCGTGGTGGCGCATGCCTGTAATCCCAGCTACTCGGGAGGCTGAGACAGGAGAATTGCTTGAACCTGGGAGGCGGAGGTTGCATTGAGCCGAGATCTCGCCATTGCACTCCAGCCTGGATGACAGAGCAACACTCCATCTAAAAAAAAGAAAAAAAGAAAAGAAAAAAGAAAGAAAGAGCCATCAGAACACGAGACTGCCTGCGCTTTGGGCAGCCAGAGAGACGAGCGTCTGTCTCCCTGGGGAGGTAGAGTTTACGGCTTTCTGCAGACAATGGCAGGGGGGTTGCGTTTCATGTCATGGACCCACAAAGTTGAGGGTTTCAGAAGGGACCCCGGGAATCAACTAGTCCAAACCTCGTTCCACAGATCACCAAACCAAGGCCCAGACTGAGAAAGTGATGGTCTGAAGTCTCACTTGGCCCTCACAGCACAACAGGCCCACGCTGGGCACTTCATAGCTTTATCAAATATTTTCCCAATAACACCCCAAGAGGCAGGCACACTTACTATGTTAGTCTATTTTCTGTTGCTTATAAACGGAATATCTGAAACTGAGTAATTGATAAAGCAAAGGAATTTATTTTACTGAAATGACTTTGGCAGCTGAGAAGTCCAAGGTCAAGAGGTCACATCTGGTGGGAGCCTTCCCACCGGCCACACGGCGAGGGGCTGCGCATGCCAACATGCTAGCTCAGAGGTCTCTTCCTCTTCTTATAAAGTCACCAGCTCCCCTCCCATGATAACCCATCAATCCGCTAACTGTGAATGAATGAATCCATGCATGAGGGCAGGGTCCAATCACTTCTCAAAGGCCCTGCCTCTCAATATGGCCACAGTGGGGAGAGTCTCAGCATGAGTGTTGGAGGGCACATTCAACATAGTACATATTATCCTCATTTTACAAATGGGAGGCCTTGAGAAATTAACTTTTGTGCCCAAGGTCTCAAGCTCTTCCCATGGCAGAGCCGGCATTAAGCCCAGGTCTGCAGGGTTCCAGAGCCCAGGCCCTAAGCCCTTGTTTGCCCTGATTCCTCACACATTGCCTATTGTTATCCTAGACTGGCTGAGAAATGGCAAATCCAACATGGAGCTGCTGGCCTCACACCCCTGACACCCCCGTTACTCACCACTGCTCTTCCTCTCTCCCTTATCCTGCATGTCCAACCCCCCAGCAAGGGCTGCACCTCCATCTCCTGCCCCCTTCCCTCCACCTCCAGCTTCCACCCTCGCCCAGCCTCCACCCTGGGCCAGCCCCCACTTTCTGTCCCCTTCCCTCCACCTCCAGCTTCCACCCTCGCCCAGCCCCCACTTTCTGTCCCCTTCCCTCGACCTCCAGCTTCCACCCTCGCCCAGCCTCTACCCTGGGCCAGCCCCCACCTCCTGTCACAAGGATCACCCCTTGCCTGCCTTCTCCCTGCTGCCTAGCCCCCAACACTCTAACCTCTAGTTTTTTTAACAGCTTTATTGAGAATTAATTCACATACAATAAAGCAGCCCTTTTAAGTGTATGATTAAGTGGTTTTTAGAATATTCATGAAATTGTATATCCAATACCACTATCAAATTCCATCTTCGAAAAAGAGACCCCAGGCCACTAGCAGTCCCTCTCATCCTCCCCTCCCCCAGGCTGAAGCAACCACTCATCTACTTTCTGTCTCTATAGATTTGCCTGTTCCTATATTTCACAGAAATGGAATCTTAACGATATATGGTCTTTTGTGTCTGGTTTCTTTCATGGAACATAATGTTTTTGTCGAAGTTGTAGGTACCAAAATGAATTTTTTTTTTTTTCCTACATGGAGTTTCGTTCTTGTTGCCCAGGCTAGAGTGCAAAGATGCAGTCTCGGCTCACTGCAACCTCCGCCTCCAGGTTCAAGCAATTCTCCTGCCTCAGCCTCCCAAGTAGCTGGGATTATAAGCATCCACCACCACGCCCCACTAATTTTCTTTTTTTTTTTTTTTGAGGCGGAGTCTGGCTCTCTTGCCTAGGCTGGAGTGCAGTGGCCGGATCTCAGCTCACTGCAAGCTCCGCCTTCTGGGTTCACGCCATTCTCCTGCCTCAGCTCCCGAGTACCTGGGACTACAGGCGCCCGCCACCTCGCCCAGCTAGTTTTTTGTATTTTTTAGTAGAGACGGGGTTTCACTGTGTTAGCCAAGATGGTCTCAATCTCCTGACCTCGTGATCCACCCGTCTCGGCCTCCCAAAGTGCTGGGATTACAGGCTTGAGCCACCACTGCGCCCCGCCACTAATTTTCATATTTTAGTAGAGATGGTGTTTCACCATGTTGGCCACGCTGGTCTCAAACTCCCGACCTCAAGTGATCCTCCTGCCTCGGCCTCCCAAAGTGCTGGGATGACAGGCGTGAGCCACTGTGCCTGGCCTGAATTCACTTTTGTCAGACCCAGACAAAATAGGTGTGGGAAAGTCGAAAGCAGTGGGGGCTCACACTCAGGTGTCTGAGATGACTGTTTCAAGGACTTTCCTAAAACCCTTTCGTGTTCTTCGCACATCTCCTGCTTTGATAAGATCATCACCAGACATCGTTGAGGACGGCAGTGACTCAGGTAAGATGCTCCTGGAAGAAAACCTGCCCAGGAACGGCATCTCCGCCAACGAACTGACAGCAGCTCTGGCTTTAGACCTCTGGGATCCACGGACTCTGTAAGCAGCTTACGTAAATCTCTTTTTGCCAATAAAAGCTCTCCTTACCCTTCCCTCACCAAACGCCCTGGGGGCTTGCCATTCCATGCATTCTGGATTATCATCCTTATTTCTCCTCCTGAGCAAACCCAATGTGTATGGAGGTAATTTTCTCTTGTGCCTTTTTTCGCGTTGACATGCTCAAGGTTCGCCACGTTGCCGCAAGCGTTGGCACACCATTACTTCTTAGGGCTGGAGGTTACTCGTCGTACGGACGGACCACACCTTGTTGATCCACTTATCAGGTGAGGGATTTCAGGCCGATTCCACATTTTGGCTGTTGTGACTAATGCTGCTGTGAAAATTCTTGTACAAGTTTGTAGGGACATATGTCATACTCTACTTCTGAGACTTTTAGAAACATGAACTGATCTCAATTCTCCCCTTGTTCAAATGCCTGGCAGTGTCCTTAGAATGGTTTCAGGATGACATCATGCTCCATGCCACAGCCCACCAGATCTGGGCCAGGAGCCCTCCCCAAACTCTGCCAGCCTCACCTGGCCCTGGGCCCCCACCAGCCTCCGGGCACAGTGGTCTGCTCGCTGCTCCTCCACATACAGCTCATTCTCCACCTCCCACCCCGCCCCTGCCGACCCCGGGCCTTCACTCACTCTCAACTCTACACCTTTTCAGGGCCACACCCTCAACACCACAACCGCAGTTGCTGCACCATCTGGGCTGCTCAGGGCCTCCGAGTGCCATGCATTCTCTCCACAGCTCTCAGCACCGTCTGAAATTAGTTCACTTCTTTTCCTATTTTTGGCTTCTCTCTTCTCCTTAACCTGGGGTCCCTGAGGGCAGGGGCCTGGTCTCATTTGCCCTGGTAACCCCAGTTCCTCAGGCGGCATCTGGTTTATGGGAGGTGCTCGAGAAATATGCAATGGATGAGTAAACAAAAGACTGAGCGACTGGAAGCCCCAGAACCCGGGCCCAGCAGAGCATCTTTCCATAAAGCACCGGCCTTTACAAAAGCCTGGCTGTTCACGGACTACCATGCCTGGTGCGTCTGGGTGGGGCTTCACTGGCCTGGTTGGTGGGCTGACACTGATTTTGGGGTTTTCTCTATATCATCAGAGCACATCTCTGCTCTCACAGAGGAAGACAAATTCCTCCTTAGGTCTGTAAGATTTTTAAGACTTTTTTTCTTTTTTTGAAACAGAGTCTCACTCTGTCACTCAGGCTGGAGTGTAGCGGTGTGATCTCAGCTCACTGCAACCTCAGCCTCCCGGGTTCAAGCGATTCTCCTGTCTCAGTCTCCCGAGTAGCTGGAATTACAGGCGTGCGCCGCCACGCCCAGCTAATTTTTGTAGTTTTAGCAGAGATGGGGTTTCACCATGTTGGCCAGACTGGTCTCAAACTGCTGACCTCAGTTGATCTGCCCATCTCAGCCTCCCAAAATACTGGGATTATAGGCGTAAGCCACCGTGCCCTGCCTGTAAGACTTTGTAATACTTAATACTAGGTTATGTGTGCCACCAACATGTACACATAGTCACCTTTTTCTTCTCCTTTAAGTAAAAAATGAGAAAGAACAGACACACAGTACGGGGTTTGAGATGGAAAACCGCTCTGGCCGGTAGCAGCATCGAAGGCACAAAGCAGCCGTTGGTTCCGCCAGGATCCGTGCCTCTGCCGCTGAGAGAGCCCATCCCCACATCCCAGCAGCTCCAGACGCCAGCTTCTGCCAGCTCTCAGGAGTGTTTTGCTCCTGATCCACTTCTGTGTCTACTTCCTGATGCGCTGGCTCCAGCCCAGCCGACACGCACGGCTGCAGAGAGATGGCTGTCACATCGGTTGCTCAAGCAGTCAGGGGCCAAGTGGGATCCTGGCACTGGGGAGAACTTTCACCACAGCGATGGAGCTAGTCTGTGATTCCGCTTGAAAAGCCACCTGCTGGGCGGTTTGTCTACTCTCAGTCAGGCACCTTCACGCACCTGCAGTGGAGACAGGTGGGCCTTGTTGATGTGGGCTGTCCCGATGCACTGGGCTCTGTGCTCCAGCGGGCTGGCCCAGGCACGCTGCAGCAGTTGGCAGAGCTGAGAGAGGAAGTGTGCAGTCCCCAGCAGCTTCAGCTCAGGGCTGGCCTACAGTCACGTCTGCCACACCACTGCTCAAAGCCGTTCTCCTAGATGTACCGCACTCAAACAGGGGAAACAGATGCCACCTCTTCAGGTGAAGAGCTGCAAAGTCATCGATTTAAAGAGCAGAAAACTCAGCATCATTTCTTTCTTTCTTTTTGGGACAGGGTCTTGCTCTGTGGCCCAGACTGGACTAGAACTCCTGAGCTCAAGTAATCCTCCTGTTAACAGACCAAAACGGAGGGTAAACCACCTATGCTCATGTGCCAGTAACAAGATGCAGATGAACTGGGAGAGAACGGAGTTTTTATTTCTGTAACCAGTTACAGAGAGAAGGCCTGGAAATTATCACCAGAACAACTCAAAATGACAGCGTTTTCCAGAACTGTATACCTGCTAAGCTCTATGCCTACGCGTCAGTGTGCGTTCATCTAAAGACGTAAGTGATTAACTTCTGATCTATAACTAAGGTCTGAGTCCTGAGGACCTTCCTCTGGAGCCTCAGTGAATTTAATTAATCTAGCTGGGTCCAGGTGCTGGGGTGATCACCCGGATCTGGCCTCCTGCTAAGTCATGGAGGTTTAGGGAGTTCCTTTAGTCTCCAATAAAGCTTGTTTGTGGAGGCCTGGGGAGCTTCTTCAGACCCCCCAGTAAAACTTGTTTAATCCTAAATGGGTCCTGTTGAGAATTCCTTTGTTATCTTGTCGTGCTTTAAAGCCCAGGAAAGGCCTGGGCAAACCTCTTGGTGGGCTTTTGTTACGTTCCAGCCTTTGTGTAAGGGCGCTGGCTCTTTCCGCTTTTAGTATTTAACTTAACCACTTGGTCAGTACTGAAACAGTTGTTATGGAGGCCTGCGTTAGTGAGACCTGGTCTGCCACACCCCCGCCTCAGCCTTGCAAGTAGTTGGGACTATAGGTGTGTATGACCACAACCAGCTGCGAAGTCCTATTTCTAAGGTGCATGGAAACAGTGAAGAGAAAATTAAGGCTATTTTTGCAAACAAAACATTCAAATGAACCATTTACAGCAGAATAAACAAATAAAAGCAAGTACTATAGATTGCATAGCCCCCATCAGGGGTCTGAGGTAGGACTCCAAAGGCAAATATACTGATATTCCTGCAGCCAAATTCATCATGCTAAGTGGAACAAATATCCCATAAACAGGATGACAGCTTGCTTCCAGCTGATTTATATGGTAATACGGTAGTTCATGAAATAGCAAGATAACCACATACCATAAATTTTCTAGTACTTCTTACTCCCAAGGACAATGTTCACTAAAGCTTCAAACACAGGTTCAAGTGAAGCTAAATGTCTGTTTAAAAAAAAAAAAGTCGTTTAAAAGCAAATAAAATTTCAGAACCCTCTAAATTTATTATACCAAAGGGGACGTTAAGCCCTGGAGACTGAGTCAATAGCATATTTGCAAATTCTGCTTCTTAGATTACAGCTTAACTCTATTCCCCAGGGTCCTTGTTCTGGACATGACTAGGAGAAACATGAAGAGCTGCAAGGTTAATGATGTTCTGAAAAGCTGCAAAGTCGTATTGTCATAGTTCTTTCTTTTTGAGATAGGATCTTGCTGTGTTGTCCAGGCTGGATTGGAAATCCTGAGCTCGACCAGGCATAGTGGCTCACACCTGTAATCCCAGCACTTTGGGAGACCGAGGCGGGTGGATCAATTGTGGTCAAGAGTTTGAGACCAGCCTGACCAATGTGGTGAAACCCCGTCTCTACTAAAAATACAAAAATTAGCTAGGCGTGGTGGCACGCACCTGTAATCCCAGCTACTCAGGAGGCTGAGGCAATGGAATCGCTTGAACCTGGGAAGTGGAGGTTGCATTGAGCCAAGATCGCGCCACTGCACTCCAGCCAGGGTGACAGAGCGAGACTCGTCTCAAAAAAAAAAGAACCCTTGAGCTCAAGTAATCCTCCTGCCTCAGTCTCCCAGAGACCAGATCTCCTCCTTCCCATCACTGATCGATCTCTGATCAGATCTCCTCCTTCCCATCACTGATCGATCTCTGATCAGATCTCCTCCTTCCCATCACTGATCGATCTCTGATCAGATCTCCTCCTTCCCATCACTGATCAATCTCTGTTACAGATTACCTGCCTCCTTCATTGTCCTGTACCCAGCTCAGACCAGATGGCGCAAAGACCTCATGACTGTTGCATTTTCAGTGTGGAAGATTAAATACACCTTTCTTCTTCTTTTTTTTTTTTTTTTTTTTTGAGACAGAGTCTGGCTCTGTTGCCCAGGCTGGAGTGCAGTGGCACGATCTTGGCTCACTGCAACCTCCGCCTCCCAGGTTCAAGCAATTCTCCTGCCTCAGCCTCCTGAGTAGCTGGGATTATAAGTGCTCGCCACCACACCTGGCTAATTTTTGCATTTTTAGTAGAGACTGGGTTTCACCATGTTGGCCAGGATGGTCTTGAACTCCTGACCTCAGGTGATCCACCCACCTTGGCCTCCCAAAGTGCTAGGGTTACAGGCATGAGTCACTGTGCCTGGCCAAATACACCTTTCGTGAAAGAAAAAGACCACCTCGACTAATCAGACCATTGAAACTACACATTAAAGTCTAAAGATGTTGAAATTCTGGTAAGCTTCCGTAAACTTTATCTATACACGTGGTCCCAAACTTCTACACTTCAGAACACTGACTTCCATTCTTTGGAATCTGTGCTTCCTGGGTGGCTGGACTTAAACTTTGCACTTGAATAAACTCTCCTTAAACTAGATTCTGGCCCTTTTGATTATTTTAGGTTGACACCTGTATGCATACATGCAATGAGTCAGGCTACGTCCGGCTGCTTGAGGGTCTTGGGAAAGGTGGCACAGCAGTGATGCATTGCTGAGATCATAGGGCTGGAGGCAGCATGGAGGATGGGTTGAAGAAGAGTCGCTGAAGTCCCAGGGCAGCACCATGTCAATGGGCTTCTCAGCACTTCCTCCCACATCAGCAGTGCCACACCTAAGCACCTCTCTAACTCAGGGGTCCTCCTGCTCACTGATAAATGTCCTTGAAGCCAGCAATTAGCAGGCCACAGATTATTGCCAGGTAGTCTGTGGGGGCTCCCCAGGGTCCACATCTCCCTCCCCTTTCCCCTCCCATTCTCACTGGTATTCAGCCTATTCCAGCAATTTCTCCATCATGCAAGGCAGGCACAGAGGTGCCCCATTTCAAGGTTCGGCATCTCTTCTCTGTGACGTTCTCCCCACTTCCCCTTTTGGTTGATAAACTGCGAGGGTCAATAATGCGGTTTGCTATCACCTTCTTCTGCCATAGATGGGCTTTATCTCCAGGTTCGGTTTCAAGAATTGTTTTAGGTCAAAGTGCTCGTGCAGCTGCGAAAGGAAAATCTCTTGGGCCCCCGAAATCAGGAAGCTAAAGGGAAAAGTCAAACTGGGAGCTGCTTATGGCAAACCTGCCTCCCTTTCTACTCCAAGTCCCCCCTCTGCTCGCTGAGATAAATGAGTATCTGGTTGCCTCCTTTGGAAGGGCTCATCAGAAACTCAATGCGACTACTTGTCTCTCATCTACCCATGACCTGGAAACCCCCTCCCCACTTTGAGTCCCACTTTTGCCTCCAGTTGTCCCACCTTTCCGGACCAAACCAATGCTCATCTTACATGTGTTAATGATGTTTCAGGTCTCCCCAAAATATCTAAAACCAAGCTGTGCTCTGACCACCTTGGACAAATGTCGTCAGGACCTCCTGAGGCCACGTCACCGGTGTGCGTCCTCAACCTCGGCAAAATAAACTTTCTAAAGTAACTGAGGCCTGTCTCAAATGTTTGGGGTTCACACAGTCAACCGAGTGCACGTTAGCAGAGCTGTCCATTCTGTCCGAGCATCTGTGACGGTGTGAACGGCAGCCTTGTGAGTGAACTTAGGAAGCCCTGCTTCTGTTAATGGCAGGATTCCCCCTTCCCCCCAAAAAAGCATTTACATTCACTCTTATTGGAGTGTAAAACTCCCTTCACAAATTGGTGAAAAGTCAATGTCAGAAATACTGCTTTTCAAAAGACATTCAGGAAGGGAATGTGTGGAGCAGCTGTGCAGAAATAACAAAATGTTCATTTTTCTTCCAGACCAGCTTATCTGCAGTGAATTCCTGGCACTGATGCAAAGGATTATTAAACCATGCAGAAAACATGGCTTGGGTTCCCAGTATATGTTCCCTTGCATACTAGCTAGCATACATCATTCACACCAGTGGCTTTTTCCAACCACAGCCAGCTTTGGCCAGCATCATCCCGTGCATTTCCTCCTGGACGCCTGTTGTGACATTCCTCAACCATCCTGTCTGCCTAGAAAAGAGCACAGGTGGAGCTGCCTGACTCATCAGCGCCACAGACTTGTTCTGACTAAGGTTTTGTTGTTTTTTGGTTTTCAGACAGGGTCTCTCTCTGTCACCCAGGCTGGAGTGCAGTGGCACCATCTTGGCTCACTGCAGCCTCAACCTCCCTGGGCTCAGTGATCCTCCTACCTCAGCCTCCAGAGTAGCTGGGACTACAGGCATGCACCACCATGACTGGCTAATTTCTGTATTTTTTGCAGAGATTGGGTTTGCCATGTTGGCCAGACTGGTCTCGAACTCCTGGGCTCAAGCAATCCACCTGCCTTGGCCTCCCAAAGTGCTGGGATTGCAGGCGTGAGCCATCATGCCTGGCTGAGACTAAGGTTTTCATAGGAAACGAACCCATCAATGTAATTTTCAGCTGTTTCCTGAGCAGAAAAGAAGCCTTTCCACCACAGCTATGCAGATTGTTTTACACCATGACACTTCTTGAATATTCATACTCACCTTTAAAGTTCAGTTCTTCCTGCTGTATTCCAGCTTCTTTCATAACCAACAAACCACTCCGTGGCATATGGTGACTTCTTCATTGCCAACTCCATTCCACCCATTCCTGGTTAAGATCTCCCTCCCTACACCACACACCACTGGCCTCATGTTTTCCATATTTCAATGGCTCTTGGTAATCACAATTATTGTAAATTTTCAACTGTTTGTCTTTTTTTTTAATAGAGAGGGGGTCTTGCTATGTTGGCCAGGTTGGTCTTGAACTCTTGACCTCAGCAATCCTCCCACCTCGGCCTCCCAAAGTGATAGGATTATAAGCATGAGCCACCATGCACAGCCCAGCTGCTTGTCTTTTGATGGCTTCCCAACATCACTGATGGTTTCTGCACTATGGACAAAGAGGGTGTTTCCATGTGTCCTTCCCACAGCGAGCACTGGGTACATGTAACCCTTTTTGTATGAATTCACAGTGTAATGAAACCCAAGGTCACAAAAAGACAAATGCATTTTAAAAATTAAAACATATACAATGTCAGCAACCAGCAGAGGTGCCTACAACAGAGGGAGTGTTGGGATGCTGCCAACACCTCGGGTCAGGTCAGATTTTGCAAATTTTGGCACCAAGTTTACAGGAAAAAAAAAAAAGCCTTTTCATTTTCCCAGCTTTTTGCTTTTTGGAATTGCTGATAAGGGCCTGCGGGTCTGTCCCACCATGGAATCAGGATGAAAAGACAGAACTGGATTCCTCAAAGCAACTACAGTCTAGTAGGACAGAGATGTCAACACTGCATTAGAGCATCATTCAACAAGGGCGGTTTCAGATGCCTCATGGGCGCCTACTAAGTGCCAAGCTTCGTCCACTCCTCGAAGGCAGGTTGGCTGATCCCATTAGCCAATGGAAACCCTAAGTCTAGAGAACTTCATAACAAAGGTCACGCAGGAGGAAGTGGCAAAGCAGGATATCAGATCCAGGTCTGTTCAACCTTTGCAGGTAAGGAGGGGAAGCTGTGAGAACCCAAAATGCATTGCACATCTGGGAGGGAGATGACTCCGAGGAGGCCTCAAGGGCCAAACTGGAATGCTGGGAAGGAGGGAGTGGGCATGGGCCCTGGAAGCACACACTGTGCACAGGTGGGAGGCTCCCAGGACCAGGAGCTGAAAGTTGCCCGCCGCATTCCGGGGACTGGGAGCCATGGAAGGCTCCCAGCAAGAAATAGCAGGATCAAATCTGTATTTCCCACAGATCCCTCTGGCAGAAGGACAAATGGTCACCTAGAAAAGGAGGAAACAGCATAGATACTGCTGTAGTGATCGAGGTACACTCAGGAATGGCCGAGAGGAGGAAAAGGAGCAGAGATGGTTGAGAGAAGCCAAGGAATTAGAATGGATGTGAGTCAGACAACTAAGGGCAACCCAGGTGGGCTCAGGCTGTGGATGACTGGCATTTACTAAATGCTTGAACAGAAGGTCAAGAGATGGGAGGAGGAGGATAAAATGAAGTCAGCTGGAGATATGTTGAGCTGAGGTGCCTGGCAGAATTCTAAGTGGAGATCTGTCTTCCAAATTTGTGTCTGTACACCTGCCACAGTATGACACATCAGACATGCCCCCCAAAATATAAGATGGATGGACGGATGGATGGATGGATGGATGGATGACTCAGTGGGATGGATAGATGGATGGATAGACGGATGGACGGACGGACGGACGGACGGATGGATGGACGGACGGACGGACGGACAAATAAATGGGTGAGTGAAAGGACAGATGGATGGATGGATGGATGACTGGGTGAGTGGATGGATGGATGGATGGATGGATGGATGGATGGATGGATGGATGGACTAACAGACAAATGGGTGGATGGATATACGGGTGGATAGGTGGGTGAAAGGACAGACATATGGATGAACAGATGAAGGGAGGAATGAATTCTCAACTTTAAATAATGAGATTTAGAAAATATGATTAAGTACAAAGTTTATTCAAGCCCAAAGCTTAAGGACGGCCACCTGGGAGCTAGATTCAAGTTCCCCTGAAAAGACACATGCTCCAATTAGCACCAGTGGGTTTTTTTTTTTTTTTTTTTTTTTTTTTTTTTTTTTTTTTGAGACAGGGTCTCACTCTGTCACCCAGTCAGGAGTGCAATGGTGTGATTACAGATCACAGCTTACTGCAGCCTCAACCTTCCAGATTCAAGCAATCCTCTGTCCTCAGTAGCTGGGTACCACAGGCACATGCCACTATGCCTGGATAATTTTTTTAAATTTTTTATAAAGACAGGGTCTCACTATGTTGTCTCAAACAAAAACAAAACAAAAAGTCCCACACTCCTGTCTCTCTGGGCCTGGTAACTTTGGCACACCTCACATAACTCAGATGGCTCTGTGCTATTTTTTTTTTCCCATTTCTCCCCTTTTCATCAAGACCTTTCAAAAAAAGCCTCATGGAAAAATGCAAATTATGTTGGCTCCCTTTATGTTCAGGAGCTTAGTCCTAAGTTGCTAGGAAGGTTAATTATCAGATGGCCTTGTCCCACATAGGGGAAGGGAGATGTATTAAGCCATTCTTGCGTTGCTATAAAGAAATAACCAGCTGGCTGCACTGGCTCGCGCCTGTAATCCCAACACTTTGGGAGGCCGAGGTGGGCAGATGGCTTGAGCCCAGGAGTTCAAAACCAGCCTGGGCAACATGGCGAAACCTCATTTTTACTAAAAATTCAAAAAAATTAGCCAGGCATGGTGGTGCACGCCTGTAGTCTCAGCCACTCGGGAGGCTGAGGTGGGAGAATCACCTGAGCCTTGGGAGGAGAAGGCTGCAGTGAGCCATGATCGTGCCACTGCACTCTAGCCTGGGTGACAGAGGAAGAACCTATCTTGCATGAAAATAAATAAATAAATAAATGAATAAATAAATAAATAAATAAAAATAAGAAATTCCTGAGATTGGGTAATGTATAAGAAAAGAAGCTTCATTGGCACATGGTTCCGCAGGCTTTACAGGAAGCATGGTCCCGGCACCTGTTCAGCTTCTAGGGAGGCCTGAGGAAGCTGACAATCAGGGCAAAAGGTAAAGGAGGAGAGGGCATGTCACAAAGGGAAAGCACGAGCGAGAGAGAGAGAGGGAGAGAGTGGCAGGTGAGGTGCCACACACTTTTAAACGACCAGATCTCACGAGAACTCACTCACTATCGTGAGGGCAGCACCAAAGGGAGGGTGCTAAGCCATTCACGAGAAATCCACCACCGTGAGCCAACCACCTCCCACTAGGCCCCACCTCCAATGTCGGGGATGATATTTCAATGTCAGATTTGGGTGAGGACAAATATCCAAATTATATCAGGGAAGGATACCTCTCAGTGAGGAATCTCTGTGAATTCCTTCAGTGAAGAAAGCCAAAAGCCAAATTGGGATGGCATCGCAGGGTGGCAAAAATGAGACCTCAGTCAAGTCATCAATTTATATAACTGCTGTTGCCTGTTGAATCATCTCTGGTCTTCAGAATACCATGAATTTGGTTTTCTTAGGAGAAGTAAAACAATGAGAGATACAGCTGGGCATGATGGCTCACGCCTGCAATCCCAGCACTTTGGGAGGCTGAGGCAGGTGGATCACTTGAGGTCAGGAATTCGAGACCAGCCTGGCCAACATGGTGAAACCTGGTCTCTGCTAAAAACACAAAAAATTAGCCAGGCAGGGTGGCAGGTGTCTGTAATCCCAGCTACTGGGAGGCTGAGGCAGGAGAATCGCTTGAACCCGGGAGGCAGAGGTTGCAAGGAGCTGAGATTGCGCCATTGCACTCTAGCCTTGGCAACAAGAACGAAACTCTGTGTCAAAAAAAAAAAAAGAAAAAAAAAAAAACTAGCCGGGCAAGGTGGGGGGCGCCTGTAATCCCAGCTCAGAAGAATCGTTTGAACCCAGGAGGCGGAGGTTGCAGTGAGCCAAGATGGCGCCAATGCACTCCAGCCTCGGTAACAGAGCCAGACTCTGTCTTAAAACAAACAAAAAATGAAATAGTTTCAGATAATCTTTTGTCTTCTTCTTGTGAAGAAATGACCATCAGAACTTCTTTTAGGAGCTTCTAAGTATTGTTGAAAAGTAGCTCTCTCAGTTTTTAAATTTTAGATGCAGCTTTTTCCTATTGAGTGCACAAACTAATTTAGGTATTTTAAAGGCACCACATTTTAGCTATTGTAGTCTGGGGTCTTCATGGGTTAAGTGAGACCATGTTTCTAGATATTGACAGAAGGTGGCACCATAAGTATTGTACATGAATCCAGCTGCCGTTTCTGCAGATGGATGTCTCCTTTAGAAGTACAAGTGCCCATAATTTAGATTTTCCTTCTGAATGACAAAAATGCCTAAGGGGAGGAATTCTGGTCACTAAAGAAGAAAGTGGCCAGGCACGGTGGCTCACTCCTGTAATCCCAGCACTTTGGGAGTCCAAGGTGGCTGGATCACAAGATCTGGAGTTCAAGACCAGCTTGGCCAAGATGGTGAAACCCCATCTCTACTAAAAATACAAAAAATTAGCAGGGCATGGTGGCAGGTGCCTCTAATCCCAGCTACCTGGGAGGCTGAGGCAGAGAACTGCCTGAACTCGGGAGGCAGAGGTTGCAGCGAGCCGAGATCATGCCACTGCACTCCAGCCTGGGTGACAGAGTGAGACTCAGTCTCAAAAAAAAAAAAAGAATGCTTAAATTTGTCAATTGAACTAAGTTTCAGAATGTGGCCAGTTTTAAAGATGACACTCTCTCCTTGACCACATTTCGAATGAGAGAAAAGGCTGCAAACTCTAAAGAGATAAGTAAAACCTCAGAGAGAAGTGAAAATCACAAATCTGCTGTCAACAGAATCTCTAGAGAATAAAAATGGAAACTTCTACCTTCCAGTAGAGCTTCAGTTCCAACCCTATCAAATTATTAGTGTGTAAGAAGTCTCAATCTTCAACTAAGCTGGAAGGATTCAGATCCCAAGACCGGCCTTACCAGAGACCCTGCCAGCCCCAGTGAGGTGGAGTAAATAACAGTCATTTGTGCTGGTACCAAGGCTCCAACTATTGATGAAGTAGTGGCAATCCCTGAAGGCCTGCTTCAGGTCCTATCTGGGTCACCAAAATGTCAACCTCAAATAATGAAATTCAGAAAATATGATTAAGTATAGAGTTTATTTGAGCCTAAAGCTTGAGGATGGCTACCTGGGCACATACCCCTAGGTTGCCCTGAACATATGTTCCTATTAGCAGCAGTTACAGTGGTTTTTTAAGGAAAAGGAAGAGGCAGTCCCTAAGTTGTCAGCAAGAATTTGCATTAAAATACAGAAGGTGCTGATTGGCTATGCATTGTTCTTAGTATCACTAATTCCATGTGAACATAAAGATAATGGGTGAGGCAGCCTGTCAGGAGCAAAAATTCCATCAAATAATTGCCCTGGACAGTTGCTTCTATGGTGGAAGGGGCGCTGAGTGAAGTCCCACGCTCCTGCCTCTCTGGGCCTGATCATTCTGCACACCTCAGAGCTCAGACTGCCGTATTTTTCTTTTCTCAGGAAAAATGGGTGGATGGTACTGGTGGCCCTGGTCTGATCATCTACCCTGGTTCTAGTAACCAGATTAATACCTTGTTATAGAGCTGTGGATTTCAGTTCAGTTCCCACGCATAGACTTTACCTCTGATTTCTCCGACCACTTCTCCCCCACCCCAGGGACTTCACAGCTGAGACCCTCTTGCCAGCTTCCAACTCTGCAGCAGTCTGTTCCCAGACCGTGTCCCGAGGCTGCATGCTCTGGACATGACCACCTGCTGGACTGGCATCTGTCTTATCACTTATCTGGCCTCACCTCTGCAAAAGGAACATAAAACTCAGGATCCCAGTTCCCTCTGCCAAAAGGAAAAGAAAGAGCTGAAAGCTGAGTGATGTAAGCAGCTGCCTTTCCTTTGGTTCCTAAGCAGATGGCTACAGATAAAAGGTTCAACAGCTGCTTCTCTTATGTAAAGTGCTGATTTGCTGAGTGTGAGCTGTACAGTCGACTGTTCTCGACCTGCTTCTTTTCTCTTGCAACGTGTGGATTACCACACTGTTCCGCTTTCCCCTCCAGCCCACTTTTCCCCTTTAAATACTGAAGCCCTCAAAGTCATCTTTGGAGAAAGGCACAGACTACAGACTGTTTCTGTGATACCGTGGTTTTCCTCCTAGGCATTGTCCTTAACCTTGGCAAAATAAACTTCTAAACTGATGGAGCCCTGTCTCAGATGCTTTTTGGTTTACACCTCCGAGGCCCTACTGTTTCTAACACAGGTTTCCAGTTGGCTCATCTTTCCCAGGTAGGAAGATGCTCTGTTGACAAGAGAAATGCAATTCTAACACGCAAATCCGCCCAAACACATGGGCTCAGCATTCAGCTCTAGCCGAGCTAAGAGGACCCCATGATCCTGCCCCACAGCCTGGGGCTCATCTTGTGGAGGAGGTAAGTGAAGCAGGCCCTGTCTCTGACTTCTTCCTAACCAGAGTTGATAGTTGCGTTGGAAATTAGGTAAATCGAAGGTGAGTTGATGAATGTGGGAAACCAGATGAAAATGGCTGCTTGACGGGGTTATAACGCAAGAGAGAGGAATAGAACCCTTCCAACGGAATGGTTCCAGCCCTGTGACCTGAGGGGACTGAAAGGGTATCCCAGAGGCAGGTCACTGGCCTTCCAGCTCCACCTGTGGGTGGCCTTGGCCAGGCAACTGCAAGAGTGCAGGGCCCCGGGGGGGCGTGGGGGGTCGCACCTGGCAGGCGCTCGGGGAGGGTGAAGAGCGGGGTGTGAGAAAAGAAAAGCAACACAGAGGTCCGAGCTGTGTGAGGTGTGCGAGGTTAAACCGGCTCTGAGAGACACGTCTATGGGGCTTCAATGGTCCCCACTCGTGCCTGGCAATTGTTTAAAGGCACTGTTGCTCCGGACCCGCTGCCTTCACCCATAAACTTCCTTTCCTGGAATCATTATACAAACAACAACGTACAGCCAATCAATAGCTTCTGTTATTTTCACGTAAATTCTTGGTGAGCAATTTAAGAACTGCCCCCCTCTTAAGCTTTATAAACCCACTCGTCACTTGCGAATCCTTCGAGTTCAGGGCAACTCGAAGCTATGCTCCCAGGCTGCAATGTTCAAACTCGGTCCAAATAACCTCTCTACTTATATCAAGTTTGCCTCAGCTTTTTTTTTTTCTTTTAGGTCGACGGTTCCCGCCCCACAAGGGTTCAGGGAGGGGGACGCCCGCACTTCCTAATGCTCCCTTAGCTGGGGTCGAGCGGAGCGCCCCGCGCCGAGCCCCAGGCGGCTCTGTGGAGAAGCCCCTCGGCCCCGGGTTCGGTCTGCACTGCTGGCCCCCAGTCCCCGGCGCGCAGGACCCAGCAGGGCCAGCGCCGGGCGGGAGGGCGGGCCAGCGCCGGGCGGGAGGGCGGGCCAGCGAGGAGAGGGGCGGGCGGGCCAGCGAGGAGAGGGCCGGGCAGGGAGGCAACCGGCAGAGGGCGCGGGTTCCCAAAACCAAAAAGGCGGAGCTTTCCACGCGCACTACGTGCTCCCTACGCGCATGCGTCCCGCCCCCGCTCAGGCAGCACCTCGCCTGATTGGGTAGCGCTGCCACGTCGGGGCGGGGAAGAGCGTCGTCGCGTCCGGGTGACGTCTCCCGCGGGCGTCGGCAGGGTCGGCGGCGTCGGCAGCAGTGTCGGCGGCGGCGGCGGCGGGTGGGAAATGGCGGAGTATCTGGCCTCCATCTTCGGCACCGAGAAAGACAAGTGAGTGGGACCCCCTGCCGGGGGTTGGGCGCGATCGGGACGCGGGGTGGCTGAGGCGGCGGGAGGGCGACCGGGGAGGCCCAGGCGGGCCGGCGCGGCGGCGGCGGGGGGAGGGGCCCGGCGGCGGGAAGGAGCGGCGGCCCTTCCGGCCCCTTGCGCGCCCTCCGGATCCGCGCGCCGCCGCTGCCGCCTCGTGGGCCGCGCGGCGGAAAAACGGAGCGGGGCGAATGAATGGGGCTTCTTTTCGGGGCGCCGCGGCGGAGCTCTCTCCCGCTTTGAGGCCTGGACTGGCTGATCGCCCGACGTCCGGGCCTCCGAGCCGCCGGCTCCCGGAAGCCGCCTCGAGCGACGCTGAAAGTTGCCTGGAGCATCCGGGCCTTTTCGATGTGGACACGTTTACTCCAACTTTGAGCTGTGAATGTCCTGTGTCGAACAAGCTCTGGTACCAGCCTTGCCAGTATTCAGTCACTTATCTAACTTAGGGTCCTAAGCGTTGGTGTTTTATCCACTTAGCCAGCCTCTTGCCTGTTTAAGCGACCACGGGGCCGGCAATAAGGACATATGACAAGGAAAAGTATGGTGGAGACTACTGGATTAACTGTCTAACCACAAGAGACGTGATCCGCTCTTAAAATGCAGGTGCTCCTCGATTTACGATGGGATTGCGTTCCGATAAACCCATCATGAATCGAAAATGCCTTTAATGCCCAGATAAACCCATCGTCTAAGTTGAAAACTTGTAAGTCGGTGACTTCTTGAAGACACAGTTCTGATTTAAGGAAAAAAATCTTTCGATTTTTTCCTTAAGGTTGCATGCCTTCCCTAATCAATCGTTAGGTTAAAAGCAAAACATTTAATTTCAGCTTTGTATAATTACCACCTTGGCACGTATTAATTTCCAGTGAGTTGGCTGTAGTTTAGACTAAAGGGAATGTTTTCAGACGTTTGAAGGATAATTGTTACTTTGAAAATCTAAAGACCCAGCATCTGGCTTAATCTCCTCTTCAAGTAGTTATCTTGGCATTCTTCAGTGCCATACAAAGTTAACATGACTTTATGTTTTTAATGATAAACCCCTAAATTTGTCGATGTTTTTAGAACCACTTTTTTCAAAAACTATTTAAAATGTTTCTCTTTTCCAGGATGGAGTCTATCTTGTAAAATGTCCTCTTCACACATGGTAGAATCTCCTGTGTTGTTTGGATGAGGAGGCTATATTTCTTTTCTGGCAAAGTTTTAAGCCAAAATCTACCAGTTATAGTCACTTCAGAAACATTGAGTGGGGGTCAACTATAGGCCAGTTTCTGGAGACTTAAACATGGGGAAAATTTGGATATTATCCTTAAGGAACTCACGGTATGATCTTGGTGAATGAATAGACCAGCTCTAGTGGAACAAGAGGCTCTTCTGAGTTTAGGATGAAGAACTAACACATATAGGATTGGGACATCCTTAATTTTGCCTTTTCGTATTTGCATGTGGCATGACTTCTGTCTTATAAAAGTCTGTCTCCCTATATTTCTGCTATAAGCAACCACATTTCAACCTATTGGGCTATACTGTAAAGATCATGGTTTTAATTCAGAAAAGTCGATTATTTAATCTAGGTGACTTGTGTTTTCTTTTCAGGGAGACGTGGGGTTTTAGCTTCCAGGAAACAGGATCAACTCCTAAAAAATGAAGCTGCTGGTTCCTATTAACTTTGTTTTAATTATTATTTAAGCTAAGAATAGAATATGGGTCTCTACCAGTTAAAAAATATTCAGCTTATGTTTGAAGTTATAGATGTTTTCTAGATTCAAGCATATCCTAATAGCTTGTCTGTGGTTTAATTGTATGGAATAATTGGATATTAATTGCTGAGGCCCAGGTCTTGCCCATTCTGAGGTAGTTTTTAAATAAGCTTTCTTTATTTTTAGATGACTTCCTAAAGATATGCTATTGTCTAATCAAGTTAGATAATCTCAAGACCGATAAGTTTACAAATATATATGATCACTTTCCTCTCCTGATAAATTCAGACTTTCCCATCTTTACTGCTACCTGATAAATCAGTGGCTAGTCAGTCGTCATGGTCCATCAAATGTCACTGAGGTTGAGGCCCTTCGATCTTAACTCTGGATTGACTGTTTAAAACATAATGGCACTTGGTAAAAAAGAAAAAAATTGAATTTGAATGGAGTCTGTCTAGTAAGATGTCCTAATTCATCAGAGATCAGCTTCCCTCCCTTACGTTGCTGGCACACCGGCATGATTGCTGGTTCCATTGGATATGGATCTGGATTGTCAGCGTATTTGAACAGTATTAAGGAAGGGTTTTGCAATAGAGACAGAAGGTGACGTTAGGTGATTCCTAAGGTGGGGTTTGGTCAGTCCCCTAATAGCTTGTTTTCAGTGTATTGAGACCAGGAGAATTGATTTACTTCAGACCTATTTTTTGAAACTCCCTGTTGGTCTGGTGTCATGGGTTTAGAGAGATTCTCAACTTCGTTTTCCATTTTCCTTAGATAATGATAGCACTTCATGAGCACCATATGTGAAGCACACATACGTTCTGACTCTCCCAACAGTGCCACATTGGCATTGTCATCATTTACAGATGACATCTGAGAGCTAGGGTGACTTGCTCAAGCCCAAGCAGCTGGTAGCAGAGTTGGGATCTTAACCCTCACTACACCAGTGTTTTCAAGAGAGAACTTCATCGTGGAGAACTAGAGAACATTTAGTTAAGTTTAGGCTAAAGTTACATTTAGTTTTAGACTAATTTAGTACTCGCTTTAAGAAAAAAACAGAACAGCTGTGCAGTTAGGAATGTGGAGGGGATTTGAATGAGGAGGAGGCAGGTTCCAGTTAGAACAGTCTTTGTTGAACGGGTACTGTGTTTGAAGAAGGGGAAGTTGAAGTTAAGTTATCCTAAAATACAGCAAGGAAGAGGAGGTGCTTAACACCACGGAAAAAAGTCTGTGTCATGTTTCGGAAAGGTTAAAAGTAATTTGATAGTGTGTGTCATGCTGCTGACATATTTGCATGTGTTTGATATCTTCCCAGCAAAATAATCAGCTCTTATTTTCCCTTACAGAGTCAACTGTTCATTTTATTTCAAAATTGGAGCATGTCGTCATGGAGACAGGTGCTCTCGGTTGCACAATAAACCGACGTTTAGCCAGGTTTGTTTGCCCTTTGGTTTTTTTTTTTTTTTTAATGTAAATTATAAAAACTTCATGTTCTTTTCAAAGACAGTTAATTTCTACATTTTTTCTCTAGTGGTTGCATTTTCCATTTGTGTTAATAAGTGTGTTCTTCTATTTAATGAGAGTGAGGCAGGTGAGCCACTTCCAGTGGAAGGCCTGAAGCCACCACTCCTTGTTTTTATCATTAGAGAAACTTTAAAAGTTAGTTTTTGATGTTCGTGTGTTGGCTGTGCCTGATATTTGCTGCCCTGCCATCTTCCCTACCCCCTGTAATGGACATGGGTCCAGAGGGGGTGGCCATGCCAGCCTTGGCTTAGCCTCTTCCAGGCACCAGTGGACACGGAGTGGGCTTTCTGCTCTTTGCTGTCTCCAGGCAATAGAGGTGATGGAGCCACCTTAAAAGCTGGCATGATTGTCACCAGGCCCATCTTGCTGCTCCAGTTTCCCTAGCTACGTCCTCACTTTCCCATCACTAGTTGAGGAAACAGCGAGTTGTGTCGTGTCATGGAAACATGAAAAATGAAACTGAAGGGTAGAAAGTGGGCCGTAAACTACTCACAGCAGGTCTGTTAAGTTAGTTGAGGAGTGCCTGTTATCTTGGGCTTGGATCTGCTCTGAGTTCAGTTCAATCAAAAGTTGTGATTTTTGATAGTTTTATTTTTGGTTAATTGAAGAAAAGGCAAAGGTTTGTACACTATAAAGGATCACTTATGGATTAAAGGGAGAAGGCACCTCTAATAGGAGCAGAAAACTTGTGCCCAAGTTGATGAGAAAACCTGAAATTTGAAAATCTGTGCCCACATCTTTCCAGATGGAGAGCTGGGGAGCTCCTTCTAACCCAGCCTTGAAGTCTAAATATGCAGCCTCTGAGCTGTTGAGTAGCTATAGTGTGTAGCCCCCGGGAGCTGCCAGCTCTGCCTCTGAGCTCACATCTGCCTCTGAGCTCACATCTGTCTGTATACGTGTTCCTGTCAGCATTTAAGAAAATCTGCCATGTTGTGGAAGTGAGCTGGGAGAAGGAAACGTGGGTTTTTTCTGGTTGAAGCCCATGGACGACCCCATAGCACACGGCGTTTTTAGAAGGGAAGAGGATGGTGTCTTTTCCTTCCATCATCCTAATTACCAAGTGGTTAGTACAACAGCAGTCTATGTTTTGATAGCTCTGAAAATGTGTTTCTTTTTATGAATTTCAAAATCTTGGAGAAGCAGTTTGAAATTTTTTGCGTATTGTAATTGGGTTTTCCTTAATGTTTTGATGTATGAACCGAGTCTCCCCTAACTAAACCAGTGGCTGTGGATTGTGCTATAACCAAGCATCTTAGGTGCTCACCCAGTTCTTTGATTCTGGGGAGTGTCCCAAGTGTTGGGCCGAGAGAAATCAACTGTTCCCTATTCTAAAAGTTTTCTTTAATCTGGCTGGAGGCACTTTCTTTATGTTTTTCTGGATCATAGATTACCTGAGCATGTGAAATGTAGTTAATTTAGGTGCTCCACATCAGAGGTGGGGAGAGCCCATTGGAGCTCGATGGGGTCAGTAGTATGTGTCAGCTTAAGCATCCTAGTTTGATGTGTGGGTTTGTTTGGGTTGGTTTTAGACAATCCTAGCCACCGCTGGCTTTCCCATTAGACTGCATTACCTCTTCACGTTAAGCTTCCTTTATTAAATAGCCACTGCCAGAATGCCTGAGTGAGACCAACTGAATTTTACTGTTGAATAATTGGGCTCAGTTTAGCTTTTCATCAGAGTTGTCATGCTACGGTCATTTCAATTCAAAGCTGAGTCGGGTCAGCTTTGGGAGGCTTCCCAGGCTTGAGTTCAGTTGACTCAGGGCAGTACTTGACGGCTTAGGGGAGAGATGGGGCCCTGATGCAGGTGCCTATTTGAGTCTGAGTGGTTCAGTGTGGACAGTTGGTCAGACCTCCCTCTTAGGTGGGCTTCCCAGCTGCACACCTTTGACTGAGGGACTCTTCATAACAACCACTCCCCTTTAAACAGGGCTAGAACTGGAGCTGGCTGGTTTTGCAAAACCACCACTTACAAAACTGCTTCACATGGATATTGTTGAGACTAAAAATTCATTTTTCTAAATCATGCGAGTGATTGCTTTAGCTTGTAAATCATAATTCAGGGTGGGTTTTTTTATAAGCTGCTTACAGTGATATGGACATTAAGATTCATGTAATATATTAGCCTACTAACTTAAACATGGTTTGTTTTTTCAGACAACTTGATTTTAAGAAGAACGGTACAGTGTAAGGTTTCAAGTCTGCCTGATCCAGTTTAAAGCACAAGGGCTAAAAGGATTTTTTTTCCTTAAAAGAAGGATCGGAAAAGAGCAAATGTTTTAAGCTATTGTATTATGTAAACAGAGATCCCACCAAGAAAGTGTAAATCAGAGCCGGGTGTCCATGACAGTTGACAAACCTGTTTGGTGTGCCTGTTTTGCTAGGAGACCAGAGAACTTGATGTACTGCAGACAGCTGAGTGACACATTTGGTTTTCAAAAATCTTGTGTGAGGAATATGATTATCATGTGAATTTTTCCACATATTGGTGTCTGCTAGCTTGAAGGACAAGAAAATGTTACTATTCTATTATTTATCTTGCATTAAACACTTTAACATTGAAAACGTGGGACTACTGAAAACGATACAGTTCCTTCTTGGTTGCTGGCTGACTTGACCCAAGTCACTGCTCAAACTCTGTTTTCATAATATGATGGTTTTGGTGTACTCTTCAGAAGACAAGTGTCTGACTTGCGGGAAAAAAACAAACGTTTAGCCATTTGCAAACAAATTGTCTCTTTGCAATTGTCTAATATATGCACAGCAGCCAGTAGAATTCCCCTTTTTATTTTTTTTTCCCCGCAGACCATCTTGATTCAAAACATCTATCGTAATCCCCAAAACAGTGCACAGACGGCTGACGGCTCACACTGTAAGTCCCACAGTTGGAGAAATTTTTTTAAAACAATGGTGTTAAAGAGCCCACTCTTAATTGAGACAAATAATGTTGGCTTCTGAGCTGCTGACATAGAGCTGTTGCAAACAGGACAAGGTGCTGGAACTCCTTGGCGCACACAGCAAGAACTTGATACTTGGCCACGTTCAGGAGGCTTTTCCCTTCTAGGGAAGGTCACTGGCCCGGCCACCTCCATTGATTGACATTTGTCATGAGAGCAGGTCCGTCCATGTGAAATGGATTTGAACATTTTGAGCCGTTCATTGGTCTTTACAGTGACTGAACCCCTGGCCTTTATTAAGTTCTTTCTGTAAAATTAAAACTCTTAGGAATATTAAGGAATCAATAAGGTAAGTTGCCCAATAAGTGTGGGTTTTATTTCACCATTATAATTTTTCCTCCAGGAAGTGGAGATTTCATGATATGTAACAATTGTATTTCTCTAATACAGTAATTTTTTCCATCAGTTTATGTAAGCATTATTCTTTCCGAGTTCATTAAAAATTTTCTGTCACATCTGAGAACATTTTGGTGCTAGCCTGGCGAACTATTTGTGCTTTTACCTGAATTGGAATTTTGGAAAGGAGAGTTTTCACGCTCTGTGAGCAGAAGTACAAGATTGGCATATCATGAGACCTCTGTGAGACCGCAGTGTCAGGGCTTTCAAGACAGCCGCCGACTAGGAAAACGCCCCTGCTTCTCAGGAAAATAACTTGCTCTTTTTTCAGCACCGAACCTCAACTGGAGCACTTGCCACAGGCAGCCGGTTAAGTGTTTACCTTTAATTTTCCATAATATAAAGTTGTTGCGTTTTGTATTTCAGACCATTGCCCTCTTGAACATTTACCGTAACCCTCAAAACTCTTCCCAGTCTGCTGACGGTTTGCGCTGTAAGTTCATACAAGTTCCTTCCCCGGTTCCCTGGGCTTGCGTGTCAGAGCTCAGCGTCCACTCCATCTGGTCTGCCGTGCTAGTGTCAAGGACCACGTTTCACTAGAGGTGGCGAGGAGCTTTTGTCCCACTGACCCCACGGAAACCTCTGTTGGAGATTTGAACTCCCACCGTGTGTTAAGGGAAAAAGTAACTAGAAAGGGTGCCCTTTAAAACAGTCTGGAGCTGGGCCAGGCGCGGTGGCTCACGCCTGTAATCCCAGCACTTTGGGAGGCCGAGGCGGGTGGATCATGAGGTCAGGAGTTCAAGACCATTCTGGCCAACATGGTGAAACCCCATCGCTACTAAAAATACAAAAATTAGCTGGGCATGGTGGCGGATGCCTGTAATCCCAGCTTCTAGGGAGGCTGAGGCAGAGAATTGCTTGAACCCGGGAGGCAGAGGTTGCAGTGAACTGAGATCGTGCCACTGCACTCCAGCCTGGGCAACAGAGCGAGACTCCGTCTCTAAAAAAAAGTCTGTAGCTGCTGCTCCCCACTCCTCCTTTACTTTGGCCGTCATCCTAGAGGGAACGTACCGGAATTAAACGTCGAGTCATATTCTTCCCTCTTAAGAGCAACAATATTTGAATGTTTCTCTCTCTTTCTGGAATTTTAAAAAGCAAACTTTTGAAGTTACTTTTTGAGATTTTATTTCTCATTAGCCTTTTTTCCCTGAACTCCATTTTGGAGTGCACCCTTTAGTTGTGAGGGCGTTGTTCTGAGAGCGTTCCCCAAATGAGGGTCTGCAGCTTGCGTTGACCCCTGAGTTCCTCACCCACCAGCCCCGTGCTGACCCATCTAACCCACGTGGGGGTGCTCCACTCACATAGGCCCTTGGCAGAAAAGATTGTCCGTTCTGCCCACACACTGCCTGGATACAGTCTCCAACTCTAGGAGATGGAATTGGTTTGCTCCATTTAGAAATAGATCGAAATTGGGCATTCAGTAGATTCTACCAGTTTCTTCCTGTGCTGGGAAATATTAAATTTAGGTTGTGAATGTTTACTTAATGATAATTTTTAGAGAAGGAGATACAGATGAGTATGATTGGAAAGTTCAGAAAACTAAAATTTGATTTTTACAGCCATCCAACTATAGAATCATTGGAATTCAGTCATTTATGGATAAATTAAAATGAACACCTGGACTCTTGTTAAAATCAAAAAGTCCAAACCAAAGACAGACACTTCCCATTCACCATTCTGTTTTAAAGCAGTATAAATCCAAGTACCCTTGGGTATCTACAAGCCTAAATTGTGCACACCCTGGAACCAGAGCCCCTCAGTTAATAGGGTAACCGACACAGGGTAGATGATCCCAGGGACATCCCCTCTCGAGCTGGCCCTGCACTGGGAGGCCTCGGGGTTGTGCTTCCTTGCGCACAGTGGTGCACATTTCTATGTGTGGATGAGATTTTCTCGTCAACTTTTCCTGCCAACACACTAAATGCTTTTCAGTGCTAATACTGACCTGATAGTAGAGATTTCTTTCCCTGAGTCGAATGGTAGCAGGATTTACTTGGTAACCCTTGGTTTAAAATACCTGTTTTTTTTTGTTTGTTTGTTTTCTTTTGTTTTTAAGGAAATAAGATCAGTAGGTGGAGGGAAATGTTTCTATATGCACTTATTAAATAATTTTTGTTAACAATCCTGCCCTGGGATAAAAATGAATGGAAGTAGATGACTAAGTAACAGTAATTAATTCTTTGCCCTGATCGTTTATTTGGGGACTGTGTATGCTTTATTGACAATAGAATGTTGTATTAGTTTTCTTTGTGTCTTTATTTGCAGTTCACAGCACTTTTGTTTTGCATATGCTACAAACTAAAAGTTTAGCAATTATATTCCAATTCTGGGGTCCAGATTGTACAAATTAGATGAAATTCTAATTCGTCATTTTAGGAAGAAATCAATTACCTAAAATTACTGGCTCTTTTTGACATACCCTTTAGTATGTAGAAAAATAAGCATCAAATGTATGGGTTAAAGTTAACTATCAATCCCAGTTTAAGAATGATATTTCTGTAAGAAAACTGCTTTATTTTCCAAGTTGTATTTAACATAAGCTGAGTCATAAATAAGTTTTTAATCATATCTTAATGCACTTGTCTCTGCCTTTCAAGTCACTTTTGATTGAAACATTTTAAGCAGAATAAATATAGCTAATAGTTTAAAATAATCACCACAAAACCGTTTCTCAAAGCTGCTAAAACTTTGAGCGTGTAGAGATTTTTTTCCTCTTCACTTTCTTTGTGATGTGGAAAAGGAAATGAATTTGAAATAGGAAAATCCACCCTTTGGAACAGGCTTCTTTGGCCGTTTATAACTTGATTTCTGCTCAGGGAGGAACGTACATTCCCAGTAGCTTTTCAATTGGGATATCCTGTGATGTGATTGGCAGGCTGTCCGAGTAGTTACACTTAATAAAATTTGGGTTTGAAAGCAAAGTAGTTTCCTGGAAGTTCAAAAATAACTAAAACAGCTCCAGATGGGTTAGAAAGTGGAGTTAAATCATTCTCAGAATTAGAAAATAAGAAGTTATTTTTTATCTTTAACGACAAAAAGGGGGCCGGGCACGGTGGCTCACACCTGTAATCCCAGCACTTTGGGAAGCCGAGGCGAGTGGATCACAAGGTCGAGAGATCAAGACCATCCTGGCCAACATGGTGAAACCCCGTCTCTACTAAAACTACAAAAATTAGCCAAGATCACGCCACTGCACTCCAGCCTGGAGACAGAGCGAGACTGCGTCTCAAAAAAAAAAAGATAAAAAGTTTTGAACAAGCTCAAAGACCCTGGTGCCAGCAGTCAGATGCCCACGTTGGGTGCACGGGCTAAGGGAGCCTACCCAATGTGGAAACCAGTCAGGGTTTTGCCAGCCCCTAGTCTAGCTGATTTGAACATGTTTGTTGATGAACCAGCTCTGTGATTTCTCAGGTTTAGAGAACTCTAGAATTTGAACATAGAATTTGATAGAATGGGCCAGGCACAGTGGCTCACCCCTGTAATCCCAGCACTGTGGGAGGCTGAAGTGGGCAGATCATGTGAGGTCAGGAGTTTGAGACCAGTCTGGCCAACATGGTGAAACCCTGTCTTTACTAAAAATACAAAAATTAGCCAGGCGTGGTGGTGCGTGCTTGTAGTCCCCACCTGCTTGGGAGGCTGAGGAAGAAGAATTGCTTGAACCCAGGAAGTGGAGGTTGCAGTGAGCCGAGAACACACCACTACACTCCAGCCTAGAGTGGACAGAGACTCCATCTCAAAAAAAAAAAAAAAATTAATTAAATTTGATAGAATGATGTTGGAGATAGAGTGTAAATTTGCAGAATCTACCCATGCAACAGACATGATTTTGCCTAATACATGTGAATTATGAGGAATAAACTGATGAAAATAGTTTGGGAATATAAAACATAAGAATGCTTGCGCCGGGCACGGTGGCTCACGCCTTAAATCTCAGCACTTTGGGAGGCTGAGGCAGGTGGATCACGAAGTCAGGAGAGTTCAAGACTAGCCTGGCCAAGATGGTGAAACCCCATCTCTACTAAAAATACAAAAATTAGCTGGGCATGGTGGCGGGTGCCTGTAATTCCACCTACTCGGGAGGCTGAGGCAGAGAATTGCTTGAACCTGGGAGGTGGAGGTTGCAGTGAGCCAAGATTGTGCTACTGCACTTAAGCCTGGGCGACAGTGAGACTGTCTCAAAAAGAAAAAAAAAGCTTTCATCAGCAAAACATTGTAACATTCCCTTTATTTGAGGGCATCCACAATACTGTAATGTTGAGTGGTAACTATCCTACCGAGTCTTCATGGTTGCTTGGGTTTTAATCACGTCAGGAAGAACTGGAGAGCATACCATGGCTGGCCATCCATAAAAGACTAGTTAGGAGCATCATAAGCTTTTAATCACTGACCCTGCTTTCAGGTTTCATTTTAAACTTATAGAAGAAGGGAAGACATCAGTGTGCTTACTTGGCCTTTACTTTAAATCTTAAAAGGAAGAAAGTTCTAATATTTCTTAGTTTGAGCCCAGGTGTGGTGTCTCACTCCTGTAATCACAGCACTTTGGAGGCCAAGACAGGCGGATCACTTGAGGTCAGGAGTTCCAAGACCAGCCTGCCAACATGGTGAAACCCTGTCTCCACTAAAAATAAAAATAAAAGTAAAATTAGCCGGGCCTGGTGGCAGGCACCTGTAGTCCCAGCAACTCTGGAGGCTGAGGCAGGAGAATCGCTTGAACCCGGGAGGTAGAGGTTGCAGTGAGCTGAGATGGTGCCACTGCACTCCAGCCTAGGCAACAGAGCAAGACTGCATCTTGTGGGGGGTAAAAAAAAATTGGTAGTTTGAGAGTCACCTTTTTCCTCACACTTTCTGAGAATGTGGCCCTTTTGATGCTGATTAAAGCTGGTTGTGATTTTAACATTTTAGTAGCCAGGATCGAGACTGTCACGGGGGCATTTACAATCTCACCACACTTGACACCATTCACAAGTAGCCATGTGGCTCAGTCTCCTGAGTGCTCCTGCAGAGTGCAGCTCTGCCAGGCTTTTCTCTAGATAATCTCATGTGTGTTACTGTAGCGGTTTGAGTTTAAGCACAAGAGTTCACTCAGTTAACATGTTCTAACCAGCAAGATTTCTGTTGTTTCCAGGTGCCGTGAGCGATGTTGAGATGCAGGAACACTATGATGAATTTTTTGAGGTGAGAGAATTGACCTCTGTAACTGATACACCTGTTGATCTTCTGTATCTGTCTGGAAGGATTTAAAATTTTCTCCGCTAGTAAACATACATGAGTTATATCTAATGACACTTTTTAATGTATAACGAGTCTTAAACCACTGTGATCTCCCTTCAGGAGGTTTTTACAGAAATGGAGGAGAAGTATGGGGAAGTTGAGGAGATGAACGTCTGTGACAACCTGGGAGACCACCTGGTGGGGAACGTGTACGTCAAGGTAGGAGCCAGGGCAAGACGGCGGCGTGGCTGCTTAGTGTGCCAGGGCCGAGGCCGACAGGCGAGAGCAAGATGGCGGTGTGGCCGCTTAGTGTGCAGGGCCAAGGCTGACAGGCGAGGATGAGGTGCCTGCCGCTGTGCACCTTGAGATCCTGGATGCTGGGGTGCACAGCAGGGCTTGGGTGCACTGGCTCGGCGCCTGCCCGCTGTGTCGTGTATGGCAGTGGCCGGCCTGCACATGCGCCCAGCCAGCAGAACTGAAGGACGGATGGTACACCACGGCCATCATTATTCCAGTGTAGAATATTTAGTACCTGTTGGTTAGAAGCTGTTTGGACTAAGGAAAAGTTAGGTTTACTCACATGTTTGGTTTCTTTTTCTTTTTCAGTGAATAAAACTTTGCTTACATAGCCATATTTGCTCCCTTAACCAGTTGAATTTGAAAATGAAAGCAACATTTGGCTAAATCTTAGACTATCTTGACGTTAATCTCATTGAAAATTTTACATTTTCCTATAATGCTATAATATTTTTAAATTATCCTATAATACTATTCCACCTTATCCCTGAGTGTGTACATCTCTCTGATACATACTTGGATCAGTAACTGAGAAAGTGTCATTAAAGCGTGCATGGCAAGCACTTTTGTTTTTGTCTTTTCAGTTTCGCCGTGAGGAAGATGCGGAAAAGGCTGTGATTGACTTGAATAACCGTTGGTTTAATGGACAGCCGATCCATGCCGAGCTGTCACCCGTGACGGACTTCAGAGAAGCCTGCTGCCGTCAGTATGAGATGGGGTGAGTGAGGAGTGACCAGTGACGTGGTGACTGAGGGCAGTCTGGGGCTGTGTGCACACAAGGTAGTAAGTGTCTCCTTCCAACCCACAGAGAATGCACACGAGGCGGCTTCTGCAACTTCATGCATTTGAAGCCCATTTCCAGAGAGCTGCGGCGGGAGCTGTATGGGCGCCGTCGCAAGAAGTGAGTATCCTGTGCCCATCGTTAAGCTCGGTGGCTTCTTTCTCCCCTCACACCCCCTCTTCCAAAAAAAAAAAAAAAATGTGACATAGGTGTCATTTCTGTTTTTCAAAAGGCATTTGCTTAGAACATAATACATATTTTAAAATATCCTCTTTGGAGAAGAATATTCACCTGCACACAGGTAACTTCATTATCCAGCTTCTCAAGTAGAGGACAGACCTTAGTAACCAAGCGAGAGGGCGGTTAGCTGGGAGGCCACAGACATGAGGCTCGTGGAGAAAGTGACATGCAGTTTATTCTCCCAGATATTACGAAGAAGACGACGACTAGATGTTGTAACCTCCTTTAGACCAGGGATGGCTTCCCTGGGACACATTGGAAGAAGAGTTGGCTTGGGCCACACATAAAATACAGTAATGATCCCTGATAACTTTTTTTTAAATCGCAAAAAAATCTCATAATGTTTTCAGCAAGTTGATGAATTTGTGTTGGGCCGCAGGTCGGAAAAGCTTTTGCTTTAAATATTTCATGTCCATTGGGGTTTCTTTTGGTTTTGTTGGTTGTTTTAGGGCGTTTCATTATGTCTTGGGATCGGCGGCATTCTCCCTTCGGGACACTGGTATAACCAGGCCTAGTGGTCACATTGGTCTGATCCTGCATTTAAATGCCCGACAGCCAGGTCACAGAGCAGAGAAAATCAAGATGTCAGAGTCGAACCGACTGAGTCCTGAGTCTAGAGAGGTTCTCATCCCTCTTCTGTTAAACCTGGATTAGGAAATAGATGGGTGGTGATTGTTTTATGGTCAGCATTAAAGAAGCATACAAGAAAAACAGCCCTGCTCTCCCCAACCCAAAAACCGGCCTGATGGACACAGTAGCTCTGAGCGCCTGCAGCGTGGGGTCAGTGAGGGTTGAAGATGGGATGTGTCCAGCTCATTTTCATTATGATTTCCTGTGATCCTTTGAGTCGGTTCTAGAAGAAGACAGAAGGTGGAGGGTATATACACCTGTTCGTTTCTAAGCTGCATGTTGTTTTCTCCTGAAACTTTTAACACCTGAAGTCAGGGCGCCTCTCGGTCACGACGTGCAGTCTCCTCAGCAGCGCTTTTCTTTATCAGTGCTGTTGACATGAGGAGATGCGTGGCATTTCGAAGTGTGAGTTGTGGTTGTGTGTTGCATGCTCTGGTTTGGATGGCATGGTTTTGTTTCTTTTCCTTGGTTGCAGGCATAGATCAAGATCCCGATCCCGGGAGCGTCGTTCTCGGTCTAGAGACCGTGGTCGTGGCGGTGGCGGTGGCGGTGGTGGAGGCGGCGGCGGACGGGAGCGTGACAGGAGGCGGTCGAGAGATCGCGAAAGATCTGGGCGATTCTGAGCCATGCCATTTTTACCTTATGTCTGCTAGAAAGTGTTGTAGTTGATTGACCAAACCAGTTCATAAGGGGAATTTTTTTTAAAAAACAACAAAAAAAAAAACATACAAAGATGGGTTTCTGAATAAAATTTGTAGTGATAACAGTATTCGTGGTGTAACTTATTTCTTGTGGAAGTTCTTTAAATTTCTCTTTATAAATCTGCTAGTCATCTTGGAGGTAAAGATTAATATTCATCTGCCACTTTGAGTCTGAATGAAATCGTATTTTTTATCTTAGGGCATGAACTAAAACACACACCAGGTGAGGGGAACATTCTTGTTATCCACATGTTAACAAATAATCCAGAATTTCTCGAAGCTGTCATAGAAAGCCTTGTGAGGTCTCTTTTGTAACTAGTTAATGAAGAAGTGCTTAGCTGCAGTCAGTAGGCACACTGTAGACTGCACTGATGTTGGGAAGAAGGCTGATCCTGTGATGAGACAGTGGGTGGGCCCAACCCATGTTACCTCCTCGTTCTTGCGAGTTTGTGTCAAGAACCCAGTGCGTTCCTGGGAGGCACGTGGGAGGGAGCGTGGATGCCCGTGCGGCACACCGAGGGCCGGTGGTCTGTGTCCATGTTTCCTTATGCGGATGGCTGTGGGGCACAGAAGCCTGCAGTGCAGATCTGCCGTTAGCCTTTAAACACTCTGGTGTTACTTTCCCCAAGCTACTCGGGTGGCGCGTGCTGGTGGTGTGACTGTGGTGACAGCCAGCTGACCGGTGTGGGGCTCCTGCCACAAGACAGTGCTGGGGGCTGAGCATTTCATTCCTAAGACCAAAATGTTCCAAGTGAGGCCATCGCAAACCGTGCCCAGGTGTCCACGTACCTCATCCTCAAAAACCTCCCGGCTCTGAGTGGGAATCGCCCAGGCTCTCCTGCCCTGCTCTGCTCCTCGTGGGGGCTCAGTGACAGAGATCCCGCTGGTGGGGAGTGGCTGGACCCTAACTGTACACCCAGTGAAGGCTGGCAGGACATACTACGTGACCAGTGTATCTCATGAAAGCCCATTTGTATGTGATGAAGTTCTAAACAGTGATGCTGTCGACGGACCTGGGAGGCTGAAGGGAGCTATGATCATGCCCCTGCACTGTAGCCTGGGCAACACAGTGAGACCTTGCCTCTTCGAAAAAAATAGTTTTGTATATTACAGTAGTGGGCAGATAATTTTAGATGGATTAGTGGCAGTGTTTGGCGACGTGGGCAGATGATAATTTTAGATGGGTTAGTGGCAGTGTTTGGCAATGTGGGTAGTGGGCAGATAATTTAAGATGGGTTAGTAGCAATGTTTGGTGATGTGGGTGGTGAGCAGATGATAATTTTAGATGGGTTAGCGGCAGTGTCTGGCGATGTGGGTCGTTTCGTTTGTTTCCTTATACTCCATGTTTCCAAGAAAAGTTGGTACAAACATTTTGTTTTTTGTTTTTTTACCTTAACTTTGGTCAGTTATGGCCATTTATTAATTTCCACTCAGTCTGAAGGCGGGAAGATGGCAAAAGTTGTACTTTATGTTTCTTAACTGATAAGAATCAGAAAGCCTATTTAAAATGTACACGATGTTGAGAGGCTGAGGCAGGAGGGATCACTCGAGTCTAGGAGTTCAAGACCTGCCTGAGCAACAAACCTAATGAGACCCCATTTCAGCCAAAAAGTAAAAAAATTAGCTGGGTGTGGGGACTCATGCCTGTGGTCTCAGCTACTTGGGAGGCTGAGATGGGAGGATCCACCTAAGCCGGTAAGCCGAGGCTGCAGTGAGGTGTGATTGCCACTGTACTCCAGCCTGGACAACAGAGTGAGACCCTGTCTCAAAAAAAAAAAAAAAAAAACAAGTAAAAGATAAAATGTGAATCAAAATGCTGTAAAAAGTGTCTTCAGACATTGTGGTAAGAGGAGCTCACAGCCACACAGCCTGTCAGCCCGGTCCCCCTTCGCCCGTGTGGGTCTGTGAGGCGGTTGAGGTGGGAATGTGAGCACGAGCCCGAGTGCCCAGGAGGCGCTGCTGCCCGTCTCGTGTGTGCAGATCTCGGCCAGTAAGATGAGTCCGTGGGGCCCGCCGGGGCAGATTGAGTAACAGCTTTTCCACGGGTGCGAGGGCCAGGCAGGTGGTTTTAAAGAAGGAAGAATATAAAAGCCACTTGAAATAATTTTGATTTGTAATGAATTCAGGTCCAAATACCACTGTAAATTGTTTCTTACCTGAATATCATATGACATTTGCTGAGACATAAAACCAAATGGCAAACAGCTTCCAGAATAAACGTTAAATACAGTATCAGCACGTCTGATTCAACGGTGGTGTTGAATTATCAGTCCCTGGGTGCTTCCTGCAGCTGTTTTTTTTTTTTTTCTGGAGACGGAGTCTCGCTCTGTCGCCCAGGCTGGAGTGCAGCGGCACGATCTCGGCTCACTGCAACTTCCGCCTCCCAGGTTCAAGCGATTCTATGCCTCAGCCTCCTGAGTAGCTGGGATTACAGGCCCACGCTGCCATGCCTGGCTAATTTTTTGTATTTTAGTAGAGACGGGGTTTCACCATGTTGCCCAGGCTGGTCTCGAACTCCTAATCCGCCTGCCTCGGCCTCCCAAAGTTTGGGGATTACACGTGTGAGCCACCGTGCCCGGCCTCCCTGCACCATTCTTTTGCTTGCTGTTGAGTCAGGAGGCCTAACAGGCTTACCAGATGCGTGTGTTTATAAGTAGATAAGAATCATTTTAAATATTTCTAAAAGCATGATGAATGGGGTCATTGCCCTGCTAATTGGAGACAATTTGTTGCCTTCAAATGAACTGAGTATGGGGAAGGGATTGGCGTCACACCCACGCCAGTGTCTACAGGGGTGAAGGTGGCCACTGCCTCTTTTCTAGTTCAGGATTGAACTAGAATTTACCAAAAGGGAACAGACCGGAGAATGATTTCTGGAAAAAGTCTCAATTCAAAGCACA